>NW_026622729.1:1200000-2400000 GCF_028826845.1 Penicillium canariense
ATATCACTGATATAACTGATATTTTCGATTAGCCGAGACTTCTCTACAGCTACTTACCCTGAAGCTGCTTTATCTGATCTTCACTACTCCTAGCACTTATGAATATTTCTTCACGAATGATTTACATGTGCTGGTGGACATTTTGATTCGCAACTTGCTGGACTTACCCGAGGAAGCATCTGCGCTGCGACATACATATCTTCGAGTCCTGTATCCGTTGCTGGCACATACTCAGCTGCGACTTCCACCACACTATAAGCGGGATGAGCTCAGGAAATTGCTCAGCATCCTCGTTAGGGGACAAGTCTCTTATGGAAATGAGACCGAAAGGGAGAAGATCCCCCACTTCGAAGAGGTTGATGAGACTACCCGGCGACTCGTTGCTCGGTGTGCGACAGTAGAGTGGCTCCGGAATGTTAAGCAGCCCGACATCAGTACTTCTGCGCAAGAGACTCCCACTCAGTTGGTCACGACTACGATTGACACAGTCCTCGACGAGACGGTCCAGCGAGACTCACCTATTGAGATGGAACCAATCTATGTGACCCGTACACTCTCACACACCAGCACGATCCCTGATTCACCCGGCACAGCATCGCCAACAAGGATGGACTCCTTAGACTCGCGTGGCTCGTCCGAAGCACCCGAGTCGCGGCGAAAATTCAGCGCCGTCCAAAGGCTAGGCATGCACCTCGAGCCCGCATCCGCATCCTCACTCAGCGTGGAAGCTGTTGCCGCGCAACACGAGAAACCCGGCGTCATCACACCTAGCCGCAAAGACGGCCGCACGATTGACCTCCTCGCCGAAGCACCTAGCATCCGCCCACCAAAGATCAAGCCCGAGCCACCCAAATCCCGGCGTTGGCGCGGCCGTCGCCTCGCTGTCGATGAAGATGACCAATATTCACCCGGCACCAGCAGTGACCGCAACACGATTCCCGAAGGCGTCGAAGTCAGCCCGGGATCAACACACACCGCACCCATCACGTCAACGCTTACAATACCCTCCCCTGTCACGACGGCCGGCATCACCACAGACCGGCGTAGCTCCGCAACAATCCCCCACCTCGTACCCCCAGTGCCACTGCACGCGCGCCGCACCGCCTCAAACCCACCTCCGGTCGTCCCCCCACCCCGCCGCTCGACCCAAACAACCCCCTCAACCAGCCACCACCGTCCCTCACCACCCCCAACAGCCTCCAGCCCAGGCCCAGGCACCAGCAAGCACGGACAGAAACCATTGCCACCGAAAACCCGGCGCTGGGGCCGCGGCAAGGCGCAGGCGCATGGGCAAACGGACTCTGTCGAGAGCGGGGCCAGCACCGGCTCACAGCCAAAGGAGAGCGAGACGGAGGCTGTGGCGATGGCTGTCAGCAACGTGCCAGCAGTGCAGACGCCGTGTGAGCATGCTGGGGCGCTCTCTGATCCATTTTCGCCGACGAGCCCAACTAGTCCGACGCTGCTTGTTTCGCCTGAGGTGGGGACGGGGGGTGCGCAGCCGGTTAGTGTGGAGGAAGCGGTGCAGAACGTTTCGTTGCATTAGGACGGGGAGTTCTTTGAGATGTTGTGGGTGGGGTGTGTGGGTTGTAGCCCATGCATAAGTACTTAATCGAAGTTTCTCTCAAGGAGATATATTTGAATGGAATGGCAGACTCTAGAGGTTTAAGCGCCGTTAGTTCTAATGGTGTTGGAATGTAGAATATCCGAAAGTTGAAGCGCGCTCGCTAGTAGGTAGACGCTAGAGTATCAAAAGTGTAGATAGAGTAGAATACAAGCCCCGGGTTCAGTCTTCGGTCTCCGTCCCTCTGCCCTCTCAATCAAATATGTAATATAGACGGAAAGCACCCAAACCCGAGATCAGGAGAAAGAACACAGACAAGACAGCCTAGATAGATTCCCCCGGTAAAAACCATCAGCACCGAAGTAGCCGTTCAAAACTCCCCTCCCCATCTCAGGAATCCAGATCCTTTGGCAAATCCCCAAATCCCATATCCCATATCCCCAAATCCCAGATCAAATCTTCAACCCCCAACTCCTCCCCACCCCAACAGCCGTGCTCCCCAAAAAGCCCACCCAAGACCCCACCCCCTCGACCTTTTCTCGAAGCGCCTCCTTATCAGCAAACCGGCGCTCCACAAACGCCTCCGTCTCGACCAGCTCCGGCGTCGGATCCCGCGTCATAACTACCTCGGCGCTAGCATAGATGGCGCTTAGTCCTAGGCGTCGCGCATACCAGGATCCGTCGACGGCAGCGTCGCCGGATAGGGTGAGGATGTCGTTAGATAGGGCGTGCAGCTCAGTGAGGGCGAGAGGGATGTTGCCTAGCAGGGACATTTGGGCGAGGGCCTGTGAGAGAGACAAGAACGGGGTTAGATATGTGCTATGATACGGACGGGGATGGAAAAGAGGGAAGGAAATGGGGAAAACAAACATCCTGCCAGACCTCCTTCACATCCTTATTCAGACGCAGCCGTTCCAACACTAGGATCTTCACCTTCTCCTCCACGCTCAACCCCCCAACCTCGCGCCCCCTCTCCGCCGCAGCGCGGGTGAAAAGCGCGCCCTCCTCGACCTTGCCCCGCAACAGGCCGCGCCGACTGGCAAGCCAGAAGAGAACGAGGTCGAATTCGCCACGCGGCAGGAGCTGCACTGAGACATCGAGGAAGCCTGCGTCGCGCGCGCCGAGGGTGAGAGCTGCGTTTGTGAAACCTTGCGATGGAATGTGTGGGAGGGAGGCGGTTAGGATGGCGGTTTGGCTGTTGGTGTATTCGTGTGGTGGGAGACGTGGGTGCAGGGGGGAGTGGTAGGGTCGGATGGTGTAGGCGGGGTTCTTGAAGGTTGGTTTGATGGCGGTGGTCACCTTGGATGGTGATGGACGAAGCTGGCCGGAGGTGTGGAATTGGCGGGTTGCGAGGGGAGTTGGTGCGGAGCAGATGGATGGGATGGATGACGGGGCCCTTCGAGGAGCGGGCAGGCGGACGAGAGATGCCATTGCGAGGAAGTCGAGTGAGGTGTGATTTAGTGGAGTTTACAGAAGGGCGAGATCAGTTGGAAAAGGTTAAAGTTGCGATGTTCGGTGGAGCGCGGATCTTCTGCACGTGCAAACTACCAAAGCACAGACATTTCCCATTCTAAGCAGAGCAAATCGGCGCACCCTTTTGTGGTGGGAGACATGACGGGAATGAGGGAATCATGGAGAAAGCAACAAGGACAAGAAAACAGAGAGAAGAAGGAGGGTAAAAAAAATTCCCAAGCGTCCAGAAGAATAAAACGGTTTACATGATCTGGTCCTGCGTGATGACCTCCGTCGGTTCAGCCCCCTCCATCATCTCGTCGCCGGGAGCGCCGCCTGCGTTCAAATACTTGACGAAGGTGATACCCAGAGGGCGACCACCGTACTGGTAGCCAGTGAACTTGGCTTGGAGAGAATTAGTATGAGGGGGGAAGCGCAATACCTTGGAAGTAACCACTTACCTATAGCAGTCTCAGCAGTATCGGGGCTGTCGAACTCGACGACACCTGTGCCGCGGGAGCGGCCATTCGGCTCGTACTGGATCTCGGCCTTCTCAACCTTGCCGATGGTCGAGAACAGATCGATCAGGTCCTCATTACAGGTGGACCAGGGAAGCTATCATCTGATCAGCATTCCATGGATACGTCAACCGCAATCATAGGTTCGGAACGTACGTTGCGCACGTAGATAACACCGCTCTTCTCACCACCAGAGGTCGCGAAGTCAGTGAAAGGGTTCGGGGGGACCGAAACCACGGCATTGTCGAAACCACCGCCGCCAAAGCCACCACCAGGAGGACCGCCAGGGCCAGGGGGACCGCCAGGAGCTGGGCCACCAAAGCCACCGCGGCCGCCGAAACCACCGCCATAGCCACCGCGTCCACCGAAGCCGCCGCGGGCACCAGGGAAGCCACCACGACCCCCGAAGCCACCGCCGAAGCCACCGCGGCCACCGAAACCGGGGCCACCGCCAGCGAAGCGGTCCTCACGAACCTCCAGGGGACGACCCTGCCACTCGTAGCCATTGAACTGCGCAATTGCGTTGCGCGCATCGTCCGGAGACTCGAAGGCAACAATACCGGAGCCCTTAGGACGACCGGTTGGGTCGGTGTGCACATCGGCACGGATGACGGCACCCTGCTGGGCTGGAAAGGGTTGAAGTCAATTCACCAAGCGCTCACAAAAGGAAAGATAAGGGGAGACAAAAACACGGGGGAGGCGACTCGTCGTCATCCCCGCGCCCAAATGCAGCACTTACCAGCTTGGCGGAACAGATCCTTCAAGTCTTGCCAACCCACATTGAAAGGGAGCTAATGGGATTCTGTTAATACCGTTCCTGGTTCACACAAATCTTAGCATCACGGGGGACCTTGGGGGCTACAAACGTTGGACACATAGAGCTGGCGGCCGGCACCGGGGCCACCGCCGCCGCCGCCGCCGCCGCCAAAGCCACCACCAAAGCTACCCCGGCCACCACCGCCAAAATCGCCGCGCGGAGGGCCACCGACGAAACGAGGCTCGGCCTCACGATCCTTGATTTGAAACGGTCAGCGCCTGCCCCACTCTACCCTCAAGACTGATATCAACCGCGTACCTCGCGAACGTAAACAAGACGGCCCATCAAATTTTGGTTGCTGAGCGAGTTGACTGCGTTTTGCGCTTGCTCCCTCGTAGCGTATTCCACAATCCTGTTCGCGCATCAGCAACTGTTCCCGTGGGATCGCCCAAGGGGGTCAAACTTACCCGCATCCCTACAGTGTCCGGACAACCAGGCCCAGCCCGTCAACCCAACAGTCCATGCAAGGAAACCAGAAAAAAACCACGAGAAATCAGGGAAGTAGAAAAGGAACCAGCCACTCTACGCATTGGCGCCCACCTTCGACATTCCATTCGGAAGAAGTAACACATCGGCAAAGAGAACCTCTCCAGCTGCACGCAAGAAAAAGAGCCCATTGGTCAGCCATTATCCTGCCCCAGATGCGCGGACCACCCGGATCAAAGCATGCTCACCCTGTCGCATAAAATCTTTCAGGTGATGCCATTTCACATCATATGACAAATTGCCCACATAGACCCGGCGGTCTTGCTGGGACGAGTCGCGGACGGATTGCATCATGTTTTCTTTGGCGGCGGAACGATCTTCCAAGTTTCGACCCGGCGCGTAACCACTGCGTCCACCGTAGGGGGAGCCCGACGGTCCAGCAGCACCAGCAGCACTCAGTGGAGAACGAGAACGGCGATCGCGATCACTGCGACGGTAATCGTCACGGCTGCGAGATCGACTGCGCGGCGAGTACGAGCGACGGGTCCGTCGGGGACTGCGAGAAGAACGGCGGCGGGGCGAACGGGACCTCTCACGCTGCACGCGGTCAGAGTCATGATATTCAGGGTATGGGTATTCAGAAGACATTGAAACGACGAAAGGGGGGATGGCGCAGGGGGGATGATTCGAGTGAATCGACAAATGACAAATGACGAATGAGGAAGGGAAGAATGATCGAGGACTAATATGAGTGGGGGAAAGTGGTGTGTTTGGGATGAATTGAGGCGCAGCCGAGACAAGAGACGAGACACCGGAGGGAAGCAGAGAGCGCAAGATTGGGGTGGAGGAGCCGCAGTCAGGTGACTTCACGGCCAAAATGGGGGAGATCGAGGACCCCGGAGGTAGCTTGGGGGCACTGCGCGTTGGGTTGTGCGCACAGCGCACAATCCGAGGGGTGTTTGAAGGGTGTTTGCGAAATCCAGACAGACACGATGCGCCCCTCCCCCTCCTTCTTTGTCCCTTGACGAGGAGGTCTAGGCAATTCACATGCGGCGGCCTTGGAGCTGTTTGTCCGCCCCCGCACTGACCAATCCACGATAGTCGGCGACGGGTGCCAGACCGGCGCATCGCGACCGCGACGGACCGCCATCCATGCGACGGGAAAATGTAGAAAGAAATAGAACAAAAGTTGTCGAACTTACCTGATAAGGTCGATAGACGTCCGCTGTTGAGGGGGGAAGAAACAGAAGGAGGATTAGCAGAGAGACCGGAAAGATCAGGGGTGGGAAGAAAGGAAGAAGGGAGGACGGCGGGCGGGGGAAAGATGAAGGGCAAAAGGCGAAAGGTGAAAGGTGCAAGGGCGGTGATTGGAGGATTGGCAGGGGGGGGAACTGGGAATGTACGGAGGACCAAGGGGACAGCGACGGAGAGCAGAAAGAGGGGAAGGACGGGGGGGACGGGGGGGATTGGGAACTGGGAACGGGGAACGGGGAACGGGCGAATAATCCAGTAATACGCGGCATATACAGCTGACGCTGGCGTGAGACAGGGGACAAGCTGGACACCCACCCATGATTCCGGGGTCGAGGTTGTCGTACAGGTTGATGAGGTGGGTGCGGAGGCGCGGAGGAGAGGAGAAGCCTTGAGGAAAGAAGATGGAGGTGGCAGGGAGGACGGCGGGTTGAGGTTGTTTGGGTTGGCGGATTGGTGGATTGACAGGTTGGCAGGTTGGCAGGTTGGCAGGTTGGCAGGTTCGTAGGTTGATTTCTGATACTCGACACCTCCAACCTGCCTGGGCCCCACCGCCTGGCCACTGGGAGAGGGCGAGAAGGGCGAGACACGTATACCGAGGATATAGAACACGCAACTCATGACGAACTACGGGTTACGCCGTGGCTTCCCAACTACGGAGTAGCTAGACATGTACGAAGTATATGGGGTAGGCCTCCGAGCTTCTCACCTCTGGACCGTGCAAAGGCCATAAGAGGATGATGATGACGCAGTGCCATACCTGCCACGGACAAGACGGACAAAGACTGTCAGCAGAACATTACTGTATGGACCAAGTGCATATGTATGTACTGTATCTCTATCTCCCTCCTCTCCACCTTACCGATTGCAATTCGGCCGGCGCCGGTCTCGCCGACCGTGTCACCGATCCTGCAGGTGCAGACTAGCCCGGGCCCAGATATCAGCACCTCGCTCGCGGAAGGGGAAGTAAGCACCTTACACTCCTCACACCAACCGTACGACATACAGGGGGTACCCGAGGTACAAAGTACAGTACATACTACTGTATGCGCTCAAATGCCACGCCCGGTGATCGCCCGAGGCCCCGGCCGTATCGATACTATATCCCGATAGGACAGATACAACTCCCTTTCATCCATCTTCATGCCTTACCGAGCGGTGGATATAAGATCAAGGCAAATGCAACACCCCCCCCCCCCCCAACACATCCATTGAGATCAGACAAATCGTTTTCATTTCATCACTCCAGAACAGGCACAAAAACACCAACGATCACGATCAACGAAAGCAGAAAGCGGCGGGTGCTCAGCACCCGGGGAATCACGGGAGAATCGACAGAACCCGGTAACGTGCGCCTTCAAAACCCGGAACGAGGGAACCCAAACGCCGAAAAGCCAGTTAGGGCGCAGTGTGGGGGATAGGGTGGTGGGGGTTGGTACATGTACAAGGGACCGCATGGGTCCGAGGGAAAGGAAGAAGAATACTTGAAACGAACTGAGGAACAAATGAAACAAAGGAAGGGGCGGAAAAAGGAAGGGAAGCAAAAAGTTATGCGGCCACGTTGGTCCGTGGGAAGTGGCCGGGGATCTTCATGTCGATGGCCACGATGCTGTCCTGCTTGGGCCGGCTTAAATCCGGTCCTGTTTTGGCAGTGCCGCCAGCACCAGTGACGGCATATCCATCGAGGCCATTGGATGGAACTGAACCACTGGCGACCGCAGCGCCGTTCTTGGCGAATTCAGGAGTCTCGTCTACGGAAGTGGCCAGAGTGTTGTTGGTGTAGTCCGTGATGTTCGTGTTAGTCGGCGCCGTGGATACACTTTCACGGCGAGCCATCTGCGGGGGAGCAGAAGATTCACGGCGGTCAGTGCCCTCTAGGACACCGGGCACGGCGACCATGGAGTTATGATCCCCCTCGGACCGGATCTCGCGATCGTCTGCATTCATCGTCTCGGACAGCCGGCTCTTCTTCTGTTGGGCCACGATGGCGGTAGGGCTTATCCAGTCGCCGTAGTAGCTGTCATGGCGGCTGATCCGGGATCGGGACTGGTCCGCCGAGCCATCATTGGTGGCCTGCGGAGACGCAGTGGCGGACTCGTGGGCCCCATAGAATCGCGAGGAGCCCGCGGCGCCCGTATCAGCTGGAAGGCCTTCAGCCGTAGCGATCATATCCCGACCAGCGTAGCTATCGCCACTGGATGGGGATAACGGCGCCTGCAGGTGCCTGTCGATCTGGACGTCACTCGGAAAGGCCCCGCCGGGCTGACGGGTGGCTGATGTGGGCCGTTCCTGGCCCAGAATCACGGCCCCGGCAGAGTAGGGGGTCTGATCGGCCTCGTCATCCTCCAACACCTCACTGTTAATCGAACGGCCGCTCACACTCCGCACATGTCGGCGTACAAAGGCATTGCGCGCCTCTCCGGTTTTGTTGATGAGACTCTCGATATCCTCATACCAGGACATCATGGTCTCGTGGGACTCGGCGCGGAACACCCACGAGTGACCCCGATGCATGGCACCAGTCTGCCGGCCCTTGAGCATGAACTTGTGGGAGCTGGAATCCTCTTGCGAGTGGGATCCCAGCTTCTGCTCCGGCAGATACAGCGACATGACAGGAGTCTGCCATGCCACGCGATCGGCCGATTTAAACTCATGCAGGTGCGTCGGCGAAAGCACGTACCACCCGGGCGTGTAGCTCTTCAGGTACTTGCTCTTGCGCTCTAACATACCGGCGCGAACCTCTGCTGCTGCCGGATGGTCCTTGCCAGCGTAGGTGATATTCTCCACGTTCCGTAGAGGGATGCGGGGGTCGACAAGTTCTTCTGTGTTAGCGACAAACGCATTCCACTCGTGGTCCTGGGGCATAGAAATCGGCCCTGCGCGTAGCTTCTCGACCGTGTCGTACGCCTCATCGGCCTCACGCTTGAGAATACTAGCGTAGGCATTATAAGCCTTTTGAATCTCGCTCACGACAATCGATTCGAGTTCGCGGCCGGAGTTTTCCAAGTTTAGAAATGCCTATAAAGCGTTAGTTAATTATTCAAGCACATTTTTACCCCCACATGATATAGGTGACGAACCCGATGAAGATAGTTCTCCTCCTCAATCTGCTTTTCAACCTGTCGCTCGACATTGAGGCGCATTAAGAACGGGTCGCCCTTGCCTGAGGTAGCAGAGGGATCGGTGTCTACCATGCCCAGCGACTCGTGCAGGTTGCGCACAGCTTTGCGGGTACCGTCGATCTCCTTCTCAACCGTGTTCTTGAAATCCCCCGAGAGACTCTTAATCTCTTTTGTCTTCTTCTGCAGATCACTCCGGAGACCCGTTAATTGGCTAATTACCTCAATCTCCACCTCTACGGCTTTGTTGGCCTCGGTATATCCCTGGCGGTGGAAGTGTTGGAGAATCTCGGTCGCATCGGCAAGGCCACCGGATTGCAGGAAGGCTGGGGGAATGACCTGGTTGTTCATCACATGGGAGGCGGAGAGGAATAGCTTTGACCTAGCTTCGTAGGACTTCTGCACTTCCCTGAAGAAAACGATCAGATCCTTAAGGATCTTGCGCCAGGCTAAAGGGCCAGCCAGTCAGTCAATAAGCCCAAAAAGAAAGAAGAGACATTTTTCCGGGTACAGCTGCACTCATACCTTGAAAGCGATTTGACAGTACCTCTGTCGGATTGCCGTTGGTCGGAATTGGAATCATAAATGCACTATTGACATCTTCTGCCCCGTCGGAGTTGTACTTTTCGCGGTCACCTAAGCTGAGACTCCTCACACTGCCCGCGCGCATCGAGCGCCGGCTCCCATTGCGTCGCAGACTGCCTTTCTTGCTCAGGGAGGCCTTCTTGCGCAGCGTCCCTGATCGGGCCGGGGACGGGGCCGGCGAAATGAGCGAGGCCGAACGCTGCACGCCGACGCTCCCTCCGGAGGGGCCGTCCAGCACGACTGAGCTGCGGTGACTGGCAGTCTCAAAGTCCTCCTTGAACCGCGGATTGTGGGCGACCTGGGGCTTGTCAAGGCTGTTGGTGTAGTGGAAGGCCGAACCGGTGCCGGCGTAGGAGCTGGGCCGCGACGAGGAGCGAATGGTGCCATATCCGCGACTCATGATTCCCGGGTCGTTGGGGTGCGGGATCGAGTATGTATCCTGTACGGGGGTCTGTGGCCGCGCGGCCATAGCCATGACGGGAACGGAGGAGGAATGGGGATGTCGGGTTTGCACTGGGTTCGGGTTTCGGAGGTTACAAAGGAATTCGGCAGGGGGAGGTGTATGGGGTTTTGTGAGGCAGGCAAGAGAGGGCTTTTTTGGATAGACAGCCAGATAAGAGGGGGTCGCCGCGCAGGCTAGTGCCTGGTTACCCAGCGAACGGGGCGGCTTGGGCCTGGATCTGTTTGCGGGGAGCTCGTTCGTTCGAACAGGCTTGACGACCGGCGCCGTCGAATGGAGATCAATCCGGACGCCCCACACAAGAGACTATCGAGGGACCGCGCGAGATTACTCGCAAAGATGGAGATAAAAGGGGGAAGGGGAACGTGAGAAAATGGAAGAGGATTGAAGTCGCCGCGGGCACAGAGGATCATTGGAGGGGCGATCCAGTAAATAATATGAGGATGGTGTGGATGACGTCTACGAGGGGAGGGGATGCGATCGGAGAAGTGATGACGACCAAGAAAAACCAAGCAACCCAGCAACAGCCCCGTCACTGCCCAGTTACACACCACTTACAGTCAACCGTCCCCCTCGGGAGGCCCGGCATCCACTGAGGGGGAAAAGCACCACCTGAAAGCTAATTTGCATTAATCACGATGGTTGACGTCGAGGACTGGGGCTTTCGGAAGTCACAACCGTTGAGGTGAAGTCAAGCCCACGATCCATTTGTCCGACTCCTGACCCCGGCCTCCGGTTTCCGATTCTGCAGGGCTATATCAGGATCATTTGGGGCGAGAATATTCTCCGTCCTGCGTATACTTCACGCCATAGTCCAACACTCTGGCAATTTGTCTGCCTGGGCCGTGGCTGACGAAGGTGGCTCCGCCACGCTGAGGCGCCTGTGTCCTGCAGGCCCCTGAGACGAGGAGACGGGAGGCGACTGCGCTTGGCTCATGCGAGCATGATCCACGCGATCTGTGGCTCAGCCCCATCAGTAAGGTTGTAGAAAAGGGGGATTCTCCTTCGACGCGCTCCCCTGATCGGCCGTCGGATTATTGCATGACGTCGGCACCCAGAGCCGAGGGGAAAGGAACAATACCGAAGCTCGATGGAAAACGTGTTGCCCCGTGCCGGGTACGGACGAAATAATGACGCTACGCGGTACTTTCGAGGGCACAATGATGCAGGTCACTCTTGCAACGCTTGTCAAGCCGATTGCACCCTTTTGGGGCATCCCAGGAGACCCGCACCATGAACGGGAGCACATGGAGAGCAGCTCCATGGCGATTATTCCTGCAGGGTCGACAGTCAAAGGGTGCTCTTCCAAGATCTAGAGTCGAAACCCGACTGATGCCTGTAGTTGTTCTGCCGTGGTCCTGGCGTGTAGTTGCTGGTGTCTGTCCCAAGCCAACGCAATCCGTGGGAGAGGGGCTGGGCAGACATGGCGTAGTTGAAATAATCCCATCATCCCAGAAAGCGCATGAGCTTTCGGATTTAAGCATCAATAAGGTTGTTCCGCTGCAGTCTGGCGATTATGCATCGAGCTGCTCCGAGAGGAGTGTCAGAGGGACGTTTGATATACCTGGTTCGTCATTGGCCGCCCTGGACCTTCCCCTCCACACCACCATGAAACCGAAACCAACAGCAATAACCACCGCCACAATTGAATGGCCTTGGGCTGCGCATGGAAAAATTGGACTTGCGAACATACGCCGGAACGCTATCCTTCTCAGATATATCCAATAGGTATACCTGGTTCACTACACCCTACCGAGTAATTGCATCGAGCCATGACCGTTCAATCCTCACCACCCATAGGTATACACATCTACGTCGCTCCGGCCTCTCGGTTCTAACAGAAAGAAACTTGTTTCGGATTGATGTGTCCGGCATGCTCTAGAGGCAACATGATGAAAGGGGGTAATTTACACAACGCGACCGGGGGAAAAAGAGGAAGGGCAGGATCAAGACATTGTAGGAAAGGGAATGGCTTTATGATGCGGGGACCGGGGATCTGGGGACCTCAATGCCATATGCCTCCTTAATCCGCTCTGCTCGGCGCTCCTCGTAGTTGGGGCCGTAGATGCCTGTATATTCCAATTAGCATCACTCAATCCGGAACTCCCACTCGCGAGGGGTTGTGGTGCCAAACGTACCGCGTCCCTCACCCAATTCGGCAAAAGTCTGCTCGGCCGGGGTCTGGAAGGCCTTGCGCAGCTTCGTCCGGCGCTCAAACTCATCCTCCTCCTTGTTCTTGCTGTATCCGAACAGGTTGCCACCAGTGTAGTCGAAAGCGTACATACCAGCTGAGAGGGCAACACCGTAACCCAGGACGGCGGGGAGGGTGCGGGCTAGAGATGAGTCAGTACACCACATGGTCTGAAAGTCTTCAATGGTTCCGTTGCAATCATAACTGACCTCGGAGGCCCAGAATGGCACCGGAGAAGAAACCGCCGATGGCGGTGTTGACAGGGTCCTGCTTCTCACGTAGGTTGGCTGAAGCGGTCTTGGCGAATTCGTAGGTACCACCCATCGCAGCTAGACAAACAATTATATTAGCATTGACACATCTAGGAACCCATTCGACGGAAGGTTCGTACCGAGGATAGTAATAGTGCTGCCGCTGCGAATGAAGATACCCAGCGGGCCGATGTTCTGCCTCACCAGGGTGTTCTGCACAGCTGAAGCAAAGAGACCAACACCACCAGTCAACATGGTGGTCTTGATGGCTGCTGAAACAGCATCCTGGGGGTGGTAGCTGTGGTCCTCTTCGTGGTGCGCCATGGTCGCTGGGAGGGATGAGCTGCAAGTGGACTGGGGCGGACTGAGGTGCGGTTGAGTGGGAATTTCGGGCTCCATTTTGCTGTGTTTCACCGCCTCGCCCACCGCCTCACGATATGGGACGAAACATGGAGAGCTCGACCGGCTCTTCTCAAAGAAAGAGACGCAACAACGCGTCATGTTATGATTTTGCTGCTCTACATTCCATTGCCCTTCATCAGGTTCGCTGTGTTTCAAGCATATCTTCAACGGTACGCTCTCGACTCCTTAACCCTGCTCTTTCAGCATCATTTCCAAGCTTACCGCCCGCTGCTGCCCAGTGCGGTGGGCTCCCCGCTGTCTCTCCGCCAGCCAGTCCCCATCCACGAGACTGTTCCATCGCGGGGACCCAAGCTGTTAGCTGGATCCTATGGGTGATCAGCACCTGGGCATCCCCAGATTTGCTCTGCCTTTAAAGAAAAGAGCTTTGATCCGTGCTGTGCTGCGTCGATAGACCCACCGTTGTCATGCTGCCTCCACAGCGGCCGGGTGAGTAACAATGCAAGAAGCAAACCTCCATTCGGTCGTTTATTGTAGAACGAGCTGCTGACATTTTGATTGCTACAATGTATAGGCAAAACGGCGCCCCGCTTGGCCGAGGACATTCGACTGTATGACCCTGCGCATCTTCCGGGTACTGGTCTCAACCTGCTTTCACAAGTACCTCCAGTGTACCCGGAAGCTGCTGACAGGGTCTATGACTTCATATCGCCTGATGCTTGCCGACATACCTATGTGACTAAGTCGAATCAAACACACCTGACAAGTGCGGAGCAGAGACGGAGACCGGGAACATCGTCCAAGGTTTCAGCTGTCTGCTCGAAATGTCGCTGCCACCTGCAGATGGTGGTCAACCACAAGAACGGTGGGAACGCATTCGCTCTGGCCCATATGTCGGAGCATATGCACCACTTCGTGTACAAGTCAGGACGGCAACAGGGTAATCGAATGGCGGAGGAGGTGACAGAGAAGGGGCAGGTGGCGGAGACCTATCACTATCAGTGCTCCCACCTCTCTTGCTCGGCGATGGTCTCACTTCGGATTCTGACTCCTCTCATTACTCCTCAGCTTCTTGAGTTGC
Organism: Penicillium canariense; assembly: GCF_028826845.1. NCBI lineage: Eukaryota > Fungi > Ascomycota > Eurotiomycetes > Eurotiales > Aspergillaceae > Penicillium > Penicillium canariense. The sequence goes on from NW_026622729.1 coordinate 1,214,073, forward strand.
TGAACGACCCGGCTATTGTCCGTCAGCGCGCAGAGAAGGCAATTGCAGCGCAGCCGGAGCGCATGGAGGGTATGGCGATTCCGTTGCCTATTACCGTCCAAGACAACCTGCGCATCTACCTCACCAACGCCCTCCACAGCCAGGACCGCAGCAAACCTATTTCCTCCTCCAACAAACGGTTCATGCTCTCGTTTGGAATTGAGGGTGCTGCCTGTGAAGAACTGCTGAAATTCTTTGGGTTTGCATATGATGCCGTCCGTACCTTTTCATTTTATCTTGTTTTGAAGCAATACCAATCTAACTGATCCCTCCCACAGGATGCCGGTACCTGGCAGCCGCCTTGCCTAAGCCCTCAGACAGAAACTCCATTCCAGGATGCAGAGAAAATATACATTGACGACGCTATCCAAGAACTGCTCTGTTTGCTACATCAGCGGCCCGTATCAGAGAAAAGGGGTGTCAATTTCCCTGCCCTTCCGCCTTCATCGACAGATGATATCCTCTACGCGCTGGAGGCCCTGGAGTGTTCGTCCTTCCCATCGGAAGCCTAAGATGCCCTGACGCTTATGCATGAATCAGATCCGAAATCCACTCGCGCCCACGAATTCGCAATGCCACCTGCTCCGTTTGTCTTCCCAGCCTGTCTGGCGGTGATCAGCTAGTGGGTATTTGCTGTTTACTAATTACTCTCTTTGTCACAGGTTTTACGAGGATATCGGAGCGACAGAGGATATGGCTGCCTCGGCTATTGTAGAAGCATATGATCGACAAGTTACTGTGGACCCAGCACGAGCACCACTGTACTTGCATTGTCTAAAGGCAATCGCCACTCTTCGGGGTGGAGAAGACTACGAGATAATCGACCAAGCTGTGCAATATGCTTACGCCGAAGGAAGGTATTCGGATGATGATGTCGTTGAGGCGTACAAGTATTTTGGGCTATGGCATGATGACTACAACCTCACCGAGGACAGTATCATCGGGAAGTTCTACGCCTATCTGAGTTCGACTTCGCCGGAGAAAGAGACCGAGTCGCGCAAGCAATTGTGGCGGATAGGCGCCAGCAGAGCCAGCGAGCGTATCAAGGCCGTGTCAGAAGATCGCGTTTCTACTGTTGAGCAGGCTCAGGTCTTTCTGGGTGTTGAGGACAACACCCCCGATGACTTCATTATCACCATGTACACGGCAAAACTGAACGACAATCCGTCATGCAGGGACCTCGCGGATCGCGCAATCAAGCTCATCGCGGAAGCTCGCAAGTCAACAGTGCTGAATCACTTCCTCAATACTGGTGAGACTATTGCCGGAGAAATGGAAATTGGGGATGCCTACCGCTTGCTTCAGATTCCAGACCGTACTGCCGACGATGGCGCTATCATGGCGGCCTACACGATCTGCATCGATGAGAATCCCGGTCAGGCCGATATTTACAGCCGTGCGTTGACCATAATTGCCAAAGAAATGGATAGCCCTATGTTGCGTAACATGGCTGGAATTTCCAATGAGCCAGATCGCGATTTGTCTGAGTGGCCCGTTGGTCTGCAGAATATCGGCAATACGTGCTATCTGAACAGCCTTCTCCAGTTCTATTTCTCAGTCCTTCCATTCCGAGATATGGTTCTAAATATCGAAAAATACCAAATGGATCTGACTGATGAATCGAGCGTGGCCCAAAAGCAGGTCGGCTCCCGCAAAGTGGCCCGGAAGGAAGTGGAGCGGTCTCTCAAATGTAAGTTTTCAGCGCCCCGATCTCCCGCCTCGCCGTTGAAAAAATTGCTAAGAGAATCAGTCCTTGGGGAGCTTCGTGGTCTATTCCAAAGCATGATCACCTCGACACAGTCTTCAGTTACTCCTAGCCAGGAGTTGGCACGATTGACGTTGATTAGCCCGGGGGTGAAGCTGCAATTCGTCGGAGATCGACTATCTCGAAATCACATAGTCTTGGTGACATCGAGGGAAAGCCCATTCTGGGACCTCTCGGACCCCCTCAGCCCATTGCGGAAGAGCCGAATGAAGAACGGGCAGCTCCTGAGAATGAAGCATCGCTCGTGAAAGGCTCTAACGCTAGTGACATGGGCAGCGATGCCACGCTGGTGTCAGAAAACATCACCAGCCTAGAACCTGCACTATCTGCTGAGAATAAAGAGAATGGGGACTGGGGAGTTGGACCATTGTCTTCACCTGCGTCTGAATCTTATGGGGGTGTATTCCATTCTGAGCCTCCTAGTCTTCCGCCACCGATACCCCCACGCCCGACTTCGGAGGCCGATCGCCAGAAGCAGTTGATAGAAGAAGTGGAAATCGGCGCTCAGCAAGATGTCACGGAGGTGATCAACAACGTGCTTTTCCAGAGTCAGTGTGCCATTAAGCCGCGGAAAATAGACAACGACGGCGAACAGGTCGATCAAATCAAGGAGTGAGTATATTTAACTATGAAATGCCAAGTAATGTGCTAACATATCACTAGCTTGTTCTATGGTCGTACGCGGTCTTACATCACCACCGAAGGAGGTACGCGATCCAAGGAGGAACGGTGGTGCGATATCAAAGTCAATGTCGCCGGTGGGTCGCGAGACATCTATGCCGCCATTGACGGAGCATTCGATGCTCAGAAAATCAGCGTTGAAAATGCGGAGGCCGAGCAGTATGGAGCCATCACCTCCCTCCCTCCTATACTGCAGGTTCAGGTGCAGCGAGTTCAATTCGACGCGGTGAAGAAGAGCTCTTTCAAGTCAACCCACCACCTAGACTTACTGCAGACAATCTACCTGGACCGGTATATGGATACAACCAAGCCAGAGATCGTGAATCGCCGCCGTGAGTGTTGGGAATGGAAAAATACACTCAAATCGCTTGAAGCTCGTCGGGCAGAGCTGTTGCGGAAGCACGTATGAAATGACACTGTTGTATGTCCCCAACATTGAATTCAACAAGTTAATGTTCTATGCAGGATAATGACAACCTTGATATGACACAACTCTTTCGCGATACTAAAGACGTACTGGAAGATGTTGCAGCGATTGAGAACGATGGAGATATGGAGACCACACCGGAGCTGCTCAATGAGCTTGACCAACTTTCTCAGATCGTGGAAGCTGAGCTCCAGTGTAAGCACCCAAATGATCATCGATCTGACTGTTTTCTTGCAGCATGCTAAATCCCTTCTTAGCTGTCGACCAAGAGATCCAGAGCACTCAAACCAAGATCTCCAACCAATTCTCCAGCTACAAGAATCTCCCATACCAGCTATACGCTGTCTTCGTGCACCACGGTTCCGTCTCGTTCGGGCATTATTGGATCTACATCTACGATTTCCGCAATAATGTCTGGCGCAAATACAATGACGAATACGTGACCGAGGTCCAGAACCTGGACGAAATCTTCAAGAATAACGAGACTAACAACCCACCTACCCCTTACTTCCTTGTCTACATTAATGATAAGATGAAGGATCGCTTGGTCGATCCTGTTTGTCGCGCCATTCCCGAATGGATTCCTGATGTGACGACCGCGGATACGGAGGCTCCCACTGCCATGGAAGATATTCAGTCTCCAGGCATCACTGAGGACGCCATCGTTGAAGATGTCAGCATGGAGCCGCCGTCGTACCAAGTATCGACGGACAGCACCGCGACACCCATCGAGTGGCCCACGCCCACCTGGCCCACGGCCGCTGAAGAGAAGGAGAAAGCCTTCATGGACAACCTTAAGAAAGACGATTCGAACTGGTAGATTTGAATTCCGTACTTGACTTCATGGCAGGTGGCAACTTCTTGCCACGCGATAATGTATGAGTCCTTCTCGAATGTGACCAATGCTGTGAGGCCGTCGTCGGCGATTTCATAGTGTTTTCTCTGCCGCCCCTCTTTCCTGTCATACCCATGCTATGTCTTTTGATGTCCCTGCATGTGCGAGAAGACCATTTCTTGTCGGTGTACATAAACGGAAGATACCACGAACCAAGAATTTTGTTAGACGTATGACATTTCCGGGATCAAACCCGTAGGAGCTCTCCTAGGTTATCGGGTTTTTGCAAGTTACGGATATTACTTGTTATCTAATGCTTCCATGTCTGTTCACCCAGTGAGCATTTCCACTGCCCTACAAGATGAATCGGATGTCAAAAAATCGTCAATTTCGTATTAAAGGGAGCCGACTCAACGACGATGATAGATTCACTGCCTCAGGCTACAATATACGTCAGCCATCGGGCGGCCCGCGGATCGGAATCGGATCGGCTAGCATTTCGGCTGTTGTTCTCATTGCATTCTTCGCAGCGCGATTGAGTAAAAACAACTGTAAATGAAGATGAGTAGACAGCTAGCACTATAAATCATAGTTTTCAATCAAGAGCAATATTCCAAGAACGCTGTCGGATTGTAGTTGGAGTGTAGAGGGGATTGGAGAGGCACTGAAGCTTCCTGCGGGGAAATGTCCGGGGAAGACAAACGATGAACGGCTTCGATTCCGCACCCACTGCCGCCACGGGACTATAAGACCGACCCACTGCCGGCGTCGCAGTCGCCTCCACATTGCTGCTGCGCTCCCTGCTGGTCTTGACTTTCCCTCTTCTCACTCCCTGCACAGCCAATTTCATTCCTCCTTCCTTACAATCGCAGTCATTCGCCATGCCTTCTCAAGTGGCAACGTGCCTGCGGTTTGCGCGGCAGTTCGCTGCTGACCCAGTAAAGGTACGTCCAAATATCTGCATGTAGCTAGTCACTGAAGACACTGACACCGGCATACCTTCCTACAGCACCAGCGCTTCCTTGCCCGCACGTTTACCAGCAGCGTCCGCCGGGCCGCAATCAACAAGGTCTTCGCCTCCGCTGAGGAGGCCACCAAGGACATGAAGTCGAATACGACCCTGCTGGCAGGTGGCTTCGGGCTTTCTGGCGTGCCGGATACACTGATCAACGCTGTCCGGGCGAACCCCTCTATCCAAGGCCTGACGGCTGTCAGCAACAACGCCGGTGTCGACGGTTCTGGGCTGGGCCTGCTCTTGCAGTCCAAGCAGATCAAGAAGATGATCGCTAGCTACGTCGGCGAAAACAAAACCTTCGAGCGCATGTACCTGACTGGCGAGATCGAGCTCGAGCTCACCCCCCAGGGTACTCTCGCAGAGCGCTGCCGCTCTGGTGGCGCGGGCATCCCCGCGTTCTACACCCCGGCTGCGTTCGGTACCGTGGTTCAGACCGGCGAGCTGCCTCTGCGCCACAACAGCGACGGCACCGTCGCACTGTACAGCCAGCCTCGCGATACCAAGGTGTTCGACGGCAAGAACTATGTCATGGAAGAGGCGATCAAGGGCGACTACGCCTTTGTCAAGGCCTGGAAGGCCGACAAGCTGGGCAACTGCCAGTTCCGCTACGCGGCGGCCAACTTCAACGGTGCTATGGGCCGCAATGCCAAGATGACCATCGTCGAGGCCGAGCACATCGTTGAGCCTGGTGAAATTGAGCCTGCCGCCATCCACCTCCCCGGTATCTACGTCAAGCGCGTGGTCCAGAGCACCACCGAGAAACAGATCGAGAAGTACACCTTCGCCAAGGAGGAGGGCGCCGACACCTCAGCGCTGGGCAAGGGTGACACCGCCAACAAGCGTGAGCGCATCGTCCGCCGTGCCGCGAAGGAGTTCAAGAATGGCATGTACGCCAACCTGGGTATCGGTATGCCCATGCTGGCTCCCAACTTCGTCGACCCCTCCGTTGAGGTGACTCTGCAGTCCGAGAACGGCATCCTCGGCCTGGGCCCGTACCCCAAGAAGGGCGAGGAGGACCCCGATCTCATCAACGCCGGCAAGGAGACCGTCACCCTCAACCCTGGCGCCTCCGTCTTCGGCAGCGACGAGTCCTTTGGCATGATCCGCTCTGGACGCATCGATTTGACCATCCTGGGCGCCATGCAAGTCAGTGCCAAGGGCGACCTGGCCAACTGGATGCTGCCAGGCAAGATCAAGGGCTTTGGAGGTGCTATGGATCTCGTCTCTAACCCGTCCGCTACCAAGGTTGTCGTCACCATGGAACACACCGACAAGAAGGGCAACCCAAAGATCGTCAAGCAGTGCGAGTTCCCGCTGACCGGCCCCGCCTGTGTCAGCCGTATTATCACCGACCTCTGCGTCTTCGACGTCGACTTCACTGATGGCCTGACGCTAATTGAGATCGCCGACGGTGTGACCGTCGAGGAGGTTAAGGCTAAGACTGAGGCTCCCTTCAAGGTCGCCGATGACCTGAAGCCCATGCTCTAAAATGCATCTATGAAGGGTTTCTTTTGCTTGCTTATGTTTGCTGATTTAATTCACCCAGAGCGTGCATTCAGGATTCACTTGGGTCATTGTATATAGGATTTTATTCATTCGTGGAGTTAGTCCACAGGCGAATTGACTCGGCGCTTGCTCTCCACGAAATTATCTAGCATTAGTATTTCCATTTTAAAATACTGAAAAGTTCCAAAACACATGTATTATTGGAGTAGTGATACAATACTTTCCACGCTCAAAATATTGGTACATGCCATGCAAAACAACAGACCTTTGTAACCCAGCCCCTTAAACCACAAAAAAATGCCACAGAGACGAACCCCATTTATACAGTATACATTATGTCAAGAAAGCGCGATCACTGGAGCCGCAACAGTCCACCCAATCTCTTGCGCAACCGCCCAACCCAGTCGCGGTTGGGCGCCTCCTCAAATTCCCGGATGAGATTGTCATAGTGCTCTGGGTCACTCGCTGGGTACCGAATCTTCTGCGTCAGGGGGTAGCGGTTCGCAAAGCGGTTTTCAAGCAGCGCAGAAAGCGCGTTCACAGAGGACTCGGAGATCTTTGGTGTGGACTGGGTTGTAGGCGCCGGCGATGGCGCGGCCTGTGATGAGCTCTTTGCATTCTGTTGCTGGCCTAGCTGGGATTGGAGGTAGGTCTGAACTGAGACGGAGGCCGGGCGGACGGCGTCTGAGGGCCAATGCTTGAGGATGTGGGAGATGCGGGTTTGGAGGGAGCGAGGGCTGAGAGTCTGGAGGGTTGTGGTGTCAGGTACAGGACTTCAAATGGGACATTCCTTGCACAGATATTGTACTGAGACACAATCACCAAGACATACCTGTGGTTTAGACATGTTGCGCGCGGAGAGGGAACTTGGGAATCATTAACGAAACAAGTTGACGTTAACAGTTTAACTCCGTTAGGTCAGCCCGGGTTGGTCAGCGAAGATCGTCCTGCCTGAGGCACCCATCACTCCCTGTTGCCTTCGATTCCCGGCGCTTCCATCCTCTCACCTCACGTCCCCGTCGGGCAATCTGTTCTGTGATTCTGTGCTTCTGTGCTTCTGTACTTCTTTCTTTTTCTCTTTCGTTTCGCTTCCGAAGTCGTTTCCCCCTCCCTTCCGACTGCCCTCTCTCCCGCCGCTCCCGCTCAGCTCGTCATGAGCTCGCAGCGCTATCAACGGGTTCGTCATCCTAATTCCCCTCCCGGCGATCTCATTGCCCCGGCCAGAACGCCATCGCCCCCGGATACAACTCTGATCAAACTAACCACTCTTTAGGTGAACGCCCACGATGAAGAGGATCACTCGCAATCTTATCAGTTGAACCCTACTCGATCCGATCTCAACCCGACTTCTCCGCCTCCCTCGTTCCGTTCCCGTTCCCGTTCGTCCTCGCCGTCGAGGCGACTGCTTCGCGGCGACCCAGTCCACAACGATGACGACCAGACCTTGGCCGACGCCTTTGGCGACGAGGACGTATCGGATGATGATGATGAACCTGATGATAGGCAGCGGCTGATGCGTGCCAACCCGGATGTCGGGTCACCGGCCAACTACGACCAGACAGAGTCAGCAGCCTCGTCGTCGTCGGAAATCAGGAGTAATGGACAAGATCAGCCTCCTACTTCAACGCTCCTGCGACGACCGACCATCCTGCCTAGCTTTACGACACCATTACCCGGAGGAGGTCGGTCTGTCGCTCAATCTAATGACGGAGTCTTTGCCAATTTGGCGGCCAAGCCAGAACGGGGCGAGAAGAACGAGGATCTACCGCCCGTAAGTTGATGATCAATCTGTTCTTATGAGTTTGTTAGTTACAATTTGCTGATGCTGTTATAATTGCTATCTATAGTCCTACGAGGAAGCCGCCGCCGATGCGACACCACCATATTGGGAGACCACGATCGTTGCACCCGGCATCTCTTCCGACGAAGTTTATGTCGACGGACTGCCCGTGGGGTCCGTTTTCTCGTTTGTTTGGAACGCCATGATCTCGATGTCTTTCCAGCTCGTCGGCTTCCTGTTGACCTACCTCCTGCACACCACTCATGCCGCAAAGAACGGTAGCCGAGCGGGTCTCGGCCTTACTCTTGTTCAATACGGTTTCTATATGAAGGGAAGCAGCAGCGAACCTTCGGGCGGCGACGGAGCCAGCGATCAATATGTCCCACCCCCAGACCCCAATAGCCACAGCTTCGATCCCAACTCCGTTGGAGACACTTCCGGCGGTGGCGATGGCGGCAACGCGATATCAGCCATCACCACCAGCGAGTGGATATCGTACATCCTCATGATCGTCGGATGGTTTATTTTAATTCGCGCGGTCAGCGACTTCCTCCGCGCTCGGCGCCACGAGCAACTAGTGTTGCAGAGCCCTGATCGAGGGCTTGGCGTACCGGTCATCGCAGAGGGAGAACGGTCCGAGACGGTGGTTTAATGTTTGTTACCTGGGAATCGGGACATGGAAAGGGTCTTCCATCGGCGGCGTTTTGTTGAGGGGCTTATTGGAGTTTTCTTTTCTGTTGGACACCCCATTTCGTGGAGAATCCCTCCCTTTCTATCTTTTCCTTTTTTTTTGTTGGTTTCTCTCCCGCTCTTTGCATGCTCCTACCTCCAATTTTCCTATCTCATAGCCTTGCAGCTATTTGGGAGATCCCAAATGTTGAATACGCCACAGCCAAGAGTGTTTTTCCTTGCCAAGTGCCTCCTGGATTATGTACTGTAGATCCCCGTAGAGCCGGCGACGTAACGCGGTCACTCTTCCGGTGCCTGCGCAAGCCGGCCGCGTACTGCGCCACCCGGCGGGCTCGGATCAGGCAGCCTTCTTATCACACTTCCCTTGCGTCGCTGTGCTTTAGTTCCAGGCTAAGCGTCCCGCGCGACGTACTCGTCCTATCCAAATTTGCGACTGAAAGACTAAACGACTGAAATACCAACCGGGCCCCCAGTGGATTGTCCGGGCCCGCCCACTACCGAACGGACCCACCGTTGTTTACAGCCTGGTCCGCGACGCCGCAAGAAACCGTCTGCTTTCAACTGCTTTAAACCTCCGAACCCCATTGACTTCCTCTCATTCCGGGGCTGGCACACCCCCCGCCGTGCCCGCCATGTCGACTATCCCTGCGACGCAACAGGGCCCCGTTGAGGCGCGCTCGCTCTCGTCGATCACCGCCATCGCATCGAATCCCCCCGCCTACCCACGCAATCCCACCCACGAGAAGCACGACCCGCTGCAACTGTACATCGTAAGGGTACCGGGCAGCCAAGGTGTGTATTCCTTCTACGTATCACTGCTCTTACTTGCTCCCCGCACTTCACATCCCCTGCTGGGCTTATCGGCCCCTTGCGCTGAGATAAGCTGTAGCTAATTGCAGGATGCGTACGCATATGACAGACATATTCCTCTCTCCTCTCAAGCCACCCACCAAATCGAGTGTCTCCGCCGAGGCTATCAATGCCTCACTTTACTATCTCCATGTTGCGGCACCCGAGGACGATGCGCTGCTACAGGAAGTTGAGCAGGAGCGCGAGGAACAAGCGCACCGGCGTAGGGACGAGCGGGAGGCTGCCAGCGTGGATGACCCTGCGCAGCGAGAGTTCGCACGCATGAACAACGTTCGTCGAAAACCTGTTGGTGGAGACAATTTAGGCCATGAGAGAGCACCTGCGCCTGCGCCTATGCCTGCGCCTATGCTTGCACCTGCGCCTATGCCCGTACCTATGCCCGCGCAGGAGAATGTTGCCCCTCCACCATTGCCCCGCCGGCCGGTGCCTATGCCGCAAGTCTCGGCGGAGAACATGTCTTTTGCCGGGACGCCAATCGCGAACGCGCCACTAGATATGAATGGTGAGCCGAGAAAAGAATCAATTGACCCGACTGCGCGGCGGCCTTTGCCTCCGCTGCCTCCCCATGAAGAGCCACTCAACGAGCACCTAGCCGACGACGACCAACCACGAAAGACAAATCGCTGGAGTGCGTTCGTGGACAATGTCCAGACCCGAGGGAAAGAAGTTTGGCGAGAGAGGTACGAGAACATGTCTACGGGTCGGCACAGTTTGGACTCCAACAGACCTCAATTGCCGCCTCGCCCGTCCCATGATGGTTTTCGCTCGCCGAATAGAAGCCCTGGGCAATCTCCCACCCGCCAGCCAAGAGCGAACCAAGCTCCTTGTGGGAATGCTGGTTTTCATATCACGCTCATCCGGCGTGATCCTGCGTCAGGCACGCAGTGGAACGTCGGGACCATCTCAACGCCACAGATGGACCGTAACGCGATTGACATCGAGATCTCGACGCCTGGATACAATCGATTTGCTGGATCTCAGGAACCAGTTTCCCTTGCGAATCTGGCTGCCAGCCTTCCCCCCGGGATGCTCCGCACGGGAGGGCCTTCCATGCCCCCATCGTTAGGGCCTGAACACCCAGCTGAGCAACTGCAGCCGCGGCCGCCGCCGCAGCCAACTGGTCCGCGCAAATTCCATCGTCAACTCTGCGTCTCAAGGCAATTTGAGGACTCTCGCACAGGAGGCCGCAGCTCTGCCGACACTGGTGCCGGTCATATCCCTGACGGCTCGAAGCTCAAAAGCGGCTACTATGCCTTCAACTCGCCCTGGAACGGCACCTGCACCTTCTCCTCGAGCGTCAACGGCCGCAGCCTCAAATGCAAGCATATGATCCTCGGGGTTGGTAATCCACCACCTGGCGAAAGCAACACCCCCGCAGCGGTTACAGTCGCTGAGATCCGCTTCAACACGCCCTTCCAAGCTGCCAATCTGCACTTCCACGCCTCCCATCGCCAACACCAACATCCTCACCCACATCACTCCTTCACCTCCAACCCGACCGTGAATCCCCCCTCCCCCCGCAACCCTCGCGAACCCTCCAATCCCGACTCGGCCTCTAAACGCAATTCCCTCTCCCAGCTCCTCAACCCAAACAACTACGCACGGCCTCGCGCCCACTCAGGCCCCAACTCTCCCTACACCCCAGACACGCCGAGTAGCCCACGCCAAAACTTCAACCCCTCCGCCCTCCTCCGCCGCACCTCCCTCCGCACAGCCCGCTTCTCCCGACACGGCGAGTTCAGACACCAGTATCCGCCATCGCGCCCCCGCAGTACAAGCACCAGCAGCGGGGGCCCAGATTCGGACGAGGAGCGGCTGGATCTGTCGCTTGCGCGGGAGTTGGCTGGAGGCGGGATGCGGGGGAAGAGTGCGAAGCTGGGGAAGTTGGTGATTGAGGATGAGGGGATTAAGATGTTGGATTTGGTGGTGGCGGCTTGTATGGCTGTTTGGTGGAGGGGTTATTATCATTGATGGTAGTTGCCATGGTGGTTTTATATCTATTTCATAGCTTGGTGTTTGCTTATGTCTTTGTTTTCCTCTTATTTTGGCTTGACTCTTTATCTTTGACGGGGCTCTAGCGGGTAGCATATGAGCGAATCGATCTTTCTTCGTGTCTCTTGGCTATTATGGGAACGGGTATATAGCTCTAATTTATATAGTACGTTGGCTCTCTCTGATACAACCGCTTCTCATCTCGTCACCAACTGACCCTCTCAGGCGGTCGCTGGTCAGTGGTGACAAAAACCTCATTCCATTACTTAGCCTCGCTTAGGTAGTCGCTCTGTTCATGCTTTCAATCCGAATCTCCATTTCGGTGGCGGTGGATCTGGCTACAACCATCTATCTATCCGATCCAAACTGGCGGCCTCAGGTACTCGAAAACAGTCCATGTAGGAGCCCACGTTATATATATCAAGGCAAAATGCAAAGTACAAGGAGGACAAGGCAAGAAGAAAGGAGAAGAAGAACACAAGCACAAGAACCAATATATCATGCAATCGTCCGGTCTTTCTCTCGGAGGTATCTCTTTGCTAATTCATTATATCAACATGCAGGGGGGAACACCAAGTTGCAATTGGCAGATCCAGCCGAACCAGAACCAAACCAAACAAAATGAAACGCATTGCACGCGCGAAACCAACGAAATCTCTCCATTCAACCCAGGTCGAAATGAAATCAATGGTGCACCGAGTCCATGCCGCGCTGCAGCGAGGACTCCAGATCGTTCAGATGCCCGCCGCCAGCGGCCGCCTCCTGGGGCTTGGGCTCCTCGGTCTTCCAGCCGCCCTGCTGGTTCTCGGGGATGGGGACGTTGGTCTGCTGGGCCAGCTGCTGCTGCTGGGTGGCGTGGGCCTGGGACTGCTGGCGAACAGTGGCGCGGAAGCGAATGACTTCGTCGAGGATCATCTTGCGCATCTCCGGGACGTCATCGACCACTTCGAACTGGAAGTCGAAGGTTGTCGGGCAGGTCGGCTCGTCTGAGGCGTCGTGCCAGATGTGCAGGTAGGGGTGCTCGAGGGCCTCCTCAACGGAGATCCGCGAGGACGGGTCGAAGGCAAGCATGCGGTCCAGCAGATCCAGCGCGTCGGGGTTGGCGGTCGGGAAGAGGCGCTGGAAGGGAACCTTGGGCATGAACGGCAGGTTGCGCACGTACTCCTGGGCCCGGGGTGACCCAATGCGCGCCAGGGTCTCCTCGCTAGGGGTGCCCAGGTAGTGCAGGATCTGGTTCAGCTGGTCAACGTAATCGCGGCCCTTGAAGAAGGGGCGTCCACCAAGCAGCTCGGCAAGGATACAGCCCACGGACCAGACATCAACTAGTACACACGGTTAGTTTGCTGTGATCCTACTTTTCTCGCAGAAATAAGAGAGAGAGGGGGGGGGAGGGATGCCATACTAGCTTTGGTATAACTCTGGAAGCTCAACATAATTTCCGGTGCACGGTACCATCTTGTCGCAACATACTCAGTCATATAGCCCGCATTCTCCTCCGGGTCGATCGAGAAGCCGCGGGCCAGGCCAAAGTCACAAATCTTCAGCTCACAGTCCGCATTGACAAGCAGATTACCAGGCTTCAGGTCACGGTGCAGTACGTTGGCAGAGTGAATATACTTGAGACCGCAGAGGATCTGATAGATGAAGGATTGGAAGTGCGCATCAGTCAAGGGTTGGCCAGAGCGGATGATAGCCGCCAAATCACACTCCATCAATTCTGCAGCGCCGTCAGACTAAGATATTCGCCACACAAAACAAGGAATGTTATCCATCGTACCCTCGTAGAGATATGTCTCGTTGAAGTTGTCCGGGCGGGGAATGTCCATATCGTACAGGCAGGTAATCTAGCACGATCCGGGTCAGCGCGGGGGCATGAGGGATGGCGGGCGGGGAGGGGCACGTACATTGCGATGACCCCGGAAGTGCTGGAGCAGCTTGATCTCGCGCAGAGCTCGCTTGGCGAGGATCTTCTTGCTGAAAACATTGGTGACCTTTTTGATGGCGACACCTTCGCCAGTCTGAGCGTTGGTTGCGGCACTGCGGCACCAGGTTCGTCAGCCAGACAGCGACTAATTACCAGGCGAGACTCGAAAAGGACACCTACCACACGATACCGTATGCGCCCTGGCCCAGCTCTTTGGTCACATTGTACTGCTCATTCACGACGAAGTCCTGGTTGAAGACCTTGAAGACCTTGCGGCCCTGTAAGTCGGCCATGGTGGGCGGTTGTTGACGGAAGGAGGAGAGGAGCGGAGGGGGATGAATATAAAGGCCGAAAAGAGAAGAGAAGAGAAAGAAAACAAAGGCGATGCCAGCAGATGGTGAAACTCCCAAAATTCCACAATTGAGAAAAGGGGAAGCAGCCTTGACTCGAGTCGACGTGTGATGGGAAAGTTGAGCCCCGCAGTCCCCGCGGGAGATCCGACCGTTTGGTTTGATGCGTTTGATGCGTTTGCTGAGGCCAACAGCGCAGTTTTACAGACGGGCTTGCACAAAACGATTTTCAGGTTTTCATCGCATTGCCGACCCAGCCTCGATATTGTCCAGCTGAAAGAAAGTTTCGGGCTGACAAGAAGATCAGACCCTGATAGTCTTCGTCACTGGAATACGAGCCGCGCTTTGTTTGGTGGAGCCCTCGCCCTCCCTGTTGGGCGCCGATCCAGCCCTACCACGCTTCCATGGATCGGCTCAACGGTTATAGACGGAGGGGTGACGAGGTAGAGAGGGAAATTTAACTTCGTTGCACTTATCAATCTTCGGTAACACAATCATATCTCAATCTCAATCTCAATCTCAATCTCGACCCTGACCGGGCATTCTCCAAACCGCCGTTCCTTGCACAGCACCTTCACCGCGACTCGCCCAGGGGCACCACGATACCCGTAGACATGCACAAAGAATGAAACAATCTCATCCACACCCATCTCACGAAAGCCTTGCCTTTTTGTTTGGACTCATCGAGGGGAAGAAACCTTCCAAGGGTTGCTGCCTCTTCCACGAGCCCAGGTTCTTGTTCGATCCCTGCCAGCGCACCCGCTTGTGAGGGGGTTTACAAAGGTCGATGAACAGGTCTGCCATCAGGGCTAATTGCTGCGCGTCCACCAGCGCATGGTGGTTGCGCCCTGAGAGAGGGTGGTCCTCTCCGAATAGTACCAGGAACAGAATAGACAGACTTAGAGGAAACGGGCGGCTTTGGTAGCAGGTGTTACCAATCACCCTCTTCACGTTAGCCCGGAACTCGAGGAGAAGCCGGCAGACATTCTCATCCCCGGGGAGAACATCGTGGAAACCTTCAGCCTCCAACCAGTCTCTCAAATAAGACAGGTCGAAGCACCAGGACGCCCAAGGCAGGAAAGTGGTTTTCTTAGAAATTCCGATTTCTCGGAGTTTTCCAACGACCCCCTTTGCATCAAGGGTCCCATCTTGTGTAAAAAAGGCTTTGACCATGTCCTTATGCTTTTTTTGCGGCCAAGTTGCCGGTCCAGAGAGCTGCGACGTGGAAGGCGCGATGATTTCCTCACTATATCTCGTAAGGCAATCGAGTACTCTCGCTCCTTCGAGATTGGCGAGGCCGATTTGGAGCACCTCCCGGGAAAATAGACCGAATTCCAGGTCGATATTAACAATCTCGGAAGCCGGGATGTTAGCCTTGCCGTCGGTTTCCACCCTCTCGATAACTTTGGCCATGATCTTTGTATCGGGGAACCATTGCTCAGAAGCCGCTTTGTCGAACAAAGTCCGAAGCTCATCCATAGCAGGTTTTTCTTCGCAGAAGAGGTCTGGAGTCCACTGGAGATAGTGATCACGACGGAATTTGGAGCCTTCCCACACAGGATTGAGGCAGCTCTTATGGCTGCACGTTTTCTGATCAGCATCTGCTTCCAGATAATTGGTCCTCAAAAACTCGTTAAATATAAATCGCCCATGGCAGGATTTGCATCGGATATTGATCCCAATACGCCGGGTCCTATGCCTGTTCCTGAAAAGAACACCTGTCTCGAACGAGATTATCGTGCTATTTGGGCACACCTGCGTACCAAGCACTAGTCCGTCAACAACCCTTCCCGGCCCTGGGCACTTGAGGCCGTAGTGTCGTAGGCCTTCAGACTGAGCATCTAAATCACGAGGATTAGCAATAGAGTATGGGGCAGCAACATCCTGGATGTCTTACTTTTTCTGAGCTTGTCTTGATCTTTTGGCGGACTGCCAAGCCACGCAGCTGCCGACTCTGTGGTCGGTTCGACATCCTCGGAATTCCGAATGTCTTCGTCTTCGGATTCACTCCCCCAATCTCCTCCGTCTCCATCTTCTTCATCCTCGGAATTCCGAACTTCGTCGTCCATGGCTTCAATATTCGTATCAGAGGGCGTAATCGAGACCTGTTGCTTCTATTAAATGGTGCTCATTTGTTCTTTCATTGTTACATACCTTTAAAGGTTCGCATTCCCCCTTTTGAAAGTGCCCCCGTTCAATATGCAGGTTATAATGCGCTAAGGCGCAGACTCGTGTCGACTTTCTACCCTGTATTTGAGCAAGACATCGATCGTACTGGCATATCCACCTGTACCCGTCAAAATGCACCGTTTGGTGGTCTCGGGCACTGCGCATTGACAAGAACATTCTGTCACAATGCAATGTCTCAGCGTACCGACAAGGCCAAATGGCCCTCATGTGGATGGCCAAGTAATGGTTTTTGACCTCAGTATTTGACGCGCTTGTTGTGCTGCAACTTGGGTCTGGGCATTTCCACTTGCCGTCCAGAAAGGACAGCTTTGGGAGCTTGTCCCATCCCGGTATTATCTCCCCGTCCATGTCTCTGAGGGGAATATGTGGCGCTGCCAGGGGCCACGCCGCAATAATTGTCTTTTCTGGCTCAAGTTTGCCATGTATCGTCACAGCATGTACTTTCGCAGATCGTAGGCAAGGGAACATTTCAGAGCAGGTTTCCTGCGCACATGGGCAAGGAAACTCTTTCCGAGTTGACTTATCACCATGAATATTCTCAGCATGGTCGTTTGCATGATTTTTTCGAGATGAACTTTCTGCGACACTTCAGCTCCTCTGCGCGTGGGCAGGGCCATGTGAGCTGGAGGTGCACGTTCCCAGCATGCGTTCTGGCCGACACTTTGGTAGTATATTCCGAAGTACATCCCTCTTCTTTTGCTAAGGGACAGGGCCATTTCAGTCTGTCATGCACGTTCCTAGCATGATGGATGGCAATGCTTTTTGTGGCAAATTTCATGTTGCAATTCAGCTGCCCTGCGCGTGGGCATGGCCATTTGACTTGGCCGTGCGCGCTCTTGGCATGCTGGCATGCACTCTTTTTGCGGGAAACGTTTCGTCGCAGTCCAGTTCCTCTGCGCGAGGGCAGGGCCATTTAGATTGGTCGTGTATGCTGTTAGCATGCTTCTTTGCAACTTGTTTCGTGAAGAATGTCTCGTCACACTTTAACTCCTCCGGGAGTGGGCAAGGCCATCTGACTTGGCCGTGCTCTCTCTTAAGATGCTGGTATGCACTCTTTTTTGTGGCGAACGTCTCGTCACAGTTCAGGTCCCTTGCGCGTGGGCATGGGAAGCTCTTTAACTTCCTTGACATGTTGATGGAAGTGGTGGGGGGAGACGAAGGTGTCGAGAGCTCAGTAAAGTGAGCAGCAGAATACCGTCTATGAGGTTGTTGATGACAGTAGCTAGGGAAGATGGAGTTGTCGAGACCTCCGGAGAGCACGCAGGAGGAGTGGGAGTGGTTGGAGGAGATGAAGATGTCGAGACCTCAGCAAGAAGCAAAGGGAGGCGAGAGGAACGTAGTGTATTGAGCAAGAAGAGAGAAGAGAAATGAGCTAGCAGTGACAGGGCCTCATAGAGGAAGCAAATGGCGAAAGTCCTGGCAACTTCCACTCCAGGAACCGGGAATCTCCATCATTCTATATGGCCATGACTTGCAAACGACAGCCAGCACCAGAGCAATTCTTTGTGGCGTTGGAATACCCTTCGTAAACCCAGATATCTCAGAGAAATGAGAGACAATCTGGATCGAACAAAGACCTCTGGCCATCAAGTCTCACCGTCGAACATTCCCCAATCATATGTTGTTGTTCTGCGTTGGGCTTGAGGATGGCCTCAATGCCCTGGAAAGTCCGTTCGATACTTAGATAATTTGACACAAAAGCATATACCATATTTTAGGGTTGCTCAAGTCGTCTATATTGTGGGAATGTCTAACTCCATGGTTTGTAGTATCTTTCCAAGTTGTGGGCAATAGACATCGCTATAGACATCATGACCGCGGTGGCCCAAACCCTCATCTCAAATTTCAAGAGAAGGTATAATGACCCCAGTAATGTATAAGTTATTGCGTTGAAGGGAGCCAGGGCTGCTAGGATTTTATCAGTTAGTCTCATTGTGTAGCTCTCATTTTCTGCTCGCAACCACCCAACTAATACACGTATCTCCATAGATTCTTCTCCTGCGTATTTTACATACAACAGCACGCAAAGAGAACCCTGAGTGACTACAATTAATCGAGCTCGGATGCCACCAGGCTCGTGAGGAACGAACAGAAATGACGAAGAGAAGATAATTGATGCAACAAGTTTGGACAACCAGGTCACTTTGCGAAGGAATGCCGCAGCTCTCGGCGATCCCAACAGCTGAGAGCCATTCGACTGCGAGAGGGCCATAAAACTGAGAAATTCGAGGATTCTACACAACTCCGCAGCACTCAAAAACCGTAACAGATGCAGCGGTGAAATGTGCAGGAGCCGATAGCACCTAGCCCTCTGGAATCAAGGACAACTTGGACTTAGGGATGGGAACCAGTGAAACGAGACCGGATCTATGAATAGCAGCTATAAAAAAGGTTCGCTAGGGTAAAGTGATAAGGCTGCAAGGAGGAATGTAATAGCCACGACACTGTACTTACTAACGATGAGTTCCTAAAGATCGAATATGTAGAGATTGAGTGGCCAGGATGGACCTCCCACGGTTTGAAACGAGTTCCATGAGTTCCTAGGAATTAGTGGAGAAATTCCGAAACACAGAAAGTGTGGACCTACAGTAGAATTCCCACCAGTGCCCCTGGAGAAGCCTTAGGAAAATCCTACGAACAACGAAGATATAGGTATGTGGGACTCCCAAGTAAACAGCGTTCTCCAGATGAATAACTCATAGAATAAGAAGCTAATGGACTTAGGATGCAAGACCTACCGCAAGGAAGCAAAAGAACAATGGCCTCTTCGCGCTCATGGAAACCCAGATATACACCATGTGGGTCCGCCCATCCTCTCAACTGATACGCTTCATGTATATTCCTGACAATGCCGCTATAAGCAGTGAAGATGAGCTCTTTTGACAAAGACTTGTTCGGACGGTCAAACGGAGCCTGCTTGATCTTGAAAAGGTGGTATCATGATTAAAGAAACCTGAGAAATGAGAGGATGGCACCTGCCCTCATCTGTAACTAGACATAATGTCATCTTTGTATTCCCCCCCCCCCGGAAAGATCTTAGAGCTTTCTTTTCTTCTGACGATAATATAAAAGGTCTCCTTAGGCTCATCTAGGCGAAGCATCTGCCTCCCGGACTGAGAATGCCCATTGGATGCTTAAGGAAGAACTGCATGCTTCTTTGAAGCATTCTTCACAACTACAAAGATACCATCAATCGCCGACACAGGAACCACCGTACTGAAATTGAACGCCATAAGATGAACAATTCAATAAATTTTCCAATTTACAGCCAGGAGCTAGTCTACCTAGTATCGACAGGGGTTATGAGACATGTTGAGAACGTTTATGATACCTGTCTCACACCAGGAGATGGTAAACCACCGATACCAGCTATTTGCAACTGTGACCCCGTGAGCCGGCAGAATATCCTTGGATCCATATCATCAAAGAATGCCTTGACCCAGAACCCCTCAGGCCAACTTTCTCTATCCTAGTCCCGCCCCCAGTGGCATCTTTATCATCTTGATGAACCCTTCAAATTCTACCTCTGCTCCAAGTAAAAAACCCCTTTCATGTTCGACGACGTGGTCGATCAGTAGATCAACGTAACAATATCCAGAACTCATCCACCTTACCCTTAAATAATTTGCAAGCCGCGGAGAGAATCCAGGTTCCAGCATCCAAGCTTTACCAAGCTGCCAACTCATCGTTTCTGCAAATGAAACGGCCGAAAACCCGACAGAGTCATGGAATTTCTTATAGACTGAGCAAACCAGACAACTATTGTGGGAAGCTCTACCACATGAATCAGGCAGGGGGAGGTGTCTATCAAACCCCTTATTATAAAACGCTGCTGATCATCAGGACCAAAAGGGCAGAAATCTGGAAAAGGCTAGAGAGCCAAGAGCGGTAGGCGTACTTTATTTACACGGGAGATCACCAAGTAGGCTCAACTTCGAATAAGCACTCCCTTCTTTAACGTCAAAAGCTGTCGATCTACTGTACCCAAGGTGTGTTCGCTTTAAGGGTACGGCGTTCCGTAGCTCAACCCAGACCCTGATTGCTCTACTACATTAGGTATGTATGGATTGATTTCATGGAATCAGTAGAATATCCGCATGTGCTTCATTTCATTTTCCGTGAATCGGTAACGAATGTATCAACTACAGAGTACTCTCCAACCGACGCTCCTTGCGCAATGCCCGCAGCTTCACCCGAGCCTCCTCGAGCGGCACCATCACACCTTGTCCATGGGTACTAGCGTCGTCGCGAGATCTGATGTTCACAGATCGTTGTGAAACTTCGTTCGCGCCGACAACGAAGATAAAGTTGTAATACATTAACTGGCCTCGTCGGATTTTCTTTTGCAACTGCTATTTGTTAGTTGAGGCACAAGACGTTGGATTAAGGGAGACGTACTGTGTTGCCGCTGACGTCGATGTCGACGTTCAGCTTGTCGCCTTGGAGAATACGCTGCATCTCCTCAACGTAGTCGTTGACAGCCGGCATGACCGGCACGATCAGGATCTGGCGAGGGCTGATCCAGAAGGGCCACTTGCCGGCGAAGTGCTCAATCAGGATACCCAGGAAACGTTCGAAGCTACCGATGATGGCACGGTGGATGACCACGGGGCGGGACCGACCAGCAGCGAGCTGATTGGAGGTCTCACCCTCCTTCTTCTCACCTTCCCCTTCCTTAGGCTTCTCATTGTTCATGTACTCAAGCTTGAAGTTGATCGGCGCCTGGTAATCCAGCTGGATGGTGGCGCACTGGAACTCACGCTTGAGGGCGTCCGCAATGGTGATGTCGATCTTCGGGCCATAGAAGGCCCCGTCACCCTCATCGATGGTCCAGTCGTCGCCCTTGAATTTGGTCATGGCCTTCTTCAGCTGTTCCTCGGCATAGTCCCAGGTAGAGCGCTCACCGAGGAACTTGTCAGGTCGGGTACTTAATTTGAGCTTGAACGAGAAGCCGAACAATCCATAGATGGACTGCAGGAAGTCGAAGAGACCCTCAATCTCGGACATAATCTGATCCTCAGCACAGAAGATATGCGTATCATCCTTTTACATATAATTTTCAGCAAGCGGCTCATTCCAGGCGCACGTTTTGCGGCGGGGCTCAAAGTTGGAGGAGCTTACCTGTTGGAACTTGCGAACACGGGTCAGGCCGCTCAGAGCACCAGAGGCCTCGTTGCGATGAAGGACACCAAAATCGGCAATGCGCAGGGGCAGCTCACGGTAACTGCGATCACGGTGGCCGAACAGAACAAAGTGCCCCGGGCAGTTCATGGGCTTCAGAGCCCACTCGCGCTTCTCGACGTTCAATTTGAACATATCGTCCGCATAGTGCTGCCAGTGACCGGATTGCTTCCAGATGCCGACGTCGTACATGTTCGGGGTCTGGACCTCCTGATAGCCGCGCTTGCGGTACTCCGAGCGGAGAAGGGACTGAAGAGCATTAAAGATCTTGGTTCCGTTGGGAAGCAGGAAAGGACAACCAGGGGAGACCTCGTCGAAGAAGAACAACTCTTGCTCCTTTCCGATTCTAAGGTGGTTCCGCTTTTCAGCCTCCTCGAGGAACTTCAAGTGCTCCTTCATCCCCAATTTATCCGGGAAAGCGACACCACGGATACGCTGGAGAGAGTCGTTGGATTGATCGCCGAGGAAGTAGGCAGACGAATTCTGTAAGATTTTGAAGGCTCGCACTTTACCAGTGTGAGAAATGTGAGGACCGCGACAGAGATCAACTAAATCGCCGCAACGATAAACAGTACTCTTCTCCCCGGTCACAAGCTTGTCAATATAGTGCAGCTTGTACTTGCTATAAGCGAACATCTTCTTGAGGTTCTCTTTGGAAACCTCCAACCGGTCGAAGGCCTGCTTCTCCTTGAGAACGCGCGAGACCCTGCTTTCAAGCGCGGGCCAGTCGGAGTGGTGAACGACGCGTCTGTTGTCCAGAACTATTAGTTTCTAGGCAAGCCCCGCACACAGCATATCCAGTGTTTACATACCCTTCAGGTATAGCCATATCGTAGAAGAAACCCTGAGGGGTCGGGGGACCGTGGGACAAGAGACACTAAATTTGCGTGACATCGTTCAGTTTCGGACCGTGATCGACTGGAAGAAAGTCCGCACTTACTCCAAACTCACATTCGCAGGCCTCTCCCAGCGCGTGCGCGCCTAGAGATGGTTAAGCCGAGTGAGAACAGAAGGAAGGGTAGGTAGGTTACTTACTACTGTGCCAAAAAACGTCCCGACCTTCCTGGTGCTGAAACTTAACCAGCGACACTTTGCAGTCGCCTTCCAGAGGACGGTTCAGATCCCAAAGTTCTCCGTTAACTTTTGAAACGACAACGTCGGCGCTGACTTCCTTGGGCACATCGCGCAGGAAAGAGCCGGGGGTGGTCTCGTAGGCCTTTGCAGGGACAGAGGAGGGGTTACCGTCGCCGATATCGAGGGTGACGTTAATCTCGGGGTGCGGACGGTTCTTGGTCTCCTCCAAATATTGTTGCCAGAGCTCCTCAAAGAGCTTATTACGCTCGATCATCCAGTCTGGGAGAACGTCGGGAGGGGGGGGCCTTTTTTTTGGCATCCCTTGGCGGGGCAGCGGCGGCTTGAGCACTGCCATCAGCCTCGGGGGCAGGCCGGACGGGCAGATCCATGGGGGCTTCGGAAGCCATTGTAAGATCTCTCTGGGCAGTAGCAGAGAAATTGATCGAGGAGAAAAGGGAGGGGATTCAATTTGACTCATACTCCGCCTCGAGGGAAATGACTCTTTCGGGAGGAGGGGCGGTGAGTCATGTGACTCCAAACTGCCCTGGCTAGCGACGCTTTACCGCATGAAGTTTCCACCACCCGAAAACTTCTTCGCCCAAGAACCCTCAACGACAACAAATCTCAACATGTCTTTCCGTGGGCGTGGCGCTGCCACTGGTGCGAACCGAGGCGGCTTTGGTAGCCGTGGTGGTATGCGATTGTCCCCCAGCGCTGCGAGATTATGGTCGGTCTGGAGAAGCTAACGAAATTTTTTTTGATGTAGGCCGCGGAGGCTTCCAGCCGTCGTTCGGTCCCCCTGCGCAGGTTTTCGGTATTTCTCACTGAATATGCCAATTTCTCGAACACGATGCTGATCTTTCATGGTAGAGATGGGTACTGTCATGCACGCCTGCGAGGGTGAGATGGTCTGCGAGTCGATCAACCCGAAGATCCCCTACTTCAACGCCCCGATCTACCTCGAGAACAAGGTACGCCTCCACTGATATCACCGACCTGCAGTTAATGGAGCTAACTTCTCTACGATAGACTCCCATTGGCAAGGTCGATGAGGTTCTCGGTCCCATCAACCAGGTGTACTTCACCGTCAAGCCCCAGGATGGCATTGTCGCAACCTCGTTCAAGACCGGTGACAAGGTCTTCATCGGCGGCGACAAGCTGCTTCCTCTGGAGAAGTACGTCTCAACCGCCTTGTCTGTCTACTATCTTGTGCAGCGGGAACTGACTTTCTACCCATCTAGGTTCCTTCCCAAGCCCAAGCCCCCTCCAGGTGCTGCTAAGCCCAAGCGTGCCGGTGGTGCTCCCCGCGGTCGTGGTGGTTTCGGTGCTCCCCGCGGTCGTGGTGGTTTCGGTGCTCGCGGCGGTGCTCCCCGTGGCCGTGGTGGCTTCGGTGGTGGTCGTGGCGGCAGTGGTTTCGGTGGCCGTGGCGGTGGCGGCGGTTTCGGTGGTCGCGGCGGCGGCTTCTCCCGCGGCGGTGCTCGTGGTGGCTCTCGCGGTGGCTTCCGTGGTCGTGGGTAAAGAGACTTCTTAACCGATTAACTTGTCTTCTTATGGCGTTTGGGGGATTCGGGAGCTTTTTGCAGGAATATTTCCTTTCTTCTTGTGCATCCTGACACAATTGCTGCTTCTCTGGCTGCAGAGACTGTAGAATATATCCAGTCACACAAAAACATCTGATTCTTCTGTTTTTATCTATCTATTTGTCCGTGGTCTTGAACTCGTATCAGTTACTGTGTAGCCAAAGCACCTTCCAACATGTAACTTTTTTTCCCGAAGTGTGGCTGGTGGCCTGTGGCGCAGGATCCAGGGTGCAAGGTGCAGGTGAGTGCACCGCCCCCCGGTTACTGCCCTTCGGAAATGACGTTGACCGCTCTGCGACTGTGCGTCCGTCAACACTCTCGAAGCAGGATTATTGACTATTGACTGCCATTCCGAATCCCGCAGCCCCCCCTCTTTACCCTTCTGCTGCAGCCGGACCTTCGACTCGGCATTCCCACCCTTGTTATTTTCTCTCCGTCTGAGCATGTCTCGCAGAAAAACACCCATGGCGTCGAGCACTTCCAACAGCGACGTCTTCTCCGCCGGCGACGGAGGTCAGTTCGCGATCAGCCTGAGCCCCTCGTGCGCGTGGTTGCTAACGCTTCACAGGCCAAGCTAAGCAGAGAATGCTCCTTTCATCCGAACATGGGCACTTTAGTTTGGTGAAGTCAGTATCTGGGATACCTCTCCCGCTGCCTAGCCCTCTCAGCTCGCTAACACTGTCGCAGGGCTCTCCATCTTGCCGATTTGGTAACTGAGCTAAATGGTAAGTACCTTGGCCCAATAGAAAATGGCTTCCGAGATCCAAAATGACTAACCGGACAATCAACAGGTTTCTGTGGCGGCAAGTCCATGCCCTCCGACGACCTTCTGTCTGCCGCTAACCATGTGAAACAGTCATGTCCGTCTTCTCGTCGATGCGCTATTGCCTCGGGGACCCCTCTGATTACGGTGCTCTGTGGGCTGCGCTCGCTTTCATGCCATTTGGTCTGTTTTTCGATTTCATGGACGGCAAGATCGCGCGGTGGCGCAAGAAGTCGTCCCTGATGGGACAAGAGCTTGATTCGCTTGCGGATCTGGTACGAGTTTCCTTATTACCATGCTAACTCACGAGACTATGCACTGACTCTTTGATACGCTTGCGCAGATCTCCTTCGGCCTTTCCCCTGCAGCTGCCGCGTTCGCCATTGGCATACGCGAACCGCTAGATCAAGTCTTCCTGGCATTTTTCGTCCTATGCGGGCTGACCCGCTTGGCTCGGTTTAATGTGACAGTGGCTGTTTTGCCGAAGGATTCGAGTGGAAAGTCGAAGTTTTTTCAGGGCACCCCGATCCCCACAACCCTGTCGATTGCCTCTCTTATGGCCTACTGGGTATCCCAAAGCTGGACTCATGAGAACCTTCCCTTTGGCGTCATTGCCGAGGGCACTATCTTTGAGTTCCACCCGGTTGTCCTTCTGTTCGTCTTGCACGGATGTTTGATGGTCAGCAAGACGTTACACATCCCCAAGCCATAAATGTCTGGCCGTATCCAAAATTCCGGTGGGCAATTTAGTCTTGGAACAATGGTCTAGACCTGTTCTATTTCATTTGGACGAGTGACTATGAAAATAAAGGAGAGACTGCTGTCTATAAGCCACCGTGGGCACGATCTCAATATACCTAATTGAGGATGAATTCTTTTCCCCAATGGATTTCGGCTGCATAGATGAGATGTCCCATTGTGCGGGGCCTTGGGTTTGTTTTTCGTTTTCCCGCTGCACGAACATGGCGTAATGTTTTAACGGATATTCTGGCTAGATCGAAGACCCCTGACGTGGTGGGGGTCGTCCGAGGTAGCTCAGAACAGAAAAGTGAATGAATAGCATCCTCTTCATAAAACCTGAAGTCTAGAATGACATCTGCGGGAGCGATGTATTTGTTTGTGAATGCATGCGGATCTGCCGGAATGTCCAGAACTCTCTATTAACTCGCACACACAATCCTGGCTTCCACATAGCCCTGATTGCTGGACAGCGTCATACTCAGCGACGCTACCATACTGTAGACGCCACCCTACTTCAAGCTTGAAGAAGAATACTTGCCTGCTATTCCTGGTTTCGCCTGCCTGTGCGCATCCGGCCGGTACAAGTAAGAGGAGCAGCCTCGTAATCAGCCATGAGCTTCACAAAACTAAACCCTCTATTCCAGAATATCATGACGATCGCTCTGGACGAGGCCACTCCGCCAGCACCACCAGCTCCCACCGGGATATGCTGGTCCTGTGGCCTCAGCGGTGTTGTCAGACAGACCCGCCACGATAACACCAACGGCAATGCCGACAGGCCATACTACAAGTGTCTACATTGCGGCCTATTCCTGGCTTCTGCGATCGACGCGGCCTCTGCCCCACGAACCCGAAGTGCTGGTGCGGAGAGCCCAGCAGGCGACAAGTAACAGGCCACAGCCACTCGATCCCAAGAGTCATTCACTATGGATGTTGGCAGGGAATATGTAGTTGGGTTCTCTTCTGTGGAATGGAAGACGGATGGGGGGCAGCTTCGTGCACCGATGTGGTTGATGAATACGTATATTGAGTATTCTTTTATTTGAGAGCATCCAAGGCTCTCCCTGAGGTAGTTGAATTCCCAGTTTGATCGGCAGAATATATAAGAGCAGGGAGTCATGGGCTACAGCTATCCACTTGTGACCATCATCATTGCTTGAACCAGGACAGGATAGTCCTGGCATCCATGGGTGCATGGTACATAGCAAATCCGGGAATCCTGGTACATCACGATCCCTAAGATCGGTTGCTGGAATATAGAAGCAGAGACCATCTTTTGGGGCTCGACTGGGTGCGTGTTGAGTTCCATCCAGCGAGCATTGCGAACAACCACAGCCGTTCTACCGGCTAGGTTGGTCATCACACAGCGAACAACGTCCAAGCTCCTTGCCATACCCGAGATTCCCGACGCCTAGAAATCACAGCTCACAGGTTCTGTGCCCAGATTCGCCATCAGGAACCCTCAGACGAAAACTCGCAGGTTCTAGACCACCCCAGAAGACTCGAGACCCGAAAAAGATATCCACACGCAGGCCCTAGTGCACGTCGGATTTTCGTCGCGAGTCCAGAACCCGCAAAGAACTCACGGTAACAATACACGGACCGGCAACGGAAAAGTCCGACCGTCATGAAAATTTCCCATGCAATACCTGTGGTTGAATTGTGTGTTGTATGTCTGTGTTCAATTTCCATCCTGGCGGCGCAAGGGGCAGCCCCCAGGTCCTTTCTTTTGGCAGGTGGAGATCCACCCGGTCTAGTGAGCGCCACCGCTCCATAAATAACTGCGTGGTGAGTCAAAACGGGCGGCCCTCGGATAGGTCTACGGAGTACGCAGGTTGAGGTGTACCGACCGTCCACTATCTGCGCCTGTTGCTTTTGAGCGCGGTATATGTAATCAGGTAAGATATGGTTGATCATGCCGCTCGGTTCTTCCTCTTGGGGAATGCAACCTGTGTAACACGGTCATGGTGGACCAGCGGTTGCTTCCAGAAGAAATCAGCTAGAGATAGTAACTTGCTCGATGTGACCAATTGGTCATTTGGCATCCTATCGGACATGAGGGGCATCTCTCCATATAGCATTCATTAGCATTCACGGGCATCTACACAAACCGGCATAATGTAGCTTGGATTGTTGGACTACGCTGCGGAAAATGATGGAGATGGATTTGCATGGGGGGTGCAGACGAATGATACATGCGAGAGAACATATTTGGTTGATGCATCGTTCAGCCTGAAACTACAATGCTTCTATGTCGGTCTTTTCCTGGCTTCCTCGCCAGCCAATCGTGAACACCCACCAGTTCATCCAGTAGCTCGTCTTGGTTCCCTCGAACATAGCCATGGAGGGTAGCATCCGCTGAAACAGTCGTCCAGATACTGACTTCATCTAAAGAAACCTTGCTTTGACTGGTGGTGGCAGGACGGACCAGCGGTCGAGGTGAAACCACTATACCCTAGGGTATTTGGAGATTGCCTTGCGGCGATTATTACAGTAGATTATAACTCAGGGGTTTCTTTGTCTCTCTTTTCCATGGCGAGTCGAGCATTTTGGCGATGCTTCCTTTACCCATGAAAGGCATAATGGACTCGTCTCGCACGCGAGCATCGCTCAATCTTGTCAACTGCGCCCCCAGCAGGCGGCTGGGTCCTGCAGGGGACGGACGATCCAGGGTTTTCGGTACGGCACCATACCAGGTGTACGGAGTACTCCGTACCGGCCGGCGAGACAGCGTGTACCTTGGGTACGTCGGTCCACTCCGGGAGTGGCCGCTCAGGAGCCGTGGTAATGTGCCCGCCCCAAACAAAATAAGGGGGTTTGCCTGGAAACCCGAGATTCCGAAGGTGATTGTGGAGGAGAGATGGAAGAGGTGGCCGAGGATACGAAGTAGAGTCTCACTACCATGCTATGTTCTGGCTCAGCCTTAGTTTTCACCGAGACAGGGAAGACTCCCGGCCAAGCACCTGCTGGGAGCGTCACATCCCTCACACCCCCGGACACGGGAGGGAAATTGGCTCCATACGCTAACGAGTCTCATTTCCCCAGCAGCAGGAACGACAAATGGTTAGCCGGGGCTTCCGTACAGTAATATCGTCTTTTTGTCGGATGCAGTGTCGAGGAACAGCAGCGTTCTCTCAGAAATTTCTGATCGGATGTCTGGTGCGCCCGCATGACAGGCGGTCGATCTATTGGGCGTAATATAAGCAGAACCGAATGCGTGTCTATACATGTCTGTACAGAAAGATGTACTGTAATTGGTTGTTGACTGTACGGAGTATGCAGTGCGTACCGTATTACCGGGCGCAAAAAACGCCCGTGAAAAAGCCCAGGAGGAGCAGCGTTGTATGTCGTCCGGTGGCGTGGTCGCCCAGTACCCCTCCGTCCCCAAAGCAGCCCAACTGGGCCCTAAAGTAGCTCCAGTATGATGCCTTCGCGCAGTGGATAGGATAGCATGGCAGAAGGAGGGGCGTTCATGTGGCAATGAGGGACGATCGTAGCGGGCGTGAAGTCAGTGTGGCCACTGACGGAGGACTCGCGCAGCATTGAACCTGGGCTCCAAGCCGTGTGGGAGCCAAAGTGGGGGGTGATCGGCTGTACGGCCCTTGGTTGGCGCTGATTGATGCGGATTGAAGCTGATGGAGACTGGTGGACTGCGCAGGTGCCTGATTACTCATGTAAGACGAGCTCATGATTGGTAAAAGGTGAGAAAAATAGTGGGGACAAGGGTCACTTTAGGAATTTGGGTCATTTGGGTTTTTTGGTTCTGTATGGCCCACACACACAGAGTACTGTACGGAGTACTGTATACTATACGGGGAAAGGGACAAACAAAACCGTGAGGATATTCAGAGGGACCTGCGTCGGTATTGGAGCGGTACTTCTCCGGTACCTGCGATGTACTGAGTACCAGAGACTGAGCCATCGATGTGGTTGTTTTCACCAGTGGATTTCTCGGAAAGGAGGGCTCTCCCCCTATTCTTCGAGTGTCCCGCTGGTACTCAAAACAACGAGTGTACCTACAGTTACATCACCATACCCCGGGCCCAAGAGTCAACGGACCCCTTCTTGTCCCTGAACCCACCTCGACAACACACTAAAACCGATGGAGCAACAACGTAAGCCCCATACTCCTCCATACTCTCATTTCGTGCACAGTCTTCCTTCGCTCTTCTCCTCCTCCATCCTCTCCAACCCACCACACTCTTTTCTCTCGGCTCTCCTTCGCCCTTGATTTTCGACTTCGCCAACCTACGCGGCAATTCTCAAGTCGACTGGCCTGCGATACCTCAGTCGCGCCAAACCCCCTGTCCCCGAAACAAAACCCTGCTTAGGGGGGTGAAACTCACCAAAGGCCACCGAGGCCCATCTTGCCCGTCTTGTTCCGCAGGGTCGTGTACCCCAGTCCTCTCGCTATCAACTCTCGAATCCTACCTTTTTCACACCTTCGTTTGCTTTGCTCGTCACGCAGTTTTGACATCCCAGTCTCATCCTGTCCACCCCGGCGAAAGGTGCACCGACCGTTTCCACGCCCCAAATACAACATCCGTGTTTCGATGCCGGAGGGCTTGATTCCTAACTGACGACGTTACTCGGCACTCTTTTTGGTTCCTTACTTTTGCCTTCCCTCCACAAGAAGTTCTCAAGGGTTACGCGGGTCGTTCCTGGTTCTTCGATTTCCTCAACTGCTTCGACTGTGTCTGACGCGGTCTTCCTTTCCTCAACCCCTCCTTCCGCCCTTCTTTCGCTTCCTCTTGATTCACTATGCGCTTCACTATGCGGACCGCCTTGACGGCCTCGAGCATCTTGCTCGCCGCCGGTCCAGTCACCGCCAAATCCTTCCAAGTGTTGGCTCCTCGAGCCACCATGACCCTCATCGGGTGCTACAGCAGCAGCGACGGTCTTGGTAATCAGACATCATATACCTTCCAGAGTTCTGGATGGTGCCAGGACCGGTGCGTCATAGATAATGCGGCGGTGTTCGCTTTAACAGCAGGCTCAGACTGCCTCTGCGGTGAAGAACTACCACCCTCATCGGCCAAGGTGGCCAAGGGAAAGTGCAACACACCCTGTGATGGCTGGCCGCAAGATATGTGTATGTTGCTCTACCGCTCGTGGTCGGACGAGGTTGCCATAATGGCTCAAATGGGGACTGACAAACTATTTAGGCGGTGGCGAAGGTTTCTACTCGGTATACACAACAGGCTTGGAGGTTGATGTCCCCACAGTGTCTTCATCGACTTCTAGCAGTGGTGACTCGACGGCTTCCCAGACGGATACCACCGTCGCTTCTGTCTCGACCGATTCTGGGGGTCAAACCATCGTCGTGACCGCCGCTGCTGCTAAAGAAACCACCGACACTTCCTCACAACAGACTAAGAGCAGCCATAATACGGCAGCCATTGCGGCCGGCGTGGTGGTCGGTGTGGTCGGTGTGGCCGCCCTAGCCGGCGCTGCATTCTTTTTCTACCGCTCGAAGAAGCAAAATGCCGAGACTGGCGCCCGCGGTACGGCCGGTGGCTATGGCCGCGATTCGCAGCCACCATCCATGTCGGACTCCCGGTTCGACGGGAACTACATGGCCCAGCGTCGCCAGAGTAATGGCAGCATCGATGATGACCATGACTTCTCCCGCCGAATCCTGCAGGTGAGTAGCAGGAACAGTGCCCGCCCGTGACATTGACACATCTGCTAACATCTTTCAAGGTCACCAACCCGGATCGTCGCTAAGGCATCCGGCCGTTTTTTACCTATTCGACCACCTTTACTCTCCTTGAACCTCTCGAAACCTCACCATCGATTCCTGTCCTCTTCCTCCTCCGACTCCCCTCCCGGCTTTGCGAGAGTCCTTTGTTCCATTGTCTATCATATTTTCCTCAGGTTATTTTAGCGGAGTTATGATATCCGAAAGGCACATGGCTCGACCCCATCTGGTGTCTATATTTGGCGATTCTTATTCTCTTCTCCTCTGGTCGGCCTCTGGACGTGCGCTGTGGGGCATCCGCATCGGCTTGTTCTCAGCTATTTTGTTGCAGCAAAGTCTATCGCAACTTGGTAGCCAACTCCAAATTGTTCTTCTTCCATGTCGCATACAATCCCCCACCGGCCATTGACAGATCATCCATGCCGGATTGTTCAAATATCGCGTCTCGGTGCTCTGCGGATCAACGAGCGGGACACATCTTATATCTGAAAAGGCGTTTTTGATTTCGGCTTTCTCGATTCGATCGAAGCTCTGGCGTCAACCCGTTTGCTCATGAGCAGACCGGTTCTTCCGAATTACACGAATCCTTTTACCTATCTTTTCGTTTTTTGTTCTTTTGTCCTGAGCAGCTGCTTTCTCGAGCCCTCGTTCCTCTGACGGGGGATCGAGGCATTTTTGTTTCCAATCAAACGCAGGCATATAGCTCACTGTTGATGCTTCGCGCGGACACTGGATGGGGTGTGTAAGTAGGGGAGATGGATTTAGCCTGTACCTTATGTGAGAATGGATATGTATATCAATGATGGACTCGTAAGATGAATGTCAGGATATTGTAGACCGACCGACCTTGAGCTGTCAACTCCGAGTATGTCGGGGAAAGGGCATGGCGTGTGATGGCTGGAAGACTTGGGATGTCTAGCCTAGCACCCTGCGCTGTGGAAAAACTAACATATAAAACTCACTTAGCGGCTATTTCCTTACGGCAACTTCACCTTGAAATTGCTATAGAGATTTCCTATCTGGAACGGTATACGAATAGCCCTATTGAGTGCCTACGATTATCAATAACACGGTGCTGCACCTGTATCTCTGACTTGAGTTGACCTTCCTGTCTAACCGGATAATGGCAGCATCATGTGGTCCATGGATGATTATCTTCATTAACTGTTAAGGAACTCCACTACAAAACCCTCCGCGGAGGGGAGTGATTGGAGAAAAGAAAACATGGCTGTCCCGTATAGCGCATCCTCAACCATCGAGCGCATCCTCAACCATCGAGCGTATCCTTAACCATTGAGCGTATCCTTAACCATCGAGCGCATCCCAAATGTCTATCGCCAGCTACTCGCATACGGGTTGCGGAAAGGTCAAATCAGATTCTCCTGCTCTTTTCGCGCGGAGGAAGACATCCTCAACCATCGAGCGTATCCTTAACCATCGAGCGCATCCTAAATATCCATCGCTAGCTACTCGCATACGGGTTGCGGAAAGGTCAAATCAGATTCTCCTGCTCTTTTCGCGCGGAGGAAGACATCCTCAACCATCGAGCGTATCCTTAACCATTAAGCGTATCCTTAACCATTGAGCGTATCCTTAACCATCGAGCGCATCCCAAATGTCCATCGCCAGCTATTCGCATACGGGTTGCGGAAAGGTCAAATCAGATTCTCCTACTCTTTTCGCGCGGAGGAATACATCCTCAAAGGGAATGGTGAGAGTACCGGTAATCTTTAGGCGATCTTACCGGTTGGATGGTCGTGATATCTCGATCTTGTCGATGGGGTGTGTAAGTAGGTAGAGGAGATAGATCTAGCCTGTACCTTATATAAGAATGGATATATATATTAACAATAGACTCGTAAGATGAATGTCAGGATATTGTAGACCGACCAACCTTGAGCTATTAACTCTGAGTATATCTACCTAGGAATGGGTATAGTGTATAGTATAGCTAGAAGGCTTAGGATGTCTAGCCTAGTACCCTGCGCTATAGAAAAACTAATATATAAAACTCACTTAGCGGCTAGGTATTTTCTTACGGCAACCTTATCTTGAAATTACTATAGAGATTTCCTATCTAGAACAACATATGAATAGCCTAGTTAGGTGTCTACAATTATCAAAACAATCGTGCTACACCTATATCGCCGACCTAAGTTGACCTTCCTATCTAACCAGATAATAGCAGCATTATGTAGTCCATAGATGACTATCTTTTATCTGGCCCCAATGACGATTCAGCTCTACTGACCCATTCTAGAAAGTACCTAGACCCCGCTGATATGACCGAGCTGAGCGTACAAGTGAACGCCAACTGCCAGCGGCTGAACCATATAACTACAACTCTCACCAAGCTAAACCTTCAAGATTTGCCACTTTCTTCATACAACCACCCGACTTTGAACTATAGCATACTTCCATTAGAGCATGTCTTGCACTATTCCAAGAGCTGTTGTCGTGTTCAAGATCGCCTGCTTCCGCCTAGTTCTAGGTATGCCACTACCTGTGTCAGTCCATCGGGGGCGGATTCGATCATGTGCCTCGTCTTCCTAACAAACCAGTCTAGGCAAGACACCTCCAGCTCCGTGAATCAGTAATTCTTTTTTGTCGGCGGTCAGTAGTCGGCGAATTTCATAACACACGTTCGACCAAAAAAGTTTGAATAGCACCCATAGTAAGTGTCTAGCAGACCATCTATAAAGTTCGATGGCCAGAGGTAAGGTTTCCAAGTGTTGAAGATCTTTATTCAGCACCTTGATAGCGTCAAGGTCATCTCTGGGGTCAACCAAAACGTCAGGGTCCACATTTCTGGCCCTATTTTGCTGGTCGACTTGCTGCCACTTTTCATCCTAGAGATTTTCAATCCGTGACCTGAAATCTAACACTGCTCAGTTGAGATCATGAGAGGAGGGATAGTCAATCTTGAGTAGCTGCTTGGCCATCTGATCTCCTGGGTAAACAGGACTATCCTGCCATCGATGGAATGCTGTATGTCCGTGACATGTGGACGGCACATATCGATCAAGAATCACTCGATTCTGAGTGTTGATTCTGTTTTCAAGGGACTTTGGTGCTGTGTGCTATCGCTCGTCTATGATGGGAGGCACAGTATCGCTTATCTGGATATTGTTTGGGGCTTTACACACCTGCGTGAACCTTTCACCAGCTAGTCTCTATGCTGTAAAGGGACTTGAAGTCGCAGGGTTTTCTACGTTTGGTTCGTGCCGGAGCACTAATCGTTACTCGTTATGGACGGAAGGGTTTTCTGCATCGATATTCATTACGTTTGTGATCCGAACCCTCCTTTAGCTGCGAGCTCAGACAGGAAGAATGCAACTATATCGCTAGGAGTTATTGAAGCCGATGTCCGACGAAGAACGGACAGGGAGTCCAATTCTGTAGTTAAAGTTCTCCTCTGCAACCAGGGCAGAAGCCTGGTCGGATAAGACGGAGCTCGAGATCCTCGCATACAGCATCAAAAGACTGACAAGCCTGATTACGGCATCCTGTTTTCACTCATTGGGAGCATCAAGAATAAGTGTCCCTGTCTGTTTGTTGACGTTTTCGGTTCTTCCATGCCCCGCTTCGGGTGAATAAGACCCAGTCACCATGCCACTAGTATCAATCAAGAGAGGAAAACCCTGGGAGGAAAGAAACCATGGCTGTAGCTGCTGCCATTGTGACTGGCTGGCTGTTGAAATCGTGAGATGGAATGGAGCAAGCGAGTCTGGTAGGCAAAGCCAAAGGCTTTTTCATGCCTCAGCTCCACGCTACACAGTTTACCTGCACATTACATAGTCATGATGTAAAGGTGTCCGTTCCACTGAGGATTGACTTTGGAGAATTGATTCTGAGAATTGATTTTGAGAATATCTTTTCCTTTCCCCTTCTTCTCACGTCTGTTTTTTTTTCAAGTGTAACTAACACACATAATCATGTTCGGCCTTCCAGCGACCACACCACAATACCCGTATCGAGGAGTAGAGCAATGCTCTTGGGTTCTAGACCAGGAGCTTCTGCGGCTCGAGGGCGAGAGGGGAGGTAACCCCCATGTGATCATTTCCGGGGTGGACGAGCGTTCCTTCCTCGAGGGCTTTGTGAACTCCGGAGAAGAACTCCTCACGAAATCGTGGGTCACTTACGACTTTCATCGTTGCATCGTTCTACTCGAAATGGAATCCGAGGTTCATGCTGCAGCCACTGCTTCTGGCACTACACTTATTCAAAACTGGGCCCTCGGGATGACCAGCACCCTCACTCCTATGACAGCCGCGAATATCCGAGGCCGGACGCGAAGCAAAAAAGCGGACGCCAGCTGGAAACCCGCAGAGATACCAAGTGCGAGGGACACCAAGTGGCCTACGATGGTGCTGGAAGTCAAGTGGTCGGAACCACGAAGCAAGTTAACGCAGGATATGCTCTTTTGGCTGCACGAGTCAAACGGCGATGTTAAAGTCGCGTTGACCCTCAGCGTCCATCGTCGAGGCAAAATCACAATAGAAAAATGGGTCTTACGTCAAGGGCAATCAAGCGGCCCTGATCCGCACCCCGTCGAAACGGTCGAGATCTCACGACCATCCAACCGGCAAGATCCTCCAAAGATTACCGGCACACTCACCATTCCATTTAAGGATGTATTCCTCCGCGTGGAACGAGCAGGAGAAACTGACTTGACCTTGCCGACACCCGTATTCGAGCAGATGGCGAGGGAAATCTGGGCGGTGCTCGATGATTGAGGATGGCGCTGTACGGGACAGCCATGTTTTCTTTTTCTCCAATGACTCCCTTCCTTGGGAGCTGTAGTAGAAACTAGTCCAGCAACTCGCGAGAAAAAGCATTGAAAGGAGAATGCCTACTCAAAGCCTGAAACCACCCACTATACGTAGCAACATCTCCTCTACATCGCAATGCCCAGCCAGCCACAACGCCCAACCCAAAAATGAGACCACAACACAAATCCAACCCCCATTCATATCAACCCCTTTTCCCTTTTCCGTTTCCCCCAATGCGAGCATCGCGAAACAGACTAAGAAATCCTTCCACATGCTCCCAAGAGCCTCGTGATACGTTCGCTGATCGACTCGCCTCCACCCATTCGGGCATGGCCAGTCCAGTCAGCCACGAGCGCGGATCGGTTGGCGATTTCGCACGGGCCGGTTCTGCGCCTATCAGCGACGCCTGTACCCGAGTCGGAAGCGAGGATGCATTCTCCACAGACTAGGCCCGCATAGAGGGTGAGGAGGGATACGCAGTACGACGAAGGGCAAGATTAAGGTCAAGCTCAAGCTCAAGCTCAAGCTCAAGCTCAATATCAGGGTCAGCTTACGGAGGTATAGCGATATCCACGGTCCGGCGCTTATGCAGGCCGAAGCGAGGGGAGGGTGCCCCCCCCCCAGCTACAGTACGACTGGGTACACCCTATCCGATGCATATGCACTATGCACGTTCGCAGCCTGTTTCCAGATGAGGCTACGCAGCCATGCAGATGAGCTGGCAACGGCGGCAGATTGCGCCGCATGGTGGCCTCTAATTAACAATTCACTCCCGCACCGTTGACCCAACCTGGAAAGTTGGGCGATGATTGCATGCATGGAGGCGAGGCCGTTGACCTGGGGAATAGTACGATCGGAGGCAGTTCTCGGTTCGACTGTGACTCTTTCATACCTTCTGGTCAGTACGTCCTAGATCCCCTGGATGTGATGACAGTACTCAGTTGGCCTTTTTTTTTTTTTTTTTTTCCCTCGGGAGTTAGGAG
This sequence comes from Penicillium canariense, assembly GCF_028826845.1. Lineage (NCBI taxonomy): Eukaryota > Fungi > Ascomycota > Eurotiomycetes > Eurotiales > Aspergillaceae > Penicillium > Penicillium canariense. Next base: position 1,250,932 of record NW_026622729.1, read on the forward strand.
ATTAGGGGGATTAAGGGAGGAGTGTGTGTCTGACGGGCAAGGAATGGAATTAACCGACCAACTCCCCGGAACGATGGAGGGCGGCGCTTCCGGTCTGGACTAGACTGGAGGAGACTGGAGTGGTGACGGGTGGGGCACGCAGCCGCTTGGTGATGTGGTTCGTGACTCCAATGGATGGAGTGGGATGTTGGAATTGAATTGAAGTGCCGTGACGTGAATTTTATTTTGGAGATGGCGGGTAGGCGGGCAACAGGGCTCCGTCCCGAACAGGCAGTCACCTCGCAACAGGGAGCAAAGGGTACTAATGTTTTTAGCTGGATGAGATGAGCACGCTAGTCCGTCCGCTCGCTTGTGTCATCGCCGTCATTGGAGGGCGAGACCCGCGAGGCCGGAGATCGACCAAGGCTGCGTGAGCCGGAAGGAAATGAGGGACGGCGAACGCCTGGCTCTCTCGTTCGGTCGATCGGGGCTAAGGCGAATTGGTGTAATGGTGGTTGGCGTTCAAGAGGGACACACATCACACGGTACGAAGGCTGAAGGGGTGGAGTTAGGGGACGAAGGATTTGATGAAGGCCTAGGCAGCGGGCGGGGCGATCCCCGGACGCTACCTGGAGACTCCTACCTTTAAAGGATGAGGCGCGAACGAGGATTGGGACAGGCTGGAAGTCTAAGTTTGACTCCGTAGATTACGGAGCATAGTAGACTTTGCGGGCGTAACCACTTGTAGTAATCAGTTCAGGGCTCTGCGAGTCAGTGCCTCCGCGACCGCGTCGCTTGGCCGGGCACACTTCCGTGTAGCTCACTAAACGGACGGCTATCCTGATTCTCTCGTACTGTAACAGACTCCACGATTTGGAATTGTGGCCCGCCCGCCGACCGTGGAACTAGGAGATCTGCCGAACCACGGCTTGCAGTGCGCGGATGGCGGGTACAGCCGATCAGCTGTCCGTGAGAGAGAGCGCGAGATCCGAAACTCGGATCGACATGTAGCTGTCTCTGCGAAACGGTGGAACGGACCTTGGGCAGGTCGCATGGTTGGACAGGACCATGTGCGGCTCTGGAGGTTGGAACTTCCGTGGACCCTTCGCCTGGTCGGAAGGTGTGACTGCGATGGCTACTGGGGCTGGTGATAGAGATATGGAGAGGTCAGATAGAATGATAGGATCAGGATTCATATCCATTGGGATGGAGAATATGTGCAGAGTTAAATGATGTTATGTACAGCACCGGGGGAATTCATATAGAACATGGGGGGGGGGGGGGGGGGGGGGGGGGTCATGGGTATACAGCAGCCAACACAAAGGAAAGAACAGGCAAACAGAACTAGGAAACCAACACAGGAAACGCATGTAATCATCAAATCATCGACACCAACACCACAGAACACCGGGAAAACATCTATCGTTCACCTGTCTAGGGACTCCAACTCCCCCACGCATCAACAAAAAGAATGGTAATAAGAGTTCTGTTCATTTCGCGGCCTCTCGCGCCCTTGGTTATGCGGTGGTTTCCTGGCACAAGGGCTCGTGCCTGGTGGAGCCGCTTGCCCGAAGCGGAGCTGCTCCACCGGAGTGGCTCCGCAGTCGCGCATCGCGCTCGACGCTCAGGACCGGTATTTTCCGACCTGCGAATGGCATGGAGCCAATTTGACGGGCCGGGCGAGGTGTGCTCTCTCCCCTAGACGGAGGTCTCGGCTGTCGCGTCGGTAAGGGCAAGGGGGGTGACCTGGGGCTTGGCGCATGGCTTGCGCCGTTTTGCCTGGCGCTTGAGCGAGGTCCATGCCCCGGGTTGGTCGCTTTTTGTGGGTGAGAGGGGTTGGTTTGCAGGATGATTAGGAGGGGCGACGGCGGGTCGCGGCGCCTCCGGTGGGGGAGAGGAGGGAGAGGATGGAAGAGAGTCATGGATGGGGTGCCTGATGCGACCCATCGACTCAAAGCTGCTAGGAGGGGAGCTTGGGAGAGAAGTTCGTTAAGTCATGAAATGGAGCACGGCCCGTGGTCGTGGAGCGCGTCTCGATACAAGACCAATCAGGGAGACTCCGTTCACATTGCCCATTGCTTCCAGTTCATCGAGTGGAAGTGGGTCAGCGACTGCACCTGCTCGTCGTATGGCAGGCAGTCGGCGCTAGACCAGGAGGGAGAAGGGTAGTGGCACTGGACGGGCGGCTGAATCAGGCTCTCCTCCAGCGAGATCGGCACCAGGTGCGACGGGGGCATGCCCGCGTCGGAGCCGTCCCACCGCAGAGGCGAAGCCATCTGCAGTGGAGAAGCGATCAACTCGGTCTTGAGAATACCCTTGGGGTACTGGTCGACGACGGTGCCGGCCGAGGAGATGGAGGAGATGGAGGAGATGGAGCTGGAGTGAGGAGGCAGAGAGAAAGCAACGTCCGACAGGGGCGAGGGGCACGTCTCTGCGGGCGAGGAATAGAAGGGGCTGTCGTCGGCCGACTCGGGGAGCTGGTCCTGGAACATGTTGGGCGCTGCTCGTGGCTGCAGAGGCAGGTCCATGCCATTCCACATCAGCGAGCAGTCGTTGGCCAGGTTCGGGTGAATGCCAGGAGCCACGATCGAGCCGATGGACATCGAGTGCGACTGATGCGAGGCATCAGCCAGCATGCTTCCGCCATCCATGGCCATGCAGCGCGGGACGGAGGCCGAGTCGTTCATGAGCGGGGTGGAGGTCTGGGGCGTCCATTGGGACTGCTCGGGCTGTGACTCGAGCTCACTGTCGTAGTCGCGATTAGCTCTCGGTCTCTCTTCTCCCCGGGGGTGGCGCGATTGGGTCACTCACTGTCTCTCCATATGGCGCGCAAGCAGATCCGGCCGGTGGAAGGCCTTCTTGCAGCCGGGCTGTGTGCACCGGTAGGACGCTTCAGGGTTGTGGTTCAGTTCGTGACGTCTGCGGTGCTCGGCGCGGGTGAAGACCTATGTTGCGGATGGGGGGTCAGCGTTGTTGCGCGCACATCGATTTGGACGAGTCCTAGGATAAGCGCATACCTTGTTACACCCGGGATACTCGCACGCATGCACGCGCTTGCCTTTCTTCGCCTTGCTAATGCGGTGGGTGGTAGGAGTGTAAGTCACCGGCAGCGCAATGTCCGCCTGAGGGCTGTGGCGCATGGTGTTCTTGCGGGCGACCATGGTGGATGATTCGGCGAGATGAGGTTCGGGGGACTCTGAGGCCGAGGTGGCAGGGCTGTTCAGCACAGAGATGATGTGGTTGGATGACAGAGAGTTGCTGTGAGAAATGTTGTTGCGCTCCTGTGAAGATCCTCGGGCCATCCTGTGGAGGAAAGGATGGGGGGGGGGGGGAAGAGGAGGACGGGGAGGGGAAGGGAAGATATATAGGAATCCTTCGAGGTCTGCGTGATGGAATTGAAGCAGAGGCTTGCAGAGGACTGCAGAGGATTGCAGATGATCTGAAACTGAAACTGCAGAAGAGGTGAAGAAGAGCGGAGGAGGGTGGACTGATATAGAGGCACGACGATGGCACTAACCAAAGCTGTTCCTACAGATCTCCGGCGGATTAATAGACTTCCCAAATTAAATGGGGATGGGAAATAAAATCAAATCAAATAAATTCAGAAAAATGGTAAATCGTAAATTGTAAATCCAGAAAATCAAAATAATAAAATAATTAAAATCCCAGTAAATTCCCATTCCAAAAATACCCATAATTTTCTCTAACCTTAGATCAGAGGGAACCAAGCACAGGCGTGGAGGCGATGATCGCTCGGGATGATCAAGCATAAGCCCATCCTAAAATTACACCACGTTATCGAGCAGGGGGCCGGCCCAAACCGGCCAACAAGAAGATCACTGCCAAGGTGGGTTAGCGGTGCGAGAGGCCTCATTGGGACGAATTGGCCTGGGGATGGGGGGAGGGTTTATGTAAGTGGGTTTGGAGGGGGAAGGGGACACTCGGGTTGGCTCAGGGTTGTGCGGCTGAGGCGTGCAGCGGCAGGGGACGACCTCAAATACGAAAATAAAAATACTTCTCAAGCCTGGAGGATATCAGCACATTCTCTGATCAGAATGTTATTAGAGAATGTTTGAATTATCTGATGAATGATTCTATAATCATTATCTGTCGAGGGCCAGGTGGACCCGTGTCGGCGACTCAAAAGAGGGCCATCTCATTGCCGGATTGGGTAGGTCGATAGATTTGCGGCCTTGTGGCCGACTGACTAACCCCAGGGTGCCTTGTTGGTAGCCTTAGCGGCCTTAGTGGCCTTAGAGGCCTTAGTGATCTCGTAAATCACGGAGGGGGCGGAAGGCAGGGTGCCAAGTGGACTAAATGCTTAGTGCATTTAGTCTCCTCCTGGGCTCATGGTGAGCTGTTGGTTGAGATCGCGTCATGAGTGGATGGAGCACTGGAGGGCTCGCTACCGATGCGCCGGGAATGCAACCAACAGGCCGCCTTCCTGGCCCCGGACCATAATGTTGGCTGTGCTGTGTTGGCTGGTGTCGTGCAGACAGCTTTCTTTTTCTGGCATTTAGCCTAGACAGTATGACCCAAGGAGTCGTGCTGATGGTCCGATAGTCATCTCATCACATAGTTCTCCTCCGCACAAGTCAAGTATCTTGGGTATACCAGTTCACCGCCCGCCAGAATTTCAAATCCCGATAGGAAGCCGTCAAGTCCAAGCTCTCAGGGAAACCCAACGGGTTTGCCCCACTCCTGATAGAGTCGTCAAGCAGCCGGGACGAAGGTTTGAGGGAGACTCGCAGGATCGCATTATACGCCCGATTGGGTAATAGGAGACTCGCTTGGGTGGGGCTGCAATTGGCTACCGGCGGCCTGGGCCGTGGTCGGTCGTCCGTCATCCGTCGTCCGTCATCCGTCGTCCGTACCCTCGCCTATGTCATTCCATGCGTTCCTGAGGCTGATTTGGACTGCCTGCGGGTGAGGCGGCCGGTCGTCAGAACCCTCTTCTTTATTCTTCCTTCCAATCCAGCGCATTGTTCTTGTATGATCGGTGGACCACCCGCTTTGCATCCGGGCTATAAACGATGCCAAGCGGTCGACGTCTACGGAGTACTCCCACGGTGAAGCCGGTCCGCCCTTTCTTCCGGCCAGATCTTGCGGGTGAACGTCGGAAGATCTGAGCAGTGGATCGGCTCGATCCTCGCTCGGGAATACTATGGGCTTGGAGTCCGTGGGCCAGCCAAGGGCCTTAAGTCCACCTAGTGGGTCCAGTACGCCTTAGCGGCAGGGGGGTTCGACCTAAGGGCTTGGCGGGCAGTTCACGGCCTGTTTCAGCGTTGCTGATCCCTTCCCCCTCCCTGGGGTCAACCAGGACACTGCCCATTTTCCCTTCCCAGTCCCGTCCCAAAGCCCCCCCCAAAGCCCCAGCCCCCTTCTCCCTCCCCGGTGCCCCTGGCCCCGATTCCCCGATTCCCCGGTTTCCGACGTCACTGGGAACTGGATCCTCGCGATGCCTTGCAGGATGGCCCTCGCCCCGGAGCCTCGCACGGGAAGTATAGAGTAGCTGGGATGGAAATAGAATAAACACTGCCACGAAGTGTAATTCCTGCTTCTGCACGCGCTGAAGAATGCTTCGCCCTGATGATCCATGTTATCCATGTTATCCATCGGTGCACACACGATTCTGTGCATTCTCCGTCCCCATCATCGACTCCGTAGTCTTAAACTGCTCCATCGACGCCCGGTTCATCTCCTGCGCCCGGCAGGACCATGACTAAGTAGCGTAGCCCAACGCTTGCCCTCCCCCCCCCCCCACTGTTGGCCCCATTCTCTTTGGAATGCACCCTATGCGGCATAGCATAGCTTAAACGATAGCAGCACGGGCTCCGTCCTGGCGGCCAGACACTCGCTCTCGTGGCATGCCGCATGGGTCGTTCGCGTGCTTCCCCCGGGCCGGGTGGGGAGGGGGGGTGGCAAACAGTGGCAGGGTGGCTTACTTTGGCTTACAGCTTGGCTGACGGCTTGGCTTACAGCTTGTTTGGGAGGGAACTTGAAACGCTGGCAGGGAACTGATCGCTGTCTGTGTGTATCAACTTATTCTGGAAGGAAATGCTTTCCCGCTGTGTGACGGGGAGACCGGTGCTCGGCCCCGAATGTGCAGAAAATAGATCCTAGGGGGCCATGAGATGAGGGCCTCGTGGGCCACGAGGGCCGGAATGGGGAGGATGGATTGGGGGTGGAATGACAGGGGCATCGGCATGCAGTACCTTTGCCAAATGGCGGTGTTTCCCACAGTCAGGAGGACCCAAAACGGAAAGCGTACTTGATATACAGAACTTGCGGGCCGGGCGTCGATGGTTACACAGTGACTCGATAAGCAAATCAGGAACCGAATGATGCCATTCCACATCACACCGGGCCGGGGCGTGGGGTATACGCTCTACTTTCGGGGTCATATGTTCACGAGAGACAGGCGTCGGGCCGTCCGTCCCGCTGGATAACAAGCCAGCAAGATGGTGAACTAGTCAAGCTACGAACTCGACCGCCCCGTCTAGTTCGCGACGGGCGTTATAACGGCACGAAGGCGAGGTGCTCGTCCCGCGCGATAGTTGGGCCGGTTAAGATCAGGGCCGGGATAGTTTGGCGTTAAGCCCGGACAGCTCGCCGCTCACAGCTTTCCCTCGTGGCGATGGACCTGGGCCCGCTCGGACAAATCGCCGCGACCCCCTTCTTGCTCATGTGATCACAGTCTAGTCCCTATCCAGCAATAGCCTGCCTTCATCGGGCTGAAGCGGCGTTTTTTTCCTGGCTACTAATGCCCTGTTCGGGTTAGTGCCTGGGGCGTACATTAATACCTGACTCGTGGCTGGGTAATCTTACTTGCCCGGGGGGAGTGGTTCGCGCCAAATCCTTCGTTCCCCCTAGTCTTACACCCTCCCCACCCTCGCGTGGTGGTGGGGTTCCAGCATTCTTTTTTGCCGTTTTCGTCTGACGCGATGCGGATCATGACGAGGGCCGAGTCACGGCCCAGAAGATAGCTAGAAGGGGGTCCGATGCTGCCACTGAATTTCTGAATCCTTCACAACCAGGGACCAGGGACCGACACCATGGCGCAGGCATGGCGAGTAGACGATCAACAGAGGCACGGCATGCTCGATGACCATCGAAAGCCTTGGAGTCGGGGATGCCGACGATAGGAACCATCCTGATGATGGTGTCCCTACTCTGGAGAGCCCAGCAGCCATTCACTTTGTCGTGCGCCGTATATGCCCTCATGGGAAGCAGGTGGGCCCCTTCCGTTGGTGCTTCCAGGTGTCATGCAAGAGAAAGGGACCCCAAGTCATGGCCGGGTCGGAAATATGCACCGTCTGACCGTTTTCCAGCCATGGCCATGACCACGTGGCTACCGTCGATGCCGCAATGTTAGGCCTGAAGATATGCGCCCTGAGCCACTTGATCCACCCCATTATCGTCATCGCCCTCCTTGAGGCCGCTGCAGAAGGAGTCTGTTGCGAACTCGCCAGTCAGGGTGCACGATCGAATGTTGGTTCTTTTTTTAGGGCTGCTAGCCGTGCCCTGGGGGGAGGGGGAGGGGGAGGGGGGCATTCGGGGGACACAGCAGGGGCCAGAGACTCGGGGTTTGGGGCTTGGGGCGTGGAGTTTTGAGCTTGGGGGGGGGGCTATGGGCCGCAGATAGGCTGGGCGTAATGTACAGTACTATCCAAAGAGGAAGTGTTGGCTGTCTGTTGGTTGTTAGTGCAAGGTGGTGCAGCTGGTCCATCGCGGTTCGTCAACTCGAAGTGGATGGAGTGCAGGGGGTACCTGCTGGGCTTCCCGTCTTTCATCAGCACTTAACCCGCAATGCCTGCGGGACTCTGACGCTCTCTACCGTCATACCGACCGAGTATAGAGATGGTATAGAGTGTAGCGAAAACAGTCTAGTCGGGGGACGAAGCTGGAAGGGCACCTAGAAATCAGAATTCGCCCCCCGTTTGCCCCCTGTTCCCACCGTCCAGGCCAGCACGACTTGACTCCGGGCCCGGCGAAATGAAGTCGCGATCAACACTCGACACCTCCCTTTGGGCGGAATCTTCCCGCAGGGAGGGCTGGACAACACACACCTGGCGAGCTAGCAAATGACAAGGCACCCCAGCCCCACCACGAGGCTCTTGTGATCGCAGCTGGTCTCGCCCTTGGACCCAACAAATGGGACGAATGGGACAAATGGGACAAATGGGACAAATGGGACAAATGGGACAAATGGGACAAATGGGACCCGTCTGCCCCCCCCCCGGCCGATCGGCGATTTCGCTGTGTCCGTCTCATCGCACCTCTTCCTGAATTGGGAGGAACCCAATGGATCCGCTCCTCTGGCATCGTTTTTTCCCCGAGCCCTGAATGGCCCGGTCTGTTCGCAAGGCTGGATGTCGTCTGCTGGCCTCCTCCAATGCCAATTCCAACTTGGCTCTTGACCAATCCTTTAGGGCTGCGGCCGCGATTCCTCCCGCGGTGGGACAAATGTGCGATATTCTTCACGGCTCTTAAAATCTCACCTCAGATCCTGCGTGAATCTTCAATCCACGGGCCTATCAGTGAGCAGCACCGTGGCATGCCTAAGGGGCACGTTTCTGCACGAGTCGTGACGAATCCTGATATCCACGGCCTATCTCGGTAGTCGAGGAGAGGTGATCAACTACCGGCGAAGCCGGAGTTAGTCTTGCGCGAAGGCATCACCATCACGCAACAACTTACTCCTTCACTGCTCCCACGCCAATTCCATCCCATCTTCAAGCAGACTCGTTGCTTCTGGTGTACCTGAACCCGACTGTCGGGTGGCCTAAACTTCCTCCCCCGATGGGGGAATGGGTGCATTATCCCAATCCGGATGGTATCTGGTATCTGGACTGCTCTTCATGTTCCTGGACCTGTTGGAGATGCCATTTCAGGAATCTGCCTTGCCCCTGAAGAAAAAGAAAGGTAGCCGTTACTCCCCTTCCCCCCCCGGCCCCTCTTTCTCAATACTCTGCATATATAGTTCTCAGTAGGCAGGGAACTAACGCTCGACGCGCCAGGACACGAACCAAAACAACTGAAGTTCTGCTCTGCTTCCTTCCACCCTTGAATCCTTCATAACTCTAACGCCACCGCGGGCGCGATTATTGGGGCACGATAAAAAAAAACGCCAAGGCCGTTGAACTGCCAGCCTACCTGCCAAATCGAGGCGAGCGGCACCCCACCGAGAGGACGGGATGCTAAGCGCCATCAGCCTCATGACTCGACCTTTTTCTTCCTTTTTTGGTTGTTTTTTTTCTATTTTTTAATTTTTTTTCTAATTTTTAGTGGGTCTTTCCTAAATTTTAGTCTTGCTGGGGATTTTGTGACTTAGCTCGAATTAACCCGATTTTCTCTAGCGCACACTTCTTCCAGGGCTGTACATATTCCTCTTCGGGTTAGAACCGCGAGCTCGCCTGCCCCACCAGGCCTCCCGCCACATTCCCCGGCATTCCCAGATTCCCAGCATTCCAGACGATGGGGCACCCTCGACGGCCCGTGGCCCGTGGCTCATGGACCATGGCTGGCCACGAGTAGTATTGAGGTCACCTTCCCCCCCCCCGTCTCTGCCATGGAGCATATCTCCGTCCCGCCCTGCCCATTCTGACTGGTTTTTGTTTGGGGTTTGTGTTCAGTCAGCTTGCCCCGTGCATTGACTGCATTTACGAATCAGTTTCCTTTGTGATCGAGGCCAATGGGCTCGCCGTGATCGTCGCCAGTGCTGTGTGTGGGCCCAAGGGATTTTGAGTAATGCACTGTGCAGACTGCATACCATCGTCCTGGACGGACTATACCCGGATTCCAGATTCCTTCCCTCTGTCTCAGTCTGCAGATCACAGGATGCCTGCTCGAAGGAACGGTGTTGGGTACCGATCGACTCCGACAGGTGCACATGAAGCTCTATGCCGAGTACACACACCACGGATTCCCTGCCACTGCGCAGCGAACCGGAGATATCTTTGTCACGGAAAGATTTGTCAACTACTGCGGGAGGCAGACCTGGGAGAGAACCGCCATGGCGTCCGGAGCCGAGATCCTCTTGCACATCAAGTCTCGCCTCAATCTACGGGGACTCATGCACATCATGCCCGGGAATGATTTGTCAAGCCCTACATTTGTCAAGCACCATATTTGTCACGACGGGGCTGATGCGGGAGGGAATTGCCATGGCGTCCTGGGCCCAGATTACGCACGCTGAAACGCCCGCTCAACGGCGTGGACTCTGCTCCCGGAAAATCCGTGGAACCCTGGAAACCCCCTGCTCTCCACATACCCATCCCTGCCGCACAGATCAGACGGTGGCAGCAAGCTCAGCGCTCCTCGTTTCCCTGCGGTCCCACTCGGGCCAGCCTCGCGACTCCTTCAGCTGCCAGGCACCGCGAGGCGACCCATGCCTCGCGAGCACGATCGCAACACCAAATCGTTATCGCGGCCCCTATCCCCAAACTCCCACCATCATTCGTCTCGTCGCGACCACCGTCGAGTTGGGCAGGACGGATGCCATCGGCCGTCGCTCTTACCCTTCGGATCCCGCTCGGGGTTTGGACGGGGTTTGGGGCTGTGGTCCCGTCGTCCGTGACCGAGTGAAGTTAGTGCCGCGTAAAAATATCCCGAGCATGGCGAAGGTTGCCTGCATTCTTCTGCAGGTTCGAAATGTTGGGGGAGAGTTGGTGTTTCAGATGTTGCAGCCCGCGGATCACGGATCGGCCATGTGGCAAGGCAGACTGGGTCGTTCGGTCTGCCCCGCGAGCCTTGCGAGCCCTGCGATCATCGAGCGGGCCAATGGCAGGCGAGTGATGTGCAGCCTGGATCTCGGCGTGTGACGTCTCCCCTTGCTCTTGACCAGTGTGAGGTCGCGATCCGGAGTATACCGAGCCTGGGGGACGGTGGGATATCGTACGACATGCGGCTACTCCCTGTGACTTCATTCGTCCTGGTCCGGCAAGCAGTTCGTCTTACTCTCCCCTCTACGCCCCTGCTGTGCCCTCATCCGGGCATGGTAAAACACAGAAAAAACAACAAGGGGGGAAGTGGAGGGGATAGCTTCGGCGCATGACATGCAGAAAACGTAAAAACAGCGTTGCATAGTATCCTGGCTCTCTTCATGAGAGTCCATTTCGGGAATTCGAAGGACTGTCCGGCCGAAAGAACCTCGCGGACTGGGCGAGGGTCAGTACCTCCTAGACCGGTGTCTTCCTAAGACCAAATACTACTTCTGTACGCCTGCTGGTCCATCCCCAGAGAGGAATCTTTCATTTCGAGTCGCCACGGGCCGCAGGATTCGCATCCCTGCACTTGCCATGTGGTCGAATGATCGGCGTTAAATACGAGAGAGAGAAAGAGAAAGAGAGAGAGAGAGAGAGGGAGAGCGCGCATAGTCCAAACAAACAAAATTAGCACACAAATCCACGCTAAATCCGCAAGGGAGTGTCCCGTTTAATTTCCCCCCCCCTTCTTCCCCGGCTCGTCTGACGAGCCAAAGCGGCCGCTAATTCACCCCATTCGGCCTGCGTACGCCCCATTGAGACAATGGAAGGCGTCTGGCGGGGGCTACTGCAGCGTCCATGCTGGCTACTGCATGCTGCATGCCAGGCTAGCACGCGTTGGGCAAATGAAGGTCGTGCGTCAGGCAGGGTGATCCTGCACCGCTTGTTTCAACTTGCTTACACGTGGACTTTCAGCGGCTTCGGCGGGCGTGGGCGTGCTGATCATGGAGTAATTTCTTTTTATATCCCCTGTTCGTGGTTGGCTGTGCCTGGTTCCTCGCGCATCAGCCTGCATCTGCATCTGCATCTCCTCCCTACATGCTTGCCATGTGTGGATGAGTTCCCCGTTTGGGCTCGCCGCACATGGACAAGCCACGCGAAGAATGCCCGATCGAACGCCCCGCCACCTGCGGATCCTACGTTTCATGTTTCACGGGGTTTGTTGGCTGATCTCTTGGTTAGGAGGTGCTGATCAGGGTAGTCGGTTCCATGTGGAAAGTTGGTAGTTGGTAGTTGGCAGTTGGCAGTTGGCAGTTGGCAGTTGGCAGTTGGGTTTGGTCCTGGGCCAGATGTGGGATCCTGGGGTTGCCATGTGTGGGCGTGCGGAATCCGGTAGGTGCGCGGACACCGAGCTAGCTGCTCTATCGACAGGTCGCTGTGTCTGTCCCCGGACCGGGTTGGGGGTGCTTCCCATTCCTTTCCCCCCTTTCCCCTGAGCCCCGTGCATGGTCGGCAATCAATGCCGGATCCTTCGTCCCTGGGGAGCTTGCCGCATCGCTCCTACCACTTTCGGAAATCAGTTGGGGGAGCTCGCCTCTCCATGGGAGTACCATAGATCCAGCGGGGAGGGATTGGGTAAAAAGTGCGAAGCCAAAAGGCTCAAGAATGCGTCGGCCCCGATTCGTGCTCAGGGCTCTGGACAGGCTCATTAGCCTGAACTCGGTGTGGTTGGTCCCTTGGACGGGGCCGAGAGGGTTGGCCGAGAGGGTTGGCCGATATACTTCATCCTCCAGGCCGCAGATCCGTATTGTCCAGAGCACCACAGCCAGCGCAACCACCCAGAACGAACGACCAATCCGCCACCCCAAAACAATCCGCCAACGCCGCGGACATGATCCCCGCAACAGACCTGTACAGACTATCGAATCTCGGCCGCGATCATGTCTGCTCCATGACATCATGTCCCCTGCCCTGCTCGTCCCAGGCGGGCCCGTGGGCGCTGTTGGATCGTAAACCCGCTCCCATTCGCCGGGCCCTCCTGCGAGGTCGTTCATCCAGTTTTAGCTCCAGTAGGAGAATTTGCGGCCCTCGACGTTATCTTCTGCCTGGCGCGGTGCGTCCATGCGTCTCTGCCTGCTCTGCCTGCTCTGCTCGCGGCCACGCACTGGGCCAGGCAACATTGCCCGCCTGAACTAATCCAAACTGAACCCGAGGGAAAGCCCGAGAACCAGGCAAGGCCAGCCCATGAGCGCGGTGATGAAGGGTGTAGGCAGGAACCAATGAGCTAGTTCATCCTTCCCTTTCTCTTGCTGTCGGGACCTTGGGTGCAATCGTGGTTGAGGGTCGGGAATTGGCCGAGCTGAGCGAGCTGGGCTGGCAATCTCTCACTAGTGCGCGATCCTTCCTTTCGGTCTCTCTGCGCCTTCTCACAAGTACCGTACCGGTCGTGGGGACTGTCAGAGCTTCGCGTCTTTCGTCACGATCCTTCCACGCACGTGTATCTCGTTTATCCTCATGTCCCGGCCACGTCTGTGTCTGTCCACATCTCGGCCACCCCGATATCGTTCTCGGATACGGCCTGCTCGACCGCCGCTCTCGAGGTCGATCGTGGCTGGCTTCGGTCCAGCTGGGCGTGGCCCCCCGGGGGGGCCGTGACTTTCTCGCAATGACGGAGGCTTTGCGCCGGGAACACCGGGACGGGGCTTATCCTGTGGGCTGGCACCGCAATTGGGATGTCTGATGTCAGGACACGGATGGTTCTCGCGGGCTTTGCGGTTCGGGGTGTGGGGGGATCTACTGCTGGTCCTGGACCCGAGAGGAAGACGGGCCAGGGGGTTTGCCTGCAAGGGTCATGCGGACTGGAAGAGGACTGGAGTAGCACCGGGGTGGGAGGTGAGATTCAGTAGAAAATATAGAAAATATAGGCAGGCAATACATGCCAGCATACGAACGTATTGCCGCCAGTCGCCCGCTCTAAAGCACGTGGTCAATACAATAACCAATAGCCTCGTAATTCAACAACAACAAGCTGTGCTAAAGTCCTATGGTAGCGAAAGGCTTTGCTGTACAAGGTCAATAGATCGCGGTGGTGACGGGAGATATATATCTGGGTGGGCTCTCATAAGGTTGTGGGTCTCTGGGGTTCATCGAATGTATTGTCTAGCGAGCCTGAGGACGATATCGATGGATGTCACTAAGAAGCACTATTAAAGCTTGTACTGATGTATGCCCGGATGATCCCCTGATTCATGTAGAGAGCATAGCACAACAAGTCGTTCGCGACTTGGCGGACCAAAGTCTTCGGTCAACCGCCTAATCTGTTCGCACGAAACCGGAAAGGGCAGGCGCGACGGGAAAGGAGAGGGGGCGCATGTCATCATCGCCCAACAGACCCTCCCGAGCAGCTCTCGACTTGAATAGCTTCAACCCACAACCCCCTCACCGCGCCCACCGAGTCTGGCCTATTCATGAGTCACTCTCATACAACGGCGCAGTCATCGCCCCGACGAACGGAGCAGATCCATCGCACATCATCCCACTCGGAACGCGGCTGCCGCACGTCTCCAGCAGAATCACGCAAAACCCACCCGGGCCTATAAAAGGCGCCCCCGGGGAAAAGATCAAGATCGTTGATCTTATCTGATGTGCCCATTCACCTGATCCCGCGACCAGTCTCTGATGGCAGCAGCAGCATGGTGGTGTTCGTCGACCTGGACAGCGATGCTTTCTCGGCGCATCACGGATCGGCACTCCCCCTGGGGAAGCCCTTCCCGCCGAAGCTGATGGTCACTCCGATTGCGACCGCATCGGCTGAACTGTTGCCTTCGCCTACCTCCTCGGACGACGGCTGCGACGCGCTCCCCATCGTCCGCTTGTCTGGTAAAGCGTCGGGCGCCGAGAATCCCAACCGAAATGCCTTCTCGGCGGCGTTGAGCTGTTACCCGTAAGTGGATCTGGAATCCCTAGCGCGACCGTGCTACCCCACACACTCATCACTCACACTTTACCGGTGGTCTAGCATTGTCAAAGAAATTGCCCGCGCCGTGGATCTCAACACCCTCCACGCATTATCTCGAACATGCCGCCAGTTCCACGTCAATCTAGCGCCGTTCCGGCACCAGCTCGTGCGTGAGACCCTCCGCTGCGAGAATGAGTATATCGAGACCGTAGCAGAAATGCTAGACGGCAGTGCCGTCATCCCGAGCAGCGTCAAGTCGGTGCTGCAGCTGCTGAGCCAGGGCAGCGGTGAACCAGGGCGCATGACGCGGGGAAAAGTGGGCAAATGTGCACGCGACATGGTAGGCGAGTGTCGACGCTGCAGCAAGATCGTATGCCGGGTATGCCCTTGCCCATGATGAACCTCTGGTAGAATGGGCAGAAAAATAGCTGACTTGGCTGCAGAATTGCACGATCAAACCTCCTTCCCCCACTGTCATGAAGAACCGTATCCGTCGTCTTTGCCGACCCTGCGGTACCGCACCGCTCTCCTGCCACCTATCCAACGCCCCCCACGACATGGACTCCCCCGATACCTGCGACCGTGATACCGTGGCGGCCGAACTCGCACGCTGCGCTGGCATCTGTAACTGCGACGAAGCCGTATGGCTGTGTCAGCAGTGCGGACAGACCCTGCGCAGCAACGACACCACATACCGACGTGTCTGGGCCTGGCGCACGCGATATAGCACCTACCTCGGTGGTGGGCTAGGCACGGGCATTGGAGAAGGCTGCCAGGGTGTGAAATGCGGCCGTGGCGAAGCATGCCTCGCTGCGAAAGAGATCGAGCTCGAGGTCGACTGCGAAGCGGACGAAGGGGCGAGTGACACCAGTAGTTCGGGTCATAGTCCGTCCAGCCACCCCTCGTATCACCACGAGCTCATCGCGACGGATAGCCATGATGACGAAGAACCGGGGTACTTCCGCCAGGAAGTCATTGGGCTGGGTGGGCTGATGAAGCATAAGGCTAAGAAGCGGGTTATGGTGGGGGCTTGTGTGGTTGAGTACGAGGATGAGCGTGAGACGGGAAAGTATCTTGGGCGTGAAGAGGGTGGCTTGCATCGGGCTTGGTGTGGGTGGTGTTCGAGGGTGATTCCGGCGAAGAATGAAAGTGTGCATCGGTAAATAATGGTTGGCTTCATGGCCTGCATCATGAGCATACGTTGCATTGCATTATGGATGATGTGCATACTCCAGAGCTTGACGATAATGGGTGTATATACCTCACGTCGGATGGGACTACGTCGAGTGCAGTCAAATGAATGAATGAATGTGCATCGCCGGAGTTGGAACTAGGGCAGAAATTGGTGGTTTGATAGTACCACAAAAGGCAAAATCACTGGACTAAATTTAACAGTCTGAATGATAGAGTCCGGTCTCATCACGACAGAAAAGACAGTACTCCGGCAATGCTCGCTCCTCATGCACCCATAACATCATACATCGGATAAACAACATATCTCAGACTCGACATCTTCATCTCACATCATCATCAAATATCTCTCTCCAAAAGAACAATAAAAAAAACACACGATTCAAAGCTAATCTAAATTTGTTTAATGAGCAGCAATGGCTCGGAAGAAACCCTTCAGTTTCGACTGCTCTCGCGGGGGAGATTCCTCACGCTTGTGCCGGCGATGAGCGCGAATCTCTTTCTCTTTGCCGCTCTGCTCCGGGCCGCCGGCGCTTTCAGACTTCTTCTCACGGTCCCGGGGCTTGCCAACCTCTGCTTCGACGGAGCGTCGTCGAGACTTCCTCTCTTGTCGGGGAGCATCAGCTTCGCGTCGGGAATGAGATTTCTCGGAGCGGCCACTGGATCGCTTCGCCTCGTTTGAAGAGCGCTCCTGGTTACCACTGCTATGGCTGTGGCTCGTGGATGCCCGGCGGGGCTTTTCCTTTTCAGAAGCTGGCGTGGCGGCTGCAGGTTTTGAGGAAGAGGAAGAGGAAGAGCCATTAGGTCGCACGATGAGTCCATTGCTGTTGGCGTTGGGGGCATTGCTCATGTATCGCAGGAAAGCCTTGGGCTTGGGCGTGGAAGTTGGTGCCTGCTTCGAGGATGAGGACGTCTTGACCGATTTGCTTTGCTCTGCTTCTGACGAGCGACGCTTGGGCTTGACCTCCACAACTGGCTGTTCCTTTTCCTTTTCCTTCTCCTTCTCCTTTGATCCTGAACTCTTGGAGTTCACGGACTTTTCTGAAGGAGGGATGCCGCTGCGTTCCTTGTCTTCAGCAATGGCCGCTTGCCTGCGCTGGCTGTTGGCTTCCGCCCTCTTCTTCTCCTCGTGCAGCTTGCGGGCTTCTTCCAGAGCTTTTGCCCAGCGGTTGGTGAACAGGCCGCGTTCGCTCTTCTGGCGCTTGAGCTGCTCCTTCTTCTGCCCTTCGGATGATGTTTTGGAGTTTCGTCGCTCACGTTCGCCAGTCGGGCGCTTCTTGCGTCGGCGGGAGTTGTGCCTAGCTGCCGAGTCTCCCACCGGCAGTTCTGATGCCTCGACCAGGGGCACATCGTCAGACTCTTCTGGCGCAAGGTCTGCAGGTGGCCCATCTTCGGGTGCGACTTCTTCAACTGGAGCGGTGCCTTCAAGAGGAGCCTCAGCAGGAGCTGGTTCAGGTTCGGCTGGCGGCTCTTCTGCTGGAACTTCCCTCGTCTGTTCCGCTTCAGGTGCAGGCTCCTCCACAGGCGCTTCTTCCGGTGCCGGTTCAGCGGGGGCTGGGTCAGAAGCCGGAGCCTCCTCTTCCGGAGCCTCGGTAGGCTCAGGAACAACCTCATCGAGAGCAGGGGGGTCTGCAGAAGGGGTCTCTTCGGCCGGTGCTGCTTCAACGGGTGCCTCTTCTGCAGGAGCTGGCTCAGGCTCTGCCTCCTCTGGCGATGCACTTTCAGCAGCCTCTGGTTCAGCAGCCTCTGGAGCTTGTGGCTCAGCAGCCTCCTCTGGTGGTGCACTTTCAGCAGCCTCCTCTGGTAGTGCGCTTTCAGCAGCCTCCTCCGGTGGTGCACTTTCAGCAGCCTCTGGAGCCTGTGGCTCCTCAGCTGGTGCAGGCGGCGCAGTAGTCTCCTCAGCAAGCTCCTCAGGGACAGGCGGGGCAGCCTCGCCTTCAGTAGGAGCAGGCTCTTCAGATGCTTCTTCAGCTGGAATTACTGGAGCGCTGTCGGCAGGTGCTGATTCTTCCTCCGGAGCTGCTGTTTCCTCCGCGCTCGGCTCATCAGGGGCAGGCTCATCAGGGGCAGGTTGCTCGACGATAGGCTCCTCAGCAGTTTGCTCAACAGCCGGTTCTTCAGCAGGCGCGGCTTCAGCAGTAGATTCTTCAGTAGGCACATCTTCCTTGGGAGGCTGCTCGGCTTCAGAGTCATCTGGCAGGGCTTCCTCTGCAGGCAGCTCCTTGGTCGAAGACTCCTCGACTGGATCTACTTCAGCCTGAGGTTCATCAGTTGGGGCATCAGCAACGGGCTCTTCAGCGGCAGGTTGCTCCGTCACCGGTTCTACCTCCTCTGCAGCCTCTACCGGTGATTCCGTCTCCTTCTCCTCTTCAACCGGTTCATCTGAAGCTACAGGTGTCTCTTCAGCAGGTGGCGTGTCTTCGGTAGTAGGCGATTCTTCAGTAGCAGGAGGTTCTTCCACAGGTGCTGGTGCCTCCTCAGGCGCAGCTTCGGCTGGCGTCTCAGTGACGGGCTGTTCAGTCGCGTCTGGAGCCGGAGTTTCGGTAGTCTCTGCTTCAGCTGCATGGTCGGCCGAGGTCTCAGCGATTGGCTCTGGGGCTCCCTCAGCTGCAGGAGATTCTTCCGGGGTTTCTTCTGGAGCGGGTTCATCGACAGCCTTTTCTGCAGGCGACTCAGCAGCAATATCGTCAGTGGCTGATTCTTCTGTGGTTTCCCCCGCAGGTGCCTCTGCTGACGGCTCCGGCTCGGGCTTCGCTTCTGCTTCATGCTCCGCTGCAGCAGGATCTTCTGTTGCTTCTTCCTTTGCTGGCTCGGCAGGCGTTTCTACCGCTGTGGCATCTGGTACGTCGTCCTGAGAGGCTTCGGGTGCGACAGGCTCTTCTGTAGGCGCAACCTCCGGCTCATCCGTAGCTTCTGCTGGGGCCTCCTCCGCTTCTGTTGCGGGCTCGGTGTTCTCAGGCTCTGCTGTGGCGGTGTCCTCGGCGGGCTCTGCAATGGCATTGTCAGGATTCGCTTCGGCCTCGGCAGGATTCTCTTCCGGTTCAGCAGCTTTCTCAGTAGCTGGCTCAGCGACTTCTTCTGCGGCTGGGTCGTCAGAGGCGGATTTATCGGCCTCAACCTCAGGCTCAGGCGCTGGATCCGCAGCCGGTGCGGGGGTAGTCTCCGGTTCCTGTTCTTTCGCTGCTTTGCCAGCCTTGCCCTTCTTCTTTTTCTCCTTTCGGGACTTTTTGCTCTTCTTAGACGATTGAGCTGAAGCCTCCTCTGCTGGTTCCTCTTCGGGAGGAGAAATTGACTCGGCAGGTGGTTGTTCGTCCACATTAGCATCAGCTTCTGACGATTCAGACTGAGCATCTTTCCCGGCTTCAGATCCGGCTTCCGGGGCTTGAGGGTCTTCTGTTGTAGGTGATTCCTCTGACAGGGGAGCACCATCCCCCGAACCATCCGAGTGCTCGGCACAAGGCTCGTCGGCGGGCTCTTCGGCGGGCTCTTCGGCGGGCTCTTCGGCGGGCTCTTCGGCGGGCTCTTCGGCGGGCTCTTCGGCGGGCTCTTCGGCGGGCTCTTCGGCGGGCTCTTCGGCGGGCTCTTCGGCGGGCTCTTCGGCGGGCTCTTCGGCGGCTGCAGGTGGTTGTTCTTTCGCCGCAGACTCCTCTTCTTTGCTTTCGTCTGAGCTTTCTTCGACTGCAGCATCTGCCTTCTCACCATCTCCTTGAGACATAGCTTCCTCGGCGTCTTCTGCAGCTTGTTTCGCTGCCTCTTCTTTCTCCGATTCTACTCCGTCGTATCCAGCCTCAGGGTCAACTGGTGGAAAATCTTCGTCTAGAAAATGTTAATCATAAAGGGTTCCCATAGGCAAGTGGGTATTTCGTACCATTGTTTGCATTGTCATCGCTGGACTTTGCTGCACCGTCATCTTCTGCGGGGGATGCGCTTTCATCCGTCTCCTCGGGCTCTGCACCCTCCGCAGGAGGATCCGTAGGGGCTCCATCTGTAGTGCCTTCGCTCTCTGCGTTCGGCGCTGGTTCATCGGCCCCGGCTGCATCCTTCTCTTCCACTTTTGCATCTTCGCTTGAGGCATCAGCGGCATCAGCAGGCGGGTCGTCTGCTGGAGGTGTCGTTGCCTCTGGGGATTCTATGTATTTCAAGTGAGAAACAATTACACAGCAAAAGCCACGCTCCTCTTGACAATGTATACAACTGTCATTGTCAAAGTTCTGCACGTACCTGCAGGCTCGGTAGTCGTTGAGCTTTCACCTGGGGAGCTAGAGGGCTCCTCTTCCTTGGCTTCAGCAGCAGGCGTGGGCTTGTTCTCCGATTCGGTAGCACTGGGCTGTGTGTTGTCCTGGACCTTGCCCTCCGTCAGACGACCAACATTTGAGATGACAGGATAATAGGAGAGCTTCAAAGTGCTCCGATCGAAAGTCTGATACTGCTTTTCGAAAGAGTGATATGAATATTTAGGGAGCTGTGCATACTGGAATTTTTGCGAGCTCATCTTCGGAGCCTACGGCTGCCGGCTCAAGGGCAGGCTCGTCAGGAAGGTCTGTGGTCTCAGGATTTGAGTTCGTAGCACCGACGGGAAGGCGGTTGTTGTTGTTGTTCTTATTCTTCTTCTTTTTGTTTTTGCCGGCCATGGCCTCGGATCAATGACGTATCATATATCGAGGTGTGGACGATGCTGACTGGCGCCTGATGCGCCGAGGAATGGAACAATAAGAAAGTGACAACAGGCGACCGATGCAAGAAAAGGGTTGACTGGGGCCACAAGGTAACAGAAAGTAGCAAGAGATGGGGAGGTTTGAGAATTGTGAGACTGGGCAGCGTGCGATGTATTAGAAGACGGAAAGGGAAAGAAGCATATGCTTGTTTCTCCGGAGACGCGAAGATTGTATTGGACAGTCATAGCGAGGCAGCGTATAATAGTTCGTCCGCTATCCGGATGGATGGGCAGCACTCCGTTGCAATGCGGTCTTGGGCCTTGAACGTCATCCGTGAACTGCCCGATGATACTGCTTACCATTGGACCACGTCGCCTCGGTCTTCATGCGGTGGTGGCCAGCATTGGATGAATGAGTGAGGACCAGTCCATGACTAGGGCCGGTTGAGGGCAGCACAATCTCCACTTGCAGGAAGCGCTGCAGTAGCAAGCATCTCATGGCGGCGTGGGATTGGGAATTGGCAAGTCAAACGATCCAGATAGGGTAGGCATTCCTGCAGCTTCATGGAGCAATATGGGTCTGTAAAGTGGGGGGTGGGGTGCCATTGTTCATTTCACTTCAATTTTTCTCTGTAGTAGTTTTGCTCTGCCAGTAAGGTACACACAACGCAGTGTGCGGTTGGAAAAAATATAGCAATTGGGTGGGTTGAGGACAATTCGAGTGGCCTCAATGAAGCCCGAACGCAGACCTGCAGTGTTCCCCTCCTGGGGGGAGTGGGAACTCAAGGTGCCCGCCGAGCAACGGAAAGTGATGCAGTCGAAAGACCCATTTCTGCCCAACGAGCCCGGTAACGGCGGCAAATAGGATGCAGGCCTGGCGCTGGTGGGGGAGGCGAGGGTCACCCCCAAGAAACGCGGCGTTGGAGGATTGGAACTTTCCAGGGGAAATCTTGGCCTAGTGAGTCAAATGATTCAAACTGGAGGGTCCGAATTGAATTGGCTGGAGTCGTTAAGGAGCCATGGACTCCACTCTCCGACACCGACAATTCAGCAGACCGATCCCCCTCCCGACAGCGAACGCAAAGGCGAACAGCTTCCAAGCGACCGTGTCCCCGGCAAGCGTGCAGTTTGAATGAAGACTGGATTTTCTACCCTGCAGAACGGACGATGCATCAGTCCTATGCAGCGCTGCAGAGAGGGGAAGTGGTGGAACGATGACTTGGGACGTCTCAAGGTCAGGCGGGATCAGGTGACACATCACTGCGGTCGTGCGATCTTCCAGCCAGTGCCATTCCACCACGTCCCTTGCCCATCAATGATTCGGTTTATCTGATCGGAAGATCGCCACCCTTGGTTTTGAAAGAAAACCCGAGGGCAGGTGCTCCCTATCGTGGCCCGAATCCGAATTGAGGTGCATGCATAGGTACCTAGCAAGGGCGGCAACGAATTCCCGCGGTTCTCGCGACGGCGCGACCCGAGAGTACCCTGTTACCCGATCTGTTGTATACTCGTGAAACTTCGCCCCATTCCAAAATTGGGCCAACTGACTATCCAGCATCCTGCAGCGGGCCGAGCATCCACGCCACGCTTGCTGCTAGCACATCGCAAGTGACCCAGTGCGTGCGAGCAGTAAATGACACGCAGCGAGCTACCAGGGAGACCTCGATCCTAGATACGTGATGGGAGTGACATCTTGATATGATGCCTAGAATAGATGCATTCCTTATAAAACTTGACACTACGATGCAAGCACTGTGAAATGTGCTCTGGAGTCCAGCTCGCATGACGCGTGGTCGTTCACTCAGGAAGCTAGAAACAGCATAGCACTCGGTGCTATAAGCCAGAGAAAATCTTTTTTGCACAAGCAGAACTGAAGAAACGCAGATTATCTTGTTCGTGTGTTGATTTTCTTCTTTATTTTAAGCCCGGTATTTTGTTAACTAGTCGTCCCTCCGTGAAGGTTGCTGGGTTGTGCCTCTTGGTTGGGGGTTAGGGCCCGATCATCATTTTGGTACGCTGGCCTTGATAGTGCCGGAATCTTTTCGTGAATACCATTGGATATCTGAATCCATCATGTTACATTGCTCGAGATGGGAGTACTAGGCTGAGACACGTAGGTACTGTGATTTGAACGAGGCCCACTGACCCCATTGCCAATTTACACCGTGGAACCCACATTTTATACAGGGGGCGAATATGTTGAGTTTTGGGGCGGATTCTGAAGAACAGCTAGAGAGTTCAAAACAGTGTCCGCTGGGTGTGAGTTTTGGACAAATGAGGCAGAGATATTGAGACGCGTTGCAGACAATCTATCTTGGAGCGCGCTATGACTTTTCCGGTTTTGTAAGGTACAGAACATATCTCTGCACTTATCCTAAAGGGAGATAACAATCTTACCAAGATGGGAACAAAACACTGGTCAATTTTGGTGTCAATTTTGCTACCGGAAATATTGATAGCCTTCGGATTCCTTTGAATCATAAAGGTAATAGTAGCCCTTCTTCCGACTTATGGCCCATTCTATATAACGCCATTCTTAGCACTCAGAGGCCTCATGAAAACCATTGCACACCGAATCTCGACATAATCATTCATCCGAGGTTAAAGTACTGTAGAACATAGTAGTAATGCATTTCAAAAGAACGCCTGGGACCGTTCATAAAAAGCAATCACCACCGCACACACCTGTTAGCGCGACAAACAATCCAAAATAACGAATTGACCCGACACCAAGTCCACACCCAGTACATGTACCTATACCTCGTCTCCGAAGTCGCCCGGCATGAAGTGTACCTAAAGAAGGGACGTCCGTTTGATCCCCAACCGGCTGCGTGTCTAGCACACCCATCGTGCAATTGAGTGTGTTCTAGCGGGGATCTATGGTACGGTGGCCTGATTGGCTGCCTTGTTTTTCTGGTGCATGGTAGACTCGGGACGTGCATATGGCGCGTTCGCCCTGTTCTTTGGCCTCTGGGGACTTGGGATGCAGAGATTACAGGTTCTATGCATTCCATGGTGCGGGGATCTGAAGAACTTAGCGCGCTTGTGTGTGTGTTTGTGTTTTGGGGGTCCTGAAGGATATCCGTGTGATGCGTGTTCTTGATGATGGTTCTTGTTACAGGGGTAACCCTGGTACCCTAGCCGAGCTTGACGTGCAAAGCCTTGCCTCGTGCCCCTTAGTCGCTTTGCTAATACAGGGCCATGATGGGAGTGATCATCGCTCTATACATTTCTTATGTGATAATGATAATGGTTTAATTTTTGATAACTTCGACAATGGGTATCATCCATCCACAGCTCTGAGAGAGGCTCGGCGTATGTTCAGGTATTCTTGCAGGGAACAGAACTGCCGATGCAAGAGAACAAAAAGGTACAACGAAAGTCACACTATCGCTCAACGGAACCGAGGTAAAACAAAATGAGCGATGCAGCGAAAATGTAAATATGCGGTGCAACGGCCATGAAGAAACCTATGTGCGGACGGGGAGAGTCTGACGACGAATGATTGTCAGATCATCGGCCTCCCAAGTGTGTAGCATGGCAAGGAGAAGCAGGAATGGCTGATATAAAATGCAAAGCTCAAATGAAAAGTCCAGTGGATATCACCGCATGCGTTCATCCATCGTCTTCCTCCAGCGAGGACCAAAAACCCTCATCAAGAAGATAACCGAGCTGCTTGCAAAGCTGACCAGACCGAGGATGGTGAATAGCCAACCATTGCCGATGCCATTGATGATCGGCGCTGTGACGAGAGAACCCACGCAAGAGAATATGTTTCGCATGAAATTGTTGAGGGCCACCCCCTCCGAAGACTTCTTGGGCATGAACTCGGTCAACATGGTGGTCACCATGCTGAATATGAGCATTGAACCGATACCAAAAAAGAAATTTGCGATCATCTGGTGGTGGAACAAGTTGGTTAACAATCCTCCTTTACTAGAAGCGCCTTCTGTGTCGAGTCAACATACCGGAACCACCCAAAACACCCCTTTATCCACTGTCCACCCGTACCAAATAAGGGCCGCTGGGTAGAGGAAAGCACCTAGCCAAGCGTTCTCACGCATTCGATCTTCGGGGCGGTAAATCGGCCTACCTTTCTCATCATACCGATTTGCCTTCTTCGCCTCGCGTTGCATGATGTTATCCATCCACCGTCCACCGAATAGACTAGCCACCACATACCCCAGGGAGTTGGGTATGTAGAGCAAGCCAATAATGATTGTGCTGAAATTGTACGGTGGCTTACCGAATGAGTCTTCAACACTCACGTTCAAAACATACAGCGAGCCGAATGCAATGCTTGCATAGTAGACAGTCAGAAGCACGGGGATATACTGCAGGTACAGAACAATCTTCAAAGGATCGATGAAGACAATCTTCAACCACTTGAGCCATTTGGTCGTGAAGCTGACGACCTGACGCGAGGACACTCGGCTGAGCGGGCGACTGACAGGAGTGAGATCATCATCTGCCAGGGCAGGAAGAACAGGCTTCCGCACGACAAGCGTTTCTGGCAGAGCGAGGAAGATGAAGATAACCGTGAGCGCCCCGTAGGCGGCAAGAAACCACATGGTACTCCTCCACCCCCAACGTTCTGCTAGTAGACCGCCCACGATGGGCGCAAACAAAGGCCCACACAAAGGGCCCAGATAGAAGATGCCCATTGCACGGCCTCGTTCGTGGGAATCCCATAGATCCGCAATGGTTCCTGCACCTACCGCCTGGACGGAAGCGGATGCACCGCCGCTGAGCATTCTCATCACGATCAGCATGGCGATAGAGTTCGAGACGGCACAGAGGCAATTGAAGACTACAAAAAGGACGAAAGAAGCCAAATAGATCGTACGTCGTCCGAGCCGTTCACTGAATGATGACCACCACAACGGGAAGATAGACATGCTGAGCATGTACAGGGCGATTGACAGGTTAGTAATTGTAGTCGTAGTGTTCAAATCCCTGGTGACCTGGGAAAGCGAAGCTGATTGAGAGATCCAGTTAGACCGACATGAACGTGCAGATACAGTAATGGCTCAGCCCACAACTTACGAAAGAAAATGGACGAGCCCATTGGCGCTGTAGCTCCTGCAACAGCAACGATGAACGTAATGAACCACTTCATTTTTCGGGCGTAGGTCTTTGGGTTCTCGACCTCTGCCACCAGAGTGAACTGGCCAAACAGTCCTCGGCGCTGTGAACGCGGGACTTGAATTGCTGGATCTAGTTCGGTCGATTGTCGTGGGAGCGGCATGTGCTCTTCCGGCATGTGCTTCTCTTCATCCCCAGCCCCGATGCTAGAGGTATGCGATCGCGATTGCGCATCGTCAATCTCAAAGTTCCCCTCAGCCGTTGTTATTGAATGATCATTGCTCGAGCTTGAACGCGGTATCGCCGACGTGGCAATGCCATCCTGCTCAATCTCCGCGGGCATTGTGATGTTGCAGAGGGCCGATATACCGACACGGCCGATGCAAATCGAGAGACCCGGCAAGCTTTAATCACGGCCGATCTGGGTGCCGGGATGGAGACCGTCGGCGCAGGGCATAAAGCGGGAAATTACTATCCCCGAAGATCAATACCGATTTGAAAAAAGAAGCCTGTGATCAGCGGCGAGACGGTTATGTTGCGCTGCTAAAGCTCGCACATGAACGGCTCTTGTTGGCTATGGACACTGGCCTGATAGCAGGGTGACTTAAGGGAACATATGGACAAGGCCAGAAAAACTCCGCTGCAGGCAATCCCTTAGCGGGCTGGAGAGAGGAAATGCGAAAGCCCACCAGCAGCCGAAATAGGCAGGCGTGGGTCTACCGTCGACTCGGGCAGCAGCCACTGGGGCAGGCACGAGTATTAAGCTGGCAGGATTAGCCCGACTGGCTACTGAATTGAGTATCGCATGAAATAAATACAAGAGGAAGTACAAATCTGAAAGCTTTCAGGAAAAGTGGTTCGAAGGAATCGTGATCTTCGACGGATTCGCCAAGTTTGACCAGGCTTGTATTTCGACGTCTGCATTCGGACGACCGACAACCACCGACGACCTCCGAGTGCCCCATGTTATCTTATAAATGACAACTTAGCAGCCCTGGATTTTAATCCGCCGATACAAGAGAGGGGTCGCAGCCAAAACCAAGAACGGTCTAACTCGCCTCCAGGGCCCGTGGGTCTCGCAAGGGAAGAGCCAGTCATCGTGCGGCGAGGCCGTGCCGGTCTTCCGTCGGCAAAAGCCTGGGCGGTTGATACCGCGCGGCGTCAGAAGGGGACATTACCCCGGATCACGACAATATGGCATGGGCGTCAATAAGTCAAAGATGTCCGTCAGTTGTCCCGATAGACGCAGATTGGCTCGTTTTAGCCCGGCAGTGCGTGATTGGGAAAATCCACCATGGGGTGTGGCTCGTGTGACCGAGAACTATAAAGTATGAACTAAGAAGACGATGGGAATAAGCTCGACGAATAACCCCTCCTTCCCTTTCCCCGTGGCGGATTGGATGATATGGGCGAGCGACATGATATCTTCACCACATCCTCACCGCAATCGCAATCGCAAGGCCGTTCGGGCACTGCAAGGAGGTGCTTAATAAGCGATCGATCGACTCGGTAACTAACTAGGGTAATAAACATGGCAAAGACGGTGTGCTGACGACTCGATTCCTCTGCTTATTTTACTCGTCGAGCTTCAAGTCCAGATTCAAATTCAGATCCAGACATCCCCCCAAACCCTCTGTCCGGTTACGAATCTCCATTCACGAGCCACCTTCAACTTCATACGCCAGCCCACCTTTCCCCGCACTCCACCACTACAACACCTCAGCCATGAACGTGCCACGCAACCTCGATCCCAAGGATATCCAGGTCCATCTGGCCAATTTCAAGGCCGAAAAGTACATCGACGGCTGGGCCGCCCTCTGGGACAAGGGCGACAGTCTGCCCTGGGACCGCGGCTTCCCCAACCCAGCCTTGGAAGACGCGTTGGTGCAGCGCGCTGGCACGATTGGCGGGCCCCTCACTCAAGACGCACAGGGCCAGTCATATAGGCGGAAAGCCTTAGTTCCTGGCTGTGGCCGCGGTGTGGATGTCCTCCTGCTGGCAAGCTTTGGGTACGACGCCTATGGCCTGGAGTATAGCGCTACTGCCGTCGAGGTATGCAAGAAGGAGGAGGCAGAGAATCACAGCTGGTATCGCGTGCGGGACCAGAGTGTCGGTCGTGGAAAGGTCACGTTTGTGCAGGGAGATTTCTTCGATGATGCGTGGCTGCAGAATATCGGGGTGCCTCGGAATGGATTCGACATCGTTTATGACTACACAGTAAGCTCTGTTTTTCGATTGTTCGATTTCGTTCGACTTCTCGAATATCTGTTTCGATACTTGCGAGCTAGTCAAGCACCTCTCCCGTTCTTTGGCTTCCTCTTTTCAACCCTTCAAAATATTTGCCATTCTCGTTCTAACCAAATCCCCTAGTTCTTTTGTGCCCTGAGACCAGAGCTCCGTCCCAAGTGGGCACTTCGACACACTGAGCTCTTGGCTCCGTCTCCAGCGGGCAACCTGATCTGCCTGGAGTTCCCTCGTCACAAGGATCCTCTGGCTGCCGGGCCCCCATATCCCTCGCCGTCCGAGGCGTACATGGAGCACCTGAGCCACCCCGGTGAAGAGATTGCCTACAATGACAAGGGCCTCATCAAGCCGGATCCGCTGCGGGAGCCGAGCACGGCCGGCCTAGAGAGGGTGGCGCACTGGCAGCCTGAGCGCACGCATGAGGTAGGCCAGGGTGAGAATGGGGTGATCTATGACAGAGTCTCTATTTGGCGCCGACGTAATTAGATCTGTGCCAGTGCGTATGAGATGCAAAGAAAAGGAAAATGGGAAATAAAAATAATCCCAGGCAGTCGGGCCAGAACAGGCCGGCCTTGAGGGCCAAAATGGCAGTCAAAAGGCTTCGGCAAGCCGAGGGCTTGACCGTTAATCTTTGTGGAAATCACTCAGTCCTTCTTGAACAGAGCGTTGTAGTGCTCTCCCAACCCGTAGGTGTGCCGGTAATACGCCAGCCAAACCACACGCCTGCGCTGCTCTACCTCATCGAAGCTGTCCATATCGCCGCACTCGAATTTTTCCAACCGCCCATCCTTCTGCACAACATTAATATCGACGCCGTAGGCCCGAGCGATAGCCTGCAGCTCCAGCTGGCCACCCCATTCGGCAGTGAGCTTAATCTTCCGTGCATAGACATCCAACGGCTCCTCCAGAAACGCCTCGAAGTCGTCCTTGTGCTCCGTGATAAAGTCCGCCGTGACGGCTCGGACGGCCCGGTACCCATCGTGTTGCGGAGATGCGACAGTGTCAATGCGCGTTTGCGTGGCCGGCTGGAGTACGATGCGGCTTGGGTCCGGCCGCAAACCCACCCCGGACTCGTCTAGCTGCTTGGCAATCGCAGAGAAGAGGCAGTGTCCATCGGGCGTCACTTCAACCTCCCTGAGGCCGAGTTTTTGAAAAACAGCGTCCATGACCTCCTGCTCGTTGCCTCTGTAGTTTGTTTGGTTGGCGGCCTCTTCGGCCGCCGCAGCGGACTGGGCAGCTTGCTCGGCTGCACGACGGGCAAGGCGGGCTTTTTGGCGGTTGGGCTTCTTGCTTTTTGGGGCAGGCTCCTCGGAGGTTGTGGTAGAGGACGTTTCGAGGGTTTGAGGTGTCGGTGCAGTCGTTTTGTCATCGTTCGGTTCGCCCTCTGCTGGTATCCCATCTTCTAGGCTGAGATCTTCAAGATTTTCTTCTACCGGCTCAGTGGATTCCCCATTCAGCGCCGCAATCTCCGCCTGATGTCGTTCGGTGAGCTCTCGCTGCATTCGCTCGCATTCATCATTGACGCCTTTGCGGGTCTTCTTAGTGGCGGACTTTTTCTTCTGGGTGATGCGCCCTTGTAGGTCTTTTTGTTCTTTCCGGTGCTTGGCGAGTAGCTCATCCATGATGAAAAGAGGGCCGGACAGAACGGCGGAATGGCTTAAACACAAATAATCGAATGCTGGGTGTAAATGCAACCAATAATGTAAACAATCGCTGGAACACGCAGCAACCACGCCGGAAATGCAGACCCCGCGAAACCCTGACGGAGCTGCCCTAGGTACCGACTGAAAGAGGCATAGCGTATATTACTCCGGAGAAACCATGGGCCCGGGGAGCCGAGGCTCACGCGCTCGGTCGTCGGGTATGTATGGGGTGTAAGGGAGCTACGCGGGGGCATAAAAGTATGGGTCCACGCCTGGATTCTGGACACTAAGTGCAATCTATACTTGCAGTCATGGATTCAGAGACCTTATTTAACGTTAAAGTGGGAGAATTTATCCAGTATTCCACGCTGTCTGCTAACTATGGGCCCAGGGCAAAGTGGTGCTGGTCACCGGCGGCGCCAAAGGCATCGGTCGCATGATCTCCGAGGGATATGTGACAAATGGTGCCACTGTCTATATCTCATCTCGCGATGCGAAGGCCTGCGATAAGGCTGTCAACGAGCTCAATGCGCTTGGCAAAGGCAAAGCGCACGCTATTCCCGCCGACTTCTACAAGTATGACGACGTAAAGAAGCTGGCCGAGGAGCTGGGCAAGCGTGAGAGCAGTCAGTCACAACCACCAATTTGTACTTTGAGGACCACTCCGCTAATATCATTTGCTAAATTGCAGAGCTCCACGTCCTGGTCAACAACTCCGGCTCGAACTGGGGTGCCCCTTACGACGAGTATCCCTCCGAGGCCTTCACCCGCGTCCTCACCCTTAACCTGCACCGCGTCTTCGATCTGACCCAACTCGTGACCCCGCTTCTGGAGAAGGGTTCCTCTCCGAATGACCCGGCGCGCATCATCAATATTGGTAGCATCGATGGCCTGCGTGTCCCCTCGCTGGAGACGTTTGCCTACAGTTCCAGCAAGGCCGGTCTGCACCACCTGAGCCGGGTGCTGGCCAACCACCTAGGGAGGCGAAACATTACGTACGTACATCTATTGTGGTGTTTTGTGTGTCCTGCGAAGACTAACGGCATTTGACCGTCATAGTTCCAACACCCTGGCCTGCGGTCCGTTCGAGAGTAAGATGATGGCTGCCACCCTCAAATCCTTCGGCGAGGCCATCAAGGCTGGAGTTCCCCTGGGCCGAATTGGCACCCCACAGGATGTCGCTGGCACTTGCTTGTTCCTGAGCAGCCGGGCGGGCGCCTACATTAACGGCGCGACCATCTCGGTCGACGGTGGTAGCTCCATTGCTGCTAAGATCTAATTGGAGCCAAGCTAGGCAGGCGCTGAAAAGCAGAGGATTGTGTCATATAAATCGCTGTAGATATTAAATGGGACAGGACAGGCTGTCATTTGATATATTCCAGATCCCAATGGCGGCCTTCACGGTCGGTTCCCGGTTCCCGGTTCCCGTATATTAGGGGAGACGCAGCTCTTCACTTTTCTGGCATGCCGACGGAAGGCTGATCGCCACACCGGCTCTCTCGGCTAAGAGCACAATTGCTTTCTTTCCTACCAGAACACGTTTCGGTCTAAGACTCATAAAAAGAAAACACACCCGGCGCATCTGGCGGGAGTGCCTCCCTCGCTAACTCATCGTGACCAACACCGGAGCGACCCGCTACGCTGTTATCATCGTCTTATCGGAGGCAACGCGGAGTGGAGCGGCGACATCATCACCGCTCGCATGAGATCATTGTGGGAATCGAGATCATCCATCCCACCATCACCGGCTTCGCAGCGTACAGGATTGAAAACACCTCTTTGACATTATATTAGAACCGAATCCCTCGCTTTACTGACCCGGAATCCCCGTTCTACGAACAAGTTTCCCCTATCTCTTTACCGACTACATCAGATCGCCCCCCGCGGAGTGCTTGTCGAGGGTCATCCGCATCGCGTTTATAGCAGGATATCCACGTCGGTGCTGTTGTTTGTTCTTCTGTTGTTGCTGCTGAACACAGTCAGAACCCCCAGAAAAGTCGGTGTGCACACACGGCCACCTTGCGTTACGCACGATCGGAGTCTAGATTGTGCCCCTCCGTCCCTCCTCTCCCTCGCCTCCCGCGACATACCATGAGCTCGTCAAATGGGAACCACCAGCGGGCTCCCTCCTTCGATCCATACTCCCATCCAGACGTTTATTATGGCGACGAAGACTCCCTTGCAAGGATCAGAGAGCGGCGGCGCGCTTTTTCGACGGTAAGCAGCCACAGTGCTTGTGCGGCGACCCCGCGGATCGGCCTTCCCTGCTCACTTTTGTTTGTGTGTGCGTCCAGAGCGTGAAGGACTACAACCGTGGAGATATTCATGAGTTCCTGGATACACTGCCCTCCAGACGAGGTAGTCACGGTATGCACAACCGCTATCGGATCCCCAACACAATGGCGAGGCAGCTAGCTGACGGTGCCGACCAGATGAGGCCTCCGGACACCCCCGCAAGTTCCTCATCGATGTGGACAAAACACTCGACGCTCTCCTGAAGCAAGAAGACACCGATAAGAACATGCAGATCACGATCGAAGATCTTGGTCCCAAGGTGGGTTGCTGACCGATCAGGATTGACCCTACTGGCAGCTGACGATAATAGGTACTCTCGGTCGGAACTGCAGGGTCGTCGGGATACAACCGTGTAGATGTACGCGGTACCTACATGCTTTCCAACCTCCTGCAGGAGCTTACTATTGCGAAAGACTACGGTCGCAAGCAAGTCATCCTTGACGAGGCCCGCTTGAGCGAGAACCCCGTTGCCCGACTCTCGCGGCTCATCAAGAACTCGTTTTGGAAGGCGCTCACCAGACGTATCGATGGCTCCAATATTGAGGTGGCTGGGAGAGATCCCAAGGACTGGACTGATGATCCGCGGCCCCGAATCTATATCCCTCCCGGGGCTCCGGAACAGTTTGAATACTACTCGAAGTTCGCCGAGACTCACCCAGAACTGCGGCTAGACGTGCAAATGCTTGACGCCAACATCACCCCTGACTATGTCATGAAGCTCAATGAGAAGCCAGGACTGCTAGCATTGGCAATGACGAAGACCCGCAACGAGGTCACTGGGGAGGAGGATTTGACCGGTGTTCCCTTCGTCGTCCCGGGAGGTCGTTTCAACGAGCTGTACGGGTGGGATAGCTACATGGAGTCGCTGGGTCTTCTTGTGAGTGATCGCGTTGATCTTGCCAAGGGCATGGTCATCAACTTCTGCTTCGAAATCAAGCACTACGCGAAGATTCTCAACGCGAACCGATCCTACTACCTGACCCGCTCGCAACCCCCGTTTCTCACCGACATGGCTCTACGGGTATACGAGCGGATCAAGAACGAACCTGACTCGAAGGAGTTCCTGCGAAACGCAGTCCTGGCGGCCATCAAAGAGTACCACAGTGTCTGGGTTGCGGAACCGCGATATGACCCCGTCACGGGTCTCTCGAGATATCGTCCCGAGGGCTGGGGTGTGCCGCCGGAGACGGAGGCGACTCACTTTACTCATCTCCTCATGCCGTACGCCGAAAAGCACGGTATGTCGTTCAAGGACTTTGTCCTGGCGTATAATTCCCGCGCCGTGGTCGAACCCGAGTTGGACGAGTACTTCCTGCATGATCGGGCAGTCCGCGAGTCCGGCCACGATACCAGCTATCGCCTAGAGCGCGTCTGCGCCAACTTGGCCACCGTCGACCTCAACTCCCTCCTGTATAAATATGAAGTCGACATTGCACGTATCATCCGGATTTATTTCAATGACAAGCTCGCAATCCCGGTCGAATTCCGGACACCCGCCACCAAGGACATTGCGACCGAGTCCTCCTCCTCCTGGGACCGTCGCGCTCGCAAGCGCAAGCAACGCATGGATCAGCTACTCTGGGACGCTGATAAGGGCATGTTTCTCGACTACGATACCGTCAAGCAAGAGCGTATCCACTACGAAAGCGCCACCACTTTCTGGGCCCTCTGGGCCGGACTCGCGACGCCCGCACAGGCCGCCACCATGGTTGAAAAGGCCCTGCCTCGGCTTGAAGTGTACGGCGGCCTGGTCTCTGGTACTGAGGAGTCCCGCGGCCCGGTGGGCTTGGAGCGGCCTAATCGCCAGTGGGACTTCCCGTACGGCTGGGCGCCGCAGCAGATGCTGGCGTGGACCGGCTTCCTGCGGTACGGGTACCAGGAGGAGGCAGAGCGGCTTGCGTACAAGTGGCTGTACATGATCACCAAGGCGTTTGTCGACTTCAATGGTGTGGTCGTGGAGAAGTATGATGTGACTCGACCGATTGATCCGCACCGGGTTGATGCCGAGTACGGCAATCAGGGGACCGACTTCAAGGGCGCGCCTCGTGAAGGGTGAGTTTCGTCCTTTTTACCCCTTCTGTTCCCCCTTTGGTTTGCGAGCGCAGGCATGTTGCTAATCACTGATAATCGCAGATTCGGGTGGGTTAATGCTAGCTACGTTTATGGGCTGGATATTCTCAACGCGCACATGAGGCGTTCGTTGGGTGCTATCACTCCTTATGAGACGTACAAGAAGGCTGTTGATGCGTCCGATGCGTATTGATCGGGTTAGGTGCCATTGTGCCCTTGGACCTGGTTGGAGTTTGCGTTCAGTCTGATGGACGCGATGGTTTTGTTAGACGTCACATCACAGACACCCAAAAAGTAGGGCGTGCATGTAGAAAGAGGAGGGGGGGGTTGAAAGATGTGGGCTGTTATGGCGGGTCTGTGGCCAGATGGGCCAAGTATCAAATTGGCACGGACTTGGACTTAGAAGTTTGGCTGTACAGGGGCCGCAGGTTGCGATACATTGTTGCTTGGTTATCACTCTTTTCGCTCTGATGCAATTCACTTCCATTCGTCACGTACAACCAAAACCAAAGCTTCCTTCCTTTCCAAACAAGGCATCATGCGTTGCACCCCGCCATTTCCGTCCCGTAAGCATGACGCCAGCGAAAATAACCCGGTTCCCCTTGGGCAAGTCGCCGGTCACGGTCAACATCCGAAAGGAAGTCAGGGATCCCGAATCGCGTGCGACGCCAGGGGGCTCTCCGCAGGGGAAGGCACACGCGCCGAATGCCCCAGATTCGACCATTCCACGGTGGGGAATGCAGAGGCACCCTGGTTTTCCCGAGGCTATTTTCGCGGGCGGCGGGGCGGGCGGCGGGAGGTACTGTGGGAGTGCAAAAGTTTGAAACTATTCCCTTAGTGCCAAGCTTTTTCTGCCGGATAAAAATCTACTGAAATAGCTGAAATTAAACCGCAACAACGTATATGTTTTGTATTTATACCACCTATCGGCCTCAGTAATTGCCGGGCCTGCCCGGAGAGCCATCATAGCCGGTAAATCAGCTAGCATTAATAATATGTCGAGTGTTGGAAGGACACGGTATAGGCGGTGGGCAGTAGGCGGTGAGTAGAAAATAGTTTCAAACTTTTGCACTGCCACTGTACCTGGGGATACGGTGCTGTGACAGCTTTGTTGAACATCTACTGTAGGTTCGGTTATGATGGATGCTCGTTTTATTTGCGTGGTGAGGAAACAATTGGTGAAGATTGAGGTTAGCTTTGTCGTTCTTTTTTATACGTTGATGTACAGATAACCTTAAAAGGCATCTCGATCTCGGCATGGATGTCCTATGGGAATCGCCGAGGACGGAGCGTGAGGAGGCAGAGAGGGTGAATGATCCCCCTCTACATACTACGGGGTACAGTACTATAGATGCGCAAAAATACGACAATACCCTTCGTCCTGTCTGCCTTGTTTTACTGTACGTTCCTGGGCCCAGGATGATGTGCGTAGTCAGCATCGGTTGAGCCGAGGTCCAACGAAGAAGGTTTAGTTTGAGTCATTTCGATGATCACCAGGTGCGTCCAAAACGGTACTGAGTACGGAGGGTCCATTCGATAGTTGCGCAAAGAAGCCCGCTCTTCCGATTTGACCTCGTTGCTCCTCTAGGGCCCTATTGAGAGATGCAAAGGGTTCTCAAGATACAAGGTCCGAACTGTCCAGACGGTGGGTTCGAGAAGCAGCCTACAGTAGTAAGAGTGGCAAAGCAGACAGAGAATGGTTAAATGAACCCCCGGCTCTTTTCACCTGTTTCAGCAAAACGATCGGAATTGCCTTTCATCCCAGACGACCCGCTGGCGGGCGCAGTCAGGCTGGTGCAGCCCGAAGATGCGCGGTGGAGATGCACTGAATACCGGGGCATGACAGGACTGTATTGATGACTCAGGCGGCGCTCATCTTAACGGCGTAGGCCTTGGGACTTTCCAGCTATAAACACGATGGACAATTAAGGGAAAAAGGGCCGACCGATCCCGGACAGGGAGCTGAACAGACTACACGACCGTCAATCCCTCTGTCATGTTCGTCAGACCGAGTTATTATCATGCGGTCCCGACAGCGACCGCACGTGAAAGTTGGGGCGTATTGTCATGTACGCCGACGCATGTGTCCAACGACGTCATGTCGCCATCCCGACCCCCTCGTGCCCTTCCATGTGGTTAGAAACAACGAGCTGGAGGATGAATTGAGCAACAGTAACACCTAAACAACATACCAGAGAGTTACCGATCACAATAAAGAAAGTCTCGCAACTAAAATGCCCAGGATGCGGTGACAGCGCAGCCCGGCGGCTGCTCCAGAGCGCCGAACGCAGCCGTCCATTAGACCGAGGATCTCCAGAGTCTGGATCCTCTCTTCCGAACCACCGCACCCGCTTTCCGCTTTTCGGGGCGACGGGGGCGACGCCCGTGGATTCTACTGGGCATCGGTCGAGTCGCTGTACGTTTTGGACAAGATTACCTAGGCTTTCCAGGGTTGGGACCTCCGCTGCCCACCCGGTGAGCCGAGCGTTTACCGACCGCTGGACGGTGACGCATTCGCAAAGCAAATAAGTACCCCGGGTTTCCCTTCTGGCTTGTGATTAAGCTGGTTTTTCATCTGATCCTGTGCTTGTGCTTGTGCTTGTATGCGACTAATCTCCTCTCCCCTTTCTTACCCTTCCTTTGCGGACTCGTCGCTTTATCTATTCTCCTGTCCCTCTGGTTTGATCATCTCAAGGACTCGCTGTGGACTGCGCTGATTTCACGCACCCTGCTGCTCGAGCGAATCTATAAACTTTTTTCTGAGTATCCCCCTCGTGGTATTCTATACCCCTCAAAATTACATCATGGGTCTGCATGAAGATGAGGACCGCAAGTATGCGGAGGATGTCCAGGCCGTCCAGAACTGGTGGAAGGACTCTCGGTGGCGCTTCACCAAGCGTCCCTTCACTGCTGAGCAGATTGTCGCCAAACGCGGTAATCTGAAGATCGACTACCCCTCCGGTGTCCAGGCCAAGAAGCTCTGGGGTATCCTCGAGGAGAACTGGAAGGTCAGTCTCGGATTGCGAGGGCGGAATGGGAGTAGAGATGCTAACGCCAGCTTCCCACAAATAGACCAAGCAGGCGAGCTACACCTATGGCTGCCTCGAGCCCACTATGATCACCCAAATGTGCAAGTTCCTTGACACCATCTACGTCTCCGGCTGGCAGAGCTCGTCCACTGCCTCGTCGACTGATGAGCCCTCCCCCGATCTGGCAGACTACCCCATGGTGAGTGACAACCGTGTGGAGAGACCGAAGTTGAGTCCTGCGGTACTGACGATATCTTCTCCAGGACACTGTCCCGCGCAAGGTCAACCAGCTGTTCATGGCACAGCTCTTCCATGACCGGAAACAGCGCGAGGAGCGCATCACCACCCCCAAAGACCAGCGCTCCAAGGTCGCCAATGTGGACTACCTGCGGCCCATCATCGCAGATGCCGACACCGGTCACGGTGGTCTGACTGCCGTCATGAAGCTCACCAAGCTGTTCGTCGAACGCGGCGCGGCTGGTATCCACATTGAGGACCAGGCCCCCGGTACCAAGAAGTGCGGCCACATGGCCGGCAAGGTGCTGGTCCCCATCAGCGAGCACATCAACCGTCTGGTTGCCATCCGTGCCCAGGCCGATATCATGGGCACCGATCTCCTGGCCATTGCGCGTACCGACTCTGAGGCCGCTACTCTCATCACCTCCTCCATCGACCACCGCGACCACGCCTTCATTGTGGGCGCGACCAACCCCAACCTCCAACCCCTGAACGACCTGATGGTCGCTGGCGAGCAGGCAGGCAAGAACGGCGCCGAGCTGCAGGCCATTGAGGACCAGTGGACCGCCCAAGCTGGCCTCAAGCTCTTCGACGACGCTGTGATCGACTCCATCAACGGCGGCGTGCACGTCAATAAGAAGGGGCTGATCGAGCAGTACCTCAAGGCTGTGAAGGGCAAGAGCAACAGCGAAGCGCGCGCCATTGCCAAGGGCATCACCGGTGTCGACATCTACTGGAACTGGGACGCCCCCCGGACCCGTGAGGGCTTCTACCGCTACCAGGGCGGCACCCAGTGCGCCGTCAACCGCGCCGTGGCCTACGCACCCTTTGCCGATCTCATCTGGATGGAGAGCAAGCTGCCCGACTACAAGCAGGCGAAGGAGTTCGCTGACGGTGTGCACGCCGTCTGGCCCGAGCAGAAGTGCGTCATCCCCCATTCCATTCCCTCCCATCTCATCTCTTCGTCCAGACCTCCATTACTAACGCGTCATTCTCCAGGCTTGCCTACAACCTGTCCCCCTCCTTCAACTGGAAGAAGGCCATGCCCCGCGACGAGCAGGAGACCTACATCAAGCGCCTGGGCCAGCTGGGCTACTGCTGGCAGTTCATCACGCTGGCCGGTCTGCACACGACCGCGCTCATCTCGCACCAGTTCGCCAAGGCGTATGCCCAGAACGGCATGCGCGCCTACGGCGAGCTGGTCCAGGAGCCCGAGATGGAGCAGGGCGTCGACGTGGTCACCCACCAGAAATGGAGTGGTGCCAACTACGTCGATAACCTGCTTAAAATGGTCTCGGGCGGTGTGAGCAGCACGGCGGCCATGGGTAAGGGTGTGACCGAGGACCAGTTCAAGCACTGAGCAGACTGTGATCCATAGTGATTCGAGTCATGGGGAAGTCACTGTATACCTGCGTATACCTGTGTATACCGTTTGAATTCATTGCGGCGTTTCTCGTTTGTTTCTTTTTCTTGCGATATGTGACATAGTCTCGTGACCTGATTCCCGTCGGCATCGCCTTTAGATGAGACGAGCCGAGTGTTGTTTTGCATAGTCTGAAAATCAATTCATGAGTAATTTCGACTGACACCGTGAATGTGTTGCACTGAACTCCGAATCTCCCCTTGTCTTAAATTTAGCATTCGTGACTATTTGCTGTTTGCAAAGTCGCCGGGGAAAGAATAGAGTCGTCACACAGCGGCCAGCCACGAAATCGCATCCAATCAGGGCAACCGCACGCGCCCCAATCCAAGTGGGGCCGTGTGAAGCCGCGGTTGAAGAGCTGGGGTGGAGCGAGGTAGAGGGGTACGGTCGGACAGACTGGGCGAGCTATCAGGCAGAGACAAAAGGATGCATGCTAGGGAAATGCAATCGTAAAATGCATCTCGTCCACTCGATTTAATCTTTAATCTCACCGAGCAATAAGGGATGAGATCCAAGAGAGAAAGGAGAAGGTCAGCCCCGAAGAAAAAGGAGGGAAGCGGGGATCAACAGTACCGCAAGCTGCCAATCAGCCGAGCGATGCATGTGCCATGCGGAGAACCTGCCGCACCGCCCGCGTAGAAAAGGCCTGGACATCTCGCTGGTCCCACACCTTCCTTGGACTCTTTGCTTTTTCTCTGAATCCTTCCCATACTTCAAAATGGGCGTCCAGCTACCCGACCTGCAGTTTACCTCGCTGGAGGCTATCCCAGCGGTCATCTCCACCACGCGCAAGTCGTTCTTGGAGCACAAGACCCGCGATGTCGAGTTCCGTCTCGTCCAGCTCCGCAAGCTCTACTGGGCGTAAGTCCACCCCCTAAACAACGGATGGAAGGGCCTTAATGGCAGCAAAATGATCGAAATTGACGTGTTCGGTTGTCCGCAGCATCAAGGACCATGAGGAGGAGATTGTCGAGGCGTGCGCCCAGGACTTGAATAAGCCGCGCTTCGAGACTGAAGTCGCAGAGAGCGGCTGGCTGCTCAACGACATCGTCTTCACCACCCGCAACCTGCACAAATGGGTCAAGGATGAGAAGGCCCCCGATATCGAACTCTCCTTCAAGTTCATGAGCCCCAAGATCCGGAAGGATCCCCTCGGCTGCGTGTTGGTGATCGGGTAGGTTTTATCTTCCGGACGACAATGGTAGCACGGCAAACTGATCGCTTGCCTTTCCCTCCCGATCTAGTGCCTTCAACTTCCCCTTCCAGCTGACCATGGGTCCGGTTATCGGAGCTATCGCCGCCGGTAATACCGTCGTCATCAAGCCCTCTGAGAACGCTCCCCGCAGCGCTGCCGTCATGCAAAAGATCTGTGAGGCCTCCCTTGACCCCTCCTGCTACTCCGTCGTCCAGGGTGGCGTTCCCGAGACACAGGCTCTCCTGGCCGAGCGATGGGACAAAATCTTCTTCACGGGTGGTGCCAGTGTCGGCCGTATCATCGCCAAGGCCGCGGCACCTCACTTGACCCCCGTGGTCCTCG
Organism: Penicillium canariense; assembly: GCF_028826845.1. Classification (NCBI taxonomy): domain Eukaryota; kingdom Fungi; phylum Ascomycota; class Eurotiomycetes; order Eurotiales; family Aspergillaceae; genus Penicillium; species Penicillium canariense. The sequence goes on from NW_026622729.1 coordinate 1,290,983, forward strand.
AGCTGGGCGGTATCAACCCGGCCATTATCACCAAGAATGCCGACCCGCGCCTGGTTGCGCGCCGCATGCTCTGGGGCAAGATCCTGAACGCGGGTCAGGTCTGTACCTCGCAGAATTACCTGCTTGTCGACAAGTCGCTTGTGTCCAAAGTTGTGGAAGAATTCAAGAAGGCCTATGCGGAGTTCTACCCCCAGGGTGCGAAGGATTCGCCTGATTACTCTCGTATCATCAACGACACCCACTTCCAGCGCCTGAAGTCAATGCTCGACAACACCAAGGGCAAGATCGTGCTTGGCGGTAGCATGGACGCGAAGGAGCTCTTCATCGAGCCCACCGTGGTCCTGGTCGACTCTGTGGAGGACTCGCTCTGTACACAGGAGAGCTTCGGGCCATTCATTCCGATCCTGCCCGTCGAGAACCTGGACGAGGCCATCAACCTCGCCAACGGCGTTCAGAACACCCCGCTCGGCCTCTACCCCTTCGGCTCCAAGGCCGATGTGGCGAAGAGTCAGTTCCCTCGTCTATCCCATCAACCCGGCTTCAATTTAACAGTACTCTAGTTATCTCCTCCACCCGCTCCGGCGGTGTCTCCTGCAACGACTCCGCTCTGCACATCCCCACTCTGCCCTTCGGTGGTGTCGGCGAGAGCGGCTACGGCGCCTACCGCGGCCGCTCCAGCTTTGACGTCTGGGTGCACCGCCGCCCCATCACCAGCAGCCCCAGCTGGCTCGAGTCCCTCCTCGCCATCCGCTACCCGCCGTACGCCGGAAAGCTGAGCAAGTTCAAGGCCGCCAGCACTCTGGTGCCGGACTTTGATCGCAGCGGCCAAAAGCTAACATTGGGCTGGCTGCGCTTCATCCTGACGCTGGGTGGTGGAAGCGCGAAGGCTGGCGCCGGCCGCGCTGCTGCTGTTGCTGCCAGTGAGTAAAAATTCATTTTTTTTTTTTTGATTCTGATTTTTCACAATCTATATCCCTTTTGAGTTTTTTCTTTTTTTTTTCTTTGGCAACATTACTCAACCTTTTCCTTTTCTTTTGTTTGGATCTTTGTTTGAATCATGGATTTTGATTTACTTTTCTTCTCTGCCCTCTCCATCTTATCATCATCGTTCCTCTCCATCATATTAAGGAGACGACAAACAAAAAGCCGGAGCCCACCCTCTGGCCTTTCCTATGTCGACAGCGTTGAAGCCCCAATCAGCCCTCGAGACTGTCTACTGCCCCTCTATACCCCCCCATTGAAACGTTGGACCGATTTTGATTCTAGACTGCTCATCCTTGTGATGGCGGATTTTGATTGTTTACTTTTTCCCTTGAACATTCCTTTTATGTCTCTGTTTGCCCCTTTCTCCCACCTTCACTTCACGTCACTTCTCTTTTCACATCTCCCCTGAAAAATGGCGTACACTTAAGTCCTAAATCTTAATTGAAATTTATCCTCCTCATGTCCGGTTGCCGCGTGCACTGTCCCACTTTGCAAAAGTCTGATCTGTGGATCCCGCAATTTTCTAACGTGCTCTGTAGTTGCCTACTTCGTGCTGCAAGTGCTCGAAAAGCGATCGTCGAAGCTGTGACCGAGGGTGGAGGAGCCTGGGCCAATGGGAGAATATGGGAGCCATTTAGGTTTGGGGTTTTAGCTTTTTGTATTAGTGTAACTACAATCCGTTCCGGCTGGTATATGATTTACTTTGGGGCTGTGCTACTGTAGTGTGATTTTTTTCTGTAGGTTGGTTCCACTTGCTTCGTTGAGCTACATTATAGGCCTTCCCCTCCGTGGGGATTCCGCGCTCTTAAATAGCCATATTCGCACATGTAAAGGCGGGCGTGGTAGACCCTGAGTAATCGGCGATGATCGCCTCGACCGCGGCGTACAGTCCCGGCCCGAGAATGAACAGCCCAACGATCATAATGAAGACGTTGACCAGCGTCATGGTCGTCCTGTGTAGACCGGCGAATAGCTTGCCCCGGTTGAGTTGCCAGTAGGCGATGGCGAAGTAAATGTAGCCGAAGAACGAATCAAAGGCCGCACTGAGCAGGGACAGGAAATCGCCCATACTGGGCACGACTTCCGAGAACACGAACGCAAGCAGCCAGATGCCGACCATGATCAAGCCCCAGACGCTCCATCCGGTGAAGGTATGGCTGTGCGCGTGCCGGGACTTGCCCAGGACTTGGTTATAGATAAACTTGGCGGTGACGTTGGCATAGATCACGCCGATGACGAGCGTGGGCACAATGACAAATCCGAAGGACGCCTTCTTGTATGCGGTCACACCCAGACTACCAAATGCAGGAGCTGTGGCGTACTGGCCGAGATACCGGAATCCAATGGCCGGCGGCACGATGAAAAGGACGGCAGAAATGACTGAGAGGACGGCCAGCGCTTTGGGGAAGTCTTGCGGCCGCTCCATCTCCGCGATGAAGGTCGGGAAGAGAATCTGCGGGACCCAGAGGAAGGTGACGTTGAGCACGGCATTCATACAGGCGACCCAGGTCGTGCCGGGAAGCGGGAAGGCGTAGGTCTTCACAGGCCCGTCGCTTGGGTAGTCGCCGTTGTATCCGTAGCCCGGGGCGTTCTCAATGCCCGCGAAAATGAGGAAGAGGAGGATGGCAATACCCATGCATGCCGCTATCGGAATCCATGTCAGCAGAGACCGGGGGTGGGATCATGGGGGAACTAGCAGGGTCTCACAGGAAAACATGGACATGGTGCTGACATGGTGGAGCGTCCGCGGTGCGGACGCGATAATACCCATGATAGTCGTAATAACGGAGAATACCGCTGTGCACAGGGTGTGGCCCGACAAGGTGTTCAGGACTTTCGCCCCCGTTAGGACATGGAATCCGATGAGCAGGATATTGTTGGCAAGGAGCATGAATGCCGAGAAGACATACGCCCACTTGCTCTGCCCGAAAACGTAGTATCCGAAATCGCCTGTTCTCGACCATGGATCAGTATATAGTTCCCAGCATACAGTATAGATTGGACGAAAGAACTCTCGGTGCCCCGATCTGTTCCATTTTCACTCACAGATGTCCTTGATTTGCGGATATTTCATGATGTACTTGTGCATGGTAATCGAGGTGATCCAGAACAGGATTCCTGCGAGGACCATGGTGATGATGCCGGGCACCCATCCAAGGACGCTATAAGCGCAATTCCGTCAGTCTTCAACACTCGATTGCCCGCTCTCGGGGATTTGCAAGAGGCGATGCACTCACGAGAGAGACCACGTTTGGGCCATGATGGCCAAGCAGACCTGATCGCCCGCCAACAACACGGCCGTTTTCTGCCAGGACATGGTCCGCAGCTTAATTTCATGTTCATGGTCTGGATCACATCGCCCATCATCGTTAGCCCATCATGCACAAATCCGCCCACATCGTGGAGGAGGGGGTTCACCATACCTTCCGCAACCAGAGCTGTGATGGTTTCAAAGGAACTCGAGGGATCGACTTCTGTCCCCTGCACGTCGTCCGGCCGCTTCTTCTCGTCGCTCTCGTCCATCTTGGACATGATGAATGCCAGGGAAGTGGATCTGTTGGGGAGAAATAGAAATGCAACACGCAGAGATCCAACGTAGATGCAAATCGAGAGGCTCTGCAGCACTGTAAAGCAGGCCGAGGGAAAGAAAGAAAGCAGAAGAAAAAAGGTCAGAAAAAGAAATTACACGTGGATGACCGGTCATGCTTGCCGCCATTTTTACCTTTACTTCATGCTGACTGGCCAGTCAAGCACTGCGTTTACGACTGTGGTTACTGTAAGGCGTACAACGCGCCGCGGCTGCGTCTTCTGAATGGCGTGATAATGAAGCAAATCGCGAATCCGCGATTGGCGGTTGGCGGCGGACTAGCGTGCTGGCTTATCGGCCTGGCCGTCCCTCACTGGGGGCCGGCACGGCCATTGGATAGCGATGATGATTCGAAGTGTGCGCGGACGGCACATTTGACTTCGTGCAACTGTGGCCGAGCAGCTGGCTTGGAGACGGCATATACGAGGGTTCAGACCAAGCAAGGGTCAGCCACCCATACCGGATACTCGGTTGAGCTTGGTGTTGTTCCCGGGGGGAAAATAGCCGCTTTCTGTGGGGAGACCGCAACCGATTTAGAGACGATCGCGTATATTAAGCGGGCAATAGCGTCCCTCATTCTCGCGATGCTGTTACCTCGGTTGATGCTGCCAGGTGCTCTCGTCCTCCCGAGCCGTGCTGAGCTGTACGCGGCTAAAAAGCCCGCGGCTTATCCCGAACGTGGAAACTGCGGAGACGTGCTAAAAAAACTATAGATCGCGCCCCACCGGCGTGTGCCGCTCGTGGGACAGCATTTGCTGGCCTCTGAAGACATCTTGGGATTCACTGCCGGCCGTCCCTGGATCCTCGTATTCATGTAAGCTCTCGTCTAAGCTTTTCTTACCGAATGATCAGTTAAAGTTACTTGGCGGGTTCCGTAAAGTTACGTCGGGATCATTTGTAGTTACATATAAGTTATACACTGGTAAGCTATACACCGGTACCTCATTATTGTGCCTGGTCGTCTCATGGTAGGACCATGGTCTGGCTAGGCCTGGTTCACATATGGGAACTTTTTGACTTTTTTTTTGTCTTGGCCCTGTCTTTTTCTGTGGACCACGACAACGAAAGCCGGTCATCAAGACGATGTGGACTGTTGGCAGCAGGATGCCAGAGCTGTGAAATTGAAGCCATCGGAGTAGTGGGATCAGATGTGAAAGTGTTTATGGAGCCAGAAAAGAGTGCAGAGGCCTAAGAGCAAGAAGAATCTCCGAAGCCTTCCAGAAGCCTTCGAGAACCGAGTTGGCAAAATCTCCACGGCCCCTGTAAGGAAAGATGGCAGCTTGCCGCCCGCGGCGATCTCATGACAGCTGTTGTAGACAGTTTTGATTCCCCTTCATGGCAGTTGAACTCTTGAAGAACAAAGTTGACGGTGCAAGAACTGCCGTCTCTAAGTATTGATGCACGGGAAAGGGGGTGAGAACGATCACTTCCAAGCCATATAGCTCGTCTATGGGACCAATCTCTGTCGCTGCATCCCGAGACGAGTAAGCTTCCCAAATTCTATTGCTAGGTGGGCATGAGAATTTCATTCACGGCTGCTCCGAAGTAGGGGCGTCATATACCTCTTGTGTTGGGCATGCATGTCATCACCTAAGGTCAATCGAGTGCGATGCATACGTTAGCACTGGGGCACAATTCGTTGGCGTAGGTAAGGCTGATCCGCAGCTATACTATCAGTCCGTGTAACAGCATTTGGAAAAGAAGAATAATGAAAAAAATAAAAATAAAAATAAAAATAAAAAACCTCATCCGGGCAAGGGTCAGGGTGCCGTTGGATTTTGATCACAATTGTATCTCATTATTCATGCCATCACGTCGCGGCCTTGGCTTCATGACTGCCTCGTCAATTCGCAGTTGTATGTCCCGAAGCCAAGATATCCCATCAACAACGCCGCTCTACACCGCGCTTGCTCACACATAGGTATTTCACCCCCTTATATGGTTTCACACTCTCCCCAAGACCCCGACTGCGGCGCTGATCAATGGTCAGGCTATCCACCTTGATACCGGAGGGAAGCCAGCCTCGCACGGAGAAGGAGACTGAGGCTGAGTTCGGCATTAGGCTCGCGTTGACTTGGGCTTTGGTTCTGCGGGGCGTTGGACGAGGTGTAGAAGATGGCGCGAAGAAAGCTGGAAGCTGGGAGGAAGGTTGGGCGAGGGCCATGGGTTGCGGTGTTTGAGGTTTGGAATGATTGGGGGAGGGGGTTTTGGCTTTGACTGGTTCTTCGGATGGGCCATCACCTGGAGCGTCGCCGGTTTCTTCGGCTGTCCGAGATTTTTTGCTCGACTTCTTCTTCTTCTTCTTTCGCTTGGAGGGGTCCCGGCTCTTCCTGGTACTGTTAGATGACGGGTCATAGGAGGTGGGGGCTTCGTAGTAGCCCTGGAGGAGGTTAGCATCGGCATCCTCATCTTCTAAGCTATCCTCCAGGTCCTCGTCCGGCGATGGATAACCGGATACGGTACAGCGAAGAGTCGCAGTACCAGAGGTAGTCCCTGCGTCGCGGGTGGTCGGAATCCGCCATTCAAGAAGACCGCTGGTATGAGAAAACTGTGCATCACCGCGACTGGCCTGCATGTCCGTGATATGCCGCACATATTTGGAAATTGGAACGCTCACAACCACCTCCTCGAGTACCGGCCCGGAGGAGCTTCCACTGCCACCGCCAAGGAAGGAAGGTGTGGAGGTCCCTGATCCACTCCGCGAAGCGGTTGGCCGCGAAGATGAGGTCTGGCCCGGGAAGTCGGTATTCAAAGTCAACCGAACCTCAAAATCTGCGCCTGAAGGCCCCAAGGACTTGCGAATATCCACGATAGCAGGGAGAAAGAGCTTCTCCATGTGGCTTGGTGGCTGATCTAGACCCGGGTCTATCGGGAGTAGATCAACCTCATAACCTGCCAGAATGAAGCGGCCATCAGGGGGAACAAAGCTGAGCTCACCCGGTCGTTCTCGCCAACGAGCTAGACGCACACAGGGGTGGAAAACAGGAAGCTCAAATTTGCGTGCGAGTGCTTGCTGACCTCCCGGCGCTGATAATGATAGAAGCAAATCCGGCACTCCAGATATCTTTGCGGTGAATGCGATAGTCCCGGAAACCAACGCAGAAAGTAACCTGCCCGAAGGTGCCATAGTCACAGACAAAGATTCAATAATATCGACATATAGCTCATTAGAAGTGTGTCGTACTCCTGACCGCCGCCAGGGAATTGCGGGGCCTTGGGATGCGCTCGCGGTGGCCAGGGATTGCTTCAAAGGGTTGGCTGTTCCTAGAGCTGGCGTGGATGTGCTGCTAGATTACTCATAAAAGAATGTAAGAAACCACCCACATACCGGTAAACAGGGACCCAATTCTTACCCTGGCACAGTGATTCCCCCGAGGAGCTTCCCCATCCAGCTCGGCACCTCCACAACTTCTTGCAAAACATTTGGTTCGGTGTTACAGACTACCCCGGCATCGCACATCTCATGTAGCAACTGAGCGACGACATCGTAATTGGCCTGGATCTTGCTGGAGAGAAGCGGTGCACCGACAAATTCCTCGAGTACATCGACCACGCGATGCAGGAATTCCAGGACCAACAGCGGCTCCGTATCCACCTCAGACACGGCGAGAAACAGGAGATTTGACTGAATAGTCGAGAACACGGTCACCGGAGGCGTAGTTCCGGGTAGATACAGTAAGGAGGGGCGCGGGGCAGCATGAGCCAGGTAGAGGGGCAGGATGGCGGCGGCCGATGGCGGGCGGGATCGGTAAATATGCTCGACGAGAGGGGCGCTAGAAGAGGGATGTCAATGTAGCTCTGCACTTGGGGAATCAGATGGCATACTTGTGCTCGTCATATATGTAGACGGCATCGATCTCGCCGCTCATGGTGGCTGTTGTCTGGGGGCAGGATGTCTTGACGCTGTATAGCTCAATGTAAAGCTGTGCATTCTGCCACCGAGTCCCGCCTTGTGATTACTTTTTGGCTGCGCGAACCATTTCCGTGGGAAAGTCGTAGTTAAATTGAACAAGTCGGTACCCCGGCAGATATTCTGTCGCTTTTATTGTTTTCAGACACCACTGGTGCTCGCTGTCGCACTCTCAATGTCGTTACCTTCAGATAACCGCTCCTGGCCGTCGAAGGATGCTAAACTGGCGTTATCGGATGACAAGTGGGACGACTGCATGTCCTGCAGAGTGACTGGTATGTCTAGTAGAGCTCGAGCGAATTGTCAAGGATCGAGGAACAGGCCACTAACTGTTTATCAACAGGATCCGCTGCATTTGTCGGTCTCGGAGTCTACAGCTACTACACCGGCATGAACAACCTCCGCAAGCAAGAGAAGGCGATCATGCAGGGCCCAACGAAGTATAAGATGGGATCGCGACGGCTCGGAATTGCCACCATTTCGGCTAGTCTAGTTGGCCTGGGTCTCTGGCGAGCATTCAACTGATCTCCTTGCCTTGACCGACGTGGCGCTACATACTACGCCCCGGCTCGCGGCATTAGATATGCCGGTTCTGCTATTTATGGAGAATTGTACGATACTGAAAAGGACATAGTTTGGGGGTATTTGTAACATAATGATTTGTTGGACCATCATGGGTTAATGATAGCTGCCGCCACACCGGGTATCACCACAACACAATCCTCTATATGCTGTATGGCTGGTATACGAGAAACAAAGGGGGAAGGGAAGACAGGATCAGACAATGAAAAAGAGGAAGAAGAGAAAGGAAAACCCAATGGAAGATAACCAAATAAAATGCAGCGAAGCCATATGCAAGAATTCACCTTCCTCAGTATGCACCCGAAAAAAGCACCCCAAATGTCCACCCAGCTGCTGCATGACAATCAGAAGAGAATGTTCGTCATTTCGTCGAAATCGTGGAGCCTAGGTATGATTGGTTCCTAGGTAAACCTGCCGCGTTTCCCTCCTCCAAACATGTTGTCCCGTCCGTTTGCTAGCCCAGATAGGTCAAAGAAATCTGGGAATGTGGATTTCCTCTTCGATCCTATGGTGGCGGGGCCCTCTCGTGGAACAGATCGCGCGTTGGGTCGGGTATGATTGTGGCGATTTGATTGGCGGGAGTTTCGAGGCATCACCGAGACGCTTACCGGAGCATCATCTTGCGATGGCGGAGTCGAGTTGTCGGACGATTGCATGTCCATATCGAATTCCTGGCATTGAGGGAAGGTTGGCCCAGCGGTGAAAGTAAATACTGTCGGTGATCCAAGAGTAGTGTCCTGTGGTTGCGGTGCGGGGGCCGTAGTCTCTGATCGAGGCACGGAGGTCGGTGCGGGGGTCGGAGTGGAGGTAGGCTGCTGGCGGAAAGTAGACTCAGGTGTCGGAGCTTCCTTGCGGGTGGTAGCCGGCGTAGCACTTCTATCACGCTTGTCCAAGTCCACTCGCTCATCCTCATCGCTGGCCTGGGATCCAGTTCCATCACACTTCTCCGTCGCCCATTGTCGGACCTTCCACCCCTCGCCATCGCCAAGGCCTAGGTTTTCACGGTCCAAGAAGTGAAGCAAATCTTCAATAGCTTCTTGATAGCCAGCGGACCTCGCCTGGGCTTGTTCACAGACGGCATTCTTGTATAGGTTGGTGACGGATAGAGCCGCAGCTTTAAAAGACTGGAGGAGTTGCTCGGATGGCTGCGGGCGCGGTGTTGAAGTGGGTAAGGAGGTATTGAGAGATCTCATGGAATCCATGGTGAAGGTGGGTGCGAAAGACGGAGATAGCTCGATGTTGACAGTGGAGGGCAAGCGATGTAGTCACAGGGTGGTCAGATGTAGCGGGCCGTGCTTCGAAGGCGATGTTGCCACACGTAGAAGTCTAACAAAAGAAACTGAAGCGTATATAGAAGTAGGGGCCGTGACTCTAAGGCAGAGAAGCGAAGTTGGGAGGTGACAAAAGCGATCTCCCAACTCCTTTTATCGTAGGGTGTCGCCGGAGAGTCGGAGGGGTACTAGCAAGTACCTAGCGCTGCAGATGATCTTCTGCGCTTTTTGCACTGACCGGGTAACGTGACCCCACCCGCGGCGAAACCAATTCTCCGAAGGGCCAGCGTCGAGAGCTGAGTCAGCTCCGCACGGCAAACCCTTTGGCCAATCAGCGCGTACCCGCTCGCCGCGCCCTCCAGTATTCTTCGGCGCGCCTGGCGTTTCTCTTGCGCTTCACCTGCCCGGATTCCCTCCTACACCTGGTCCAGGCTCCCAATTTGGTTTGATACTTTGGTTCCATCCAAGCTCCTTGGAGCAAAATTGTTCCTTCGCAACTTCTTCAAAGACCTGAAGCTGCGGGCTTTCTACGCGCTCTGCGACCTACCTCCGATAGAGACGTGATTGGTCTTCATTGCATTAACGTCTGCGCTTCGTGCGCTGAAAGCAAAGATGGCACCAACCCCGACCGATTCGCCGTCTCACGCCGACACACCGATGACAGACGCATATGATGATGCTATTCCATCGATTCCTGTTGACAGCGCCGACGCGCCTCAGGTACGTGATATCCTTGATCGTCGCTCTCGAATATTCCCACTTGGGTGGCAGGATCTTCCCCGTTCCTCCTAGCACCACTTGAATCAATGTCAGCTTTGCTGAGCATCTGCTAATTTCAACTTCATTCTAGAGTTACCAAGATACCCCGGACTACACGGTAATGATGAACTGGGTTCATACAATCATTATTTGGATAGATGGCTGATGGTATTTCTCCACAGGATTCGGACACCAATCCTCACACAACTGCTAGCAGTGTCGCAGGCGACCTCGCCCAAGCAGATGGACGTCGCCGGAGATCCGAGGCTACCCAGCTGAGGAAAAGTATTCTAGGCAAAAAGCATGGCCGTCTGGATGAGTCTAAGGTACGGATTGCTAAGTTACTCCCGCTATTCCCTCTCTTCAGCTATTGATCCTGGACCATGCTTGTAGGAAGATGACTCGATTCGTCGATTCCGTTACCTTCTCGGTCTTACCGATTTGTTTCGCCACTTCATCGAGACCAACCCCAACCCTCGCATCAAAGAGATTATGGCTGAAATTGACCGTCAAAATGAGGAGAAGGAAGCAAAGGCCCGCAAAGGTTCTTCTCGCTCTGGTGGGGCGGGTGGTGAACGACGCCGCAGAACTGAACAGGAGGAGGACGCTGAGCTCCTGCAGGATGAGAAGCGGGGCGGCAACACCACTACTGTGTTCCGCGACTCGCCCGCATTCATTCAGGGCGAACTCCGTGATTACCAGATTGCTGGTCTGAACTGGCTGGTCTCTCTCCATGAGAACGGTATCTCCGGTATCCTGGCCGATGAAATGGGTCTAGGAAAGACATTGCAGACAATTTCGTTTTTGGGCTACTTGCGCTATATCTGTGACATCAGTGGTCCTCATCTAATTGCTGTGCCCAAGTCCACTCTTGACAACTGGAAGCGCGAGTTTGCCCGATGGACCCCTGAAATTGACGTCCTTGTTCTGCAAGGTGACAAGGATCAGCGACAGAAACTCATCGCAGAACGTCTGGCCGACGAGAATTTCGATGTTTGCGTCACCAGCTACGAAATGATTCTGCGCGAGAAGTCACATCTCAAGAAGTTACCTTGGGAGTATATCATCATCGATGAGGCCCACCGCATCAAGAACGAGGAATCCTCTCTGTCTCAGATCATTCGTCTCTTCAACTCCCGCAACCGATTGTTGATCACCGGAACGCCACTACAAAACAACCTGCACGAGCTTTGGGCTTTGCTTAACTTCTTGCTTCCGGATGTCTTTGGTGACTCGGACGCCTTCGATCAGTGGTTCTCTAACCAGGAATCTGACCAAGACACCGTGGTGCAGCAGCTCCACCGTGTGCTTCGGCCCTTTTTGCTTCGACGAGTGAAAAGCGATGTCGAAAAGAGTCTATTGCCGAAGCAAGAAATGAATTTATATGTACCCATGGCCGACATGCAGGTCAAATGGTACCAGAAGATTCTTGAGAAGGATATCGATGCGGTCAACGGAGCGGGTGGCAAGCGCGAATCCAAGACCCGTCTGTTGAACATTGTCATGCAACTGCGCAAGTGCTGCAACCACCCCTACCTCTTCGAGGGCGCCGAGCCCGGCCCACCATACACGACTGATGAGCACCTTATTTTCAACTCTGGCAAGATGTCGATCCTTGATAAGCTTTTGAAGCGCATGAAGGCAGACGGCAGCCGTGTGCTTATCTTCTCCCAGATGAGTCGTGTCCTTGATATTTTGGAAGATTATTGCGTGTTCCGGGAGTTTAACTACTGCCGTATTGATGGTACCACGGCCCATGAGGATCGTATTGCCGCCATCGACGACTACAACAAGCCAGGATCGGACAAGTTTATTTTCCTTCTTACCACGCGTGCTGGTGGGCTGGGTATCAACTTGACTACCGCCGACATTGTGGTTCTCTTTGACAGTGACTGGAATCCGCAGGCTGACCTCCAGGCCATGGATCGTGCCCACCGTATTGGTCAGACCAAACAGGTGAAGGTATTCCGATTTGTCACCGAGAATGCAATCGAAGAGAAGGTTCTCGAGCGGGCCGCCCAGAAGCTGCGCCTGGATCAACTGGTTATTCAGCAAGGCCGGGCTCAGCAGCAGGCCAACAAGGCCGCTTCGAAGGATGAGTTGCTCGGTATGATCCAGCACGGTGCTGCCAGTGTCTTCGGCAACCGGAGTCCCTCTGGAACCGGCTCGAACGACATTACCGAAGACAACTTCGAGGCTATCCTTCGAAAGGGTGAGGAGAGGACGGCTGAGTTGAATAAGAAGTACGAGGCACTTGGTATCGACGATCTGCAAAAGTTCAGCTCCGAGAGTGCGTATGAGTGGAATGGCCAAGATTTCACCGATCGTAAGAAGGACATTGGTATGACCTGGATCAACCCTGCCAAGCGTGAGCGCAAGGAGCAATTTTACTCCATCGACAAGTACTACCGCCAAGCTTTGGCCACTGGCGGCCGTACCGCCGACACCAAGCCCAAGGTGCCTCGCCCACCAAAGCAAATCACCATTCACGACTGGCAGTTCTTCCCACCTGAGCTGCAGGAGCTGCAGGCGCAGGAGACTGCTTGGCATCAGAAGCAGATTGGCCACAAAGCCGAGCTAGCCGAGGGCCCCGAGGACACTCTTAGCGAGCGCGAGGCAGACCGAGAGCTCGCCCAATACACTATTGACAATGCCCAGCCCCTGACGGAGGAAGAACAGACCAGAAAAGCTGCCATGACTGAGGAGGGCTTTTCGACATGGAACCGACGTGATTTCCAGCAGTTCGTCAATGGATCGGCTAAGTTTGGGCGCACCGACTACGAGGGCATTGCTACCGAAATCGACAGCAAGGAGCCCGACGAGATTGAGGAATATGCCGCGGTCTTCTGGGAACGATACTCCGAAATCGAAGATTATCCCAAGTACCTACGGGTGATTGACCAGGGAGAGGAGAAGCTTCGAAAGATGAACCACCAGCGTAAGATGCTGCGGAAGAAGATGGAGATGTACCGTGTGCCTCTGCAGCAGCTCAAGATCAACTACACTGTGTCTACAACCAACAAGAAGGTATATACCGAAGAAGAAGACCGTTTCCTCCTGGTCATGCTGGACAAGTACGGTGTCGAGGGGGATGGGTTATTCGAGAAGATCCGGGACGAGGTCCGCGAATCTCCCTTGTTCCGCTTTGATTGGTTCTTCCTCAGCCGCACCCCTGTCGAGATCAGTCGGCGCTGCACCACACTGCTGAACACCGTGGCCAAGGAGTTCGAGCCCGAAACCAAAGTCAATGGCGAGGGCAAAGGCCGTGGTCGCGGCCGTGAAGAAGAGGAGGAGAACGATGACGCGGCACCTGCCAAGAAGAAGGCTAAGAATGGCGCCACAGTAAGTGCCCCCCTTGTGGCGATCGCACCCGACCAACCTAAACTAACGCGGTTCCAGGCCAAACAGGCTAAGCCCGCCAAAGGCGGCAGCAAGAACACCTCGACCCCGAACTCGCGGGCAGCCAGTGTTGCCAACGCACCCAAGTCAAAGACCCGCAAGCGATGAAATGAGTCCGGCGTCTCTGTTTTCCCGGTTGTTGCTATATGGTGGGGGTTGTGTGTTTGGGCTTTTGGGGATTGGCGTTCAGATGATTTGTGTAATGCCAAATTAAGATAGAAAGTAATCCAAGGCTTATCTTGTGCCTCTTCTCGCCACCACCTGCCCCTGCAGCGTGAGGCGGTGCCCCCCACCCACCTGATACGCTTCTGCCGATCCGATGCTAGCAATGCTACGTCGATCCGTCACTCGACACTAAACATGGCGCTAACAAGCCTAATCACCTGCGATGACGAAAGGCGACAGCCATTCCATGCACAACAACAGGATAACAGGCAACTGATCCCCTCGTCTCACTTTAGATAAAACGACGATGGATCCACATCTTCAGCCAGCCCGTCATTGCAAGCTCATAGCAAGCTAGCTCATTGCAGGCTGCTAGCAATATCCTTATCTACATATAGTCTGCACACAATAAAGTTCCAGCCATGTCCGTCCTCAAGTCCCTCAAGTCCAAATTGTGTCGCAAGTCGTCCACCATGGCCGCTACCAAGATCAAACTCATTACCAACCCGCACTACCAGAAGTCGGGGCCAAAGTCATACGTGCATTTGATGCGAAAGTATGGCTTCCATCCGACCAAAGAGGGCCCGTATTTCGTCGGCACAACTATGCAGCAGACGGGTCGCCAGTACACTGATAAGCCTATCGGTGGACGAGTTCATGCCCGTCAGGTCCTACAGAAGAAGAGCGCCGATACAGGCCAGGCTGGGGAGGTTGGCGCCGACGATGTGCAGAACGATTCGATGTATTTGGCCCAGATCGGCATCGGGACCCCGGCACAGACTCTGAGCCTGGATTTCGATACGGGCTCGGCGGACCTTTGGGTAAGCGGCGCTGTCCAGCTGTCCATGTATGGCTCTCCAAATCAGCGGAGACTGACGGTAAATAGGTCTGGTCAACAAAGCTGCCATCTGCCACGCTGTCCCAAAACACGAACCACACGGTCTTTGACCCGAGCAAGTCGAGCTCGTTCAAGAACAAGGATGGCTCCACATGGAAGATCTCGTATGGAGATGGGTCTTCCGCCTCTGGCACGGTTGGAAACGATAATGTCAACATCGGCGGCGTGGTCGTGCAGGGCCAGGCAATTGAGTTGGCGGACACCATGTCTGCACAGTTTGCTAGTGGCGCTGGGGACGGTTTACTCGGCCTTGCATTTGGCAACATCAACACCGTGAAGCCAACCGCGGTCAAGACACCGGTCGAGAATATGATTTCTCAAGCGGATATCCCAAAGACCGCAGAGCTCTTTACGGCGAAGCTAGGATCCTGGCGTGACGCCGACGAGCCTGACAAGGGCGAGTCGTTCTATACGTTTGGATTTATTGACCAGGCCACCGTGAAATATTCGGGCGAAGACATCTCCTACACACCCATCGACAACAGCCAGGGCTTCTGGATGTTTGACTCGGCATCGGCAACGGTGAACGGCAAATCGATTGCTCGTAGTGGCAACAAGGCGATCGCTGATACGGGCACGACTCTGGCTCTCGTCGATGACAGCACCTGCAAGGCAATCTATGACGCGATTGACGGGGCCTACTACGATAATGACAGCCAAGGCTACATTTATCCCACCAATACCGCCGCGGATAAGCTACCCGTGGTGTCCTTTGCTGTCGGTGACAAGCAGTTTGTCGTCCAGAAGGAGGATCTAGGCTTTGCGACAGCCAAGTCCGGATATGTCTATGGTGGAATCCAGAGCCGCGGCTCTATGGACATGGATATTTTGGGCGATACCTTCTTGAAGGGAATTTATGCTGTGAGTACCACCTACTTTGCCTTGTGATCTTATATGAGCTAACCATGTCAGGTATTCGATGTTGGCAACATGCGCTTCGGCGCTGTGCAGCGAAAGGAGCTTCACCAGAACCTTTCTGCGCCCCCTCAATAGGGCGGTCTACCATTCAGACTACGTACATTTCTTTTGCACCATCTTTTATCTGAGATTGTATCTAGTTACTTGAGAAATTCATGCGTATTGTCTACTTGGGATTCCCATTCTAGCCATACACAACATCTGACATATCTGGACTCTCGTCACAACATGTCAATGACCACTTTCGGCGCAGACTTGCCATACCCATCGTCGATGGCATCGTCTAGCTTCACCGTGACAAAGACCGCATCATTCGGCGCCTCCAGGAGTCCTTGCTCAATCCACCCATTCATCGACCGTAAATATCCCGCCGTGTCTTCCAGTGTGCGCGCGACCGAGTTGCACCCCAAGAGCGAAATCTCCTTGCGGTATGCCTGGAACACGTTAAAGGTCAACTCCTTACTGGCCTCTCCTCGAGGGGCTGTGATCCAAGCGTAGCGTCCCTTCACAGCCAACTGTGCTATTGCACTCGCCATCAGAGCCAAGTCCCCCACCGTATCAATCACGACGTCCACGCCCTTCCCATCGGTCAAGGCGGGAAGAGTTGTTTCAATGGAAACCACAGAGCCGAGAACTACGTCCGGCTTTGGGTCTCCGTGACGCGCCGCCGTCAAAACTCGTCTGCATCCCATCGCTCGCGCCATCTGCGTCACCGCAGAACCCACGGCGCCGTTCGCGCCAAGCACGAGCACCACGTCGTCTGCTTTCACTTGCGCGCGTTGCAAACAAATCATCGCAGTGGTAAATGGAACTCCAACCGTTGCGGCCTGAATCGACGATAGGGACGCTGGCTTCTCGACGAGTGCAGTTTCCGGCACCAGACAATATTCAGCGTTTGTGCCGTCGATGTCGAAGCCGAGACTGGACCCGCTAGTTCCGTAGACCATTTTCCCAATCCATGATTGCGATTCCATGCTGTCGCCCACAATATCGACCACCGTGCCCGAATAGTCGCGTCCTGGGACTCGGGGGAACGTGGTATGTGGGAAGAGACCCTGTGTATTGAGTCTGTCGGATGGTTGGATGGAGGCATAGTGGATTCGAACGAGGGCGTGGCCGGGTGTCAACTGCGGAATTGGTAAATCCGCCATTGACAGCTCCGGAGGGACGTTTGCAGAAGCACGCGTGAGTTGGAGAGCCTTCATCATGACACGTCTATATAGGCAGATACGCGATGTTCTGGGCTAATGCGGGCTGGGCTGGTAGGGGAAGATTGGTGAGATTGAGATGTCTATCAGGCTGGACGTCCAGGACGTTTTATAGAAAGTCTAGATATGGTACCTTTTGCCTGCTCGAGATGATTAATCTGCCGTAAGCCCTTATTCATATTTCCATAAGCCACCTGCTGAACACAGATTGCAAGGATCATGATAACGGAACTGGCGCGCTCGGATGAGAGCGGCTCGTGCGGACCGCGCGGCCCACGCGGAGAACGGGCGGAGGTTCAAGGTGGGTTATCAATCAGCGAGGCCAGAACAAAAGGCTGTCCGCGATCGGCCCGTGGTAAACGATTTAGTGTTGCAGGTCGCATTTCGTTTATTAGTAGACCGTGTTTCGCTTTTCTGTCATAGAATGGTGTTTTCTATTCTCGCGTCCTCAACCTTGAAGCAGCCCTGATGATGGCAGGAAACGAAATAACCGAAACAGATCCAACAGCTATGAGCTACGATCCAGGTAGCTACAATATACGTCTATCGTCTGGGAATTTCTATGCTAACACATGTAACCTAGAAAAGAAGGCACCCGTCGCGCCTACGGATACCGCAGAACCCAAAAGTACCCCGTCTTCAATGGCTTCGCCTGGTGACGATGTGGAAGCTAAAGAAGAAGCGGGAAAACTAGACTTTGGCGAGCCAAAATCACCCCTGCATGAAGCGGCGTTTGTGTTTGTCGTCTGTGCCGCTCAGTTCATGACGCAGGCTGGCCTTGCGCTCTCGATCGCACCTCTCAAGATTATTAGTGCCAGTTTCAACAGCACTCCGAAGGACTTGACATGGGCCTCTGCCGCGTACAGCCTGACTGTTGGAACCTTCATTTTTGTATCCGGAAGACTGGGCGATATATACGGCCATCGACTGCTGTTCATCATCGGTTTCCTATGGTTCGGTCTGTGGTCTCTTTTGGGAGGCTTCTCGGTGTGGTCGAATCCAATCTTTTTTGACTGCTGTCGTGCGTTCCAGGGGATTGGCCCTGCTCTTCTTCTGCCGAATGGAGTTGCTATCCTAGGTAGATCCTACCCCCCTGGGCGCCGGAAGGGAATGGTGTTTTGCCTCTTTGGGGGTGTAGCACCTGGCGGATTCACCCTCGGCGCGACCTTCTCCTCGTTGCTTGCGGAACGTTTATGGTGGCCGTGGGCGTACTGGATCATGGGCATCACTTGTTTCATCTTTGCGATACTTGGATTTCTCGTGATACCGCATGTACCACAAGAACAACCGCGTCCGGACCTCTCGACGTTCGACCGACTAGACGTGCGTGGTGCTGTCACCGGAGTCAGTGGACTGGTATTGATCAACTTCGCGTGGAACCAGGCCGCAATGGTAGGATGGGCAGTCCCGTACACCTATGTCCTGCTGATTGCTGGGATGTTGATGTTGGTTCTGTTCTTGTTTTCTGAGCGCAAAGCAGTCTATCCGTTGCTACCGCCGACGGTGTTCAAAGGTGAGACTGGATGGGTGCTTGGCTGTATTGCAGCTGGCTGGTCCAGTTTCGGTGTCTTGGTGTTCTACTATTTCAACATCCTTGAGAACTTGGAAGGGAACAGCGGGCTGCTTGTGACGGCCAAGTGGGCTGGAGCTTCTGCATCTGGAGCTTGCGCTGCTGTGGTGACCAGTTTGCTCCTCGGCCGAATTTCTGCAAGCATTATCATGTTCATTGCCATGCTGGCATTTTTAGCAGGCCAGGTGCTGTTGGCGTCGATGCCAATGGGCCAGATATACTGGGCAAATGCCTTTGTGATCATGCTTGTCACGCCATGGGGGATGTAAGACAACCTCAACTTCAGAAACATACGCCCGCAGCTAACATCCGAACAGGGATATGTCCTTCCCATCTGGAATCCTGATTCTGAGCGATTCCATGTCACAGAAAGACCAAGGCGCTGCAGGCTCCCTCGTAAACACGGTCGTGAACTATTCGATCTCATTGGGCCTCGGCTTTGCCGGGACCGTCGAAAGATACGTGAACGATGATGGGAAAGACGTCCTCAAAGGGTACCGCGGAGCCACATACGTGGGTGTTGGTCTCGCCGGTCTCGGCACAATCATCGCCACTTGTTTCATGGCTGTGGCCTGGAGGTCAAGAAAGGGGTCATAGTTGACTTGAAATCATTTATCATACAATCATAGTCCTTCACCAGATCACAAAGGCAGTTGAAATTCCATAGCCCATAAAGAATCAAGATCCAAAGGGAGTTGAGGCGCAAGCGATGGGCTCAGTGATGAGAAATCCTGTGGCAGCTGGCCTTCGCTTTGACGAGCGGCAAGCTCTGGCGAAGGAGATCCCACAATACGTTCCAGGGCTTCAACCCCCTTTCGCTTCTTGTCTAACGATGCTCGAACAAGCTGTCGTGCTGTTGACAGCGCTTCCCTGGCTAAGTGGGTGTCCAATCGGTCCACCACCATTTCCAAGGTGTCCATCGTTTCCACAAGCTTTTCATAGCCGGAAGAAGTATCCATGACGAGAAGAGCGCAGGCGAACTGGAAGGCAGTACCCACTACATTCCACCACGGCTGGCCTTGACTCACCAGTCTTCGTGCCGCGGGTAGAGCGGCAGTCCCAGCGGCCATTACACGGTCATTGTGCACTTGCTGAACCTTCGAGTCCATGACTCGAAGGCGTCTGTATATGCCCAGGGCTAGATCGGCTCTTAGAAGTAGCAAAAAATCATGATCGACAGGAATCTCGACGACTTTTTCGAGTGCGGACGAAAGATCTCCTGTCATATCAGAAGGGTCGTCAGTCGCCCGAGTGGCAGGTAGAGCTGCAACAAGATTGCACAATTGAGGAGTTAAACCCCCGTCGTGAGTCATTTGTCGGGTATGTCCGAGAGTCGGTCGATTGATAGCCATGATTGATCTGCCATACTCGAACGCAATGACAATATGAAGGCAGTTGGCTACATGAACCGTTCGAATGCCTGTGTTTGATACCTCCTGCCCGGGAGCAAGACTGCCCGTCGTCTGCACCACGTACTCTGACGCATGATGTAGTCCGGTTGCCTCAATAAGGTGCATGATAGTGCAGCTAATCAGCCAAGTCACATGCGGTCGCCCGGTACAACGTATGTATATGGCTCGTAAAATCCACGCCGCGATTTGTTCCAGGGAAGGAAAGCGGCTAATAGAGCAATCCTCGAGGATTTCTTTTGCGTGTAGAATTAGCCACATTTCCACATCTTGATCCAGGTTCCCATTGAATAAGGAGGCTAAAGCCAAAACTCCGCTGACCATAGCTTCGAAAACCATGTCTTGTGGCTGCCCGTGCCAGTGCTTCTCGCACCGCGTAGAGAAAAGATCCATGTCCAGAAATCCGAATATCGGGTGAATCAGGGCCTTATAGACTTCAATAAGGCTCCTCATCGTATTCCATGAGACTTTCTCGGCGATCTTGTGGGTAACCGCACAGGGTGGCTCCTTGCGGATGCCCGAATGATATGCAAATGAGTGCAAACGTGGAAGCTTTGTCGCCTGAACCTCTAGTCCAACATAGAGAGGAAAGGCGACAGACGAATATCTTCCCACATATCGAGCCTTGGATGGCTCGAGAATACCAGGGAGGATAGACGAGCCTGTGGCCGGTTTTGCGGGGGAGCCCGCGGAGGCTAGGCGCGCCGCTTTACCCGCTGGCTGTGTTGGTGACTCTTCAGAGGCCATGGGGCGTTTCGTGGGTAGGTTCTGGTCTCCAGTCTCATATTCACACTCGTAGTCATATCCTTGACACATATTGCAAGGGAATTTGCCGTCGCATCTCCGCTTCCGCCGGCGACAGGGCAGACATGCTTGTCGGGAGCGCTGACGCACTGGTCCAGGTGTGGACGAAGTCACACCTGGACCAACATTACGTAGATATTGTCTTTGCATCATAGATTCCCGACCGATTTCATCTTGACAGTCATCCCAAGGAGGTGAGAGCAAGCTGGCTTGGTGACTCCGACGCGTGGTAATGTGGATATTATGCAGGCCTGAGGTGTCATTGCCCCGGCCTTGTAGCCTGGGGTGTCAACATTTGTTTGTTTTTCTTGGGCCTCGGGTAGCTTGCTTAGTCGTTAGTGCAACAGTTGTTTTTGCTCGTTTTTTCTATTCTTTAAATAAATTTAGCTGCAGCGTCAGAGCCACGACTCAACTTGGCCCAAATGCTAGGCCACATTTGTACGTCTTGCGAACATCGACTGCAACATGCAGCCTGCCGATCTAGAGAGCCTAAAGTGGCCTTTGCTGATGCGTCCAAGCTTCAGTCAAAATGGCGGCTGCCAATGCGATTGCGAGTAGGCGGCGCGGGATTGCTCTTACACACACTTCTAATCACCCTCACATCACCATGTCAAGATATTATACTAAGTGACGATCTAGCGATATATTTCAATCATTTCAACACATATCTTGTTCCTCGTGATCCTCAACTAACCAAAATATTTGACAAAGAATTTGAAAACACCATCATGCAAATTCGGATGACAAAATGCGAGCACAAATACAAAGATAATTATGGTGACACACACTTCCAGGAAAAGGACCTCTCCAAGTAATTTAAAGAATTGCAACCGAGATTGCCACCGGAAGCCTTGCCACGCGCTCTTGATAGTCACTGATTCATTCCTTTGTGCGGAGGCAGCGACTCGAATAAAAATCGCGTATGCTGGAACAAGTGTCCCAAAGTAAAGGGTCACAATAGTGGTAAGGGAGAGAGATGAACTGCACGGTTTCTGAGACCTCTAGCCGCTCGTTCAAAAAACTAGCCAACTGAATGAAGTAGATAGGGAGATAAAAACATATACTTGAGGCGATGCTATATAGTAAGATCGCTGGGAAGGTCTTGCACCACGTTGACCATGATGGAAGACAACGGTAGTACGAGAGACTGCCCGAGTGTTGGGTGAGAATCACATGCACATTAGCTACTCTCAGGTTTGAAAGTAGCAATTCGGCTGTCAAACTGAGAAGTACACACTTCAGTAGACTAAACTCCTTGGTAGGAATTATAGACATAAGATAGATCTTGACCAGCCGATGGAAGATAGAGATGGAAAGACCTCGAAAATGCAGTCGTGAGAGTGATGATTGCACTAGAGCATTGGCTGTCTGAGTCGCGATCAGTGTTGCGAAGACATATCCATGGCTATACACGGCCTATTGTTCATTAGTTTAATTTGATATGGAATTTGCATGCGTTGACGATCAACAGTGACATACTAGAAGAAGCCCGAGCAAAGCCCCAGCTAGGAGCAGCACTAATGGAACGTTCAAGGCCGGCGCCTGCTGGCTTTGGCTGTCTTGAGGAACATCCCACTTGGCTAGGTCCAACGACATGTTTAAGGGATGCCTCAACTGGTCTGAATCTTTTGTCTGTGTGAAAAAAATGCGCTGGTCGGCTCGGCCGTCACATTCGAAATCCAAAAGCGGGTTGATAGCACAAAATGGCCAAGAGTATTGCAAAGCTGGGATGATAACTGCGAGCTCTAGGAAAGCTGAGGAGCGCACCAGCGGCCGGGGGCCCAGCTAGGCTAGATATTCTGCATTCCGCAAATAGGGGGACAAAAACACGTAAACTGTGCGAGGGATTTTCGAGCTCAAGGGTACGCGTTAAATATTGGACAAAAGGAAACTCCAATCAAATCAAAAGCGTGGGTCTGGGAACGGAGGTCAGGGCCAAGCATGGTTCCACTTAGCTTAATTACCAAAAAGTTTCCCCGAACGGGTCTGCGGCACGGCCCCGGGTCCACATTGATGCTAGCTGATGCTTGCCAACCGACGGGCGAGTGAGCCACGAAGGATTGCAGTACACGTAACACTACAAGGGCACAATCCTTCGAAGTTGTCGATAGTACCACCTCACTTCACACAGCGCCCTTCTTGCTCTAGTTGCTTATGGCCCGATCCTTGATCAAATCAAGCTAACATATCGCTTAGCTGTATGGCCCTTCCAAACAAAGCAATGGGCGCAATTATCTATCAGACGCCTGCGGAGCCCAGTCCCTACCGGTTAATTCTATCTTCCTCGAAACACAGGTGAAGTTCCAATGGCTTCAATATAGTGGACCGAGATTTTAGTTAAGGATCTCGTCAAGGCGAAACAAGTCCCCAATGTAACATACGGATTCGCGTAGTTTTTGCGTATTAAAACCAGGAATCAAGCCCAGCAAGTCGTTCACAAAAACTAATCACCGACTAATGTGAGCTACTGTTCCTGCCCCGTTCCTATGAGTACAATATGCACCCGAGGGGCAATTTGGAATTAAAGAGGTATTTCTAGTTTGCGTATTATTAGCTAGGCCAACAAGGATCTAGTATAGGAACAATCAATCCTCTGTTTTTGTCCTAGCCTCGGGATAATTACTTCTCGGTGGGCATCTACACTAAGTTGCGCAAGCGGAATATTCGAGACCTGCTTCTACTGATAAGCAAAACCAGGCTAGCGCAGAAGAAAGGTTAGTACTTAAAGAGTGAAAACCCGCAAGAACTGAAGTTTATTACTTCAAAGTGCTCACTATTCTCCTCTCACCTTGAGATCGCGGCCTGATTCGACCATGAGGGTTACAAATCGGATTTCCTCTATAGTAGCTCTGCTATCCTTCAGTCTGAATGTCTTCGCAAGAATGAATTCCACCGCAAGTCAATCGATCTGGGCTCTCTCGCACCATAGCCCATCCGATACCGTCGGCCATGTTCAGTCCCTTTACAACCTGATGAATGGCACCTTTGCCCTTCCAGACTACTTTGGCTCTGGGGCTCGCATTGTCGGGGTCTACTTGACCAACACAACTGACGATCTTCCTTATGCAGAGTACCGGGAAGCCGGAAACTCTTCGGATATCAGTGGACTCGACAAACGGTACACTGAGACAATCACTGGGCACACCTGTACCAATCCCCCTCATTTTGCAAATAGGCTCGTCACGTATGAGCAACAGAAGTTCATTGCTGGAAAACTCTGTACATGGGTTTCTAAAGTCTCGCCTTACGCGTATGGAGTGGTGGCTGTCAAAATCACCAATTTGATGTGTGGTGAGGGTGGGACTTTTACCTGCAATGCCTTTTATTCTATTGCGCATACGGCGGCAGGCAGCTATATAGGGCCGGGTATTCAAGCTATGTGCGCGGAGTCGTATAGTTCATTGATCGCAGCATGCGACGAGAAGGGTGGTGTGATGGACGTCAAAATCGATCAGACCGATGCTATCTTCCAGGTCGAGGGCTATGCCAACTCCGAGGAAGATGATTCTTGCTCAAGCACATCGACTTCCTTATGTGCCACATATACTTGCCACGGTAACTGCAACCCTGGCGGTGGTACCCCTTGATCCCTTGGATCTTGATAGCGCCTGAGAGCCAATGATGGAATTTTTAGTCAGTCATGACCATGATGTCCAGTCTAAGCTGCCAGTGATTCAGCCGTCCTGAGGTTAACCTGCCAATATAAGACACACTGCAGTGGGGAGACTGGTATTTTTTTGACTTGCTGTTCTGAGCTTTGTGTTTTCTTGCTTCAATTTTAGTTTTAGGAGATCCTTGCAGAATATCTCACTTCCACTTATGGATCATCTCGGATTCAATCGATTAATAGTCTTATTCCCGATGGAGCTTCCTTAGATATAGGTGCTATGCAGGGATTTGCGCCTTCCGGTGACTAGCCCGGTGCGCATGCGAATATGCCCGCTGCAGGATCAGATGGCTTAATACTAATTAGATCATAGAAAGTAGTGCAAACGCGACAAAAGGGATAAACAAGCATGAAAACAAAGGAACTGATGAAAAAGAGAGCTAGAGAGTCACCACCCCTGCGATCCAATGTCCCTGCGGCCGTCCTTAGAAAGCGTTGGCAAGGAGAGATCAACGCTACGATCAGAAGTCTTATTAGTAACACCACGTTATTTTAAAATATAGGTCACAGAGAGTAGTACATGTGCTATTGTTTAGCTGTTGGAATCATGACAACCAGGCGTGACGTGAATGCCGAAACTGAACCACAAGCCAGAAGAATCCAATTTAACTTATCCACTAGAATGCGAATGCAATTGCTTTTTGTTTGTTCAGAGTAAACCGGCCTAATTGGGTTAGGCCCGATAGTCCTCTCACTCCCTCCATATATCCAGTTTTTGCCCAAGGCCGTGTGTCACATTTAACCTCTAGTTCGCCTTCACTCTTTTCCTTTCATATGGTCGAGCACGTCCGCCTAAGTCAATGGACTGATAGGAGTCTCGTATATCCAGTCTATCAATCCATAATGATATAGAGTGATCGGAGACCATCAGAACGTATAGCCAATATGTATACTGACGCCAACGAACAGTGCTCCGGGAAGGAAAACTAGGAAAGAGATCATATGAGCATGATGGACTGCGGGTGGAACATAGACTGGGAAAACTCCTTACTGATAATTTATCTCAACAGAGTGCGTAAGCTAGCTAAGGATCCTGAAACTAGCTCAACTTCGTGATATACATGACTGAAATGTTTGAAAAGCCACAGCCAATGGCTTATACGGTGCATATAATACCTAGCCTATGCATTCTGCCCGTAGCACAGCGTAAATGAGATCAATTATCATACTCATGGATGAGGGTAAAATAAGATCGGCGCGAAATGGCGATGATTCCCACCCAAAGCATACCTTCGAGAGTGAAAGCACCAACATAGGGCTTATCATATTGAAAGCATGTACCAAAATGTATTTTTCGAGATCAAGCCCCTGAGACTACTTGCCTTGGTCCTGCTTTTAGAATACAAAATTTGGGAATTGAAGAAATCCTGAAGATAGATTTTGCGCGATCTACCAGCAAAAGCAGTCATGGGTAAATGGTAAACCTGGCTGCTGGTTGCAGGTTGCACAATTCCTTAAAAGGGTTGGAGCTCACTTACTTTTCTGGATTAGATTCTCAAGTCTACTCAATTACATGGAGAGAACAGCGATGAATGTCATGTGTGCAGTTATCGGACCGCTACATTGCGTGTACAAGAATTTGATTCAATTTTTTTGACAGGTGCTCTCAAGGTCCTCTCGGCTCACGAGGTACTTGGAGAGGCCTTTTAGATAAGATGTGCCTCCTCACTCTTTCCATTCATCCTGCTTGTGATCCTTTGACTCGAAGAAATCCTCTTTGATTGCTCTGCTTTCTCGCTTTATTTTCCGCAAGCCTTTCTCAGACTATGAAAGATCCCCCCATTTAAGCACCGGCTTGATGATCTTCCCTGACTGCAAGTCTTCTAATGCTTGGCTCAGACAGTTCGCATCGTAGACCGTGGCCAGTTTGTCAACCGCAAATTTGCCCTGTTTATACCAGCTGATCAATTGCGGCAATAACTGATAGAAAAGCGAAGAAGAAAGCATCAGTTTAATCCAACATACGCGCTGCAAAACGGATCACTCACTGTGGCTGGATCCGAAGACCCTTCGATGGCACCAACGACGCGCTTGCAGTTGACCATAAGCTCTAGCGGATCAATGTTCAATGTTGCTCCGCGCGGGGAAACACCCACAATGGCCAACACCCCCTCGTGGCCCAACGCTTTGATTGAAGATTGAAGCAGAGGAACCACGCCTGTTGTATCAATTATCTGGTCTACTCCCTCAGGGAACATCTCATGCAGACGCTGCGCAAGATCGGGAACCTGCTTTGTGTTCAGTGTGTGCGAGGCACCCAAAGAAGTAGCTAGCTCGAGCTTTGCATCGACAATATCCACTGCGATAACGGTTTCCACCCCCTGTGCCCGTGCGGCCAGCATAGCTGCAAATCCAACTGCCCCCATACCCAGTACGGCAAATCGAGTAGTGGGTTTAGGCTTCAGGATATTCAGCACTGTGCCTGCACCCGTGAGATATCCACATCCCAACGGAGCCAGCGAGGCCATATCTGCATCTGTGATACCAGAAGCAGCCGGACATTTGACAATAGAGGTTTCCGGAACAATAGCAAGCTTGCTCAGAGAGGACTGTCCGAAGAATTGACCCCTAATAGCTTTCCCCTCGGTAGAGGTAATGGGGGAATCTGCAGCGGATATACCACGAACACCGCCAAAGTTGATTTCAGTGAAGTTACGACAAAATCCATGCCGACCTTCCTGGCATTGCCTGCATTTACGACAGGTGGTAAAACTGAGGAAAACTTGATCGCCTTCGCTCAGAGTCTTATCTTTGACGCCGCTACCGACGCGGCGCACAATGCCTGCGCCCTCATGACCAAGCACGGCAGGGTAGTCGCCAACGGGAACAGCTCCATGTTGAACAACAATGTCCTACCACCGATTCGTCAGGATGTGTGAAATACCCAACATCGTGTCTGCCGTCGTGGGGTAGTTTCCAAGGCGAGTGTGAAAAGCACTTACTGTGTGGCAGAGCCCGGTATACTTCATTTCGACTAGGACTTCGTGATCCCGCACTTCATCCAAAACAACATCTTGAAGAACAAATGGAGACTTTGGGGCATCAACCACAAACGCCTTCGTAGGAATTTGTTTTTCGGGGATCATTGTGGGGTCTATGAGGGCAAGTTATGTGTTGATAATGTATGCTGCGGGGACTTCACTTCAATGGACAGGGTTTGAATTGGGCGATTGAGAATCATGGACATCGCAGGTTCAAAGAGGGGTGGCCCCCTTTTATGCAGTGGATCTCAAATCTAAGATCCAATAATTGACCAAGCCATTTATCTTGCGGATCCTTTCCTGCTGAATCGATCAATCGACGGGTTTCCCCACATGGCTGCGACCTCGGCGGTAAAACTCGGGATATCTATGGGCGGAACACTTCCACTGCCGCCGCGAAATCCAGCGGGGTGCCCAGCGTGGACAAAGCGGTCGCATTTTTTAGAGTGCTTTTAGACTTATGAAGAGCACCTTACTGGAGATTTCAAAGCCGGGCTCTGAAACCCCAGCATTTACATTTCCAATGCAATAAGAAGATAGTAGAGTTACATTTTGAGCAATAGCAGTTATCAACAATAATGTACAAAGAGGAGGTATCTTTTGCAAGTGTGCGGGGGAAAAGGAATAAGATCGTACAGCCGAATTCACCACATTCGGTCCTTGCTCTTCCTGAGCGGTCCGGACATCGCAAGGGGAGTCCGTAAGAACATCTCCATCAATAGTGCGGCGGCTACGCTCACATTCAAGCTATCAATGCGGGCGGGGTCGGATTCAACACCCAAATGGGCACTATGGCGGGCGCCTGGAATGCTGACAGTCGCATCTGCATGAGATTTGATGTGTGAGCTCAGCCCTGATCCCTCACTTCCCATCATGATTACACTGGGTGCTTGCATAGTGGGAAGGCCACTTTCCTGGGATTCGCCATCCGCCGTGGCGCGGTCAAGATAGGTGGCGCCGGGACCGGGGGCATCGGCAGCGTAGAAACGCCATCCACTATCCTTCGAGCGTTGGATGAAGTCCACCTCATTCTTAACATGAAGTAAAGTCATATTTTCCGCCGCACCAGCCGAGGCCTTGATCGTCACAGGCGACAAAGGCGCAGAGTTTCGACCAGCAAAAACGATCGCATCGATTCCAAGATAGTAAGCAGACCGAATGATGGCGCCTAGGTTACCGGGATCCACGACTCCATCCAACAGCAGGGCCACGGGATACCGGTGTTGGGGTTGGTCTTGCGACGGGTTCGACGGGTTCGACGGGTGGAGAATCGGGATATGGTCGTTCGTACCGTTGACAGCAGCTTCCTCTCGCGACTGGGGTGCCAGTTCTACGCGGAAATGGCTCTCAGATATAGAGGGAACGACATGGAAACCACGCACGGGAAGCTTAGGCAAAGGCGATGCCTCTAGAACGCACCCATTATGTGGGCGACCGGCAGACATTTTGTCTAGAAGCCGGTCCCATCCCGCAAAGGCCAATTTGATCCCAATGTCTTTGGATAGGGCCAGCTTTCGGAGAGCCACCTTCGCCGGGCTAAGGTCTTCACCGGCTCCTTGATATAGGTACAGTTTGTAGAGCTTGCGCCGGCCACAGCGCAGGGCCGCTTCCACGGCGCTAGTACCGTAGATAAATTCGGACGCTGGGCTGGTATAAGGAATCGATTCCGGGACTTTCACGTTGTCCTTCACTCGTTCCGGCATGCTGTCCGTCACACGATGAGCGCGGGATTTTGTCTTCGGGGTATCCGATTTTCCGGGGGATGCTGAGTTCGTTTTTGGTGCTTGTTCTCTCGACCTCCATTGTCCGCGATCCCTGAGCTCCCGCGGCATTCCTCGAAACTTGCCAGTTCGGACGAACTCGTCCTCGTCAAAGTCGGATTTTGATGGGCCTTTGACGCCCTTCACAGCACGTCCACTTGGCCAAGTCCTGGAATCTCCTCTCCGTGGTCTCGTTTGGCCACCCTCATCTTTGGACGCTCTGGCGGATGAGCCAGCATTTTGAGACCTGCGAATGCCCCAGCCAATTGCCGAATTCAAGGAAGCATGACGAGCCCAATTGCTGCCAGATGGCGGCGTAAAAACCGAGATTTGCGCACCGAGGCTCGTTCTTGGGATTTTCAAAGGCATCTTGGGGTCGTTAGCAGAGTGATGTTTTCTAGCACGGCTAACTAACTACGCCTGGACCATCTCGGAATAATATTTATCCATTGTAGCTTATCGATAGGCATATCGATAGGCATCTACTGTATGAGCTCCGAGCGCATTCCTTTTGACGAGTGTTTGCCTCACACCTTCCTTCACTCTCCAAACGCCGCATCCTCTAGTATTGTTTACCCGTTCCTCCGCGGTCTCGCGAGTCTCAGTATCATTTCATCTCATTCAAGGCCCGTTCAAACTCTCGCTCTGCTGTTGTTATTCCTCCTCCTACGTGCCGATCAGTTTGCCGCCGATAAGTGACCGCGTTCGCGGCGCGATCCCGCTCATCGCACACCGCGGGAACTCTCACCACCATGTCTCAGCTAGGAGACAACCAGTCACCAGGGCCCAATGGCCACGATGCAATGGTTGACCAGCTAATGAGGCAACCCGAGAGCTTCACATCTGACCCAGCACCGGTCAATGAGCCAGAACCTCGGCAGGAATCTCAAGAGGCCCAGCAGCTCCAACAGCCAGTGACCATGCAGAATCCAATCCTCCAAGTCATTGTCCCTAGAGTTCACAATCACAGCGACTACAAATACCTTCCGGGCCATTTCAAGGTCCGGCGAATTTTGCACATCGAATCAAGCAATCCCGAGAAGCCGGTGTACACCGTTCGACTTGCGAGCGGAGAACGAGAGATTGTCAGAGCTACCCTGATACTTTAAATTGTTGATCTATTTGTCTAACCTTTCTTGCTCATTTGGTAGATGACACCCCATCGACTCATGCGTCTTGAAAATAGCACGCAAGCTCTGGATGTATTCAGTCCAGAAACGGAATCTGACGACGAAATTCTAATGGTAGGTTCTCGAGCCACCGCACGCAATCTCTCATTCGGGGGGGACGGGGCAGAAGATGGGACAGGAGATGGAGAATGGAAAATGGTTGATTCCGGCAGTCGAATTTTACGGCCACGCCGCCATATTTCTACTGCGCCTGGCCAGTACGCTGCGTTCTACCGGACCCAAAGCAGCTCCAGTTCCGATGAAAACCAGGAAAGCTCCAGTGATGAACTCAATGAGCGCCAGCCCTCAAGACGGCGTAGGTTGAGCCGACGTCCAAGAAGACAGATTCCATCATCCAATGAGGACGAGGAGTCACCTGCCCCCGAACCGCCAACGCGTGTTTCCACTCGTCTCCGCAAGAGCGTCCGCAACAACCTGCGTGAACGATTGGAAGATGACCTTTCGGACGCAGAGGGTGACGCTCCTAAACAACAGAAATACGCCGGAGCCCGAGAAGCTTTCCCCGTTCTTCAACGAGATGATGAATTCAGACAGCGACACTTTGCATGCTGTTCTACCTGCAATTACTACGAGGACGATGAAGTTAAAGGACCACTTGTTTTTTGCCAGGGCTGCACTTCTTCATATCACCAACAGTGTCTTGGTCCCCGCAGTAGCAGAGAACACCTTGTCACAAAGATTGATGAGGAGCACTTCATTCTTCAGTGTCGCCGCTGTCTTGGGGTTGCACACAGCAAACACGATGTTTCTCCTCACCTAGGCTCTTGCGCTGTTTGCAAAGAAAAGGGCCCGATGTCACAGCCACTCCGGGTACGTCTCTCCTCCAAGGAAGAGCAGCAGCAACGCATCGCAAATGGTGGTACGGACCCTATTACCCCGGTCGACATGGCTCAAGTAAACAGCATCGATAACATCCTTTTCCGGTGCGCGAGCTGCCATCGAGCCTTCCACATTGAACACCTTCCGGCGAAACCAGATCATGACCTCACGGAGGTATTTTGCGAATACACGACGCATTGGCAATGCCAAGAATGCTCTGATGCCCCAGGTGAGATTGAAGCTCTAGCTGCTTGGCGTCCCTGCAATTCACCCTTCAAGGGCTCAAGACAACCCCTTGTTGAAGTTATCCCGGAAGTAGAAAAGGAGTATCTCGTCAAGTGGAAGCAGAAGTCATACTTCCGGACTAATTGGATGCCTGGAGACTGGGTTTGGGGCGTCAGTACTGTCGCCATGCGTCGAGCGTTCTTCAACTCTCCCAAGGCCCGGAATCCAATTTGGACAGCTGAAGAGGCGATCCCGGAGGAGAATCTACGAATTGATATCGTCTTTGATGTTACCTTTCCAGATGGTACCGACCCGGAGGATCTGAATAATCCCGAGCTTGTTCAAGAGGCGTTTGTCAAATACAAGGGCTTAAACTATGAGGACTCGGTCTGGGAATCGCCTCCGGACCTAAATGACACTGCTCGATGGGAGGACTTCGAGCTCGCTTTCAATGACTGGTTGTACCGAGACACTATCGAGCCCCCAAATCGAAACACCCTCAAGAAGCACCTTGACTCTGTGCGGCGCCAGAATTTCGAGAGGGATCTGGTCTTGGAAACTGAACCCGAGTTGATCACCGGTGGCCAACTCATGGAGTATCAGCTAGACGGTGTGAATTGGCTTTACTACATGTTCATGAAGCAGCAAAATTCCATCCTAGCCGACGACATGGGCCTGGGCAAGACGATACAGGTTAT
Organism: Penicillium canariense; assembly: GCF_028826845.1. Taxonomy (NCBI): domain Eukaryota; kingdom Fungi; phylum Ascomycota; class Eurotiomycetes; order Eurotiales; family Aspergillaceae; genus Penicillium; species Penicillium canariense. The sequence goes on from NW_026622729.1 coordinate 1,322,787, forward strand.
TGCTCTTTTTGCCACCCTTATTCAGAAACATCAGTGCTGGCCATTCCTCGTTGTTGCCCCCAACTCAACTGTTCCCAACTGGCGGCGTGAGATCAAGAAGTGGTCGCCGGGAATCCGAGTTGTCACATACTATGGCTCAGCTTTCTCCCGCCAGATGGCGAATGATTACGAAATGTTCCCCCAGCGCAACAGAAAACTTCGATGCCATGTGGTGATTGCCTCGTACGAGAGCATGGTAGATGAAGAGGCGAAGAAGGCTTTGTCTAGAATTCATTGGGGAGGGCTGGTCGTTGATGAAGGACAGCGTCTCAAGAACGACAAATCACAGCTGTATGATCGACTCTGCCGAATGAAGTTTGACTTCAAGGTTCTTCTCACTGGCACGCCTCTGCAAAATAATATTCGGGAGCTATTCAACCTGATACAATTCCTCGACCCCGACAAGGATGCGAATATATTAGAGGAGCAATACGGAACGCTTACTACGGAGAACATCAGATCTCTTCACGACATGATCCGTCCGTTCTTCCTTCGTCGTACCAAAGCTGAGGTGTTGCCATTTCTTCCGCCCATGGTGCAAATTATCATCCCCGTGTCGATGTCTGTCGTGCAAAAGAAGCTGTACAAATCGATCCTGGGAAAGAACCCGCAATTGATCCAGGCAATCTGCAAGAAGCAGACTGGCTCACTGAACAAAAAGATCGAGCGGCACAACTTGAACAATATCTTGGTACAGCTTCGAAAATGTCTTTGTCACCCTTTTATCTACAACAGAGCCATCGAGGAAATGACCAGTGATCCTATTGTGGCTTTTCAACGCTTAGTAGAGGCTTCTGGAAAACTCAGGTTGCTAAATGTGATGCTACCCAAACTTCAAGAGCGTGGACACAGGGTCCTAATCTTCAGCCAATTTCTGGAGAACCTAGATGTTGTTGAAGACTTCCTCAGTGGTCTTCAACTTCGCTACTGCCGCCTAGATGGAAATTTGACATCTCGGCAGAAGCAACACCAGATCGATCAGTTTAATGCGCCCAACTCTCCGTTCTTCGCGTTCTTGCTATCAACTCGATCAGGGGGTGTGGGTATCAACCTTGCCACTGCTGACACTGTCATCATCATGGATCCAGACTTCAATCCAAAGCAAGACCTGCAAGCTTTGTCCCGTGCCCATCGAATTGGCCAAAAGAACACCGTCTTGGTCTTCCACTTGACCACTCGGGGATCAGTGGAAGAAAAGATCATGGAAATGGGCAAGAAAAAGCTCGCACTGGATCATGTGCTTATTGAGCGCATGGAAGCTGATGAAGACCAGGAGGATTTGGAATCCATCCTCAGGCACGGTGCTCAAGCTTTATTCAATGACGACAAGTCTCTCGACATCCATTATGATTCGGACTCTATCAACAAGCTCCTCGACCGCAGCCAGGCCGTAAAGGTTGAAAAGATTGCGTCAGATACCCCCGCTTCCTCGACCGATCAGCCACAATTCAGCTTCGCACGTGTGTGGCAGAATGACAGCGGCACGCTCGAAGAAGTCACCGAAACTGAGGAGACGCCTGTTGATGCCACTGTTTGGGAGGAAATACTCCGTGAGCGGGAGCGCGATGCCAAAGAGGAAGAATACAGAAAGGCGGAGGGTCTTGGGCGTGGTAAGCGTAAACGAGCCGCAGTCAACTACCAAACTATCAGAGAGGACGACGACGCTAACGAGCGGGGGGCGATGATTTCCTCTCCTGTCAAAGCGCGCAAGGCAGGCGACAGTGACGTCGAGTTCCAGCAAGAAGAGGAAGCTGCGCAAAGCGACACTACGTCAAATGCAATTGAGAACGCGATGGATATTCAACAGCCGACTCCTACCCAATCGAAGTCACTTTCTTTCAAGCGTGTCCACAACCCGCCACCTGAACCACCTCTCGGCCTGGATGGCACCATGGATTTCCCTGCTCGCTGCATTGCATGCAACCAGCATCACTTGCTCGGCCACTGCGCCTTGAAGAAAGTGGGACACGAATATTGCCCTCTGTGTGGCCTAGCGCACTTCGGCAGAAATCGTAACTGTTCGCACTTCAGGTCTGAGACTCAGGTCCGCCGCATGCTGGATGCGTTAAGCCGGAGCAATGAAAACCCAGACCATGTTCGTTTGGCCAAAAAATACCTGCAAGGTACCCTCGGTCACCTGGCAGCTCAGGCCCGCATACAGGCGCAAAAAGAGGCAGACCTACTAGTGCCACGGATCTCCTTGGCGCCACGCAGTCAGCACATCGAATGGCCTGCCCAGCCTCCTCCTGCGGCTATAGTTCAGCCCCCGAGGAATGATCCGATGATCATTGACCTTACTTAGGCCCTGGTGCTCCTCAATCACATCGTGTATACTCCTGTGGCCCTCAAACAGCACAATCACTCGATGGTTGCTCACGAAGGGGGTTCTTTATATTTGTGATTTACAGAATCTTACGGAGGAACGTACCTTCTTGCAAGGTATCGTCTACCGTGATTTTTTCTCTCCTTTTCAGACTGTCCCGCACAGACTGAGACGTTAAAACTAGCCTGGACCTTTTCTTTTGCCTTTCTGATGAGCGATGATTATGATACCCGGTTGATCTTAGCATACATCATCCTTTTTTTAACCATTCCATCATGTCTTCGACTGCCCAATAACGTCACTCATTTTTAGCCTCCAAGAAGGCTAAACTACGTTAGCCACCCTTTGACGGTCATTGGAAAAGAGGCTCTTCGTGCTACCACGCTCGTAATTCTTGATGGCGTGCGTTTGATCACCGGAGGATAGTAAATCCACAGGTCGGCCCCCAAATCTAGGGTAGTATTCCAGTGCGAGTGAAAACCTTTCTGTTCCTCAGGATACCCGGTCCTCCAGAGGCATCACTCAGAGATCAAATTCGCGTCCCCAGAGACTGCATGCCAAGCCTGTGTATCGTACTCCACGACTCCTCTTTTGCATCAATATTTTGGCTATCTAGTCTTCAAGACAGCTTCCCAACGAGTGCCTCTGCGAAGGCCAAGGGTATCGGCGTAAAGGCACTCCCTCTGTGTCATTGAAAGCTGAAGGAGGTTGAAACGTTGAAATGTCTAGAGTGCATAAGAAAAGTCATGGGCTTTGTTGCTCTTGAACCAGAACCACCAATTGCAGGACACGATAGCTTTCAAAGGCTTAGTGACGGGCCTGTGAACAATGGGTCCTGGGGTGGCGGCGGTTCGAAGGTCGCGTGTCATAATTCAGTGCCTTTAGATATAGGGAAAAAATGTAGAAAAGCCTTTACAAGCTCAAATGTCAACCAGATGCGTGCTGAATTCAGCCGGTTGAGGTCGGCAGCATTCATTCATTATCTCAGTGTGTCCCAACATCAAGCCTTTGAATAGAATAAAACAGACTTGTACTATCCAAGGATACGATACACCTCTGGATTCTTTCTGTATGCTCATGTTATGTCGAGAGCTGCATACTGGACCCGCTGATAGGCATTGCCTCAAGTTGACAGTGCTCAAATAAGCTTATCTAGACTTCTTCAGCAGTATCTATGTCCATTTCGCCGGCTCAACGAGCCGCTCAACCAATCCATCATCCCGTCATTCTATTGTGTTGTAGAAGATTTGGTTCACAATAGCCAGTTGGCAAGCGTTATCCCAATTATGTCCTCATTGTAGGCGGGATGAACCGTAAAATAAGTGAATCTCTTTCATGCATGGCAAATTCCAGGTAACGGTGGCACTCCACTGTCAAGTGAAGTGAACCCACGCGCGTGAGCTTCAGCCAGGAGTGTTTCTTCTCCCCATCTTCTTCTATTCTTGAATCTTCGACCTTCTTCCCATCTCCCATCTTTTCTCTCTCTTCTGTCAACCTTCTCCACCACCCAGCTCCTCCTCTTTCATTACCATAACTAAGACTGTTTTACATACAACCTCCCGGCTTTCAAACTTCACTGCCATAAGAATAGCTGAACAGAGTTCACCATGAGCTCTCAGGCTCGTCCTTCGTTCTTTTGCAGCCGCCCCAACGGAGTGCTGACTCCGCTCATTGCGCTGGATGACTTGCCCGCTCAGGTCACGATTCGCGGTGTTGCTCGTATCCTGACTGCTGGTGAGACTCAAGGAATGACCAGCTGCGGTGTTGTTGCTCCTCGCTCTGAGCCTTGGACTCTCGACGGAACTGCTCCTACCTCTCATGGTGGGATCATCAACAAGGGTGACCTCGCTGAACTGCAGGCGGTGCTCCTCAAGATCATGGCTGATGACAACGTTGCGACTCACCTTCGTATGTCCATCAAGGGCATTCTGTACCGTGGTTTGGATGCTGCTTACATCCTTGATACCCCTGCTTCGAATGCTGCGGCTGGCCAGTCTACCTCGCCTGTCTTGTATGATAATGCTGCTGGCAACGCTGGCAACACCGATAACACTGGCAACTACGGCAATTATGGCAATGGTAAACAGGTAAGGCGTCCGTGTCCACCTATTCTATGCCCAGTATCTCTGACCAGAGTTCACTGCAGCAGAGCCTCAACCACAAGAAGGAGTACTGTTCCTACTGGATTCGCCACGGCGAGTGTGACTACCAGCAGCAGGGTATGTATCCTCGAAGTACTCTCACCTACAGTACTGGGCTAACTGGAATGGTTGTAGGCTGCCTGTACAAGCATGAGATGCCAACCGATCCCTTCATGCTTGAGAAGCTTGGCCTTCGCGACATCCCTCGCTGGTACCGTGAGAAGTACAATGTGCCAAGTCTGCTGCAGCCCAGCTTTAGCAACCCCCGTGGACCAAACCACCATGCAATTGTTGACCAGCCTACCCCAAAAGCTATCCAGTACCATGCCACCACTGACAATGCCAGCACCACTGGTACCAGTGGCACCAACAATAGCACCACCAACAGCACCACCAACAGCCACCCTCACCGTGGCGGCCGTTACAAGTCTCCCCGTGGTGCTGGATTTGGCGCTGGTAAGGGCCGTGGCAACGGCATCCCGAACTGGAACAAGAACGGAAACCGTAGTGGCTTAACTCAGACCTCCGCGAACTACAACAATGCCACTCCTGAGACCTCGTCCCCAAGTACCAGCGAAAACTCATTCAAAATCACCACCGGCACCAAGCTCGATCTCCTGTCTGACCATGGGGTCTCTCGCCTTTCTGAACCTGATGTTATGGCGCAGCACATCCTGGACAAGGACGGTATAACTCGCAATTCCCTGTCTTCTCGCCTCAGCCAGCTGACTACCACCCCGGGTGGATTCAATTCCCCCATGAACAAGGAGGCCGAGAAGGATCCCTTCCGTACCAAGTCTCGTCGTCTCTTCGATTTCGGCTCGGATGGCGGTGTCAAGCTCCCTCGGGGAGATACTAAACCCCCTGCCTTCAATCAGTTCGCCAATCGCACTGAGACCGAGACTGCTGACAAGGCCGCCTCCTCGGCCGCTACTCAGGGTGGCTCTTCCAATTTCTCGGCTTCCCTGCTGAGAGAACTTGTGGCTACTTCGGAGCCCATCCATCCCAGCGAGGTCCTGCTCAACTGGGGTGCTATTGGCGAGCCTGTGCAGCGCCCTACCTCTACCATGACCGACACTAACCTCAAGTTCCCCTTCGACAGCCAGTACCAGGACTACCTCCGCCCTGTTTCACGTGCAGACTGTGCCCAGTATCGCATTGATCCCAAAAAACCGCTCTCTCGTCTGGTTATCCGCCGTTACTAGACATGTGATACGATATTTCACAGACATCTTTGACCATATTGCATGAGATTGATCATATGCACGAATTACACCTTGATCTTTTCCGTTGACGTACTTACCCTGGACCCTGTTCACCCGGGCATTACCATGTTTCCGTTTCGAGATATGCCCACATTGCCAGATAAAATTACCTGTCTGTTATGATATAAGCGATTTCATCTGGCAACATTGAACAACCATGACAACCAATCCTCGCTCGCCATTTTTCCCTCTGTGCGGCGCCACCTGGAAACATGAACAATTATGGAGGAGAGATACGCGAGATGATGAGTGGTTAATGATTTGACGACTGATTCTGACGAACATTGATGTTTTCTGCTGCGATGGCGTTCGTCGGAAGTAGGTCGGTTGTGTGCGCCTTTTCCGGTTTGCTTTGTACTTTACTTTTCTGTGGGTTGACTTTCACTGTTCTCAAATTTCCGCGTGCTTAGGACCCATCTTGTACCCTCGCGGGAAACGAGATATCCTTGACATGCCGGGCCTGAACAAAAGCGAGCATGCTGGAGGCTGGACGAAGGGTGTGAGACGGAGGATGCAGGTTGGAACCCTCTTTCTTGAAGGGATCCGATAGCAACGGCCGACTCCCTTATCTCCTTCTGGAAGCAACCATATGGGAGGACATATCAATTATTTTTATTTTTACCCGCTTCTGCTTCGATCTCGTAGTGTTGTAAATGCAAGGTTAGCATGTAAGAACACGGTTCTTTTCACGGCCCGTCGGACTACGGGCCATGTGAAATATGCAACGCGTGGTAGAAGCCTGGATCATTATCGATTCATTCAGGAAAATGGCAGCGAGGCACCGGTGACTTGGAATAAAATGGCTATAGTACATTGAGAAGAAATAGGGCCGATTAAACCCCTTAGAAAATGCGCCCGCGCCTCGCAAATGTCTACCGCAGTTGTCTTACACCCCAGAGAAAGAGACCATGCAAAGCATAACTATACATTGCCAATCAAGACACCTCACCGGCGCATCGGCCTCTTCGATGGCCGCGCTCCAACCTTAACCGCAACCTTCTCCCGCTCCTCGGCGGCGCGGGCTTTCAGCGCCGGGTTAAGCTCTGGAAGGACCGAGACGGCCTCAGAGACAATCTGGTTGCCATCAATGACAGCTTCCCGTATCGACTCGGCATCCAGTCGCTCCTTGCGACGCGCCGCCAATTGTTTCCGGCGCTCTTCGGTCATGTTCCACGACTCAGGGAAATGAGCGCGGAACTTGGGCTTGTGGTGGCGCAAATCGAGCGGGACATCCGCGAACGAATCGCCCTTCTTGGCCTCTTGGATCAGCGAGTTGACGACATCGGCAAGATACCGCTTGTTCTGTGCGCGAGATCCGAATTGTTCGGTGGACATCTTGACAATGTCGGTCTGGGGGTTGTAGCGCGGGCCAACCAGCTTCAGGAAGGTCTGGCGCTGAGCCTCGGTGAGGTACTTGGGGGTCAGGTCTTGGGATGCAAGCTCCACGACCACCTTAGGTTCAGCTGGATGTTGCTCGCCCATGTATGTAGTGTAGCGGAAGCGGAGAATGTGGGTTTCGGCGGGCAGTGTGAAAGGTTTGGCAAGCTCTAGAAAGAGGCCGGAGCCGCGGTTAGCACCTCCAGAGTAATCACAACGCAGGGTTAAGATCTTACTGCTCAGCATTGGCATATCCCATGCCGCAATGCGGGCATATTCTCTCATCTCCCGATGCAGTTCCATCTCAGCATAGGCCATTGAGGTGATTTCGTCATCTTGAATCTCTTCGTCTCCGTCCTCCACCTGGGCCATCTCGTCGCCATCGTCCTCGGCCCAGAATCCGCGGACCTTAGACCGAACATCTTCAAAACGGATATCTTCCTGTTTGTCAATCTGATCGACGCTCTTCTCGAGCTCCGCAAAAGCCGCGGCGCGCTTCTCGACATCATTGAAATCGGCAACAATACGGCGGTTCTCGGCATCAAAGGCTGCCCGCTCTTCGGGAGACAGCATATCGTACATGGACCTCTCCTCCTTGGTGAGGAGATCCGGCGAATATTCGGGAGCAGGTGGGTAATCCTCCGCTTTGAGGTCCTTCGGGGGAGGAGGAATGACCGGGTCCTCGGTCACGAACCGGAAGGGCGACACGGAAAATGACCGGGCAGGAAGAAATCCCGGGCCCCTTTGAGCCAGGGCTCGGGCAGAGCGCGACAATGACCGAGCAACACAAGCCATTGTTGCGGGCGTTGATATGCGGATGGATTTGCGGAAGTGCCTTTTTCGATGTTTTCCACCTCCGAGTCCGATCCGATCTAAGCCTATTTGGGAGGCACGTGATCGATTCCATAGCAAGAGCGGCGACCACAACGTCTGCGATGATTCCACTTTCGACACTCCCCAGCTTCTCGATCCTCAGTAATTTTAAATACGTTATTTTATCATCATGAAACTGTGTTTTGTCACAGTAGGAGCTACGGCGTCGTTCGAGAAGCTGGTTCAGGCAGTTCTCCAGGAATCGTTCTTGGCGGAGCTGGAGAAGTACAACTTCACCCACCTCTTGGTTCAGTATGGCAAAGGCGGCCAGCACATCTTTGAAAAATATGCTACCGAGAGAGTCAAGAGCAGCGATCGGGCGCACGGCTTAGATATTGGTGGCTTCGACCTCCGGCCCAGTCTAACTGAATATCTGCGCATGGTGCAGGAGGACTCTTCTAAGCATCAGGAGCTGGGAATGGTGATCAGCCATGCTGGTAAGGCACCTGTTCAGTTCTGGATAACAAAGTCCATGGAGAGTAACCGTTTTTCAGGTACTGGTTCTATCCTGGCCGCTCTTCGCGCAAGCGTACCATTGGTGGTAGTTCCCAATCCCGATCTCGCCGACAATCACCAGCAGGAGCTCGCAGATGAACTCGCATGCCAGGGGTATGCGGTAATTGGCAACGTTGCGTAAGCTCTCCCACTTCCTTCTCAGCTGAGATGACACTCCTTATCTGACGATCGACTCAGAGATCTGCCCAGCACTGTTGGCAAAGCAGCGAACCGGCGTGAGCGTGCACCCTTCTTTTTGAATGCCAGCAAAAACAGCTTGGACGTGCCCCTGTCGGATGAGCTTTCGTTCGTGGACTGAAACTTCTTGGTCTCACACTTGGTGCATGCAATGAGGTGTTTTGCATCTCCGCATCAATTCTGTATTGAGGTATGATGCTCTATTGTCGCTTTCTCCAAACTTTGGAGGAGGGTCATTGGATCCGGACTAGGAAAGGGTGTAGTAGCTCACCTCCTTTTTCTCACAGTGGCTTTCTCTCTGTTCAAAATTTGGCAAAATCCCGAGATTCCCATGCTCCTGCGTCGCTGGCGGGAAGATCAAAGAAAGCATTATCTTGCCCACAGCACCATACTCGGCACGAAACAAGCGCATGTGGTGTATACCTGCTCGCTCCCCTTCACAGCGTTTCGTCCTGTTCGCCTCCCCATGGCAACCATTTTACATACGTCTAAAACTCCCTTTGGTCTTTCCAGTCTGAAGTGGGCAGCTGGAATGAAGTCTGTTTCTTTGAACAGCTTCAACATACCAGTAAGATCCGGGCCCAAAGGAGCTACCAGCGCATGCACATAATGCATTAAGGATACACAAAATATTCCCCGAGGACAGTAAAATAGTCTCAAAATTCATTCAACTGATGATAAGATGTTGGTCTTCATATCTCAACAGTGGCGTCATTACAAGGGTTACAAAATTGCTCTCTTTCGAACAGTTGCCTGGCCCTGCTGTTTGTTTGAATGCGGCCGGTCTACTAGACCTACTCCTAAAGTACCAAAAAACAAATCCTCAAAGAAAAGTCCCTGCAAGACCCATCTATTAGGGCGGAAGGGAGCCCCAATTGTTGCTTATGTAGATATAAATGTACAAACAACTGCGAGTGTCATTTCTTTGAGATGAACCAGCCGAAGTGGATGCGACCCCATCGGGGACCATCATTGGCCCAAGCTTCTTGTTGACAACTCCCGACGCGAAGCCGCAGAAGCCTCCACTCCTGACGCCCTCGACAGGTGAACGTTGTCAACCACCATTGAGACAATACATGCTTTCTTTTTCCGAATCCGCCTCCGATATCCTGAGTCGTCGATCCTAGGCCGTGGGGCCGTCTCAACTACTTGCGCCTCGACTTCCCGACCCCCGTATTCCTCCTTTCTCACCACTCCCCGCAATGGCAGAGGCTACTCTTCACAACGTGCCGATTGTCATTGACAATGGCAGCGGAACCATTCGAGCCGGCTTCGCGGGCGAGGAGATTCCTTCATGTTATTTCCCGTCGTTTGTCGGCCGGCCCAAACACCCACGGGTCATGGCCGGTGGGCTGGAGGGCGATTCATTCATCGGCCAGCGCGCGCAGGAACTGCGCGGTCTCCTGAAGATTCGGTACCCGCTCGAGCATGGAATCGTCACAAATTGGGAGGACATGGAATCGATCTGGCACTACGTCTACGAAAACGAGCTCAAGACCCTCCCCGAGGAGCACCCCGTGTTGCTCACGGAGCCGCCGCTGAACCCTCGCGCCCACCGTGACATGGCCGCCCAGCTCATGTTCGAGGCTTTCAATGTGCCAGCACTCTACATGTCTATCCAGGCTGTACTATCTCTTTATGCGTCTGGGCGCACTACCGGTGTCGTTCTAGACTCGGGAGATGGTGTCTCTCACGCTGTGCCAGTATTCGAAGGCTTCGCCATTCCCAACAGTATTCGAAGGATTGATGTCGCCGGTCGCGATGTTACAGAACAGATGCAGTTGCTCTTGCGAAAAGCTGGTCATGTGCTACATACCAGCGCCGAAAAGGAGGTGGTGCGCATGATCAAGGAGAAGGTCTGCTATGTGTCGCTAGACCCAAAGCGCGAGGAAAAGGAGTGGATGAACAGCTATCACAAATCGGATGCTAAAGCAGTCGACTATACTTTGCCTGACGGCCACAGGATCAAGGTAAATCATGTCGATGCAACGCAGCCTACTTTTGGACCTACCACTTTACTAACGTGTACCCTCTCTTTGTTGTGCAGATTGGTCAAGAACGCTACCGTGCCCCTGAAATCCTCTTCGATCCTGAACTCATCGGCCTCGAATACCCCGGTGTACACCAGATCGTCCAGGATGCTATTACTCGCACCGATCTTGATCTGCGCAAGTCACTATACCTCAACATTGTGCTCTCCGGTGGATCGACTCTGTGCAAGAACTTCCCGGACCGCCTCATGCGTGAGATCAAGCGACTTGCGGTCGAGGACATGAAGATTCGGATCTCTGCACCTGCGGAGCGCAAGTATACCACATGGATCGGAGGTAGCATTCTTGCTGGTCTAAGCACCTTCAGAAAGGTATGTGGAATCATTGAGGTAGCAAATCACCTGAGCACTTCATTAACTGACTCGTATAGATGTGGGTGAGCGCGGATGAGTGGCACGAAGACCCTGAGATCATCTTCAAGCGATTCGCCTAAAGTAGCGTCTTTTCTAACTATCAAGGGTGCAAATTCCGCGACATTGCTTCCCTTCTCCCCGACGTGATCCTCCGATGCCTCCCCATTCTCTATTACAACATGCCCTCAATGCGATTGCAAAGTTGGTAACCGTCGAAAACCACCGGATGATCCTATCTTCACCCCACCATGAAGAAGAGTGAGGACATTCTCAGACCAAATCAACAACTGTGTGCCACTGCCTTCATTCGCGTAATAGGCAGCGCAATGTAGACATCCAAGTGATCAGCGATTACTTGAAATGTTATTGAGTCCGAGTCGAGCATCTCTGCGACTTTTGATACCCCTTTCCCATCATATCCCCCAATCTCCTTGATCCTTGTCTTGCTTATGTGACACGCCATTTTGGTATCTTGTCGGCGAACTCACCGATCTGTGCAAATACAACTTTTCTATTCTTCTCACAGTTTGACTTTGGAGTTTTGTGTCTTTGAAGGTTGGTATACAGCGGGTTCTACTTACTATTAGGGTAGACAGTTGCCTAATAGACTTTAGATATTTCATAGGTTCCAATTTAGCGTAGTGCTTACAGAATGTCAAGGATGGTTTGTATTAGAAAATTCCGATACGAAAGCAATCGCGAGTCACATCATCCATCCATTTCATTAGATTACTGCTGCTAGGCTAAGCCTCGGCTGGTTCCATAAGTCAAATGCGGGGATGCAGCAACCAACCGAGTAGACTAAATTAGACTTGCTGCATGCACCTCTCGAGTTTGGATGATTCAAGCCTGTCATTCTACCACCGATTGAGTCATGTCTTCAAAACAGAAAGCCATTGATAGGGCCAGGGTTGTCTGCTTACATTGCCATACAAGGAAGGTACTGGCTATATTATCTGATTACTTCCATGCGACCAACAACTGACTTTGTGCGGGGAGGTCCGATGCGACCTTGAAGATCAAACAAGCGACGCCTGCAGTAACTGCAAAAGGCGTCAGCAAGTGTGCCGGCAAGTCCCCTATCTGTTCCACACCATGCTTCCTCGGCTGCTAACCCTTGTGGCAGGCGACGTGGCCGCCGGCTTTATGCGACTAGGCGGCATGGCACGTTTTCAGAAAAAGCTGAGCCACCTAGGTCACAAGGCACAGGGTCTCGTGATCCCACCTTCATCGACTTTGGGCCACTATATTCCCCAGCATCTTCAAACCAAGAGCTGCAAGAGATGCAAAATGTGTCTCAAACCGCCAAATCATCAGTCGAGCCACAGGCGTTCGTGGGCGCAGAGTCATTTATGTCTCCCTTAGCCAGCCGACAGGAAAATCTGATACCAAGAGCAATAGGGGCTGTACGAGATCGTTTCTCTAAGGAGCTTCTAGGTGCTGTCGCCGCCACCTCATTGCCACCGAAAGCACAAGTCCAAGCATTTGCCGATTTCTACTTCCAGCACCTATACCACCGTGCCCCCATTCTGGACCGAGAAGATTTTTCAACAGGCCAGCCGTCAATACTGATCTCCCAGGCCATTTGCTTGATCGGCTCTCTCTTGCAACACCCCGGGATCCATCCGCTTCTCGAAGAGAGCGAGAGATACTACAACAAAGTGAAGGCGCTAATCTATACCAATCATGAAGCGGATCAACGAGCTGTGCTAAAGGCTCTCTGTCTTCTGAATTTCAGGAATATCACTCCTCCCAAGGTTGTCAGCCTCGACTGTTCCTGGCAGTGGGTTGGGATGGCAACGCGTTTGGCCCATCAAATGGGCCTCCATTGCGAGTCAACTTATACACAACTTGCGAATCCAGGGAATGACCGAAGGATAATGTGGTTCCTATTTGTATGTACTTGCTTCGGCGTCAAATATGGACCAGCTCTAAAAGTGCCAAAAGGTGGAGGATAAGCTTCAAACTGCTTGCTTCGGACGACCCACGATCATCAAAGACACGGACTTCAATATACGATTACCAAAACTCGACGACTTTGAAGTTCCAAATCTTCAAGCTGAGCTCTTTATTGAATATACGAAACTCAATGTGATCCTGGGCGGGATTGTGGAACGCCATTGTCAAAAAAGGGAAATGCCACAGGATGAGGTCAGAGATCATAAATTGCATCAACGACCACTATTAGTCTGCTTCACTAGCTGATCCCATCCATAGGCCATGTCAGTCTTGCAATCACTGCAGCAGTGGATCAACGAGCTCCCGCTGCAGCTACAGTTATACCACGGTAACAACCGCGACCCCTACCGGAGGGATGTGAGCGAGGTACACATCAACTATTTCGTCTGCCTGATCGTCTTCTTTCGCCTGTTCAGCCACTCTCTCTCATCGCTAACAGCGTCTACCGCGTCATTGGTAGCTTCATCCTGCATATCACGCCTGTATGAGGAAATAATGTACCGCGACGAAATGAACTACTTGATGCCAATTAATAATTGGTTTCTGATGGTAGGATGCGCGCCGCAGATCCACCATAACGCCGCCTGTCACGGAAATGACCACCTTTGTGGCGAAGAGCTTTCTATTTTGACAAATGCACTGCGATACATGCGTTTGAAGTGGCCGCCAGCAGGGGTCTTGTTAGATATAGTTGACCGCTTGTGTGACTTCAATTCAACTCAAGCAATGCCTTATGCGGGAGCCCCAGATGAACAGCGGAACACCACTCGGCCGACAGAAGAGTCGTGGTTATGCCATCTTCATTCTGATCTATTAAATGGTCTTTTTCCTTTCCCTGGATCGCTTAGTCCTCGAATGGCATTGATACAAGAGAATCGCAACGATTCTAACGATCAGACCATATTAGATAGGATGGCAGAGCTGGGTGACGACTTGAACTGGATTTTTGATGAATACCAGCTCGGCTTTTTGGATACATTGAGCTAAAGTGACCTCTCCCGTACAGAAACAAGTAGTCAATCAAACATGTATCATTGTGTCTCCACTCTATCTCGACTCCATAGCATATACTAATTCAACTCTTCCTGCATTGAACACACAAAATGAAAGATCCCGATAATTCACAAGTGGCTGTTGAAGCCAGTCTTGGTCCCCCATGGAAAGAACTGCATCAACCTCAAAAATAGCTCCGAGTTTCCCTGAACTGTCTTAGCTTCAGCCGTTTGCTTGTTGAGAAGCAGCATTCGGAACTCCTCTTTGGTCACTTGCAGCTGGAGGCCAGCCTCATCCAAAGACAGTGCTTTCGTAGACAAGGCTCTATATGTCAGAGCACCGTTGCTGAGGATAAGTCGCCATGTTTCTCCAACATCGGAAATGGCGATGTCGATAATGAGGGAGTCGCCAGCGGCGCGCGGCCCATCAATCTGGACTGAAAGAGCTGCCAACCACTGCTCAACACTCAATAGCGGATCTAGTTTTGGCAGACCCATTTTCTCCAATGAGCTTCCATAGATATGCTGTGGGCTGCTCCTCAGATCTTGCGCCCCCGTGAGATAGAAGTTGCGCCAGGTTCCATTCAAAGATCCATGACCTAGTCGAGTATAGACAGAAGCAAGTGCTTCCCGACCTCTGGTGTGATTGGGCTCTGCAGCGACTACATGGCCTAGTAATGTAGCTGCGAAGCGCAGATCACCGCTGTCTGCATAATTCACCGCTATCTCGATGGCTTGATCCGCGCCACCCATGCAGGCGATATACCGTTTCCCTTCTTCAACAGGAGGATGCTTCCACAGGTTGGCGGGGTTTCCGTCAAACCAGGTCATATAACGCTGGTAGATAGCTTTAATGTTGTGGCTGAGTGAGCCGTAGTACCCTTGCAAGTGCCAGGCGTTATCAAGGGCCGGGGGCAGTCTGAGAGTTTCCGCAATCTCGATGCCAGTCATACCTTCGTTCATGAGGCGCACAGTCTGGTCATGCATGAAGGCGTACATATCCCGTTGCTCAGTGAGCATTTGATTGATTTTCTCCTTCCGCCAGGTTGGCCAGTGGTGCCCGGCCAAGAGTACGGTTGCCTTCTCGCCGAAAAGGGCGATGCTTTCGTCGAGGTGCCTAGACCATGCTTTCGCATCGCGGACGAGTGCACCGCGCAGGGTGATAATGTTGTGCATGTTGTGGGTGGCACATTCGGAAATGTAAAGCGCGTTGCTGTCTGGGAAATAGAAGTTGAACTCGGACGGCGCTTCGGTCCCATTGACCATTTGGAAGACGAGCCGGACGCCATCCACCACTCTCTCATCACCTGTGTTATATATAAGCACATTCGGTGGGATGAGTGAGGTTGAGCCCTGCGACGTCGCCAGTCCCAGCCCACATCCAACCTGTCCCTCTGGGCTCTTCGGCAGACTCGTTCCATACATCCATCGTGCTCGGCGGCGCATGGAGGGTCCCACGTAGATGTTTTCGCACGTCGCTTCTTCCATAAAGCCGGAGGGGGCGATGATAGGAACGGAATTCTCCATGCCCTCTGACAAGACTCCTCGCGCCCCGCCAAAGTGGTCAATGTGAGAGTGGGAGTAGATCAGGCCTGTCAGAGGCCTGTCGCCACGATGTTTCTTGTAGAGTGAGAACGCAGCAGCAGCACATTCATGGGATACCAGCGGATCAATGATAATGACACCCGTGCGTCCTTCAACAATTGTCATATTCGAGATATCGAAGCCGCGTACTTGATAGGTCCCTTTCGTGACTTCGAAAAGACCATGCTTAGCAGTCAGTTGGCCCTGTCGCCACAGCTTTGCATTCACGGTTTCGGGGCAATCATTTTCGAGGAATGCGAACGTTTTGATGTCCCAGACAGTGTGGCCTGATTTGTTCTGTATTGTGCATGGCTCGATGGAGCCCATGAAGCCGCGATCGGCGTTTTCGAAATCCTCTGACATGGAGGCGGATATACAAAATCTAAATAGAAGCAGCGAGATATTTGTGTCTGTGTCTGATTGCGAATGAGCGTTCTGCTTTAAATGTAACAACTATGCCGAGCCCAAGTGATCACCTCGGCGCCCCATCTCGGTCCATGTACCGAATTTACCGAAGTGGGCTCGGCACCCCCGCCTTGACCCCAGCTTTATAATTCTATAGATCTACCGTGCGGTATGGTGAAAACATTCTTCGGTTTTGTCCAGCCACTTCTCGATTTCTCCAAAATGGATCCAAAGAAAGGCTCGGAGCACGTCGAGATGGGTGGCTATTCGGTGCCGAATGATGACTTTGGCTTCACGCAGCGGCAGCAACGGCAGATCGTTCACAAGATTGACCGAAGACTCATCACCGGTCTTGGGTTGTTGTTTGGTGTTAGTCTCATGGACCGCACCAATTTAGGAAATGCGTCAATTGCAGGGTATGTGGCTGACGGCATTGAAGTATACTATGTTTGTTGACCTGGAAGACATTGAGCAGGATGCAGAAGGATCTTGCATTGAATATCGAGTCAAGATATGTTCGTTCCTCTGAATTTTGTGGATTAAATATCCCGCTTACTTGACAGTCTCTCATTGTCTTGATATTCTTCGTCCCGTATGTCCTCTTTCAACTGCCGAGCTCTATCATCGTCCGCAAATTAGGTCCCCGACAATTTCTTGCTGGAATCACCTTCTTATGGGGTGTCGTGATGCTAGTAAGTTGTCTGACCTCTCCGGCGGACAGCGTTCTAATTGAAACAGTGCTTTGGCTTTGTACATGATTGGAAGGTCATGATGGGCCTGCGCATCATCCTCGGAGCCTTTGAAGCAGGGCTCTTCCCAGGAGCTATTTACCTCCTCTCTCTGTGGTACCGTCGCTGTAAGTCCATGGATATCTGAGTACCTCGTTTCATCTAACAAACAAAATGAGATGATGTGCACAAACGTTACTCTTCCTTCTACCTGATCAGTACCGTTGGGGCTTCACTTTCTGGTGTTCTCGCATATGGTTTCATGCAAATGGCTGGCCTCGGAGGTCTCAATGCCTGGCAATGGATTTTTGTCATGGAAGGCCTTCTCACCTGCATCCTGGCTGTTTTTGGCTACATACTTATCATCAGCTTCCCACAGGATGCACACAAAGCGCACAATTTCCTGTCGCAGCGAGAGATTGACTTTGTCCTGCATCAGATTGATAGGGATCAGCATGATGTAGAAGACGAGCATTTTAGTTGGTCTGCATTCTTGAAACCTGGGCTTGAGCTGAAGGTCTGGGCCTTTGCGATGATCTTTTTGTATGTTCATGGATTCTCTGAGTCGCTTCGACTAGCTAACCTTACTTCAGATGCAGTACTGTGGTCGCTTACTCGCTGGCCTTCTTCATGCCCATCATTCTCTCCAGCAGACTCGGGTTCAGTGTCGGAATTGCGCAAGTCCTTAGTACGCCACCGTATTTCTTTGCTGGTATCATTATGTACACCCAAGGCTGGCTGGGTGATAAATGGCGTTGCCGAAGCCCCTTCATTGTGTGGAACGCATTGCAGAACATGGTTGGCTTGTGCCTACTAGAGTGGGCACGCTCTCCGGGAGTGCAATACCTCGGTATCTTCCTCGTGTGCGCTGGCTGCAACGCGACTGTGCCTGCTGTCTTGGCATGGCAGGCGAACAATATTCGCGGCCAGTGGAAGCGAGCCTTCTGCAGTGCTAGTATGATTACTTTTGGCGGCACGGGTGGTATTATTGGAGCGCTTGTTTTTCGGTCTCAGGATGCGCCGGAGTATTTTGTTGGAGTCGTGGCTTCAATTGTGTAAGTACGGGTTTGTTTCACTTTACACTTAATGCCCGGGCGCTGATATTTTAATTTTGACTAGTTGCAATGTCGTTATCTTAACCGTCGCTGGGATCCTTGTCGCATACATGCATCATGCGAATCGAAAGGCTAAGCGAGGCACACTGGAAATCGAAGGATTGGCGGGATTTTACTATACGCTGTGAAGTAAATCTTCCCGAATGCAGTGACGAGGTAAAAAAAACTAGAAACTAAAAGAAATTGAAAAAAAAAAATTTACTGAAAAAAAAGGACTGTTCCTTTCCATGTCTTTTTTTGCCAATGTACCCGAATGACATCATAGTTGTCGGGTCATTGAAAATATCAAAACTCAAGGTACAGGCCATTGCCGTTAGAGGCACCGGTCAAGATGAACGGGGTAAACGGGGTAAAAATCCAACTGCACGCATGATGTTGCTTGCCGGGAGGCAAAGGGACGGGAGGCGACATGCCCCAGCGGCTGCCCTCGCCTAGCCCCGGCTGCGACTCTGACAGGCCAGTGCCACCACGTTCGGCCCGGCCGCAATGTCGCCATCGGCTGGATCCACTGAACAAGGAACACGCCTTCCAAACGCATATGCACCAATGAAATTTACCAGAACTTAGAAACTACTAGAATTAAGAGTGAAAAAAGTTTCTTCAAGTCACACAATACAGCCTGAAGTGGCGTGCAGTTCATTGTTAAGCTCAGAGCTAGGAAATAGTAACTGTGGCGCCATTGGGGAATCTGTAAGAGACAAAGACGGGGAAACAAGAAATGAGACATCAGGCACAATAAATGTGGTTGAGAAAAGAAAGCCAAATGACTAAGGATACACGGGCCTTCGATGGACTGCTGCCAAATGTAACGAGATACCGTAAACGAGATGCCTCATCTGGCGCAATCAGGCGCGAAATGACTGTCCGAAAGGCAGAAATTGCCTCTGGCATATGCAAGTATGCAACCAAGCAAGCTCTGCTGAGGGCAGTGGCAAGCCTGGAGAAACAGAGAAACGCCGATCTCATAATGGCTCGGTAATAGTGGAGTGAGGAGTCTTTCGCAAAGGCAATTGCAGAACAGGACAAAGTGCACGGTCAGAAAACAGAGATGCAGTTGAAGCATCGTCGCGGGAATAAGGGTATCGAGCGACGAGTGGTGGATCCAGACATAATAAAGAAACGGGTTGTTGAAAGAGATCCGCTAGAGGGCTTGGTTCAAGACCGTCCATATCGTTGCCAGAATGGTTTTCTTGGTTTCAAGAGATCCGCGAGATTAAAAAGTGAGATGGAGCTGGTTGGAATGCCGAAGAGGCGACAAGCAAAAACTTTTTTTGGGGGGGTCGTAAATGTCGTGATATCGTCAAGGTCTGGGGCGCGGTCTATGCAGTGCCCTTGAGCTTACACCAGCCTTTCTCGAGGCCACGGCGGGCCATGTCGCGGGCACGATCAGCCACCGAGCCAGAGCTGCTGGCAGTGTTGGTACTCGTGGCGGAGTACCTGCGGCTGAGGCTGCAGTTGGAGGAGTCGTCGCGGTAGATCATATTGCCAGCACCGCCACGGCCAACGTGGTAGACGGGAGCAGCACGGCGAAGGTCGCGCTCAAGTTCCTCATCGAAACTGAAGATAGCGCGCTCGCCGCTACTGTGGA
Organism: Penicillium canariense; assembly: GCF_028826845.1. Lineage (NCBI taxonomy): Eukaryota > Fungi > Ascomycota > Eurotiomycetes > Eurotiales > Aspergillaceae > Penicillium > Penicillium canariense. Next base: position 1,342,273 of record NW_026622729.1, read on the forward strand.
CGTTGCCGGCACCACCACGGCCGGAAGTGAAGGTCATGGGGGTGTGAGAGTTGAGGCGCGTCAACGAAGCCGGGCCAGTGGCAGTCCGCGAGTTGGTAGTCTTGGTGTTCTTGAGGCTGACAACATTGCCGCAGCCTCCGCGACCTGTGTAGACAGCCGGACGGGTGGAGTGAGGTACCGACGGGTGCGGTTCGATCACGCGGTAATTTGATGAGACGGGCATGGCGATGGATGTGAGTTGTGTCGAGTATGTGGCAAGTATGTAAATTCTGGCTGCAAAGCAACTATAAAGCGGTCCAGGCCATATGCGGAATCGAAGAACAGTGGAAGCAATTTCAATGAAATTGAAATTGAGATTGAGTAGTCAAAATTTGCAGATTCAAATTATGGAGTCGTTGTTGGATCGTGGCGGGGGTTGCAGTTTTATAGAGCTGAGGGGCCATGGAGTCATTTCAGGTCTTGCAGCCCTTGCGACTTGTGGCCAGGCACGACATCCACGGGTCACACGCTACTTGCGGTGGGGCCTGCCTGGCTGTGGGGGAATTTTTTGGCAATTTTTTCGCAATTCTTTCTCGTAGCGTCATCGGGCTAAAATGGCGAGACTGGCTCCCCCATTAGGGAAGAGCAGCCCCGCTGAGTCAGCCCATTGGGTGCCTCAGCAACAGCGCGGCAGTGGATGGCCTCGCCCCGTGACTCGTCCTGTGCCCGCTTTGCCGCCCGTGACTGGTCTTTGAGCCCGTCCTCATGTCTTCCCACCGCTCCACTCCAGTCCACTTTTTTCCCCCCACTGGCTCTCGCCGCTTTAGTGCATTTCCAGCGACACCGTCAAGGCAGGACGGATCATCTGACCCTGCCGACCACCAATGAAAGCTGTCCTCACGTAACAGAAACTGCCTCACCCGCCAATCACCGTCCGCGGCGTCTAAAAACAGGAATGAGCGGCGGTTTCGTGGCCGCAGCGAGGTTTTCATTACCCCCAGGAAATCCTCAAAAAACCACGCACATTGCGCCCAGACTCTGCGAACAGCTGGCCGTATTACCGTTCACCGCATTCCTCGCGCCCTCGTGGCCCGGCTCAGGGCTCTGGCGCTCTCTCACGTCAGGTGTGCTCAACCTCCACATCGTGATGCCCTCCAATACAGGCGCCGACAGTACCTGACGGTAACCTGGTCGATCCGTGTGACCCCAACGACGGGTTGAGAATGACACCGGCCATATTGCATCATCCCGGACCGGCCGTCACTGACACTCTCAGCTGGGTGACGATGCGCAACTGCCTCGCGACATTTGAGGCCATCCCGGGCCACCCTGTCGTGACAGCACAACGGGGCATTTCTATTCGCCCTGAATGCTCGCGTTGCGAGGAGCTGTGAGCACGCCAGTGCGCACACCATCAAGCCCATTATTGACCCCGTATATCGTGCAGAGTGCCGAGCACGACACCCTTCAACCACTGTCGCTATTGTATTGTACGGAGTATACGGTGTACGAAGCCCTATACAAAAGTGGATCGATTGATTTCAGGGGGCCGCCGATCCAAGCACGATGACCCCATCGTCTTCAATCCGCATCTGAACACCGTAGTGCGGGATAATTTCCTCCCCCCTCGCACCTCGGTCGATCGGGGCTAGGGCCTTGCATCACACAGTTCGGTACCTGAGCCTGGGAGATCGTCCATCTCAAAATCCACGCAACCCCCCCCCCTTGTCCACACCCTGCCTTGGCAGCACCGTAGATGAACGTCCGAGCAGTATGCCGAGATCAATGCCCAGAGTGCCGAGCATTTCTCCTTTTTTCCCCCTGTCAATAGTTGCACATACCGGCAGACCCGCGCCCCTGCCACGATACCTTCCTCTCCGTCGGTAGCTCGGCACTGTGCCCCTGACCAGAAAAGAAAACCTCTGGATCGACTGACCCGAAACGGGTATGGCGTTCCCCGGATCATTTACACGGTGGAGACATGACGAGACACGCCCCATCTCACGCCGTCCAATGCAGGGCCCGAGAAAATTCTGCGTGCTCATGGGATGTGCGCCTGCTGAGTGGCCGGCGGATCCGAGCCCGGCATGGCGCGCCAATCACCTGTCGGCCGCTGGCGCGGTTTTTTCATTTTGGCCTTTCCCCGGATTTTGTTCTTCCCCAGACTCTGCCCTTGCTGGTTTGGGACCCCCCTCTCAACATTCTATACTCCGTGCACACGCTACTGTCCGGCGGGTATTTCCATCGCTCTGGATTGGAGGTCACGCTGGGTCCTGAATCAGTGCTCTGCTGGCCCCATGATGCACGCCGTAGGAGGCGAATGTTTGGGGCGGCCCGCCCGTTACAATGGCCAGCGATACCTCGGGGACCCCGTGTTGGCACCTTCTCCAACTCGGTGCACTCAGCCGAGGAACCCAACCCCGCCCCGTTTAAAGAACAAAGTGTCCTTTGCAAGAATGGAGAAAGGGCCCTGCAGGTCATGTGGACAATATCTGGAACCGAATGCTGGGTTTGCCCCGAACACCACATTCTTTCGACAGTAGAGTCCCGCTTCACGCCAGATCCAGGTTCAAGTCTATCTATGACCCTAGGGAACAAGACTAAGACATTCATAACGCTATTTTTGATCTTGGAATAATCTTGTAGAAACGGCATTTGCCCCAACCTCATCTCATGCCCGCAGTGCGCTGTATGCTCCGTGTCAAATATTCCATGCCCACCTCCCCCTCCCCCCCCAACTCTCCCGGCACGCCTTTCGCCCAAAGTGAATGCGGGATTAAATCACGAACCACAGGGTACTCTGGACGGAATACCTATCTCGTAAGAAGAAATTCCCCAGTCCTCACACATCGCACACATCACACCAGGCCGCCGTCTCCCCTCACCTTGCAGTTCCCCAAAACATGCAGTGGATCCCTTCTAGGAACTAAGCCCACTGCATCCCCTACGTTATTATCTAATAGTAAAGCATGATGACACATGATGACTGGTCGCCGCTGGTCGAGACCGCTCTTCGAAATCCCGCCAATCCTGCACCGGCTGCTGCCGGCTGGACTTGACCGCGATGACGCAAGATATTGCGACCAGGGTTGATGCGAGGCCGATGTACGAATCTCGCTGCACTTTGGCTTTGAGACAGGTTTGCGTGCTTTGGCGAGACCGGTTTGATGCCGGGGCGTAGGCGAGGGGTGTTGGTTATTGCTAGATTGGGGCGAGGAGGTCCTTTCAGGTGTTCGTCGGAGTTGACTCGTAGATTCAAGGGGTTCGGACTGGGTCTCTATTCCGGAAAACGAGTTCTAGGTCTCGCCTCTATTCACCTGAGTGCCCGTTTCTTCTTTCAGTGTGAGGTATGTTGTCGATTCCTGGTATCGGGGCGACTGGTGGGTGCTTCCATGACCACAGGATGGGTCACATGGGATCCATGTTCATTGCCTCAGGCCGAACTGTAGCTTCCAAAGACAATGCTACTGTAAATTCATTCCTGTCTTCTTGATATGAGGTACCGTTCAATGCACTACAGAATTTACTGGAATCGAGATCACCCTATACTGTGCTACATCAGAATACGACAGATACTCTTTCACAGGCCGCATCCATATTGGTCGGCTTTGGGTCCTGGCAGCAAGCTAGAACATGTAAGGACAGATCCCTAATCCCTAAATTGGAAGCCTGTTTTCTTTCATTCTTTCCCAGACAAGCTCTAGCAAAGCCGATAGTTATTGTACAAGACGAAAAGAGTCACGTCGTTGATCCGTTCGCAAGGCCATGGGTCCATTAAATAGCCAGTCATCGTACAGCAACTGGCTCATTATAGAAGACGTTATTTATGTACTGGGGAACGGAATATCGGTTGGGTCGGCAAGTAGATCCTTCTCCGAGCTTTCCCTTGTCCACCACAAGAACAGTGGCGTAAACCATTCCAGGAGCCTACTCCCAATAGCGCCTATATCGCGGTTGGACATCCAACCGGTCGATGCGACCTTGTACATATCTTCGGTCTTCTTGCGTTGGAGATTTTCGAAAAAGTCGAACGCGGCCTTTGGCGGTTCACGATGAAAGCGAGCGAGTATGAGTGAGAACTTGACTGCATCCTCTAAAGCATGGCCAATACTTTCCCCCTTGGGCGGCATCTGTAGAATCAAATAAGTACAAGGTCCCGGGGCCAAAAGACAGGAGAAGAGGCACACCGCATGAGCTGCATCTCCCAGTAATAAGATGCGATCCGTAGACCATCGGCCGTGTGGAGGTAGAACGTAAATCGGGTAAAGCGTCCAATCCTCGACCTTCTCGATCAATTGCCCGATCTTCGGGATAGGTGACTGCTGTGTCCTCCTTGCCCCTTCATTTCGTACCCTCTCTTGATCCTTGCCAATGGACTTCCACCCCTCTCGAGACCCCTGTTCCTCCATCTCCATCAAGAGAACGGCATAGATCATGCTTCGGTCATGGTCACAGAATGTCGTCAAAGCGGACCCATACCTAGACATCACCAGCGCAGTATCTGTGAAGAACGGCTTTTCGTCCTCACCAAACACTGCTGTCCCCTTTGCAAACCCGTACGCTGCTGCCCATCCCGAGTAATATGGCTTCCGGTCAGCCTCCACCACAAGACTCCTCACAGACGAATGGATCCCATCACAGCCCAGCACAACATCGCCGGTCTCCATCCCCCCATCTTCGAAGTAAACATGGACCTTGTCGGGTAATTCCTCAACACGAGTCAATTTCTTCCCATACCGAATAGCCACCGTGGGCAGCCGCTCCGCCACCCTCAGCATCGCACAGAGAAGCTCATATCGCATCACCCTCCATCCTTTATACCCCCCAAGCCCCCGTCTATCCGGCCCCGCATAGTCTATCACAGAAAGTTGCCCGCCCGTACGCATGGAGATGATTTCGATCGAGTCAACCTCACAGCCCGCCCTCATGGCTTTCAACTCGTCGAACACGCCCAGCTTGTCGAGGCAGCGTACGGCTTTCGGCGTAAGATTGACCGGACCGCCGAATGTGCTGGGAGCGTCGCGAAGCTCGTAGATGGTGATTTGTGGGTTGGCCTCGTGTGAGGAGAAGGCCTGCGCAATCGATATTGCGGAGGCGAGACCGCAAATGCCGCCGCCGATAATGATGATATTCGGGAATGGAGTCGTCATGATGAAATTGTGATCCGTTGAATCGTCGATGCAGAGCGAAGTTTGAGTAAATGTATGGCAACTGGTTTGCGGTTTGGGAGGGCTTGGATGGGCAGCTAATAAAGAGACATCATGTTCGTGTGATGGGCCATCTGTTCGTGATGTGGCTTGTTCCCATATAAACGGGAATGCGAATACGAACGCCGGATTGCTTAGTGCATGCAAGCCATCCGTATTCGCCAGTCTTCGGATTGGCCGATATATTGAACGAACCCCGAGCTCGCAATTGACGGATGAACCATCTAAAATGTAGAACCAACCTCCCAGGAACTCCTCACTACGGGAAACCATAATCCCCAGTGGCGTGCATTTGCCGACACTCCAGAGCCTCCAGTGTTCAACCATAACAGCTAATCGTTATTCGCTGGGCGATGGTTTTCTTGGACTGTGATAAGAGTAGCCAGGTGCTCGTTTGCATTAGGGTTCGCGAAACATCAAAAAGAGTGTGGGTGGTGGCACCGATTTCCGGACGCGCTGTAACACGTTAGAACCTGTAGCTATTGGTTTTCGCCCCGGGATCGCTTCACCGTCCAAAGGCTGTCCCTATTCCCATAGACGTGCTTTCAGAGCTGTGACTATCTCTTTCTATTATTGTCTGTCTCGGCGGCTCCCAGAACGCGATCATGACTTTTGCGATATGTACCAAGAAAGCAATAGGCAATATAATTATAGCCGTAAGATTACATGATTGCTGCCGTTCAGTTATGCTACTACAATCAACAGGCTGCAACTAAGGGCAAAATGATCTATACACAGGCCTTGGCCTAAGAATTTGCGGCAGCGGACTGCTGCCAGGCAAAGTCAATGAAGATAGCCTCCCACGCGGCCTGTCCACCGGACTGCTTCACCATCATCGCACCATACAGCAATTGTTCCGGACAATCATCAAGCAACTCACCATCATCATCCACCATCAAATCCTCGGGCTCGATGTACTTCACCCGCTGCGCAATAATCCCCAAATTGTCGCTGACAATCTGTTCCAATCTGTTGTTGTTGCTCTCAGACACATAGACATCAGTGTCCCGTAAACGAACTTGGGCGTAAATATACGCCGTAGCGTCAGCCAATGCATCTTTGTTGTCTTTGATCAGAGTAGGCAAATTAGTCCCCGCCTGAATTATGTCCGAGTCGCTGTCGCTATAGTGTCCCATAATTGCGCCCCCGCGTCCAGCGATGAGGATTCCAATAAATCCCATAAACCCATCACTCGCTAGAATAACTGCACCCTGTCCTCAAGGCAAGAATGTCTCGCTACCTTGATCAACTCTAGTGGCTTGTGCAAGTTCGCCGAGGAAGACGCTGTAGTCGTTTCGCTTGACCAGGAAAGCTCCAGGCAAAACGCGCCTCTCGATGGTGTGAGATGATCTTACTCTATATGCAGCTCTCTCTTAGCAAGTGTCCAATTTGTTGTGCACTAGTATATCAACTAACGCCGCAGAGTTGGTTGGAACAGACCAGCAGATAGCCAAGTATGAGAGAAATGCCAGGAGCAGGCCCACCAGGCCACTGTTTCCAGATTGGAGATTCATGGTGAGATGAAAGAACATGCACGCTCACAATAAGTTTGAGGCTGCTGATTAAGCCTTTTTAAACCATTTTGTGGCTGTTGGTAAGGCTGTATAAGAAAAGGGGCATTGGGGCTAAATTCGAGAAGCAATATCTGTCCCATCTACTCCTTCCACTTGAGGCATGCTAATGCCCGTCGATAGAATCGAGTGAAACTCACGCTTGTCTACAAAGGTTATAGTTTGTGATGAGAATCAGCGTAAGCGGAAACAATGAGTCTCCATTCCTATTTTCTCTCATAACAATCATGTAAAGACAAAGAGCCCCAAGATTCCCGTTTTTCCGCTCTTTGGCATATGGGAGTGAATTAAGAGGAGATAAATCTAATTCGTCAAAGTATTTATTTGCGCTGTGTGATGAATTGAATAGGTGACGCTGCCAGGAATCAAATCCCTGTAAATGTTCCGCCCCACCTTGTCTTCTTTGCCAATCAAGAGTATTTAGGGGAATACTGCAACCTAAGTCTGTAGATCTCTGCAGGATGTCAGCACCAACTTACGCCCGATAAGTTTGGACATACAACCCCTGCCGCCTTACAGTGACAGATGCCGAGAAATGAAAGCCCTACCTCTTAAGACGACCAAAAAGATTCCTGAATCCGACATTGCCAATTCAAGTTATCACACTATCCTAAATAGTCCCCAGTTGAATTGAATCCGATGATGTGATTGAAAGCACGAGAGAAATTGGGAACCAAGGCGCAGTCCCTGAAAATATGCAAGAAGATGCTACTCTCGTCCGAGATCGTAAGCTAATCCATATCCTCCAGCTTCATAAGTTGATCTATGGTAGCCTCCGAATAAACCTTCTGTTCCATCATGACTTCCCATATACCAGGAATATTGAATCGCCGTGTAGTATGCTCCCTTCTCTCCTCTTCAATTGGGCGAATATCTCCATTCCATACTCGGTATCACCAAGGTAACTCGGTATCCCCAAGGTACTTTTCAGACCAGTTTCTAATCGCCCGACAGATCAGTAATCTGCTTCAGATATATCAAGCGGTAACAAATCGTTCTCGGCAGACTTTGAACCCTTTTTCCCGTTCTTGCAATGTCCGTGCTGCTTATATTTCCTCCTTTAGCAACGAAACCCATCCACTCGGCGCCTCGCTCCCAATTTGCGCTCTTGTTGAGCCGGTATATTGTTCTCAGGTGGCGGTAAATGCGTCTCGGATGCTGCTAATCTTTGATTTAACGTGTTTTGAGGCAATACCGTCAATTTTCTTCGCTACGTCTATTTAGGAGACGGAATCCAGCTTATGCCTGCTTCACAATGATATATTGACTTGGCAGGTACTTCTCACCACGGGAACCTTAGCAGCGAAGGATTTGAAAGTGGTGAGAATTTGGTGCCTTCACCTAGGAGGTAAGGTTTCATTGTGAAGACATATATGGGTATCTCTCAACCAAACCAGTATGCAAGGTACATCGAGTACTTCCTTGGAAATATAGATTAGTAGTTAGTCAAATGGATACCGTAGGCGCCTCCATGAAAATTATTATATCAGAATGGAAAACTCAATATAAACCAAGGCGAATACACCACAACGATATCATTCATTTTCCAAGCAGATTGGGCTCGCTGTCTAGAACTTCCAAGTCTGCTACAGCACCGCAACAACCTTTGCGACAAACCTTCCGAACGCGATAAGCCCGATTCTGCTGCACCACACCGCCTTGCGCGACCCTCGCCATTGAGCTTCGAGACGACCTTGCAACACAGCTACCTCGATTTCCTCTCAATTCATCACGTCCGGGGATATCGCAGGGGGATTTTCGAATTTGAAATACCAGAGGCACCGGTCCGCTTCCAGACAAGTCCTCAAGGCCTCCACGAGGTGACTGCCACTTGGAACGGGAAATTTCGTCCGTCGCGCGAGAGCAGCCAAGTGCTTGCAGCAGCTGGCAAGATGCCGAAATATAAGTCCCCTCAGCCACTCACTGATTCTGATATCCTTGCTGACCTTCTGTGAACTCTTCTGTAGGTTTTGTGCTCAGCCCCCACATCCGCTGCCGGTCGTTCTTTCGCTCCTCTCTCAGTTTCGATCCGGACGCGGCCCTGCGATAAAGCACTTTTGATATCGACGACCACATCTACCAAACACGATTCCGAGGCAAGCTGGCTAACTTTGCGATCCATAAATAGGCGATTACTGCGATGTGTACCTCACTCACGACTCGATGAGTGTCCGCAAGGCGCATAACTCCGGCCGCAACCACCTCCGCAACGTCGTGGACTACTACCAGCGTAAGCCGCACCCCGGCCACAGCTTTCCACGCAAGCTGGCCGAGTATAGCTAACGGACGATGCAGAGATCGGCCAAGAGAAGGCTCAATCGGTCATCGACTCCATCACCTCCTCATACGCCGCAGAGGGCCAGGCCGTCCCCAATCCCGCAATGGTCCCTCCCGGCGCATTCCCGCCTCCATTTGGCTTCCCTGGTACTTCTATCCCCCTAATCCCATATAACTTTCCAAATTCAAAATTCAAAGCTAACTATCTTTCTTGCAGGCCGTCCAGGCCAAGGACCTCCTCCACCCTTCGGCATCCCGCCTCCCGGAGCCCCAGGCGCTCCAGGAATGCTGCCTCGTACGTGCTCCCAAAGTCCCTTCCAGGATCCCAATCCACATCCAGCTAACTCGTCTCACCCCTGAACAGTCCCCGGCGGCCGTGGCATGCCCTTCCCGCCGCCCTTCCCACCTCACGCCTCCGGCACCCCGCCGCAGGGTGGCTTCCCCCCTCCGGGTGGCTTCCCTCCTCCAGGTGGCTTTCCCCCTCCACCCATGCCCAACATGCCCCCTGGTGCAGGCAACCTGCCCCCGCCTCCGATTGGCGGGTTCCCGAATTTCCCTATACCCCCGCCCGGTGCCGCGGGCGCGTTTCCGCCGCCGATGCCCGGACAGCATGGAGCGTCGCATTCGCCTATCCCCAGTGGACCGCGTGGTCCGGAGGGGTACGCGCCTCCTCCTGGAGGGGGGCCGCCCCCTGGGATGGGAGAGAAGTGGTGATTTGTCTTGAGCTGCTGTCCGTTTTCATTTTCACTTTCGACGTTCTTTCTTATCGGTCCAATACCTGGTCTCAGTCATGATCACGTTGCGTTTTCGGGAAGACGCTGTGATGCTTCTTGCCTTGCGGGGAGGAAGCGTTGCAGGGAGGCAAAAGCTTTCTTCCTTTCTCAGCTTGCAGGGTCTCTCTTCACTGGTTTTGTATAATAGCGTCTTCTGGTTTCCCTCGATCTCAAGTTCAGTACTGGATCCGGCTGCTATGGCTACTACAATATACCGACGGCCATCCAGCTTCATGGACATGGGAATGCTTCAATGAATAAAACACGGCGTTGGGGCAAATGAGTCGTCCTCGCTACTATAGTCTGAGCTAAATTTACATGCACAAAGTAGAGCACGGTAAACGGAACGACGAATTTTGATTGCACGAAGTGTAACACAAGTGCTTTCGTTCTTTAAACACTAGGACTACTTCCTTCACCGAGTACATAGCGTACATGGCCGCAAAGAACTTGTATTTCGGATCAGACACGGGACGAAGTGAAAGGAAAAGAGGAAGAGATTGTATATTCCGAACCCCGCGAGCAACCCATGGCCCGATCACCATGATCGAAATGCATCAGAACGCCAGGTTTAGCAAGGATAAAAAAGAAAAAAGAAAATAAGGAAATCCAAGAGTACACGCCGACTTCGCGGCGAGGGAGGGTATTCTCACCTTGGGAGGTGGAGGAAAGACAAAGCAAGTAGTTTTGAGATAGAAACGAAAAGAGAGACTGAAAGAGGAAAGGAGAGGAGGAAAAGAGTAAAATAAAAAGCAATCGCACCGCTTTTAGACAGTGGACTGAAGAAACGAAGAGGGAAAGGATAATGGTGCAGTCAAGAAAAGGGCGAGCCACGTACGGGCGGAGGTAAAAAGCGCAGTTAGACAAAGATTCAAAAACCAAACAGATACCGGACCCAAAAGGATGGCGGATGGAAACGGATCATAGACCATCGCTGTCCCACGCTAAAAATCACATATCTTCATCTCAATTGGAAAATAAAATTAGGAAACCAATGCAGGCGGATACCACGCCATCTAGTGGTCATAGCCAGCGCCCCGTTGCCAGGGACTGGCGTTGTTTTGCGCTCTGTAGTTGGTTGCCAGCGCGGACGCGCCGACGGGGGCGTTGTCATAGTTCCGCGGCGCAGGTGATGCAGCCCGACCATATTGGTCGTAGCCGGGGGGTGGCCCCCGATGACCTGAGTGGGTCGAGGCATTGCTGGGGAAGAGCGGTACTGACGGGTCGACAGGCGAGGGAGGGGGCTGGTGGCGGTTCAGATTTTGAGCGCTGTTTGTAGCATCGAGGTTGTTGCGGTGGTGGCCAGTGGCGCCAGTGCCGCTGGAGATGGAGGCAGAGTCGTCGTCGAATGGGTTCTGGTGATATCCGGTGCCGTTCTTGACATCGCCGCGGGCAGTGGCACCAAGGGCTTCCAGCTCGGTGGTCAACTGGGTCTGGGACTTGATGAAAGAGCCGCGATCATCGCGCATAGGCTGGTAGCGAGTATCCGGGTCTTTAGACACCACGGCGTAGACTGAGGCAATCAGGACAAGGACCAGCAGGACCAGGGCAAAAGCGGCGTTATACACGAAGAAAATGACTCCCATGACACCGATCATCATGCCGGGAGGGTTGAACACATCCGAAAAGACCAACAGGAATATGGAGTTGAGAAAGTTGATGACAGCAATGGAAATGTTATAGATGTTGGTCTTTTTATCCATCCATGGGCGCATCACGCAGACAGCAACCAGCATGGCGGCCTCAAGGATCACCAGGGCCACAGTCTGGACAACCGGGGCGGGCTGGCTGAGACCAATGAACATACCCTTGACAAAAATGTAGGCGAGGTACGGAACGACAAAGTAGTACGCCGTGGCCCGGTATTGCACATACAGGAAGCCCCACTTATTCAAGGCAGAGGGATCGGAGTAAAGGATGTAAGCCGGGTTCTTGTGCATGGTGACGGAACGCTTGGCAAGGCGAATGACCTTCTGAGCCGCCCAGCCCAGTGCGACGAGCAGAGACAGGATCATGACCACAGCCAGGACAACTTCGGCGGCCGAGTCACGCCGAGTGAACTCCCACAGGCAGAGTACGGTCATCTGGGCGAAACCGATCAGAGTGAGACGGAAGAGGATACCACGGGTAACGACCTTCCAGCCATTGCGGAAGTCCTGAAACTTGTCACTCTTCATCTTGCCATGCTTGACGAGCAACTCGCAGATGCCCTTGAAGGAGGTGACGATGATAACCACCAAGCAGACAAAGACCACAAAGAAAATCAGACCAGTCAGGAAGATATTGGTCTCTTCAATGTTGGCACGAAATCCGACACGCTCGATACCCCGCACCACGATGAGCTTCTGGCTCGAGTCAGCTCGTTTCGAGATCAAACCAGTAGTTCGCCTCATCAAACTAATAGTTGGGTCGATGAAGTCGCGCTTGCGGCGCTTCAGAACTTCCACGGAGGTGTCACCCAGCTGCGAAAGGACAGTCGAGGGAGTACCGCCCGTAGCGCGCTGATACCAGGTGCAGATGGTCTGCAAGAAGCCAACGTGGATGATACCCATGCTCCACTGGAAGTTCTGAGTCCAAGATTCCACAATCGGGGGCATATGAACCGAGATCATGCCAATCATGGCCTGGCCTTGCATGAAGCCGAACAGAGAGAGCGCGTTCGCCGCAACGTGCGCGGCCGTATTGGAGTGGCCTAGGCCGGAGGTAATGGCGGATGCGGCCAGACCCAAGCCGGAGATGATTGCGGTTACCCATGCCACACCCAGCTGGTACACACTCTTGCCATTGGAAAGCGAAGCTGATACACAGGCAATCTTCTCACCAGTTTCCTTGCTCTTGATCATGATTTGCACATTCGCGTCAAGATCAGGAACCGTGTAAGCAATGCCTAGAAAGCCAACGATTAGCATGCACTTCCTGCATCTACAACGCTCGCGCCAGGCGACTCACCCGGAACCTTGGAAGAAGTGCCGTCGGGAAGCGAGAGCGAAACAGGACCCAAATCAATGGGACCTGGGGCCATCGGGCACATACCCATGCCCTCAATGGAGCAGGGGTCAATGGTGCTCGAATAAGCCTTGTAACCATAAGCAGTCAGGGTCATGTCGGCCACGACATTGCCGGAGATATAGGAGACGCCATCGAATCCAATCGTGAGCGAATTGTTTCCAGGGTAGAACACAACGTTGAAATATGTGGCAGTGAAATTGCTACTTTCCATGCACACATTCAGCGCATTGGATTCGAGGAGCTTGACGGCGGACGCTAGCGGCGCCAGGAAGGCAACAAACAATGTTAACAGGGATAGCGACCTCATTTTGGCGGGCAAGCAGTCACGGTCGGGAGAGGAGAGAGAGTCGGATAAAGCGACCAGCCGGTCGGAAAGAAGAATTGGAGGAGGGCCTGAGTATGACGGCGAAAGTCAGAGCGGGTACTCCAGAGTACCACGTTGCCAGCCGCCGGATGCGGAAAGTCTCGTAGCGGCTGAGAGGGTTCGGCGGACAAGGTAGGATCAGTGGTGAATTCCAGGTGATGCCGCGAAAACCGGTGATCAATCGTTTTGGTAGTAGTTGTGGTGGTGGTGGTGGTGATCGATTCGTATGAGGCTGTTTCTACCGCGTCATTGGAGTTGTCGCCGAGCGGGTCAACTGTCGGGAGACGGGAGACGGGAGGTGGGGAGAACCGATGAAATTCGTCTGGAATGTTTTGGAGAGGTGATTGTGATTTTAAACGAGAGTCGGTGGACGAGAGTCCAGAAGAACAGGCGACGCAGCAAATTCCTGCCAGAGTCGAGAAGCTAGGGTCGTCCGAGTCGAAGTGAAGATGGAGGGCAAAATGGGGGGTTAGGTACGTAGTCGTACTAGTCGAAAAGGGAGAGCGATCGAGGAGGAGCGAGTGGACTGGCGACACACACAGTATGGCCTGGGATAGCGGGGAGGAGGTTGGGAAGAGGAAGGTGAGTTTTCTCTGGAGACGGATCCAGGTACAAAGGGAGAAAGTCGAGGTCGACAGAGGAGAAATGGGGGCACTAGCGTTTGGTGTCTCTGGAGAGTCTTTGCCCAGTGAAGTGTCTCAGGGACTGGGCGGGTCGACCTGGAATGTGGTTACCATCCCGTTCGGGGCTGTACTGTATTGTCATCTAGTCACCGCCCCCGGGCTTGGCACGCCTCGGCGCCTACGAATTCTACGAATCCCTGCGAATCACTCCGTCCGACTGAATAATACCGCGGTTTGGCCACTGTTTGGCCACCGACTATGCCCAAGGGGAGCATGCCTGTGATCGATGATGTAGGTGTGTACTCCGTCAACAGGAACTTGACCCTCGATTCCGTATATACAGTACTTTGTTGCCTATCATTAGTCTCCTTCTTCCTCCCCCCCCTACTATGATATTCCCATCACTGCCTCACTGCCTCCGTCCACCGTCCACGCACACGCGTCCTCAGGGGAGATCTGGGCCCCGCAAGCGGTAGATGGATCGTAGTGGGTTCCAGCGGGTCCCCGACATTGCAGAGAGCGGATTACCTCATCCTCGTACCAGAGGAACTGCTGCCCTGCGATGTGGGGTGGCCTGCAAACAGCGCTCACTACTGGAGTGCCAGATTAGGCTGGTGGAGAGTCCCTCTGCAAATCGTTACCCTTAGGGAAGGCGAGGACCGTTCCCGGGGGAGGCGAAGTTCGCGTGTCTGAAAGGCTCTGAAGGATCCCTTGAAAAAGGGTGTGAGTGTGGAAGGCGGCCTGTACTGGGCTTACTGTACAGGAGGTGTATGTCATACATACATGTACCAGGAAGTACTGTACTTGTATCTTGTCTGCCTGGCACACCAGACCCAGCCTAATCCCGATTATGCTTTGGCAACAGACCGATGGTGCCCCTGAGCCGAGCAAGGGGGGCCACCCGCCGCCGCTCCGCACAGTACGCAGAGGTGACGTCTTTGGACTATGGTATTCCCAGTGACTCTGAAGTACAACCTATGTACCTTTTGTCCCCTTCTTGGGTAAACCACGCAAGATCTGGGGAGTATAGAGAGTGTACGAGTACAGACTGTACTCTGTACTACCTAGAGACTTAGGACACACGGTCCATTTTAAACTATGCGGAGAGGCCATGACCAGCCAGCGATGCTCACCCGACCCTGAATCTCTGCCCTACCATCCTAAATTAAGAAGTATTTCAACATGTCTTGCGAACGCAGCCGACAGCTGATCGTCGCGGGGCTGCCAGAATCCCAATCAAATATTCCGTGGCTTTAGCGTTGCACAGCCTCCCTCGTTTGCCCGCCCGCCTAAAACGCCAATCTCAGGCGCCCACGCAGTATGTTGTCGTATACTTCTTTACAATGGGGATGTCAATGCATGCACATGATTTGACACTGCGTGAACCAAAGCCGCGCCATGTTTCGGATCCAAGAGGCTGGGAGATCACCAGTCCACGTGCGCCCTTGTTGCTTTGTGACCTATATTGTACTATCCGTGCGCCTCGTCCATCCCTGATCACCGGGTGGAGGACTGATCGATGGGCAGATCATCGCGCTCGGGTGCGCGTCATGACGTTGGTTGACCCGTCTGTTCTCCCGCATGTGTAGCACGCCATCTACCGATGTGCACGCCCGGGAGAGCAGCTTTGAAGCTGCTCAGCTCCTCGTAAATAATGAATCATGCTCAGGTGAGAACCCCGGCTGCGAGCGCTCGCGGGCCATGGGCGGCCGTAAGGCTATTTTTGGTTCAGGGTTTCATTGGGTTGGCGTGGCTTTTGACTGGCCGATGGATCCAGCTTTAATTTTACGCTGCTTCCAATGCCCATCGTGATTCGCTCCTTACCCCCCTGCCACTGGACCATTGCGACCGGGCGTCCGTGTATGAGCAGCCGCTGCTGCTGCGAGATCTAATACAACGTTGCTCACAATGTGAAGCACCGCCTATATGTGTGCTGCTTACCGCTTAGGTGGGCCAGCCCTGCCCACTGGCTCCCGTGTCCTAGGTTCGTCACCATGACAGGAGATCTAGTCGGAATTATAGGCTGGAACATTCACAACAATCGTAATAAACGAGAGGTATCCATTCTGCTAATTGAGTGCGTATTGGCATCTGGTACAGTAGCCTGCCCACTCCTCCGTATCTTGCGTATCGTATGCAGTACGGATTATACTGTCCATTTAATACCTGCCCACACCATAGGCTGCCAAGGTGAACGAAATACGTAACAGCCTAAGCCCTTGGCATGAGACGCGTCTACACGGAGCAGTGACTGTACACGCATTTTGCATTAATTCATAATATCCGCCCAGG
This sequence comes from Penicillium canariense, assembly GCF_028826845.1. NCBI lineage: Eukaryota > Fungi > Ascomycota > Eurotiomycetes > Eurotiales > Aspergillaceae > Penicillium > Penicillium canariense. The sequence continues at coordinate 1,358,368 of NW_026622729.1, forward strand.
CCAAGATCGCGGTAATTTGGCTTCTCAGGGAGCATTGTAAATTCAGTTCCACCGCTCTTGGTTGTGCAGCTCAAAAGTCCTTGCACACGCTTCCTATTGTGAGAGATCTGGGAACTTGCATCCGCAACGAACGGGGCTGTGGAGTCGGCTATAATCTATGCCAAGCTCCACAATTAATGAGTGTGCAGAGAGCGAACGTATGAAGATTCGATGAGGTGGTATTCTTCAGGTGTCATTCTCCAATAAGGTACTGTAGATACTCTCAGTTGAGTCTGTCTACTACATACAGTCAAAGCATTGCTATTGATGCCTGATTTACCGGATACCTTGGTGCCTTAATGCCTTAATGCCTCGGTGGTATGGCACGCACAGAATCAGCTATCAGCACGTGATGTGGAGATTTTGCCCAGTCTCACCGACCAGAAAAAAAAGTAGAGACCGATTTTCCGCAGCGATAGGATATCCCCTCGGAGATCAAAACACAACCTCCGATCTGTCCCAACCCAGCTGGAATTTCACTGGCTACTTCTCAGCCTTCCACTTGATATCCACCGCTAGTTCTTGCACCAGGCGGCAAGATGCCCGGCCCTGTGGACACCGCAAAGTCCATCACGAAGAAGCGGAAGAGAAAGCACGCCGCCCGCGCCGTAGGCGATGAGGAGGCCCCCAAGCCAGTGGTGGCCAAGTCAAGCCCCGCAGTGAAAGCGAAGAAGGCGGCTGCGCCGGCCAAGTCTGCTGTGGACAATTCCACCAAAAAGCGCAAAGTGGGCCATTCGCCCAGCGACGACGAGGAAAGTGCCGACGAGGCCGAGGATGTCGAGGAGGTTGAGGATGCTGAGGAGCAGGAAGACGACAACGAGGACGACAAGGACGATGTGGAGGATGTCAATGGGAAAGGAGATGATCTCCCCGCTATGGACGAAGTCCGCCTGCCCCAGACAGAGGGCGAGCTGCAGAAGTTCACTGAGCTGAACCTTTCTGAGAAGACCATGAAGGGTATTCAAGATATGGGGTTCGAAACCATGACCGAGATTCAACAGCGCACTATCCCGCCCCTGCTGGCCGGTCGCGATGTTTTGGGTGCTGCAAAGACCGGTTCCGGCAAGACTCTGTCCTTTTTGATTCCTGCGGTGGAGATGCTTAGCGCTTTGCGCTTCAAGCCCAGAAACGGCACTGGTGTCCTTGTGGTCTCTCCCACTCGTGAGTTGGCTCTGCAAATCTTCGGTGTCGCTCGCGAGCTGATGGCGCACCACTCCCAAACCTACGGCATCGTTATCGGTGGTGCCAACCGCCGCGCCGAGGCCGAGAAGCTGGTCAAGGGTGTCAACCTGCTGATCGCCACCCCCGGTCGTCTGCTCGATCACCTCCAGAATACCCCGGGTTTCATTTTCAAGAACCTGAAGACCCTGGTTATTGACGAGGCAGACCGTATTCTCGAAGTCGGTTTCGAGGATGAGATGCGCCAGATTGTCAAGATCCTGCCCTCTGAGGAGCGCCAAACCATGCTGTTCTCCGCCACGCAAACCACCAAGGTCGAGGATCTGGCCCGCATATCCCTGCGCCCGGGTCCCTTGTACATCAACGTGGACCACCGGAAGGAGCACAGCACCGTGGAGGGTTTGGAGCAAGGCTACGTGCTCTGTGAAGCTGACAAGCGCTTCTTGCTCCTGTTCTCCTTCCTCAAGCGCAACCTCAAGAAGAAGATCATTGTCTTCTTCTCCAGCTGCAACTGCGTCAAGTACCATGCCGAGCTCCTGAACTACATCGACCTGCCTGTGCTGGAGCTGCACGGCAAGCAAAAGCAGCAAAAACGCACCAACACTTTCTTCGAGTTCTGCAACGCCAGCCAGGGTACCCTGATTTGTACTGACGTTGCTGCTCGTGGCCTGGATGTTTGTTTCTCCCCTCTGCATACACTTATTGAACCATACTCATCATTTTCTTCTTTTTAGATCCCTGCCGTCGACTGGATCATCCAGTTCGACCCCCCGATGACCCTCGCGACTACATCCATCGTGTCGGCCGAACTGCGCGTGGCGCCAACGGCAAGGGCCGCAGTCTGATGTTCTTGCAGCCGTCCGAGGTTGGCTTCCTGAAGCACCTCAAGGAGGCGCGGGTGCCGGTAGTTGAGTTCGAGTTCCCCGTCTCGAAGATCGTCAATGTCCAGTCGCAGCTGGAGAAGCTCATTGGACAGAACTACTATCTTAACAAGGTACGAGCCAGCCACCATTCTCTCTGCCACCAATGTGAATGGCCATGTACTAACTGCTCTTCCTCGCCTAGTCCGCCAAGGAGGGCTACCGCTCCTACCTGCAGGCGTATGCCTCGCACTCCCTCCGCTCTGTCTTCGACGTTCACAAGCTGGACCTGGTCAAGGTGGCCAAGGGCTTCGGCTTCTCGGCCCCGCCCCGGATTGACATCTCGCTGGGGGCGAGCCTGAGCCGGGACAAGAAGCAGGAGCAGCAGGGCCGCCGGACGTACGGCAGTCAGCCCAAGGGGAAGTACAAGCGGAAGCACGACGATTGAAGCATTTGTTGAATATGAATCCTTGTCATGGTCGTTTGAGGTGTATGAGTTGGGGGATCCATAAAAGTGTCTCGTCTGCATCTTCATCTTGGGGATTACGGCGTTTATTTAGTGTAGATACATCGATTTTACCCTTTTCTTTCTCTACCACTTCAGTTGTTCCCCTCTATCTGGTATCAATCCAACGTCAGTCAACGTGTAATAAAGTTTGCCCCGCGTGTGCCCACTTCCCCATCGCGGCATGCACTGGAATGCGCAGTCGGCCTCAGCCATGTGGGAGCACAGAGGCGTCCACCACGTGGGGAGTGGCATGGAACGTAGAAGCAAATTGCAATGCTTGGTCGTAGTCTCTCCATAGAAGCAGAGACCCATTGAGCGGTTCTGGCTGACACAATATCACTGGGAGCAGATCTCCCCTCAGAAGACGAGGACCCGGCTTCGGTGCGCTTTTTCGGCAGTTCAAATCGGCGAGTATAACCTTACCAGCGGCAAGCTGTCATATGCGAGCAGGCCCGATAGGCAAATGATAGTGATTTGCATCCGCAGCAGCCCCCTTGCACTTCTAGCCCGCGTCTGGCTGTCGTCTCCCTCCGCAGGGCAGCAGACTATTCCCGCTAACTTGCCCCCTCGCACGCCCTAGGTCAAGATGGAGACCTTGAACCATACAGTGGGAGTCGATGCGTCCATCAGTCGCCAGCCGGTCCGTGCTCTCGGTCGGAGGCTCGGTCGTGACAACCGGTCGTATCGTGGCTACACCCTCAGCCAGGATGCGGGTGTGATGAGATGGATGTGTTGGCAAACATTGGGGCCAATCACGGGGTCTGCATGGCCCTCCCCAGCCCTGCCAGCCTTTTTTCAGTGGATCGTGTATGAGCCTGTTAGGGTCGGACGGTCGATGGATGGCCGGCCGGTTGGCCTGTGAGCCTGTTAGGCCCGTTGGAGGGTCTGTCGTCAGGGCGACCACCAGTTGTGCTGTCCCCTTTTGCCCACTTGTATTCCCACTGATCGGGGCGGTCGAACGGGTGCAGCACCTCGGCCAACGAATTCCCAGCGGGGCCCACGGAGGGCCGCAGGTTTGTTGGTCCGTGTGGCGGCGCGGTGTGACAGAGCGAACAGGTCAAATCGTCCGTCCATCATCTCATCAGTGCCATTGCCGGGGTGATGGGGAGGATAGGAGAGGGTAGGAGTATGGAGAGGGGAGAACGGGATGGCTAGGAAAGTACAAAGCATAGCGGTGAGAGGATGAGAGGACCCCTCGCCATCGATCACCAGGCGAAAAGAATTATCGACCTACGGAGGAAGAGAAGTGCCTAGACGAAGAACTAGATGCACGACGGAGTAGAAGCAGGGCAGCGAACCAGGGAACCATCGCGAGCCGCCCGAAGGGATCCGCAGCCCAACCCACGGCTCCGTTTGTTTACTTTTACCTGTCACTCCGCACAGAGGCTGGGAGTGCGCAATTAAGAGTTCACACTGAGTTCAGGCGTAGCCACTCCTCCGTATTGGGTGATCTTTGTGATCTCTGGAACGAACCGGCGGAGTTCCCCAGCCATCTTTTCTGGGAGGCTGGGCCGGCTGATGACCGTTGGCACTGCACTTTGCGGGTCTTCACTTCTCTTTTTCTTCCTGGTCCTCCCTGCAACCCTTCCATTCCTCTTCTTCCATCCCTCGCATCACATAATCGCTTAATCGCATAATCGCCTCTTCCCTTTCTTCCTCCCTATCCGCCCTCCCCCAATCGGCGGCCCTTTTCATGTGAGGGGATCGGCGGCGGACGAAGCTCGTTCGAACCTCAGCCCGCATAGCAACCACTCACCACCTCACACCATTGCCTTTTCCCTCCTTTCGTCCTCCTTTTCGTTTCCTCCCACGCGGTGGTGACTTGCGCTGGTACGCTTCAAGCTCCTATCTAATCTCTAATCTTCGAGACATCATCCCTCGCCCCCCTCTCTATCTCTCTTTCCATCTTCCAATCTTCGAGATTCCCTCCAGCCTCAGCCTCCACTTCTCCCCCACCTTCATTGTGGCCCCCCCAGCACGGAGCACCACCAAGTGACCACAATCCCCTTTCTCCAACAGTCTACCGGGATCCATCCTCTCAGAGCATGCGATTGTCGGGCTGAGGACCAAAAGAACCAGAGGCCCGGAAGAGACCACACACCACAGCCCGCCCTCCCACCATGGGGGTCGACACCCGCAGACCCGTCCTCCCCGCCCCCACAGAATCCATCGTCGATACCACGGGCGACAGCACCACAGGCACTGATTTGGCAACTGACCTTTCTCGCCGCACAGACAAAACGTCGTACTCCATCCCGGACGACGGCAGCCCCATCACCGTCTCCACCCGGCGCCTGCGGGACCGGGACGACAAGCTGTCGCACTCACACCGAGACTCCCAAACCTCCCTGCTGATCGAGTACTTCGAAGGCGGGAAGGAATCGGGAGGCGTGGTCTCCAGGCCGAGCGTGCGAGTTCGGGTCACACCCTCGGGGGCCCGCAAATTCAAGGACAAGGACCGCATCCAGATCACTGAGTCCGGCAGTCGCAAGCCGTCGTACACCCGGCGCATCTCCTTCACCTCGCCCAGTTCCAAGTCAAAACAGGTGGTCGAATCCGGCCTGGAGGAGCAGAGCCTCAGCGACAGCAACTCGGCTGAGGAGGACAGTCAACATCCACCGCGGCGCCCGCCGGTCGAGATCGAGTTTCTCAATCGAGATCTCGGGAGCGAGCTTTCCACCGTCTCGCGCGATACCAGATTCATGCCACACTCATCGGACGTCTCATCCATGCCCGCTGACAGCATGCTCGACGCAACCTCCTCGGCTGGTCCTCGCCGCAAACGAAGCCAGAGTCTAGAGCGTGGTTCCAGTCGCGGAGATCAAAATCTATTGAAGACGCCATCCCGACAGCGAAGCCGCAGCCTGAGCAAGGAGCGCATTGCGCACCGGGTCGCTGAGAAACTGAGCGGGTCACCCCAAGAAGTGTCTAGCAGCAGACATAAACATAAAAGCAAGAGCAAGAGCTCCTCCCGCAAGGATTATTTAGAGGCTGAACCCAAACCATCCCGTCGGAAGCGCCATGAAGAGGACATCATCCCCAGCCCCGAATCCAGCTTGCTGAGTACCTCCGCGGTCTCGTCCAACCGCAAGTCTGGCGATCAATATTCGATTCGGTCTGGCGCCTCCAAGTCCTCGATCAACAACCCAAGATTGTTGGAGACTGTGGAAGATGCCATCCGACGATTGATTCTGCCTGAGCTCAAGGAGCTGAAAAAGGACCAGAAGGTTATGCATAATACGAACAGGTTCGAGCGAGAGCGCGACATGACTACCACTTACTCCTCCACGAGCTCGAGAGATGAACTGGGTCGACGCTTGTCTAAACATTCGAGTGCACCAGACATAATAAAGCCCCGGGTGGTTTTGAACAAGGGTAGCAAGGATGAGGGTATTGTGCTGGCTGACTCTGGACCACGGTCCAAGGAGATGACCCAAGAAATTACCAAGGAGCGCAAATCCAGCAAAAGTAGCGATACTTCTGATGGCGGCTGGGTGAAATGGGGCCGACCGGAGCTCAGTGAGCAGGACAGGATTCGACGCCAGAAGAGCAAGGGCCTTCGGGATGCCCAGGCGGCGGGACGAGTGGGCTCAGCCCTGACAGCAGCGTCTCTCAAGCATCACGACTCTCAGTCCAGCCTTGGCCAGGAAGAACACAAGGACAGCGGCTCTCGGAAGAGCGTGGAGAACTTCAACGTTAATGATACTGAGCTCGTTTTCCAAAAGCACAATGTGCCGCGGATGCCTATGCACAGTGAGATCGATTCTGAGTTGACCCGGACCTCGCTGCTCTCCGAACGTACTGAGAGTCCCGGCCCTCACAAGACTGTCGTGCATGGGGAAGTCCCTCGCGGGTCTCCACGACAACTCGCTTCCCCCGCCTCTCGCACCCCCACACGGACTCCCGTGGACTCACGATATGAGCTGGGCATGCGGCATGGGAACCAGTCACAACGCGATCTCTCCGTCCACAGCGTCTCGGACCGTGATCTGCGTGGCATGAGTCAGTCTCCTGGCGGTGACCACGAGGACTGGGCGATTGCTGCCGCTGCCGCTGCTAACCTACTTGATGCTGCTCATCCCGGAGACCGGGCCATACACGAAAACCGCTACGAGGCCGGCCGGCCTTTGAGTCCTATTCAGAGCGTTGCGAGCGATCAGACTGAGACTCATGGTCGTCACTACAACGCTCAGTATGACCCCGACGTCCAACGGGAGGGGGAGCCGCGCCTTTCGATCGACTCTCTATCCTCTGCGCCAAGCACCAACCTGGCACGATCTACTCGGACCGATGGGATCAGCCCCCACAGCCAACGGGGTGATTTCAAGCATGGGGAAGAAGGTCCGGAGCTGGGGTACGAGCAATCGTGGCATGCTTCTGGGGAAGAGCTGTATGGACCGGATGAAGAGTCTAGACGGTCAGTGGGTTACGACGACAGCGAAGTTGATTTCATGGACAAAATCAAGGAGGGCCAACATGTGGCCGAAGGTGTTGGTGCCAACCCTCAGTTCGTCCACCCAATGGGGGTTGAGTCCGCAGTGGCTTCCTTGATGGACCCCTCTGTGCTTGAGTCCCAGTCATCTGGCCATTCCGGCAACCGCTCTCAAACCGAGTACGAGCGCGCGGGTAGCCGAAGCCCTGAGAAGCGTGGCAGCCCACTAAAGCAAGTCCAAGAAGCTTCCAGTCTTGATGAGACATCCTTCCCCCGACGAATGGGCGTTACGTCGCCTCCTCAAAGTGTCACGCAGTCAATCGAAGATCTGGATGAGGCTGGCATAGCCGCTGCTGCTGCTCGCGGGTTTGAAAGTCCTCTCGCCGACGCAGAGGAGCGCAGCCAAGAGTCCGAGTCGGATATCAACACCAACCCGTCCATCATTCAAGGCCCCATCGGCGGCGTCGCTCAGGGAACCCCGGATCAATGGGGTGTCGCACAACCTCCCTACTTCGATTCTCCCGCTGTTCAGATTCAGACTGGCGGTGCCAAGGATGTGGGTGAGGCCCCGCAACGCAGCCTCGATGCTGAGTACTACGAGACTGCCCGGAACATCTTCGGCGGCGATGACTACTTTGTTGACCAGCAGGCCGGTCAGCTGTTCGGTACTCCCCCTGGAGCCAAGGATGAAGGCTATGTCTCGGCTGCAAACCCGATGTCTCCGAGTATTGCCACCCCCAAGCAAGGCAGCCGGGGTCTTGGGGCCGATGCTGGAATGGGTGCTTTTGATAGTCCCACTGAGGGCGATGATCCCTTTGCTCCCAATCATCAGCGTCATTTCAGCGGGTATTCCCATGGTGTTGGATCGCCGCTTTATGATAGTGCTACTGGACGTGGCATTGAGAGGATTCAGTCAAAGGATATTGTTGCTTTGATGGATCATGTAAGTTCATTACGGTCATTCCGCGCCCTGTCCAACATGTACTAACGCCTACTTCTCAGCTTACTGTTCGCGATGCTCAACGGAACGCCAGAGATACTGAGATTCTGGTCACTTTGGTCCGAAGCGCTGCAGAAATGCGTACCTCTTTCGAAGAGATGAGGAAATTCATCGCACAGCAGGATGAAATGCTCCAGGATACCAGTGACAAGCAGCACGACCGAACGCTCAGAGCTCTTGGTGGGCCTCGGCCATTGCCTCCCAGTGGCTCTCGCAGCCGTCAATTGAACATGGAGGATGAGGAGGACCTGCAGTCTAAGCGGAAAAATATTTTCAAGCGCGCGCTCAAGGGTCTGAGTATGAAGTCTGGCAATGATCTCACCAAAATTGAGGGTATGCTGGAGCAGTTGCTGGTGGAGGTTGAGGCGTTGCGCGGAGGGCAAGATCTCACCAGCCCTCGCAATGGTACTCTGAGAGCCAGCACTGATCCTAATGGTTATGATACCACTGGTCAAGATGGTGCTGCTCTGGGCAGCCGCTCTCCCTACATGGGCAGCCCTCGGCCCGCCACTGTGGATCAGCGTGTCGACACTGTCCCTGAAGAGGACGATGAGGATCTGGAGATCGATGAAGATGATCCTTACGTGACTGCACATCTTCCAATTAAAGAACCTGCACGCCACGAGCGAGCTGGGTCTATGCCTCTTGCTACACCTCCTCGCAAGCCCGTGGCTACAGGAGCCCGTAGTAACGAGACGACCCCGAAGGCCTCTGACAAAGCTCGCAAGCACAAATCCAGCAGTTCGTCGATCTTCCCCAAGATCTCCCGCTGGTCCAAGACCACCGCCTCGTCCATGGGCGACAATATCCGCAACAGCATTCAGCCCAATCGCAAGGAGCGTCCTTACTCTGAGATGTCCCGCTCCGCTTCGGACCTCGCCCAGGACACATACAAGACGGGCGACTACTACGATCCCCAAGGTGACGACCGTATCCGGTCCACCTACACCCTGGACGAAACCCACCAACAGGAGAACCGACCCCCCTCCCCCTTGGTCCCCTCTCAAGTCTCCGAAGCGCCCAAGTATCGAGCCCACCGTGGCAGTCTGGATCTGCAGCACCCTCAGCCTCGCCAGGGCCCCACCGGCCGGTATCAGAACCAGCTGGAAAGCCAGGCGCAGACGTATGCGACCCCCACCTCACCCAACTCCGAGCACTGGGGCTCCAACCCCAGCCTCCCAGCTGTGAACCCTAACCAAAACCGGTTCAGCGGCGGCAGTCGCCTCTCCCCTATCTCCGATGCAGGCTATTCGGAAACCAGCTCGCGCGCTACTGGCCTGCCGCCTCGTCCGCCCAAGATCAAAGACAACGGACCTCTCGTCCCAGAACGGCCACCCAAGGTCCCCGAAGATGAGGATCAGACACAAGCGCAGCCGCAAACTTATGGCAGCGACCGCGTTGCTTCACGGGTACGTTACACCTTCGAGCCAATCACTTCCCTCTGGCAGTATTTCTCCGCAACAAGGGACTCTTCCTAACCATTTTTCTTTCTGCACTACAGGGCTCCACCATCCGCTCCCCGCCAACTCGCAAACCCACCGGGCCTCGGCCGCTGACGTCCAGCGGCGCCTACAGTCCTAGCAACATCAAGCGCACGCGCTACCGCGGCAGTCCGATGCAGATCGACTATGACGACGACTATTAAGACGGACGCTCTGACCGCACTGTGATACCCTTCGGGCTTGTATTTGTGTCTAGCGAGTTTTGCTCATGACTTTTGCGCTTTTTCTCTTCGTTGTTTCTTTTCCATCTGACGACCCTGCTTGTTTGTTCGGCTTCATCTCTCACGCCCTTTACGACACTGACGACCGTGCCTTGGATTCGAGGATTCGAGGAATTCTTGAAACCCGCATATCATCTGAATCATCCCCATCTCATCTACAAGCAATTGTGGCCAAAATCCTTTCTTCTACTTTTGGTGTCCTGGATCTGATCATTTCGCCTTTTTTTTTTCGTGTTCATAGGCATTGAGGTGGATGGGGCACCCAGCCAGCCAGTCATTCTCTTCCGTGTATGTTTGATTTGTCTCCTTGTCAAGCCTTTGCTCCTTTCGCGCGTCGCATTGCCGAGGAGAGTGCTGGTCATGAGACTTGGTTGTAGATAGCGTGGACAGAGCGTATTTCGTTGGTGCAATCTACTCGGACCCTGTCATTGGGTTGATGGGAATTCTAGAACATTTTGCTAGTTTCTTGGTAGTTTCTTGGTAGAAGAATAGTTGTAGACTTACGTACAGTTGGAAGTGATGCGGGTATTGACGCCGTCAACATAGAAATTAGGAAACAGATTCTGTATTACCGCCATTTGCCGGTGATGCTAGGAGGGAGAGACAGGATAGAGGCTAAGTATAACAACCCAACAATGCGATCAACCCGATGTTTCGCTCTGACCTCAACCATCCCACAACTCAATGACAAGCCCCAAGAAAGAATAGGTATAAACCCCTCGACACTCCGAACTCCCAGTGCTCTTTACAAGAAAGCTCCAAACCAAGTTTCAATACCGCAGCGCCCATTGAAGGCATCAACGCCCATCCCTAATAGTCAGAAAAGGGCCGCACATAAGTAGTCCCCCTCTCCCGAAACGCAGACGACGCCGTCGCATCCGAACTATCCTCCATCCCCTCGCTAACAGGGAACCGCCCGGGGTAACTCTCCGTCGAGCGGCACTTCGTGTTCCGGTCCGAATCTAGACTCAGCTGCGTCGAGTCGTCCGTATAGCGTGACGAGGTAGACGGTATCCCGTCGCCCGGCCTGCTGGGCCCGTCAAATGATACCGCAGGTGACTTGACATAGAGGGGGGCGAACTAGGGATCGAATCGATGGATGTGCCGTGCACGACCTCGATGATTTGGTGGTCTTCTTGTCGCGGGTGCTTAGTGGTGAGTTGTGGGGTGAAGACCTGCTGGTGCTGGGTGGTTTCCAAGGCAGGGCGCGGGCGGCAGGTGGAAGTAATAGATTTTTTAACGGGGTCGTAGTATGAGGAATCAGAGACGTTGCGATACGCTTCGTCCATGGGCGAAGGGCGCGCGTACTCAACGCGGCTCTCGTGCACCCGGTTCTCGAGGTGCAGACTGGGCGATGCGCGGCCTCGTGGCGAGCCGGGGTAGCACTGCGGCGGGTTGGCGAGGTCAACCGCGCGCGAAGGAGCACAGCACATGCTGTCAAAGCCTACATGCGAGGCGTGTAGGGCCGTCGTGATCTGGTGGCAGATGGGGTCCTCGTGCACGAGCAGGCCGCTCGGCATCGGCGAGCGATAGACGGACGGCGGGACGATGCCGGTGATTATGTCGATGGCTAGTCTTTCGGCTCGCTCCATGGCAAGCCTCAAGGGTGGAAAGTCATAGCGGCAGGGCCAGAATGGGCGCAGGATGAAGGAGATCCCGTAGATTAACTGGAGGTAGAAGAGGACGACCACGAGCGAGATGGACGTGAGGAAGGAGATGGGGAGGATGGCGATGGAGTGTGGGGCGTGCTTTTGGAGTAGCACGGGCATCTCGAAGGTGGACTGAAGGAGTGAAAGGGCTGGACCTGGGAAGATGTTATCTGCAACTGCTAGGAATTGGATCTTGTCCATGTTGACAATGAAGTCGGTCAGGAGCAGTTGCGGAGGAAGGCGCGATGCCAGACTCGTCGACACTGCGTCCGATTTGCCCTGAACGATCTATACAAAATCAAAATTAGGATCAATAGAACTATGGGACGATCGTCAAATTATTCACCATCATATATTGCGTGGCCCCGTACGCCAGATCTCTGCGAAGATAGATCCTGTAGATTCCATCCCATAGATTCAAGTGGAGCGTCGATCCGCGGGAATGTCAGACAGCTTCCGGCCAGAACTCCGCCGCAACCTCACCTCACCTTTCCCGCCAGAATCCATGACCACTCGCCTCGCATCCCTCCGCTCCGCCAAATCCGTCATCATGTCTACCGTCGCAGCGGAGTGCACCCATCTTCGCCCGCGGCGATTCGCCCCGCTCGATGCCGGGAAGGCGTCGGATGCGCCGGTGCTGAAGGGCATAGTGTTTGATGTGGATGGGACTTTGTGGTAAGGATTTTCTCCTCCTTTGTGTCTCAGTGGTTATATGAGTAGTTAAAGGTGGGCTGTTTTGTTCCTCGTTTCGCTCTTGTAATGGCTGTGTCCAAAACAATCGCGATCTCTGCGATGCGTGGTATTAGAAACCCCGTCTTGCCTGGACTGGTTCGGGGAACCCGATTGTGACTTCGAACTGCCGATACAGAAGCCAGCTAACTCTCTTGTAGCCTGCCACAGCACCATATGTTCGCCGAAATGAGGTAAGTTCAATATCTGAATCGATCAGCCCGTGGTCTTGTTGGCCGGTCTACCAAGCTAGAAGAGCACCGGGCAACCTATATACTACATCCCCAAACGCCATATCGCCCTCCTCTAACCATCCATCCAGAGCTGCACTGGGAATCGACAAATCGGTCGACATTCTCCACCACATCCGCGACCTTCCCACGCCCGAGGACCGCGCCGCAGCGGTCACCAAGGTCCAAGCCGTCGAACGGCGCGCCATGCTCGAGCAGCAGCCGCAGCCGGGCCTCAGCAAACTAATGGAATATCTCCAATCCCGCGGGCTGCGGCGAGCACTCTGCACGCGCAACTTTGAGTATGTGCCTTCTCGCCTATACGTAGTTTCCAAGTTTTCTGTTGATTAATAGACCCGCAGGGCCCCGGTCCACTATCTCATCCAGAACCATCTTCCCAGTCACATTTTCCTTCCCATCATCACCCGCGATACCCCCAACCTGCTTCCCAAACCGGATTCGGCAGGCATTCTGCATATTGCGCGGGAATGGGGGTTGACGAATCGGGCGGAGAACTTGATTATGGTAAGCCTTTCATGGATGTTGTAATATATTCTCATTGCCCCCGAACAATTCTGATCGCCCTTTACCAACAGGTCGGTGATAGCATTGATGATATGACCTCTGGTCATACTGCCGGCGCGGCAACGGTGTTGCTGCTGAATGAGCGGAACGGTCATCTCCGCGAACATGCCCATACAGATTTGTGCATCACTCGTCTGGATGAGCTGGTCGATATCCTGGAGCAAGGATTCGTCGGCCGGGAGCAAAATGATGTGCACGAGTAGAGATCGTAAGCTTGATAGATATCCGTAGCTACGCATTGAAATGATATCATATCCGGGCAGACATTGGGGTGTTATAGATGGGAATCCCTACAGTTTGCTCCGAGGAAGGGTCTCATAGACGTGAGCTAATGTATAAAATCGCAGTTCCAAGTCCCAATCAGACCGTTCAAATGTACACTGGTATTAAATTTCGTGAATACTATTTCATGGCCGCCCTCCACGGGGCTTCCCACCGCGGCCACGGCCACGACCCCGACCTCCACCTCCACCTCCGCCGCCTCGCGGTGGTGGGCCTTTCGGGCGGGGGCCAGACGGTGGCCGGCCTCGTGGCTTATCAGCCACCACGCTGCTGCCAAACTTGATAGTCCCGCGACCTCTGCCTCGTGCCGGAGGGGGCGGCTTCCGGCCACCTTTGCGGGGCATCATGTCGTCCTCACTATTGGATGGCGGCGTCCGAGGCCCACGAGGACGTCCCTTGCCGCGCTGGTAACTCGTCGGCGGAGGGGGGCCCTTTCGGGATCGGACGGGGTCGTTGAGGTTTGTGATATTGGCTGGATCGATGTCTTTGAGGGTGAAGGACGCAGTTTTTTGTTGGAGGTCGGGGGGAAGATGTGGGCAGTCGCCAATGAGGTGTTTCCCGCTTGTGCAGTGGGCACAGGAGATGGAGACTACAATGTTTTGGGAGAGGGGTTCCCGCATTGGGAGGTTGTATTGCAGGTCGCAATCAGACTCCATGTGTGTTGAGGCACCACACAGATCACAGGGGACTTCAGCGGCCGAGCTTTTCAGGGGCGATGGGCAGTTGTCTTCGACGTGGCCTCGTTCGCGGCAGCGTTGGCATCTTCGCCATGAGGGACATTGTGTGCTTTGGTGCGTATCCCATGCTCCGCAATGGATGCACTTTATAGGCGTTAATATCAAGTGGAGACAGCGTCAGATTAGAACAATACGTACCTCCTTGGTTGGGCACACTTCAGCCATATGGCCCTGGCGAAGACACTCGGTGCAGCCCACCGGGAGCTGGAGATCGATGGCATTGACGTCTCGATCCCAGTACACCAACTTAGCCTGAACATCCATGTCATCTTGCTTCAAGTCTAGCAGAGAAACAGGTGCAGTGGGATATTTCTCAGAAAAGCGCTTGAACGCCTCTTCTTTAGACTCGGTCTGCACTGGTTCAGAGCCCGGAAGAGGCGCTGCAGTGCTCCCATTAGGTTTTCCATTGGCGTGACCGTTGGACAGGCTGTTTTCTAAGAGTAGAGACTCTGGATCATAATCATCTGTGCCATCTCCCTTGGTGCCAATGTTGAGCATGAGGGAATCGTCGGCTTCGGAGTCCAGCTCAGAATCATCCGAATCACTTCCCGAGTTCACCTCGCCTTCTTCAGAGTTGGTATTGACCTCGGAATCTTTCACCGAGTCTGCCTTGCTCGCCTCGGACGATACAGAAGCACTGCGACTGCGCCAGTATGCGCCGTTTACGGCTTTGAACTGCTTTGCGGAGGTTCCATTCGCGGTGTGTCCGTTTGTCTGCGGCTGTGGCTGTGGCTGTGGCTGGGCCTGAGGCTCGGCTTTGCGCTTCCCCAGCGACGTTCGCACCGCAGCCTTTGTCCCCTGGTTCCAGCTAATCGCCGGCGCCGTGCTGCCCGCATGGGGGTTGGCGGGCGCGGGCGCGGGCTTGCCTTGCACATCAGATTTGTCCGAGTCATTGTCTGAGTCTGAGTCTGATCCAGAGCTAGATGTATCATCGGGATCGACTGCCAACAAGTTGGCGCTGAAGGCAGCCCCCTTAGGGACGAAGTCGCTCACATCGCTGTCTTTGCGGGATCTGTTCCGTCGCCGCTTTTTCGTGGGATGGGAGTCGCTGTCGGGCCTGGTTCGGGAGGGAGTGGTTCTGCGAGCGCGCTGGACGCCGAACGAGGCCGTTCGCGAGTCAGCGTCATCTCCAGGGTCAGACATGACCAGTCAGTTGCTCGAGTTGGGGTTGGAGAGCGCAGGGAGGAGTGGAGGGTCGGGGATTAAACGGCATGGCCAGCCAAATTTTACGGCTGCGGGCACGTGCCAGTTGTGCAAGATGGCCAGTGTGTGTTTGGGGGTGGAAGTTGGGACGATCTCTTCCTGTATAGAAAGTATGAGACAGCGAGAGAATGAGACAGCAAGATGTCTCAAGAGGTTATTCCGGGTATCCTATGCAGTTTGGCTTGTCGCACAATGTAGTCGAGTAGCTAGCTGGTCTAGGCAGAGCCTCTCCACGGTGGATATGAGTCGCAAAACAGAAGTATCAGTAAGGACTCAGTCCCACATTCTATTTTCGTAGACGGAATAAGGCAAAGAAACTAGAGAAAGCCACCTCTCCATCTAGAGTGATGTTGTCAAGCCACTGGGCCCCTTTGTCTCGCCACCGGCAGCACAGAGACCTTGTTCCGCGTAGTTCGTCGGTGCTAGTTGGAAGCGTACTAGTCGCGTCTGTGCTGCTCCGAGCTTGTGAGCGCTGCACGTGTCTGGCCCAATTCCCAAACCTCAATTCCTCGTCCTCTTTGTCTTTGTCAAGTTCGCACACCAGACTGCTATAATCCCGTCCACCTTCTGGAAACGCTCGACACTCAACGCTTTGGGAATTAGCAGAAACACGGCGCGCAAGGGAAAATCGAGACTGCCCCGTGACCCCCCGAAAGTCCGCCCGACTCCAGTTCTGGGCCGTTGTGCCACCTTCATCATCCCCACGCTCTTTTCCCCCTCCTCTCCTCACAAGTGCTCTCGCTCTCTGTCACGCTGGCGTCCAATACTTCCAAGTCCTCCCTGCTGGTTCCTCGTACCATCTCCTTTTCTCCCGAGATGGACGGACCACAGCGGTTATCCCCCAACACGCAGAAGCAGGGCCGTCGGCGGCGGTCCAGCAGCATCATCTACCAGGAGCCCGCTGAATCCATGGAACATATCAGTGACCAGGCTGCGCTGCCCAATCTCAATGCAAACTGGGTCCATGCCAAGGGTGAGTCAAGCTTGCGCTGTTTTTTCCCCAAAGTCCCGACCGAACCGCTTCGGACACGGTGGACAACACCCCGAACGGGAGGAGGAACACCCATGATACCGAGCTGGGCTAACTAGGAATGTTGTCGTAAACAGGTGCCTGGACCATCCATTTCGTCCTCATTGCCGCGCTGAAGATCTTCTACGATATCATCCCAGGTGTCTCCCAGGAGACCTCATGGACCCTCACCAACATCAGCTATATGTTCGGCTCGTTCCTCATGTTCCATTGGGTGCGGGGCATCCCGTTCGAGTTCAACGCCGGTGCCTACGATAACCTCAACATGTGGGAACAAATCGACAATGGCGACCAGTACACACCGACCAAGAAGTTCCTGCTCTGCGTGCCCATCGTGCTCTTCCTCCTCAGCACACACTATACCCACTACGACCTGACATACTTTACCATCAACTTTCTGGCCACATTGGGAGTCGTCATCCCTAAATTGCCTTTCGTACGTTTTCCATTTCCTCGGACCTCCCCGGAATGACTCAATTACTAACAAATCGTGTCTCCAGTCACATCGGCTGCGAATAGGCCTCTTCTCCGATATACCAGACGAGTCATAGTGTTTCCTTTTTCCTCCTTTTTTGGCTACATCGGCGTCTTCTGGCCTGCGAGCTCGCTCCTTGTGTTCCTTACCTTCCCTCCTTGAAATATTCGAACCCATCGAACCGTCCGACTCCTCATACAGAAGTTCTTGCATTGCGTTGATTCACGGAGTTTGAAATCCGTTTGTTGGCTGTCGCAGATTTTCCCTTCCTTGTTCCCTTTTGGCAAATATGAAGAACACCGCAAAGAAATGGGCCGGGAGAGACAGAACCGGTCTTTCGTTCACCACCTGTCCTTTGGGTTGTCTAGGTTTCTCTCAGCTTTAGAGCCCTGCATATCCTATACCGCACACTTCTGATCCTTTTCTTTCTGCCGATATGTAGCATGGTAATCCGGAAGCTGTAGAATTGCCGGGAGCTCCGAGCCTCTGCATAACTGGGGGCTTGCAGCTACTTGAGTACCAACCTAATGCAAGTCATTGACTTTAGTCATTCGTTTTTGGCTTGGCTGTGCGGGGTTTCATTGCATCATTCTAGTGTGTACCTAGTAGCAAGTACCACAAGGGATGAATCTCTATCGTGGGGAGGGAGCCATCTACGCAAAAGTTTTCTATTCTTCTGCTCCTTCTGCTTTTTTGGTGGGGGTGGGGGAAAGCATGACAGTGAGGTACATCCCTAGTAGGAACATCTCTCTGTGGCTGTTTGGTGGATCTGAAATTGCAACATGCTATGACCTCGTAACAATATACATCAGGACCAGTAGTATCAGAGCATGCATTGGATTGCACTGCCTGGGTAGTACTCCAACAGCCATTATAGAAGGCCATCAATGATGACCCATTCTCAAGAATAAGAGCTTCTTAAAGTTGAAAAAAAACATAGATTCAAGGGCAAGGGCGTTGATCGTCCTAAACTAAATCACGGCAAGAGGCACGCGAACAACTTCAAGCACAAATATCACTCAAAGACAAGCTGATTGCTACCAGCCAGCAACAGTTGGAAATAAGAGCTTCAACTTCAACCAACTTCTTCCCACCTTTCCTTTCTTACATGTCCTCTCAATCATCCTACCATACACATCACATCGAACTACTGCCTGCGTGATTGCCCAACTTACGTAATCCTTTATCGATAAGCACCAGGTCCAGAAGACGCGGCCAGCGGCGGCGATGTCGTTGCAACACGCCGAGGCCATGGCTCCCCCGGGCGACTTCTCGCATCGGACGCCCAAGCCGTTGCCTTTCGAGTTGCTTCAGCATACTGGCATTTTCTTTGAGGAAAAACTCTGTCCGTCCGCTTTCCTCGTCCCCCATCCTGCGGAGAACTCCATGCGGCTAACACGCAATTATCAGATACACGCGCGTTAGAGCTTTTATTTAGCACCCTTGCGTCAGGAACCTATGCCTCCAACAATGTCCTAGTGCCCTTGCCGCAGCATCTTGCCCTTGCAGCGACTTTTTTGGTCCATCCGTCGACGACGACGCGCGCCAAGTCCACCGAAGAAAAAGATGCGCCAGATGTTGCCCTGCGACTCCTGCGACTCTATAGCGCCCAAGTCAACCCCATGGAGGCAAAGCTCAACCTTGCCTTCAGTTTTACGCAGTCTAAACTCTCGCGATCAGGAAGGCGATGCCACGAGGAGCATGATCCGACCAGTGAATTACGTCACGACGAGACCCGGCTGCTGAACCTCGAGCTGGGCAAGGGAGACTCGTTGTGGTCTCGTGCGGAGGACTTCTGGCATGCTGTAGGCTGGGCGTTCAATTGCTCCGTACTGCATCCGGAACGATGGGACCGCTGGCAGATCTGGCTGCATTTCATGTGTGACATACTTATAGACGACTGGACACAGCGAGAGCAGACGTACGAGGCGACGCAAGCACAGAAAAAAGACAATCCCCAAGATGGTATACCAGAGGGAAACGGCAAAAGAAGGGGCCGAGGAAGACAACCCCTGGAAGATGACCTAGGCGTCTTTCGGGAGAGTTTGATCTTTCAGTATATCTCCGCCGGCGTGGGGCACAGAAATACTCGCCGGATCGTAAGGGCCATCTTTGCGGACGGCAGTACCGCCTCGGTGAATGAGTTTCGAGAAGTGTTTGATAAGGAGCTTGCATCTCTCTCGGCGCATAAACACGGAGCAAAGGCGAAGAAGAGAGAGCGCGAAGTCAATATCGACAAGGAAGAATACGGTGACTACTTGACCGATGATAGCGATGAGGATGCCTCTGTCTCTGGTCAGAGCAAGCCACAGTCCCGCGCCCCCACGCCCCTGGGTGATGTGTCGAAGGGGAGGCGCTCGAAGCGCACTCGGCGAGGCACCAGGAACGCGTCCGATCCAAGTGGCGCAGAGCCCGCTCCCGAAGCTTTCGATGCATGTCGAACCGCCCTCGCTCACAATAGTGGTGGTGTCTCTCACATGGGCGGCCTTGACTCTCTTGGACTGCGTAAGAAGTTCCTCGGCATTTTATCGAGAGTCTCCGATTATCTGCCCAAGGACTTTATCAAGCTGGGTGAACTCTACCACTTCTTCGTGGAGCAGATCCGCCACATGCCCCTGCCGATCTTCCAAGTCTTTGTCAATCCATTTGTGGCTCCGGAACTTGACGATGAATCGCAATCCACTCTCTGCGAGTTTCTGCTGTTCAACATGATTGAAAGCTCTGCACGGACATCGCACGATAATTACCTCACCGATGCCAAGCTGGAACAATGCTTTCTCCCATACGCAGCCGCTACGGCCAGTGTGGTCGACGATGCCAAATTCTCTATTCTTCTTGAATCACTAGTCACTCTGTTGGCGGGCCAGAATATGCTCAAACTCACGCCCTCCCTGAAATCCGCCGTCAAAGCTGGGATTCGCCGTCGGGAGGATAAGGAGTCATACCGCAGCCAAGCTAGCCGGAAGAAGAAGTCGCTTGAATGGTGCTGGCTAGAGGAAAGCGGGCAGAGATTGATGTTCCTGGTTGATCTTCTCGAGGTCCAGGACGGTTAGAAGGTGTGAGGGATGGGACTCGCTGGAGTCACGATAATTACGATAGCAATGACCGTCACGATCCATATTCGGGTATTACTAGAATTACTAGAATTACTATTTCTACATCATGTCCCAACCCCTCCGAGCAAGGACTTAGTTCCCTTAGAAAAGGTCGTTGGACCGTGCATATCAAGGCGGAGTTATTGGGTGAGTAGAGATCCATCTGGATTCATGTGGGCGCAGAACCCATCCCGAGGTCTTTCGAAATCTGTATTGAATATAGACGGCCGTCTCTCCACCTTCTCGGGATGATATCCAATCACTCCAACACGCCTCAGGAGAGCAGCAAAGAAATGTACGGATCCATCAGCAACTCCACAATATCATCGTTTCCTTTTGAGAACGCCTCCTTCATCTCATTCTCCAAGACTTGTGCCCCGTGGTCGAGTAGCGCTTGTACAATCTCCCGATGTCCGTAGCGCACAGCCCGGCACAGCGCACTGCCCGACAGAGAGTTACATGAGACGTTGGGAGCCACGCCCTTCGCTAACAGAAGACGGACAACCTCCTTGTGGCCTTCACCCGCTGCTTCCCAGAGTGCCTTGATTCCCGAGGACTGGGCGTCGATGCCGCGGTCCAGCAGCACCCGCACGATCCACAGATATCCCCCGTAGGCCGCTGCTTCTAGCGGGTTCCGCGAGGCAAGGCCAATATTGCTAAATCCCGTGTTGACATTGGCCCCCCGATCTAGGAGGAGCTTCACCACGTCTGCGTGGCCATGATGGCATGCGTCTGCCAGGGCCGTGCCACCAAACTCGCTCTCCCAGCTGATGCTTGCTCCTCGATTCAAGAGTAATCTGACCAGCTGCGTATTTCCGTTCCCAGCCGCGGTCGTCAACGACCGATCACATTCACAGCCTGGCCTCAGAATGAAGCCATGATCGAATAGAATTCGCGTGGCTCTGATGTCCCCGCGCCCCACAGCTTTGTACAACGGGCAGAGGCCTCTCCGTGGCCAGTTATGCCAGCTGTCGGGGTCCCTGGCAGGGTCTTCCGCGCCATCGGCTCCTCGCAGCTTGTCCAGTATCTCTCTGACCAGAGGGACGATGCCGAGATGGGCCGCAACGTCGATATCAGACCACCACCATCCTCCATACCCGCTGTATAGATACATCCAGTTGTTTCGTTCCGGGCCATCGCCAGTGCACAACACCCGAACTGGATCCAGGGCTGCTTCTGCGGCGGACTTGGGTTGTGAATTGTAGTGAATGGGCCAGTATTGCGCAGCATATCGTAGAAACGGGGCCCTGCGCTCCTCACGTCGCATATTCCTCTGTACTTTTGGCTTTTTGTATTTGTGCTCATTGTAATGCACATATGATTTCATCTTGAGGGTTAGTAGGAAGAAGAGACATGCTCGCGTAAGCATTTCATGTCCCAACGCCATGTCAACACGACCTCTCCAAGAGGATGATGCGTTGGGCAGCGCTGGTGATGGAGTCTCATTCCTCCTCAGCAGGAAATCCCTCGCTGATTTGTGAATAATAGTGACCGTTTGTTGATTCCTTAACAAAACGCCATCCAGAATACCCATGAGAAGGTCATTCTGCTCAGGGTGCCGTCTAGCCAACTCCCCATAAAAGCGCCGATGCGGAGTGGATATAGCAGCGACAGGATCGGCATCTGAAAACTCAATCGCCGAAAGTAGCTCTCGGCTTGATAGCGGTCGCTGTACGGCCAGGAGAACATGAAGCATTCGGTCGACCAGTGGAGCACCCCATTTGGCAGTCGTCATGTCCAATGCTTTTTGATAGACACCGTCCACGTCCGTTGGAAAGTCTCCTAGCAGAGTGTCCACGCTCGCAAAGGGTGAAGACCCATCTGTCTCTGCTTTGAGCGTATTAAGAATCAGGCTAGTGGCCACTCGCAGCCACAGCCAACTCTTCGTTTCATTTCCCCGTAGGATATGTCTGGCCCGCTGCTGCTGCTCGCCCTGAAGATGGTCGAGAACACCGTTGATAGTAGGCTCCATATCCAACTGGATTCGATGATTCAGCTCATCAATGCCAATCAAAGTGGTCACTCCGGCACCAGCTGCATCTCGAAGCTCCTCAAAGTCCCGCTTTAAGCCACCCTCTAACGAGCAGCTGGTCACCAAAAGCTTCACGATCGACGCCGGGCCTGGCACTAGACCTGTATCTTCCGAGTAGAACTGGGCGATAGCTCGCAGAAGTTGCGTCCTCTCACTGGACTCACATTCATCCACGGCATCCAGAACACATACAAAGTGCCCAGCACGCGCATCGCGGGCACACCGTACAAAATGAGGCCATACTTTGTCAAAGTCCGACAATGGCTCTTTCAACAAGTTTCCAGCCTCCCGTCCTGTGGGTAGTTGGGCCCAGGTTTGCTCGATAAAGGCAGGATACGGCGACTTCCCAAAGAGATGATGTAGCTGAGCGCAGACCGCACTGGCAGCCGTCATCCGCCGCGCATGTCCGTCACGGAAGAAGTAGTAAGTAACAGTCGTATGTGTTTCAGGGGCCAAGTGTCCTTTTCCCCACCAATCTCCGGCCTGCGTTGCGAGTGCCTTTGCGAGCACGGACTTTCCTTGCCCAGGGCTGCTTGTTAACCATAGAATGCTAGATTGGTTGGTGTCGCGCCAGCGCTTCACACGTGCATCCTCGAAAAACCAGCTGCCTGTTCTATCGGACATTGAACCGTGGTGATTATCATCATGGTCGTAGCCTGATGAGAGCTTGCTCATAGCATCCTGCCGTCTGGTGTCGGGCATTGCTCAGGGGCCCGGGATCGGTGCGGTTCTAAGTGGTAGCATGGCAATGTCGCAGATCTATTGGATCTCGCCCATTTTGTCCAAGGTCAAAAACTCAAAAATCCTCAAAGATATCAAAAACTGCCTGAAGGTAAACTGACGGGATATGAGTTCTTAATGTTTCCTTCGCGAGGCTGAGCACAGGCCCCCTCCATGGTCGGTCAGGCGGCAGAATTCATGGCGTGAGGCTGAAAATAAGCATCCAATTGAGGAGTGGCTGCACCTTTGTTAGCCACCAAAGTTTAACAGCTTTCTCGAAAAACAGCAGCGGCCAGACGGGATTAGATAGCGCTGCAATTCATGGAAAGGCAAAAATCTTGGCTCTATTCACTCGGGATACTTGATCTATGGGGGAGAGTGTGTTTGCGGTGGTTGATTTCTGTGTTTCGATCGTCTTCATACATTTCCTGGCAATCTCTAGCCCCAGAGGCCATTGAGAGTACTGCCGTAGGTAATGGGGAGGAGTATACGGAGTACAAGGCACAGTTCCGCAATGACCGGGGTTCATGTATACCTTGCGCTATCTACATAAGAAATTGCATCCGTGGTGACCAACAGAAACAAGAGAGACATAAGCATAGAATGGTGCGGCTTCCAGAGAGAAACCTTGCCGGAAGGAAAGAATCCACCAATCCACCAAGTCGCCGACGCAAAATCAAACAAGGTCCTGCAGCCTGAATAATAGAAAAAAAATGGAATAATAAACAGCAGGGATAGAACAAGAAACTCCTAGGTTGAATAGGGAGGAAGAAAATGACTGTTTAGGGCGGAGGACGAGGGCCAATGATCTGGCGCCTGGCGCCTCCAACGCCCAGGCCTGTTCCGCCGCGGTTCTGGTTGTCGCCACCCATGTAGCCATATTGGTGAACATCCCAGCTCTGGCCTGGCCCCGAGCCCATGGAGGCATCACGCGCGGCACTTTCGGTTTGTTTCTGGTTCTCTTCCCACTCGCGCTGGCGTTCCCGTTCCCGCTCCATCTCCCGCTCCAGGAGTGATTTGGATGCCCATCCACCAGCGCGAGTCTTCTGCTGAGAGGCAATACGGCGGCTATTTTCGGCGTCGACTTCGGAGGTGGTGCTGTAGTCTTGCGGTCGGTGTGTAGATGGGGCAGGGGCCTGCGGTGGTGTGTTGGATGAGAGGAAGCGGTCGACGCGGCTCTCACGGCCATGGTTTGCAGAGTAAGCCACCGGGTCCGGCAAGGGACGTGGAGCTGGAGGAAGGTCGCGAGGTGGGACTACGGGCTTCGAAGAGGGGACAGGCTCTGGTAGCGGACGAGGAGGTGGAGGGCGCGCCTGCTCTTCCGCTGCCTCGGCTTCCTCGGAGGCTGCTGGCATGTCCTGGTGTTTCTGCCACTCTCCGCGAAGCATCCGGCGTTCCTGTTCAAGAGAGGTGAGATCGTAGCTGGGCTTGGGAGGCACGGGTATAGGACGTTGACGGCTGCGGCTGCGAGACTGAGTCTCATCGCCACTCGGAGTCTGAACACTCTGCCGCTCGCTCTGATACTGGTGCTCTCGCTCTTTGGCCAATTCCAACTCGCGCTCAAGCTCCTTGATGCGGCGGCTTTCTTGGGTCTCCTGGGGTAAGCCAGCCCCGCTGCTGGCACTGACGTTGCGAGGAGACTGGTCGGCCTGGTACTGACTGAGGAATTGGCCATTGAGACGGGCATCGTTGGCGCCCCGTCGACGCTGTCGCTCTTGCTCCAAACGTTCTTCGACTTGTGTCTCTTCTGCAACGCGGCGCTGCTCCTCCTCCTCCCACTGGCGCTTCTCCGCTTCCCATTGCTTCTTTTCAGCTTCCATCTCCTGGCGTTCCTTTTCCCTCAAGCGAGCGGTCTCCTCTTCCCACCGACGTTCCTCCTCGGCCTTGGCCCGGGCCTCTGCTTCCTCTTGCTCTTGCTGACGGATCCGTGCGGCTTCCTCTCTATCCGCGTTCTCCTGGCGAATCCTGTCTTCCTCCTCACGTCTACGTTTCACTTTCTCTGCCATACTAGGCACAGCTGGGCCTGGAGTGGTGATCTGTCGCCGAGCACCGAATGCAATGCCTTGATTGCCCTGACTAGCTCCACCCATGTAGCCATATTGGTGGATGTTCCAAGCCGGCGAGGTCGCTCCCTCATCTCCTCTTTTGCTCCATGAGCTATATGACCCTGATGGCTTTGTGGGGCTCCCGGAACGGGGGTTGGCATCGCTGGCGTTGCTCGAAGCCCGACCATTTCTAGTAAAGGAGCCAGTGCCCGACGAACCGGTTGCATTCGGACTCACCACTGCGCGCTTGCTCTGTGGACCAACTGGACGAGGGAACTTGCCGGGCTCGAGAGCATTTGCTCGTCGGCTGAATGCTGCTATACACTGGAGGACTTGCGCTGGGTCCTTGGATTCGTACAGATCCACCGTAAGGAAAACGTCGTGAGGAGGAAGATTCAGAGGTGCCAGTTGGCATGCGCGAAGGAAATGCGAGATGTTCTCCATCTGTACGAATGGCATCGTCGACTGCTTATATTTCACGCCTGGTGGCACGGCCAAATTGACCAGCCTTGTACAAAACCAGTCAGGGCTCCAATTCCAGGCAACTAGAGCATGGAAAAATTGCAATTACAACTCACTTGCACAGAGCCACACCGTCTCTCAACCCATCTAGCAGATCGCCGGACGGGAGTTTCTCCCGTAGAACCTCCTCGATCCAGTCGCGCACTTCCGCGGCTGCCTGCGGGGTATAGCGGGACAGCCGCATGTTGCGCAGGTCTTTGTCCAGTGAAGTGACGGAAGCCATGGTCAATTTTGAATCATCGGTCTGTGGTCGGATAGCGTTGTGTCGAATGACTGAACAGGCGTTGTCGCTGTCTGCCTGTGTATCCCTTTGCGCGGGTGTGCCTAATCAGCCCCAACGGTGGGAAGTTAGGTTGGGTAGCAGGTGAGAGTGATGCACTGCGAGGCAGTTCAAAGAGCCGCACAGGAGGTCAGAACTCAAAATCAGAAAACACTCCGGAGGATACTTATAAGGGAGAGACAAGAGAGTTTGGGGGGGGAAAGGAAGTGGAATGGAATGCCTGGGGCTGTTTATTTCGGATCCGCCGATGACGTTCCTGACGGTGTGGTTCTTTTGCCGCGGGCCACTTTTTCTCCGCGCCTCCTCCTTGCCTCCCTTTGCGTCTCAACAACACCATGGTGAACAGTCTCTGGTTCAAATGGAAGAGCCTCCGGCTACCCTGGCGGCGGTCTATTCTTGTCGGTTCGTTGTCTGTCCGTGGTGCTTTGTGCGCCTTTCCCAAACGTCGCGAACTTGCTGACCATTACTCTCTCAGGCCAGGATCTCGCCGGAAACACCTTCTGGGAGTTCAAAGACGTGGCAAATGCCAACCGATTCAGACGCATCGTGAAATTCGACCCTAAAACACACTATGGAGATGTCCAGGTCACACGTTAGTTTTGTCTCATGCGGGGATATCCGTGCTTGGCTGGCAATGATCGCGCACAGGTCTCCCTGCGATCGCCTGAGGATATATGGCTGACTCTTGCTGGATGGACAGCGCAATGGCATCAATGGCTCCGATATGTCCGCGAACACCCGCCGAGCATTGAAGAGCAGCAGCAAGATTTGATCCGCCAGGCGCAGATCAAGCAGCTCGCTCGACTCGCCGATGAACGCTGGGCCAGCAAACCATCCTTCCTGGATAAACCCAAGACAGAACAGCCACCCCCGCCTAAAGAAACCAGCGATTCTTCTATAAACACGACCACCGAACCTCCCCAAAACGCCTCGCCATTCGCTCGCCCGACCCCACAACCCCAGCCCGCCTCCGCGGAGTCGAAGACCACGAAAGAAGAAGATCCATGGGCTAAGGCCAACACCGGTAACCCGGGAGACAGCTGGCAGCCCGACTCCTGGACTCCTTCATCGAAGAGGTGAAAGTTGGTGCCAGAGGTTAAAAAATGAACCAATGGGCATACAAGTTTAATATTGGCTGAGGAGATAAGTGGCTTTATGAGGATACTTCCAAAGAGTCTCAGTGAATCTATTTGAGGTTTGTCAGAGAGATATCAAGTCACTGATCATCTTGCTACTCTGATATCCGGTCTTTGGAAACGACAAGTTGAGGGTCTTTCATTCGAAGGCTTGCTGCGAACCGTGTATAGTCATTTAAATTGTTGGGGGTTGTATGTGCCTTCACATGCCACCGTTACGACCACTTATCAACTCGCAAATCGCCTTTGTCGGGTTGTAATACAGGCAACCTATGTCCTGACCCCTGTACATTATCTTATTTTCTTTCATGTCTCATACACTGGCTATGTCCTCTATTTTTCCAAGTCGATAAATAAGACCCAATAATTACTCGGGCTTCTTGACGGACCCGTATCTATAGCTCCATTCTACTATTTTAGTTGCATATTCAATGATTACGAAGTGGCATGACGTGATTTTTGGGGTGGCACTAAGGCCTTTTTTTGTGTATTTTTGTAGTAGAAAAGCACTCGAAAGGTCAAGCTCACGAAAGCAGCAGACAAACTAACATGCAAGTAAGTGTCTGTTGGAATGATACGCTCTTTTTTTCAGCCATTTTCCGCTTTTTCCATATGATCTTCGAGTTTTGCAATGTCCTCTTCGAAATGTATCACTCCCCTTTTTATTGTTTTGTCTGTGGTAAATCAGTCAATGGATCCTTGAACGTCGACATTCTGATATCAATGATGCAATTTGAAACGCATCAACTTCCGCAAGACGGAAGCATGAATAGAACAAGACAATTGAGCAAGGCACAAACAGATGGCAAAGCTCGAAAATGCCAGATATTCCGAAATTTAGAAAAGTAAATTCAAGGGTAAGCTCAAGGTTGAACTTCAATGGGACGCATTCTTCAAATGTACACCATGCTCTCTGAAACAGCGTCCGCCAAGGTGGTGCAATCGTCATTGGGCGCCGGAGGGTCCATGTTCTTCATGACAGTAAGATGTTCATAGAAGTAAGCACGAACGTATTTGCGAGCGCGGTCAGCGAACCGGTCAGCCAGGAAAGCGGGAGTGCTGTAGCTAATGGAGCGAGTGCAGCGGCCCATCATGTAGCAAATGTTGTGGGTCAGCTCTTGAACAGCATCCACGGGGTTGGATCCGATTTCCTTGCGTAACGATGGATTGGTGAAAATCTCATCGTGAATCACAACGTAATGAGCCGGGCGCGCTGTGCCCTGGATCGCGGACTGTGCCTGCAAATAGAAGTCCCAGTAGATAGGGCGGGTGACGCCGCGATCGATCACAGTTCCAGGGTTGCAGTTTGAGGTCCGATCCTGTTCTTTCGCACTTGTTGGGTAGAAGCGAGCATTATGACGTTTCCCACCGACCAAGATAGTCACGTTTGGCATGGGCCCCTTGTAGATCGCCTGGATAGCATCCTTGACCAGCCTCAGTTCCTCGGTCAAGACCATGTTGTACTGGCCTTCACTGACGCCATCACGGTAGATCAGGATATTCTGGGGTAGTACTTTATTCTCTTTCTCCCAACGGTGAAGCCGAGCCAGCAGCATCATCTTCAGGTACTGAACAGATTCCTGTTTGCGCTGCTGGATTTGGACCTGGCCTGGCCACTGACCCAGTCGACTATCCACACTCGCAACGATAGATGCAATGCTGGGGGAAGTATCCGGATCAGTAGGAGAAGGGTGAGTCACGTCGAGGCCAACAACCATGGTCTTTCCGGCAGCAATTAATGGAGCGGATACAGGCATCTCAACCATCTGATTGATACCCCCCATCCTCAAATTGACCTTCATGGAGTTATTGGCATAGTACTGATCCATATTTCCAGTTTCCTTCGTGAACTTGTCCAGGAGGCAGCAGTGAGTCAACATGCCAACCTTGGTGTCTCCGACCCATTTGATATGATCGAATATACGGTCCGCGCCAGGGGGCAACAGGATGACTGCCAAGTCGACCTTGTTGTTGCGAAGCTTCGTGAACATGTCATTAATCTGGCCAATCTGTTTGGAAGCGTCGTCTTTGTGCAGATCAATGAACAAAAGTGGAAGGAGAGGAGGAGATATTTTAAGACCCAGCCCCTTCATATTGTTATGGAACTGCTGAAATGCCTTCGTAGGATCGTTCCGAGGAGGATAGCCTCGCGTTAGCACAACACCAGCCCACCGCCCGATAGAAGAGCCGGCGCAAAATTTGTGGTCTCGCAGGTTCCAGGAACCGTTTTTTGGTTGTAAAGTCGAAGCTCCATACTTCAAATTGGGAGCTTGGAGAATTCGCGCAGGCACAGCAACCATCTCAGGGCGGAGGTTAAGCCCAAGGTTCTTTATTTGACCACCTTTAGCACCAATAATTTCACGGCCGTCCTCGAGAATCGAGTCATAGTTCTGTGGAGGTCTTCGGCAACTGAACGCGATGATGTTCTGACGCTGAACGGTACCCAATTCACCGCGAAAGACCTGACCAGCCGGGATGACGCACACATCCATAGGGAGGTATGAAGGCCTCTCCATGTTACCGACGTTCATCACTGGTTTGTTGCCGTACCTCAGACTTATCTTATGTGCTATACAGTTGTATTAGCAGAACTATTCATCAGTGGACGGGGCAGAACTATACGTACCCTTCTTGAAATAGTCGGTGACGCTTATGTATGCTCCTTCTCCGGGCTTGTCGCGCTCCTCCATCCAAAATTGGACATTGTCTGCACAAGAACCAAGGCGAGGTACTCTAGGAGGATGCGCATCCTTCCGTCCATCACGAGGTGACGCAAGGCCGAAGATAGTTTTGACGCGAGGACTCTTTCCCTTTTTAGTACCATTATTGAGGTGGGTGAGTTCAACTCGGAGGAATCGGACGTATCTGTTGAAGAGAACGCGGTCTTCTCCAAAGGTTTTCTCAAACGCTTCGGTCAAGCGGCTCAACGGCCCGGGAGTGTAGAATGCAGTGTGGGTGACATTCAAGTTGAGAAGGACACGACCAGCGGAGAGACGCACACTCGCAAAGAAACCACGAAGACACTCTAGACCACCTTGGAGATCTGCTGACTGTTGACGATCGTCGACCCAGAAAAACTTATTGCCACCTTTACCGATAGTGACAGTACCGGGGTCTTTGCTGGGATGACCGCCCATGAGAATGTTCAGTGCTCGCACAACAATGGCTTCTCTATCGATGAGTTCTTTCAAGGCCGCATCGCGGAGGCCTGTGACGACCTTTTGATGGTCAATGACACCGTAGGAGTCTAGGTGGACCGAGTACTCTTTGAACCCCTCCCCATTCATGTCGACCTTCACCGTCAGCGGAGATATGTTTCCAATCTCCCCCAGGGTCACAAGCTCAGTAGACCCGTCGGTGGCAGCACCAATTGCAGCAATGTTCGGGGTAGCGAGGATATTCGCAAAGATCTCCTTGAGATGCCTCTTAGGGTTAGGCTCCGGGCTAATCTTGACTCTGTAGGAGTAGAACTTGACACTAGGCTTGAACTCCATCTCAAAGAAGTTGGCGCGAAGAACAATAGCGCGTCCTTTGGTACCATAGCCGGGACGGAGAGCCAATTGGCCTTTCGAGGCACGAGCTCCTTGGCTAGACTGAATACACTGGTCCTCAAACTTATGGACCTGTGATGCGACTTGCGCAACTCCTTCCAGCATGGTGCTGTACTAAGATGTAAGTATGTTGTGAAAGTAAATAAGGCGTGATATACTTACCCTGAACCCCCGGAACCACCGCCGGGTGGACGACTACCGCCTTGATAACCACCGCGGGGGCCACCGCGACCACCGCGACCACCGCCGTCACCAACGCCAGGACGACCGCCTCGGTAGGGCAGATCACCTCTGGAACTGCCTCGGTAGGAACCAGACATTGTGTGTCAATGGATTTGTGTCTGGTGGGAGGGAGGATGTGTGAAATTGGAAGATAGCGAGTAGGAGGAGAAGTAGATGGCAGGAGAAGAGTAAATGGCAGAGGAGCGTTAATGGAGTATGGGTGAATGGCGAGAGAGGGATTTTATCACAAGTCTGGGTTCTGTGTGGCCCAGTGTGAAATCCTGGAGGAGGGAGGGCACCGAGGAAAGGTGATCGGGATGAGCGGGAAAATAGAAAGGACGGATCGGAATCGGCGTGAAAGAATGTAAAGGAATCGAAATCTTTTTGTCTGTTAACATATCAGTAATTGAAGCTCGAGATAGTGATGAAAAGACGAACCAAGTCACCGAGGAGACAGGAGGGGGATGGCAGTCTTGTTGATGCAAGAGCAAAAAATTGGAAATGGATGGTGATTAGGACAACACAATGATGAGGGATTGATGAAGTGTGAGGAGCAGAGGCGAACCCAGTTGACCGAGTTAGGGATGATATGAGGGAGAGAAGGGAGAGAAGTGTGAAGTTAACGGTTGAGGGAGATAGCGCATGCAGCACACGATGGAGGAAATGAGCAGGAGAAGCTATGGAAAATGGAGACGTATTGACCGCGAAATGGGGGAAACGAACGGCGTAATATCCGTTGAGAATGAGACGAGTGGGTTGTGCGCACAGGTGGTAACGAAAGAGAAAGTGAGATGGGAATAATGAGATGGTGATCATATGGCAGAGGGTGATATATACAAGTTTCAGAGTCAAAATTGCCAGTCGACTCACCTTGATAAGGCTCAAGACAGCCGCGCAGAATGTAGGTATGTGTGTGTCAAGCGGATAGATGAGAATGAGGATGAACAAAAAGAAATGGAAATAGTTAGAGATGGTGATACGAGCTATTAGAAAATTGATCTGCCAAGGGGAAAAGGTACCAGGAACTGGAAGTATATTGAGAGAATGAAAATAGATGTCTCGAGCTTACCAAAAAGATGTATCCGGTCAAATTTGCTGTAGGCTGCAGATCATCAAACAGATTACGTATGTGAAAGTCTGGAATAATGTTTGATGTTCAAAATTTTTGGTTGATATTAGACATCGACAAATATGTCTAAACATTATATAGAATACATCTAACATTTTGGAGTATAACCCGAAAACCAAAGCTGGAAAGACAAGAAAAAGACAACCCAAACACCAGAACTACCGTTGGAGCAGATATTCCCAATGATGTAAAAATCCCAAAACACCGGCTATAACGAACAAAGATGTCAAGGCAATCAAAGAAAAACTCAAGAATGTTTGTGCTTTAACATAGTACGGCTTCTAAAGCCTCCACGTCACCGCCGGCATTGCGAACGGCGCGAAGAGCAGCCTCACTCAACTTGCGGCGTCGGTCTTTCGCCTCTTGCTCCCGACGAGCCTTCGTCTTGGAGCTACCGGAAGGAGCCACACCAGTGAGAATCTTCTTGCTGTCATGGGCGGTGAAGTTGACGAAGGACACGCTGACAGACTTGTTTGCTCCGCGGGGGCTGGTGGAGCTCTTTGCAGGCCTCGGGCCATTCATGCTTTGACCCGAGAGCTTGCGGCTGTGCTTGCGGATATTATTCCCCTTGACACCATTGCGTGTATCCTTATGTGAGGAGCCGGACTTGGGAGATAGTGATGGGGAGCGGGAGGTGCTGTGGACTTGAGGAGCGGTGAAGGGAGTCATGAATTTTTGGTTGTTCATGGGGAGCATGGAGGAGTCGCCGGACATTTCGAAGGAGGGATCCAGCTGGATCATCAGCCCTCCTTGCATCAAGTCATTTTGGCTCCCGACGCTTTGCATGGAGCGCTGGGGCGCAGGTGATGTGACCATGGTCTGGTAGTTGGTCTGCTGCTGTTGCGCGACTCGAGAGGCCATGGGAGACCACCATTGTGCATCGTGGCTCTGGAGATCGGGGGTGAAGGAGAGAGAGGTGGCTAAGCTGTCTGATTGCCATGATGAAAGAGAATGAGGATCTGAAGAGTGCGAGGAAGAGAAGATTTCATCCGCGGAGGGAGGGCTCGAGTTGGTCAATGCCGAGGAGCCAGAGTGACCCATATATTGTTGTTGATGACGGGCAAGTGCGCCCGCAGAGGGAGATGGCATGGAAACAGCGGGGGACTGGTGGAAGAGGCGAGCATCATACTGAGGGGGCATCTCTACCGAGTCTCTGTGGTGGTTCATGGTGGATGTGTCGGTGGACATGTTCTCATGCTGAATCAGAACATCGGAGGGAGGGGGAGACAATGGGAGGCGATCGTCTGAGCCAGTGAGGCTAAAGTTCTGGATCCTCTGGGCCCAGGCCTCGGGGTACGCCATTCTGCCTTTCTGGATAGACGAGCGCATCAAGCTGGGGGAGAAACTTTGCTTGCGCAGCAGCGCACGACGCTCATGCGGATCACGATGGCGAATAGACTTGGGGGTAATGAGTGCACTTTTGTTCGCTTTGCGCCGAGGAGTAGCGGGGGAGTAGAGGGAGAAGTCGCGGGGGGTCCGCTATGAGCTGTAGGACGGGAAGAGACTTCGAAGGTGTTCAGGCCGAGGTCTGAGATGGCGGAGGGATGAATAGTGTCTTGAAAAGCGAACTGATCGCCAGCAGAGCTGTCGTCCTGCAGGGACCAGTCTTTACTCCAGGGTTGCGGTGATTGACGATGGCGTTTAGAAGTGGAGATAGTGGGGGAGAGATCGCCACAGTCCGATAGAGAGTCCAGCGGGAAGAGCTGGCCAAGGTCGCCAGAGAGCGTGGGGTCTTTGCCATCGGGGGCAGAGGTATCCATATTGACGTATTGGTTGAATAAGTCATTGAAGGAATGATCGAACGGTTGGGCGAACATCTTGCTTTGTGTTTCCGTTTGCGGCCACAGCAGGTGAGCAGCAGAGCGGACGGTGATTGGTGACCAAAAAATCAATGAACCGCGGGGGGTTCGTCCTGATTAGGGCTGGCGGAGGATCGGGGATCTGCGGGGATCTGCCGAGTAGGCTGAGGAGCGAGAGACGTGCAAAGGATGCAAAACGAGTGCAATATGGTCTGCAAAGAAGACTGTTTGACTGTTTGTCAATCAACAAAAACACTGCTGAGTATGCAAAGAAAGCAAAGCAAACAAACAGCTGGAGGCGACTATTTGAATGTTCGCTGGCAACTCCAGCCTCAGACTTTCTGCATACATTCCAAAACGCCGGCCAAGAAGTGTCAGGAATGCGCTATGAAAGACCCGGTTGGCTGTTTGTCGGCTCCACCGGTCTTCGAAGGAATGGCAGAAGTCCCCCCCGAGCATGACAGTCCAATCGTAGAGCCCAGCAGTCTGACGGGCTGTTGGAGCTTCCAAACGGTGCCCACCCCCATGGTGGGTATCCGCTCGGATAGCCACCCGTGGGAATGCAACCCTCCCTCACTAAACCAGAAGCAGCGGGGGACTTGAATAAGTCGTTGTGGCGGGAGTGGGGGGAACGAGGAAGTAGGCATGTCAAATCAACACTCGGTGTGTAAATCGACATCCCTCGTGTGGTGGCATAGAGGAGCATTGAGCATTGGATCGGAAGGCCCGCCGAGCCGTTCAGGAGGAACCATCACTCTTCCACTGGCTTGGTCACCAGGCATCGTCCCCTCTTTCCAGTGTATGCGTCATCACAGTGGTGTTCTAATCATCAGTCGCCCGATCCAGGTTGACTTTGGGGTACGGTAGGATCTGCCGTATCTGCTGGACTGCTCTCCTCCCACTTCTCTTTCTTCTGTTCTATCATTAGTCAGTACTACACTCTCGTGGAGACGCCGTTGTAACTTGGCCGAAGGCCAGGGCGCAGGTGAAGCTGGAATGTGGGTCGGGGATGTTTGAAGGCTGGGTGGAATGTCACGCCCGCTCCAACAATGCACCTAAAAGTCCCTTGGAATTTGAGAGACAGATAGGCCGTTGAGGCTCCCATGCGGCGTATGGCTATGCGAGGAAGAAAGTCCCGATCTGCAGAGGATCGTCGGCCGTCTGTCCTGCGGTTGGCTCTTCTCGAATTGATCCTGTATTCTATAATTATCCACCCTTTTTAAAGAATCGTAGCCGAAGATTCCTGGAGAAACCATCGAATGCATCAGACTATCAGTCCTTGGGCCACGTCTGGAAGGAACCTTCTTTGAACTGTGCCAGGGATCATCGAATCAAAGACCTCCCCAGGGCATCGCGACAGGGGATATGTGAGTTCCTTGGGTATTCTTCGTTTCTCAGGGCACCGTTAAGCCAAATCCGGTCATGGACAGCCAAGCCCTCGGGCGGGTGTCCATTCGCAGAGATATGGGTTAAAGGGGGTCAACACTTCCTTGTAAGAGAGACCGGTATTAGGTGCGCATTGATGCGTCGGCGCTGGTATACGCCCGACTAGGCCGGTGAAAGGACTGAAAAAATGATTTGATTTCTCACTTAAAACGCGTGAATGCATGTTAATGAAACCTGCCGAGCCTTTGGTTCTGGTCTTCTTCTATGGAGCTCAATGCGACAAAAAGTGCACTGGGGCTCTCGAGTCGAATCAGTCGCGGCGGTCGTCCCTGCAACACTGGCATTTCAGGAGGCAGCGCAGGTTGGGGCTGGCATGAGGCGCCCAGTGTGGGCATTAGCGCCTTTCAATTCGTTACATGCACTGTGCAATTCCTGATCATTGTAAGCTGGGCCCAGGAGATGGCCATTCGGTCCGGCCTTGGGCACAGCTCTTGCCCAGTAGACAGGGCCAACCACGTCAAAGTACAGCCTAACCGCTTGACAGATCAGTGCATTAGTTCAAGTAGCGCCTGAAGATACCTGTCAAATAAGTCGGCTAGCACCTCTTTTCCTCTTTCTTCTGCTCGTTTTCCCACGAGTTGTCCTCGAAGAGTTTCGAACTCCTCCGAAGCTCTCTGAAAACCTCCTCGAAAGACCTCTTTGGGAAATCATAGGAAAGCAACTTCACAGCATCTTCATCGGAACAGCTCCTTGCATTGCTGGAGACCTCCCGAGGTTTCCCTTGCTGTTTCGTACGCCATCCACCGCTAAGGTTGCCGGCACTTGAACCGCGGATCCAGAGCAATCGATCGGCGAAGCGGCGGCTGACTCAGAATGACGAGAGATCTCGTGAGGCGACCACCACAGACCAGCTGACAGAATTCCATTGATTTTTCCATCTTTGCTTGTTTTGAGCACTTTGTCGCCCTCTCTCGACTGTTACCTAAGCCCAGTTCTGTCGGCTGCCTTCCTTCAACAGCCTTGCCTGGTTATCCTTCGCCTTCCCGACGGTTGCCGCTGCCCCCGAAAGAGGATTTGCCGGTGACTCAACACCCTTCTGAGGAGGCACCCCGCGGAACGTGGGCTCTCACCTCGGTCATCACAACTTCTCCTCACCATCCTGGTCTCCTGACCATCCACCTCCACCTTGGAATCTCGCTCAACGACCAACAGGCCTCTCGCGAGTGAATCTTCATCCACCCACTGCCGTGAAGGCCCCGCCACAATCCTGTGACATTCCGGTGCCGGTTGCATTGCTTCGCCAAAATACCACGATCTCCTTTGCCTCCTCGTCTTGCCCCGTCACCACATCCCTGACACCACACTGAGTTTGAGTGGATTCTCGTCTTCGACTCGTCTTCTCTGCGACGGAAATCCCACGTTGAATTGCTTCGCGCGCAGTCTTCCAGAACAATACCCGAAGAGTCGCAGGGCAGAGGAAAGACCTCGACCGACCGCAATTACCACGATCCAACACCACACGCGCACAATATGTATTCGCTGCCTATTCATGCTGGGGAATGCCCCGTCCAGTTTCCTTAAGTGATCACACGATCACCGTGTGCCTCACCATGGACCGTTCTCCGTGTATTCGAGGCCATCCTCGCCACTCTATTATCTCGACTTTCCACTAGTTTCTCAACGCCTCTATCCACCACGTACCGGGCCGTAGCGAGGCTCGAAATCTGTCAGGAATATTCGTGGTATTATAAAGATTCGCGAAAACATTGCTATGCCCAAGATGGCCGCCACCCCCGCCACCCACCGGGAGTCTTGGGATTCACTTTCCTCCACTTTTGCGCACCTGGAAGTGTCTTTCTCGCAAGACAGTTGCTACGGTTCTGATGAAGTGTCTGTCTCATCCAAAAATCTTGCTCCGCTGCAGACCAGTACCGAGACCTTTATCGACAAACGCGAGACCAATCTGCACCCACTCTTGAAGTCGATCCTCAAGAACTCCACCTCCGACGTCACCTCCGACATTCAAGATGATGTCAACGATACTGAATCTGAGTCCGGTTATGGCTCAGACGATATTGAATTTGATTTCGATGCTCTCTCAGAGGACGATGAAGATGAGGACGACGATGGCGACATGTCCGATTTTTCTATCTGGGAGGAGACATCGCAGGATGTCCCTGAGACGCGGGAAGACCGCACTGACACTTTCGATGATACATTCATCGAGTTTGGGCCCTCTGTTCGTTTTGCTCCCAAGATCGAATATATCAGCAGCCCTGGGCTCTCTGAGGACGATGAGACCCCTGACGTTCAGATAACATGTCATGAGATGATGATGCTGGCACTTCAATCTGGCTCTGCAAGCTCTTCGTTCCTCTCAGAGGACGACGTCAGTGACGACGATGACAGCGATCACTCTCATCGAGAGTTCGTTCGCAATTGTGCCAACTCTCCTGAGGACTTCACTCGCGATGCGATCGATGTCGATCGCCAGCTGTTTGTCGCCTACATGAACGGTATTCACGGAATAGCCGACGCCAAATACAAAACCTACATTCGCACCCAGGCAGACAACATTAGACTGGGCCACGAATGTGAGTTCATGCATCCGGACGATGCACCTTGCATGTATCTGGATTTGATCCAAAGCCATGTCATCGGAGTTTTCCGCAACCTCCTCTCCGTGGATGAATTGGACGACTTAGTCGTTCTTCGCCAGAAAGACGCCGCCGAGCAAGCAGACTCCAACTCCCCCGAGTGGGCTCAGAATCATCATCAAGTCCTTCTGGGCAAGGTCGAGCACTTCCTCCTGGACCGTCTGGCCAACGGCCGGGTCGATGTATGCCCGGATGAGATGAGCTTCTTTGCCGGCGGCATTGTCCATGCCCTCGGTACTCAGGATCTTCCTGCATCCAATTAGATCCACAAATGCTCCGGGTCTTTAAATAAAACAGAAGCTACGACGTTACGATTATGAACAACACCTTATTTCGGGTTCGCCTTCGGCAAAGGGTATTATCCTCTGGTTCACAACAACCGGGAAATGGAAAAGCGTTCGGGTTCCCAACAGCAACGCGGGCCATGGCTATGCGTCCTGTATTTTGTCTAGCTAGCTTTTGATATCTTTTCTTCCAAGATCTTGCAAACTTCAACCACTTCAGCTGTAGCTTCCCCCCTAGTGTCGTCGTCCGCTCTTGGAACCAGTAGTGGACGGACAGGACAGCCTCTCGCGTTGGTCCTGGCACCTACCCCTGCTGTCCATCCACAAGGATCTCGGGCGCCATTTGCCTCAACAAGGTCTAACTGTTCCTAAACGGTAACTCCAAGACCTTACCATTTGGTCCACCTGTAGCGTACGTCCGCAACCGGGTGTGCAATCGACTTGCACAGGGCATACTTACCAAGAGGGGTGGACGACAGAAAGAAGTATGTCCTAACCCCCTTGAGCTTATGGTCATACGAGCACGGTGGTGAATGATTTATATGGATTTAGCCACGACTCGAGTCTGAAGCTAACGGTCCATAAATGGAGCAGTCTCATTCATCTTTCTCCTCGTGAGCTCTCTTCAGGAACCATTTCGAAATTCCTTCTGGTCGGTCTTTCTGGAGTCCTTCGGGTGCTGATGTGGAATTGCCCAGGGCGATGAGAAGATAGTAGAGATCAAATACTCACCACGTCGAGATATGCTGCTGCATTGCCTACTCATCGGTGTAGGCCGGATCCCACCTTCCCTTCGCCAAATAAAGTTCACCCAACCCAATCCCAAACACAAGAGCCAAATGCCCCTCCGCCACAGTCTAGAATCCCACCACCCACGCCCACCCCTCGCTCGCTCCCGAAACGGGAGAGAGAGAAAGGCACGACCGCGTGTTTCAGACTTGATCCTAACTATCCCCCAAACCTGTCTCACCCCACTTCCCTCCCGAACGGCTCGGAAGCTAACTCCCGCGACCCCTGACACTGACACTCTCTCTGACATCTCCGCCCTCTTGGCTGCGACGAGTAGTCCCCGCGAATGAGCACTTCCGTCTGGTCGGCTGGCGACGACGGTTAAATCTGGCCACCTCGCTACGTTAGCGGACGTTGAGGCGTCGGAGAATTTCCAGGCTCCTTCCACATGCGGCAGGGATGGGCTGATGGCTGATGAGGTTTCAGGTGGGTTTGCGCCCGATGCTTTGTCCATGTTTTTGTGGCGTACTCCGTACCCAGCAATGATTGATATCGGTATCTCCGCTGGATGGGTTGGAGATGTTGCGGGCAACCTCATTGCGCGGGGCGTAGAGTGGTCATCCACTGTCTCTCCACTGGACAGGGACGACTTGGTCCTTCGTAAAGAGATTGAAATGTGGCTGCTAGTGGAGTTCTGCGAGGATTGCCATGGAGATCGACGACCGAGTGGTATCTCCAGGTCTCTCGCGCCCGGGAAGGATTTCGACTGTACGAAGTACTTCAAAGGAACGCACGAGCAACGCAGGTGCATCACGAACTACTAACGCCCTGCACCGCCCATACAGGGTCATTGTGTGACGCTCCTCGCTGATAAGCGGTCAAGTCAGGTCGGCGGCTCAAGTCAGGTCGTGAGGCTGGAGGTATCCAGTCGCCGTTTTGCCGGTGCTGATCACCTAACGGCGAGAGAAGCACAGACCGGTACACAGCGGAGTCGGATACATCCAAGTTTCCCTCATTCATGCCATGCGGTGAGGGGGACAGGCTGTTGAAATCAACGTCTGCGCGAGCAGTCGATTCCGGATGTATCGTGTTCGTGGTATGAACCTTATTCAAAAAGAGTTTGGATGCACACCTACCGCCAATCCGGTGTTCATCACCAATGGGATGATACTTCGCCATAAGATTTATGTATACGCCAGTCGCACATGAACAACATTGCACGCTGTTCGATATACTAGCGCTTCCTTTGCACAAACCCCCCCCCCCCCCCCCCTCCTCTCTCTGCCGTCTTAGCTTCGCGCGGTGTGGAGACCCGGAAGGATTGGCATGAAGAAGTCCAGTTTCTGACAGCGCCGAGTGCGGGAGTGGACCGTGTCCACCCACTATTGCCCTTCACTGGGGTGAGGCCGTGGACATCCTGATTTCCTCGCGTGCGGCTGGCGGGAATTGCCGGTTATGGCGACTCAACTGGGGCAAGCGAGCGATCAGCGCCCACTCTAGAAAATGGGTCCATGATGGGAATAGCCAATGGCCGTAGTGAGTGGCACGAATATTTGGTTATGATAACCTGCGGTGGATGGTGCGTCACACAGAACTTGGCTTCGGGGTCGAGTAGTTCAGGCGAGCTGGGGGGCTTGGGGGCACTGGTAGGACGAGATGAGATGAGATAGACATGGGATGAGCTGATTTCATGGCTAACTACGGAATACAGCACCACCAGATTAATTCCCCCTCTCCTAGCCCGAGCGGCCTGTGATAGCCGCCCATCCTCCTGCGCCCTATACGCTTAAGATAAGCATGCGTTTTGGGGTGCAGGGGAATTTCCTGGATAGACCAATCGCGGGCACAGGCAGTCAGTAGAAGTATGGTGAACCGGAGATGGGAAATGATATATCGCGAGCTGATCGCACTACCTTAAGCCCAGCACAGCACAGCCGTCCATAGAAACTCCCCTGGACGCGTCATGCAATACGTTGTATTTCCCAGTCTTCAACCTTGCCAGGAAAAAGCAACAGAGGTTGGCTGGGGGGCATAACAGAGCTACATGTATACAGAGCACGGAGCGTAAGCAAAAAGAGAGAGCTGCCTCCGCGGCTGCGGAGAGAACGCGGCATGCGAGATGGACAAGGAGACCCGGCCGCCGATCACGCCGGTCATAAAGTCATATATCTCCAGGACGCGAAGGCCCGCAGCATGACGATGCGACGCTTCTCACATGTGGTTTAGGATGATTCACGGGAAGGATTTCCGGGATCTGCCTCATGCTCAGGGGCTGCGATTGACCGCTCATTGAGACTGGATTTCGCCGCGAGGGCTCCACATCTCGACATAGTCCTCCGTCTGGCGCACCTGGTTCGCTGAGATGCCAGGGATGATCAGGGATGATCCCAGTCAATTTTAAGGACGGATAATGGGGTGATTGGGATGCATTGTCTGGCTGTGCTGAGGATCCTCGTCACTCCACCGGGCGTAAGCTTGAGTTGATCATGACATGGTACTTCGTAGAGCGCCGCTACTGCGAGCGCAACCGCCAGTGTTAGCCTCCATCGAGCCACCGAGGATGCGTCGCATTTTCTGGAATCCACGGATTCTCCGAGCCATTCTCTCTGCCATGGGGTGCTCCCGCACATCAGTTCGCGCACGGTGGACATCAGGTAGGGTGGCTGTGGCTGTGATTGGAGGGTCCCACACGATGATCGTTGTGATCGACGGAGGTCAGAATACATCTCCTGGGCTGGATTTACCAAAACTCCTCGGTACATGGTACCGGTCCTATTGGTTCGACTGGGTCCATGTACCATGCTGGATTCGTCACACGAGGACGGGGGACGTGAGGACGTGGGGAGACCTTGCACGTCGTCATTTGGCCGGACGGGATCGGGGAGGAAGGACAGGCCAAGTGCGAGATGCGAGGCGCGAGGCGCGAGGTGCGATCAGGATCCGATCCATCGATCTTGGGGGGTGCGAATGATATCCGGCTGAGACGATATACGAAAAATCGGGCATGGGAGGACCTGGTAGATCGGGCAAGACCCGAGACCACGTTGGCCGGGTGTCGACTATCGAGTCGCTCATCTCAGGAATGCGCCTTATTGGGCCATTGGGGGCCCGAAGCCGCTGATTCTGATCGAGCGCATCGGTGCCTCGTGGGGCGTGCGATTCCCCGTCTCGGGGGAAGTTCCATGGAACGAGGGGTGAGGCCGAAGGAACGTGTGCGTACTCGGAAGATTGTACAGTGCCGGTGGAGTCCTACGACCTATGAGCCAGACCACGGATGTGGTGGGCTCCACCTTGCCAGGCTAATAAAAGCAGGGGGTTTGCGCCCCGCGGAGTGGCCGAGTGGAAGGCATGGAACTGCGATCGAAGCCTACTCCGGAGGTATGGACGAAACGAGCCGACCATCATGGAAATCATAGAAACTATGTAAACTATGTACGGAGGAAACTACGGGAAAGGGCCAGGGTGGAAAGGACTCCGCACAGTACGGTTCCAGCGGCCGATGAGCTGACTGGAGAAAGCCAGAATCCAATAATGCGCCCTCAACGGGCAAGGCGTGAAAGACTAACTATCACTGGGCCCCCGATCCAATGCCATCGGCAGACGGCGATTGGCAGTGCCAGTCCCGTCGACCGAGACGACCCAGACGATCCAGACAATCGCCCCTGATAGAGCCGGATAGCGCACTCTTGGGGCCTGTCGATCGGTTCATTCAACCCGCGACCCCTGGTTTCT
The DNA here is from genome assembly GCF_028826845.1 of Penicillium canariense. NCBI lineage: Eukaryota > Fungi > Ascomycota > Eurotiomycetes > Eurotiales > Aspergillaceae > Penicillium > Penicillium canariense. The sequence continues at coordinate 1,400,348 of NW_026622729.1, forward strand.
TCATCGCGATAGGCCGTCCAGCCCCGTCACCTCAGGGGTGGACCATGGTTGCGAAGGGAGGTATTCAGGCAGGTACGATGGGAGGTGAGAGGGTGTCACGACCTGCGATGTCTCCTACGGAGTACTTCGGGGGTACTCAGAAGTGGCCGGAGGTGGAGAGAAGAGACGCGGTCGTAGCCACGTCGTGGCGGAAAAGAAGAGTGGCCCCTCGTGCGGGCTGTGCACGCTCCCCGTTTCCAAAGTCAAAGCACGCACATTGTAGTACTCCCAAATCAGGACATTGTTCTGCCGTACGGAGTCCAGTACGGAGTCCAGTACGGGGCATAGTGAAATCAAATACTCCGTACTCAGGACCGAAAAGATATCCACTTCTTTTTCTTATTTATTTTTTGTCCGATCTGATCCCCCCCGGAGGACTATGTATGCCATTCGGCCAGCTCCATAAATTATTCTTCGGTAGTCGACCCCGAATCAACCAGTCTCCACTCACCACGACCGGGGGGAAAGGTCATAGTGAGCTGCGCCGGAATAATTAGAATAATTAGGCTACTCCATCCTGACCCTATTCCTGCCCGCTCCTCTCCTGCCCTCCCTCCCCCCATAACCCCGACGACACTCGTTTCACGGATGCTGAAATCGCGGACGGCATGATTACTCGCTTTCGCGCCGGTCAACACGGGTATGTGAGAATTTCCCTTGCTTTGCGCCATGTTCGGCGGACGTTGCCTGCCTGCATGGCCCCTCAGAGTCGTACGAACTCGGCCAAAGGCGACGCCAACCGCCAAAGGAAGACAAAAAAAGGCCCCCAGGGGGCGCAATGGCTGCAATGGCCGCATGGCCCCCAATGATCCCCCCATGTGTCTGGATGTCAGCTTTCACGACAGAAGAATGTTTCGGGCTGACCTTGCGCCTGGTGGGAGTACAGGATGATTTAGAGATTTGATTCCGACCCAGTCCCGCTTCTGCAACACACCTCCCACACCTCTCACACCCTCCCAATCGAGGGTCGCGAAACCCGGAACCCCGAAGAGAGAGAGGGAGAGAGGGAAAACACGAACGCCCACCGAGGCTCGCAAAAGCAATAACCCGCTTGGTCATCCACGAGAGAACGCCCCGGGACCAGCCCGATTTCCTCGCGATGCAACATTACAAAGGATCTGATTTCCTGGACGCTGGGACCTTGTGCCGTTCGCGCAGCAGCACCAGTCTCTCCAGCGACTCGCAACACCCCCGAGTCAACCTCATGGCGCCTCCCTCAGTTCGCCCGCCGCCGGCCTTCATCTCGTCCTCCGCGGCCTCGGAGATCATCACCTCCGACCAAGAGTTCAACACCGCCGACTTTGTCGCCGACGATGAGGAGACCGGTGCCGGCGCAAACGCGCTGGTCACCCCCGCCGCGCTCGCCCTGCTGAACAGCTTCCTTGACAACCTCCTGTTCAATGTCCTGGCCGGGTCCAAGTCGACCCAGCTCGCCTGCATTCGACCCGCGCTCGCAGACGTACTGAAGCCGCGACTGGCCTCGGAGGTGGTGGCCACCGCCGATGAGGAGTTGAGCGAGTATATGGGAGGCGCGGAGGATGAGCAGGCGGAATTTCGGGGCGGACAGGAACCGGGCGGCGATTTCGATCTCGTTCGCTCGTGGAGACTGACACGCCTGCGCTGTATGGTATACACTCGGCTAGGTGACATGGAAGAGGAGGATGAGGATGAGTTTATTGCGCAGGAGGGCCTGGGGGAGACCGAGGGTGCACCCCGTAGGTTCACGAGCCACGTCAACAACATTACGCCAGCAGCAGCGATCTTCTTGACCTCGATTATCGAGTATATCGGCGAGCGAGCCCTTGTGATTGCTGGCGAGACGGCGCGCTCCCGATTGTCGGCGTCACTGAACGATAGCCAGGTCAATGCGGCCGATGAGCAGGAGGAGGAGGATCGGAAGCGCATCGACCGGCTCGTGGTGGAGGATCTGGATATGGAGAAACTGGCTCTCAATGCGACTCTCGGCCGGTTGTGGCGCACGTGGAGGAAGCGCAGACGCAACACGACACTCTCGCGGACCTTGTCTCACGAGTCCTTCCGTCGCCGCGGTTACAATACCCTCGCGAACAGCCGGAAGAGCAGCATTGCGACCATCGAGGAGCCTTTGACCCCTCAAGACCCCCTCCCGGAGGAGATTCCGGCCCCGGTCGACCCTGCCACTGTCCCTCTTCCCATGGGCGATTATGATGTGCAGGAGATTGAGGTTCCCGGCTACTCTGCCGAGTTGGAGGGTGAGGTGCAGACCATGCAGGCCATGGTGGCGCACAAAGTGCGACCGCGCAGTCTGATGGTCTTGTCGTCGCCATCCCTCGCTCCCAAGTCCCCGGGGTCAAGCAATGGGTCTCCGGTGAGTGCTGGGGCCATTGACAATGCCAAGAGCCTTCGCCATGCTCGCTCGAGGTCGTTGCCCAATGCGGCGGCCAGCCCACCGCGCCAGGTCCCGCAGGCTGACCATGCTGCCACCGCCGATCAGCCGTCTCCTAGTACCTCCGAGGAGAAAAGGCAGCTCGAAACCATGTACGAGGATGACGAGTCAGCGGAGTATGTAGATGCGGAAGAGAATGCCCCTGGCATCGCGATCACCACGTCACACGAGGAGGCCCTAAAGCAGTCTGCGGCGGAATCGGCAGAGAAGGACAGGATGTCCGTGGTGCAGGAGGAGGAGGAGGAACCACCGGCGTCGCCTCCGGCTGCTGCATCTGCTGCTGTTGCGGCTCCTCCAGTCAACGAGACAGTTGCGTCCTTGCGATCGCTTGAGGATGAGGATGACGACGTTACGACCGATCACAGCGCTGGTGTTTTGGTCGCATCCCTAGGCGATTCACCAACCAAGGATCCCGAGGTGATCGAGGGGCGAGGGATGTGTGAGAAGCCCACGCTGACGTCGACAATCCAGCGACCCAGACGGAAGCCCAGCAGGGATCCTGCACTCCTCAATGCAAAGCCGATCTTTGAAGATACTAGTGAATCCGACATGCAGTCGGTCGTCGAGAAGCCGCCAGCGACGCAAGGGGCCGAGTCCACACCCGCACCATCTGCCGCCTCTATCGAGGCTATCAATTCTCCTGGCGACAATAGCGATGTTGGTGATGGCGATCAGAATAAATCCGCCATGACTTCCACGCCTGCGATCGTGCCTGAGATCAAGCAAGCGATGCCCAAGGAGCCTCAGGAGCCTCAGGGGCCGACTGTTGAAAAATCCACCGAGCCGACCGAGACTACTAAGCCCACGGAACAAAATTCTGACGCTCAAGAGCTTGCTGACATTTCCGACTCCTCTTATCCGGTATCTGCTACGGAGAGCGAGCGATCGGAACGATCCCGCCGCCACAGACCCAGTCCACTCGTGGTCACGGCTAGCAACCGCACCTCTAGCAACCGCAGTTCTCCAACAGTTGAGCAGCGAGCTGCAGTTCAGCGCATGCCTCGCCCAAATACCTCAGTATCGTCCTCTATTCAGGTCAAAACCCGTCGTTCGGACAGTGTCGGCAGTGCTCGTGATAAGCGTCCAGTCACCGCTGGTTCTACTACATCTCAAGTGTCTAGCAAACTGAAGGGTTTCATGAATCGCCCACCGGGGGAGTCTCCCTCGCTGCGTCTCCGTAGCTCATCCGAGACAAGCCGGGCATCTGGTAGCGCAGGCTCTGTGGATAACGACGCTACGGACCTCGACAAGTTGATTAACAGCGACGAGACGATCCATTTCACACTGACGCCCCGAAGCGTCCGCGAGATGACTTTTCCGGATATTCCTCGACCGATCCCGCGGTCTGACACCACGAACACCACTGATCTCGCTGATTTCATCAAGAACACGGGTCCACCAGGAGAGGACCCTCGGTCACAAAATCCTCTATCTTCTCGGCACGCCGGCGACAGGAACTTTGGGCATACCAAGTCCGCCGAGTCTCCAAAGCATATTCCCATCGCTTCCCGGGTATCTTTGCACCAGAAGCCCTCTGCAACGGGACAAGCGCGCGAACCCCGTTCTACGGACATGACTAGCTCACCCGTTCGACCCCCATCTAGCTTGTCCACCAGCACTACCAACACGTCTCGTTTGACCCCACAAAGGACCCGTCTCCAGGCTCGTCCTGCTGAGACAAGAGGCTCGCAGACCTCCGAACTCATTGATTTCATTCGCGAGGGCCCACCGCAGCCCGGCGCACATCGTATCCCACGTACGGTTGCACCATTCCGCAACACCATCGACTCAGATGATCTCCAATTCGAATCTTCGCAGAATGAGAAGGATCACACCACCAGCAGCTCATTTGCCAGTAGCCGGGATGGTTCTACGCCGAGCAAGTCCCTGACGTCCTTTGGCTCGCGGACCGGACTGCTGGACTCGGCCAACCGCGGGAACGATCAAACGAAGTTTGCGCCAACAAGCGCTGCGATGCAAGATGACACTCGCCCTGTCCCTGTCCGCAAGCAGCGTCGCGTTCCAGGCCGCGCCTCGGACCCGTACGCCATCGACGACGACGATGATGATGACGACCTGCTCCACGAACTCATCAGCGCTAAGCCGCCCCAGCGCGAGGAGGAAAGCCTGATGGACTTCCTGCGTAGCACACCCCCTCCCGACATCGAACAGTCACAACCTCAGCCGCTCAACATCACCATTCCCTCCTACAAACCCATTGGCTTTGCGAGCTCCACGAGCATGAAATCCCGGCTCATGCGCAGCACCACCTCCGCCGACAAGTCCCCTTCTTCCAAGATGTCCATCAGCTCCCTCCGCTCCCAGAGCACTCTCAACTCCCAGCCGCCCCAAGCCTCCAACTACTCCTACAAGGTCGGCAGGGAGCGCAACCCGGCCACCATCCCATCCGCGTCCAACAGGCAGACCGAGACGTCCGCGCTGGCAGACTTCCTCCGCAACACCGGGCCCCCAGAGCCGCCTGCCGGACGGGCTGGAGGCTCTAAGGCGAAAGAGGGCGGTTTCTCGCGCTTCTTCGTGCGCCGAAGGAAGGTTGAGGTGTAAACTCAGCTCAACCCACTCCATCCCACCCCAGTCTCCTCATCTGGATTCATTTACAAACTCGATGTCATGCTTTGAGCGTTTCAGCTTATCTAACGATCCACATACCTCATGTCCATCGTTTTGTTTGAGAACATTTTTCTTCTTCCGTCTCAACTTTCTCTTTCCTCAACATTTACGCTATCATTTGTTTTTATAGAGCTTCACGCCCTGTGGTATTTACCTTATCTCTCGTTGCTTGTATCATACAGCTACACCCAGGTGGCTTTTTCGTTGTTGCACTTTTCCTCTTTGTTTCAATGTTCTTTCCTTGATATGAACGGAACTGAACTGCTTACCCTCCACGCTCGGTGGATGTGATACTCTACAGAACTGAACGACTAATATGGACCTTCACTTGAATTTATTTCCTTGTTCTCTTCTCTTCTTCTCCTGGGTTATCTTGGATATGTCTATTTTCGATTCTTACCCCGTGTTTTGGTTTGACGGACGTCTTTGGTTTTTCCTTTTGTGAACTTTTGCGAGATACCATGTTTGAAGTCCTTGTGCCTGTATCTAAAAGCCTTGACGCTCGGAAACCATTTTCTTCATTTCACTTTCTTTCCCTGTAAACATGACTAGGAATTCTCTTGAGTCGAGTACATTATCACTTGATTCTCAGCAATTTGTTCGGTAAGAGGGCAGAAATTTGGTCCGACGACCATTCTAAACGGCTACCAGATATCTTAGACCCAAAACCATTTCGCTTTTGTCTCCCGTAGCCGGTGGATAAAAGTGTCATCATGAAGTAACCTATTCAGGGTATATTTTATATCATTTTGTTCTACCCCCAATTGGCAATAAAAGTAATTTTAAGTAATCTTCAAAGTAAGCGTTCAATCTCTCACTCCTCATTCACTTTGATCAATCCAATCTCTCACTCCTCATTCACTTTCTGATCAATTCATATCTCAAAATCTTCCTATTCATATGTTTTAGTATCACCAAGATGCCAAAGCACCAAGGCAGCTTCCTCAAAGATCTGCCCCCTTCGATCAAACGATGTAAATACCATGGAGAATCGCAATTCTTCGACGTCCTCAACTCCATACCTGATCGCTTCGAAGCCTCGATGGACACAAGCGAATACGTCCTATTTCATGCAAGCAAAGAGACCATCCAAACCATTTTCGATCCTCAAAACGCAGACACATCCATCAGACGATATTGCCGTGCATTTGATACAAACGAAGAACTTATCCTAGCCATCATGGCTTTAGTTCCACACGCTTGGGCGGCCGATATCATGAACAGCATGATTCGCGACAACGTATCGCAAATGGGGTTATTCTCTTCTCTCCGGGGATATCCAGGGGCACTTACTGAAAGGAAGAAGACGAAGGGGAAAGCGCCTGACTATGGCTGGGGACCCAAAAGAACAGCGCGTGGTCAACCCCTCTCACCCTCAGTTACGCTCGAGATTGCGATGTCGGAAACGGAGCCGAAATTGAATTCCGACGTCCGGTTTTGGTTGAACCCTGATGAAGGCAATGCCGACATATGCCTTACACTCCGGATCAATCGGTCTAAGCCAGAAATCCGGATTGAAAAGTGGGTGTGGCAAAACGACAGGATCCATCGCTCCCAGGTCACTTGGATTACCAAAAAAGGGGAGCAGACAAATGTCTCTCATCATCCTATCGTTATCTCGTTTGAAAGTCTATTCGGTCGCCAGCCAACTTGCCCGCGGGAGAAAGATGTCGAAATCTCACAACAACAACTGGAGGAAATCGCAGAGACTATTTGGGAAGGACAGGACTGGTAGATTGCTTTGTTAGTTCAGGTCATACGAAGGAAGGTTGCTGGAAATTTATACCAATTGAATTACCTCCGTCTATTCTCAAAGGATTTATCATTCGTGCCTATGGTTGATTCTACCAAGCTAGCCTGCGATTTGGGCAGAGGATAAAGAGGGCTCCCACTCTCAAATGTCCTTGTCTTGGGGCATATCGGTAATTAGATGTAGAAGCGACGTTGATCTGCCATGTTTGAGGTATCAATTCATGCACTAGGCATCGAATCCTCAACACAATTTGGTGAGGTTTGTCCTTAGAATATTGAGATGGCCAGGGATTGTGGCTGAGGAGATGTGGCGCAACCCCATGTCCTGCCGCGGAACATTGTTGATCCCACCCAAGTCCCCTTACCAGGTGGCATCAACAGCTCTCCTGTTTACCACCGACCAACCCGCCAACCATGGGCTCCTCTCCATTCACCATGAGGTCGATCCTCGCACTCTTCCTTCTCGTGGTACAGCTCGCGTCTGCCCTCAAATTCGATCTCCCCGCCACCTCGGGCAAGAACGAGCGATGCGTTCGCAACATTGTGTCGAAGGACCAGCTAGTCGTGGTCACAGCCATTGTGAGCGGCCAGAAGGGCGATGGTCAGAGAGTTAACATGCACGTATGTTCTACGCTTTCCGGGGAGCTCTGGGGGGTTCACTTCTGACGAAGAATGGTGAGGGAGGTTCGATGTGCGGAACGTGATGGCTAACGTACCGGCGTTTGCAATTCAGATCAAGGATGCTATGGGCAATGACCATGGTCGTCCGAAGGATATTGTGGGAGAAGTGCGCCAGGCGTTTACTTCAACCGCTGACACCGCGTTCGACGTGTGTCTTGAGAACCAGCTTGACAGCCGCAGTAAGTTCCCGTCAACACGCTTCGTTACCATGCCCATCCCGGGCCCACCACTAACCAAACTCCCGCTATAGACGCTGTCGCAAACCCCTCCCGTGAAATTGAACTCGATGTCGAAATCGGTGCCGACGCCCGCGACTGGTCTTCCATCCAAGCACAGGAGAAGCTCAAGCCCGTTGAGACCGATCTCCGCCGCATCGAGGAGATGGTTGCTGACATCGTCACGGAGATGGAGTACCTGCGCGCACGTGAGCAGCGCCTGCGCGATACCAACGAAAGCACCAATGAGCGAGTGAAGTGGTTCGCGTTCGGCACGATGGGCATGCTCGCCGGCCTGGGGGCGTGGCAGGTTGTGTACCTGCGGGCCTACTTCCGTTCCAAGCATCTCATTTAGATAGAATGAGATGCTGATTTTTTCTGTTAGTTTGAGTGGGGGACTGACGAGTTGCATACATGGTTTGGATGTTTCCGCATTTCTACTTGTTCGATCTTGGATTCGAAGTGCTGCTGCATGGGGAGTTTCGCTATGCTGGCTGTTTATGTACTCGCTCGTGTCTTTTGGCATTTCTGTTCTAATAGTCATGACCTGAATGATATAAAATACACGCCCTGCCGCAGGCAGAGGTTTAATCATTCACTTCCGTCACTGTAGTAGACACTTCTAGTACACTGTTTTTACCGTAAAGCAGCCGATAGATCTCTACTCTACTTCTAGATTAATTTGATCCATTAACGCCAAATTCAGCGACTGGATCAGTTGACGGCTATGACATTGTCTAATTGAGTCCTCTAACACATACGTCGTTTCAATGGATCTGCAGTATAGTATATCCCCATGCATCCCGAGGCCGCTGTGTAATCCCCGGCGATCCAGTGGAGCGGCCGACCGACAAACACTGCAAACATCGGGATATGCAGGCCCCGGAATACCTTTTTTCGGGTCAATACTCCAGATGATGTCAAGCCTGCATTAATAATTCCACGCTTATCACCACTTCTCTTCGCCTTCCACTGTTCCTAGTCAACCCTCGAGATATAGGGCTACAAATTCCACAATGTCTGCTTCGCGAATCATCAGTCGTTTGACGCGACCTGCGCCAGCATCATTCAACACGCGCTTGGCCTCGGCAATCAACCGTTCGTTTGGCACGACGGCTCTTCGCTTCAAGAACCCCGAAGACGCGTACACAGGAAAGCTCGAACATTTCACAGGTGGTCGGCAGGACCAGGGGCCGCAGAAGCCCGAATTGGAGGTGGGAGAGATGGAGGGCATCAAATTCAAGGTCGAGCCATTGAAGAGAGCTGGCGAGGATGCTACAACCATGCGAGCCCGGCTACTATGTTCGTCACCATGTGTTGTTTCCTTGATGAATACAATCTGACCATCTCACCCAACAGACCAAAGCCGCAAGCGCGGCATCCTTGAATCCGACCTCCTCCTCTCTACCTTTGCCGACGTCTACCTGCGCAACATGAGCCACGCCCAGTTGCAAGAGTATGACCGCTTCCTGGACGAGAATGACTGGGACATCTATTACTGGGCAACGCAAGACCCGCCCTCCGAGGTTCCCGAGGCGGCCAAACCTCCTAAGGAGGACACAGTCACGGAGACGTGGAAGAACACCGGCGCCAAGAGTGGCGAGTGGGCGCAGACAATCGGCGCATTCAAGGCGGCATACCGGCCTGTTCCATCGCGGTGGAGTGACTCGGAGGTGCTGCGGCTGCTAAGGGCGCATGTGCGCGATAAGAGTGCAACTGGCTTTGAGTCCGCGAAGAATAAGAAGACTGGTGGTGGCGGTGGTTTGGGCCGGATGCCTAATGTGCAGGTCTTCAACTAATTAGAAACTTGCAGCGTGTCTGATTGATTTATACTTGTATGATAGGTCTTTTAAGAGCGGAACCGATAGCCCGTGTATAGTTTTGCCGGATTGGAACTTATAGATCAACAAAAATGAAGTAGCATGTGCATTGGCAGTTCTCCTAAAATCTCTTTCGGTTTTTTGAGCCCTATCATCTCGCAACGGTCTCATTGAGTCCATAATAAAACCAGTCGTTACAGATGGTCCCCATCTGGATGTCATCATATGAATGGTTGTCGTGGTTTGTAAGCTGAGAGATCGGTATTTGTTGGTTATAGAGCATTGAAATTCGGATAGGTTGCTTTCGTAAAAGCTTTACAAGAGTTCAATTGGGAGTTTGTCGCATCTAAACAAGTGTATGTCGAATTACGATGGTCGGAAGTATACAAACTCCAGTATACTCCGACGGCGGCCGAGGACCATCACGTGGTCTTCGCTTACGGTTAGGGCACGGCGGAACCACACAAGGCGACAGCCAACCGGGTTAGGGTTTGAGCGGGCACGCAGCCAACCTCCTCCCTCTGCGATTTTATCTCCCCAGCGTCAACGACCTACTCCGCCAATCCTCTCTCCTTCATCGTCTCACTCCCATCATGGCTGAGCAGCTGGTTCTTCGCGGCACCCTCGAGGGCCACAATGGCTGGGTTACCTCCCTCGCCACCTCTCTGGAGAAGTAAGGCCAACTGCTCCGAATTTTTCGCAAAGAGATCCCGTCTGACTTTACTCGGCTTCTAGCCCCAACATGCTGCTGTCGGGCTCTCGCGACAAGACCCTGATCATCTGGAACCTGACTCGCGATGAGCAGGCTTACGGTTACCCCAAGCGCAGCCTGGAGGGCCACTCCCACATCGTCTCTGACTGTGTATGTCACCAAATCTTGCCCCCTCTCGGTCACGCCGGAGATATCGAAGGATCCAATGGAAGGCAAAATGAAACCGGAATTTTGTTCAAGGATCGAGCAGAGACTTGAGAGCGCTTGACTGACCGCGGGTCTTTTTTTTTATTTAATAGGTGATCTCCTCCGACGGTGCCTACGCTCTGTCCGCATCTTGGGACAAGTCCCTCCGCCTGTGGGAGCTCGCTACCGGCAACACCACCCGCACCTTTGTCGGCCACACCAACGATGTCCTCTCCGTCTCGTTCTCTGCCGATAACCGCCAGATCGTTTCCGGCTCCCGTGACCGCAGCATCAAGCTGTGGAACACCCTCGGTGACTGCAAGTTCACCATCACCGACAAGGGCCACACCGAGTGGGTTTCCTGCGTCCGCTTCAGCCCCAACCCCCAGAACCCCGTCATCGTCTCCGCTGGCTGGGACAAGCTCGTCAAGGTACGCTTCACCCGCCCCCGATTTTGGAAACCCTTGCATCTTTGCCAATTTCCCCCACATGATGTTTGCATATTCTACGTATTTGCTACTTCAGAGCCTTCACCGGCTATGAGACAACCAATCACCAATGCCTGATGGAATCCCAAATTTCAATGTTCTTCGTGATATTGAATTTGAGGAGGACAGGAGAAAATTTTTCTTGACTACACCTCACACATCGATTTGGACGAGTATCAGTGACGCTGACCATTCTTCCACGATATAGGTCTGGGAGCTCGCTTCCTGCCGCCTGCAGACTGACCACATCGGTCACACCGGCTACATCAACACCGTCACCATCTCCCCCGATGGCTCCCTCTGCGCCTCCGGTGGCAAGGACGGTACCACCATGCTCTGGGACCTGAACGAGTCCAAGCACCTCTACTCTCTCCACGCCGGCGATGAGATCCACGCTCTCGTCTTCTCCCCCAACCGCTACTGGCTGTGCGCTGCCACCAGCAGCTCCATCACCATCTTCGACCTCGAGAAGAAGAGCAAGGTTGATGAGCTCAAGCCCGAGTACGTTGAGAAGGGCAAGAAGAGCCGTGACCCCGAGTGTATCTCCCTCGCCTGGTCCGCCGACGGCCAGACCCTGTTCGCCGGTTACACCGACAACAAGATCCGTGCCTGGGGTGTTATGTCGCGTGCGTAAATCTGTTGTTGATTGGTTGTGAGCGGAGAAGGGAGGAGGCCTCTTTTTGATCTATCGCCAAGGGAATCAAAAAAAAGTTCAAAACCAGAACAAGAAGGGCATTGGTTTGGTTTGGGATGTATGAGCCACGAGCAATGAAGCACTCTTTGCGGCCGAGGGGTTTCGGCCCAGGAGGCTTTCTGGTATGCCTAGCTTATTCGATTTGCCATTAAATCGAATGTCTGGAATCTTGTGACGGCATGTGATGTTCTAATACCACACAAGGCATCAAAATGTTTCCTATTTTTTCTTCACTCAAGTTGCTCTGCGTAGATAAGGTGTGATTCATTGCATCGTGTAACTTGCCAGATTACGTAGCTCTTCCGGGCACCAGTATGTGACTCCATTCTAGAGCAGACCCTGACCAGTGGTGAAGAGACCATGTGGGCGGAGGCCAGACCAGCTGGACCTTTCAATGTGCGGTCCCTCAATTGTTATCTTTCGATAGAAAGTCTATGAACTCGGCCATGAATATCTATATCGGCTGGAGTTGGATTTTACACGATCACAATGTCCATTGAGCTCACCATCCATGCGCAGTCAATTTTATTTGTTAAGTCTCTTCAAAGCCTCATCGGACATAGAAATGCCCTCTTCGTAGCCCAGTCCCTTTGCCAACGACTTGGCCTCGGCATACCGCTGCTGCGCCACGTCCGGCTTGTTCTGAAGTTCCGCAATCTCACCCAAATTGTAGGTTGCGGCCACACAGGTCATATCACACTCCTCATCGCGGACCGGCGGCTGGATGCGCGCAGCAACATCGATAGCCTTCTGGGCCCATTGCCGGGCATTATCGATGGTCTGCTCCTGCGAGACGGTCTGCTTCTCCTGAGGACGAGACTTTGGCGGCAATTGTACTTGGCCAATCATTGCCCCAGCGACGCTATTCAGCAGCACGACCTGCTTGCATGATGGAGAGTTGCCCTCTGCCACGCGGAGCATTTCCAATGCACGCAGGTACAAAGGCATGGCAAGCTCGCTGCGGTCCTTCGCGGTATACGTATCGGCGAGCTCAGCTAGTGCTGTAGCAATCTCGGTCATGTTCAGCCACGACTCGCTATTCCCTTCGCCAGAATCTCCTCCACCCACAGGCAGGCCTAAATTCTGCCGGCGGTGCATCTCCTTCAGACACAGCTCGACAGCAGCGACCTGCGCAGCCTCGGCCTTCTTCTCGTCCTGAATATAGTCGCTCGAGTACAGCTCGGCAAGCTTCATCTCCATGCCGACAACCTTCTTCAGCGCCCGGTCACGCTGCCTGGCCTCAAATTCCTGCATCTCCCTCAATTGCTTCTCCGCGTCCTCCAGCCCGTCCTCGTGAATCTGGACATTCTCTGGCGCGATCTTTGCTGGCCCGGGCGCCCGTGCCACCTTCAGCTTGTCCACCGGTGCAGACTCCGTGTTGCGGCCTTCTTCGACCCAATTCAGGGCTTCGTTCTTGGTCCGCTCCAGCACCTCGATTGCAGGCTTGACTAAGCCTGCCTTCTCCAACATCATCGCGACTTGCAGCTTGATGCCCAGCACCTCGTCCGAGAAGGGGTGCATACCCAACTCCACAGCTACCCGAAGGGCTTCCTTATACGCCTTCAATGCCTTGGGCGGATTCAGATCGATCTCGGTGTAGTACACTGCCGTGCGCAGCTGGTCGGCCACTTGCGGAGGGAACTTGTGGTATTGAGGCTGGACGCGAGTGACTTCCACGTAAGCAACATATGCGAAGACGGCGATACCCCCAACCACAGAGAAGATGGCAAGGGGCAGCAGGACCGGATTCTTGCGGAACACGCCCTTGGACGCTTCGCGGTATTTCAGGCGTATCTTCTGGGCTATGGTAAGGTGGCGGGTGTGGGGGATGGCGAGGAGGTTGGCAGTAGCATTAGGGCATCTCGGGCGTAGTGTTGGCCGGCCATTGCTGCTGTATATTGATCGTGTCCACGACTGGCGCTGTGCTGGTGCGCTGTGCAGAGCGGAGGCGCTGGCGCGCCGCGAGGCTGCGCGGAACATTGGAGCTGTCTGTATCGAGTGCAATTAAAGGGTAAAATAGCCTGGCAAGAATCAACAACTAGACGCTGTGCCAATTTCCAGGTGGAGGTGTGTCGAGTGGTCGTTGGAGATGGTACGTGATAGACCGGCCGCGCTCCGTTTTTCCACTGAGCGGTCTTGGCCCAATGACGTCGCGAGGGCGGATTTGTGAAGTTCCCCTGCTGCCTACATGCTTCCGTTTGCATGCACGAAGCTTTTATCTGCGCCATGAATGATATGTACTAGACAGGGCGTAAATTGCCTTTATTCGACTTATTCTCCTCTACGATGTGCGGGCGCTACGCTCTGGGCGTGGTAGGTCTTGACTATTGCCCACATCCTGGCTTACCCCATAACCGAACGTGCCACCTACTGACGATCCATAGCGCTTGGCATACATCCAACAGCAGCTTCAGGAACATGGCATGCAAGTAGACGAAGCGCCAGATGACGATGAGGTCCGCGAGACATACAACTTTGCACCAGGCAGCTTCGGCGCGGTCTACCGTGCCGACATCGCTGACCCTCATTCTCGCTCCGACCGGGACACAGAAGCGCACCGGGAACGGCGTGAAGACCTCCCAGAACGAGAGAAGCATGATGATCGGGATACCAATGAACCCGTAGATACAAAACAGCCCAAATACAAACTTCAGAGCATGAAATGGGGCCTCATTCCGTTCTGGACGAAGCGACAGCCCGACTACGGCTCTATGTTGCGCACCATCAATTGTCGCGATGACTCATTGATCGAAAACCGGGGCATGTGGACGTCCATGAAACAGCGCAAGCGCTGTATTGTCATCTGCCAAGGCTTCTACGAATGGCTAAAGAAGGGTCCAGGGGGCAAAGAGAGGGTCCCGCATTTCGTCCGGCGCAAGGACGGAGACCTGATGTGCTTTGCCGGGCTGTGGGATTGCGTGAGATACGAAAGTGAGCTTTTTCTCTCATCCTATATGTGCTGCGTTCTCTTGGCGCCCCTGTTGAAAGTTGGGGTTGACTTGGGCTAATTGCTCGCGCGTAGACACCGATGAGAAGCTATACACGTACACCGTGATCACAACCTCCTCGAATCCATATTTGAAGTTCCTTCATGACCGCATGCCTGTTATCATGGACTATGGAAGCGAGGAGATGAAAACATGGCTCGACCCTAGCCGAAAGACCTGGTCGAAAGAATTGCAATCAATTCTTAAACCTTACGAAGGCGAGCTCGAGTGCTATCCCGTCTCAAAAGAAGTCGGCAAAGTTGGCAACAATTCACCCGATTTCATTATCCCCGTGAACAGCAAGGAAAACAAGAGTAATATTGCCAACTTTTTTGCTAATGCCAAGGCGAAAGAGGTGTCTCCGAAGAAGCAATCTGGTATCAAGGGTGAAAAAGACGAAGAACGAGAGGACACCGCCGAGCATGGGGTCAAGAGAGAGCACAGTCCGGACACAGCGAGTGCCAATGACGAAAGCAAGAAAGCAAAAATACATCAGGTCCCAGCCGCGCCGTCGCCGCAGAAGTCCAAAATGCGCAGTGCAACGCGCAATACGCCCACAAAGAAGGCCAGCACGTCAAAGCCGCCGGACGGATCACAACGAATAACAAACTTTTTTAAGAAATGAATGAGATTTTCAACAAGTTTACAAATGAAATAGGTTATGATCTCAACCTAATAATTTTATGATCTTCGTTGTGGTGCCAGGAGATGAGGAATCCCCGATATATATTTGTCTCACATCTGACGGGATGCCCGTTGGAGTTTGATCAGAATGATGAAAATAAGTATTGGATATCTTTTTTTTCCTTTTTAAAAAATGGAATACATTCAATCTCCTGTCATGGCTGAGGCATTTATTTCGATCGGAGCCAAATAATACACTATCGTACAAAGAACTGCGTGGCAGGGAGGGCATTAAGAACGAGTTTGTTACTTCTCCAATTCCCGGAGTCGCTGAACCAGCTTTTCCCTGAGGAAGGGAGTCAAACCCAAGCTATCTTCCAGGTTAGCATTCAAATTAATAGGGAGGCCTTTTGTCTAACACTCACATTCCGTTCCGCGTGATCATTCTGTATGTGCCTGCAATAAAGGTGTCAGCTGAAACAGTACACACTACCACCAGCAGGCCATCGAAACCATACCACTTGCTTGATATTTGCCATCTCCACCAACAAATTGGCCGTTTCCGTCTACCTCGAGACTTCCGAAGATATCCTCTGGCCTGTACGGTGTCAGCTGTGATCGCAACCCTTCTCGACCTGGCAGGCATCGTACCATGCAATCCTTCCGAACTCAGGAGGCCGCCTGCTATCCGAGACATGAATCCAGCCGCCTCTGCCAGCAGAACCAGCTCCACCTTGGCCGCTAGCACCACCACTGGAGTCACCCATTTCAGAGCGCCTTCTCTTTCCCCGCCGGTGGGCTGTCAGGACACCGCCCGTGTAAAGGTTTGCCCCCGATGTTGACGCCATGACCTGTGCCTGGGACTGTGCGTCTGGATCCTCATGTGCATGCTTGGCGAGGACCTCTTGGAGGATGCTGAGGAACTTGGGATTCTCCGTGAGCGAGTCTGGAGTGGGCGGCAACTTTGAGGAGACTCCAATGGCGAGATCTGGGTTGACCGGTTCGGAAGGCAAGAGCGACAGAATATAAGAGTTACTTGGTCTCTCACTGGGAAACACATACTATGGCATCATCAGTAAATAAATAAATCGCATCGCTGTTTATCTGCGCGGAATTCACATACAATGTGAGGGTTTCCCTCCAATGTGGACACGAAGCGGGCCTGTGCCCACCTGGGGGCCCCGAAGACCTGTCGGCTGACTATTCTTGTTGCAAACATCTGTATGCCTCTTTTAGAGATCGCGAAATGTCCGATCAGGTGAAAATGAGCATCAGTGAAGCTGCTGGAGCTCCGAAGCTCCACATTCGGTCATTGTGCAGATAGAAGGCGGTCTGCAGGGCGGTGGACACCAACCAACCTTCAAATACCTATTCACGTGAATGTCTTTATTTATTGAACGACACCTCAAACGCAGCTTTGCGCCTGCTAATTGCAAGCGTTGGTGACGGTCGACTTGAGCGAGGAAGCTGCCGATCGATATCAAGTCTCGATCCGCGCGTCTTGTTGACACCCTTCGCCTGCAGTACTTCCGAAGCTAGCACTTGCCCATGATCGGCTGGTTGCGCATTCAAGGATCCCCAGATTCAATTGCATACTCCACTCTGAGATGATAAGTTTCCTCAATTATTGGATAGCCGCAGTTCCATTTATAGGACGCCTTTGCTTCTGAGCCAATCATGGCAACTCCATCGACCAAACCTGGCGCAACGCCAACCCACCTCACCTCTTCTCCGCACCCATCCTCTGCGCCTCTTCGGTCCTTCGCTCATAAATCGCCGTCAATAAGAACGCCGACATCCTCAGGGCCTGGTCATGTACCCCAGGTCAGCGCCCCTGCGCATCAGTATGCAACACCTCTTGCCGTGACAAGCGCCGTCGACGACGCGGTCAATTTCAGTTCACCGTCAGCACTTCTCGCCCTTGGTGGCTTCACTGGTATTAGTCCATCACCAGCAGTTCATGACAGCCTTGTCGGACCGGGAATGAACGAGAATGATATCCAGAATCTGGGAATGCAGGGTCTCAAGCTCAGCGGCGTTGGGCGCGATAGCGACGAGGAACAGAAGCACCGAATCCGGGAGGTGGTTCAGTGCCTTCGGGCGCGCGTTGCGGGAAGAGGTGTATCCCGAGAAGGTATCGAGCGACTGAGCCAGCTGGAGGGATTTGAATCGATTTGGCAAGATAATGACATTAACATCGCCGGTAACTTCGTCGATCTGGAGATCGAATTCTACGCCGGTCACGACGTTGTCAAAAATGTTAGTCTGCGATACGCGACCCCCGAGTACACGGAAGGTGAGCGACGAGAAGAAGCTACCGCGGTCCTGAAGCGGAACCTTGTGCAACCGCTCGAAGATGTCGAGCACGGCAAATGGAGGTCGCTCCAGGGGTTCCACGAGAATTTACACTGGCTTGCAAAGCTCGACAAGCTCAGTCAAGAAGTCAACTGTTTCGAGGCATTGGAAAACCTGGAGGAGAATCTCAAGCGGATCTGGGCCGAGGAAGGAAAGGACGGGAAATACGGCGGTGATTACGAACATCTATGTGCAGGTGTCATTGGGCGCCCAAGCATGCACAAAGGATCTCGGATCGGACTAGGTCTGGAATATTGGGTTGAGCAGGCCAAGGTCCTGGATGCAAAGCAGCAGAAAAACTCCCCCGATGCGATGGCAATTGACCCACCTCAAGACCAAACCGCAAAAGGAGTTGACGAGCAGCTGAAGATATGGACTGTGATGCTCGAATGTGAAGAAGGATATCCATCCCTCCGCATCTCTAAAGAATGGGTGGGAAGCGAGGTATTCGCACCCGGTCAGAACAGCGTGTCGGCCGCTTCAGGTGGTCCCACAGAATCCGTGAACTGGCTTGACCCTCACCAGACCATGCGGTTGTCTCATGGCAATCATCCGGATCCCATGGCTCTGGATTCTAGCATGCTCGAATCGTCACCTCCCAATCGTCGTTTCGTTGCGAAGTTGGACCCTCCCCTTGACCTTCCAATCCTTGCAGCCTCCGAAATCTATCGGCATCTTGGGATGCAGCTACCGCAAGAGTTCAAGATGGTTACATATGATGGGTTGCTGGTTTCAGACGGATTACCCTTGGTATCTACGCCGCAACCCGGCCGGAGAAAGCGCCGGATGTCGGCGCAGGCCTTTGATTCGATGGGCACACCCTACACGAACCAGCACAGCTACACATTCCAGGCATTTGAGTCCGTTGCTGGCCGTACTATCCGTGATCTTCCATTTTCGCACCCTCGACAACTCGCTGATATTCTCCCAGTATGCACTCCTTTCTCTCGAGGTTCTCTGCAATGCTAACTAGCTCCAGGTTTTCCGTCAATATGCTTTGTTAGCGAGTTTGATACGGAACATCTTTAACCAGCCTGCCAAGGACACGGATGACCAACAAGAGCCTTCAAAGGTGACACCGACCAGCTCATCGGATCCTGCGGGCCAAAAATCATGGGGCTTCCCTGCTCAAGATGGTATCATTACTCTCAGCAACGATGACCCTAACGAGGAGAAGTTGAAAGCCCTCCTTGGCGATGGTTTCTCACGCGCGTTCTTGGTTTCCTCCAATGCGTCTCCATTCCCGGGCGAAGACTATTTGGACGATGTCAAGGTGGACGTGACGCTACGTACGCAACTCGGCCAAGCCCCGGCCTTGATGCTGCTCATCACAGACCCCGGCAACAACGCCGACAAGTCTCTGCGTGAGCCAGTACATGTCTCAATCTGTTTCGAGATTGGCCTGAATGGCCGCGTGTCCGTCGTCGACACTGCCGAGCTTCTGAATGGTGGTGCGGAGGGCGGTGACGGCGGCGATGCGGCGATGCAAGGGACCAACGCCGCCGGGCCAGCGCTGCAGGATATCCACAAGAAGATCGCCCGGGTTCTTGAGATCTCACAGGACCTGAGGATCCTGGTCGAGTGGGTCCTGCGCTGGCTGCGACAGCGGGCCGGCGGCGGGTGAGGCTGACCAGCCGAGGACTTTGGGAGCTGGAGGGTTTCTCGTGTCTCGAATCTCGGCCTCGATTACCCTTGTTAGTCCCCTGACCATGTCTTGTTCAGTCCCTGCAGGGCTGGGTCGGAGCACAGCGCGGCCGCTGGTGGGATCTCACAATGTCACCACACGATGACAACATCTCCCGCCTGTATGTTGGTTAGCGCGTCCCTTCCGATGGAGCTGACATTGAGGCCACACGTCCAGTGGATGACGACCACGCCTGCACTGCGCCGTCGGTAACTATTTTGTGGAATGTTTCCCGGTTCAGGCTGGCCACGGTGCATCCGAGCCCAACATGAGAGTTTTCCCATAAGGACCAGCTCTGCCGTGTCATATGTAAACTCCGCTAGCTTGCAGTCGCATGGCACCCTCACCAGGAGCCTCTTTATTCGAGTTATTCCGGGGTCGAGGTCCCGTTGAGAAGTGTACAATATACGCTATGAATCTACGAATCCCACAATTCCCCAGTCGGGCCGTCGATCGTGTGCATCGTAACCCGATAAACCGAGACCCCCCCCCACTCGACAGTTCCTAGTACATGACGTAGGTACCGCCCAGCTTGACTGTTGTGGCCCTGACCGCCCAAAAGGCACCGCGACCACTTTCCATAGAGAGCCGAGTCACCTCACTTGGTGCTACTACTTGCGCTCGATCCCCGAGGATCTTCCTACCCCCAAGGTGACCACGAGATCATCCCGCAGCGTCATCGCTCCTGACACCGTCGATCAGATACGTTTATCATGTGGGGTGGGCTGCGCGGAGCAGCTGAGTTATTACGTCGATTCCTTGCTTTTCTGTCCGGAGATCACCCCACACGATCGAGAGAGGTTGATGGAAACCATTATTGAAAGGTGTGGACTCCGTACAGTATGAGGTACAGTTCGTATATACTACACCTCCCATAACTTGATAGGCCCGATGCGCACTAAGAAAATAACCAATAACGCCTGAGTGATTTATCGACCAAGTTAGCTCTCGCTACGGGCAGACTACGAGGCACTATCAGGGCCCGGTCGGTTCTGACCCAAGGCTTCTGTGATTGCCGCTGGAGCAGCGTGCGTCAGATGACATCGTTAGCTTGTTCCTGTTATCAGAGCCCCGCAGCGGTGCCTGGCAAACCGGACCCCTCTATCTACTTGCCCATATTCCGTGAACGCATTTTCGAGCAGATGTTGTGTACAATGCTCAACGACAAATGCTCAACGGCAAAATGCCTCGCACCGATGCAGAGACAAAGTACGAACGGTAGACGAGCTCCGTTTGGCTGTTCGTTTCACGCATGGAGGATCCTATACTTCGGCGTTCGAACGCCATCCTGCACGAGAGAACCCACCTTTGATATGCCTCGGAGGGGCCATCCTTTCTCGTCAGCACAATGTGTCAGACAGCCCCTCAGCCAATCAGAGGTGGATGATAAGCAATCCGGGTGCTCGTCGATCGCAGCCCCCGCCGCGATTGAATAATTCCCATTCGGCTCTTCCTGGTTTGACCGAGCAATACTCGGCTGTTTAGCCGATATGGTATTTTCCCGGTCTTCCTTTTGCCTGGTATGCTCTGTACGACTCGACTCAGCTACAGGCCACGATGACTAACGACCCCGCCGTGGTGTCTCACTGGCTGCTGCTATTCTTGTTGCGGCTGTGCAGAAAATAGCGGCCTGGTTGTGCAACGCCGGAGACGCCTCCCGAGCAGGCGATGCATGGACGAAGGAACTATCGTTTCAAATAGGTTTCTTGAATGTCGACCGTAGCATCCCAAATATCTATCTACTGTCCTCTCGGGGCTTCTATACAGGGCTGACGATCGGAAAAACCTGTGCGTGCCTTTGCCCCGCCCCAATCAGCTCCCGCCACCAAGTCGCACCCCGATCCCTAAAACCCCCGACTTGTCGATTCCTCGACCATTTTACTCGAGAAAACCCGGGGGAGGGAGATCGCATCGCCACTTCCCCCTTGGATCAATTTTCTGGAGAATCCCTGTTCCCCCAGAGCACTGACTTGTTCGCGATTCCGTTCCCTTGCGATCCGATACCCGACACCGTTGAGCGGCCAGATGCGGTGGATTATGTTACATAACCGAGTGCCATAACGCGCCTCAAACAAGAATAATACACAGATCCCCCCTTCACGCCAACTAATCGGGAACCATCGTACTGAACAGCCCCGGGGCAAGTCCACGAGCCCATGGCCGGTGTCGGGGCGGTTCCAGCGGCTTGGCCGAGATGGAGGGGATGTGATTGGTGAGCCGGCGGGGGGGGCTTTCGAGAGCGTTTTGCCACACTCCATAGGCGGCGCCTGTGAATGAGCGATCGAGTCCCCGGTAGCTGGGGGCTCCTCCAGGTCTCCGAGCGATTTATACATACCCGGGCTGTATGGTACCGTATACCGGTCGGCCGTGCGCGCCCCGATTACATGTCCATACGTGTAGACGGGTCCACGTATCGAGGTCGATGTATATCTAATATCTATCGTCTGAACCTGTCTATCGCTGCAGGTACACGGGGGCCGAAGTCCGCTTTTCCGTCGACATGTCCACGGCCTTGGACTCCGCTGATAGGGCCCAGACAGGCTGACCGCGGAGAGATAGATCGTATCGGCCGCAGACCGACGCGGCAGTAGCGCGAGGGGTCTGGATAACGAATCACGCCATGCGCTCTTCGCAGCCGGAGTCGGGAGCAGCTCAGGGACACGCTGGGTGAGTGCGGAGGAGATCGGTCACGTCGCACCTTCGACCTTCGACCTGTGCCTGTGGGCCATGGCGGATATCGAGAGACGCGATCCTCGCGAAAGGATTTTTGGATTTGGATTTTGGATTCACCGGGCTGGCTAGTTCGATGCAGCTGCAGCGGTAGTTCTAGAACGGTCGCAGATGTAGTTGGGCGGTGGACTATCTACCCCGGCCCATGCAGCTGATATGCGCCATGACCGGAACGATCTTGGTGCCAGTTGGTCAGAGGAATTAGCAACTCCGTAGGCTATCTGTGCATCTATCGAATCCTCCCGAGTCCTGTTGATGAAGCGAGTTGATCCATCCCCGTCCGGGTCGATCTTATGCGCTTTTCAAGTGGCCGCAGCGCCGGAGTCCTCCCGGGGGCGAAACCCTCCCCCGGACTTTTCCCACTCTGGAAAAACGGTCCTACCCTCTCCGTGGGGTGACAGGTACCGGGGAGGAGAGACAAGAAGGGAAAACGAGGGACGAGACTCAGAATTCGATTGAGGGGTCGATGTGCATCTCACACTTCCCCCCTCCATTTGATATGGGTTGATTTGGAGGGAGGCGTTCTCAGCGTTATCGGCCCAACGGGAGCAGAGAGATTGATCATCTTAGCGGCGCCTCTGACAAGGACCGACTGCTGATTGGGCCCCGATCAAGCGATTAATCACGACAGACACCGCGGACGAGCCACGAGGTGTCGGGGAACGATCTACGGGTACAGAGACTTGATATGCCATTGGATCCGTGTCGCGGGTGCATGGAATGCGGAGGTCGATCGGGCGACCGCACAAATCCAGAATGTGGACGGCCGTACATGGGGGTGGATGAAGCATTCACTACCTAATAAAGTCCAGGCGATGAATAATAGAATCCCGCCGAGGGGAAGGCAGGGTCGGAGATCTCGGCGACGACCGATTTCGCAGCCATTGTATGATGCGACGATGATGCCACGGGGGAGTTGGAGTGGCGTTGCCGGGGGATGGAAGGCCTCTCTTCTTCCGGCACAGCGCTTGGCTCGGGTGTATCGTTTGAGTCGGATGGTTGGATTATGTCCGGAGGGATCACGAGAGAAAAAGAAACCATTGACGCGGAACAAGGAATGTGGATTGAGTGATTTTGCTTTTCCGAGAGCACAATGTTTTGCCCAACGGACGTCCCCGAGGTCGGGCGAGAATGCAGTCAATATGAGGCACTTTTAGATGGTTGCCCTACAGATCCTGACGGGCGTGTAAAGGGCACGTACGAACGGTAAGATATGTTGTATGTGTGTAATGTGCGTACTGGGGAGACGGCTAACCCGAAAGGGGTGGGGGCTGATCCGCGCCTTCCTCATTTTTTTACTCTTTTCTTTTCTTTTTACCCTTTTTTTTCCCAACGCAGCCCACACTGTCCACTTTTCCACCCTTTCCACCTTTCCACACTTTCCCTCTTTCGTTTGCCCCCAAAAGACTCGCGGCGTGACTAAATTTAAATCTTTATCGGCCTCCCGTCCCCCACCATCTAAAAACTCACCCTCCTCCCCTCTCTTGGGATTTCCCATCCACATCTTCGTGCTTTGCTCTACTTCTCCTTCGGGAACTTACCTCTCTTCCCTCTCTGACTCAACGTCTGCTTGCTCGCAAGCCCTATACATCCTTTTAATCTCACACAACCCCATAATCATTCATTATGGTACGTTTCTCGTTGCGAGGGCCCGCCGGGTGACTCATTGCGCGCTGGACTTGCGGCTAACCGACCTTCTCTCGTTTCATAGGCTGCTGATTCAACTGTCGTCTCCAACACGGAGAATGTGCGTTTGATTCTTGATGCATTGGATTTCCACAATGGCCTTTGAGCCAGAGAGGAAACTCACATATACTGACTTGCCATGGGGGTGGATAGCTCATGAAGTACATGTCCCTCGACCAGCGCGGTCGGGTGATGGCCGAGTACGTCTGGATTGACGCCAACGGTGGCACTCGCTCCAAGACCAAGGTATGCCCGCCCAACCTGCCTTCCCCCTCTGCCGCTCCGCTCTGGTGGGATGGTGTTGCCCCGTGCGTATCGGCCGTCCGATAAGGCTCGGGATTTTTCTCGCACGCGACCCTGCACCCATCCGCATCACGTGCGGGGACACCCTCTGCTGCTTGGCGGCAACTGGCTTGCGAAACATGCGACTAACTCGACTCGTGCCTGTCTGTTAGACCCTCTCCAAGGCCGTCAAGACCGTCGAGGAGCTTCCCGAGTGGAACTTCGATGGCTCCTCCACTGGCCAGGCCCCCGGTGACAACTCCGACGTCTACCTGCGCCCCGTCGCCATCTTCCCCGACCCCTTCCGCCAGGGTGACAACATCCTCGTTCTTTGCGAGACCTGGGACGCCGATGGCAGCCCCAACAAGTTCAACTTCCGCCACGATGCCGCCCGCCTGATGGAGACCCACGCCAAGGAGGAGTTCTGGTTCGGTCTCGAGCAGGAGTACACTCTCCTCGGTACTGATGGTTGGCCCTACGGCTGGCCCCGTGGTGGTTTCCCCGGTGCCCAGGGCCCTTACTACTGTGGTGTCGGTACCGGCAAGGTCTACTGCCGTGACATCATCGAGGCTCACTACCGTGCCTGCCTCTACGCTGGTGTCAACATCTCCGGTATCAACGCCGAGGTCATGCCCTCTCAGTGGGAGTACCAGGTTGGCCCCTGCTCCGGTATTGACAGTACGTTTCCCCCCGCCCCCCTTGTGATGCCCGGTTGTTTTCAAGAGTGCCCTTCGGAAGACTAACGGGCTTCTTTCTCATAGTGGGTGACCACCTCTGGATGTCCCGCTTCATCCTCCACCGCGTCGCTGAGGAGTTCGGTGTCCGCATTTCCTTCGAGCCCAAGCCCATCAAGGGTGAGTGGAACGGTGCTGGTCTCCATTCCAACGTCTCGACCTCCGCCACTCGTGCCGAGGGAGGCATGAAGGTCATCGAGGCCATCATGAAGAAGTTCGAGGCCCGCCACGTGGAGCACATCGCCGTCTACGGTGAGGGCAACGAGGCCCGTCTCACCGGTCGCCACGAGACCGGCAGCATCGACAAGTTCTCATACGGTGTTGCCGACCGTGGTGGCTCCATCCGTATCCCCCGCCAGGTCGCCAAGGACGGCAAGGGTTACTTCGAGGACCGCCGCCCCGCTTCGAACGCTGATCCTTACCAGATCACTGGTATCATCGTCGAGACTATGTGTGGTGGCCTTTAAATAATTAAGGATATCATCATTTGGTCTTAGCGCTCCGATACCCTTCGGCATCCAACTGGGAGCTCCGACCACGAGAGCGGCCTGACTGCACGAGGGAGCTCGTCCATAGAATCCTTGTTTGATCTCTTCCTGTGGCTCGTTCATCTACCTGCCCTTCTCTCCACCGTCCGCGTTCATCGCCGATAGCCCTATCTATCCTTCCTCTCGTGGCGTCAGGGTCCGCCTCTTGCGTTCTTTAGCCTCCCTCAGTTGCAATCGCCGAATCTCTTGTTTTGTTTCTTTCTTGAACCCCTCACTGACAGTGGGGCATGTGTGACGTACAATAGCATAGAATCATTACATGGATGGAAAATCAACCCATCGTTTGAGCATCACACTACAGCTTCCGGATCGTCCCCGTAATGACTTGAAGATAGCCTTGATTGCCTTTCTGCCTCGACAACGTATGCACTCTCCGCGAGCGGTCTTCACCTCGATTATCCTGTAGCTCGACACTTGAAACCAACATCACTCCTGCCTCTCAATCCCTGGGTAATTTCAAAGCCACTGCCGAGCCTCCCGACCCCACACGCCACGAACTCCGGGGTTCCACCTCCCCGGCAACCTTGTAACTTGATGCCATGCAAGTCTGGGTGGATGCTGCATAAAGGTTCATTGTTACACAGAGAAGGACCAATTGTCCTTTTCCATCCTGACGCGTTCCTGACTTTCGTCCTCCACGGCGGTCTCCTACCCTCATGCCGGACCTCGGAGGCAGCACAGAAGAGTCTCCTCCGAAGCTCCGAGTTTTGTCGCTCGAGAAACGTGCGGTGTAATGGCCAAAAGCCTGTATGCAAGTATCCAAGACATGTATGGAGCATATGAGAGACTGTTTCTCAGAAATCTATATCAAAAGCCGAGGTAGATTGCTTCAATCAGCATGAAGCTCATTACCCATATGCTAAGCTAAGAGGCCAACTATATTATTATTCAAACCAAGCTATCAGGGCTAGAGCCCTCGTATCATTTTGGCTGCCGCAATTAATCCGGCTCCAGACCACCAAGATGCAGTGCAATGGTAGCTTAGAACGGGCCTCCGTATATGAGTAGCCAAGGCTGGATAAAATTATCGCAGGAGCAACGCTCTACAGATCGGCCGCCTAGGTTCATTTACCAAGCAGACTCATCTGAATGAGCTTAGTAACCAAAACTAATTCGCTACTTATTACTCTACCAGAGGAGCATTACGCAAGTCACCCCCTTCAATCACCCAGTCTCGAGCCTATACATCTACAACGCCTACCTATACAAGAATACCAGGGAGAAAGTATCTATTATTCCGAGCGCAATTAGGGTGTTCTCATCGTTCCCGTTAGAAGAGCGCAGCGCGCTTTCATAGAGTTTCCTGATATGAAGCTATCGCTATTTCTGACATGTGAGCAACTGATACCATTATGTCCATGGGCTGGATTCAGAATTACTCCAGCTTGCTAGCTGCATGTTTCTCCACTTGCGTCACTGAAGCGGGCCTGTTTCCAGGCGAGACATACATCACCTAGTAACTGGCACCGTTGCACGAATTGCAATTCCGTATTGCGATCTGCTATTGCGCTACAAACTTGATAGGTTCCTTTACCGGGCTTGTTGTTAATGCAATCGGCTCCATGGAAGGGTGCGAATAATCTGGTCCGTGTTGAACTAGCCATGGAATGCTGAAATATCCCGATCTCTCCCCAATTCTACAGTATAGTGGCTGGCGTGGGATCTTTGTCTTAGAGGGTCTTCTCACAATTACTGATGCTCTGGTCGCCCCTCCTGTTATATGTGCCGAGCCCGAGTTCGTTATGGCTCACTGAAGAAAAACAGCAAGTTGATAGCTAGGTACGAATGCGGATATACATGTGTATCAAGTATGTTCGTGGGACGTGAAATTGACCGCTAGGTATCTCTGGCGGATGAAATTATAGCAATTACCTGCCGGTTCTGATTATATACATACTTTTACTCGCAGTCCGTTTTGTCGCGTCGGAACCACCGTCTTACTCCCGATCCAAGCCCTTGTAGACCACGCTGCTGTATCTCACGACATGCCGCACCATCAACTCCATCATTATCACCTTCCTGCCCAGTATAACGAGACCTACGATCCACAACCCGAAGCAAGACCTCCATCAATACCGCAGCGAGGATACTTGCGATCAGAATGCCGACCATGACCAGATTACTCTTGCGGTACTTCTGTCGCCCAGGTGCCTCATAGTCACTCTTCCATCCCGAATATAGCGCATACGTTGTCAGAATGCTGCCCAGATTACCCCATCCCGAGACCACGGCAGAGGCCGCGGCCACACCAACTTCACCATGCCGAGGCTGAAAGATCTCGGCAGTCCACGTCATGGTGATGGGCACAGTTGGACCGAGACCGAATCCGACAATCAGGAGACCACCGTACCGCGGCCAAGGGTTTTCATCAGTGCCGGCGTAGCTGGTCAGCAGCAAGCCCAGAATCTGGAGAAGAACAGGAATGGAGAAGAACAGTGCGCGGTGGCGGTGGAAACGGTCCGAGAAGGGAGTGACGATGAGAATAGCGATAAGATCCATCTAGAGATCATAATTAGCTTCGAAATATGAAATATTTCACACCCCAGAGAACTTACTATCCAAATGGGCGCAGTGAGCAAGCTCAGATCAACTCCGTTCAAGGACGGGTTGATCGCCTTGATGATCAGGTTGGCGTACAGCTGGACGCCAATTCCAACCCCGACGACACCGAAGTACATGACCAGCAGTGGCCAGAGTCTCCAATCCATGAACACATGGAGCAGATCCCCCCAAGTCCACTTCGAATTATGGTACACGCGTTTCATATCGTGGTAGTGAATCATGGAATCCCGCCCAGTCAAAGCAGGGCGGCTTTGCGGCAAGCAGCGCAGCATCCAGTGGCGCTCTGGAGCCGACGCTCCTGGTGCCACAGGTCGGTCGGGCAACCACCACAGCTGCGCAAATCCCAGGGCGATAGTAATGATACCGTACACCAGGAACATCCACTGGAATCCAACATACCCTTGCACGCCGTCCATCTCCTGGAAGCCTGCAGAGACAAGCCCAACTACTGCTGCGGAGACTTGTGCAGCCGTGAAGTATTGGCCAATACGTTTTCCAATTCGTGAGGGCGGATAGAAGAGCGTGAGGTAGTAAGTCATGCCGGGCCATAACCCAGCCTCGACAATACCCAGAAGCAGGCGAAGAAGACTATATCTCATTAGAACCAAAAAATCATGGCAACTGCAACGGATCAGAATATAGCATACTAGAAGCTCCAGGCTGCTTTCATCGCTGTCATGCAGGTGCCGATAAGACCAACACTGATCACAATGCGACTCAGCCACACATGGGGACTGAGGCGGGTCATGACCAGGTTCGAAGGCAGATCAAACACCACATAACAAACATAGAACAGTGCCAAACCAGTCGAAATCTGGTGGGGATTCAGATGCAACACATCCGCAAGGTCATGACCGGAGTTCGCATTCATTGTCTGCGCTAGCCCAACGTTCGAGCGGATGGCCGAGCACATGAAGTAGAGAACCCAGAAGGCGGGTATAATGCGCCAGTCCAGTTTCCTGAGTCAGGGGTGTTAGTTTAAGGGTAGTAAAATGTCCGCGAAAAACGCGACTTACCTATAAATTCGTTCAATGTTCTCGACATTGAACTCGCTAGGCTCGAGGTCGTCCATGTCTGTCGACTCAGAAGGGGCCTGCGGACGCTCGTAGACCTCACCAGAGACAGGCTCCTTGGTGCTGCCAAAGGCAGTCTGGGCTGACTCGGCTGACATTTTTCGCGAAGTGGGATGTCTGGTATTTCTTTTGCCGGCCTGTTTTCCCGGACGTACGGATCACCTATCGGGTTCTTCGTCCAATTGATCCAAATCCACACAACGTCTGGACCAAACAGACTGGCGATCCGGGATAGATCCCAAATTTCGACGCCCGCAAGTCTGCCGCACGATCAGTGACTGTTTTCCGAGATTTCGTGTGCTAGCACCACGTTCGATTGAGCTCGCGTCAAAGCTGACTGAGCGGGAGAGAAAAAGTTGGTGGCGGAGAAAGTCAAGTCACCCCGTTTGCAGATCTGATAATGCGCAGGAAGAGGGGCGTAAGGCCTTGGCAGTGCAAAGGCCCAGCCACGGACTTTTGCGACGCTTCTATGAACCCAGAAGAATAGATAGAATATGGGCAGAAGACACGCGACTTACTGCCTTTCTGCCTCTCTGCGCAGAAGTTAAATAAGACAATCCAAGGCGATGTTGAGCTTGTTGAGGTTGAGCGCATCGCAAGCCGGTGGGAAATTGCTTCCGACTCTCGGCGCTCCACGCCGCGGAAGCCTCCCCAACAAGTAAACATCGCTCACCGAGAATAACCGTATCTGCTTCTGACTCACAGTTCCCCAGTGGAGGCTGTTTTGCAGGTTATTCCTAAATTCTAGGCGCTCGGAATGATGTGGACTTTGATCAGGCCATCCCCTTGCAGAGATCACCGCTGTCAGAATGTTACCGTGCAAACACAGGAAATCTGGTGATCGGAATTGGGCCTCCCGACTTGCTGTATCTCTGCTGTCTCTTGAGCGCGGATAGGCAGGTTTTCCCGTGCCTTTAGGACTAGCGATTAAATCATGAAAATTCTATGGGTAATGCATCTTCATGCAACCCCTCCACCCCTCCCCTCATGATGCTGGACATAATCGGTGTCAAAACGCCTTGGCTCACCCTACTGGAATTGCTGGTCTATAAGATTTGTTATGGTGTATAGCAATAATGATCGAACCAGATCGTCTTTTGTACATATTTGGGTCATATCCTCACGCATTTTGCGTCTGCGAATTAGTATCGCCGGTCTCGGACAAACCACGTGATATGTATGTAGCTACTTGCTGACGTAATGACAAGGCCGTCGAAGTTGGTATTACACCAAGCCAGCACCAAGTTCCATTGTATCGCAACAAATATATTGAAATGTGAACTATGGATTCTGAGTGGCCGATATGTGTCACCGTCACTATCTGGGAGGTGGGTAATTTAAGGTAATTTTATTCACTGGGCTTCCATTAATGTCTTGCGGGAATATATTGCACTCGTTCTGCTAGTACTCTTGACAGGTGGGTAGCTTTCCGATTCCAGTACACTACAGGAAGTCGACCAGGCTAGAGGATCGCTTTGACATTTCACATCAAACCTGCTGGTGAGCACAGCCAATCTTCATTTAGCAGAATTGGGCAGCGCGGGTTATTGAAGGCGTCACCCCGCAGTTTGGCTCGAGCCCTTGAAGATCTTTCAGAAACGAGCGTTGCCATTGGTGGATTCTAACTCATTTGTTTTGCTGACAGTCCTTGCGGGTATTTAGCGTGCTCCCACTCGCCAATCGATTTGAGCGTCCGGTCAGTTTTGGACACCGCCTGGGCATTGACTTGCCTTCGATTGGCCAACTTCGCGGGCACTGAACTGGGTACCAATGTACTGAGGTGGACAGGAAGTAATGAATGATAAGATGAACCAATGCTTGCATAACTTACGAGCTGCGGGGACTTGACTACTCGACCCCCCTCTTCGGCAATGGCGAACGGCCTTTCTAATCCCCAGGTATTTTCCCTTGACACAGCAGCTATTATGGCAGTTACCTCTTCCACCGTGTTCATTGCTGTCATAGGGCTCTTAACCCTGCTGTACACTCGCAGGAGGAAAGGAAGCAAGGATGGTGAAGCGGATAATTGTCGAACCCTACTCAAGCTCCCCATTATTGGAGACCTTCATAGCTCCCCCGGGAGAAGCCCCTGGTGAACTGGGACTTGTGGGTCAAAAGAAATGGTCCAATTGCAGTCCCAAGACTGTTTGGGATTATACCCATTGTCGTGCTCAACTCGTTTGAGGCTGTGACGGAGTTGTTCAGCCGTCGCAGCCAGTGGTACAGCAACCGTCCAGCATCGGTCAGCATGGAGATGATTACAGGCGCGCAGCCAGGGCAATCAAGTTTTACTCTGATGCATGACTACGATGATCACCTCAAGTTGCATCACCGGATTCTCGCTCCCAGCCTCGGCGCGCCTGCCGCTCCGAAATATCAGCCATTGATACAGCTTGAGTCTAGGCAGCTTTTGTATGACCTCTGTCATGCTTTCCAAAAGGACTCTGGCTTGATGAGCACTGATACCATATATCCTTTATTGGAGCGTACCCAAGCAAGCGTTATACTAGCGCTTCATTACAGCCTGCGCATCCCGCGCTGCGAGGACCACACCCTGCATGAGATTATCGATATCCAGACGAAGGTGACGCATCTGGCTGCGAATCCCATCCTACCAGATCTCATTCCCCAGTTACGGCACCTGCCCGCCTTTCTGTCCCCTTGGAGGCGTGCTGCCGACAAACTATATGCTACCCAGGTCGATCTATACATGCGCCTATTCTGCCACGGGAGGGATTCAGAAGGCTGGAATGCCACAAAGCAAGCTCTCCTGACAGCAGAGAAGCACACACCCGCCGGCGTTCCAGATGTTGACCTTGCCTTCACTCTCGCGACATCTGTGCAAGGTGGCATGGAGACCTCACCCCGCCAGCTGCTATGGCTTTTCATCGCAGCACTGAACCAGCCATCATGTGTGACTAGGGCACACGCTGTCCTTGACGATGTCGTCGGGCGCGACCGTCTCCCACTGTTTTCGGACCGGCCAAAGCTCGCTTTCATCGACGCTATTGCCCACGAACTGTTCCGCTGGCGTCCTATCTCACCAGGGTCCATTCCCCGCAGGGCGGATCGAGACGACGAGTTCCAGGGAGTCAAGATCCGTAAAGGCGTCACTGTCATGGCTAATGCATGGGCCATTGGACGCGATGAGAAAGTATTTGATCCCGCGCTAGGAGATCCTCAGGACTTCATACCCGAGAGATGGCTGCGGCAGGAGCGCGATGAAGAGGTAACGCTGACAACGGACCTCCCGCTGCCAGTCTTCGGACAAGGCCGGCGCATCTGTCAGGGCAAGAGGGTCGCTACCGATGGGACTTTCATGCAAGTTGCTAGCTTGCTATGGGCATTTGATATCGAGCTCGCTCATGGAGAGGAGGTGGATCCGTGGGCAATGGTCGTGGTGGGCTTCATGACAATGCCGAGGGATCTGAAATTCAAGCTTCGGCCTAGAGGTGACTGGGTACTAGAGGTTATTAGTAGAGAGTGGGAGGCAGCGGAAAAGCGGCTGGGAACGGTAGACGATGTTGAGAAATAGATGATAAAGCAAAGCAATAGAGAATTGCGGCTCGGACTCGCCTTCTGCTTCTCACTTGTGGATAAATTCCTATTGCCAAGTGCCACTCCCCGAATTGGGAATGGGGTGGATTGATTAGAGCGGGTTGACCGCATGGTTAGCAACCCAGTGATTGGCCGTATAGCCATTCAACTAAGGGGACACCGTGCCTGAGCTCGTATTTGGGGGTCTGCCCAGTGAGCCCCGGAAAAGCCCCACCCGCGGGCGTAAATTCGGTTCGCGCCGGTGGGCGCTGATCCATAGGATCTATACCACAGCCAAAGTCCTATGTAGACGACCGCCTCAAGTCAGGACGTCAACACAGGAAATAATGCATGAAACATGCGTATTCGGTCGGTTCGGATAAGTCTCCCTGATGACCAGCATTCAGCCTCCCTCTGTACGGAGTAGACCCTGCAGGTCAAAAAGCGGCTCGAGAGCGCGCCAAGCATCTAAACCTCGTATTCCCCAGCGAGCTCGAAAAATTGTCCTCGGATCACAGTCGATACGAATGCTAGCGTGACGACCTAATCCTTGGCCGGGGCGCAGGCTCCAAAGCATGGAGGCAGGCAATCCCGCAAAGGATCCTACTTAAGTCTTGACCTTGCCCCGGCCGGCGCGCGCCGCTCTCGCCGAACTCACTGTTTACGTGGCAGAGATCTCGTATGCGGCATTATTGAGGCACTTCTGATCCCATATCCTGCACAAGATGGTCAATTTCGCGAAGCAGGCGGGGGTTTCTCTCCTTCTCCTCTTCGCCGCTGCTGTCGCCGAGGAGGCAATCCAAGATGAGGCTCAACAGCTGTGGAATGCAACCCTGAATATCGCCCAGGTGGGCAGCCTCAATACCCGCGATCTCTTTGGTCTCGAGCCCAGAGCCTACGAGTGCCGCACTGGATACTCGGAATGCGCGTATGATACTTCTCGCTGCTGTGCCACCGGCACCAGTTGCTGCGGCAATGGCTACTGCGCGGATCCCGGTGACACCTGCTGCACCTCAGGAACCTGCCCGAGTGGATGGAACTGCTGCGGCGATAACGGGTACTGCTCTCCGGTCGGCGGGGAGTGCTGCAATGGTGGATACTACTGCCGGGCAGGCAAGCATTGTCGCATCTACAACGGCGAGAAAGTGTGCTGCCCCTCGTCAGGATGTGCTGGGGAGTATGACTCCGGCAGTCTGGGAAGCACCGTCACTGCGGTGGAGAGCGTGACTGAAACGGAGACTTCGAGCATCACCTCGACCTATCACTATACTTATGCAAGCTATGACTACTACTACACGACCTACTACTGGTGAGTCAGACCCGCTGGGGATGCACGGATGCCGGACTGGGCGGTTTACCTAATTCTCATTCTGATAGGACTTATTGGTTCTACTTCTGGACCTCGTACTCCCCCTACACGGTCAAAACCGTGACGTCTACTCGCACCACAACCACAACTATCTGGTCCGCCTATGTGACCGACAGCTATGATGCAAGCTCGTCGTTCTCTCGGCGCATCACGTCCCTCACGGAATCCCCCCTTACTCTGCCACCTCTCTCAAGAGCTCCACTAGTGCAGTCCCTATTCAAACCGCTTCCTCTAGCACTACTTCAGGGTCTTCTTCTTCTTCCAATGGAGGAGGTGGTATCTCTGGTATCAACTCGGCAAGTGGATTGTTCATCGATATCAACGTCATATTGATGGGTACAGTTTTGGCGGCTGTGTTTGGTGGGCTGGCTTTTGCACTGTGAAAGGTTCAGTTAGGATTCTAGCTAGCGAGGGTGAATTTGCCGGATTTGACCACAACTGCAGCTTGTCGGTCTAGTCCTAATGTTCTACATGTCTGATGGATTTATAATAATACCTACTGGAAATAAGTTATACCTTTTACACCGCCTTCTCCCAAGAAGCCAACATAGAAAGGTTGTATCGAGAAGAAGCCATGGCTCAAGCTCAAACAATCCCCGATTTACTCTTGTTTCTCAGCCAACTTCATACAGGCCGTGTATATATACGACCACACTCACCCCTGATAAACCTCATCCTCGAGTCCCCTTGAATGCAACATGCGAGAATCTGTGGATAAGGCGTTGTCATGCCCATGGAGATATAATAAAGCATACGCAAGAGACTAAGCCACAAAAGAAGGAAGAGAATCAGCAGACCCAGATTCCTAACTCTCACGCAGTGACTGATTTCCCAGCCAACGTGGCGCCTGGGGATACGTTCCGGTACTATTTCAAGGGGGCTCAACTTGACTGGTGGGATTGGGGTTGTTTTCAAGATTATAAAGGCACAATGGTTCGCATTGATGGCAAAGTCCGCGAGCCGAACGACAACCGAGGCCGACCTAGGCTTATCGTACCAGCTAGAAATTACGTGGAGTTCATAGTGGTCAATTGAACAGCCTCCCCAACAACTAACAGGCTACTCAAAATCATTGCTCGTTTAGAATGTTCCCCAAAAGTGGCTCAGTCTCACCTCCTCGCACACCGACTTTGCTCAAAGACGAACGATGTAGGCCTAAGACAAGAAGCACCGCCTGGCCGAGTGCGAAGACAAAGTTATCGATAATAATCCATCCAATAATGCCGTACCAAACAGAGAAACTAAACCAATTGAATTCGCCATGCGATTTCTCATAGGGAAATGGAAGAGCCCATATAAACATCACCGATACCATCGTGAAGACAACAGCTTGTGCGGCCAAACCCGATAAACTCAATGCATTTGGAAAGGGTGTAGTCAGAATTTTACGAGCTTGACAATAGATACCCGCAAAGCCAAGAATCGTGAGAATCGGGTAGATAAGCATCGAGTGTACTGCGCAGAAGACGCTTGCGAAGAATTGTCGATCTAATCCCTGAAATGGCGAAGTGGCTTCGAGGATCCAAGGTAGGGGTATAATCGAGACGAAAAGAAAAGTAGTATATGCGGCGACTAGAAAGAATCTACGCTCGCCGTAGAGAATAGTTTGAACGAATCTGCGGGAGAAGAGGGTAAGATTCTAAACAGACTCGTGTCTTATATTATAATATGATCCTCACAGTGATAAGAAAAGGACTGTAACTATGGCAAAGTGGCACAGATTGAATCGGTCCCCTTTACTTGGCGGATCATGAAGGAGGATGTTGCCCTCAGGTCCAGACTCAATATATAGTGAAAATATGGAGATAGTGAACTGTTCTGTGGCCCGAATCAAACTCCACAAGATAGAAAGCGAAGAAATTCCTTGGGTAGTGTGTTTCGTCTGGATTAGGAAGATTTGGGGAAGAAAGGAAGCGACGGTGAGGATCAAAACAATACTATCAAAGTCAGTACAGACAGAAGTCGACTAAAGAGGCATACGTACAGGCGGCACCCTAGATGGGGTTCTGGCAGCGACATTAATGCGGTTTGTGAGGTGAGTCTGCTATGAAGTCATGCGGAGTTGATAGGCGGACTAGAGGCTTAAATATACCTATCGGAGCAAGCCAGAATAGTATAGACCACTAGCTTAATCAGACAAATAAGATCGAGAATGAGATCAAAGTGGGGTTTAGATGAAAAGGATGATTATTGGTTTACATGGAAGAAATAGCAGGTGCGTAGAGATAGGGGGAAATCAGCCAAGGAGCTAATCGAAGCAGGTTAGTAGCTAGCTGAATAATACTGGTGGATGCCATATTTTGACAACTTATAGTTAGCGTGCACTTCATTAGTATTTAGAACATGGTAGTTATCTGCCCCGCTTATCTTTCTGCCAGGGGGCAGAGGTTACTGTCTTCCAAAGACCATTGAACGGCCCAGCCTCTACCTCGATGGTTATCTTTCTATTGGATGAATCCTTGACACTAGCAACTACTTCTAGTATTAGGCGGGCCCTTCTAAAGGTTAGCCTAAGAACACAGCTTAGTCGAGGGCTAAAGAGCAAAACGCCGATTTACGAGAGGTCTATCTTTATCATTTATCCGACTTGTAATTATATTATATTATTTACATTGATAAGTCTAGATATAATAAACGGATCGGGTTTAGACGAACCGACTAGTTACCACTTGGTGTAGCCTCTATATAAGTATCATAGTTCTATCGCGACGAGCAAATATTAAATATACCTACATATACCCAAGATGGAATCGTCCTCTCGCGTGTCTTCCGCGGTTATACGGATACCGCCTCATTCGAGAAGTTCATTAATCAGCTTCTTTAGCACTACGGAAGATAGCCGGAACCGAAATCTATACTAGTCATAGACAATACGTCGTTTCACCATACTAAGCGGCTTAAGCAGAAATATGCCGCTATAGGAGTAAAACTAGTTTATCTACCGCCCTACTCACTGAACCTAAACCCCATTGAACAGTTTTTCGCCAAACTTAAGGCCTTCATTAAGCGTAACTAGAGCTCCTATGACGATAGGGGATTTGGTTTTCATCCTTGTAGATTAATAGCCGTCCTAATCTAATCTAGATAAAGAAGACT
Source organism: Penicillium canariense (assembly GCF_028826845.1). Classification (NCBI taxonomy): domain Eukaryota; kingdom Fungi; phylum Ascomycota; class Eurotiomycetes; order Eurotiales; family Aspergillaceae; genus Penicillium; species Penicillium canariense. The sequence goes on from NW_026622729.1 coordinate 1,437,255, forward strand.
ACGACGGTAGAATCTTAATATTGATAGGAGGCTATAGCGCCCTAGCCGCAAAATTATTTCCGTTCTAGCGCTTTTCTTTTTCTAGTCGCTACTTCTCCCGTCCTCTATATATTACTCTTCTCTAATACTATTAGGGATATCTTTAACACATCATCAACGCGAAAAATGTTGAGAATTTCATTAAGAAATTCAAGCGGCAGTCCAATAAAAATCTGCCAACAGGCGTAACGCAAAGTGAAAAGCATTTATTTTGCAAATCTTGCTGCAAGTTCACAGCTTAGCCGCTATCTGACACACTGTCGTGACTTTCGACATGCGTGCCCTTGCCACCCTCCAGATCCGAGCCCAACGAGAGAGGCCTGACCTTCTTTTCGGAGACGTAGCTCACGCGGCGCAGATGTACCTCAGTGGTCTGGTAGTTGATGAGGAGCTCGCCGTGCTTGCCATAGCGGTGGGGCTCATTGTGAGCGACGAAAACGACGTTGAAAATGCTCGTGGTCTTGTGAAAAATGCTGTCCATTTCCTCGAGAGATCGGTATGCGGTCTCGGGGTAGAAGAAGTAAACGACGGGGAAGATGAAGGCGTTGCTGAGGGGTTATTAGTGATGGCTATTAGTAAAGGGGGGGGGTGGTGTTTGGGGAGAATTACATAACAGCAAAAATGATGTAGGTCCGGTAGCCGATTGAGTCGAAGGCAATGGGCGTGATCATGACGACCAGGAAGTTGAAGATCCAGTTTCCGGAGGTAGCCAGGGCGTTGGCGGGGGCGCGGATGCGGAGAGGAACCTGGTTATTATCAGCATCAGACGTCTCGAAACAGAGATGAGGCGACGTACAATCTCCGCAGGATACAGCCAAGTCATACCCAGCCATCCCCAGGCAAAGAATGTGTTAAAGACGAACAAGAACACCGCAGCGGCGATACCGGGCTTGCTCTGGCCGACGAAGCTAGTGGTGATAGCAAGGACCGCCATGGAAATGGACATGCCCGCAGCACCGACCAGCATCAGTGTGCGACGACCAATCTTCTCAATGACGAAGATAGGGATCAGCGACGCAAGAAAGTACTCAGTTCCATTACAAGCAGCCAGAATCCGTGACATCAGGCTGTCCATCCCCATTGATTTCTCATAGATAGTAGCGGCATAGTAAGTAATGAGGTTAATACCTGAAATCTGCTGGAACACCTGGTTGACGTAGGCGAGGAAGACACGGTGGAAGTGGCGGTTCTCGTCCATAGTCAGGAGATCGCGGAAGCTGACACCTGAAGCAGCCAGAACGGCGTCCTTGATCGCGGCGAACTCGGAGTGCACATAGGGGTCGTCCTCGGGCATATCCAGGATGGCAGAGAGAACCTCCAGGGCCTTTTCCTCGCGGCCCTTGAGAATCAACCAGCGAGGGGACTCAGGTAGCGGCAGTACAAAGCACATGATTACCAGAGCGAAGAGGTTCTGGAAGGCGATCGGGAAGCGCCAGGCCACTGAGCTAGGGTCGAGGAAGGAGAATCCAAGATCGATCCAGTAACTGATCGTGATTCCACCGGCAATCAAAGCCCCCTCCAGCATGACGAGCTGACCCCGGTGGTGCGACTTGCTGCACTCAGATTGCCAAGTAGCTGCCAAGAGAGGTTATTTTATGTGGAGGACCAAGTATGCCAAGGGATAGATGCACTTACGGACAGTGGAGGTATTCATACCATTTCCAAGACCAGTCACAATACGGCCGATGATCAAATGGGGAAGGGAGAAGGCGCAGGACTGCAGTGTTGCGCCGACGACCATGATGATGGAGCCGACGAAGATTGTCTTGCGACGACCGAGGTAGTTTCCAATCCAGATGCAGAAGATAGCACCGAAGAAACAGCCCAAGTTGTATGAGGCAATCGTAATACCCTGGACGGTAGAGCGTTGGCTCTGCTCAGGCCTGCTGAGGCCAACCAAGCCGGCCTTGGTCGTGTCGATATCTGGGAAGGTGGCGACGAATGAGTTCAGGGTCAGAAGACCACCCATAACACCCCTGTTGTACGGTTAGCACCAAGCATATGATCATTGTTTCAATAGCCATCCACGTTGACATACTGGTCATAACCAAAAAGTCTGCATAGGAAGGATAGTTAGCAGGATGCCCATTGCTCGATTGAGAAGGGACAGAACACACAAAAAATCAAGACCGGCAATGATACTGATCATAATATTGAGGGCACCGCCTCTCAATCCAAAGTACGGTTTCATGATGGCGAGGTATAGTCGTGATATCCGTGAAAAAATGAGCTCAGGGCTCTAGGACAAGATGTATACAACGGCAAGATATGCCAGTCTCGACCCAGCGCAGTGCATCAACAGTGAAAGACAAGAACAATTTCAAATCCAACAGCACGCCCAACCTGAGGATGTAATTGGATACAAGAAAGTGATGGCTGAGTAGGGTAAAGAGGCCACCACTGGCCTGGAGAAGACCTTGGGGTTTAAGAAGGCCGTGAAACAAGCGCAGACTTTGGGGGGATCCACTGCTGGCATGACGAGGGGGTTCATCTGCGGTGCGCATTGAAAACGAAAGGAGACGGTGATCATGGGCCCAAGGAGGAAACACAATACAAGGTCGCATTGTCAATGTCTATGCGTCGCCGGATCGGGGGAGAGACGACCCCCTCAGTCCATACCACACCGATAGTCGACCGACCAGACCATGGGCGGCGGGTCGAGCAGGTGCAGGCAGACTGAAAGTCTCCGCCAAGAAGGATGACCGGCAAATCATCGGTCGGGATGGCCGGCCAGGTCTTGTTCGGCACGGGTTGCACCAAGAAAACCGGCTCCGTTGAGAGGATAGACAGGATTGACGAGGGTTGGACGAGTCGAGTCAACTCCGAAGCAGCTTCCCGGGGCTCGGTACGGACGCGGTATCGTACCATACCGACCATACGAACAATACCGAAGTCCAGCGGTCGCAAAAGCGCTGCTTTCAGAGACCAAACACCCAATTGGGCAATCAATGACTACATCGATGAGCAGGGGATCTTCGTGGCTCGCGTGGGGCGGGAGCTGGAGCTGAGACAGTTCCGAGGAAAAAGTGAGTAGTGGGTGTATAGCACAGACTACCATTACCCATTCGACATAGTGGACTCGACAGTTTGTGGTCCGATGGACCCTCCCCGGATTCCTCCCCATGTTTCCCTCCACGACTCTCTCCAGGCTCTTCCTGGCCGAGGAAAGGAGCAAAAAGAAAAGGACTCATTGTCACCCTTCGACCTGAATGAGACTTTCCAAGGTCGGCCCTTCCATTGACCCAATGCCTCACCTAAACATGATCTCTCTGTCTGATACGGCCGAGAGGCACCGGATCGGATCAGCGCACGGCCCAGCCTCAACAAACCAAGGGGGGTCTACCGGTTTTTCGGTCGGCCAGGAACCCGTCGGGGGTTGGTCGTGCTCCGTGCCATTTGTTAAGAGAAACCCGACAACCCGACTGGCCGGATCCAGTCTCTAGTCCCTGCTGGACCTACCGCCTTGGCTACACTAGCCACTGCAATCCTTCAGACGACAAGAATCAATCAATCGGAGTGTGACTATACCCACTGAACGACCGTCCGAAGGGCAAAGCCGGGCACACAATGGTCGATCACCGAGACGGGAACGATTACAATGACATCATCGCCAGGCCGCACGAACACAGTGCAAGGCCTCGTGCGTGTCAACCCTCACACTCGAGATGCGTTATTGTGATCCCGATCACATTGCCAAATTTGGCGATGTTGGCCATTCTGATGTGTTTGTTGTTGCATTGGAAGAGTCATTGAGGATAAGGGGCCAATTGGATACCAATTGCCCGTCCGGCACGAAGCATTGCGCACCGCTGTAACAGCATAGTTGGTGGATCGGCGTCGCGCCCATATCTCCCAGAGATGACCACCTGCCCGGGGCATCACTGATGTTCGTACACGAGCCATGTCAACGTCCGCAAGGAAAAGATGAAGCTGACGGTCCACCGTACAATGCATTGATAATCGAAAATTTGGTATCTGGACTCAATATCCGCAATGGTGGGGAGCCCTAGTGGTCGAAGTAGAAGCCGCGAAAAAGAAACGTACATGCTCAAGGTGCAAAGGGATACATATCACCCCCAAATGGCGAGTGCGACCTCCTTTCGAGCCTATGTCCTATGAACTTGAACCTTCATCTCCTCCACACTCCAGCCAGCTAGCCCGGGGCATAAATGGTTGCTGGGTGCTCCGCATTCAGCGGCGAGCAAGAATACAGTACACGGGATCGGCGTCACAACGGCGTATTACACCCACCATACTGCAATACATCTCCCAACATGCACTATGGCGCAAAGCGCACTTGCGCATCGATCCTTTAACCGTTGTATCGCTCGGTCCATTGCCCAATCAAAGAATCCCCTCGACGGTAAACATCATCTCAGCCCGAGACCAGACGGGTCGGTATCGGCATTCATCCTTAGTGCGCGGCTCCCGTGGAATGAGGTCATCGGGCATGTCACCCACGAGCGAAGAACGGCGCCAATGCATCCCGATAACTGGGTCTCGGGTGATTTTCTGTAGTGAGTGAATACCGCGAAATCAATCATGGTGTGCGGCATTGTGCTGCTCGGCGACGCTGAGACGGCCCGGCACCGGCACCGAGCTTAGAGATGCCGGCCGGAAAATGGACCTCTGGTATCCGGATGGCTGGGGATGCCGATGTGCAGACGTGGTTCGGGCAGTGTGGTGCCGTCATCACTGGTTCTCCAGGGGCACGCCAGACTGCAACCGGCCCCGTCGCAGCTCTGGTTATCTTGGACTCCTGGTGTCTTGTTTGGTCAGGACTGGCCAATTAGCCGGACCCAGTGCTTTCCTGAGATATCAATTAAAGGATTTATGGTTATCTTAGCCTGTAGCCAATTACAAAGTGGCGGGACTTGCCATGCACTTAATGTAAACCTCGATTGGACGGAGATTGGGATAAAAGATATTTGCCATAATGTCGAGTCTCGCCCTCGAAATCAAAACGTAAAATCGTCCGTGGGAAAACTACATCAGTAGACGACCAATCCGCTAGGGAGAAAATACTGTTGAAACGATCAAGCACAACAAGCGCACATCCTTGGCCATCGTCCATGTGCAGGTTCACTGGGTGAAACATCCCAACACGGTCAATGTCCGATCAGCCGCTCATCATGAAAGATCGATAGAAAGATAACGAGTGTCCCCTCCTTGCGCAGATCAAAGCCCATCCCCTGGGTGCAAATTTCCTGATCGCATTCACCAGGCCACATCTTCCATTTGCTGCCGCACATTCTCGACCTCACCACCATGGTCATAATCGGCCTGGCCAGACCGACCCCGGCCATAATCGGGCTCGTCACCACCATCACCGATAGCTTCATTCTCTTCCGGCACATTGAGAGCTTCGGGCTGGGGGCAGCGCCGCACGGTGTGGCCCACTATTTCATTATCAGCATATCATCAGTTGGGTCAATTTAAAAGCCGGGGTATTAACGTACTCTCGCCGCACTGGTTGCACTTCACCTTCGACCAGTCCTTGGGCTCAGGGCAATCCCGGGCCGCATGTCCCGCTGTGAGCAATAATTTTAGTACTCGATTCCACATGATTGGACGTCACGTCTCTGCTTCATGTTTCAAAGGGAGCTTATGGCAGGAGTCATTATTACTCACACTTCTCGCAGTTGCGGCATATCATCATATCAGGGTTGCGGGGCTGGTCACATTCACGAGCAAGGTGATCCTCCGACCTACAAGCAGATTAGCAAGGGGATCATTTGTTTCGTCAAATCTTTATTTCCTTTATGGCATGCTGATACATACCCACAGTTGCGGCAGGTGCGCGGGACTCTTTCAGGCTGGTTTGGGCAGTCCTTCGCAAAGTGACCAACTAGAGGATTGTTAGTATAGCATCATTCCATGATAAACGAACGTCGGACTCGCAACATTACCTTCATTGCATCGACGGCATTCGATGTCGGTTGCAGCTGGCGATTCTGGGCAGTCACGAGCCTCGTGTCCTTCAACGCTAGATGTTGTTAGGTCCGTGGACCTTGGACGGGAATGGGAAACAGAACATACCCGCAGTTACGGCAGCCGTACTTGCTGCGTCGCTTTTCTTTGCAGTCGCGGACGCGGTGGCCTATGCTCTCACAGTTGTTGCACTTTATCTCAGTCTTCTCAACCTCGGCACGGTCCTGCTTGCAAGCACGTGCACTGTGTCCCATCTCTATGACAAGTCAGATTTAAAACATGGTAGTTTCCAAGCTTGATCAAAGTCAACTTACCCCCACAGTTCCAGCACTTGGTGACCTGACGATCGTAAGGCAGCCCAGCATTGGCCAGGCGCTCAAGATTTTCATCGCTGTCCCGAGGCCAGCGCTGCTCTTGGTTTGCACGCATGGGTTTGTCGGAGAAGAAGAAGCCGACAAGATACTCGCGGTCTAGCTGGCCCTGAAGATCGATCAGGCTAAGGACATCCTCACGCTCCTTCTCCTACGGAATCATTGAGCGTTAGATAAGGCGTCCACTAATGGGAGATGTGGCAAGGGAATCAGGTACCAGAGCAATGAGAAAGACCTTGAAAGTCTCTCCGCGCATTTTCTTTTCGATCTCTGCATAGGTAGCATCCGGAACAGCCTTGGAGTAGACTTGAACAGCCTTTGTTGCAAATTTTAGCAGGAATTCAAACGTGTGAGACGTGGAGGTATATTACCTCGCGGAAGTCGACGATATCCTTTTCATCACTCGCTTTCTTCATCATGCCCCAAGCCTCCTCGGGAAGCCGGTCCGCAACGTGGTTCAGGTCGAATTTGCGATTCTCCTTGCAATCTCTAGCGATGTGGCCTATATCATTGATTTCAATCAGTTCCAGTTCTTTTGGCTTTTATTTCAGATGATGGGTTTGATATTCTCGACCTTCGCCCCGACAATTCTTGCAGATATCCACTGGCCTCTCAGGGCAAGCAGAAGCCGGATGACCCTCCTGCGAACAGATGCGGCAAGCACCTTTGAAGACAGAAGGGTTCGGGCAGTCAGCCTTGGAGTGACTGCATTTATAGTAAGATATCATTGATCGGGAAATTGAGTATATTTATCATGAGCAATCACTTACCCATCCTGACCGCAGTTGAAGCATGCTCCCATGGGCTTGCGTGGGTTCGGGCAATCTGCCTTGGAATGTCTGGTAACCAAAAGGTTAGTGTAGACCCCAACTGTGTAGGTGCTCCATGGACTTGCCCTTCCTGGCCACAGTTGTAGCACTCGCCCATAGGCTTGTGCGGGTTCGGGCAATCTGCCTTGGAATGTCTGGAGGGACGCGAATTTAGATTCTCCTCGGCGGCATTGCTTTGTAGTTCACAACTGACCCTTCATCACCACAGTTGAAGCATGACTGGACCTTCCGACGGTTAGGACAGTCTGCCTTGGTATGACTGCACCCAACGAAATTAGTACAAGCTCACAATCACGGTACCTTGTGGTCTGAACTCACCCCTCTTCGCCGCAGTTGTAGCAAGCTTGGGTTTGGAGATTTGGGCATTGGCGCGCGAAGTGACCAGTCTCACCGCAGCTTGGGGGTTCTCAGTTAGCGATCAGATGAGGTTGGCTATGGAACACAGAAAGACTTACACGCGGCAAGCGAAGTCTCCGCTCTCATCCGGGGTTGTAGTATGCTGAGCATCATGCCCAGAAGAGCGAGTATCCATGCTCTCGTTGTTGCCGGTACCTAGGGGAAAGTCAGTTTGCCAAGAAATGGAGGACGTAGTAGGAAGAGAAGGTGGTGGAGGAAGAGAAATGTGAAAGAAGATGAAAGGAAGTGGTCAAGGAATGAGGGGACATGGCATGCCTTGGACAGTGTTATCCCACCCATCAAAATCACCCTTTTCCACGCCGAGGGAGTCTCCATTATCCCAGCTGACGTCCCATGAAGACGGTCTATTCCAGACGGAAGACATCTTGGAGCACAGCGGATGCCTGAGTTCACTTCGCCATCAGTGTCATGTCCGCAACACGTGAAAAAGGCTTGAAAAAGTCATCAAAGCACGTCCCAGAGACGTGTTTCCCCCGAAATACACGTAAATGGTGACGGACAGATAGTAAGTCAAGAATATTGACAGCAGGAAGGGCTCAGTCATGGACGAGCCGGGTCGGATTCTTCATGAGCGTCACCCGGAAACACGTGCACTTCTTCCCACTGCTCGTGGGTGGAAGGGGAGAACAGGTAATATCAAACGGTTGATGCTACTTACCAGATGCCTTGTGATTCAGTTGTGCCCGGTAGGGAATGAAATACTTGAGGATGAACAAAGAAGAAGGGGAAGAGACAAGAGAAGGGAAGAAAGAGGAAGAGGAGCAAATGACAGAGCACGATATTTAGGCTCCTTCCTAAGCTGGAAGCTACACCAAACGCGGGGGGGATTCAGAGCAGTTTGCCAGCACTAACCAGGCTGTGTTTGCCAAGAGGTAATCGAATTCCAGTACATTTAGCTTATCAAGACACGGAGAGGTAGAGGATACATATTGCCGGAAACAAGTGAAGCATCACAGTAAGCCAGCTCAAATTTGAAAAATGTAAATCGTGGTGTTTGCCCTGAATCACCGGAAGAACCTGCCCAGCAGGCCACCTGCAAGATTGTTCACAATTCCACCACCAAGCGCCCGGTTCGCAAACGTCGATGCCTGACTGAATTTGTCACACCGGGAAAAGGCCACCGTGTTTGTGATGGTCAAAATGAGAGCAATGGCTAAATTTTATAGATTAGCCATGGGAGCCTAACAGAGGGAATCGTTGTTGATCGCTTTAGTTGGGAATACCTACCAACAAGGCTCAGCCAGATGACGCCAACCAGTCGCACAATAGCCAAAACCGCCAATCCCACCCACAACGCCGGTGTCAGATACAAGCTCAACCAGAAAAATCGCTTGTCGGTGGCGCTGATCGTCCGGACGTTGGGATCGGAGGATTCGAAGACCCAGTGCGAGTCGCCGGAGGCTGTGTTGACTTCATTCCACCACCGCAAGCCCACAAGTCGACGGCCGGCAATGTTTTTGAGATAATAGAAATCGGCAGATAGGAGGAGGAGGGTCAAGATGAACACCAGGATGCTAGATAGCCTTGTTAGCACGGCGAAGCTCCGTATTCTAGCGGGACTAGATCGTCAGCGACCAAGGGGCCCTTACAAGTTATCAATGAAGAGGACACCGAAAAGGTACATAAGCAAAGCACCTGTTGATTAAACCCGTAAGTAAAGTGTACTTTCAGCGCGATCTAGGGTAGGACAGCACAAACCGATGCGAATTGCCAAGAAGACAAGTAGCGTGATCGGGTGAGCGCTGAGGCGCCAGTTCAGGTCTCCTGGCTGTGTTTGATCCATGATGAACAGCAGAGAACCAATGGTCCTAAAGCTTCAAAAAGCACCGTTTCCGCAATCCACGACTTCCTAGCTTGGGAAGAGAGCTGTTGTTGTTTGAGGATGTCCCGTGTCCACGTTAGCATTGCGGCACCTCCCGGGCGGTGTGGCTGGGCAGAATAGTTGGGCCCCTTGATTCCTATTGGCTCACAGCTACGCCAACTCCACCCTCAACCGTCCGCTGCAAAGTTAACCCCCATTGTAGCCATTTTTAGCTCCTGGTCCCCTCTATTTCCGGTACTCTAAGGCAATCCATTTGATGGATTAATTGCTGCTAGCTAGCTTGGGGCTTTCAATATGCACCATGAATTGAGAAGAATATGCACATTATTGTCATGACTGAATACATTCACTCTGGCATACATAGAATATATTAACCTGTACCCGTCCGTACCTATCGCCCGCGTTTGGTTAAGAGAGTCTACCTAGAAAGTAAAGAGACCTCGAGAGAAACTAAAAAAAGGGTAAAAACAAAAAATAATAGCCAAGTCAATGCAAATGCTATGACTGTGCTATTATTAGGTGTACGAGAACTGAAATAAATACCCAACGACATCAGTCAACTAGCACCTGCAGCAATCTCTCAATGTTCTCCACAGTAATGGGTTTCCCTTGCTCCCGTGCCAGAGAAACTGCACAGGAAACGATGTTTTTGATCTGGAAGGTACGTCAGCTCTATTGCAGTCCGGTACTCGGTATAGGCGGCTTGACATACTTGTCGGCCATTGAGATTATGTCTTGCAAGGGCAGTATAGTCGGTTTCAGTAAAGCCTGAAAGCTCGGACTCCTTGGTTATAGTCCTGAGGAAGTTCTTCCACACCTCCTTCCGACTGTCCTCGTTAAGGTCTGGATAATGAAGGGTAAAGTGGATTCGACCTGAAAGATAATTCGATTAGCGGTGGACACCAAGAAACCGAATCACATTAATCAAAATTACTTTTGAATGCCGGGTCGATATCTCCGCTTCTATTTGTGGTAAGAATAGCCACACCACGGAAACTAGGTCGATATCAGCCGGAAGAAGATGAGAAGAGAAAGGGGCATAGGACTTACTATTCAAGCCGACGGAGGAAAACGCTAACCAGCGCATCACGAGCCAAATCCTTGCCCCGAGAAGCCATGAAAACATCGGCTTCATCGATGAGCAGAACGCAGCCCCATCGTCGCGTGATGTCCAGGATCATCCCTAGGCGCTCGTCCACTGTGTCGGCATCAACTCCAAGCTCACCAGTAGCAACCACATAGAGTGGACGCTGCGTGACTTCCGCAACCGCCTCTGCGGTAAGTGTCTTTCCAACGCCGGGACTCCCCGTCAGGAGTGCGATGAGGCCCTTGCCTTTGTTTTCCACGATATCGTCAAATGCTGCTTCATCCTTACCATGAGCTTTGACGAGTCCGTGGATGAGCTCGCGACGGGTTTCTTCCAGAACGAGTCTTTCGAAAGCCAGGTTGTTCCACTTGATATTGGTCAGCGATGTCACAGCAAGCTGACACCAGGTTTTACTAGACAAGCTGAAGCCGTTGATCCACGAGGCACAAGTCAAGAGTTGATCATCCGAAAGGCTGTTGCGACTGAGTTCATCTTCTGACCACACAAGAGGTCTATTTAAATCCGATGAGCTGTTATGGAAGTAGTAGCCTTCAGGGTCCGCCACTACTCGCCCCATGGCCTAAAGATGCTTGTGAGCATGACCGATCATTCCAGAAAAATAAGCCAGCGGTGACATACATTGAACATCTCCGATTTTGACAATCCATCAGGGAGAATTTTCTCCTTTACCCCATATGTCACGAAGTAATCTCTGCATGCCGGTTTCTCCAGCAATGACAAATATTTCCTGCCCCTGGTGATCAACCTTTCCCGGATGACAGATTCACCTGGATGGTGTGAGATTGGATAGCAGTTTAGGCTCTCGATCTTTCGAGATCCATCATATTTATCAATTTCCAACGTGATTAATCCTGTGCCGAATCTTCGACCACTGAATGTGACAATGTCACCAACTGCAGAGAAATAGTATGTGCCATTCTCACGCTTCTCGTAAGAGGAATCCCGAAGAATAAAGGCTTGTTCTTGGGACATGACACCATATCTAGGCGCGACAATAACTTCTTTTGGCGGAAAAATGGTCCAAAGAAGATCCCAAGTAATTTCCTTCTGTTCCAGAAGCGACTTCAAGCTGTCAATTTGACTAGTATAGTCCTCTTGAACAAATCGCAAGGCTGTCCCAATATCGTCAATGAGCTGTTGACAGGGCTGTTCCTTGAGCTTTTCTTCCTCCTTGATACGAAGTAGATCTTTCGCCGCCCAAAAGATCAATTCCGGCTTGGCCTAAGACAGGTTCAGCAATCAATGTCCCATTTGACGTGAACTATAACGAAGCAGATTCACTCACCACTGGGGGCATTTTGTTCAGCTCTAGGCCTTCAACACCCTGGAAGATCTCTCGAAAAGCGCTTTGGAGATGTGGCGATCGGAGGTCGATCTCAGTATGTGAGATCATGCCTTGCTTCGTGATGACACGACGAACGACCATGGCAGTTTTGCTAAAACGATCAGGCTTGGATGCCGACTTTGCAGTCTTGACAAAATGAACCTGTCGGTCTTTCCTGGCCGGGCTTTAGTGGAGTCGAATATTGCCCAGTTATCTTTGCCCATACCTGCTGTATCTGTTGAAGACTCTCTGTCAGTCTCAAGGGAGGGCCAGAGAATACAGACGTTCGAATGCTATCTTCTCTTACATCTGATCAACGCGCAACAAACGTTGGGCCTTGCTGTCGCTGGCGGTCATGACCCTTTTGATGGAAGTCTCCACGGGCATATTTTGTTTAGTTCCCGCTGCGCGGGGCCTGGCCTCTTCTGCCATGATAGCGCTGGTTGTGTATTTCTTGACGAAGATTACGTCTCAACTCAATACGTTAGAAGATGAGGATACTCTTATGATCAATTTCTGACCATCAGCAATTTTTCGCACAGTCTGACATGAGGACAAGCGTCATACCCCTGCCTTATCCGAGAAAAGCTGTCCGCTTTGGCCCCCACGCCCTCTAGCCACCAGCAGTGCGCTAATGCAAAATGCGAAATGCAGGAATCACCCAGCACCTTGGGCCGAACAGTTCAGCCGTCCGCGTCAGTATGAGGCTCTCGTGCGGGGTATCCTCCCCTTAGCCCGGGACATTTTCCATCTGTGGCACCGAGTTTCCCTTGTGAGGTTCCACTTCCACGGTATGCGTTGGCAGGAGGTGTGATATCACGCCGGCCCTAAAGTGCCGTGCCGTTCGGGGCTTATTATTTGCTGACGTGCGCCACCGTAGCCCGGTGGAGGGGTAAATGTGCCCAAACCCGCAGCCTGTGGGGGCCAAATCGCAACACTTGACTTTCTTTGATGCAGGATATGTTCCAAGCGAAACTCATTTGATTGACGATCGGCATCGCCCAATCCCTATCCACAGGCTCCGTTTGTAACCATTTCTCTGGTTGAAGATATTATCTCCAATGGGAAACCTATTAGCTTCCTGAATGCTGGCCTAAACAATGACTGACGACCCTGCCGGTGGCCCTGGAGGGCCAGCGGCTCCTTCGGCCTTTACAGTTGCACTCGAGGAATTTATCGCAAGTTGCTCTGGAAAAAGCAAAACGCCCCAACTCATCCAAAGCCTGCAAAAGCAACTCAGGGAGGGAGTACAGCTTGATGCCAATGCTGTAAACGAAGACATCAAGGAGCTTCAGCTACTGAAAACCGATCGCAAAGCTTCCAACACAGCACGGAGAGTCTTGAAGAGTGTAGTGAGCGCTCTTTCTACATATTCCGGTGTGATCGACACACTGTGTTCCGCCGACCCTATGCCGACGGCTGTGATATGGGGCTGCTTGAGGGCCGTGATTGACTGCTCGAAGCGATTCCTTGACCTTTATGAAAAAATCGGGGATCAAATCGCAGACTTGAATGCTCATATCGAAACATTAAACGATTGCGAGGATCTGTTTGGGCATTCAACAACAATGCGACTGTTACTACAAGATTCGTACATTGACATCATTCGTTTCTGGCTGCGCGTCGAGAAAGAATGCAATCGTTGTGTCGCCAATCGGCTCGCTCGATCGGTGGTCCCGTTCAGTGTTTCCAAGCTTGATGAAATCATTGCGAAAATTGAGAAGAGTGCGAAACGGATAGATCGCCTTGCGCCTTACGTGAAGGAAGGCATAGATAGAGGGGAGCGCGAAAACCAGGCTGAGGAGCGTCGACTTGCCGGGCTTTCGCGAGAAGAACAGTCAAAATATATTCAACTATCCGAGGAGCGATATGCAAAGCAGTTGGAAATGCTCGAAAGCGATCGGAAGGCCCAGAAGGTGAAGGATGTCCAGAACTGGCTACGTCCCGGGGTTTCCCTTTTGAACGAGAGCAATTTCCATCATCAGAAGAACAATCTGAATCGCAGGAGCCCGGCGACCTGCGACTGGCTGTTTGATCATGACAAATGGAAATCATGGCTTGAGATTAGTGACCCAGCATCTCAGCTGTGGTTGAAAGCTGCGCCCGGCGTCGGAAAATCAGTCTTGACAGCTTATGCGATTGCGCAGGTGTCACAGCTGACCCCGCGCCGATCAGCCGTCATTTACCAGTACTTCCGATTTGATGAAGACTTTCCCGCCTTGTTTGTTTACCGATGCCTGGCGGAGCAACTCACAAATGAACTGGTGAAACACACCGACATGCCCGAGAAAATACACACCTTCACGCAGCGTGGGCACACAATTGCAAAAGCCGAGGATGTCAAAACAGTGATCCGAATGCTAGTGAAGCTTGTACCGGCAACTTATATTTTTCTTGATGGATTGGATGAAGAGTGCGAAACCGATAAGAGAAAAGATGAGATTTTCGAGATCTTAGACTTCTTCCGCGATCTAGCCGATGATACATCTAATCATCTGCGCCTATGGTGTAGTTCCCAGCCTCGCACGTGTCTCGATTCTCGTTTGAAGGCCTTTTCATTGATTGAAATCACTAAAGACATCAACGGCCAAGACATAGAGACCTACCTATCTCGCCAATTCGCTGTCTTGGAAGAACATGATCTTCATGAAGGAGAGAAAACTCTCATTCTTCGAGATCTTCGCGAAAAGGCTGAAGGCTGTTTCTTATGGGTATCGCTGATGCTCAATGCACTGTCCCGTGCGGTGACACCCTCCATGATTCATCAACACATCGAGGACGGCGTGCCTGCGGACTACGAGAAGTATTACTTGAGAAAGATGGAAAGTATCGATCCGTCACTGAGGGAATTTGTTTCGTATGTTGAACTTCACTTCAACCTACTTGGTTGGAAAAGGTGGAAAAAAGGCTAATCAGTCCCACAGAGTGATTCTTGCATGCATAGTCCACGCCAAACGGCCGTTACGTTTGGACGAGCTCTGCGAATGTACCGCTATGGCAAAGTGTCAAGAGGGACTTAACATGAATAAAGGTGAAAAGCTTTACAAGGGTAAAATCTTGCACCTCTGCCAGCCCCTTGTGCAAATTGAGGAGTCTGAAGGGCCGGAGGGTACGGTTGAGATTTGCACGTTGTGGCATGGATCCGTGAAAAGCTTCCTTTTGAAGAACGCCCAAATCCTGCGAAACGGTCCCGAATCCAGCGCGTATGCTCTGACGAACGAGGTGATGGCAGATATATGCCTGAAGTATATGTTGCAGCCACGGTATCGGCAGCTTCTTACCCAGAAACAGCAGGCATTTGTTGATCTAGATGACAATAACATCGCAGATCAGCATCTACTCTCCTATGCAGCCAAGTACTGGGATAAGCACCTCGATAGTGTTGAATTCTCACCCGAATACTGCCAAAGGGTCACGCAATTTGTGGCCAGCCCCCAGTTTTTCACATTGCTGCAGGTGCAGAGTCTCTTAGTGGAAGGTATTGTGTTTCTCCCTTGATGCTCATCTTGACGACAACAGTGTTAAGCGATATATATAGGCCAATTTCGGTTCTGGTGGAATAGTTACCGACCCTGGGCTGGAAGACATATCAAACGCGTCTTTCCCCACTGGCTTCAGGAAAACTGTGGTGAGGACCTGGTCAAAGCCTATGGTGTTTTTGTTGGAGAATGGGGTCATCTCCTGGACGTTGACACTACCAGGGGAGGCGACTACATGGGTGAGATCGACAGGTGCTTCTTTGGAGCACTGGGCCCTCGGAACTTCCTTCATAAGGGGCGCAGTCGATACAAGAGCTTGATACTTTTGGCCGACGAGGATCAAAATTTAGAAGCTCCCCTCCGATGCTTCGATGCTGTGGATGAATCAGCAGACTGGATGGTAGTTTTGAAGTTGGAGACCCTGTCAGTCCTGAGTATCTTTCTTGTGTGGATTCTTGGAAAAACAGCACCCACTAACTTCTATCACCCTCCAGGGAGTGTGAACAATTGAAGTTCAGGTGCGAGCGCTGGTACCTCAAAGGTCGTCAGCCTAAGCTCAAGGGCTCACAGACGCTGCACTGCTCGTCTTCAAGCTGGCCGCTTTATGAATATCCAACATCCCAGAAAGTTCCTGGTCGACCGCACCTTGTTTCATTTACCCAGGATCTGAATTTCATGCGTGTTGGATCCCAGGTCTATTGCAAAGGAGAGAACGACGAGTACAAGCTGCTTCCAATCCTGAGATCTGAAAACGACTACATCGAAGAAATGGCCAGTAATGGCTACTTTGTTGCGGTATCAACCAGACGAGCCATTTCCAAGACAGACATTGAATTTCCAGAGTCTGTCGCAGGTCCAGAAACGGTTCTTGATTGTGCCGAGATCGTGATGCAGGAAAGAGAGAGTGTTATGAGACTTCTGGATGAAGTAGCAACGGGTAATGTTGCAGAGTCGACACAGCCAACTACTGTTGCGAGCAAGAGTGATATCTGGGCCAGGGCCAGTGTTAGCTCAGCCTCTTCGATCTCTCTGGAGGATGCTGACGACCTCGACGCCGAGCCTTGGTCGCAAAGAGATCAGGCTCTGGACGCCGAATCAGACTCAGAACACACTGATGAGTTGCTCTATTCTTCCTCTGATAGCGTCAGCAGTAATACCGCTTATACTTCTTGGAGTGAGGCATCCACAGAGTCCCTGTCAGAGGAGATGGAGGACGACGAGCAGTGGAATGATTGGGGAAATGAGCGCATCACTCTAGAGGAGCTACAACATGAGAGAGAGGAACTTTCTTCTGAGGCCGATTCGAGTGACTCGGATGATGAGAATGCTGCCTTATTATCGGACACGGAAATCAAAAGCAATCTGTCGGAGGAACACAACGCCCAAGGGTTCTTTGGCGACCAAGCAACGCTTCAAGAGGCTTATTCCGACGTCGAGAGCCGTTACTCTCCTAGCGAGTACAGCGCCTGCTCAGACAGCCAAGAGGGTTCGGACAACGAAGAACGCGCCTTGTTTGAGGAACTGCTACTTGGTAACAAGACCACCAAGGGTGAAGGAACCAAGCGAACGAACATCCGGATCTATGATCCGACCAGGCTGACGGATGAGCCCATTTTCCACTACACCTGCTTCATCAAGGGCGGTTTATTTGGCTCCCCGCCAGCCTTTCACCCCTCCAAGCCTCTACTCGTCTGGCCACTGGGCGACGGGGAAATTCTCTTTGCAAACTACGACCGCAAGACATACTTCACTCGCGAGTTGTGTCGCTCGCAGTCCCGCAGTTGCCATATCTTCATTAAAACACAATTCTCTCGTGACGGGCGGCATCTGCATTTTGCCGCACTGGAAGGCTCCGCGACAGAGAAAAAAGAGGGCGAGCCAGATTCCGCACTGCTGAGTCTTCAAGTATCGACCCATCGACTGTCAGACTCAAAGACCGCAAGGAGCCCGCCTCGTTTAGTCTTCCGCACCACGGTGGATCTCGGCAGAGTGACGAACATCCCAGTGTCCAACCTGCCCTACTTCTTGACTTGGACAGACGACGAGCTTTTCTTCACACAACGAGATCGGAAGCTGGATATCATTCGCATCCCGCTGTTCCGTTCACCGGATTCAACCGATGCCAATGTTTGCTCCCTCCAGGATCCGATTTTCCTGCCGCGCTCGGTCGAGGCCCGAAATATGTATTTCTTCCCAGCACGGGAGGCTCCTCCAAAGAGTGGACGCAAGAAGGATGAGAAGTCTGCCACCTTGATTCTTGGGTCTTATTGCAGTCTTCCCACGCAAGGCGTGGTAGTCCCTAAACACATGCATTATCCTCCTATTGCTGCTTCCCTTCGCGAGAACCAGGATCTGACATGGATGTGCAGGGCCGCCTTCAATGAGACGCGCAGCTCGCAGCCCGTCAACTCTGCGTGCGGTAGACTGAAGGGGAAGTTTGAGTCCTTTGACCGTGAGGAGGACTGTGATATTGTACCGTACTTGTATTGAGACTTGTATCTTGGCCGCGTAACAAGCATTCGCCCAATGAAGTGCAGGCAATTATCATAAAGTGCCCACAATTTTGATAACAACATACTCAACTTAACTGCGCCATCATTCTCATCTCATAGATTTGCTCGGTCAACCTTGGACCCATTTACTTTCAAAGAGGCAAGCAAATTCTTGGCTACACAGATACTTCATGTCTTATTTGCTGCAGTATAACACAAGATCATGATGGCATGAATAAGCCAGCGCAAAAGGAATCAGAACAGGAGAGCAGAGTTCAACTGTGGATCTGTCGGAGGAATAAGAGAACGAAGGGAAGAGAAAACATTCCGAGGCCTATGAAGGCCATCAACAGAGGAACAAAGGCCTGGTCCTAGAAAGAACCGGCAATCCTCCTGCATGGAGGGAAGACCCATCAGGTCCAAGACCTCGAGGACACCTGCAGGTCCGAGGCACCGAGGAATGGGGCAATCTCCATCAGATCAACTCGAGAGGATTCAGACCTCCCACCGCCATGATTCCCAGAAAAGACCCTCCAGTAGTATCAGTCTGAACTGCGAAGGGTACAATATGACTGGGACGAATTGCGACAAGGCTGATCATGCCAGGATGCAATGTTGAAGCGGAAGCGCGAGGTCCGAAACATACAGAGAGAGAAAAATGGGGTTAGCCAGGTCTTGAGGGTTCGTCCTGTGACTAAGTGGGCTTCGCATGAAAGCTGTCATACCTCGCTCAGAAGATTAGCTATTTCGTCACTGGGCCCCCAAGCAGCCCTCAGAAGGATGACCGGTTTTCATCACTGGTCATTGGAAGGTATACCCACCTGCTCTCGATCCCCATGAAGCACAGCTTCCCCCGCCCCAATGAAGATTCATATCGACAGCCACATGCATATGTAGTCGATACCCAAAGTTGAAAAGGGGAGCAATTGACACAAGTTTGGCCGAATAAAGGAAAGAAGAGACCGTGAATTGGATGAAGATGAGATGGATGAAGACGAGATGGATGAAGAGGAGAGAAATCATTCAATGGTGTGAGAGAAACGGAGTGAGAGAAATGGGGGGATGGGGGGAAGAGAGAAGGGGGGGCGTTGTTTATTGTCATGAAGGGAAAGTGCTTAAATACGGCAACCACGAAGCGACAAAGCACCGGGCTGAACGGAGCAGGAACCGCCTGTGCCTAGAATATGGGCGCAAGGATGACCACCGTCGAATGACTCTATTTTTTTTTCCTCTTCGATTTGTTTTGTCCGCTAGGGGAGACCATTTCAGGTACCGCCAGCCAATTTGTCTGTTTTGCCTTCAAGTCTTGAATCACCATACCTCCCCTTCGGTTATCCTTTTCTGGGGCCTAACTCTAGGCGACAATCGTCCGATCGACGTGCAAGTCACTTGGTACCACAATGGAACCATCAAGGAATGCAGAGTTAGCACAACGAGTCTTAGAAGAGCAAGGGAACGAGCAGAGACCGTCTGATATTACCGTCTGCTTAGATGCCTTACGACATTTTGCTTGTAATATTTCTGCCGTTTTTGGGATGATAAAGCGCTGGAGGTCGTTTATTGATTTTCTATTGTATTCAGCCATTGTAAACACTTTCTGTCTGTCTGTGGATAATTACAAAACTCCAGGTTCATCTCTTGTATTATATCCTCTGTATACTCTCCACAATCCATATATTCCTCTGAGTTGAACAGTTTCTACTAGTATGCAGAAGCCTCAGTGCGAAAATCGTCTTTTCATTACGGCATAGCTCCATGACATTAACATTGCACACTCCTAGCTTGGGGTATTTGGTAGTGTATTTCGATCATAACTTTGTGCCATTGACGGCAAAAACGTTAATCTTGTCAGCAGTGGGTATCGCAATCTTCTGGGCTTCCTGTCTTTCAAAAGGTATATCTACTCACCTGGTAGGACGAGGACAGGAAGGGCACTTCCTCCATCAAAAAATACCAAGAAAACATACAACAGCCAGGATTCGCATGTGGTCACCTACCATACTACTAACTGGCTTGGGTACGGCTGACTGTTCTCCACACCCTATAGTCGTATGTACTGGAAAGTTAATTAAAATAGATTATGGCCTTGCTTGAACAGAGGGTCAACCCTGAGCGAGGGGGTAGGGTACGAAGTAGGGTGTGATGGATTATTGGATGTGTTTGCTAGCTTTGAAACGCACATAACTACTGAAACTTTACAATATCTTGATGTTTGTTCCCGATCCTCAGGTGAGCTACTACCAGCTCTCCCCGGGCGAAGCCTGTGTAATCGAGATGTTGATTTTTCAGCCGCCGCCCGCTCCCTCTTCCAGCTCGACGGCCACCTCAACCCTTAGTCCGGAACGGAAACACCCTCGCAGCTGCAGCTTCATATCAGTCTACCCGAATCAAGAGCGGCGCACGGTAAACTGACTTGGCTTGTAAAAGGCGAAAGCCCTATCAAAGCCATCCTCATCAAAGTCGCTGAGGATTGGCTCTGCACCTTTGCAAATGCGCGACTTTGCGCAGCAGGAGTTGCCTATGGACCCGCAGCTGCTGTCTTGAAGAGCGTTAGTCACCTCATCGGCCTACGGGAGTAGGGGTACCGTCAAGCTTCGGCTGCGAAAACAGAAATACTGTCGGCGCCTTAGTCCCCGTCGATCGACCCCGAGATCAGCGGCCGACTAGACCGCGGGTATTCTTATCCGTATACCCGGCTGTGATTTCATGGCTGATTGCGCGCTCGTTACGTGTGAGTGGCAGCCGAGGAACCGGGCACTATGTCGGATCGAAGTGTCGCTGACCCTGCAGTTCGAACCTCTTTTCTGGATGGACATGGACATAGACATAGACATAGATAGCGTCGCAGATTTGACGCTTTATGCTAATCCTTATGCCTGTAACATGCCCCTAGCCCGCAGCTGTCAGAAGACCTAACTACCAGTATAGGCACCTATTCCCATGTAACAGGGAACTCCGGACTGATCGTCCGATACTAAGATTATATACTCGGTACAGGTTAAATTGAACACGATACATTATTCCCATCTAGACTACAGAATCCGCTTCAAGGCTATCATGACGACGACAGGAGACGCGAGTAACCTTCAGCCGTCTTGGCCGAGTGCCATTTGGCGCCTTCAAACTCACTGACATCGCCGTTACGGACAGCTTGAACTGTCATTGTAGCTGAAAGAGCACCCTGTATTCAATGTGCCAGAAGGGGCCGGTCGGTGTTACTTTTACCTATATTTATGCTCACAACGATTGCCGACTTGAGGACTCTTTTCTGCATTCAATTTCGTGGGACTGTACCGAGCCTTTAGAATAAATTATATAGGAATACTAGCAAATTAGCACACTCTCACAGGCATGCCTAGTATATCCTTAAACCACTACTTATTTCCTAGGTCTATCGACTACATCTAGATTATTTAATCAAGATTAGGTGTATAGTATTTGTGAGAGATAGTGTCAGGGTTGACACTCCGAGACGTTCTGGTCTCTATACTTATACCTAAGAGGTTATAGGCTATCGAGTTTTAGCCCACATGCGATATCTGCCTAAAAGCTTCGACAAAAATTTTTGTAGATGGTCGTTGCACCTGACCCGTAGGTTACCTAGTTCTTTCTATCTATTTAATTATTACCCACATAAGGGGGGTGGAGGGGGGTAAGTAATTAATTTAGAGATCTTTAATCGGGGTCGGGCCACAAGCTCGCGAACTACAAGTGGCTGAAAGGAGGAATTAAATTCGTGGTTTATAGAGGTATTTCGGGACAGGGTTATTGTTAATGCTAAAAAGTGCGGTCTTGAATTTGAACCTAAAGGCTTTTGCCCTTGGCTTAGGTGCGGTTTAGGTCATTTTTAATGGTAGAGAAGTCGTACTAAGAAAAGCGGCGTATATCGAGAGAAGCAAGTAACGCGAAGACACTCCGAGGACTAAGATTAGAAATGCATAAGCCACACTAGCATTAACGCGAAGACGCGGACAGAACGCGCTATTCCGGTTTTAAAACAATTATTTTAAAGCACGAAATAGTCAACTTTGAGGCTACCAAGGCCGTTTACGACCGCTTAGCACCAAGCTATACTCTACTAATATCGAGTAGTTCATAATACAAACGTCGTAGACTCGCACTAATCTCGTGGCTTACGTCAAAAAATCCGAGCTACCTACCGCCTTTTGCCTACTCCTTCCGCCCACATTCCTACTAGTCTTCTCCGCCTACTTTTCTGCCAATTCTCACTAACTAGTTTCTGTCGAAATGGAAAATGACTGTATAGACTAAGAATATAGCCCATGGTGCATTTTTAGTCTAGCGGTATTATGCCCCATAAATTTGTGCGACAGTTTCTCCTACTTCTTCCGCCTACTCTTTCTGGAACTTCGCCCTCCTATAGCTACTATTATACTAATCTGTAGCAGAGGATGAGATAATAAGTGCTTTACATAGGAACGATCCCAAAGGCAGCAACCTCTAATACTAACTCTAAAAACTTCTCGGTCCGGATTATAGGTATTAGATATTATTCCGGCCGTCGAATCGAGGAGGTCTTGCACCTAAAGAATATAGTTTAACCTATCAGGCACCGGTGGGTATAGCTAATTATTAGGGAGTTCGACTTTGAGACCGAAGTTAAAACCCAATAAATGATAGTCAGTTGTCTGACGGCTAATTCATTATAAAAGTCCAACCGTCTATTGAACCTCAACTATTTTACAAAATCACGCGACTATAGGGCGAGAGCTACAAAGTCGACATTATTCTTATAGAGATTCCGTGCAGACTCCCTTGCTCTAGCTTTAGGGGGCGCCCTATTTGATCTCTTCGCGCTAGTTATTGGAAAGGCAGCGGGCAGTGCTGGCATGTTATCGGAGCAATAAATAACAGTATAGACTAAGAATGCTGCCTATAGTGCATTCTTGGTCTAGTAGTTATTTTGCCTAGGATTTGGCCCTATTTTGTCTTGACACATGTTTTATACTAAGCTTCAAGTGCGTGTGTCCTCTGTCTGTTTCGGTTGCTGTCCCTTCCCCCAACGACGGGAGTTTGCGTCCAGCGCAATGCGGGGCCGCGTACTTACACTTAGGATCTGAATAGCGTCCCCACGGACTCGGCTTCAGTTTTGTTTACCATATCACCTCTGCGTTGCCCCGTGCCAATTGTCCCAGAGACGAAGAGCTGATGACCGCCTACCCATTACGTACTATTACGAGCTGAACCTGTCCATCCCTCATGTAGCTCAACTGTCGACCGATGAGACCTAGATATTATCTATCAAACGAACCCATCTACACGGAGAATCACTCGTCGCTTATCGTTACGGCTTGCCGCAGGGCTTCATATCCAGCCGATGCAGGCAAGATACAAACCTGACAGCCTGTTCCAGCTGGAATGGCATTGACATTTGAAACTATTGTCGGAGAGAAAGTTGCCTTGCGAGTTGAAGAAGAGAACCCGCATAAGGGCGAATAGGAAAGCCAGTTCATGAATAAAAGCTACAAGAGGCGCCACCAGCAGGAGCGAGATGAGGACATTCTATACCCTCAATCAGGTATGATGGTCAGCGCTCCCAGCGCTTCCTAACTATTCTCTTAATAGCCTCAACGTTCGTTTTGCTGCCGCTGCGCTTCTTGCCTCCCTACGCCGCGTCCTCGCCATGTATTTTCCCTACTATATATACGTTGTACACATAGATGTTGCCTATTGATGTTTTTACCGTTACTGTGCCGTAGTATCTAGAGTGGTACTTGACAGACCAAGTCTTCGGTTCGATACGCTTACTTACGTATATGCACATGTAAGGGCGGCCTTTCTCCCCTACGCTATTAGGTGTGGGCCTTAGTAGTATATAGAAGCGTCTACCTAGCGCTTACGAGTACGTTCGTATTATATCGTCGCCACTGACACCACCATCGAAGTCCTATACCTACAGTTCCTGTACAACGATGATCTCTACTCCTTTCTGTACCTCTTCCTTACCGAGATGCATCATTACCTTATCCTTCGACCTTATTGTGTTCGCCTGCAATATACGAAGTGTTATGTCTAATATTTCGGCTAAGACGTACTATTACTACAAGTAACGATACTACTGATAATAATAGGGGGCGGCTAGTACTCCTAACTTTCGAGGCTAAGCTCGTCATCAGATTCGTCTAATACGCGCTAGCTCTTCCCCCAGCGGACAGTGCCTGTTCGTTTCAGGGCCTACCCGACGGTGACGGCCTTCAATTAATAGCGACCCACTTATACGGAAGGATAACTAGCTATACCCAGCTAAGCATGAGTTATGCAGGTTGGCTAAAATGGGTGACGTTCGGGTCCGTGGTTTACTCAGGAAATAAATGACAGGTTTAACAAAAATCGTTTCCACCCCAATTTTTTTTTCTTGTAGTCTAGTGGGGTTCGAACTACGCTAGTCTCCTTTTTTTGTGCTTTTGTATTTTTCACCTTTTCCCATTTCTTTTCGACTTCCTGAGCAATTTGATCCCAATCTTGAAAAGACCTCCTCACGCAGCTTCCTGGTAAGCCTCTGAGGGCTAGATGCTCTGAATAGTGGTCGATGCAAGGTAACTTATGCAGGCTGGCTGAGAATGACATTACGGCCAATGACACATGATTATTGCCTGAGGCACAAAGACATCAATAACAGGATGCCCGTCGGCGAAGTGTTCGCGGACTGCCCGCGGGACAGCAGCTGAGATCCCAAATACAATCTACATCCGAAGGCTACCACCATAAACAAGAAAATATCTGCTTATGAAACATTTGTATTTGCTGCATGCGCAGCACACTCAAACAACTAGTATGAACATGCCGGGTATTACGAGGTATTCTTCATGCAAATGCAATGGGGATCGTGCCGCATCTTGCGATCACCGATTAGACCGAGGAATCATGAGTTGTTCGTTTCTATCTCCTCACGCTTGAGCAACTGGATCTTGCCCATAGTAAGGGTTGGTGGACCACTCTCAGCCGCTACATCATCACTCTCGGCCACAGCCTTGGCTAGAGACTTGTCATAGCTGGTTGGGTCGATGCCTAGGATGCCTCCGACATAACCGCCGCGCTCGCCAGGAACGCTGAACTCGCGGAACAGGTAGCGCCACTCGTTAAGCCAGGCCTTGACGGCCTTGCCAATCTTGTCCTTGCCGTTTTTAGAATGGTGGCCGGTGCCGGTGATGGCGTATACCACTCGAAGACCCTCCCGAGCGTGCTTGAGGAGGATTTTCTCGAGGTACTCAATTGCTTCTTCGGGGTGGAGGCCGTGCAGATCCACGTAGAGCTCCTCCGCAGCTCCATCTAGGCCTGCCTGGACCAGGTGTTGATTGCGCTCTTCGTAAAGCTGGCGTGCAGCTTCGCGGTGGCAACGACGCATAGCATCGTTCTCTGCTTGGCCGCGGAGGGAAAGCGCTTTGGCAGCTCGCGCATCGCTCCGGTTCCATGCTTGGGCGGCGCTAATCAGGGATGTCAGTCAGCTGGTCTTTTCCTTTATACAGAAAAAACAAGGAAAGAAAAGCAAAAAGCATTTAGTTGACTCACCTCTGCAAGAACTTGTTGCGCACAGTCCCGTGACGGATGGCTTCTGTGCGATACTTGATATATTGTTGGTTCGCCCGCGCACCCGTCTCGAGCCAAGGAATATTTTGAGGAGGAGAGATCGTCATAGCTGCCGCGCTGTTCTCGCGGCCCTTGGTCTCTTTCGCACTTTTGAGGGCATTTTTCCCTTTATTGGGCCCAGGTGACGGTGACATGCGAACAACATCGGCCAGCGAGGATGGGATGTTTTCTTTGGCCGCATTGTGAGCCCCTCGCTTCCCATGGTGCTTCTTTCCCGCATTCTTTGCGCTGACTGCGGCGAGGGTCGGGAAGGCATCTGGGTCGTCGACAGACAGAGCAGAGGGATTCAATTCGGGTCGGTTTTGGTGGCGACTGGTTGGGCGGGAGGTGGGACGTCCTAGGTGTGTCAAGCTGCCATTGCGTCTGCCCATGCCGGGGTGAAGCCCCGGGGGGATATGCTTTACTTGAGGACCGGAGAGACCTAGGTAGCGGCCACCAGACTGGTTTGCCCACTGGTCTTCGCTCCCTGCTGATGAAAGGGGTGGGAAAGCATCGGAGCCATTGTCCACTTGGAAAAGAGAGCTGGACGCGGGCGAGGCCGGGCGACTATTACTGGAGACACTGAGGTTGGAAATGAGGGCGGAGGGGTCATGAGAAAATGGACATCCATCTCCTGCCAGGCAGTTGCCCATCACCCAATATCTGTAACGGTGATTGTTAGTTCACTGCCCTGATCCACCGCTCCAAAGATGGTCCCCAAAAGACTTACTTGCACACATGGCTGGTGAGATCATGGCTGAAACGGCAGTCCGCCCTCAGACATTGCCCAGTAGACAGCCAGTACTTGCAGACCACAGGGCTACGACCGTTCCCAGAGGGGGTCACAGGACGGGGTGGTTCCATCGCCATGGATTTACCAACCAGCACTCGAGCATCTTCATTTCGCTTCAATAGTGTCTCGGCCTCGGCGTCTTGTGAAAGGGCGGCAATGGTTGCACCCAGGTCATAGCTGTTCGCCTCCAGGGCGGTTTCAATCTCATCATTGGTCCGTTTGTCTCCCAACACAGTGCGCAAAATATCATGTGGGCTCATATCCGGGACAAACTCGGCCGCAGTCGCACTCAGAGACCCGGGGACACTGAGGGCGCCCGTCGATGAGGTGGTACTGTTTGCATCGTCACCCACCAACCAATCAACATTGCTATCACTGCCGAAATCGCCATAGAAGTCGGAAATCTGACTTTGATCCGAGAATTCGTACGCATTCAAACTGGGCGAGTGTGGGATCGGTTGCGCCAGGGCAAGGCGGGGGGATGGCCGCGGCGAGGTAAACGGAGAGACGGTTGAGGACCGCGGAGCTCGGGAGAATGCCCCGCGCGAGTTCTGCACCCACGAGGTACTCCCCGGACTGGTTCCCAGCGTCGCTGGCTGAGGCGAGAGCGGTGTTGATGCGCGAGCCATCTGCCATGGCGCCGGAGATGATCGACGAATCACGGTATGACGAGCCGGAGGAGGGGACGATTCGGGCTGTGTGCGATTGCGATGCCGCCATAGGATGTCTAACACGGCATTCTCCAGGGACGCGCCCGATAATGACGAGTTGGCGCGCAAGAAATCCTCCACTTTCTCGACCTGCTCTTCTTCATCTAGCGCCTGGTCCTGGAGGATCTCCAGGCACTTCTCGAGGAGCTCCTCGGACACCATGGTGTGGTTGCGAACTTGTCGCGGCGGCGGAAAGGGGAGTAAGCTGAGGGAGGCGGGCGAGCGAGAAGGCGAAAAGCCGAGAGGGCGAGAGGGCGACAGGTGACGGGAGGGGTTGAAATTTGCGTACCAACAGGAAGAGCAACGAATCTGTTCAAACAAGATGCGGATGGGTTCCAGTAGGAGACTCATAGATCGGGCATCAGAGGCCGCGATCCATGATTCCTTGTTTCCCTGCTAAGTCGAATGGGCGGGACGGGGATGATATAGGGGCAGGCCGAAAGTCGTCGAAGCAATATGTCGCGGAGGTACTTTAGCGGCGGTTACATCGCATTGCCGGTCCTGGAGGTGTTATGCAAGAGCGTATTCACGGAGGGGATCAACCGAGAGTGCATTTGTGGAGGGAGTGGTCCAATGCAAACAAAGGAGGGGGCGGAGAAAGGAGATCAACATCGGAAGCACAAACACAATGGCAGATTGGCTGTCGAACTCCAGCACATTTCACCACTCCCCCACGCCGAAATAAGGTCCGATCGCGGCCAGCGATCCCAGTCTCATCACCGATCCATGCAGAAACGTAGTCTGCTTTCTCGACTGCCATTTGCATTTCCATGAGCTGAGCACGCTGCCTTTGCTTGTTGCCGCTAGCCCCGGGGGAAGGGAAGGAAATCGTGGCCGTCAACCTGCGTTCAGGCATCCAAGTAACCTTTCCCCGAACTATATACCTCTCTACGGAGTCAGTTAGTTACACTTCCAAGGGCATTCCGAGGCTCCTCCAAAGTTTCCGGGGGCACAGGGTCCAACCATCTTGTTGGGTCCCATGTAGATCGAGACCAGAGTAAACACCGAAAACTCCGACGGATCCGCCTGAGCTGAGACCAGGTAAGTCTCGACGACCAAGAGCGCCTTGGCTTCCTGCGACTCAGCCCCCATGCCCTGCTCCCATGCTTGAACCCTGATTTTCAGGGCCTCTCTATGCCCTCCACTTTCGGACCAAACCCCTCCCTTGATCCGGACCCTGGGCGATTCCTTTGTTTTCTGTGCTTTCGTTCCCGCCTCCGCAACCGCCGATCGCCGCTCCAGAGCTCCCCCCAGATCCGATCCCCGTCCCTTCCCATCCAGAGTATCCTCCGCCCACCATGCCCGCGGACTATGAGTCCACCGCACGGGCATTGGCGCTCTCAACCTCGCCGCCAGAGCCGCTCGGAGATTCTCCCGACGATGAGGAGCAGCCCATCTGGAGTCGGTCGGGCCGGCGCGACTCGTCGGCGCGCTGGTCGGGCGAGCGGGCCACCAGTTTTCGCGACCGCATGGTCGATCAAGTGAAACAGGTGTATCGGGGACTGTATGGTCGATATGAGCAGTTGACGCGATGGCAGAAGGTTGGTTTCTATGCCGCATCGCTCGGAGCCGCGGCATTGGGCGTTGGACTCATGGTCTTGACGGGCAAGCTGTTCATCTGGCTGGGCCCCGTCGCGGAAAAATGGGAGACGTCGTGGCTCGTCGCGTTTGTGCTGTGGACCTGTATCTTCTTCATCTCATTCCCTCCCCTGGTGGGCTGGTCGACATTGGGAACAGTCGCCGGGTTTATCTTTGGCTGGTGGAAAGGGTAAGTGGCTTCGTCCAGGCCAACCTGGCCTCGCCGGCGTCCGTATCGGAAGGGACCTAGTACTAATGGCTCGCCGATGATAGATGGATCGTATACGCCACCGCGACCATTATCGGATCGACCGTTTCATTTTATGTCTCGCGCACCGTGCTCTCGAAATTTGTGAATCGCCTGATGAAACGCGACAAGAGATTTGCAGCGCTGTCGCTGACGCTCAAGTATGACGGGCTGAAGCTCCTCTGCATGATTCGCCTCTGCCCATTGCCCTATTCGATCTGCAACGGGGCCGTGTCTACCTTTCCCACGGTACAGCCTTTGAAGTATGGGCTGGCCACTGCCATCATCTCCCCGAAACTCTTGGTTCCTGCATTCATTGGAAGCCGCCTGCGCCTGCTGTCGGAGAAGGGTGAGGAGATGAGTGCGGGCACCAAGGCCATCAACATCATCAGTATCATTGTGACGGTCTGTGTTGGAGGGTTCACGGGTTATTACATCTACAACAGGTGGGTGCACTTTCTTTTCCGGACGCGTCGAGGGCCCCAAGCCCGACCCATGCAGGTGCCGAATTGCTAACGATAGATCATTCCCAAAATTGCAGGACTTTGGCTCGTGCGAAAGAACTCGAGGCCAAAGAGCGCGCCGATATCCGGGAGTCCCTTCAGGCCGACCATGCCGCGCATCGGCCTCACCGCCGGTTCTCTGATGATGATGATGTGAATGCGGCTGCCACCATGCTCGCGCGCGATGAGGAGGAACGCATCGGCTTCGACGATCTAGAAGATGACCATGTTGATCTGGACCTGGAAGATGATAGCGACAATAATTCTGCGGGTCGGTGGAACAAGCAGATGAACCGACGGTCCTACCATGATGAGTTTACGGATAATGACTCCGATGACTTCCCAGGCGAGGGCGATGATGCCTATGGGCTGCACAGCCATGTGGGTCGCGAAGCATGAAAGGAATGTCAAGAGCGCGAGAGCCAGAACCAGAACCAGAGCCAGAGTCGCCAGACCCGTGCGTAGTCCGATATAGATTGATGAATAGTAATGATACTATGCCAAGCCTTGTGTTTCCATCCACCGGATCGTGTATGCTATACATGCTATTGACGCTATTGATGCTATTGATGCCGCGTCTTATAGTTCGTGCTGCAGCCGTGTAGTCGATCCTCGGGCGGACTGAGAAATACGCCCCACCACGAGGAATCAAGGCACAACGGCCTTTCTGCTCAACGTCAAATCCGGCTCCCCTCCCTTCCACGCCCGCTCGTCGCAATTGTTCTTCGATTGATGCCGGCCCATTTGCAAATCACCACGGGTCGGGTTTGCGGGGGAGTGGGTGACTTGAATGTATGTGGAGGTCCCTAATCCCCGATTGTCTCCGGTGCTTCCGCCACATCTACTACAATGCATGCCAAAAAAAAATCAGCATAGAACCCATCTTTGAAGCATAGCATCTAACTTCGATGCAGGTTCATCGATATCGTTGGTCCTGCTCCTCAAATAGCTTATGCCCTTGAAACGATGCCCTGCGCAAGCGAAGTAAACATGATTCGAACTTTCGCCGCTTGATATCCCAGCCTGTGATTCTGTATCTTGATACAACCGCCTCCCTGGAGGACAGTAAGGCCTCGTCTCAACGTCTAAGCGCCCCTGCCTCACCTCCACGTTTTTCTCTTTGAAGGTCAGAAATTGTTTGGAAAAAGAAGTCGATACAGGCAACATTGGACCTTCCTATAACATGCACGCCACGTCGTCTTTGGCGATACCGCCGCTCGCGGGTATTCCTCCGAAACAACATCCCTCCGCGAACCACGTGGCTTCAAATGGCTTTTCAAATCTTGATATACACGCCAAAATCGAGTCGTCCGAACCTGAACACTCGGAGCCGTCTGTGAAGAGGCTTCGAACTGACAGCGGTCCTCTGACCCCTCTTGCTCATTCCTCGCCTACGGTGGCCTTGGAATATCAGCAGGGGCCTGTTAGCCTTCAATCTGTCTCGCATGCGACCGTCACCGATAGCATCCATAGGATACAAAGTTCACTAGTGGAGTCGTATATTGGTGGAAGCATAAGCACGCTGAACCAGACAACTACATCGACCTCGGTCACATCCTCCTTTGAGCCGGGGAAGTCTGCCTCTCCTCCGACTACTCCAGCTCATTCTTTACCCACTCCGTCGGGTTCGTCGGGTGTCAGTGTGTTGGATAACATCAAGGTTGATTTATCCAAATGTCGACCCCGGTCATCCATCCCGTCCAAGCTTCCGCCGTCCGTCTATGGCCAGCAATGTGTGGCAGCTGCATATGCGTCTCGACTTGATCCATATGCATTGCATGACAAGGAGCAAGAAATTCTGCAAGATCATCTCTGCCATATGCACGTTACCGCTTACCTGAACATCCGCAATGGCATATTACGTCTTTGGACTCGAAACGCAATGGTCAGTGTCAGCAGAGAGGAGGCACTCGGCTGTGCCAAAGACTACCGTTGGATGAATCTGGCTTCATTTGCTTATGACTGGCTGGCGCGGTATGGATACATCAATTTCGGCTGCGTCGAGGTCCCCATGCCTTTGGTGCCTCCCCGACGAGGACGCCGAAAAGAAGGACCTGTCATCCTTGTCGTGGGAGCCGGTGTAGCAGGACTTGGTTGTGCGCGGCAACTAGAGGGTCTCTTCAAGCACCATCGTGACGCAGAGACAGAACCTCGGGTCGTTGTGATTGAAGGACGTCCACGAATTGGCGGACGAGTCTACTCACGTCCTCTCCACAGTCTTCAATCTGAGATTTTGCCATCGGGCCTTGTTCCCAAAGCAGAAATGGGTGCCCAGATTATCATCGGCTTTGATCGTGGGAATCCTCTTGATCAAATTGTTCGTGGCCAACTGGCTCTTCACCACCATCTGCTGCACGACCTTTCCACGATCTATGACTTTGATGGTTCCCCCGTCCCCAATTCACAGGATGAAATGGCCAATAAACTCTACGAAGATGTTTCGGAACGAGCCTTCGCCTATCGTCATAAGAAACTTGTCAAGCAAACTGCCGAGGGCGACCGCGAGATGATTGACGATGGAAGAGAGACTGCCGTGGACGATGGTCTGACCGTACGACAATGGGAGGAGGCACGAGCGACAGGTACCACTGATTCTCTCGTCCCTACCAAACGAATTCGCCGACGTCGAGGAGTGGGACACAAGACAGGAGACACCAATCCAACCAACAGTGCAGCGCCGAAGCTCGAGGGCGATACAAATGACCACCCAGCGGCCGTGGCAGCCCAGGCTGTGGGATGGAAGTTGAACACCGGCTACACTGCAGACGATACACTGGATTTGGACCCCGTTGCGCATGCTGCGAAACCCCAAACACTCGGTGCTGTAATGGATGAGGGAATCAAACAGTACCAACGTATGCTTCCACTGACGCCTCGGGATATGCGGCTCCTGAACTGGCACTTTGCAAATCTCGAGTACTCCTTTGCTGCCAATCCCAATAAGCTCAGTCTGACCTTGGCGGACCAGGATTCCGGTAATGAATTCGAAGGGCTGCATTCCATGGTCGTTGGGGGTTACAACCAATTACCGTACGGTCTGTACTCTGTGCCTGAGAAACTCAACGTGCATACCAACAAAATTGTGACGAAAATCACTTATGATGCCAACGGCACGGGAATCCGCAAGGCGGTTGTCCACTGCGAGGACGGCGAAAAGTTTGTAGGCGATCACGTCGTGTATACTGGCTCTCTCGGCACCCTCCAGCATCACTCTGTTCAATTCGAACCACCTCTTCCTGATTGGAAGCAAGGCGCAATTACCCGTCTAGGATTTGGCCTTTTGAACAAAGTTGTCTTAGTATTCGACGAGCCATTCTGGGATACAGAGCGTGATTTCTTCGGTCTTCTTCGCGAACCTGACAACCCTGAGAGTATGGTCCAGGAGGAGTACGCCGCGAACCGTGGCCGGTTCTACCTTTTCTGGAACTGCATTCGCACGACAGGCCTACCCGTTCTCGTTGGTCTCATGGCAGGGGATGCCGCACACCAGGCCGAGCACACCCCGGATGCCGAGATTATCGCCGAAGTCACCACCCAGCTGCGAAACGTCTTTAAACATGCTGTCGTTCCGGACCCTCTCGAGACCATTGTCACTCGCTGGGCGTCAGATCCGTTCACTCGCGGCAGCTACTCTTTCGTAGCAGCCGGAGCCCAACCTGAAGACTATGATCTCATGGCACGACAAGTGGGCAATCTCCACTTTGCCGGCGAAGCCACCTGCGGGACGCACCCCGCCACCGTCCACGGCGCCTACCTATCCGGTCTACGCGCAGCATCAGAAGTGATCGAAGCTACCATCGGCCCCATCGAGATCCCCGTCCCCCTTGTCCCGGAAAAGCCAACCACCAACATCGTGACGACCCCGACGACTAGCACCGTTCCAGACACCCCAAAGCATCCAGCGCCAGCCACAGCATCGCGCAGCCCCAACGTCGCCGAGAAACAGCGCCGGCAGGCTTACGACCAAGCTACGTGGGCAGCAATATACGAGGAACTGGGCCCCACACCAGCACCACCGCCCAAGGCAGGACGCAACCCATTCCTCTTGTACCAGAAGGACTTCTGGACCAAGTGCAAAGACCAGTGTGACGCGACTCGGCGGGCGGCATCGAATAACCCGAATGCCAAGGCATCTCGGGATGACATCCGCGCTGCCCTCGGTCTGATGTGGCGCAATGCTCCTCACGCTGAGAAGCAGCCATATATCGACCAGGTTGAAGCTAATCGTCTCGCCAACGACGAAGCCTTCGCGAAGTTCCAAGAGGTCGCTGTGGAGTGGAACCGCCGATCGTACGAAGTCAAGCACAAGTGGTGTGCGGACAATCCCTATGAGAGCTGGCAGGTTCCGTCGTGCTCGTCTGTGGCCCTTTAGGCTGAGCTTTCCTGTTTCAGTCGCGCCTAGATTATTAGTTCCAATAATTGGAATCTGAATCCAAAGAGATCATCAAGTGCTCCTTTGTGTTACACCTGTACTTCTCTTTTTATCGTCCGTACAGATGTA
This sequence comes from Penicillium canariense, assembly GCF_028826845.1. Lineage (NCBI taxonomy): Eukaryota > Fungi > Ascomycota > Eurotiomycetes > Eurotiales > Aspergillaceae > Penicillium > Penicillium canariense. Next base: position 1,470,987 of record NW_026622729.1, read on the forward strand.
AGGAGGGGATTGATGCTTGGTTGGATTGTGTCAATCTCGCAAAGACCGCTGCTAGAATACAAATACAACTGGTTTCAAGTATTGTCTTACTCCCCTTTTGAGCGCGGCTCGGGACAATTCACTCATAATGATAAGAGTTATCGATTCTCCCTCTTTTTTGCCTTGATCACTTCATTCTCTTCCATCGCATCCCAGACATAATCTGCCAACCCATGCAATAGCATATCGGCGGTTAACACAAAGTCATGCTCGTCTGCTTTCGGTTGATCCAACAGGATAGCATCAAATGGAATAGTCAGGTCCCCCCTTCAATCGTAGAACCATCTTTCCCTCTCTTGATGAAGATTCTTTGGGCCACTCGAGGTGGTGCAGGATTACTGATGTTTTTGTCGACAATAGGGCGACCCCTTGAGGCGATTTGGACATGGCTTAGTGATGGCGTGATTGCTGGCACCCAGGATCTGATTTCAATAGAGCCGGATGCTTTTTTGATATGGACAGTAATTCCCATTCTCACGCCATGGGATTCATTAATCCACCAAGCGATATCTTTTTCGAGTTTCGCTGTAGTCTCCGAGAAGCCAACCTCCAATGCCACCGTTGGACTTTCTCTTCCTTGGCGGCGGGGCCCCCACGCCCGGTCTGCTTGCTTGCTTCGATCGGGGGTATCGACACGAGTGGTTACCCAGTACTGAAGCCGTCTCTGGAGTTGCATCTCTTGGGCGAGGGTCCGAATCATAAACCCAAAGGCGTCGGCCCCTTCTTCATGAGGTAGGGTAGGCATGGTGATAATGAGAATCTGTAGTAACGGCGAGTAGTCACACCGTCCGGGTAATTGTTGCTCGCATTCGGCGAGGGTTTCTGGTGGGAAGTTTTTCACGACGACAAAGCGATCCTCGACTGAAGACGGAGGGAAGAGGCTCTCAAGATCGAGTTTTGCGTTGTAGCAATAGACGGGCGTATCAGAGGGAAGGTGCGCGAGAAACATGCCTGCTCCTGCTTCCTCTGACACAACACCCACGCTTTCATACACAGATGACATTTTCAGTGGGAGGTTGTCTTGTTTACCTTGACGTCAGCCAGCGAGGATGCTTAGTATATCCAGAATGGATGAACGGATGGAAGATTAGAGGAACAAATAGGTGCAGGACTATTATTATACGGCTTGTTCCTGAATGGGAGTATCTTGATGATGTCATCATGTAATAACCTTAAACGTTAACTTAGCCAGGGTCTGGTAGAGTGTCCAACTTGAAGGCTTGGTGATGATGATGAGACAGCTTTCGTGCCGAATCCCTATATTCTCTCTGTCCGTTGACTTAAACCGGAGGGAGTATTTAGGAAGCCGATGCGTTAGAGATAGCACTGAGATATTTGGGAAAATCGTCTATTTCTATCTATATTGGCAACGATTATTCCCGAGCAACCAAGCCCGAATCCGATCTACTGATCAGAGGGATCATCGAGCATCCCAGACAAAAAAAAAAAAAAAAAAAAAAAAGGAACCAACAGAAACAAGGTAGTATATGAGCGAAAATCCGTCAACCATGAGAGGAAAAGGAAAATATGCATGGGGCATTGGGAACAGTCAGATCGCAGAACACAGATAAGTCTAGTAATGCGCGTCCACGCGAGCAATCTTAAACCCTATGCGCCGTAAATGGTCGAGATCATGAGAGGGAAAGGAGAGATGGCAGATTTGTGGTAGGATGAGGTTGGAATATTTAAAGGACAGGGGCAGCCTTGACGCCGTTGACCTCCTGGGTGACAGGCTCGGCCTCGGAGAGGAACTTCTCGGCCTCGAGGGCAGCGACACAGCCGGAGCCTATGGAGCATCAGTTAGTGGATTTTGCTTTGTGAATAAGAAAGGGCAATGATAGACATACCAGCACTGGTGATGGCCTGGCGGTAACGCTTGTCCTGAACGTCACCGCAAGCGAAGACACCCTCGACGCTAGTGAGGCTGGTGCCGGGCTGGGTAACGATGTAGCCATCCTCATCAAGCTTGAGCTGGCCCTTGACCAGGGCGTTGGCGGGGTCGTGGCCAACAGCGTAGAACAGACCGTTGGCTTCAACGATCTCCTCCTCACCGCTGGCAGTGCTCTTAATGCGCAGGTGGGTCATGAGACCGTTAGGCTTGCTCTCGCCAATGACTTCGGTGGCGACAGTGTTGAAGCGGACATTACACTTGGGGTGGCTGAGCAGGCGGTCGGCCATAACCTTGGAGGCACGGAGCTTGTCACGGCGGACAAGCACGGTGACGTTGCTGCCGTACTTGGCCAGGAACATGGCCTCCTCAGCGGCGGAGTCACCACCACCAATCACGTACAGGGGCTTGTTGCGGAAGATGGGCACAGCACCGTCGCAGACCGCGCAGGCACTGATGCCGTTCTGCCAGTACTTCTCCTCGCCGGGCAGGTCCAGACGGCGGGCATTGGCGCCGGTGGCGATGATCACCGCGTCCGCAGTGTGGGCGGGCTCGTTGTCGGGACCGTCATTCCACTCAGTCCACATCTTGAAGGGACGCTGGGACAGGTCCAGCTTCGAGATGGTCTCGGTGATGATCTTGGTGCCGAAGCGCTCAGACTGAGCGCGCATCTTGTCCATCAGCTCGGCGCCGCCGACACCGTCAGGGAAGCCAGGGAAGTTCTCGACGTCGGTGGTGGTAGTCAGCTGGCCACCGGCGGCGGTGCCGTTGGCAAGCATACCCTCGTACAGGACAGGCTCGAGTTCAGCGCGCGAGAGGTAGATGGCGGCAGTGTGGGCGCCGGGGCCCGAACCGATAACTGAAAGAAAAGCCCTGTTAGCCCTGAGACAACTTCCCCGAACAGAGTCCGTTCACGCCGTAACACTTACTAACTACTTTGGAGTGCACCATTCTGGCGGTATTGGGATAATTGACGCGCGGGGACGTCGACAAAGGTTGCTTGAGGACCGATGCCGGAGAGGGAGGAGATTGTTGGTGGAGGGTTGTTGAGGCCGCGGCGGCAGTGAATCCGAGGGACCGGAGGGCGGAAGGGAAACGGCGGAGAGTGGAGGAAAACAGCTTGAAGGTATTTCGGAAGAGAGGGGGGTTAAATGTAAGAAACGGTTTTTATTATCAAGCCTGGAAGGGGGGCTAGTGGGGTCTTGATGATGGGATCAGGAACAAGTGCGTCTTTCCGCAACCCATGAATTAATCATTTGCCCGCGTCGAGGCCCTCGCTTTCTAAGCATGTGCGCACGTGACAAGGCCTCGACCGGCGGACACAAAGCGGATAACAAGATCACATCACACATTTCTAAGTGGTCCCGCCTCCGAGGCTCCCGACTAACTAGAACCAGACTTGATCTGATTGATAAGTTGGCTTTGAGCATTATTAGTGCATGATATCGAGGTCCGGCCGGCGGCGGTATATCTAAGCAGACTAAGCCGACTAAGCCGACTAATTTTGTTTATCGCCTTCTTATCGTCGGGATTGTCTCGGCGAGATCACGCCATTGCCCCTCCCGAGGGCGGTCTGGTCAATTGCATAATCGTGGCCAAAATGGCTCGTTTTCCTTCGTAGCCGCGGCTGGCCTACACATGACAAGCTCAACCCTATACTGATAACGATAACCAACTCCGCAGGATAAATACATGTCTACTCCGCGCATCAATCTACACATAGTTTCAATCAACCTGAGAAGTGGTCTTAACCATCAAAATAAATAACCCCACGGGGAACGAAAATAGGTGGAAGACATCAAGATCAAATCACCCAGATCAAAAACAATCATACACATCCTAAAGAGAGCCCCCAAAACACCAGCGTAAATCGTCATATTGTACATCAAATCACCCCAAACCACCTCTTTCGTGGCCGACTAGGCCCTTCATCCTCCTCGGGAGACTCATCAGCTACGGCCTCAGGGGGCAATCGGTGCGGCACCTCTCCCTCCGACTCCTCGTCACTTCCAGGGTATCTTTCATACTGTGGGTGAGTGGCGGCGGCGTTTGCGCGGGTATTATTGATGGTGTCATGGTCTTCGTAATCATCGGCGTCATCTTCCTCCTCGTATTCGTCGCCGTTTTCCTCCTCGTTCTTCTTGATGCGCGGCATGCTCAGCCATTTGCGCCAGCCCTTGACCACTGGAGTGGGCCGGGGGTCATATTCGGTGCTGTCGTAGCGTAGGACAGGTACGAGTAGTTTATAGGGTACAGTGATGCCGGAGGGGTCGTGCGGACTGATCTCCAGGTTCAAGGTGATGGCCAGTCCACCCTCGAGGTCGACAAAAGCCCCAGCGCCATCGTCTCCTTGCTTGGCTGCTTTCTTGGCTGCCTTCAGACTGAGATTGGTAGGCCGTCGGTGGAATTGACCAGGCTGAGGCTCTTGTGGGTCTCCCGGGAAATAGCTATCTCCGCCCTCGTTGGGGCGGGGAAATGGTGCATTGACACGAGCTCCTCGATCGGGTATTGCAGCCTCGCGCCCGAAGCTCATAGTCCTGGTAGGAGGAGGTCCTCGTATGGATAACCGCCGCAGGAGACCACCAGGCTTGCTACCGGGTCCTTTGTCTCCACGTCCCAGCGATAGAGTACGTTGAAGCTTGCCAGGACGGGGCTCTGGGGTCGGCGTCATATCCGACTCGGGCGTGCCGGGAGGCGTTGAGCCGGGGCGATATTCCCGGATAGAGCACCAATTTCGCCGAGGGAGCAGACGCTTGTTGTTGCGCGGCTTGCCATCGACGTCTTGTGTGAAGATGGGGATAACATCTTCGTCTGTATTCGAGTCCATGTGATGCACTGTGTTGCGCTTGTTGAGCATGTCTGAAATAAGTTCTGTCTCGGGCATGTTGGCAATGGCGGAGGAAATCACGTTCGGCATGTATCGGTAATCTCGGTCTTTGGCAACATCCAGCTTCGGATTAGAGTAGAATTGTCCGATGGCCGCCAAGTGAACATCGCCACTGAAGCGATGATTTAGTATACATATTTTTCAATGACGAGGATATTGAGCAACTCTTACCTGAGAATAGTGACTCGAACGGATTTATCTGCAGCGAGATCTTGCAGGTCTTCCACCAGCCAGGTACGTTCGGACTTCAGGTGCTTTCCGGTCCAGTGGTCGTCGAACACTTCCACGTTGCCACCGGAACGGTTGACAAGGCCACCGATCATGCCAGCTTTGCCTAGGGATTTGCGACTGTTCATGTAATTCTTGAGCACAGCCTTGTGGGCGCTCTGGTCAGTTTGAAGTGGGGAGATGGATCGAGCGGAGCAACGTACCACGCGAGGATAGGCAATGGGCACACTCGAGAGAACAATCAGATGCTTCGTTTTCCCTTTAATGATTTCACGGTGGCATCGATCCCAGATCAATTCGCAAGTTTCGGAGCTAAGGACCTCGTTGCTCTGTGGAGATGTATTAGCATGTCTCACGTCCGTTATAAAGGGCCACCAGAAATCTTACCTGTCGTTCAGTTCGGCAGTCCAGGCCCAAGAAGACCACATCGCTGCCTAGAGACATAAATAGGTTTCGGCTTCTTTGTTCAATGTATGGACCAGGTCTGGCACCAAGAAGCCAGCTAGGCTCGTCCATCTCTGTTTCTTCTGGCACGCTGTGATGCTGGAACAAGAGATAATACTTGAACGCAATCTTCCCCAGCCCGGAGACAACAGCACTTCGCATGAAATCTTCATGATAAGATCCAAATCCTTCAAATATCTCATGATCATTCCAGATGTTTATCATTGGAATTTGAGAGTTAGCCAAGGAGAAGAGACCTTGTGAGAACCATGAAGCATAGCGTTCAAGGTAAAACTTCTCGAGCTCGGCACGGAATTCGGGGGTAAGTGGCGCCCCATATCGCTCTGCTGCATTCTTGATCTTGATCCATTCCTGGAATAGTGCTGAGTCTGTGATCACTGTATCGTTGAAAATCTGATCGCCACCACCGATCATCACATGGAAAGGTTGCGTCTGGTGCTCGTTCAAAATATCACGCCAGAGTGGATCAGGTCCGCAGAGAGGGTCTGGGTCGGCAGTAGGGCCAAAGCCGTTGCCACTGTGGAACATGATGTTCATAGGTTGGCTCATTGCTGGAACCCAGAATCCCAAGGCAGGACCTTGATTAATGCGGTAGGCAATCCGCTGCTGCGTTGCGCTGAGCTCGATCTCAAGGTTGAATCTCCAAAAGGTTACGTCTCTGGCAGCATCGGCATATAGACGGACTCCGGAAATATCTCGATGTAGTTCCGCGGTTTCACCGTCGACGTGATGGATTCTGTTTGAAGATATAGGTTGCTTGGATCCCTCCGTGCTGTGGTCAATTATGCTGGGGGATAGCTCGTAGATCCCGTCATCATTTTCCACGGCGGACAGGTCAACATTTTCTTCGAGGTGGTCCACTGGCTTCACATACAGTGGACGTCCATCGCGGCCGACTTTCATGAGGCCGGCAGTAGGGTCGACATATTCAGGTGCGAGAGCCCCGTCCTCGCCATTGACCTCTGCCGGTGGAGGGGGCAAGAGATCCATTGGCTGTGAGAAGAGTCTCAATGTAGGCGGGGTGTCGTAAAAGGAGCGGGAGTCCTTTGTGACAATCAGAATGGAGCCACGCCAGTATTCCTTTTCGACGGGACCGTGGGCTCCATCGATACTCTCTTTCTTGATGCCAGTGTATCTGAGCAGAGGGCCACATCTCAAGAACAATTTTGGCTGGAAAATTTTGTGCTCAGTGACTCCTACTTGCAGTTAGCTCGTATTTTCTCATCTAGTCCTGCGGCGGGGCGGATAACTGCTGCCTCTTACCTGTTAACTTCTGAGCCGCAGTGTGATAATCATTGGGAAGAGCCCTGCTCTTTCTGCGATCGGACGAAGCGCCGCCTTCCCACCATGCTTTGCTTCGATCCATATCCAAATGTTGGAAATCAAAGTCTGTGGCTCCAAGCCGAGCAACGGGTGCATTCCTCCACTCGAAAATCGGTGGAGGTGTGGGCGGTGGCACATCAAATGACACTGTTTGCCGTGGCTTCGACTTCGGAAGCGAGCCACCAGATAGGGATTTCAAAGCCAGAGGAGTCTCTATCCTCTCTGCACTTGAGATAGCAGGAACAGCCTGCATCGGCTTCGGGGGGCCTTGCTGGGAGATTGGGCGCGAGTGTGTAAACCTTTCGCTAGCAGGTCCCTCCTTTGCCGGATGTTCACGCACTGAGACTGATCGCCGTGGAATACTGCCCGTCGTCACTGATGTGGGTACGGCATGTTCTGCACGGGCGTGATGAGCAATTTCGGGCCCACGGATGACCGGATATTGAGGATTCATTGAGACGGCTCTGCTATGGCGCACTCCGGTACCCCCCGGCCGAGGCATAGGTGGTGCTCCCCGTGCAGTCTCCTCCACTATGATGTCCTTCGGTTTATTCTTTCTCGCGTAAGCAGGAATGCCATGATCCTCCGAGGGTGCGCTCTGCTTTGAACCTGGTTGAGGAGCACTAGCGGCAGCAGCGGCAGCCTCGGCCTGCTCTTTTGCGACTTTTTGGCGAGCAAGGCGTTCTCTTAGCCTCATTTCGGCTTCTTGTACTCGTGCTCGCTTCTCCTCTTTGCTGATCCCATTGAGGGTCACTTCAAGCTTCTGTAATGGCGAACGATCCGATGCCCAATCTCGCCTAGTACCAGAACCACTTGTTGAGCGCAGGGTGTTCGATCGACTGGGCGACGATGGCATACTCGGAGCAGCAGCCTCCGATGGGGGAATCGGCTCTTCATTCTCTTGCATAACTGCATCGGGGCCCTGGAGATAGTCGGTGGGTGGAAGGCCGCGAGGGGTGGTAGATTCTTCGCTGAGCCCCGGAGGGGCCGCAGGCGCAGGCTTGCGCGTAGTATAATTCAGATTGGCGGCTGCTCTGGCTGAGAATGACCGAGTCGGCGGCCCTGATCCCTTCGGACCTGAGATGGCCTTAGGCGTAGGTTGCTTGTAAGGGCCCTCTGTCGCCGGAAGCTCGTATCCTGTGTCTTCTTCATAGCTCTCCGTGCTTGGAGCCGTTGTGCTATACCTGCGACTCTCCGAAGCTCGGCGAGCTCCCTTGCCTGTCTGTGTATTAAAGCTGTGGCTCGCCAGATCAGGCGATCCGCGCATTGTCGCCGCCGCCATATTGGACTCGATGTATGGAGAAGTATTTCGGGCGATGGGCGATGGCGCCGACGAAAAGTCCGACTCAACGACTCAAGGGTGGCCCCGGCTGAGATCCAACTCTGGTCAATGTTCGCTCACAAAGACATTGTTTAAGACTGAACAGAAAATGCAGGGCAGAATGGGACTCGACATACGAGGTTCTGTTTATGCACGCGAAACTGCAATCCGACTCTGCCTGATGCCTGACGGGGGCTCACCACATCCTCGCCTGAGAATCAGGTTGCGACAGGCTGCCCGTCAGGTACTTGGGTGGGGTGGTGGCGGTGACGGGCAAGAGGGTGGCACGAGATTCCCTGGCGGGATGGAATCGGAAATGCTGGAAAATGGGATGATCGGACAATCCGATAGTTAGAGTGGGAGTGGAATGGAATGGAGGAGAAGAATTGGGAGAGGCTGAAGTGGAGGACGAGCTTGCGCCGCTCTCTATACATCGCCAATATCCCGGTGGCTGGTATTTCCCCCCAGCCTTCGCGCGGGCCGAGCTTCATTGGCCAGCGAACCCCCCTCGTGCGAGAGATGCATGAATCAATGATTGTCGGATTGTCTGGTTGTCCCTGATTCCAGAAACTTCCAAGACTTTGCTGGCTGTTGAAATTCGATTCCAGTTAGCGTTCTATTGTTCTATGGTGGTTTTGATTTGGTTGTTGCCAAGTGCATTTAAGAGTGGAGTCCACCGCGTGGTTCTATGGTTGAACACTGAACAGTGTGGGACACCTTGTTGCCACTTTACGGCCCCGTTCCCCCTTCTCAATCACCATAATGGCATAATTGAGCTCCCTGATATTAAGCATTCGCCCCTTCAGAACTCCACCTTCTTTCATTTTACCAACCGGTCGTCCATACGGAGTACTCGCTAACCTGAAAACTAAAATGCCTCAGCTGACGGCTCTCGACAGATGGCCTCATGGCTACTAGGTCATCAATGTCCTCCAGGATCATAACTCATCCTATACCCTTGGTTTTTCAACGATGATACAGGAAACATAATGGGCGCTGTGGGGACATTGTACTGTAGGCGCCCCGGCTTTTCCTCCCAAGCCGACCCGTCTGTCATTCATATGCAAGGAATCCCAGGGCCTATGAGAGACTATCAGCAACTTGCACAGCACTCCCGACCGTGCGGAAAGATCACTCGACGTCTCTCTTCATTCCTTCTTAGCATAACAATAATGATTGTAGACTGGACGTCGATTGTATTCCGTACTCCGCAGTTACGATGTTCTTTGATGGCTTGCCGGCGAAACGTGGTGCCTAGTACTTCGTAGTCCTCTGTACCTCGTGGCTGGCTGGTCCCGTCCTTAGTACGTAAGCCTCAGCCTTTAACCCTTGGGTGCGCCTCGACCCCTAACCTGCCGTATGCAGAAGCAACCGTGGTCTTTCATGAAAGAAACAGCATCATAGGGGGCCATAGGAGAGCACTGCCTGCGAACACAACACAGACCCTTCCCCTCGAGCTGCCCCAACTTTGCCGCCCAGTCGGGTCCCGTGTTATTCTGGCTTCCCGACGATCCTCCTATTCTACTCTCTCTCTTTCTCCGCTTCCCCTTCCCCGTTATTCTCATTCTTCTCCTCGACCCTAAATCAACTCCTTTCGTTCCTCCTCCCTTCCTCCTCCCTGCCCTTTGTGCCACGAAAAAGGTCTGGCACCGTTCGTGGCAGCGCCCCCTACCGCCCGAACCAATCTCTGAGAGCAAGCGCGCTACCTTGCCTCCACCCGCCGAGCGGCCACTCTACCCATCATGCGTGTCGCTGGCGGCATTGCTGTCGTCCTCAGCTTGGTTGGCGCAGCCTCCGCATCCCTTCACCCCCGATCTCATGAATCTCGCGACTTCTTCGCCCTTCATCTCGACGATGCCACCCCTCCCGCCCATGTTGCACGGATGCTTGGTGCTCGACATGAGGGCCAGATCGGAGAGCTGCGAGGCCATCACACTTTCTCCCTGCCGCGCGAGCAGAGCTCGAACTTCAACGTCTTGTTAGATGATTTGAAATCCAGGCGAAAGCTTCGCCGTCGGTCGGGGGATGGCGCCGCATCTCGAAGTGAGGATCCGCTGGAGGGCATTCTATGGTCACAAAGGCTGGAGCCGCCCAGGCAAAGGCTGCAGAAGCGGATGCCGCCCCCTTCCAAGCACACCGTCGAGAGGGTCAGCCCCAGGGCTGACCTGAAGGCGCTGGAGCAACAGAGCAAGATGATGTCAACCTTGGGGATCACCGACCCGATATTTAAAAACCAATGGCATCTATACAACGTCCTGCAACCTGGCCATGATCTCAATGTTACAGGCATCTGGCTGGAGGGTATCACTGGTCATGGGGTGGCGACGGCTGTGGTTGATGATGGATTAGATATGGACAGCAACGACTTAAAACCAAACTATTTTGCCCAGGGCTCTTGGGATTTCAACGAACATGGGCCCGAGCCTCGACCTCTCCTTTATGATGACAAGCACGGTACGCGGTGCTCGGGCGAAATCGCAGCGGCGAAGAATGACGTGTGTGGTGTTGGTGTTGCATATGACAGCAAGGTATCCGGGATTCGAATTCTGTCCAAGGCGATTGACGACGTCGACGAAGCTGCAGCCATCAACTTTGCTTTCCAGGATAATGATATTTACTCATGCTCGTGGGGGCCCCCTGACGATGGTGCAACGATGGATGCGCCGGGGCTTTTGATCAAGCGCGCGATGGTCAATGGCGTGCAGCAAGGACGTGGTGGAAAGGGCTCGATTTTCGTGTTTGCTGCCGGAAACGGAGCTATGTTTGGCGACAACTGCAATTTCGACGGGTATACCAACAGCATTTACAGTGTCACTGTAGGTGCTATTGATCGTCAAGGAAACCACCCGACCTATTCGGAGTCCTGCTCAGCACAGCTAGTGGTCGCGTACAGCAGTGGGTCTGGAGATGCGATCCACACAACTGACGTTGGTGCGGACAAGTGCTACTCCCAGCACGGTGGCACGTCAGCGGCTGGTCCGCTCGCCGCAGGCTCGATTGCCCTTGCACTCAGCGCTCGGCCTGAGCTCACCTGGCGTGACATCCAATATTTGATGATCGAGTCTGCGGTACCAGTGAAGGAAAACGATGGCAGCTGGGTAGATCTGCCGTCTGGCAAGAAGTTCAGCCACGACTGGGGCTTTGGCAAGGTCGATACCTATTATTTGGTTCACAAGGCTCAGACCTGGGACCTTGTGAAGCCCCAGGCGTGGTTCAACTCTCCCTGGTTGCGTGTGCACAACAACATCCCCCAGGGCTCCCAGGGTCTGCTCAGTCGGTATGTGGTGACGGACGACCACCTCAAGGGTGCCAATTTTGGGAAGCTGGAGCATGTGACGGTCACAATGAACGTCAACCATACTCGTCGTGGTGATCTCAGTGTGGAACTGCGTAGCCCAAAGGGTATTATCAGTCATCTGAGTGTCGCTCGCGATAGCGATAATGAAAAATCCGGCTATGTTGACTGGACTTTCATGTCCGTCGCTCACTGGTAAGTGTCTTTCATCTGAGGATTGGACTTTCTTTGAGATCTTTTTTGGCTGATCTGCAAACTAGGGGTGAATCGCCTGTGGGAGAGTGGACGGTGATCGTCAAAGACTCTCAAGTCAACGAACACACTGGCGTCTTTATCGATTGGAGACTCAACCTCTGGGGTGAGTCCGTCGATGGAACTAATCAGCCGCTCCACCCGCTACCGGAGGAGAACGACGACGACCACCCTTACGAGGAAGCCCATGTGGCTACAACTACTGTTGAGCCTCTGCCAACAAAGACAGCCACTCCTACCAACCCTGACGACCACCATGACCGGCCTGTCAACCAAAAGCCCGGCGAGGCGTCCGAGACGGGATTCCCAGCCGAAGAATTGGAATCTACCATTACCGCCACTGCCACCAGCACCGCTTCTCCTACCTCCACCTCTGCGTCGGACCATTTGTCCAGCTACCTTCCCTCCTTCGGGGCTTCGAAGCGCACTCAGGTCTGGATCTACGCATCCTTGGGCATGATTATTGTCTTCTTCATCGGCCTGGGTGTCTACTTCCAGCTCCAGCGGCTTAAGCGCCGCCGCACCAACCCCAACGATGACTATGAGTTCGAAATGATCGAGGACGAAGACGAGATACACCCCATGGCTGGGGCAGCTGGTCGGCCTCAGCGTCGTGGTGGTGAACTGTATAATGCATTCGCCGGGGAGAGCGACGAGGAAATCTTCAGTGATGATGAGGAACCATACCGGGATCGTCTTGCCAATATCCCGGAGAAAGATGGCGAGGATGACTCGCCGAATGATCACCTTTTGTCTGAAAAGAGGTGATCCACGCTGTAAAGGTTATTTTCTCTTTTCTTCACTTCTTGCATTGGGTGCGGTTACTGTCATACGTGCTATATTGGGGATCATATCTATCTTACGGGCAGCATTTGTGTTCGCGCATAGAAGGGCCAGGCTGCCGGGAGTTTCTGTAAATTTTCCCCTGCTTTACATGTGCAAGGATGTAAAGGCAGTCTGCGCACAAAAGCAATTACTTGCATATCCAATAACCAAATAATATCAACAATCTTATAGAGTCAGAAAAATGTCTGCAGATCATCTTGCATAAGATCAATAAGAAGGCGGCTTCCGCCCACGCCGGGGGGGGGGGGTGGCAGGCGATAAAGCGGCGATGACGACGGTGCCGCTTTGGGGGGGCTCCGCCTTGGGGAAGGACGATCATCTGAATCCCACTGGCAGCTTCTCAGCTCCTCCCGCCTCAGCCCCCATTTAAACTGCTCCCCCCCGTCCCATCCTTGAGCACCTGGATTCTCTGGCCTTCTAGCATTTCTTGACCCCACTACTGAGCTTCAGCAACGACGTACGTTTCGCCGGGTGACCACGGCTAACCGACGCCCCTTCCCTTCCCGTCATGGATGAACACGACGACTTCGACAGCGTCTCCTGGAGGAATGACGCAGAGAGCGATGTCTCTCGACCTACCACCTCGGGCACAGACGCCGACGAGGCGCAAAGATATGATCAAAACACCAATGGCAAGCGGAGGATGAGCTCCGCACACGAAGAACCCCAGGCTGGCCCGCTAGCCGATGCTGTCGATCTCGCTGGTATCGGCGACGGCGTGTTGGAATGCCGCGTCGACTCGCCGCTAAAGGAGGGCGACGGTACAAAAGATGCATATATCTCCTACCTTGTTACAACTCATGTGAGTGCTACCGACTCCCTGGGGCCCTTCCCCAGGCGAAGCTGTGTTGCTATTGCTGCCTGCGCTGCGTTGGGATCCCCAACGTCTAACTCCAAGAACATATCACTGACGCATCTGCTCTCTAGACCGATTTCAAGTCATTCCAGAAACCCGAATTTAGTGTGCGGCGACGGTTTACCGATTTCTATTTTCTGTACAAGACGCTCTACCGCGAATATCCAGCCTGCGCTGTGCCCCCTCTTCCCGACAAGCACAAGATGGAGTACGTGCGAGGAGACCGATTCGGACCGGAGTTCACAACACGGCGATCATGGTCACTGCATCGCTTTCTGAAGCGCCTTACGCTGCATCCGGTGCTTCGCCGCGCCCCGCTGCTTATCATTTTCCTCGAGTCACCGGACTGGAATGCACATGTGCGGTTGCACTCGACACGCGGGTCGACAACTGCCTCGTCGGAAAATTCAGGGACTGGGATCTTCGATAATTTCACAGATACATTCGTCAACGCTTTTACTAAGGTGCACAAGCCGGATCGGCGGTTTATTGAGGTGAAGGAGAAGGCGGATAAGTTGGACGAAGATCTCTCGCACGTGGAAAAAACCGTCGCAAGGGTTGCGCGGCGCGAGTCTGATCTAGAGACGGATTACACGGAGCTGGCGACGCAGTTCCGCAAGCTTGTCCCTCTCGAGCCGGCTGTCGAAATGCCTTTGCAGGTGTTTGCCGCTTCGGTAGAGGAGACTGCGCGTGGGGTACATGAGTTGAGGGATCATACAGACCAGAACTACCTAGGCTCGTTGCGCGACATGGAAGCGTACATTCTCTCAGTTAAAGCGCTGTTAAGAACCCGGGAACAGAAGCAACTCGATTTCGAAGCTCTGGTCGATTACCGCAACAAGGCTGTCGCTGAGCGCGACTCGCTCGCTGCCAATCCGGCCGCTTACTATGCATCTAACCCACTTACTTCATCTCCTGCCTCCTTCATCCGTTCCAAGATGGAGGACATGCGCGGCGTTGACCATGAGCAATCTCGCCGCGAGCGTGTCCGAAAGCTTGAGTTACGCATCGACGAGCTTACCCGCGAAGTCGACTCAGCCAAAACCACGTCCGAGATGTTCGACGAAGAAGTCGTCCGCGAAGTAGCAGACTTTGAGCGCATCAAGGCGGTTGAGTTCCGCGATTCTCTCGGTGCCTTTGCCGAGTCCCACATTGACTTTTACCAAGGTGTCCTGTCTACCTGGGAGCGATTCATTGCAGAACTGGAGGGCGACTCTGATATGGGCCTCGAGTCTGACCCCCACACTGCTGGGCCGCGGTAGACAGGAGAGAGGACGTGCATGCACATTGGGTGGGGGTTTTGTCCATGACTTCGGATGCGTTTGGTATAGCTGTCCACGAACCGATCTCCTTAGCTAGCTTGTTTCTACCATTTTCATACCCGCAATATCATTACTTTTCTCTATGGTACAGCATCCAGGCACACGCACTCATCGTATGGTCTTCATTGCGTAGTTAGGTCCTACCGTGCGTGAGGAGTGATGTTTGATCTGTTTGCACCGGACCTATCGGGACGGAGCGTTTCGTGATCATTCATTCGACTTTCAGCGCAAATCCAATTCCTCAAACACCATGCGTCCAATCCCGCGAGCCGCCCTACGGCCATATGTCTGTCCGTCTTGCCGGCATGGCGTTGGCGCTGGTCGACGACGGTTCGGTACCCAGACCAACCAAGCCCCGGACATCTACGATGTTGTCTGCGTCGGGGGTGGCCCGGCGGGCCTAGGGCTTTTGGCGGCGCTGCGTAAGTGATACTGCCACCGAATACAAGCTTGTTGAACGGGGTTCTGATTGCTTTCAATTGTAGGAGCTTCTCCTATCACCTCAAAGCTTAAAGTTGCTCTCATCGAAAGCCAAGACCTCAACAAGGCGCGGTCCTGGAAAATGGACTCGGCCCAGTTCTCCAACCGAGTCAGCAGCCTGACACCCTCCTCCAAGGCTTTCTTGCAGAAAATCGGTGCTTGGGAGCACCTGGATATCCAGCGTGTGCAGGACTATCAAGAGATGCAGGTGTGGGATGGCGAGACCGGGTCCCGAATATCGTTTGACTGGTCGATGGAGACTCCCGCGTTTGAAGCTATGCGCACTGTGGCGACGATGACGGAAAATTCGAACCTGGTGCGCGGCTTGCTGGGGCGAATTACGGCATCGGGAGAGGAAAATCTGACCCTTTTCTCGAATACTACTGTTGCTGGGATTGAGAATGGGTCGGATTCCCCAACCAACGGACCTGACCTGTCGGCGTGGCCTGTTCTCTCCATTAAACCAACAGGAGCTGGTGCAGAGGCACAATCATCGTCCCGTATTGCAGCCAGGCTTCTAGTTGGCGCCGATGGGATCAACAGTCCTGTGCGCTCGTTCGCCGATATCACCACCCAGGGCTGGGACTATAACCGGCACGGCATTGTCGCTACTCTCGCCCTCGCAGACCCCGAGACTCCTCCATTCCCCGCCAACATGCGCACAGCTTACCAGCGCTTCCTCCCCGCCCTTGGTGGCCCAATTGCTCTGCTCCCCCTGCCAAACAATCACGCCACGCTCGTCTGGTCCACAACCCCCGAGCATGCTGCATACCTCAAGTCCCTCCCCACACCTGCCTTCCTGGCTATGGTCAACGCTGCCTTCCGGCTGTCCGGAACTGACCTCAAGTACATGATGGGTATGGCACCGCCATCCTCAGATCCCTCGCCCCACGAGGACGAGCTGTCCTGGCGCCTCCAGCACACCCCCTCCCTGCACACATCCCCCCGTCGCAACAGGCGTGCAAGCAGGCACAGTCGCATCCTTCCCGCTGCGCTTCCGCCACGCAGCGCAATACATCTCCCCGCGGGTCGCCCTCGTTGGCGACGCAGCGCACGTGATCCACCCGCTAGCTGGCCAGGGCTTGAACTTGGGCCTTGCGGATGTTGCTGCGCTCTCGCAGACGATCGAGTATGCCGTGTCTCACGGCATGGATATTGGCGATCTCCTCACTCTTGAGCGGTACTCCTCCGAGCGGTATTTGACCAATGCCAAGATTGGGGGAGCGTGCGATCTGCTGCATAAGATGTATAATATCCCCGGTCATGGTCCTGTTACCTGGGCGCGCAGCTTGGGTCTGGACGTCATTGATAAGCTGCCGTTTGTCAAGTCATTCTTGATGAAGAATGCCGAGGGCTATTAGGTGTGGCCGAAAGTGGTGGCGCTTCCGGTTCTTTTTACAATCGGAGTTGAAAACAGATATCCCTTAGGTTGAACAATTAACCACTTCTTTCCATAACCGTATCACCACAAGCCATAATCCATATTTAGCTAAGCCGTTCCGGAAAAGTAGAGCATTTTCCCCCCAGAAGATTGCTGACGTAGGATAGGTAGCTGTATATTTTACGTATCTCCTTTAGATTGATGCCCTCTGTGCCTTCCTCACATGTTGACCCTCTAGCCCAAGCATCTCTCGATCACCATCTCTCGAATCGTAAAGTACAGTAATGTAAAACCCATCTTTGCGATTTATTCAGTTTATAAAAGACTATATCTTTCTAAGAAGCCGGTGTATAATGTATTGGGTATAGGCAACTCCGCTATATGTGGCTTGGGCGATGGAACCCCCCGACTTTTCCAGGTGCGTGATCAGCAGGGTTCCCAGTGACTTGGGCACTTGCAAAAGAGAAAGGGAGACGGTGTCTATATTTTAGAGAGAAAAGGGTAATGCTAAGCGGTCGAACCATGGCCGAAGTGGGTAACAAAGAGACGATGAAGGGGAACAAAAAGAAAAGAAAAAACAAACGCCCGATCCTTTACTTTTTGCAATGCAGAAGGGGGTCAAACCTGCACGCCCTGCAGCTGCTGCGCCAAGCTGACAACAGAGCCGCCCTGTTTCCGGACAAGGCGGGACTGCACCTCGGAGATGAGCGAAGCCAGATCAACCTCCACACCCTCCTTCTCGGGGTGGTCCTTGTCCAGACCCATCTCCTTGATCTTGACCTTGCCGGCGGCCAGCTCGTCTTCGCCGATGATGACGCCGAAGGGAATGCCGCCGTCTTCGGCAGCCTTGAATTGCTGCATTGGCTTGGGCTTGAGCTTGTACGAGAACTCGGCCTGAGACGGATTAGTCTGCATGCTCAGAGCGAAAAGAGGAGTGCTAAGTTATTTACCTTGATACCGGCGCTCCACAGCTTCTGGCAGATCTCCATACGCTCCTTGAGCATACCGGTAAAGCCCTTGCCGCCGAAAGCCATGACAAGAACATCCACCTCGCTATTTCGGAGAGTCTTGGCACTCTGTTCACGCTCGAGGCGTGCCTTGGTGATAGAGAAGATGCGGTCGACACCGAATGAAACGCCAACGCAGGGAATTTGCGCCTTGGGCAGGAACATACCCACCAGATTATCGTAGCGTCCACCCGCAGCAACACTGCCAACGCCAAGAGTAGGGTCATTGGACCGGTCATCATCCTCGGAGTTCTTCGACTTGTCCTTCTTGCCGGACTTCTGCAGCTTCTGGGCCTCCGGGGCATCAGACTGCACAGCGGGGGCGGAGCCCTCGGTGACAACCTCGTAGATCACGCCAGTATAGTAATCCAATCCACGGGCCAAAGACATATCGAACGAGATCTTATCCAGCACATTGAATGCCTCCAAGTAGTCCATCATCAGGGCCATGTCATCCAGGCCGGCCTTGGCAGAGGCGTTGGCAGTAAGCCTCTCATCCTGGAGCAGCTTGTTCAGCAGTTCACGCCCGCCCTTGTTCATGACGTAGGTCTCGATGAGATCCGCCACAGCACCATCCAGGCCCTTCTGCTCAACCATTTCCTTACGCACGTCCGCCCACGGCATCTTATCCAGCTTGTCGACGGCACTCGAGATAGGCCGAATCTTGTCCTCGGGCACGCCGCAGACCTGGAACACGCCGTCCAGAATCTTGCGGTGGTTGATCTTGATGGTATATTGGCCGTTCCAGCCCAGCTCCTCAAATACTTCGCTGACAATGCGCATAACCTCGGCGTCGGGCACCATAGCGTCGAAGGTACCAGCGATGTCGAAGTCGCACTGGTAGAACTCACGCATACGGCCCTTGCTGACGGCCGGCTGGTCTCGGCGGTACACCTTCGCAATGTGGTAGCGCTTGATGCTGCGGATATCAGGGTTCATGGCGAGCCACCGCGCAAAAGGAACCGTCAGGTCGTAGCGCAGCGAGCAGATCTCGCCGCCCTGGTCCTGGAGGTCGTAAATGAGCTTGGAGTCCTCACCATACTTGCCGGCCAGGATCTCACGCAGCTCAAAGACAGGGGTATCGAGGGCGGTGCCACCGTGGCGCTTGAAAACGTCGGCGATGGTGGTGAAGATGCGGTCCCGGAGGATGGCGTCGGAACCGCACCAGTCCTTGGTGCCCTTAGGGGTCTTGAGGTTGAACGAGGGACCCTTATCTTTGCCCATTGTGTTGATCTCCGCGGCG
This sequence comes from Penicillium canariense, assembly GCF_028826845.1. Taxonomy (NCBI): domain Eukaryota; kingdom Fungi; phylum Ascomycota; class Eurotiomycetes; order Eurotiales; family Aspergillaceae; genus Penicillium; species Penicillium canariense. The sequence continues at coordinate 1,489,820 of NW_026622729.1, forward strand.
AAATGAGGGATTGAGGAAAAGAAACGAGTGCGGCGGGGAAGATTTGGATGGTGGGGGATGGTGGGGACACGGAGACAAATTTGATTCGAGGCGGCGGCGCGCTGGCGTTGTGCTGGCAGATGAGTCACGCGAACGAGAGAGACCGCGCCGGAGGAGTCGACAATTGCTCGTCGTGCTGAGCGTAGAGAAGCAGGAAGGCCCGTCATAAGAGCGTCGCGAGCTTTCGCGATAAAAGTTGTTGCCAGAATTGGTTGGTCGGGCCTTTTTCCTGCTTCGGGGAGGTTTTTCCGGAGGTTTATCCGGGCCTGCTAAGTATTCCATATACACCTGCAGAGAGATAATCTGGGACCATAAAAGCTAAGGAAAGTGGAACATAGCTTCAAAAGAAAGAACCTAGATTTATTCGAGTTCTTGCTATCTGAAGACTCCCATATTCGGGAAAGGGTGGCGGTGTTGTTCATCGAGCTATATCGCCAGAAAGAAATCCAGGGGAGTACTACAAGAAGAACCCTGGACTACTAGGTATGTAATATATTCCACCAGGCACTTTCCCTGTGTTTAACTCAGCTTTCTTCCGATGCTTAGAGCATGCACCTAGATAGTTTCGATTAGTGTGGCTAATGATGTCATAGTCAATACTAAGGTTGGGCCCAACTCCTGCAGGAGTTGATCGTGTCCCATAAGTACCGGCATTTTTCATTTGATAACCCATAAGCTTCATAGGTGAGGATGCTAGCTTACCTAGAAATGGCAGGCTTACGCCATAAGTTATTGAGGTTATCAAGTGTATAGGTACCTACGAGAATAGGGGCAGGTTTAACATAGCAACAAGGCAATTGGCTCGATCGATATACCCAGGCACCAAGCAACGGCGATTGATTCAAGGATCTGATACCTTTCTAACTCAGTAAAGCCTGTATACGGGGTGAGCGACAACTCTGGGTAATAACTACCAAGACAGACCGATATTGATTAATCGTGAGAGCGAAATAAATTAATGGTTGCCCAATCCGCGAATCAGATTGTCGAGTCGCCAAATGGGCGTGGATAAGGATGAGACCCTACGACAAAAAAGACGATCGCCGCCAATCAAAAAGCCTCGGACTTGGGGTTAATTAGACCTGGACACAAATTGATCTCATAGAAAGGGCGAAAGAAACACGCCTCGTGTAGCCCATCGAGGGCCGACAGACTAGACTGACTCCTGTCAGCCTTCAACCTTTCGCCCGTCCTCGGGTAACTCCTTCGGGTCTGCCAAGCAGACCAGCACCGCGGAGGCTGCGGTGTTGTCCTTGCGCAGGTCTAGCCTCGCGTACCCAATGCCAATGCAACGGGGACTATCTCCCTCGCGCCACAGGGCCGACGGCGATTGAATCAGCCTGCGGAGGGCCACCCCCACTATGATGTACATGCATCCCGGGCAACAGAGATGTTTGATTCAGCTGTGCGGTAGGGCAATCTGCATCAGCCAGCCTCCAACCTTGGCCCGCCGCCTTGGTCACCCTGCAACCTCTGCGCCCCTCTTCCAATACGCGATTGATGGCCGGCCGAATGCGCCCAGGCGGGGGAGGCGTGTTCAGACCCCTACTGTGAGAATGGAAGAGAGGCCCCTCCCTCGACCAGTGCGGTGTCTCCGTACACGTCTCGAGACCGATGGCGTACACCAGGTCGCGGTCCGGGGGCACAGTCAGTCCTTTGGAGGTTTAGCACGCGCGCTGGGCTCCGCAAGGGGCCACTATCATTGACAACACAGGTGGGCGCACACTACTGTATCATTTCTGGGGGCGCTGGCGCTGCCAGCTCGGAAAGTCGCCGCCCATCTGAGTTGTATGGGAGTGCGTGGGCCGCGCGGCCGCAGGGATTCGGGGTGATCTTGATTCTTGATGGAAGGGTTCTGTATGCTCCTTGCAGCACGATTTGATGATTTGGAGGTGTTTGGCCCCCGCTGGAATGATGGAGGGTCAGACTGACGGTGGAGGTACTGGAGCGGTTACCGTGACCAGTCGGGCGCCGTGGACCGTAGGAAGGCGCCCGGATTCGAAGGACTCCACCGCCACCCTCTCCACGACAGCGACGATCATTGGCCGTTGTGGCACGCCATGCGAGGGGCGGATACATGGCCCGTGAGCAGCAGCGGGCACGAGCCAATCAGTGTGGACAAGTTGAGGGGGAGTTCCAGAGTTCATCGGCCAGGCAGCGAAATGGGGGAAGGACGTTCCATGGCTGTGGGGGCTCCGCTGGGGAAGGAAGGTGGGAAAAGAACACGAGCGAGCCTCATGGCGGTGGCCGGCCACTTCGGACTCCGTTCCCCTTCCCCTCTACAGGACCCGCCCGATAGATCTGGCACACGTTGTGCTATCGTGGAGGGTCATGTTCGAGTCGTGCAGCACCGCACAAATCGGCGATTGGCCCAGTACCTGCCGAGAACTCCACGTGGCTCGAGCATGTCGCGGCACTGACGGGCCACTTTGTCCGCTCCAGACGGGACTAGTGACAATGTAGTTAGTCCAGGACCGTTCGCTAAGCGTCTACTTTGTACTCCGCAGTCGCTTTACAGGTCAAGTCAGTCGGCCAAAGCCATGCCGGAGGCTTTTCTGGACGCTTCCGCTGCAGGCTGCGCGAAATCCAACAGCCGTCAGTCATCCACAGCCATCGATTTGCGCTGCTGTACCAAGTAGAGAAGCCCAGAGGTTCCAATCGGTCCCTCACTTCCCAAGGGGCTGGTACGGTGAATTCCATCGCTCCTCATATAAACTGTTGTAGTACTTAGCCCGTCCGAGAAGTGCTCACTAACTTGCTCCGCTCCGTCATCGTCCTGGCTCTGCTCTGCTCTCTCCGGCTTTTCTAATCCTCCAGCCTTCGTGGCAGCGCGCCACCAACCCTGATTCCTTCTCCCGTTCCCTTCAACCCCCATTCTCCTCCGGCTGGCGGTTCCTGCGTTCCTGTTCCGGGTTCTAGACACTTCCGGCGTGGCTTTCCCCGGACCGCCCTCTCCGCGACTCAACGTTCCTGAATTTCCTCCCCGATTTACCCCAACCTACCTCTCGTCCACCCTGTGCTTCTCCTCTCCCTCTCCCTCTCCCTCTCCTCCCCCCTCGGCGACCCGACCCTTCGCTCATGTCCCTCCTTGGTTGCGACCGGTAAATCGTTCTCGCCTCTCCATGCCGCCGCGCGCGACCGACGAGGACACACATCGATCATGAAGGGGCTCTTCCTCCCTCGCCGGAGCAATGGGGTAAGCGACTCGATCCCGACATCAACTCTCCCCGCCGGTAGCACCGCAGCCAAGACGTGCCCCCCAGGCCCTCCCAGGGTCCCCAAGCCCCTCGTTGCTGCTCGCGGGACCATTTGGTTGAGAACCGCCACTGACGGTTCCTCGCACAGACTCCGACCAACCCTTCCCCCGCGACGCCACCCAAGAAAGACCCCCAGATGCCGCAGATCTCCCCGCTCGAGAAGAGGTTACAGGACATGGGGCCGCTTCGAGGCGATGGCAGTGACAAGTTTTATGGCATGGAAAACGTGAGACTCCCGCTCAGTCATTTCACTAGGCCGATGGGATGAGGGCGTGATGCTGACCTGACAATGCGCCTTCAGTACGGAAACACCTGCTATTGCAATTCAATCCTCCAATGTCTCTATTACTCCGTTCCCTTTCGCGAGGCGGTGATCAATTACCCGCAGCGTACCCCCGTGGAGAGCCTCGAGGCGGCGCTGGCCAAGAACCTTCGGTACCAAAACCCCAATGCGCACTTGGAGGCTGAGGCACAAGCAGCCAAGCAGAAGGCGGCGGCTCCGGCGTCCTCAGCGCGCCAAGCGGGCGTACCTCCCAACCAACCCCAGAAGCCGGAAGACAAGGATTCGCCTGAATACAAGAAGAAGGTCGCGCTCCAGACCCTTCCCTTGATGGAGACCAAGAACAATGCTGCGAGTTATGGCATGTCGGAATCCCTTTTACATCACTGAAGGATATATTCGAGTCGCTGGTGGGCAGCCAGTCTCGGATTGGAGTGATTCGGCCCCAGCAGTTCTTGGACGTGCTGCGGCGGGAGCATGAAATGTTCCGGACAGCCATGCACCAGGATGCTCATGAGTTCTTGAATCTACTGCTGAATGAGGTGGTGTCGAACGTGGAGGCGGAAGCGACGAAGCAAGCATTCTCGGAGAAGGCGCTCCCGCCGCCGCCCTCCGATAGCGCAGACTCTTTGGGACTGTTGACCGCCAGCACAGGCTCCAAGTCTCCAAACACGACGAGGTGGGTCCATGAGCTATTCGAAGGCACATTGACCTCGGAAACCAAGTGCTTGACTTGCGAGAAGGTCTCACAACGCGATGAGGTGTTCTTGGATCTTTCGGTCGATCTGGAGCAGCATTCATCCGTAACCTCTTGTCTTCGAAAATTCTCTGCGGAGGAGATGCTGTGCGAGCGGAACAAGTTCCACTGTGACAACTGCGGTGGCCTCCAGGAGGCCGAAAAGCGCATGAAGATCAAGCGCCTGCCCCGTGTGCTGGCCTTGCACCTCAAACGCTTTAAGTATACGGAAGACCTGCAGCGACTGCAAAAGCTCTTCCATCGGGTCGTCTACCCTTATCATCTCCGGCTTTTCAACACGTCCGACGATGCCGAGGATCCGGATCGGCTTTACGAGTTGTATGCGGTTGTCGTCCACATCGGCGGCGGACCGTATCATGGTCATTACGTGGCCATCATCAAGACCGAAGATCGCGGCTGGTTACTGTTCGACGATGAGCTTGTGGAACCGGTCGATAAGAACTACGTTCGGAATTTCTTCGGTGATCGCCCCGGGCTGGCCTGTGCATACGTTCTATTCTACCAGGAGACCACGCTTGAGGCTGTCATGCGGGAGCAAGCTCAGGAGGACCAGGCGTCCACCGCGGCCGCTGCTGAAGCTGGCGATATCGGGAGATCTAACGGACACCCGGCGTCCCCGAATAACCTGGTTCAAGTGCATAGCGCCAGTTACGTCCCTTCCGAAGACCCGAATCGGTTTACTCCCATCAGCAAAATGACGACCGCCCCTCAACTGGAACCTCACCACGAACACCCAGAGTCCGATTCGTCCTCCCAACAACCCGTTCAGCCCGCTCAACCTCAACCACCGCTGCCAGCAATCCCTGACGACCCACCGCCTCGCCTGAGTCCGAAAAAGAGCGATGTGCAGTCAAAGAAGGAGAAGGCTCGAGAGGAAAAGGAGCGCCGAGCAGCGGAAAAGGAGCGGGAACGGAACGAAAAGGCTCGCCGCAAAGAGCTCGGGCTACATCAACAAATGGACGCCAGGCGGGAAGCTGACGAACTTCGAAGGGCTATTGAGGCCAGCAAGGCCGACGCCGCTGACCTTGGTCCCGAGAATGGGTCCCCCAGAAAGTCCTCCAGCTTGAGCTTCCTTCGGCGCAGCAGCCGCAGCCTGAGCCACCGCCTCAGCAAGGACAAAGAACCTCGTATGTCGACTTCGGATCTGGTGCCCACACCAGTTCCCGAAGCCCCGGCCAAAGAGGCAGAGCCTGAACAGCCACCAGTGCCCCTAACGGATACCCCGGGTCTCTCTAACCCAAAGATGCCCTCGCGAGTCCTGGTACCCCCACCGCCACCGATCCCCAAGGACACCAAGGACACCAAGAACGAAAAGACTGGCCAAACCCACCGATGGAGGTCGCTCAGCTTCAAAAAGGCATCATCATGAACGGCAGACCATTATGTATTCCAAGGACCTTTTCTTTTTCTTGCATCTGCCAGCTTTGAGTCGCGTTTCACGGAGATACCCCCCACCCCCAAACACCAGCACCATCATCATGCACATATAAACGCAATTTGCTTCTTGCACATAGCTTTGCGTGGATGTAACATCACTATTTTCACCATATGCGCCATGCTTCGTCCGTCCGCCCCATTCTCCTGTTGGACGGTCGAGCACCCGCAGGGCCTTGAGGTCCCAGTGGACTCTGGTCTTCCACCAGCTATGTCTTTCTAGACTCTCTTGGATTTTCCACCATGGCTGTTTCTTCTTCATTTTCTCCTGCTGCTTTGCTGATTTCTGTAACATGTACGGTGGCATGATACCTTCGCCGGCGAGGTTTGTCTGTCCTCTATCTGGCCTGAAAGGAGGCGTTATTCAAACTTTTCAATCTTTCTAATTTTGTCATGATCTTGGGATTGCAAATGCAGGCAAGCATTGGATCTGGCTATATCGAATGGCGTTCAATTTCCCTTTTCTTCTCTTGTCCCTTCTGCCGAGCCGTGAGCGAATTCTCCCTTGGTCTTAATTGCATGCCGGTTTTTATGCCGTTTTCACACCCCATTACCTTGCAAATGTGGCCAAGTAGCTTATGATATTCCCGAACTTGCTATATTTACCAGGACTGTGTAATCATTCAACTGAATTGCAAGTGCTATTCTGTCTTATCTGAACATTCTCTTTTGAGTTGATTGGATTGTGGGTATATACAAGTCGGTTGGGAATTTGAGGAGGACTAGAGAACAACACATGGACTGGACCTCGGCGTTCCTATCCATGCAGAAATACACAATCAGAAGAGCCATGCCCAGGAAACAAGAGCCATGCCCAGGAAACCATCCTGTCCATTCTCCCGGAAACACCTAGATCAATACTCTCCTCCACCCACCGGCTCTAGTATGTTGTCTGCTCGTGTACGTCGTGCCGCATTGATTTTGTGGCTGAAAAAAAACCTAGGCTGCAAAGCCTAGATTCGCTCAAATAACGGAAAAGGTGCCGCAATACAGGGGCGTCGCAAAGGAAACGAGAGGTAGCTGTCGCGAGGTTGTCACCTGCTCTGCCTGTATAGCAGCTCGGCAAAAGAAGTCGGGCGGGAAGTGGAATCAACCGAGGATGAGCTCGTAGACGATGATGATTGCGTTGATGATGATGAGCGGTACTATGGTCACATTTGCGCATTAGCTGGGAACTTGAAAGCCTTGCTGCCTGCCTGCACTACCGTCGAGAAAATGGCATTGCATGCCTGCTCTCTCGCATCGGAAATAGATGTCAAGGCTAAGCGTAGCACAAGGGGGCTATTTTAAAGGGAGGCCACCTACTCCGCATCACTGTCCGCACACTAGCAATCAAATTGACCGACTTCGCCTTCACGCTGGTGCTATCGTAGGTCGCGCCGAAGCCTGGCTCAGCTTGCGTGCGGCCCCAGCCAACTGTTGGATTCCATATATATTAGCTTCACCTGAGCACAGATACCATTCACAAGAGTTGTGCGATTGCATAGCACAAGCGCGGGACAGGGGGCCACGAACTGCGAGCGAGGAAGCGGTCCTCGGAGAGGATGGCGATGGAGTTGATGATGAGGACGACGACTAGGAGGGCGATCAGCATGAGCCAGATTCGAAAGCAGAAATTGACTCACCGTAAACAAGCTTCCCAAGACCGAAGAGCAGCATGGTTGCTCGTTGGGGGGAAAGGGTGCTATGGGCGGAGTCGAATTGATTGAAGGTCGGAGTTGATAAGACGAGTTGAGGTGCGGCGGAAGCGCCAGATCTCCGGATCAACCACTCGTCCTTGCCGATGCAGCCACCATGAGACAGGGTCAGTCCGGCCCAACCGAACGTCCACATATAGAAGCCAATAGCTAATATCTATGCAGCATGGGTTGGACTCGTGTTCTTGCTGGCGGGTTTGATTCTGCTGCACCTTTTTGTCGCGCCGTACACCAAGGTCGAAGAGTCGTTCCATGTCCAGGCTACCCATGACATCCTCGCGCACGGGTTTCCTTTCAACGCCACCGCCAATCGCAGTAAATATGACCACTTCGAGTTTCCAGGCGCTGTGCCTAGGACTGCGGTTGGTGCGACGATCCTCTCTGGGTTATCGCCTCAGCTGACGGCAGCTTGGACGGGAGTAAATCGGCAGATCTGGGGTAGGAGCTTGCTATACTTGCATCCCACTGTTGATGATTCAAGCTAATTGCTGTCTGTAGCCCGAGCTGTTCTAGGCTTGTACAATGCCGTTGCTCTAGGCGTCTTCGCCCATGGCTTACGGAAAAGTTTCGGCCAGACTGTAGCTGTGTGGTACCTTCTGTTTCAGAGCAGCCAGTTCCACCTCATCTACTACGCCTCGCGGCCGCTATCAAACATATTCGCCTTTGGGCTGACAACCGTAGCGATGCGGTGTCTCTTGCCCGACTCAATCTCCCAATGGGGGGGTCGTGCCGGCGCGCGCGGTGGTAGATTGAGCCTGTGTCTGCTCACTATGGCGGGCGTGATCTTCCGCGCCGAACTAGCTATTCTGGTCGCATTTACGGCTCTGTTCTTGCTTGCCACGCATCGCGCACGGCTTTTCTCAGATGTTGCTGTTGCCGGCCTCGCGGGTCTTACGAGTGGGCTCATTCTTACTGTTTGCATCGACAGTATGTTCTGGAACCAGCTCGTCTGGCCCGAACTAAACGCGTTCCTATTCAACGTTGTCGAAGGTCAGTCCTCAGCCTGGGGCACGGAGCCTTTCTACTTTTACTTCGTGAACGCGCTCCCTCGACTTCTGCTTAACCCGCTGATCTACCTCCTCGCCATCCCGATTACGCTGCGCAATCCCGCTCTGCGGCGGCCCATTCTCCCGCTCCTTGCGCCATGCATGGCCTTCGTGACGCTGTATAGTGCCCAACCGCACAAGGAGTGGCGCTTTATTATCTATGTCGTTCCGGTTCTCACTGCTACAGCTGCTCTCGGGGCTGGTTATCTCTGGACTCGGCGTAGCCGATCTGCATTTGCTTATATCGCGTCTCACCTCCTGGTTCTCTCGACCGTGGCGGCTTTCCTGCTGTCCAATCTGGCGCTTCTGCCTGCCTCAGCAGCGAACTACCCTGGTGCTCATGCTTTGAATGCACTCCACCGCTACCATGAGCAGCAGTCCTTGTCCAGCGGTGCTTCAGTCTACCTTGGGAACCTGGCCTGCCAAACTGGCGTCACGCGGTTCTTGCAACGATCTCCCGAACAGGGCTGGAGCTATGACAAGACCGAGGACGAAAACACCAAGTCCACCGGGAAATTCTGGGACCAGTTCGACTACGTTCTTGTCGAGGCTTCTGCGGACCCTGAGTTCAGGGATGCTGATGAGACTCGTCTGCACAGTGCACTCCCCTCTTCGCAATGGGAGACAGCCGAGGTTGTCGACGGCTTTGTTGGCATTTCTATCCTGAGACCAGGAGCTCCTGCCGCTAGGGTTGCGGAGCAACGGATTCTGGCCAAGTTGACCGGGGAGTCTTTAGTACGTGTCTACGAAAAAGTGCGAGATTTTGTGAGGAAGCTTGTATTGCGCGGCTGGTGGGTCGAGTTGAAGATGAGACCGAGGGTCAAGGTTCTCAAACGGGTTCAAGGGGATTCGAGCATATGAAATGGGGAAAGAAAGCTATGTGGTCCCAAATATGTACTCGCTTAGGTTATATACCAAGATTTGAGAGTAAACTTATTCCATCGACCAACAGGTTATGTATTTATCCCGTAGAATTGACAAAAATATCCACAGTTGAGCCCATCTCGACTCTACGTAACGCACCAGGCACTTAGATCAAAGGAAGTACATGCAGCAGGGTATTATGTATCATGAAAGATCTCCACCCTCACCAGGAGCAGACCAATAAACAAAATGGAACTTCGGCGCATCTCACAGGCCGCCCGGAGGGCCGTCTAATCGGGCGATGCGAGACTCTAGATCCCGCACCCAGGGCTCAACGGTCTCGACATTCGAGCGCAGGGCGGCCTCGCCCTGCTTCATCTTCGTCTCCACGGCCGTAAGGCCTTCACGCCACTGCTCGATCTCCGAGGCCATCTCCGCGTGCCGTTTCTCAAGCTCGTTGAGAAGGTCAGCCGCGTGGGCGGCGCCGGCGTGGCAGGCACGTAGAGAGCGGAGACGCTCCAGCACGCTTGGTAATAAGGGGTGCAGGGACTGGATGGTTGGGAGGGTAGCGTAGAGGGCCTGGATCTTGGCGGTCTGCTCGTCATCAGCGGTGCCGAGACCGTCCGCCGTAGGCGCAGCGTCCGCATCGGAGCCTGAAGCAATGCGAGCGGCCTGGGCAGCCTTTGCGGCGTCGGCTGCACGCCTGCGAGCAGAGGCGAGGGCTTCGGCGTCAGTGGTCAACTTGCGGACTCGCGTGGAGAGAGCTTCTAGGTGCGGAGTTGTTAGGCTTGGAACGGTACTGGGACCGCCAGAGGCAGGGTTTGCGCCGACGAGAAGACCGGTGAGGGTTGAGAGGCGGGAGGTCATTTGGTCCAGCGCAGGGAGCACCGGCTGTAGGGCGGGCTCGCTGATGCCGTCGCCGATGAATGGGTTCGAAGAGCTCGAGATGCCCATTGATGCTTCAAGAAGTGCCAGCCGGCCTTCAAACGCAGCCGCATGAGAAAGAAGGCCCGCAGCTGGTGCGGTAGACGGTACGGGTGTAACAGCGGTTGTTGCGGAGCCCTTTTCCGGGGACTGTGCCTTTAATGTATCTGCGCCAGGCCCCGAAGAACTCTGAGGCCCGGTCTCAAGCTTCCGGGTGAGCACTGCTGCCGCCGAGTACGATGAAGACTGGCCACCTCGCGAGGAGGCATGCAAATTGTCCAGCGCGCGGCTCAACTCCGCAACGCCGTCGCCCAGCGCCTTCTCTCCGGGCTTATCAGCTGCAGATGTAGCCTGGGCCTTCTCGGCCTCATTTTGTCCCGAACGAGACTGATTTGCCATTTGCACCTTGAGATCTTCCACCTCTCGTCGCAGGCGTGCCAGCCGCCGCTCGAGCGACTCGTCCTCGCTATCACTCAAGTCACCGACTTCCTCGGTGCCGTCCTCACGTCTCCGTCGTCGGCGATGATTTTTGTCTTTACTGCGATACGCTTGGCGCTTCATGGAAATGCTGTCGGAAAAATTGGCGTCGCGAGCGTCGACCGCCGCGCCCATGAAGTGCAAACGCGCCTGGTCCGCGTCCACACCCTCGCGGTCGATGTCGGAGCTGAAACCGGTGTCATCATGATCGGAATCGGTGCGAACAGTGGTGGTCTGGGTTCGAGTGCGATTGTTAGCTTTGACCTATGCCGCTTGCTGCAGGTTATGCTAGACTCACGGGGACGGTGGATGCCTCGTCGGTCAAATCAGGGGTTTCATAGATATCCGGCGCCGGGTCCTAGGATTCTGTTAGTGGTTAAAATAGATACATCATATTGAGGACTCACCAGATCGGGTAAACCGGCGTATTTCTTGCTGAATGCCATGGCGGTGGAGGTGGGGGGAGGAGACTCAAAACAATGGAAGCACTATTGAGGAACTATATCCCGAGTCGCGGATGATTGACAGCCTCAGGCAGTAAGGCATACAGGCACGGGAAACCGACGGACCCGCCGACATCATAGGTTCGCTGATTCAGCATGCACGTGTCAGCCTCGGGAGAACCACATGCGCAAGAGCAACAGGCAAAGGTATATAATAGGGAGGCCGAGCGACCAGTACCTACGTAGTTTCTGTTGCTCTCTCCTTTAATCTCTCCAGAACTTATTGTGTCTTTCAATTCCACTCTCAATTCGCACAATCTCACTTGTTACGACCACTAAGTTGTTCGCCGTTTACCCCATCACCCCGCATTGCTATCTCTACAAGATCGAAATGGCTGCTCCCGCCGATATCACAGTCAAGAACCTCAGTGGGCAGTGGGTGATGGTATGTTCCCAAGCGAAGGAGAATATTACTCACCGGTGAAATTGAAACTGACGATTTACGACTTTGTGCAACAGGACGCAACCCTGTCCGACCCCGCTGATCCCATCCTGTCTTTGGTATGAACCCAATGGGCGTGCACTCAGGGCTCCACAAGCTCGTACATGGGTATCCATGCCAAGGGCACACAGAAAAAGGAAACCCGCTAACCCTGACGCAGCAAGGCATGAGCTGGGTACTCCGAAAGGCCCTCCCCTACGCCACCGTTACCCTGCATGTGCATGAGTATGCGGACTCCGAGAACCCGCAGGTGTATCACATCGATGTTGAACAGGTCATTACCGGCGGTATTACTGGAAGCAAGGAGGCACGCACGCTCGACTGGCAGGGGCGCGACCATGTCGACAAGATCTTCGGCACCGTGCACGGCAAGTCGCGGTTTCTCCGTGGCTCCAAGGGAGACGACGGCAAGGTCCGCCCGGCCGTTGATTTCCAGACCAAGGTCGGTGAGGGTGAAAAGGATGCTAGGGTTCAGCGTTTCCTGCGCGGCGAGGTCCTCCTCGACGGATCTGCTGCGGAGGGCTTCCTTGTTGACGATGAGGGTGCAGAGTTTGGCGAGGGTGAGGGTCTCTGGATGCAGAGCTTTGTCGTGAATGATGAGAAAGGCTGGACTGCTGAGCAGGTATGTTAGCCTTTTTTCTGGCATTTCAATATACGTGATGCTTGCATGTGATTTGCGGGTGCTAATCTCCACTCTTTTAGATCTGGGGCTTCGAGCTTGTTGATGGCCAGCGCCGCCACACCCGCCGTGTTGCCGTGACCAAGGAGGGTCAGGTCGAACTGGCTCGTCTGGTGTACAAGTTCGAGGCACGACGGGGCGAGTAAAAGCTTGGTATGAGAAGAGATGGATTAAAACTTGGATGGGCTTCGTGAGACCCAAATGTTGCTCCACCAACTCGATAGAAAGTAGACCAACTCAATTGCTGGCTAATTTGCTACCCTGATGTACCTGCGTGGACGTAAAGAAGTATTGTTGACTGTCGTAGCTTGCTTCAATGGTGTCGATTGATCAATCGTTTGACCGAGCAAGGTCTGTTGGTAGGGCCATTGTGTATTCTGTGGATGTAAACTTGTGTTTACAGTAGGTGCTGCCCATACCAGCCCTAACTGCTCGTTTCCTCCCATAGTGACTGGCTACCGACACCAATAATAACCGCTAGAAAAAGGTGAGCGCTTGCCCACATTTAGTTCATGATTACACACCAACCAGCCCTGCCACTCAATCCCGTCTTCTCTTAGCATCCACCCAGTCTCCTCGGACGGCAGGTATGTCCCATCCATCCACCGAGTAGCGTACCTTCCTAACACCGCCAAAATCACCCCTTATGACCCCCGAATGGGTATTCTTTCTAACCAGATTCCCCCTGTGGTGCAGTGGGTAACGCGTACATCCATTTTCCGTCATGTGCAGAAATTGCTGGGCCGAGGCGATCGCGTGACTGCATCCCTGGTGTCTTGGGGCCGATCCACTGAGGAGCCTGCTTGACATACATTGAGGTGCACCATTCCTCAATGTGGGGGATCTGGTTTTTAAATTGTTCTTATCATTTGACTGTGTTATTCGATGTTGAGTGTCGTGTGACGAGTGCCAAGCCTCGGGCGCAGTTGAGGCTATTCGAAGAATCGTGGGAGCCGACGAGGTTAGATGACCGGGGTTCAACCCCTTGGGGGTCATTTTAAAAACATTCTTGCAAATGTAAGCCCGGGTAGTTTTGAGCTATTTCTATTAAAATTAGAGGGAAAACGGAGGTTCCTGAGAGGTAATTGCCCCAAGGACGGTTGGGGTATTTGCATTGCAGGGCCGGAAGCCGCTCGTAGGCCAATTTTTTGAGGAACAAAATATGCATAAAGAGTACATGATCATGACGAGACAAAGGAGTAAATGAATGAAAAAAAGCATTATGGCCAGCGTTTACGAGTGAGTGGGCATCACGACACTCGCCTTGGTGCTGACCGCGTCCTCAGCCTTCCACAAGCTGGTCACGGTCTTCTGCTGGGTATAGAATTGCAAGCCGGGCTTGCCGTAGAAGGTGTTCGCACCACCACCGGCGATACTCTTTTTGTTACCGGTGAAGGAGAACATGGGCAGGGGTACGGGGATGGGCACGTTGATACCCAGCTGGCCGGCCTCGATGTCCTTCTGGAAACGCGAGGCGGTCGAGCCGGAGCGGGTGAAAATGGCGGCGCCGTTGCCGTACTCGTTGGCATTGATGAGGTTGATGGCGTCATCTAGGGTCTCGACATTCAGGCAGACGAGGACGGGCCCGAAGATCTCCTCCTTGTAGCACTTCATGTCAGGAGTGACATTGGTGATGATGGTGGGGCCGATCTGGATGAACTTAACATCAGTATGAGGGTTATCGTCAACATGGAGATTGCTCTTCTTACAAAGTTGCCGTTGGGGTACTTCTCGGGCTTGCAGCCTCGGCCATCAAGGAGAATGGTAGCACCCTCCTCCTCAGCGCTAGCGATGAGGTCCTCAATGCGCTTCTTGCTCTCGGGACTGATGACAGGGCCGAGATCAGCACCCTCCTCGAAGCCGCCGTTCACTTTGAGAGCCTTCGCACGCTCGGCAATCTCAGGCAGCCAGTCCTTGGTCTCACCGACCATAACAGTGGTGCTGAGAGCCATGCAGCGCTGTCCAGCAGCACCAAAGGCGGCACCCACGATGGCGTTCAGGGTGTGATTTTTGTTGCAGTCGGGCAGGACGGCGGCGTGGTTCTTGGCACCTAGGTTGGCCTGGACACGCTTGCCATTGGCAGAGCCGCGGGTATATATATACTCGCCAGCACGGTTGCTGCCGACGAAGCTGATAGCTTTAATAGCGGGCTCGTCGAGGATGAAGTCGACGGTACGGGCGGAACCGTGAACGATGTTGATCACACCAGGAGGGAAGCCAGCCTCCTTAGCCAGCTCGGCTAGGATCATAGCAGCCCCGGGGTCACGCTCAGAGGGCTTCATGACCAAACAGTTACCAGTAACGGTGGCGATAGGGATACACCAGAGGGGAATCATAGCGGGGAAGTCTTATCGTCAGTCAGCGGCGGATAGGGAAGTATGATAACAGTTGTCCCAGAACTTACTAAAGGGGCAAATGGCAGCGACAACACCCAAAGGCTCACGGTAGCTGCGGGTCTCCATATCCTTGGCCACCTCCAGAACCTCACCGGGCATCTGGGTGGTGATACCACAGGCAGTCTCAGCGACCTGCAGACCACGGAGAACATCACCCTTGGCGTCAGCGAAGGTCTTGCCCTGCTCGAGAGTGATGGATGCGGCTAGCCGGTCCCAGTTGTCACGGATCAGGTTGGTGAACTTGAACAGAATCTGCTGCTTCGCCATGATACTGGTTGCTCGCCAGGCGGGGAATGCCTTCTCGGCAGACTTGACGGCGGCCTGGAGCTCCTCATCGGTGCTTTGAGGCACCCGGGTCACCAAGTTGTTTGTGGCAGGGTCATGGAGATCAATCCAGGTGGTGGCCTTAGAAGTGACAAATTCGTTGTCAATGAAGTTGGTCGTATCGATCGGGTTCACAATCGGCTGGTGGTCCGTCGGATACTCGGTAGCGGTGGTGGCAGCAGAGGTGGTTGCCGGCGTGAGCTGCTTAGCAGTGGCATGCAAGCGCCGAGCGGCAGACATGGCTCCGGGAGTCGACACTGATTGCTGAGAAGACAGGTGGGCAATTCGCGTCGTAGTAGTGGTCAGGGACCGGGCACTGGAGGCAGCCCTGGCGACGAGGGGCGTGCGGGGAGAAGAGCGGAGAGCGGGGATGGTACGGGCCAAAGACCGGCGGGCGGCCATGATAGATTGACGAGATGAAAGGAAAGCTGAAGAGGGTATTTGGGAGACAACAGGAGGTGAAAGAAGACGCAGGTCAAGGACGCTGTGTTACGTGGCGAGAATGAAGTATAAGAAGGCCGGCCAGTGACCCAAAGGGAATGCAGGTTACCTCAGGCCCGAGGTCAACCGCCCGGTCGCCCTACCGCCTTTCTATCGCCCCCCATACAAACATACAAACGGGGTCAAACTGAGGAGGCGATAAGCTGGCCTCGGTATTGCCAGCCAATCAGGTTTCACAGCAATCAACTCGAATCGCCGAAGCTGCCCGCAATCGCATCCAAGCTCGCATAGGAGCTACTTCGGGGTAGGCAGTTCCGAGAAATGACCCGTTCGCGATATCCTGCCAGGCTGTTTCAAAGTACAGCCCACCTACAGTACCCCATGTAAACATACTACTATTGATCTGATCAGTCTAGACAATCCTTATAGCAAGTAGCTAGCTGTATGACCTTCCGTATCACCGTATTCATGCCCTTAAAAAAGGAAATTTGCCATTGGAGGAAATACGCGTTTTGAGGAAGAAAAATGAACGAGTATACCGGGCCCTCCATTTCGAAGTGGATCTCGCACTACCTAAAAGTACTTTACTAGTGCTACATATGCCAATAACAAACAGGTGATAATTTGGGGGAATAAGGAAAACAACGCAGGGAAAAAACTATGCGATCTCAATTGTTTGGGTTTATGGGGTAACGCTTTCTTCCAACATTTGGTGTCGTCTTTTACTCCGCAGAGGAGCGAGTGGCGCGCTTGGTGACTCCGCCCTTGCCAGTGTCGGCGGAGGAGCTGGTGGCCTCGCCAGTCTTCTCCTTGGCACCGCCGGCTGCCGCCTTGCCCTTCTTCTCTGCAGCGGGAGCCGGGCTGCTGGAACGAATGGCACCCACGATGATCAGGATGGAGGTCAACAGGAGGGCAACCAGTCCACCAGCCACCTCGGGGACTTTCTTGACGGCGTCGATGGGGTCCTGCTTGGCCAGGTGGTTAAAGTAGTAAATCTTCTGGCGGACGAACGTGACAGGGTCCTCCTTGAAGGCGACAGTGGTACCTCCAACAGGAGCCACGGGCTTAGGCTTGCTGGCCTCCTCCTCGGCCTCCTCAATGGGGTACTTGACATCAAAGGTCTCCTTGCGGAGCTGCTCAGCCTCCTCGACGGAGTGACCGATATAGATGTTGTCAAACAGGATGTCGTTCTGCATGGTCCAGATCTCGAAACCAATCTGCGAGACACGTCAGCATTCAGTGCCGCTACCAGCGGACGGAAAAGGGATGTACTCACAGCGCCCATGGGCTCCAAGTTGGAGGGAGTCTTGTCCTCGAAGTAGTTGGGGTTGGCAATCTTGCGCGGGGCCCAAGGACCCTTGTACGCAGGGTTGTCAATCATAGGAGCGGACCACTTGCCCTTATACTCGGGGTTCTTGATCATGGGACGAATCCACTCGCCACAGCCAGAGACATCGGCGCACTTGGGGTTGGGAACCGTGGGGGCGAGCCAGTCACCATCCTCCTCCTCATCCCAGTCCTCGGGCTTCTCGGCCTCAGGGTCAGGGACGCTAGTGGGCTCGTCCTCCAGCCAGTCAGCGGGCTTCTCCGCCTCCTCATCCACAATCTCAAAGGGAGCCTCCTCATCCCAGTCCTCTGGCTTGGTGGCCTCGGGATCGGCGATCTTCACCTCGTCCACCCAGTCAGCGGGCTTCTTGTCCTTGGGGTCGTCAATCTCCTTCTCAGGGTTGACGGGAGGGTTGAATTCCTCCAGGAGGCTTCCCTCCTTGACGGACTCGCCGTTGACGAGGATCTCAAACGTTTGATCGGGCTTGACGACCAGGGTGTAAAGGGAGGTGAGCTTGGAGGTGCGGGCAACGGGGGGAGTCTTGAGGTGCTTCTCCTCATACTCGCCGGTCTTGGGGTTCTTGTGACGGAAGATGAAGTGGACCTGGACAGAGAGTGGAAGATGGTGAGCACTGATGATCTCACTCAACAAGCATCGGGGGCCTGGAACATACCTTGTTGGTGGCACCGCACTTGTCGGGACCGAACATGATCACATAGGGAGTGCCGTTGGAGAACTCCTCCTGGTGGAGCTTCTTGTTCTCCTGGAGGAGCTTAAGGTAGGCACCGCCGCAGACCAGGGAGTTCTGGGGCTTGACCTCATACTGGACCACCAGAGTCTTGCCCTTGTTGTCAATCTTCTTGGGGAACTTGGCCGAGATGGCGTGATGGGCAGCCGCGTTCTTTACGACCAGACCCTTGTCGCCCTCAATGCCCTTGAAGACAGAGGGCTCCTCAACCGCCCATTCGCCGACGTAGGCCCAGTCCTCATCAGACTTGGGGTCGTCCTTCTTCGCGTGCGAGAGTTGCCACCGCGACTCCCAATCGTCGGTGAACTGCTCCAGGAAGGGAGCCTTGAGAGAAGTCGGCTAGTAAGGGGGTTAGGAGGATCATTCAAGGTCAATTATGGGTGGTTCCGAACATACCGTGAAGGTGGGCTTCTCAACGGCAGCAGCGGCATTAGGAACAGCTTCCGCTTCCTCGGCATGGGCATAGCCCAGAAGGGTAGCCGATGAGACCAGAGCCGTGACGGCGGTGTTGAAGCGCATGATGAACAACAAGGGACGAAATGAGGGAAAGCGCACAGCACCGGGGTAAAGGGAAGAGGGGAAAAGACAGCCTCAGGAAAGAGGAGAAACGCGGAGGTTATATAGAGCGACGCGGACTGGCGAAGGTCGAAGAAGGTCCAGGTGGCCTCTTCATCGCAGCTCCCAATCGGGACTAGTGCGGCCGTGAGGTACCGCGTCCCCTTCGATCGCCTTCGATGCGAGGAAACTATACTTCATGCCAGGCATTCAAGGTTGCGAATATGGGATTTCTACTGCTTTGATAGAATTGAAAGGGTTCCAATTACCAGCTGAAGTAGACGGAAAGTTCCATTAATTCTTCCCGATCAACCTGTTTGGCAGTTGCGCAGCGCCCGTGTTGCCGTAGGATTCATTGGGTGATTGGGTGCTGTGTAATGCGCGGAGCTGCAGATTCCACCCCGCCCGGGAAGATTTATTGATTGCGCCAGTTAGACCGGCGCTGCTCCATCCCAGATCAACCACTTGACTGACACTTTTTTGTCTCATAGTAAGTGAGAATTGGTCGCTAGGTCTCGGCAGCTTCAATGATCTGCTTGTGGCACGCCCGACAGGCGTCGGAACGTGCTCACGTCCAGCGCTGACTCCCCCCTCCAGCCCACCATGTCCTCCACTCCAGACGAGGCCGTCGCGGCCACCACCAACAATGACCACCTCGTGCAGTCTTCCGACCCCGAGCACCCGGCGAACCTCATTCCGGAGTTATGCCGCAAATTCTACAATTGGGGATGGGTTACTGGCACCGGTGGAGGGGTAAGACTCTCGAGACCCCTCAGGTGCGGGCAGCGCAAAGAGCATTCGCTGACTGGAAATAGACCTCCATCCGCCACGGCGATCACATCTTCATTGCTCCCTCCGGAGTCCAGAAGGAGCTTATGAAGTCTGAGAACATCTTCGTCCTCCAATGGCCCACCAAGAAATACCCTGCCGAGGAGCGCAACTATATCCGCCGGCCTCTCAAGCTCAATCCGTCCGCCTGCACTCCGCTGTTCTTGACGGCCTTTGAGAACGGTGCCGGTTGCTGTATTCACACCCACTCCCAGTGGGCAGTCCTAGTGACCTTGCTGGTCGAGCGGGAGAAGGGCCCGGACGCCTGCTTTGAGATCAGCACCATCGAGCAGATCAAGGGTATTCCCCGAGGCAAGGGCAAGGGCATGTTGGGATACCATGACACCCTGCGTATCCCCATCATTGAGAACACTGCCTTCGAGGAGGACCTGACTAGTGGTCTGGAGGCCGCCATGATGACATACCCGGACACGTACGCGGTGCTCGTTCGCAGACACGGAATGTAAGGATAATTCTGCCATATTTGCGCTTCTGATGATTTCAAAATGCTGATTGTTGTCGCAGCTATGTCTGGGGTGACAATGTTGCCAAGGCAAAGACCCAGTGCGAAAGTCTGGACTATCTGTTCCAGCTGGCCGTGGAAATGCACAAGCTGGGCCTTCCGTGGGTCAAATAAGTGACAAAGGCTCCATGGTTTTCGATAGACTGCCGCAGGACAGGTATTGAGTCCACCATTTCTATAGATTGATCGGTACTGAGGTCCAATTGAGACGACGTGACGTATTTATGTAATCTGAATTCATGCTGTTATGCCGTAGCAACAGGATTTGGATGGGGAGGGACTTCTGAAAGATGATATCAATCGTAAAAAGCGCAAGACACGTAAAAAGTAAGTTACCCAAAGTCAAAGATAGCAGATGTGCAATAAAACACGCGAAGCTCACCCTCAATCATTGGGGCTTGCTGGAGATCCCGTGAGTGACTAAGACCGCGGATCATCCTCCGCTCCACCTCCAACTGCCAACTGCCAGCTTCCCACCTTCTAGGTTCCCCCTGCTTTTGGAGCTTCGACTAACCCAACCTTGGTGCACGATCTTCTAATCAATTCTTTGAGATCTCTTGGCCCCCTCCTCGACCGTACCCGACCGGCAGCAATGGACCTCGACACCGGAGCCTCCCCGTGGGGCGGTAGGCAGTCATGATACCACAGCTCTTTGGATTGCGATCTAATGTAGGATACAGATGAGCCGTCACATTCCCTGGATAGCCATAGCAAACCAAAGAACGGTATCCAGGATAGTGGTGCGTCAAACCCTTGAAAGATCTCCATTCCCACCAACCCCTCACTAAACGTAGGGTTCTCTCTTCCTGCAGCTCCCGCCCAGGTCGCTCCATCAGCTGGTAGCCCGGAAGTTCGAACACCCGGAAGACGAGTCCCGCGAGGAACGCGCAAGATCAGCGCACAGGCTACAAGATTGGAAGCCGTCGATAACACTGTCGATCCGCTTGGCCCGTTGGGAGAAGCGACGGCCGACGCGAGTGCGACTCCTTCCGACGAGGCCCCCGCCCCTCCCCAGAAAGAATCGCTCGCTGCTCGCAGCCCTCAACCGCCATCAACTTTCTCCCAGACCTCGAGTGGGGCCGGCCTCGCGGACTCGGTGACCCTGGAAGAAGATGGTGCTGGTTTCCGAGGCCCTCCGCCTGTGCAGCCCCCGGTCGATTTCGAGGGACTGAAGCGGCAATCGCAACCCAGCATGAGCGTAGAGCAAGCTGCGAAACCAACATTTGACATTAGTGTGGGAGATCCACACAAAGTGGGAGACCTGACAAGTAGTCACATTGTTTACCAAGTTCGGACAAGGGTATTGATCGCCTTTGGATGTGGGTGGCACTTTTGGACAGCGCAAGGCTAACCATACATGGGTTCCTAGACAACGTCCAAGGCATACCGCCTACCCGAGTTCTCAGTTAGCCGCCGGTACCGTGACTTTCTCTGGCTTTACAACTCTTTGCACAATAACAACCCCGGTGTGGTTGTTGCTCCGCCCCCAGAGAAACAGGCCGTAGGCCGCTTTGATACAAACTTTGTGGAGTCGCGGCGAGCTGCTCTCGAACGGATGCTGAACAAGATTGCCTCTCACCAGATCCTCCAGCAGGATGGCGACTTAAAGATATTCCTGGAAAGTGAAGCCTTCAACGTTGACGTTAAGAATAAGGAGAACCGGGAGCCTGATCTCGGACAGAGCAAAGGCATGTTCAGCACCTTTGGTATTTCGGTTGGCGGAGGCGGCAAGTTTGTAGAGCATGACGACGTAAGTGGGTTCATTGGTAATTCTGAACAGGCTGACTCACTTTCTGAACAGTGGTTCCATGATCGGAAGATCTATTTGGACGCGCTAGAGACCCAGCTCAAGGCGCTCCTTAAATCTATGGACACCGTGGTCGCGCAACGGAAAGGACTCTCCGAGGCCGCAGGCGATTTCTCAAGCTCGCTTCATGCCCTCGCTGCTGTTGAGCTTTCCCCGGCATTGGCATCTCCCTTGGATGGTCTGTCCGAGCTCCAATTCCGGATTAAAGAACTCTATGAACGCCAAGCACAACAGGACGTCCTCACTTTGGGCATCACAATTGATGAATACATTCGCTTGATCGGTAGTGTGAAGACCGCATTTTCTCAACGGCAAAAGGCCTTCCACAGCTGGCATGCTGCAGAGTCGGATCTACAGAAGCGCAAAAACACCCAGGAAAAGTTGCTCCGGCAGGGCAAGTCTCAACAGGATCGGTTGAATCAGGCCAACGCGGACGTCGCCGATGCGGAACGCAAGGTACACCAAACCCGACTTCTGTTTGAGGATATGGGCCGCTTGATGCGGGGCGAGCTGCAGAAATTCGAGAAGGAGAAAGTGGAGGATTTCAAATCTGGTGTGGAAACGTTCCTGGAGAGTGCCGTTGAGGCTCAAAAGGAGGTAAGATGATTACAATTTCATAACCATCGTCGTCCTGTCGCTAACTCAATTTACCATAGCTGATCGAGCTTTGGGAAACATTCCTCCTACGCTTAGATGCTGGGGAGGACGGTGTTCCATATTATATGCCTGAACCAGCGGCCGGAGAGATCGGCGAGGCTTCCGCCCCTGATTCGGCGGCATCAGCCATTGAGCCTGCACATATAACCGAAGATGACGCGTGATGATCCTCGACATTTACTCTCGGACGCTCATAAACAACTCACCCCGCAATCTGGCCCCCGCTATCCAGCCCCATCCTGTATTCTTCAAGGAACGTCTCCGTTCGACCCTCTCCTGTACCTTGCTATGGTGCAACTCAATGATTGTCTTCAGCCAGCTATCTTTCTTCCTTCTTCGATTTGTTGATTCAGAACTGTTGTCCGAATACCACTATTCACGTATTGCAACCGATATCACAACCGGGTTTTTCTATGATAGTCGCGAACTGGGTCTTGCAGAGTCTCCAGAACAGATTCAGTATGCCCTGTAAAAATTTGACCAGTCAGGGCAAGTGGTCGCCTAGGGGACCGCTAGGTTCCCCTACGGCCGTGAATACATCTGCTCCTCCACGTGCGAGAAGCCAAATTAAGCATGCTTCGTTGGTGCTGACGATTTGGGTCCGCCCACCTTTTCCAAGTTGTAAGACTGCATCGCATTGATTAAAATTCGCGACTGGAGAGCTCGTTAGCATCGCTATGCAAGCTCTGACGAGCTGAACGGTCTGCTGCTGGGAGAGCTGTGCTTAACATATAACAGCATCAAGCCACGCAGGCCATGATTCATGCAATACTATCTCAGCGAAGAGAGCACCAACCGAACACTCGTATTTCGGATCTTCGCCGCGGTATACGGTATACTCCGCAGGGTCCTCCAAACCCAGTCCATCGCACAGTGGACCTCTACTTGGCAGGCATCAGAGAAATCCTCGAAGGAAAGCTATCCACTCTTCGCAGTTGTATAGATTGAATCTATTTGCTTCTCCTTACCTGGTCGACAGGTCCTCTATCCTGCAAGTAGATACCTTATCAGATAGATCAGAGTGCCGATTGTGGTAAGATGAGCACACCCATATGTAATAGGATAAACAAAGTAATCCTTCACGGGGACGATAGCGATAGATAAAAGTATATCGCCAGATGCCCTCATCCTTCAATAATACTCTATGGAAATTTGGGTATAAACTATAGTATCGGTCTAGATTTAGAGCTAGCGACAATCAAGAAATTCAAATGAAATGGAGACTATGCTGAATTAATTGATCGATAAGGTCACAGAGGCCTCACCCGAGAACTGCATAAATACCTGTACCTCATCGATCTCTCCGCTCTCCGTACTTCCTCTATGATTTAATAGACTCAATCTGACCATGGACAGTGCGGGTTGCTTGACTCAACTGGCGGGTGCGCTCTTGTACTTATCATGAAGCGTTTGGATCTCTTTGTCGACATCCGCCATGTATTGCTCGATCTCCGACGTCTTTTTATCCGGAATATCCCGAAATTCGAACAGTGGCGCTTTGCGATCCGAATTATACATTGTTTCCATCCGGGTCCCAAGACCTCCGAGGGAGCCATCAATGTATTGATCAAACTGACGGAGTAAGTCATTCGTCTTCATGTTTTCGACCCAGCTTTTGATGCTCATTGTTTTTCCTGCCTCCACGTTGGCATTGGCGTTCTCGTACTGCAGTCCACTCAACTTGCTGCCTGGAACTGGCTTAGCGAGCGTTCCGGAACAGAATTCCTTGTCAAGACTACATACATTGTCAGTTGAATCAGCAGATTAGAAGGGGTGGAATTCTTACACTAGGCCCGATTTAGTCACAATCTTGTTTTCCTTTGTAACTTTTCTCTTGTAGCAAGCAAGAGTATTGACGAGATCCCAAAGATCGCCCTTGAGCTTATCTTGCACGACGTTATATAGTGTAGTAAAGTCATTTCGCGGCATGAAAGATGTGAAGAACTTAGGACTCTGATCTCCTGACATTTTGTATTTGGCGTTCTTGGCGTATGTCAAGACCAAGGAGCAGAATGCAAGCACATCATCGGTAATAGTGTTTGGGTCGATACCGTTTGGCTTTGAGGTAAAATATTGCTTTGTGACTAGGACGAAGTCATCTGCAAAGCGAACTGGAGACCCGGTAAGAACATTTGTTGAAGCGGTGTTCTTGTCCAAAGCCGCCTGTTGGAGTTTCATCAGATAGTAGACTGCCTCGAGTGGCATTGGCGCAGTGACCTGAGGTTCCCAGGGCACATTGTCGGCGTCGTCATCAGGGCCTGGCGAATCGATATACCATGGATTGCATTTGTTGTTCGCAACTGTCAAATAGACTTTCTTCCCGCCCTTTCGTCCTGTCCATGGTGACCATTTACGCTAACAGGGTCGGGTCAATCAGAAAGCTCAGCCATCTAGATTTTGTAATTGGATAAACTCACCAGATCCTCTGCAATCTCCTTACCGGCGGTTTGGGCTGTGCCCTTGCCAACCTTGACTTTCCGGCCGTCCACAATGTACTCTGCCTGGAGTTTTGAGGTGCCTGCTCCCGTGTCTGCCGTCAACATCCAGTTGTCGCCTTTGCGCCCGGCTACGAGCTCTTTCTTCGCTGCATTTGTATCATCTGCACTGCAACCATCACTCTTGAAATAGAACCACGGACTCTCGAACTCGACTCCGATACCTGCGGAACCATCGTCCGTGGGTCCGTCATTAACCTCGTTAATGTTCAGCTTTTCGGTCTCATCAGACAAGTCGCAATCATCCCCGTCATCCGTTGAGCCTGTGGGTGCTGCCAAGGCAGGCAGCAGAGCTGGTAAAAGGTAAAAGAGTAAACGCATAGTGGCGAGATTCTTTAATAGAACAAGATGAGAGAGGAAAAGCCAAAGAAGCTGTGATTGGTATTCAAACACGCACGGGAGAGGCGGTACATTTATATTTTCAGATATTCCCACCAAAACACCGAACAGGTTTATGTATTTGAATTGACTTATGGGCCATTTGGCCCCAAGCTACTCGAAGTGAGATAATTCAAGCCCCGGGAACCTGGTTGGGGGCAGGCCGCTGACGGTCCACAACCATGGAGGGCCTAGCGTGTGTCAGACCAGGGGGAGGGCCAACTCGTACCTAGATGGCCCCCATACTCCGAGCCTCGCGATGTCTCTATTGGGTAGGTGATCATGCATTCATGGCTTATGTTGTTCGATCGAACTAATGTCAGTGGAAGTTAACTTTGATCGCCCCTCCATGTCGCCCGACAAACCCAGCAGTACTTACTATCAATTAATGAAATCTATGATGACTTCGCTGTTTCCCATTATGAATCGTCTTTGTCCCCTCGGAATGGAAAGTAGCTTCAGGGAAAGTCTTTAATTACACGTTAGCACCATTTTTACCACTTTGTCGCCACTATAATTATTCCAGCAAGTCACAAACATCTAGCATTAAGGGCTAGTATCACAGCTTTGGCCACATTGTTCATAGTTTCATATCATAAAAGCCGTCTCCATCGGAGCTACCTTTCGCATAAGATTCAAGTCACTGACCCAACTCCAGAGAAAACACAATTTTGGTGACGGCTTCTACCTTCCCTGTGCATACCATACCGGAGGATGATAATACGGTGAGGTAACCATTAACTAATCGTAATCTACAGTAGGTGGTTTGATCATCCACTTTAGCCAATTAAGTTCTTGATTCAGGATCTGAATTCTTGAATCTTCCCTAGGAATGGGTGGGTAGAGACGATTCCATAGCCTACTCAGCCTCTTGTTAGCATTGTTTGCTAATTGAACAAAGACATTGCTCTCCCTCTCTATGCCCATGTCTTCACTAAGGAATTCTCTTTGAGATCAATATTCAGAGTGCGAGAGCCGCGGAACTAGGTTTAACATACTATAACGTAGGTATTTCTAGGTAGTCTTGAGAATCTGTTTATTACAAAACTTCCTTCATCCTACTTTCTACTTGCAAAACTAAGCCCCCGGCCCCCGAGGCGCACAAGTGGAGATAGGCGCACCAGCGCGCCTAAGGGTCCAGGTACGGGGGCCCCACGTACTACACGGCCCCCACGATATTTTGAGCTTCGTATATAAATCGACCTCGGAAAAATTATCCACCAGTATTCACTATCGAGTAAAGTAATGGGATAGACATTCAAGCTTTTCTTTGTTAGATTGCCCAGAAGGACTACAATCCCGCCGCCTCTCACTTCGATGCAGAAATTCAACATGTTTTTCTATCAATCAGGGGTGTTTCTACTTCGCTATTTCTCATTCGTCTTCTCCTTTTCGCCCCTAATGAACTGCGGCTTTAAATGGTAATATGCACCGCTGCTAGCTCTTTGCTGCCACCCTCCCCGGGATCTACGTTTCTGCCCCAGTGGAAACTATGTAGTATAACTCAATGTCTATAGCTTTAGCCCGATGATGATGATGATAATGATGATGATAACTCTATTAACCTAATGCAGCCCAGCTAGTGCGCAGTGGCTATGTAGGCGCTTCCTCCGGCGGAAGTAAGAGCTAACCGAACGCCCCCGAAACGTAGTAGATAGTAAATATAAAGGGAAACGGCGTTTTGCCAAACAAATGCAGCTGAATATTAGCCCATTACAGTACCTATATACCCTCAATAATTAATCCCACTGTTTTCCTCCCTCACTTCGCCCTCTCTCGCCTGCGTCGCTATATATTACCTTCTTCTACTTCCGGCAGCGTATATATAGCTGCTTGCTTCTTTCGATTGATGTTTGCTAGCTATATAAGCTGTTCTAGTTAACCAGAGTTAACTCGACTAGTCGGTGTAGCGTATTTAGTTATAATCGTCCTAGCCCGTCTTAGGTTAAGCTAGGGTTTCGGTAGTTATATTATATATCGTCTTCGCCGCCTACTCCCCTGCTAGATTCGCTGTCTCTGGCCGTTATTTCGTTATCTTCTAGTTCCGAGTTAGGGTTAGGATCTAGCGTAGTATTAGTATCTAGCTTAGCGTTAGTATCTGGCTCCGTATTAGGGTCTAGCTCTTCGTTAGTAACTAGCTCTAGTTCGATCTCCGTCTGCCGGAATTAGCCTAGGAGACCTATTTATAATATAAATTCGGCTACGTAGCGGGTAGCCTACGGATAGGAGACGATCGCTTCGTAGTTAGCGGTCGCTCTAAGATCTATCTGTGCCCGGATTTTTTCTAGCATCTTGTAACGCTGCTTAGTATATAACGGATACTGTATAAGGATATATCTCGGTATTTAAGACCCCTCCTCGTAGTAATACTAGTTAGAATTATAAGCGCTAATCTTATATAAGAAATAGTTTAATACGATGCGTATCGAACGTATTTAGATTAATACCGACGTATAGTGCTTAGGTAGATATTTATATAGCTCTAAGGCTTTCTTATCCGGCTTCGGGAGTAACCGTTTAGTCGGTTTCCCTATCTTTTCGTAGTCCTACTTAGTAGCCTAGCGCTACTTAATCTACTACTATATATAGCTTTTAGCTAGGCTAGCTAGTAGGAATCGAGGCTAGTCGGATATAGGTTAATCCGAGCCGTTCCCGATAGCCCTATTAGTCGCCGCTAACTTTACTTTAATATCCGCCGTCTTATTACTAGGTATACCTACGTATACGGGGATCTAACGGATCTCGACGGGAATCTTATCGGACGTAGGCATATAAACAGGTCGGAGGGCTCGTACGTAATTATAAATTTAAGAGAGTACGTATTAGCCGGAGGACCGCTTAGGATTTCGCACTATCTAGATAGTAGCCTAGTAATTAGAGAAAATAACTATCTGCTTATAGATCTAGAGCTTAGCGATCGCTATCTCGATACTATTAAGCTCCGTAATATATATAGTAGACTCCTAGAGAGTCCCTAGGTATCGTTATAGGAAGATGCCGTCTTTTAGGGCGACGGCGGAGGCGCTAACCTAGTCTTTATACCTACTTCTATCTATAAAGGATAGAACTATCGGGCTATAGTTCTATCCTATCGGTCTTCCTCCTCCTTCCTCTTATATTATAGTTATAAGGCTCTCCTAGAAGAGAGACTCTGTCTCGATTCGGTTATACGAGGCTTACGTAGCCTCTGTATCTTTAATTATGTATAGGATCCGTGTCTCCTATAGTAATAGAACGAACGCTTTACGGGTCTCCTAGACCCCCGGGATATTTAGGATTCCTTTTAATTTCTACCGGTAGGCTTCTAGTAGTCCCTATCCTCTACGTTTAGTAGTCTTGGTCGTATACTTATAGCGTAGGTATTCCGGTTAGGCCTATTTTAGCCCTATTTAGATCCGGATAGCGGTTTCCTCGATTATTTATTCTATTTAGAGCTTGATAGGTAGTAAGAATAGTTCTATATTAAGTGCGGCTACGCTAGTTAACTTAAATACGCCGGAGATTAGGAGAGCGGTACGTCGCTAGATCTTAGTGTATTCGTTAGTAATCTTTAGCCGTTCTCTATATAGTATCGTTCTTATCTTAGGGTAATACTATACGGTAACGCTGTATAATATTTATAGGACTACTACCGCTTAGTAGACCCGCTATATAGCGTAGAGAGATATATCCTAGGTAGAGCTAGTGATAGCCCGGAGGGCCTCGAGGCTTCTGTTAGCTTTAGCGAGTAGTTTTTAGCGATGTATACTAAATATAAGATATTTATCGAGCTAAATACCGAGATATTTGGCCTATTTAATTAGTTAGATCGTCTAAGTAGCGGTTTATATAGCTATCTAGTTATAGCTAGTAGGGAATGTATAGTCGATATTGTATATATTAAAGTCGCTATCTTCTGGCTAGATAATTCGATATTAGTCGGCTATAGGTTAGTCTTAAATTTAGGGGTTCCGAAAGTGAATAAGTTTAAATTTCTTTAGTGTAAACTTGGCTGCGTATCGATCGGCCTAGACGTTGGCCTTAGTTAATACGCCTTCTAGTAGTTATACGTTTTAGTAGTAAGACTTAGAGATAGCGATAGTAGCTATATTGTCTATCTACCTAATTCCTTGTATATAATTATCCTTACTTATACCTTTTATGTACGTAAGGATGAGAGGGGTGTTAAAGATTAGAAAGATAATAGGCGATAGCGGTGATCCTTAGGGGATCCCTATTAGTATAAGGAAGATATCTAAGGTATAGCTAGTTAGTAGCCTAATATATATCGAGTAGCTAGTTAAGAAAGACTCTAGCTAAGCGGCGAAATAGCCTAGTCCTAGCCTACGGAGGTTATAAAGTAGTCGTTAGTAGGAAACGTTATTGTATACGCCGGTAACGTCTAAAAATAGCGCAGAGACTACCTAGTCGTATCCCTATATGGTATATACTATATTAAGGATTATCTATATAGTATAGTCGATACTAATACTTTTCCTTCTACCTAGATAGGTCCTTAGTAGGAGCTTATATTCCTCTACTGTCTACGTAATACGAATAGCGATGACTAACTCTAGTATCTTGCCGAGGGTATTTAGTAGGGCGATTAGGCGCTAGGACTTTAGTTTACGGAAGTCTCTTAGTCCTCCCTTTAGCAGCGTAACGGTAATCGAGTGCTAGAAGTAGCGAGGATTAAAGCCTATTTATATATATATATCGAAGATAGCTATTAGAGTAGCTACGAACTCGTAGCTATCTACTAAGATCTTCTATATACGGTTCGGGATTGTATCCTTACTAGGTACTTTATTAGGCGGTATTCTCTTAATAGCGTCCTTAACCTCCTATTAGGTAATAATAGGGAAGTCTAGCTGTTTCGGTAAGTACGTATTAGGGATATTAGAGAGGTCGGCCTCCGGTAGCTAAGGAAAGAATACCTAGCGGAGGGTCTCTACTTTCTACTAGTTCGTCTTTACCGGGCTATCTCTCCCGTTAAGTATTAGGACGTTACGGTAGGCCGGCTAGTTATATATATATATCTATTTAGAGACCTTCTAGAGACTACGGGGACTATCTTCTACTATCTATCTTACCTAGCTACAGAAGCCGTTTCTTAGAGCCCTATTAATTATCTTCCCTTTCTTATTCTTTAGTTCTTTATATTCGTTCTAGTCCTTCTCTATTATACTATCCCTCTTATATCGACGGAATATATAGTATATCTCTTTAATAGCCTCGGTATACTTAGGGGTCTACTCGGGCTAAGACTATTTAGATAGTCTAGCGAAGGGTATAGACGCCTAGATACCTTATTAGACGATACGTATAAGGTAGTCGGTAGCGTCGTCGATCTATTACGGGGTTTAGAGGCTATTACTATTACTACTAATTTAATATAGGTTTAGTTCGATAAATTTTAGAAACTTCTCTACGTCTATCGCCTTCTAGTTCCTCCGTAGGTTTTCCTCGGCTAGGATAGGCGAGATATCTATTATAGTATATATAGGGAGGTAATCCGAGTCGGTATATACTTTCTCCGTTACCGTATAGCTTACTAGGCGTATACGTAGGTTAGCTATAGCTAAAACTAAGTCGATAGTCGTTACTAAGTCCTTATCGCGCCTAGTGATTATATCTAGGGGTAGCTACGGATCTAATACAGTAACGGCTATTAGGTCGAGTAGCTTATCGGCTTTAGGCTCTAGCTATTAGACCCTATCGCCTTCCTATACCGGGTAGTATAGGTTATAGTTACCTATAATTAGGTAAGAGACGCCCTTCTAACGTTCTCTGGCTAACGGTATAAGTTCTTTTAATAGATCTAAGGCTCCCTAGCTGCCTCTCTTGTTATATAGATTAAATAGCCGAAGCTCTTCGCCGTCGACTAGCGTTATCTAGAGCTCTTATAGGTTACGGGAGTAGATAACGTAGGTATACTCGCCTAGTTTCTTTAATATAAATATATAGATATATATACGAGCTGCTTCGACGGGTAGGCTCGGGTCTATCGGGGGTCGGAGGAGGTTATAGGTATATTAGTAAGGCCGGTAAGTGTTATCTTTGAATTCTAATTTCTACGGCTCTTAGATAGCGATAATATCTACTAAGAGAACCTCCGGGTCTTTTAGAAATTAAGCTATTATCTTATCTTTCTATCGGTTTATATTATATTAGTATATTTTAAGTTCTCTTAGTATATATTATTACCGATTATACTAATTTATTAACGTTTAGACGGGGCTAGTTTCCTCGGGGTTTTCTACGCTCCTAGCTTTTCCTTTTAGCGGTTTTTACTATATAGCTTCTTCCGCTTCCTACTACTTATCTCTAGTAGCGAGCTAGGTCGATCCGGTAGCGATAGTACTAATAGTAGCGATAATAGTTAGAACTCCTAGTTAGATAGCTATTCCGGTAGGGAAGAGAGAGAGGATATCGACGGTTCGTTAGTATTATATAGTACTAATTAGCCTTTAGGTTCTTATATATCATTCTTAGCTTCGGATATTAATTCTACCCTTCGCCGGTTTACGTTCTCGATTAGTTTCGATATCTTTACTAATCTTCTATTACTCGAGTCCCCTAACTAGGAGTCCCCGGACCGTTTTCCTTCGCTAGTTAATTATAATTTCTTTTCCTCTATAGCCTTTATATAGGTAGTACGTACTTTAGCGGTTCGCTCTCTAGCTGCTTCGGATTTAGATAATACAGGAGGGAAGGTTCGGTAAAAGACTAGTTAGTACTGTATAACGTTATCGCTCGGCCTAAATTAGTAGTTATTAAGTAATTTAAGCGAGATTAAGGGGATTATAGGGCGAATCTATAAGGATTTAGGTATAAGTTCCTCTCTAGGTTCTTTCTCTCTAGCCTCTTCCTCTTTAGCCTCCTCTACTCTAGCCTCGCCTACTTTAGCCTTTTCTGCCTCTGTATCGGTCGAGTTTAATATAGTATAGGCTTCTATAGCCTCTTCTATTCCTATCTCCGCTAAATTTAGCTTAGGGTAGGCTTATATAAGTTTAGAGGTAGGTTCTTCCTCGGCTTTATCTACCCTAGTATCTATCGAATCTAACGGTTTTTATCCTTATTCTATACTATTATTTACTAGAGCTGTTATCGACTTAGTGTCGGTAGCTATTACCGGCTTACTAGCTATCTTAGTTTTATTCTTTATAGTTTTAGTAGTTTTAGTAGCCGCCGCCTTAGTAACCGGCGTAGCTACGTTTTAGGCGGATCGAGATAGGATAGGACCGGTATCCTACGAGCCTTTGTTATTAGGCTATATAGCTAGTATATCGCTACTCGTATCGCTAAGCTCTTCGCTAGATAAGCTTTAGGAGGTTCCCTATAAGCTAACGGAGGAGGGCTATAGGTTCGCCGGTAGCTATCGGATGCTAAACGGCGTAGGGACTAGATAAAATCTTCTCTAGTATTTAGCTCGCTTATTTATCCGCTTAACCTTCTAGATACGAAGTTAATAGTCCTAACTCTATATAGCGTATACGCCTTCGTAGTTAGTATATTTATATTTTTCGCGTATATCCTTCGAAGGGCAATCCCAAGACTAATAGCCCTCTGTATAGTATACGTATCTAATAGGTTAGGAATAGGCGGTTCCTATATATCTAAACTTTTAATAGTTAAAGTACTATCGTAGGCGAGACTTATAGTCGTATAAGACCGCTATTAGGTTATTATAGTCCTATAGGACTCTGTAGCTAATAGCCGTATTTATAGGGACTAGCGAGGTAAATTTAAGGATAAGGGAGCCGCTCTTACCCGACGGAATCTTTAGCTAATAGATCTTAGCTATCTTTGCCTTCGTTCCCTAGAACTAGATATTCTCCGCTAGTAGGTCTTTAATTACCGTCTCTTACGGTAAGTCCTCCGACGCCCGGTTAATTCTTAGAGAGCGTACGTTAACGTCGTGAACTACTACTCCCTACGTCGGTAGGTAGACGAAGGCGGTCTTATAGAGCCCCTTAGTCTACTTCTTACGGTATATCCGTAAGATCTCTGCCTCTTTTACGTTACGTACGGTGAACCGGATATTACCCGATTTAAGCTATCGGGACGCTAGGATTATTACCTAGGCGAGTACCGGTATCGGGTCGTAGGCGGATTATGCGGCTTTAGCCCTTATCTAGTTAGTACGCTTAGTAAGTTTAGCGCTAATTATCCTACGGAATAGGCTAACCTATAAGCGGTCTCCTAAGTATACGACTACTTCCCGGTTACGTACTACTTCCGAGACTCGTATAGGCGTAGAATCGGACGAGCTAGGGGAGGAGGATAGATAGTATACGGGCGCTGGCGCCCTTCTGGCTTACTCAGCGAAGGATCTGACGGTCTATCTCGCCGGCGGTTCGACTGCTATCTTAATATCCTGTATATCTTTACGGATCGCGGTGAGTTCTGCTTACTAGTCCGTCTGCAGCGGTGTTAATAGGAGGTCCTTCGTTAACGCCTCTATACGCTTCAGGAAGTCGGCGATCTTGGAATACTGTGTCTCTGGGGCCTTTACCCCGTTCTGCTTGCTGCACAGTGCTTTTAATAGTGCTTGTGCATCATGATTGGCGTTTAGTACGCGCTTACGGTTCGATGGCAGAGATTTCGATGGGCCTCCGGGCGCCCCTGACGGGACAGGCCCAACACCCTTTTGCGCGCGTACCACCATGATACTGGCCTGACAGGGTCAATGCCGGTATCAAGGTGTAGCGCAGGGAGTTAGATGAAATTTGCCGTGGTCTGTTACTCGCTAACTGGTCTGGTTCCTGAGATATTTCAAAAGTTCAATTTGGCGCTGAAGTTGTTGTTTTTCCATAGCTTTAGCCCCTATTTTCTGAAACTTCTTCTAAACCGGTGATAATCTCGACATCGGCGAAGTCAGCCTTGCAAAGAGCCCTATCCGCAGCAGCTATTAGCCCAAAATTATAGAGATTGGCCATGGTTTCACGGCATCGTTGGGGCCGACCTAACATCTATGTAAGGCGTTCTATGTATATCGGCCCAATAAGAACCGGCATCATCCATTTTGGCCCCTTGTTTGGTTCAGTTCGAGTCCCGTCCTTGATGGCCATCGAATTTTCATCTTCAGACGATATCGTCTCATGATACTTGCGGCCGGAACCCGTTCGTTCTCTCCACACCGTGGCTCCATTCTCCTGTCCCCTTGAGCAGATATGCCTAGCAAGGTTATGGGTTTACCGTGTCCGTAGGGCATATAAATAGAGCTTGTTCCTGTTCTTGCATCGTTCAAAATTATTTTATCATATCGCGAAGAAGTTGCCCGCCATGCATTTACTCTGGACTATTATTCCAATGCTATTTACTGCCTCTGCTGCACCTGCAGACCGATCCTTTCCAGATACTCATCGTGACGGGAATCTAGTGTTGTCTCATGATGGCACTGCCGATGATATCAATCCAAGCAATCTCGAGTCTTGGAGAAGCGTCGTTGAAAATGACGGCCACAAACGCGATTACCTCAATATGAAAGAAACTGATGAAGCACCAACACCAACCATCACAGCTTTCATGGCAGGCGATCCAGCCAACACGGGGCTGGTCAAGCGAACAACCAAAGCTTGCAAACCGAAAACCACATCCAAGCCTTCTTGCTCAATGAAGGATGCAGATCCCGATGAGGGCCTCAACTCTGCCCAATGCATCTGCAACGGCGTCACACTACCTCTCTTGACCCCGACCCACGTCACAATGGTAACCCAGAGTTGTGACTACACTGCCATCCCAACAAGTGGGCATATTACGACGACTCCACACCTGGGTCCCGCCACAACGGATACGAAGCATTGCCAGGTGTGCACTCCCGTGGTCAACAACGAGGATGAATGCACCTCCATAAAAAACTGTGTCGTACAGACAGGAGCAGTGACTGTCCAGGCCGGGAGCTCTTCAGTCCATGTGGGCACCATGACTGGTTCGGCACTCTACACTGGCATATCGAAGGCGCTGGAATCCTTGTGTCCCTCCGTCACACAGACAACGAGCATGACCGGGTGTGAGACCGGAACTGCGAAAATCAAGAATGTCCCCTACGTCAATGCTGGTTTCCTTGCTGAAGGCACGATAGACGTCAAGGTCGAAGCCAGTCAGTACAACGTCACTTCCCTGCGGGATGCCATGATCCGAAGCGCAGCCTTGACAGCAATGAATGCGGCGTCGGGTAAGAACTGCTATAAAGTGGATTATGATACGGAGGAGTATAGAAAACGAGATGATACGTCTCGGTGGGCCAAATGGCTGCCATCTTTCGTCAAGCGCGGGGATATCATGCCCCCTGACAGACACACTGATGTAACATTTTGCAACACGGTTGGATTTGCCGGAGTCAACTACTACAACCCCTGGTGGAGAGAGCACGATGCGGGAGCTTCGGACTACCTCGATGTTAATTACTCATTTGACAGCAACGGTGGGGGCGCCTTTGCATGTGAGATGCTGGAGGCCATGGTTGACTCCCTGGCGATTGTGGCGCCGGAGTTTGCTGTGGGAGATATCGAGCTGGGAGAGGCAATCGATGTTATATGCGAGAAGGCGGAGGGGCTATGATCATCTGTATATACAATCTGCCAGAGTTTAAAATTCGCAAGGGGTGAGGGTAAATGATACTACTACTACCACTACCACCACTACTACTACTACTACTCGTACAATGCTCTGCCTGATGACTGGAGACGCCTGTGACAGGCATTTCAATCAACGTAGCCGGACTACAACTATACCTATGATGTTGATGAATCCTAGATTTCTCGGATAGGAATATGGTATACATATAGGTAGATGTGCTACGCGTTGCTAAGTGGTAAAAGTGAGTAAGTGGGCGGGTGAAATCATACCAGCTTATTTCTATGGAAGACAATAAGAGATTGTGTTGAGGCGGTTAGTTTCGGCCTTCCGAGGGATTGGGTATACATAGAGGTAGATAGTGTCTCGAGATAAATGATCAGTATAAAGAACGACTATTCGACTCTAGATACAAGACGTAGCGCGAGGAAGCAAAGTCCTCGCGTCCAGAAGAACCCAGATACGCTATGTGGATCCGGTCTATCGTTTATCCTCCACTCATTGCGTATGATCCATCCATGACATGTACCATAAGAGTCCCTAGGCAGAACGGGCTGAAGCTGAATATTCCTACTTGTAATTAGTAGGGCTAAATTAAACAGTGAATGGGAATATAAGATTTCTAGTTCTATTATTGGAAACGAGTAAGCGAGTGGGACGCATCAACCTCCGAAGACGGGGCCGACGGTGGAGATGGAAGAACCAGGCCCGCTACCTTGGGGGCCATTGACGTGCAGTGATTGTATGGACTCCACAATAGTACGGAGTAAAGTCCAGTACGTACGACAACTACTCAGACCCCAAGTTAGGCATGGATCAACGTGTTTGCAGCGGGCAGTCTGAGAAAATTGACCAGAAACGCTTACTTAAGCCCACAATCGCCGGGCATCCGACGGCTGGGGCCGACCTGAAAGTAATTAGTACCGCACCCCACAGGAATCAAGAGATGTTCACTGGCCATTCATGAATCATCAAATAAATGCCCCCTTCTTGCTGAAAATCTTTTGATTTCTCGGTGAGTTTGGATCAGGAGGTGTTTGCCGCCGCGAGAACAGGTATCTAGCAGCGGCCATTCCCCAACCGAACTTTATCCTTGAAGCATCAACGAGCACTCAGTCTGCCAGCAAAGACCATTTTCATCTTAATACTCCTCTCTACTACTGATGGAGTTATTGCATTTCCCAAACGAGCTCCTTGAGACCGTCGCCGAATATGTCTTGCCAGAGGGTTTCGAGAGCCTTGCATTAACTTGCAAGCGGATGCATGCGGTTTGTGCTCCATTCATTGAGTACCACAACAGACTGCGCCGTCAATTCCAGGACTTCTATTACTACAAGACAAATCCGAGCCAGCTGGTCAAGAGTAATCCGGCGCTACTTCTACTGCCCGACACAATCAGCTCAGCGTTCAATTTGATCGGGCGCATCGCAATGGAGCCCGTTGTCGCGCGCTATATTCAACATGCCGACTTCAATCACGACAGCCGAATCACGAAAGGCTTATCGCGGCAATACGCAACAGATAATAGCCGTGAAGAAGCTGTGATGAAAATGCTTGCCGATTCTTCCGACCTAAAGCAAGCAGGCCTTGACTGGAAGGAATACTACGCTGCAATCGAGGAGGACCTCAACGCCGCTCGCTATTCACAACATGCTGCCGCTTTTGCTTTAACCCTCCTTCCTCATCTAAAGACTCTCCAGCTACCTCGATGGTGGAAGCCACAGACCGCACCCGACAAACTTATTGATATTATTATTTCGAAAGCTAGGAATGCCCCTGGTAGTGGGTCTAGCCTTGCGGCGGTCACCAGCCTGGTAGGCAATGGCTGTGCAGAGAACAGATTTGATCTAGACTGGGCACGGCCTCTTCTGGCCTTGCCAAACGTCCAATCTTTTGGAGGATATATCTGCAAAGGTACAGGTGGCAGCTACGGAAACGCCCCGTTTGAATATGCAGCCCTTGAAAATATCTCTCTCATAGATGCTTCTATTGATGAGGCAGCTATTGCGAGTGTTCTTCAATGCACCCCTAATCTCAAGACGTTCAGGTGCTTGTATGCAAGAGCAGAAGATAGTGATCCTCAGCAGGGCTGGGATCTCTGCCAGTTCCTCCTAGCAATCGAGCAAAACGTCGGGAACCACCTCATAGATCTTTCTTTACTCGTCGATGCGGAAGATCACGTCTCTATCACCCCCGGCAAGGTATCAATATGTGGCTTTCAGAGGCTACAAAGACTTGAGCTCCCCTTCAAAATTGCAGTTTGCAATCTTACCGCCGTTACTCCAACCTCTCCCGAGTCCTTGATCAGTGACATCATACCTGCTTCGGTTTCGCAGCTTTCTTTCGTTTCCCACGGAACAAGCGATGAGGCAAAGGCACTCGAGGTCATGTTTCATGACTTTTTCGCCAAGAAGTCTCAGCTACCAGCTCTTCAAGAGATCCACCTGACATTGCCTATGGAGGCGACCGACTCTTACAAGGAGCATTTTGTCACAGTATCCGCAGAGATTGAAAGGGCGGGTGTGAAGTTGGTAGAGGAGCCATTCATACAGTCAGCTACCTGGGAGGATGATGAGAACGAATAGTGAATATGCAGTTTACACTCACTAAGAGTGCTGTAACAGTAGGGGTATCGGGACTTCAGACAAGGGGAAAATTATGCAAACAGGAGCAAATATATTTAGCCAATTTTCCTTTCTATTATCCAACTTAGCACACTATCTCCAATTCGGCCGCATCCCTATTAGGCCAGCGGGTCTAGGTGCGAGTCGTAACACCGCCCGAACGGACGCCCCTTTAGCCCTTCACCTAAACAAAAGTTCATATTTGTGGATTTCAGCAGGGAAAGATTTAGCGAGGTGTCAGCACGCAGATAAGTGATCAAATAAATCGGTTTCGCTCTTCTTCACTGGTGGATTTTCCATGCTACTTCTTCTCTCGCTATAAGGCTATACTAACGATATCCA
This sequence comes from Penicillium canariense, assembly GCF_028826845.1. Classification (NCBI taxonomy): domain Eukaryota; kingdom Fungi; phylum Ascomycota; class Eurotiomycetes; order Eurotiales; family Aspergillaceae; genus Penicillium; species Penicillium canariense. The sequence goes on from NW_026622729.1 coordinate 1,528,224, forward strand.
CAGAATGCGCGCCGTCATGACGCAACATATCGGGTCTAGTATTTCTGCGGTCTCCTGGCGGGTGCCTTCCTTTTTTTCCCCTCACGTGGGTAATAAGTAATAGATAGAAGGAACTAGGTGTCCTACGGGTCAGTGGGCTACTTGGGAATGGGAAACGAGTGACACGATTAGCAAAAACAAATCGTTCCCAACCCAATTTGTTTTTTCTCGTAGTCTGGGGTCGAACTACGCTAGTCTCCTTTTTTGTGCTTTTCTGTTTTCGCCTTTTCCTGTTTCTTTTCGACTCGACAGGAGTCTTGTGCTTGGGGCTCAGCGTTACTAACATTTGACTTTCTCAATATCTTGTCCTATCTTGGGCGTCAAGATACTTTACGATGGACGCCGTAAATAGAGGAAGCGCTTCGACTCATTACTACGAATGAATCATGCGCCTTAGATAAGTTATTCGTCCCTCAAGTCCGCTTATGGTTATTAAAACAAAGGGGAGGATATCCGGCGTCAAGACGAAGTAGATTACCTTTCCAGAGGTTCACATCTAGCCGATGTAGGTACGATATAAAACTGGCAGCCTGTTCTAGCTGGAATAGCAATGATATTTAATACTATCGTCAGAGAGAAAGTTATCTTATGCGTGAAGACAACTCGTATAAGGGCGAATAGGAAAGCTAGTTTATAAATAAAAGCCACAAGAGGCGCTACTAGGGGAAGCGAGATAAGGATATTCTATACCCTCAATCAGACTATATAAACAGCTACGAAGCTCCAACCCACGACCAATCCCACAGTTATTACCTATACCACCGTCCCGGCGGTGATAACTAGCACCCTAACGACGAAAACTCGCGTCGAGGTCCTTATCGGGGTCGTAGTCGTGTAAATGGCTATAGTCGAGGCTCTGCTCGTCGCAGTCATGGACGTGGACGTGGACGCGGTGGTCGCGATACTAGATGAAACTCATACTATAAGTCCCTTGATGACCAGGGCAGTGGGTATCCAACAATCTTGAAAAGACCTAAGGGCACACTTCCTCCATCAAAAACGATGGAACAAAACATACAACAGCATTACTATGGCGATGTTTACCTAGCGCCCAGTGTTTTCTCGTGGGCGGCTCGCCGCTTTACGCACCCGGGCTTCAGGCGGCTTCAGGCGGTAGTTCACCCACCTGAATATTCACCCAGAGGGGATCTGCCCTACCTAAAATGTGCTTTTCTATAATTCGATCAAGGGAAAGATTTCGCGATACCCCGCCTGAGCACCATGTCCTTGCCTTTTATGCAGTTGCCGCTAGTTGCCCTCTTAGCGTGTTTAATAAAACTTGATAACCAGTTAACACTAATAGTAGGCGGAGGGGTTATTCCGCGCGCAGCAAGTAGAATATTGGCCATTTCTGGTACGGTAGCAGGCCTAGGCGCTGCACCACGCGAACATATAGAGAGAATCCATTCAACAAGCGAATCCTCTTCTAATTGGGTCAATTTATGGCCATTTAGGCGTTTATCGACGCGTGGAGTTACCCCGTTGGCGCGATCCCTAAGCGTTAAGGGGGGGGGTGCCGTATACTGTTGCAGCCGCACGTATCGATGGAAATTGGCCGTTTTTAATAGCCTCGAGGGCTAATAAGATCTTGCCCCCCTGCTTGATAGAGTTTCGCGATTTTTGCATACGTTCTGGTGGCATGGTGGGTAGTTGAATAAGGTAGGTACGCGTAGATTCGTGTTTTTCGGTGGGGTGAGCGGCTCGGGGGAATTGATCGGGACACAACAGAATTTCTGTTCGGGGCACAACATTTTATTATGTAACCAGTAACGTAATTCCCGCCCGACCGAGCCACCCGGCCGACCGAGCCACCCTACCCCATTAGGAAATTTTGAATCTTAATATCTTAACCAAAACGTATCAATTTAGCTATATCTAGCGGTTTTTACAATAATTAACCTTATGTCCGACCTGCCCACACCCACTACACTTCGGTGGAGCTTTTCTGATTGGCTGAGCTAGTTGAATAGCCTCATCGCCCTACGGCTGCACTACTACTAGAGTGTCTTCAATTGGCTGATTCAGCTGCTGAACTAGCTGTAGGCCCTCTTTGACCGTGAGGCCTCCTTCGTGCACTATCTGTTGTTTAGATCGTGTGCGTTTTTGGCGTATTTTCTAATTCGCTGTGTGTAGATCGCTGTTTTCCTGCGCTAATAGCGCGGCCCCGTGAAGCGATATGTAAGCGCCTTTGATAATCTGATCTAGCACGGTTTTTGATGGGCTCGGAGGGCTATTTGACCGATATCTTAATAGATCCTTTAATATCGAAGCTGATTTTTGCAATTGCACGACCGTCCTGGGTGTTTTTGGGCTAAATTGGCTGCAGCTAGTGGTTAGTCTGCTATTTAGTGACGATGGCGTTCGGAGTAAGATATTGAGCTTCGAAAGCACTCGATCTGCGTCGACTGGAATAAGACCGGTAGCAGCGAAGCTATTTTGAATAATATAAGGTTGAAAGGCCTCCGTGCGTACCCGGGCGTACTCTGCGAGGAAATCGAACTTGTCGATATAGTTATACGACGTACGAGTAAGATCGCTTACGTAGCGACTGTATGTACGTTTTAATATAGTAAAATACCTAATATTAAGCGGTTGTAAAAGATGCGAAGAGTGTAGAGGTATATAAAGTAGTATAATATAATTTTCTATGTAGATCTGGTCGAATTAAGGTATAAGATAGCTACCGTGGCCGTTAAGAATTAAGAGTCGATATTTCCCCTTCGTACGTATCGTCGTCGCTGGAATAAATAGCTTCTGTAGCTACCGAAGGCTAATTTTATCGATAGTCTAGCCGTTTAGCGAGACCTCGATACGCTAATCTTTTAGAAGCTTCTCGTCGAACTATAACGCTATAAAGTTTTTACTTTTAAATATTACGTATAGTAGTAGCGAGTAGCTATTAGCGCTAACTGCTTCGACCGCTATAACCTATTTATAATTACCCGGTTATAAAATCGATCGCCGACTATAATATTCCGCCCTTATAACGATCTTCTGTATAGCTATAATCCCTATAGCGAAGCCGGTCTTATTAAAGTTATAGATATCCTCTAGTTAGATACTATTTATGTCGATAATATCTTATACGGTCGTAAACTAGGCTTATAGTAAGGTAGGGTCTTCGTTTTAGGCTTTTTAGTAATCATAGCGTCTAGAGAATACTAAACGAAGCTTAGGGCGTTATTATACGAAGCTTAATAGCTAATTTTTACCTATAGTAGCTAGAGGGTCTTTACTATATATAGCTAGTAGAATATTAGCTATTTCTCGTACTATAGAGGGCCTAGGCGCTACACTATATATATCTATAGAGATTATCTACTTAGTAAGCGAATCCTCTTCGTATTAGGTTAATTTATAACTAGATAGGCGTATATCGACGTATAGGAGGCGGCTGATAGTACGGTATTATAGTATAGTGCGAGGTATTACGTATAGCTTCGCTACTATACGTATAGACTCGATATAACTATTTTTGATATCGTTAAGGGCTAATAAGATCTTACCCTCTTAATTAGCTAATTTCTAAGTAGATCTAGAGCGAATTAGTAGTATAGTAGGTAGTTAAATTAGGTAGGTAGGTTAGAAGATACGTTTTTTAATAGGGTAGCTCGGTCGGCCTATTAAAAAACGTATCTTCTAAACTACCTACCTAATTTAACCACCTACTATACTACTAATTCGCTCTGAATCCGTACAGAAATCGACTAATCAAGAGGGCAAGATCTTATTAGCCCTTAATAATATTAAAAATAGTCGTATCGAGTCTATACGTATAGTAGCGAAGCTATACGTAATACCTCGTACTATACTATAATACTACACTACTAGCCGGCTCCTACACGTCGATATACGCCTATCTAGTCATAAATTAACCTAATACGAAGAGGATTCGCTTACTAAGTAGATAATCTCTATAGATATACGTAGTATAGCGCCTAGGCCCTCTACTATACATAAAATAGCTAATATTCTATTAGCTATACGTAATAAAGACCCTCCGCCTACGGTAGGTAAGAACTAGTCATTAACCTTCGTCTAAAGACGCCCTAAGCTTCGTTCGGCCTTCTCTAGACACTACGATTACTAACGCACCTAAAACGAAGACCTAAAATTACTATAAGCTTAGTTTACGACCGTCTAAGATATCGTCGACGCATACGGTATCTAACCGGAGGATATCTATAACTTTAACGAGACCGGCTTCGCTATAGGGATTATAGCTATATAAAAGGTTATTATAAGGGCGGAATATTATAGTCGGCGATCGATTTTATAACTAGGTAATCGTAAATAGGTTACTACGGTCGAAGCAGTAAGCGCTGATAGCTACTCGCTACTACCGTACGTAATATTTAAAGGTAAAAACTTTATAGCGTCGTGGTTCGACGAGAAGCTTTATCTTCTAAAAGATTAGCGTATCGAGGTCTCGCTAAACGGCTAGACTACCGATAAAATTAGCCTTCGGTAGCTACAGAAGCTATTCATTCTAGCGACGACGATACGTATAAAAGGGAAATATCGACTCTTAATTCTTGACGGCTACGGTAGCTATCTTATATCTTAATTCGACTAGATCTACATAGAAAATCATATTATACTACTTTATATACCTCTACACTCTTCGCATCTTTTATAACCGCTTAATATTAGGTATTTTACTATATTAAAATGCGTATACGGTCGCTACGTAAGCGATCTTACTCGTACGTCGTATAACTATATCGATAAGTTCGATTTCCTCGTAGAGTACGCCCGGGCGCGTACGGAGGCCTTTTAACCTTATATTATTTAAAATAGCTTCGCTGCTACCGGTCTTATTCCAGTCGACGTAGATCGAGTGCTTTCGAAGCTTAATATCTTACTCCGAACGCTATTACTACTAAATAGCAGGCTAACTACTAGCTACAGCTAATTTAGCCTAAAAATACCTAGAACGGTCGTCTAATTACAAAAATCAGCTTCGATATTAAAGGATCTATTAAGATATCGGTTAAATAGCCCTCCGAGCCTATTAAAAACCGTACTAGATTAGATTATTAAAGGCGCTTATATATCGCTTTACGGGGCCGTACTATTAGCGTAGGAAAACAGCGATCTATATATAGTAAATCAGAAAATACGCTAAAAATGTATACGATCTAAATAATAGATAGTATACGAAGGAGGCCTTACGGTCGAAGAGGACCTATAGCTAGTTCAGTAGCTAAATTAGCTAATTAAAGATACTCTAGTAGTAGTACAGCCGTAAGGCGATAAGGCTATTTAACTAGCTTAGCTAATTAGAAAAGCTCTACCGAAGTATAGTAGGTATAGGTAGGTTGGATATAAGGTTAATTATTATAAAAACCGCTAGATATAGCTAAATTAATACGTTTTAGTTAAGATATTAAGATTTAAAATTTCCTAATAGGGTAGGGTGGCCCGGTCGGCCGGGTAGCCCGGTCGGGCAGGAATTACGTTAGTTAACTAACGTAATTCACGGCCGAGCCGCAGGAATTGATCGGGACACAATAGAATTTCTGTTCGGGACACAATATTTTATTATATAATCAGTATCAGGAGCTTTTACATAATCAAATCACCTGATCTATCTGATTAGCTATATATCTATATTAATAAGCGAATATCGCGGTATTCGCTAAGATTAATCGATAAACAGCGATTCTATGCAGATCAGGCTACCCCCCAGGCCCCTATTAGTGTATGCACTAACTATTTTACTAGTACAATGGGTTTACCATGTAAGCACCGATTGGCTAGTCTAATTAGATCAAAACAGCCAATCTTATTGGCTGAGATTCATCCGTTCTGGCGGATTGGATTAGATTCATCTGATCTAGCTTATTTACCCTTACTAGACCCTCTGATTACCACGGTAACGACGCAGAGATCTGCTAATCAGATCGATAATACTACCCAAGATCAGATTACAAAGCGAAGGGCGCCAGGGAAGTGTTCGAATTATGGGGAAATTGGTCATAGATATAAATCATGCCCAGTAGGTAGATCAGACCATTGAATTTAGATCAGATGAATCAGATAGATCAGGTGATTTGATTATGTAAAAGCTCCTGATACTGATTACATAATAAAATATTATGCCCCGAATAGAAATTCTGTTATGTCCCGATCAATTCCTGCGGCTCGGCCGTGAATTACGTTAGTTAACTAACGTAATTCCTGCCCGACCGGGCTACCCGGCCGACCGGGCCACCCCTACCCTATTAGGAAATTTTGAATCTTAATATCTTAACTAAAACGTATTAATTTAGCTATATCTAGCGGTTTTTATAATAATTAATCTTATATCCGACCTGCCTATACCTACTATACTTCGGTAGAGCTTTTCTGATTAGCTAAGCTAGTTAAATAGCCTTATCGCCCTACGGCTATACTACTACTAGAGTATCTTTAATTAGCTAATTTAGCTACTAAACTAGCTATAGGCCCTCTTCGACCGTAAGGCCTCCTTCGTGTACTATCTATTATTTAGATCGTATATGTTTTTAGTGTATTTTCTGATTCGCTATATATAGATCGCTATTTTCCTACGCTAATAGTGCGGCCCCGTAAAGTGATATATAAGCGCCTTTAATAATCTGATCTAGTACGGTTTTTGATGGGCTCGGAGGGCTATTTAACCGATATCTTAATAGATCCTTTAATATCGAAGCTGATTTTTGTAATTAGATGACTGTTCTAGGTATTTTTGGGCTAAATTAGCTATAGCTAGTAGTTAGCCTGCTATTTAGTAGCGATAGCGTTCGGAGTAAGATATTAAGCTTCGAAAGCACTCGATCTACGTCGACTGGAATAAGACCGGTAGTAGCGAAGCTATTTTAAATAATATAAGGTTAAAAAGGCCTCCGTACGCGCCCGGGCGTACTCTGCGAGGAAATCGAACTTATCGATATAGTTATACGACGTACGAGTAAGATCGCTTACGTAGCGACTATATACGCGTTTTAATATAGTAAAATACCTAATATTAAGCGGTTATAAAAGATACGAAGAGTATAGAGGTATATAAAGTAGTATAATATGATTTTCTATATAGATCTAGTCGAATTAAGGTATAAGATAGCTACCGTAGCCGTCAAGAATTAAGAGTCGATATTTCCCCTTCGTACGTATCGTCGTCGCTAGAATAAATAGCTTCTATAGCTACCGAAGGCTAATTTTATCGGTAGTCTAGCTATTTAGCGAGACCTCGATACGCTAATCTTTTAGAAGATAAAGCTTCTCGTCGAACCACGACGCTATAAAGTTTTTACCTTTAAATATCACGTATAGTAGTAGCGAGTAGCCATCAGCGCTTACTGCTTCGACCGTAGTAACCTATTCACGATTACCTAGTTATAAAATCGATCGCCGACTATAATATTCCGCCCTTATAACGACCTTTTATATAGCTATAATCCCTATAGCGAAGCCGGTCTCGTTAAAGTTATAGATATCCTCCGGTTAGATACCGTACGCGTCGACGATATCTTAGACGGTCGTAAACTAAGCTTATAGTGATTTTAGGTCTTCGTTTTAGGCGCGTTAGTAATCGTAGCGTCTAGAGAAGGCCGAACGAAGCTTAGGGCGTCTTTAGACGAAGGTTAATAACTAGTTCTTACCTACCGTAGGCGGAGGGTCTTTACTATATATAGCTAATAGAATATTAGCTATTTCACGTATAGTAGAGGGCCTAGGCACTATACTACGTATATCTATAGAGATTATCTACTTAGTAAGCGAATCCTCTTCGTATTAGGTTAATTTATAACTAGATAGGCGTATATCGACGTATAGGAGCCGGCTAGTAGCGTAGTATTATAGTATAGTACGAGGTATTACGTATAGCTTCGCTACTATACGTATAGACTCGATACGACTATTTTTAATATTATTAAGAGCTAATAAGATCTTACCCTCTTGATTAGTCGATTTCTGCACGGATTCAGAGCGAATTAGTAGTATAGTAGGTAATTAAATTAGGTAGGTAGTTTAGAAGACGCATTTTTTGATAGGCCGACCGAGCTACCCTATTAAAAAACGTATCTTCTAATCTACCTACCTAATTTAACTACCTACTATACTACTAATTCGCTCTAGATCTACTTAGAAATTAGCTAATCAAGAGGGTAAGATCTTATTAGCCCTTAACAATATTAAAAATAGTTATATCGAGTCTATACGTATAGTAGCGAAGCTATACGTAATACCTCGCACTATACTATAATACCGTACTATCAGCCGCCTCCTATACGTCGATATATACCTATCTAGTTATAAATTAACCTAATACGAAGAGGATTCGCTTACTAAGTAGATAATCTCTATAGATACATATAGTATAGCGCCTAGGCCCTCTATAGTACGAGAAATAGCTAATATTCTACTAGCTACGTATAGTAAAGACCCTCTAGCTACTATAGGTAAAAATTAGCTATCAAGCTTCGTATAATAACACCCTAAGCTTCGTTTAGCATTCTCTAGACGCTATAATTACTAAAAAGCCTAAAACGAAGACCCTACCTTACTATAAGCCTAGTTTACGACTATATAAGATATTATCGACGCGAATAGTATCTAACTAGAGGATATCTATAACTTTAATAAGACCGGCTTCGCTATAGGGATTATAGCTATATAGAAGATCGTTACAAGGGTAGAATATTATAGTCGGCGATCGATTTTATAACCGGGTAATCGTAAATAGGTTATAGCAGTCGAAGCAGTTAGCGCTAATAGCTACTCGCTACTACTATACGTAATATTTAAAAGTAAAAACTTTATAGCGTCGTAGTTCGACGAGAAGCTTCTAAAAGATTAGCGTATCGAGGTCTCGCTAAACGGCTAGACTATCGATAAAATTAGCCTTCGGTAGCTATAGAAGCTATTCATTCCAGCGACGATAATACGTACGAAGGGGAAATATCGACTCTTAATTCTTAACGGCCACGGTAGCTATCTTATACCTTAATTCGACCAGATCTACATAGAAAATCATATTATACTACTTTATATACCTCTACACTCTTCGCATCTTTTACAACCGCTTAATATTAGGTATTTTACTATATTAAAACGCACATACAGTCGCTACGTAAGCGATCTTACTCGTACGTCGTATAACTATATCGATAAGTTCGATTTCCTCGCAGAGTACGCCCGGGCGTGTACGGAGGCCTTTCAACCTTATATTATTCAAAATAGCTTCGCTGCTACCGGTCTTATTCCAGTCGACGCAGATCGAGTGCTTTCGAAGCTTAATATCTTACTCCGAACGCCATCGCCACTAAATAGCAGGCTAACCACTAGCTACAGCCAATTTAGCCCAAAAACACCTAGGACGGTCGTATAATTACAAAAATCAGCTTCGATATTAAAGGATCTATTAAGATATCGGTTAAATAGCCCTCCGAGCCCATCAAAAACTATACTAGATCAGATTATTAAAGGCACTTACGTATCGCTTTACGGGGCTGCGCTATTAGCGCAGGAAAACAGCGATCTATATATAGCGAATCAGAAAATACGCTAAAAACGCACACGATCTAAACAACAGATAGTGCACGAAGGAGGCCTCACGGTCAAAGAGGGCCTATAGCTAGTTCAGCAGCTAAATCAGCCAATTAAAGACACTCTAGTAGTAGTGCAGCCGCAGGGCGATGAGGCTATTCAACTAGCTCAGCTAATCAGAAAAGCTCCACCGAAGTGTAGTGGGTGTGGGCAGGTCGGACATAAGGTTAATTATTGTAAAAACCGCTAGATATAGCTAAATTGATACGTTTTGGTTAAGATATTAAGATTCAAAATTTCCTAATGGGGTAGGGTGGCTCGGTCGGCCGGGTGGCTCGGTCGGGCGGGAATTACGTTAGTTAACGTGCCTCCCGCTTACGTCGCGCATCCTACTACCCATGATATTTTTAATATGCATTTTTACCCAAATGCCGTGATAATTCGAGGTAGTGTCCTAGGGCCCGCCAGGGTATTAGGAAATGCACGTGATGCGGACTGGGGTTCAAGCTCGAGTGGGGACGATCCCGAATGGACACACAACGGCCTTTCTGCCTCTAACCCAACAGCCGGCTGTCAGTCTCTGTCAGTCATAAATCAGAAGGCCGCGGCACATATCACCTAGACCGCATCATAAAGGATTTGATAAAGATGTCTCATCGTCTGAATAAACGAACTTCGCCATAACGCGCGGATTGACAACGGAGGAGGGGTAACGCAGGGTTGACACCTCAATCTAGCTAGACCCGCAGAGGCTGCATGTTGTCACGACAGCTGATCGAAAATTTACGGCCTGAATTTATCGTCGAGCTTACCCAGCCAGCCTCTCAGCATTACATGTTTTGCACATCAAACTCCAAATTTTCCAACTCAAAACGGGAGGGATACCAACTCCAGCCATCGCATCCTTGACACTTATACGTAGTTGATCTTCTACTCGTACTGGTCTCGTCATAGGCCTTATTCGGATTAAAAAAGCTAACGTCTGGAACCAGGAATAGGCATACGTTACACTGTCGAAAGCGCAATGGCACCTCTCCTCCTGAGCGACAGCGTTAATATTGCAGCCGTGGCTGGGACGTGGCTGGGGACGCTATTCGCTGGAGTCGGCTTAATAGCTATATTTTCTCAAATACGAGCTCTCGCAATTAGCCTAGTCAGGTCGAGGAAGTTTCTGATGGATAGATCTGCCGGGAACTGGGCGATTCTCATTCCAACGAGAAATATGCCCCAACATGGCTTGGTGGAAGGTGTCGCTCCGTGTTTTCAAGGGTGGCTTCAAAGAGCATATCGAGAGAACGTGACCATTTCAATGACTTGGGACTATAGGAAAGGTGGCGGAACCAGTGGGTGGAGCAACCTTTTTGCACACGCCGGCATCAACCCTCTAGACCTGGTCGATTATGGCGGCCCTGACGCACGGATATTCCCTGCTGTCAGTGGTAACCTCGGCCCTGGTGAAGCTCCTCGACTTGCTGACATGATATTTGAAGATGGGAGGGTCAGTTACGGCTTCACCCGGAATGAATTTACAGCACTACTCATTATTTGTGGATTTCGAATCTCCGAGTTCTCTATCTCCGGTTTGACTTCCTCTACTGGATTTCTCGGTACTATGGCTCTGGTTGATAGAGGACCATTCTCACAACTTGGACGTTTTGATCCTCATGATGGCTGCAGACATATTACCGAGGAGCTTGAACGCTACGTGAACAAACTGCCAGTTCAGAGATGCATTGACTATTCGTTGGGTATACTGCGAACGCCAACGCGTGGGGGCCGCCGCCTCATTATCCCTGCGGCAACATCAGCTGAAGATGATTCCCCCGCTGGCCTCTGCGCCTGGACGACTTGGCCTTCTGCTGCTCAACTCGATCAGATCAGATATAATCTGGAGCAATTTTTATCCATCTCAGGTGCCGACATACTGGTGTACTCGGTTAAAACAACGGGAGACATCGTATACGAACGGGAGACAGTGGATAGAGTCAATGCAGGCTTTTCCTTAAGTACGGAGAAGGTCCATCAAACAGTGCTAGTCGCTCATGCATTGGCTGCCTTGCAGCCATGGGGCTTACTCCCTGTTTTGCCGACTCACTTCGCCCGGGCGTTTAAGCCACTCATTGCTCCGTTTGTTGGTTCGCGCTCAGAGACTGTGACTGTCCTCCAGGAGCGCATGTGTGAAATGAGAATGAAACCGCTCGCTGGTTGGGATACTATTGATCAGCAGGCGATGGCACTTTCTCAAATGGGAGACATCAAGACCGACTTCTTTTCAGCTTCCAACAGTCCCTGCCGCCAGTACTTCAAGGCCATGAATATGGTTTTCGACGCATATAGGCTCCCCCTCACAGACGTGAGAAACAAGCTGGCAGCCAGTGCGGCATCAAAACTGTTGGAGGGCGATAGGCTGTCAGATAACTTCGTTGATAACATGACCATCCATTTGGGCCATGGTCGGTTGCCAGCGAAGATCCCAGATTGGGCCATTTCTGTGTATGCAGCTTATCTGTGGGGCTGGCTTAACGACCATATACCGATGGATTTCAACTTTCGGTCGAAGTTTAGTAGGCGGATCTTCTTGGAATAAGTCTTGTGAATACCAATTCGGGCTGTGCAAGAATAAGGATTCTGCTTATTTGTATTCGTACCTTTTCTTCAACTCATTATTCGTATTCGCCCAAACCGGTGTCGATCCACCAGGTCTATTTCTGCAGACCACGGCGCCCCGTCCCGGATGGAAGAAGTGTGATACAATAGCCTCATAGACGACGACAGAAATAAACTGTTGCCGGAGTAATCAGTGCAGCGACTCATTTCTGGAAATCAAACCAAACCCCAAGATATGCTTCGAGGCTCCCCGTAAAGTCAACCCGAGTTGGATTTCCTGGTGTCGCCGGAATCCCTAGACTTGCTGAACCACGCCCAACCGTGCTGCCTGCCGCAGCCTTGGGGCACACACAGCTGGTTTTACGTCTCATTGTCATCGATAGATGATTCCCTGGGACTGTAATTGAATGCTCTATTCCCGACATAGATAGGGATATTCCTTGTCCGTACACGCTGATCATTGTAGTTCTACAATTACTCTGAAAAATATATCGCATAAAGACTGGCTGGTTACTCATGCATATAGATTCGTCACTGTTTCCGTTCTCGGAATGACAAGCTCTACCCATGGGAGATTCTAGTTTCCCTGGAAACCTGGGAACTGCGTTAACAATTCCTGAGAGTAGGTGGATCATGCTAAGAAGTTACTATATTGCCATAGCATTGGGGCCAAAAATGATTCAGGGAACCCAATCTTAATTCGCGAGGACCCTCGAAGCACAGGCGGATAATCTCCTGAGGTTCAGTTAGCATCCGGACACGAGTCGCAGGGTTTATCACGAGGGCCGCGGTGTATATAGTACCATTCCGAAGAATACTGTACAACCGATCTTTGCAAAGCCTTGCTGTAAGTGCTAGAAGATCGCAGAAGTCGTGGTGAATGATAATATTGCGATATAAAGTTGTTGTGGCTATATGCCAAATGGGAGCTAACCCGGTCCGACAGCGGACCTGTTAGGGCTTAGTACGTTACCTGCTGCTGCTATATGGGAGAGAATGACCGAGCAAGCACTGGCAGGTTATGAGAAGGCTCTAGGTCGAGATCATACGTCCACACTCGTTGGAGTCCACAACACTGGAACTCTCTACATAGATCAGGGCAAGCGGAAGGAGGCAGAGATGTACCAGCGAGCACTGGCAGGCAAGTGAAAGGCTCCTCTCATGAATGGAATCTCCCTACACAGGAAACTAGGGTGGATTCGAGATTGCAATTTCGAGTTTGAGTTTGAGGTAGCCTACCACACACATTATACGCAAGTTAAAAAAGTTCATGAGCTCTAACCCTCCTATCGGTATCGTTGGATGCGCTCAAAGTCCTGGGCGACTTATCGGCCTAATGAGTCGGCCGATTCAAATCATGCGGTGGGCTTTGGGAGTAATGCACCATCCCAAGGATTATTATTAGACATACAGCATATAGAAAGTGCTTTCACCTCGTGAACAGTCAGTTATTCTTAGTAGGCAGGTGTTCAAGTGGACGGTGCACGGGGCTTGGGCATACCACAGAAACGTATCGAAAAATCGATACGGAGTGTTTCATAAATACGTCCGATGCGTTGTTCAGGGGAGGTTGTGGGAGTTTTCTCCTAGGTCCTAATGAGTAGACACGGAATTCAAGGTCCGGGAGCCGCCTCGCTTTATTCTTAGTGTTAGTGCTTAAATTCCATCCCCATGTCGCTATGATTATCAAGCTCTCAAGGCTGTTCACGAAAACTCGCAATCTCTACAATTGCCTGACCCCTTCGAAGCATTCCCTTTTCGTCCAGTTTCAACAAAATGACTCCCAAAGACCAAGCAGCTTGGATTCCCTCGAAAGGTGCAGTGCACTTGCAAGTCGGCGACGCACCCTACATAACCCCCGGTCCTGGCCAAGTAGTGATCAAGAATGGTGCAGTCGGCATTAACCCCTTTGACTGGGTACTACAATATCAGGGCTCTATTCTTGCGTCCCATCTCAAGTACCCCATGGTACTCGGAATAGATGTTGCTGGCACCGTCCTTGATGTCGGCCCTGGCGTGACACGCTTCAAGCTCGGTGACAGGGTAGCTGGCTGCGCTGTTTCTATTGCGAAAGAATCCGGCAATGCGAAGGTGCGTTTCAGCTGTACACCGTGTTACGCGAGTATATGGTCGCCCCGATTCCCGACCATATCACCGATGAGCAGGCCGCTGTCCTTGGGCTCGGGATCGGCACAGCGGCCTATGGTCTCTTTCATGAAGATTATCTCGGCCTCGATCTCCCCCAGGTACCGCCGCCGCCTAATCCACAACCTGGGGAACATATTCCCCGCGCTATTATTATCACGGGTGGTGCGTCAAGCGTTGGCAGTTGCGCTATTCAACTCGCCGTTGCAGCTGGCTACGAAGTTATATCAACATCGTCGCCAAGGAACTTTGCCTTCGTCAAAAGTCTCGGCGCTTCTCACGTCTTCGACTACAATAGCAAGACACTTGTCGCAGATCTTGTGTCTGCGCTTGAAGGCCGGGAGCTAGTCGGCGCATATACCGTTGGAGAAAACGCAGATGAGGTCTGCGCTTCTGTCATGACACAGCGGCTCGCTAAGGCGCCCGAGCTGCCGACGGGGAGATTCATCGCCTTGGCGGGTGGTGCGTGGAGGGAACCCGACTCGATTCGAGGACTGTTCGGGACTTACAGATTGATGGGTGGGATGTTTTCCATGATGGGCAAGAATGCCATAAAAAAGCTGCGGACGGGCATTGAGATCAAGTTCATAATGATTGCGGGGCTGGTTGATCCCGAAAGTTGTGTGTCTCAAGTGTATATGAATTTCCTGGGGCCAGCACTGGCTAAGAAGCAGTTTGTACCGGCACCGGAGCCGCATGTTGTCGGACGGGGACTGGACAAGATCAACGAGGCCTTGGAACTCAATCAGAAGGGGGTTTCGGCTAAGAAGATTGTCGTCTCGTTGCCTTAGTCGTGCAGACACGTCCACTTAGTACAGTTAGAATGAGTTTTGCACAAGGGGGAAAGCCTTTGGTTTAGCTAATGGATTATTTGAGATTCATTGATCTACATCGGAGAGCACAGTCGATGTTATGTGTCCAAAGATTAAAACTTGAATCGAGTAACAGGTGGAGAGATGTCGTTCTCTTCCTAATGGAAGGCTTGAGCAAGAGGGTCTACAACTAGACTAAGTGATTCTTCAGAGAGCCCAACATTGCACTAAAATGGACATCTTACGCCATGGGGCTGACTCTGTATTCAATGTGCCGGAAGGGGCCGGTCGGTGGGACTTTCACCTGTACTTACGCTCACAACGATTGCTGGCTTGAAGGACATCTTTCTGCATTCAACTTCGTGGGATTGTACCGAACCATAAAAATACATTATATAGGAATTCCAGCAAATTAGTACACTGTCGTAGGCATGCCTAGTACATCCTCAAACCACTGCTCATTTACAAGGTCCATCGATTGCATCCAGATCATTTGATCAAGATCAGGCACATGGTAATTGTGAGAGATGGTGTCAGGGTTGACACTCCGAGAAGTCCTGGTCTCCACATCTTGTACCTAAGAGGTGATGTGCCACCGAGTTTCAGCCCACATGCGACATCTACTCAAAAGCTTCGATAAATATTTTAGTAGATGGTCGTTACACTGAAGTTCCGTCTCCTTGCTACTCAATTCAATTCTCTGCAGCATGGAATCGATGGTTGTTATGAGATCGACTGTGCTGCGCACCACTTGGCAGTCCCATTCTGGGTCTTTCAGGGTTGAGAGATATTTCAAGAGTGTGATACTAAGAATCATTTGCGACCAGAAATGAAAAGGTTGGCCGACAAGTTTCGAGCAGGGGATTCTGTAGAAACTCTTCAGCCATGACTTGATGTTCTCAACTGACAGCCATAAACACTCGAGACGTTCGAATCCCAAGTTGATCCCACCGTCATTTCTTTGTCCAGATGGGTACAAGGAAAGTGAGTCAGTATTTATGGAATACGCTAGGTGATTAATGTATATTTCGACATATTGTGTGTGTGTATTAAGAATGTCTGCATAGGAAGCCGGAGGATAACCCCGGTTAGAAAAAGAATTAGCGATTCGGCACATAAGATACTTGACCAGCTCCTCGCCTGTAAATCTACTTACCAATCTGGGGAAGATCTGGCCGGAGTGAAGCGCGGAGCTCTTGCAATTGTCTTCGCAGAGATTTAAGATAGAATAAACGAGGAGCTGATGCCAAGGGTGTTGCTCCCGTGGAAAGGTAATCTGCTTCGTCTTGCCGCCGGATATCCTCCGCTCTTTGCTTTAACAACTGTAAGCGGACTTGAGAGACAAATAACTCATCTGAGGCGCATAATTCATTCGTGGTAATGAGTCGAAGCGCTTCCTCCATTTGCGGCGTCCATCGTAAAGCATCTTGGCGCCCAAGATGGGACGAGATACTGAGAAAATCAAATGTTAGTAACGCTGAGCCCCGAGCACAAGACTCCTGTTGAGTTTGATAGCTAATCAGAGGGCACACGCACTTGGAGCTTAGTATAAAACATGCCAGTACTGCCCGCTGCCTTTCCAATAACTCATAGGGCGTTTCATCAGCGGGGCTCTAGCTATCGTCATCAGCCCGCCCAACCATACTTTTCGATGGGCAGAACTTACAGCAGCTGCCGTGCAACCGCTTGCAACACCGTACAGAATCTGATACCCAATCCATTTTGCAGCCGAGGTCGAGGGGCTGAGTGTTGATAAGAGACCGTAGCCAACGGCTGAAATCGCGCCTCCTGCAAGCAAGAATGGGAGATAGTATCCCAGAACGGAGACTTTGTCGGGGGCAACAAATGATTAGCATGGAAACTTAATGGGAGACAACTGATCGAAAGTAGAGACACTGACTCAGAACACCCGAAACCACGGTAAACAGGACCAAGCCGAATGTGATTGGAAGCATATGCACGCCACTCATTAAGGGGGAGTCATCGTGGATAGCCTGGAACTAGATCGCAATGTAGAAGTCGGCCACGAGAACACTGGAAAGACTGAAGAACATCGTCATTACCGCTGACCAGATGATCTTGTTTTTAAGCATTGCAAATGGCACCATGGCATTGTCTCCCTGCCTATGCTCCCAGACCAGGAAAAGAGCGAAAGTGACGGCAGCGCCAACCAGCAAGCCAATCACAACCGAACCGTTCCAGGGGTGTTGATTACCACCTAATTGGAGTCCCAAAAGGAACATGACAACCGTGGGGCAGATGAGCATGAAACCTGGGAGATCTAGAGACTTGATGGCAGTCCCGAGAATTTCCATGGGTGGACTCTTGGCCTTTGGTTCGGGGACATTGTTGAAGAGAAGGAATTCGCCGACGATAGCGCCCAACGGGAGGTTGATGTAAAAACCTAAGCCATGGATTTTAGCCTAAGGAGCGCTAAAATTGGAGGGTGATGGAATAACATACACCATCGCCAAGACACGTTGGTGGTAAAAGCTCCACCGATAATCGGTCCTGTTGCAAGACCCAGCTGGCCCATACCCATGTTAAGTCCCATGAAAAGCGCCTGTTTTTGGATTGGAGGCACTGCAGAAATGGTTGTCAAAGCTGCATTAGCCACCCCAGCAGAACCGATTCCTGCGATTGTACGGCCAACAATAAACATGGGCGATGACTGAGCTGCTCCGCAAATGGCAGATCCAGCTTCGAAGATAAAAAAGAAAACTAGAAAGGTCCACTACATTGTCATTTCGTCAGATTCTAATTCACAACCTGACAGGCTGTTTTAGCCGCAGACTAAATCTTACCTTGATCGGAAACTGGCTATAAATTTTGCCGCTGAGAGGCTGGAAAGCTGCACTTCCGAGCTGATAGGCACCTCCATACCTGAGCAGAATAAATCAGCGTCTTTCAGGAGTAATCTGCGATGTCGATAGTAGACAGTCAAACTGTACTTACCAGCCAACGTCCACCAAAGAGTTGAATTGGGAAGTAACAACCGGAGTGGCTGTGGAAATGACAGCAAGATCAAGGAAGAAGAGAAAATAGGCCAAGGTAACTGAAGTCAGAATGAGGGTGACTGGGAGCCCCGTAGGGTACTCGTACTTGAGGTCTGCATCTTCGCTGGAGGGACTCTTATCAGCACCATCCTGCTTCTGTACTGAGTGATTGTGCCAAGTTTCGGCCGCGTCTGGGGGAGGCCCATCCAGAGAAGATGCCGTCTCCGCCATTGTTTATCTGGAAAGGGCTGTGGCTGAAAGGCGTGTGGTGCTGCTTTAGTGTCAGCACTTGAAAACCCTCAGATCATGCTAAATGGTGTATATATAAGTGATATTTCTCCTGATCATTAATAGCCTGCATCAATTATGCAAACTGCCTGGGACCCTTGAGGATTAAGGTAATCGGAGTCTGCTTCCGAAATCCGGACTCGTCGTGGAAGTCACCTGCAGCAGGGCCACCATCTCAAATCTAGCGTAGGGTGCATCTACCTATATTTCGGGTTTGGGCCGGAGTGTGGACCTGATCGGAGTCCATCTCCGAAGCCCCCAAAAAACCATCAGCTATTCAGGGCTGTCTCAGAATTAATATTGTAGGTGTCCAAAGCCCCTGACGGCTGCTACAAGACGGGGGTAAATTATGACTGGGCACTCCTCGGAAATGATATACGTTGTGGATTTTTTGACATTGATGCTGAAACCAATTTCGCAGCCAATTATTCGTACACGGATCTAGGTATCCTCTTAGCTTTCTATCGTGGCTCAGCCACTCTACGCACCTGGGCTTCAGGCGGCTTTAGGAGGCAGTTCACCCACCTGAATACACTTCATCCAGAAGGGTGAAGCCCCACCCCAAAATGCGCAAAGGCACCTTTTGGTAGAGGGAAAGATTCCGTGATTTAAGACCAGACACTACCTTGTTATTTTCCTTCCTGCTCCTCCTACTCGGCCGCTCTCGTTCCTATACCTCATTCGCTTCTCTTCTACCTTCCTGCCATTGCTCTCTTGCCTTTAATCGACCGCAATAGTGAATAAAAACGACTCGATGCTAGTTTACGCCTATAATATGCTGAACCTAAGCGACTTTGATAATTCTGAAATAAACCAGGATGCTCGTTCTTACCTATACGTGAAAATTCGTGAAGGGGTAGGGGTATCAGAGGAACAAGGCACGGCATATATGCTTTCTATGAAACCTGCAGAGAGGATGTATCCGTTTTCCTGAACTTTCTCACGTCGTTCATGCCACTGGTATGCGCGGATATGCGGAGCTCGGGTCACATGAAACCATAGAGTAACTCCCTTCTACGGCACTATGCTGGGATATTCTTTGATGCTTAGCTAGGTTAGCAGATCAGATGAAAACATCAAAGAAAATCTGATCGAAAAAAATCTCCAAATTTGACTAAAGGGAGAGGCGGGGGCTCAAGATTCTCTTTCTTATGACGCACCTCCCGGGAACGGGCCCAAATGTATTTAGGCTATTATGCTCGCGTTTCTTGTCCATTTACTAGACTAAGGTTTGGGTGGGAGAGAAAGAAACAGTCCATTTATTTTTGAATTAGATAAGTGATGGTCTCCTCTACAGGAAAAATTGGTAAGCCTTTGCAGCAAAAATAGATGGAATATAAGCTTCAAAAATAAAAAAATTCTCAAATGGTGGCAACAGTAATATTTACTCTCAGGCTGACATATCCTTTGGAATGTAAGAGATAAGCTCTCTTGCATATCCAGCAGCAGTGGCGGCAGCGTACCCGTGCCAGTAATCGTTTTTATGACTATCACAATAGTCTGAGATACCACGAATAACAAGGCAGGGGAAATTTGCTAATACGCCTGCAGCTTCTGTTTCAAAACACAGGATGTTACACTGTTCGGCTAGAGCATCTCTCAGCCTAGCGTCTTTGATAACCAGCTCGCCAGAAGCAATTGTGCCCCTGTGAATAACCAAAAAATGATTATCATCTCCATTATCGATGAGCTGCACGCGCTGGGATGGATCACATCCACACTGAGTGCAAGGACGCTCCCGATCAAGATGCGTATATTCAGGTCGGTACAGGGCGTCTAGAGCTGAAATAGGGCGCGTATACCTCTGCAGCCCTCTGATATTGGTGTTGATCCGTTGGATATTACTCAATATAGAGTCCTTCCCTGACCTTGCGCGTTGAGCGGCAAGGGCCTGAGCAGCGCTAAGAAGTAATGCTGGCGGTGGAGCAAGCGCACCAGTGCGAATAAAACGAGCCACTTCGGCTTTTCCATGGTCGTATTGCAGCACACCGGAGTGCTCTCCTGACGGCTTACTGACCACAACATCGCCGAGTCGGATCATTCCGTTGTCAGTTGTTGTTGGTACCCCGCCTCCAATTCCCACTAAGAGACAGAATCTTAAGTTTGGAAATGTTGTTCTCGCTTGGGTAATAACCGCTGCAGCTGAGTTATTGCCCGTCTGAGGCAATCCTGCAATTACCACGTTGTGGCCCTTAATACTGCCAAGAGTGTAGACATTATTATCGGTGTGAGGCTGGGGTAGCGGCCCATGCTGTTCGTCGAGCATTTCTAATGCAGCAATCTGCTCCACTTCCAACGGACTGATCCATGCGATATGATAATTTTCATGTTGTCGCTTTCCTTGTGCTTGAGCCCTGGTTTTCTTAAGGAGGCTTGTACTCCCAGCCGCAGAGATGCTAGAACTAACATGGGCACGCACCCCCGAGATACAGTCCAAAGGATCTTGCTGTGCAGAAGCGCAACCGACCTGGAGACTGAAAAGTCTCAGTCGTCCACACAAAACCCACCATGCCTGATGCTCCGCGAGCTTTGGAAGAGCTCCTTCGAAGGCGTCCCGTACCTCCGTCATCCAGTTGTCATCCAGCCTAGATCCCGAATTTCTTAAGGTAAATCAGTACAATATGTAACTAACTAATAAAACAGTGATTCATAAGCATAAACTTACTGCGACATCTGTACAAAGGAGCGCATATTCTCTTGCCAAGCAACTGTAATTATCGTGCCAGCCAGATGTTTTACAAAATCGGCTAGAGTGATTGTTGCTGCATTTGGATCCCTCTCAAGTTCAAGGAGCGCGTCCTCAAAATCTGACGCTGGGTCGATGAAAGCAGTAACCCATGCATGCGCTTCCTGAAATCTTGTGAACAAACCGCCTTCAGCGTAGTCATTCAGACAGGGAATGATTTCGCGTCTAAATATGAGATCTTTTTCCTCATTTGACTTTCGTGCGGGCAATCGCAGCCAGTCTCGATAGTCTGGTGCCCCAAAGGCGGAAATGATTGACGGAATATGTTCAACAGCCATCTTTTCTCTACAAGGGCAATGCGAGGTAAAATCAGTTAAATGTGCGAGTTCGGGTGTTCTGAACACCTTGGCGGGACGCAAAACCAAGCAAAATGCTGAGAGAACCATTATATAAGTCAGCCTCAGTCAAAAATACTGACCGCCAAACTAGAGCGGCTAACAGCCCAGGTGACTCAAGCCACCAGAGGCGTAATGCACAAGGCCAGCCCTTTTCAAGTATTCAATGTTGGACGGCGAATACGAGCACAGCTGGTGGTGGCTTTCTTACGTAGACGACCCGCATCCAATCAAAATTGAGAGCTTGCAAGCTCTATGCTATAGTGGCCCACCGGGGTTGAATCACAGACTGTCGGTTCTACTTCCTAATCCACTGGATGGTGGCCTGCAAGGATCAGTTTACTTCCAATACGAGTGGAGGCTATGCCAGACACTTAATATTCTATGTTGGAAGACCTGTAAAAGCACAGCCAGTGGTGGCTTGCTTGTGCGGACGACTCTCATCCAGTCAAAGTTGCTCGCTTGCGAGCTCCATAGTTAAGTGGCCTGTCCCATAATGCAATTAGTAATTGTTATTCTCCCACTCCAAGTTTCACTTTCCTTCTGTACGTGATGCAGATGTCAACAATGGCGAATCGCAGAGAATTCGGAAACCAGCATGATCATGCTTATTCTTCGAGCCTGGGTTTAGTGCGAGCCTTCGTGTTGTGAGAAGAGGCATTTGCTGCTTAGGAACGAACCCACAATGTCGGAGATAAATCCGGCCGCCAATCAACTTGGTCTTCATGTTGTACATATAGCTTTTTGCATACCTGGAAATGCGCAATTTAAGCATCCTATTAATCTACAGTACAACAGGTTATGAGCCCGAGTGCAATTAGTTGGTGCCGTTTCAACTCGCACCGAGAACCAATCATCTCTAATGATTTGAGATAGATCACCCCGCCTTCTCAAACATCATGTCGGCTCTCGTCCATGACTCCCCTGCCTGAGCCGTCGAGGGCCATCGTGCCTGCCACAGGAGGCGACAACTACGCTACATGGGAGCGTCTCATGATTTCCTACCTGAAAGCCAGGCAGGTCTAGAACGTGGTATCGGGCGACCTCCAGCGCCCGACTAGAGGGTTCGGTTACGGAGAGGTTAAATCAATTTTTTAGCATCCGGGCGATCTGATCCAATTATTTCCTCACCTCCTCTTCGTTCAGAATGTTCACTACATCCAAGGAGCAGAGATAACCACGACCAGATTAGATGAGCGTCGTGCCTACATTTGATCTGGAGGGGTAACTACGATCATGGTCAGTTCAACTTCCCGCAAAAAGAAAATGGAGGCTAGGACGCGAGCGGGACGGAGGATGAAAAAGATGGAAAGTTTAACCGAGGGGCCACGTCCGTGCAGCAGGGATATTCAGGGCGTTTAGGTAGAGAAGCCCGAAAAAAGAGTAAAGTAGCAAGAGTACTCGCCTCAATAAATCACAAAAACCAAAAACCAAAAATAAACGAAAACATACAACAGCCAGGATTCGCATGTGGTCACCCACCATACTACTAACTGGCCGGCGTGTGGCTTAAGTACGGCTGAGCGGACGGGAAGCCCTGTTCTCCACACCCTATGGTCGTATGTACGGGAATAGTTGATCAGCTTAATTATCAAGCCTCCTAACGTAGCAAGAAGCACATTCTAGGCAACTGCTATGCCGGAGTCGGGGCCGTATCGCATCGATCTTGATAAAATATGCCTCACATCACCTAGCGGAAGGTGAAGGCAGGACCTCTAGCTAATTGCACTGTTCTACACTCAAATTATGAGGCTGATTTCAATGCAGCCCCCACGTGTCGCCGCCTCATAGGCTAGACGGCGCGAGACGGGCTGCATTGAAATCAGCCTCATAATTTGAGTGTAGAACACAAGACGTGGACAGGCCGTACAGGAGGCTGAGTTAAGAATGTAATATGACTATCTTAGGGGCTTAGTTAGGAGAGCTATTTTCGGCTCAACGCTGAAAAATTGAAGGCCAATCACACCTCAGTCGTGTTCGAGCTAAGCGTCTCCTATGTTGGTCAATTTCTAGGGTCTAAAATCTAAGGGACATAAAAGCCTTGTTTACCTATTCCACTGTCATTTGTGCAAATATCCCATCACGATGCCAAACACGCAGCGTCTTTAGGAAGAAATCACGTGCTTAGTTACACAAAAGAAAGAAGTCAATGTGCTCTTTGACCTTGACCCTATGATGTACTCCCAGATCCCCTCAGAAAGTTCAAACTCGCTTGGAGTGCCAAAACGACGATGGTACTGCGACAGGAGTCATTTACTCGCCCTGCTCGGCTGCTTGACATGCTTCGTGCTGTCGATCCTTGCAATCCAGCCGATGATCGGACCCGCATGGAGCCTGTCTTGGAAACTGGGATTGACAAACCAGCTGGTCGTTATAGGCTTGTTGTTGAGCTTGATGAATGAGTGCACTGGTATTCTTGCAGCTACCTTTTTCCTCATCGTCGAGACCCGGCGAAAGACCCCGACACTGCAGAACTACGAGGCTATTATCAAGAAGAGTGTGTTTTTGGATAAGGCGGACGTACGATGGCGTGCATCTTTCCTCCTTCTCACCCTCCTCCCTCTGGTGCTCAGCGTGGCATACAAAAAGCTCATTGGAGGAAGCAGTACGATGGAGATCCAGAGCCAGTTTCCACGGTACTACGGCCTCGTGCCGCTTCCCTTGGGAACGCTTAACGTGATGAACAACTCGATCTATTATATGATCAACGCAAGCGTCCCTTATATGGTAGCATCCTCGAGCGCTCGTTCGACTCCGCGATTTCCAGCAGTGTACGGATTTAACACGATCCTCCTAGACAATACCTCCACGGCGTTGCTGGACTTGCCTTCTCCGGACTTTCTGTCTTCCATTCAGCAAAATTTGACTATCGGGGAATCCTGGAGCATCTCAGCGGCAGTGGATGGGACAATCGCTCGATACAATGCATCGATCTCGTCCTACAGAGATAATGACGCCTTCTGGACGAGTGCGCTCAACCACTCCTATAACCCTACCGGGTTGTCGACGATTTCTCTCTACAATGGCTATCAAATCGGGATGATCAATGGCCTGCAGAGTCTACACAGCGAGAATCCGGGGCCGTATTGCCTGATGGGCTTCTTCAAGGGAAATGCATACGGGCTGCATATATATAGTAAAATGACCGAATCTACTAGCCTCGCGTTCAGACAGGCCGCATATATGTTCGAGATCCAGCGAGAAAGGTGTCAGGGAAAGTGGACAGTGACACGCGGCAGCATACAACTCGTCAGTGGCAGCTGCACCGGAGAAAGGGCCGAGCAAGTGGTTTTCAACAGCACCACGCCATATTACGCGGACACACTGCCTCTATTGTCCCAATGGCTGAGCCGGTACTCTCCCACAAATTCTCACAGTCAGTCGCCATGGCTGGTCCCATCGTTGACGACCTCCGTTGCGAGCATGTTCTGGGCTCGGATCATCTACATGAATCCGACGAACAACGTGTATCCTGAAATGTACTACCCACCGACTGAAGAAATCATCCGGTCGACACGGTTAACTCTCCAGGCGAATTGGGGTCTGTACCTTACACTATCTATCCACCCCATCCTTTGCACGATGATGCTACTTTCAATCTGTTTCTGCTACCAAACCCCGGTCGGAACGGGATTCGGCTTGATCTCGGTTTTGGCAAGCATCCGGAGAGACAGTCTCGATCAGTTGCGGGGTGCCGGCTTGTCAGGGACCCTCACGAAAACAGTTCCTATGAAGATCGTTGTCCAGGACTCTCGCTCTCATCCAAGGATCCGGTACTCCTTGGGAGACAGTTTGGAGACCAAGGGCCAGTTGGATATAAAAGAGACGTACTTTTAGATCTGTTTCATAGAACTAGATGTAACTTTCTTTCTTCTTCCTCAACTTTTTCTGTTTTCAAAGATATCTAGTAGGTTAATGGGTATCCTGGGTTAAGAATTCCTGCAACTCCGTTATGTTCTGGTCCTGATATAATACAAACTTTGCAGTATATGTTTGAGTATTTCTGACATAGTTGTAGCAGCGGTAGATATGGATGCTCAGTTTTGCTTACATACATATCTAATCTTCTACGCCATGTGTTTCCCCACCCCAAACCTCGGCGTCCCCACCCCGGCCCCATAATTGAACCGAGACCCTTATAATTGGCGGTTGGCGAAAGGCCGGGGTTCGAAGACAGAGAAATCAGATTCAGGTCCAGTTTTGTGCCCCAACCACCAGCACAAAGCCTCCCGCCTGCAACGGCTGATTTGGATTATGAGTTGTTGAACTTTAACGACCCATCTGAGTTTCCATTGTTGGTCTCTCTTCAAATCCTAAGTGAAGAACATCCGGTATATCCAGCCCAGACGGTCATGGGCGAAGTGTTCGACACTTTTACTGAGCGCAGAAATCCAAACACATCGCCCACCCATGCGAAAAGAGCGCTTGATACCCTTGACCACCCCGAACAGCCAAAAAACAAAAGACAAGAAGTCGGTGACTATTGTCGAGCGTCAATCCTAAGAGACACCGATCGATGTAACGCTCAGAGGCTAACCCCCTCCACGAGAAACATTTTTCAGCCCTCACATTCACAATCGTCTGCTAGAGCTAGATTGCAAGTTAACAGACGCTTTTTGCACAATTTTGGCTCAGATGGCCGGTCCTAGCTCTATTGTGGCTCTAAAGGAAGCATTAGAGTGTTCAAGGTCCTGGCCTCAGGCTCAAAGCTGGAGAATCTCAGGTCATGCGACACGTCGCGAAAGAATAGAAATTATTGGGGACCTGGAGGTTCGGGAAATTTACTGTGCTCTTCTCAAGAGATATGTGATGGAGTTGTTTCGGAACTGCGGAACCCATCCAAATGGCAACTATTACGCCATTCATCCACGAGCCGTCGTCTGGCACGGAAGCTACTAGATATATTTATCCTTAATAGTATGTAAAAAAAAATGGCCTGAGGTTTCCCGAGCCTTGACGCATGAGTTTGGAGGCGCGTCAGTAATTGTCAAAAGCACGCTTGAAGTCGCCATCGCGGGGTTGTGTCAAAGCTGCACTGCTGACGTGCTTGCCGCACCTGGTCGCGATAGCGATTTGAGCTTATCGAGATTCAATTTAAACCCATTGGTCCCCTCAATCTCTTCTTGCTACGGGATCGAATTTGAGAGCGTTCTATCAAGATGGTCGTAAAAGACGATACCTTCCGAGTATTGATTGCCGGCGCTGGTATTGCGGGGCTTGCTACGTCAATTTCACTCAGGCGCATATCCGATCTTGCCAATCTTGATGTGCATATTTACGAGCAGGCTCCGGAGCTCTTGGAGATTGGAGCCAGTATTGCACTAAGTCCGAATGTACCATTCTGCGTCAAGTCTATTAGCAGTCATTAAGATTTGTTTACTGATTGATCATATGAGCAGGGTATGCGCACCTTGGAGAAGCTCGGCGTGAACAATGCTCTCACCGATGAGGTTGGGTATAGAGGACCAAGTGGAATACCGCAAATTTTCCGGTAAATTTATCAGTCACGGTTTTTTTACATGCTAACAGGAGTGTCTGCAGTCATTGGAAGACCAACCAAGTTATCTCAGTCGACACGCACAATGATGTTCCCGATCCTCGCCACCATACGACTCGCTTCCACCGAGGCCATCTGCATGCTGCTCTCCTAGAGCATGTCCCAAGAGAGTCTATCCACTTGGGAAAAAAGATAAAACGAGCAGAGGCTAGCCAGGATAGGGTGTCATTGCACTTCGAGGATGGAAGTAGTGCTCATGGTCATATTTTGATCGGGGCAGATGGGATTCGATCGGTCGGTTGCAACTTATCAGGGCATCGTTTCAATATTGCTAATACCCATTGAAGCCAGTGAGACAATCTTTCATTCCGGACTATAAGCTGCGATTCAGTGGGAAGGTCTTCATGAGATCAACTTTCGATGTATCATTGATCGAGGGCAAGGTGCCTGACTTGCCCATCGATGCGATGCATTGGGTATGTAATACCAGCAAGGCTCTTTCTCTTCTTCTTCTTTCTTATTTATTCAATGACACTGATGATCAAACAGTGGGGGCCACGAGACAATTTCTTCGCATCCCGACTTGGTATGTCAAGACCCTGAATATACTCGGGGCTCAGGTTAATCTAATTTACATGCAGGCAAGGGACAATATACTACCGTTGGCGCTTACGATGATCCACGTACCGCAGAGGAAGTTGAACAAAGCATCGCATGGGATCAAAAAGGAAATGTGGAGTTCTTGAGGGAAAGATACAAAGTATGTTTCGTGGTCTACTTCCTGACGAAGCACATCATTTTAAGAGTTTTAGGACTGGAACCCCACCATCCGAGCCCTTACCCAGCTCACTCCGTCAACCAATTTATATCCAAACTTTGCCGGAGATGCTCTTTCAACCTGGGTATTTGGTTCGCGGGTCACTCTTATCGGTGATGCAGCACATGCACATGGTGGCTCCTTTGCTGCAGGTGGGTCTTTGGCGCTCGATGACTCTCTCGCTCTTGGTCTTGCTTTCAAGCATGTTTTCAACTCACCTTCAAGGCCTTCGCTGTCATCTGATAGTATAAACAAGGCTCTGGTACTATACAGCAAGACGAGACAACCACACACGGCGCGTCTATTGCGTATTATACATAACCAGATTAAAAAGAGAGCGCCAGAAGATGCGACATTCGAAGAGGAAGACGCTACACTTGTTGCTAGGATGAAGACTCGCCCTAACACCGAATGGCTATCAGAACATGACGTCGAAACTGCTTTTGCAGCCGTGATTAACCAGAGTACGTCCGAGAGATATCCTGAACAAGCATCAGCCGTGAAAGAAGAAAGCAAACAGGGCAAGGCGGTTGATGAAAACATCCGGCTTCAGGGAAGCAAGATTTAGACTAGATCCGTACATGTTCGTTGAGCTTGATTCACCCAAATACATTGAAACTTTACGTCCATATATGGAGCTTTTCTAGCCACAATGAAAATTGTATCAGGCTCTTATACGCCCGAAACACAGGCTCAAATATTGGCGTGAATGCCTGACAGGCTACGCCTTTTCGATGAGTAAACTTAGTAATGTTCCACGCTTGTGTATAATAGATTTTTCGCCGTTTAAACCGGACGTCGCTCGTACCTGAGAAGCCTCCTACCCCAGAACCACCACTTCAGTCCATGAAGCTGCAAGTCTCGATGTATCTCCCTGTGAAAAACTTCGGTCTTGTACCGGGCCTGCAAACTTGTCACCCCGCCGCTGTTTGATAAAGATGAACGCAGCACTCAAGAGATAGAAGACACCAAGAGGTGTGGCCAGATAGAAACGAATTTTATAAGCGAAAATTTGGAATCCGAATCTTGAGATGCAATCCGCCAAGGTTATCTGGACGAAACCTCCCCGGAACCAGGCGCCTTGGATACCGGCTACACAACTAGTGGCACCGCCAAACCGCTTAGTTCGCTCTAGCAGCTTTGGATAGTAATGTGAATGCTCTGGTTTTTTAGTCTGATGCCAACCCTTTCTGCTTTATAAGCAGCTGATACGGGGAGTGTCTTCAGATTTACCGACTGATATATGACATACATGCGAAGGATTTGAAACCAGTAGGATTATTCCAGGTGGAAAGTAACAGAATTCGCAAATGAACATCCATGCACGGTAAGAAAGAACATATGTATATTGTACAGGACAAATGAAACATGAACACAACTCCCAACCCAGATAGAAGGAGGACAGCAACCACCGCCCCCCCCCCCTTCTTCCTTTTCCAATAGGTCAATAACGTATAGTCACAGTCGAAGCGCTTATTTCTTCTTCTTTCCCGAGACCTGGGGCTCCTCCTGGCCGAACGAGCTGATCAAATCCAACAAATTATCCTCTTCCTCCTGTTCAGCCTGGGCCTGGGCTTTAGCAGCCTCTTCCTCGGCCTTCGTAGTCGCAGCATCCTTCGTATCACCGCTCGACGCAAGCTCGGCAGCCGGAGCATTGGCATCCCAGCTGCGACCGAAGCGCGCACGGAAAGCCGCCAGTCGACCAGCCTCATCATCCTCAACGTTCATCAGTTTGCTGCTGGACGGGTTCCAGAGCAGTGAATTGCGAGTGTCGCGTGTGGAACGGTAGACGGGTGCGGGCGAGGTGGTGCGGTGGGTGAAGGCGCTGCCGTCGGAAAGGGTGATGAGCTGGGTGAAGGTGTAGGGCCGCTTAGGGCGGCGGAGAAGTGTGGCATGGCGGCATTGCGAGCAGACGAAGGTTGTGGTCTTGACTTGGGAGGCTGGCAGCCCGGTTGGAAGAATGGTCGATGTCGAGCTGGATATCCTGGCCGCAGCGCGGCGCAGAGACGTATGCATCGACATTGTAGACGGGAAATGCAGAGCGTTGGGGGTGAGCTCTATGCAATTGAAGAGACTGCAGCCACAGAAAGATCGTCAGGCGGGCTGGGGGCGGGAGATTGCGGAGCGCAGAGTAAAGTCGATGCTATGCAACTCACGTCGCAGAGAAACTTTTGGGAATTATCGCGGGTTATGTAAGCAGCCGGAGATTTTCCACGGGCAGTCCTCCGGTTGAGAATTCGCGCGTGGTTCGCGCAGCTTTGCGTCTTCGACATAAATCAGCGGAAACACAGTCTGCGTTTTGTTTTCCGATTCTTTTGCGCAGGCATAGAGCGTTGTCGAGTGCTCCGGCTTGTGGAGACCGGCAGCATGAAGCTATCTCTTCCGCGACTTGCGGTCCGGAGAGGCCTCAGAGGTGAGTCTCTCGAGCTGTTTACAGTATACCTTGCCCGATAAATGTTCCTAACATTGCTTAGAGCCATTATCCTACATACTGCCTCCTCTAAGACCCTGCAATTCTACCATCGGAAACCTTCTCGCACCAGAGTGCCCCCGACACCATCGACATTGCTCACCACGACATATCAGCAATACTACCGCTTCCCTCCAACAAAAGAACCCGAATGGAAGCCAGACCTCACCTTCCGATAGAACAGGCACTCTCTCCTCTGCATCGAAACCCTCGCAAACCTCCCCCGCATCCTCAATATCGGAACATGTCCGCCTCCTCATGCGCCGGGTCCCCTACCCGGTCGCCATAATAACAGCCACCGACCCAACCGGTCCGGCAGATACCACCTCCTTCCGCGGGATGACCGTCTCCTCCTTCAATACAGTAACCCTCACGCCGCACCCAGTAATCTCATTTAACGTGCGCCGACCATCCGAGACACTCAATGCGCTGCTCGCCTCAGGCCGGTTCCTAGTCCATCTACTCGCGCCGGGACCTGCGACCGCAACCCTGGCCGGAGACTTTTCCAAGGGAAACACAACGCTCGCTTCAATGTTGAGCGGGCATGGAGAGTTTGAATTCGGGGTAGTGAATGCTGAGCAGAGCTTCGGTGATGGAGCCGAGAGGCCTCTACCGATCCTCAGGCGACGAGGGCCACACTCCAACAACCGCAAGGATTTCCCTTTCGTGTTAGAATGCAGGCTTCACCCACAGAGAATTGATGTGCATGATCACTCAATTGTACTGGGTACAGTTTTGCGGGCCATTGAAGGCTCGGAAAACCAGATTTCGAGCCAGGGGTATGCTGAGGAGAACCCGGATGAGCATTCGCCCGAAAGCTTATGTCTGACATACGCCAATACAAGGTTCTGGAAGATGGGAGGCGAGATTTAACTGAACTCTACATGGAGAAGCCATGATAAGAAAGCACTCCGGATCACAGCGTGGACGTGTTGAGCGTTTATTGTATATATACCATTGGCTGAGCTAGCATTCTTTGTACATATAGCCTTCTCATTAGCATTAGACATGGACCTGCAGGACCATTTATTATAGGTGTTTTTATTGCTTGCCAACATATATAGTTAGCGTAGCTGACTGTGCAGACTCAAAACAGATTGATTTCAATTGGCAGCTTCTAGGACGATCTTTTACAATAGTTGTTACGGAAAAGGATGTATGGGGGCAGCCGGGATAATATGGAACAAGCTTTTTATCTTTAAGAACAGAGCTGCAATTCACCTCACTTCATCCTGGTCTATCCACACTCGTGTAACTCACCGCGAGGGAATAGTCGTGCCGTGATGGCCAAAGAATGCCAATTTTAAAGCCATCACGACACGACCCGGTAAGACATATTGATTCGATTGTAAAGAACGGATAGAGCGTGTCAAGGCGAAGGAATGATGATTTTACCGAACGGACTGGAAAGCACAGGCGCGAACGTATCAGGCGAACCACTTCGGAGGACGGGTGGAATCAAGACATCAATCAAGGTACGCCTTAGATCAGCAAAACCGTGGTATGACTGATGGAGTTAAAAGGCCCTGGGATATCTCATTCGCGCGCCGATCTGGGACTGCCACTTCCGCTGCCGCTGCCACCGCTGCCACTACCAGCTCCGCTAACGCGGCTCGCTGCCCGCTGGAAAGGGCTCAGAACAGGTCGGCCACCGTGTTGCAAAAAGCCGTTCCCATCTGACCCAAAGCGTTGCTGCTTGTCAGAGAGAATATCGGACAGGTCGAGCTGGACCGACGGAAGACGACTCGACTCGAAGAAATCTGAACCATATTGACTGCTACGAGTGGAACGGTTGGAGAAGGAGCGGTCCCGGTTGGTGATGCCCGTCCCAAAGTAGGAGCCGGTGTTGCCGAGCGGGGAGGTCGAAAACTGAGGCATAAAGGTGGAATCTTGTACGGGGCTTGTTGGATGTGACGATGAAGCATGGATAGGCGAAGATGCAGTCTGGAGAGGGCTAGACCTGGCGGGAGGAAAACTGAGGCCCAGCAACGCTCGTCCATTAAGAGCGGAGGTTGTTGTAATGATTTCGGCCATTGGGTTGGTGCCCGGCAAGTTGCCCTCAGGAGTCAAAGGACCAGAGTCGAGGAGCATTTGCTGTTGCTGCTGCTGTATGGACTGTTCGATCGCAGAAGCCTGCTGCCAAAGTTGACTAGTACGTAACTGGAAGTCCTGTACAGACTGGCTGATGCTTGCAAATTGCTCGTGGAAGTTGGTCTCCATTTTGGCGTGGTCTTGCTCTCGGGCAAACTGTTCGGCTGCGCGACGCTCTCTTTCGTTCAAACCTTGGGCATTGGCCGATATGATGCGCTCGTACTGTTCGTTGACGCGAGTACGGCGGCTCTGAAGACGCTCGCGCTTCTGGACAGCCAGATTCAACTCCTGCTCCAAGGATGACACTTGTTGGGCTGAGGCAAGGCGAGCTTCAGCAACCTCTTCCTTGGTCTGATTGAAAAGCTCCAATTCACGGTCGAAATCAGCTTTGTGCGCAGACCATTGCTCCATCTCCTCCTCCGGCACGTTCTCCATGTTGTCTAGTTGCATCTCCAACACCGCAGTGGCCTCCTCTGTTTGCCGAATGTTTCGCTCAAGCTGGAGCGAGCGCTGCTTTTGTCTATTCTCGTCTGTTCCACTCTGAAGTCGATGGTTATAGTTGTCCAACTCCCTCCGGATTTTCGAGATGAGAAGTTTGTGATCGTTCTTCGTCTTCTTCAATCGAGAGCGCTTCTCGTTCAGTTTGGCTTCGGCGTTGATGACGGAGTTCTTGAGCGTGGTCGTAGGGGACGAGGGCCGATAGGGTGGCTGTGGTGGTGTCGGTACCGAGGAAACAGCTACTGGATCGATGAGTCTGATGAACAAAGGGGCATCTTCCCGTCCGATGGAAACTTACCTTGTTCCGTGTCGGCCGTCGCGGGCGTTTTGACACTCATGACACAGATTTCTTCATTGGTATCGCTGCGCACGAAAGAACACGTATAAGCGCAATTGGGTGCAAGTCCGGAGATCTCGCCCCTCCAATGGACTATACTGGGTTCCTTAGAAGAATCAGAAACCCTGCAAATCGTCGCGGTTGCCCAAAGTGCCCCATTGACACAGACATAGAACGGCTCCATATCTCCTTCTACACGACCAACATCACAAGAGCTCGGCGCCATAGAATCATCGGCAAGATCACCGGCAGCAAATTTGATTGTAGAACCGTCCACATCTGTAATCCATACCAATCCTTCATCGACGGGAACTCCCTGCAAGTCGTCTTCGGCCATTGTCAACCCGCGTGCAGTCTTCGATAGCACCCGCGAATGCTCGTATTCCCGCATGACTGTAACCTTTGTACTGGCAAGGGCGGCCCAAAATGGTTGACGGCTTCGAACTTGATTGGCTTGTCGCCTGCGTTTCTTGGCTGACGTTAAACGATCCTTGCTGTCCTTGACAAATTGACCATCCGGCCCCACGAAAGAAGACGAAAGGCTAGCGGCAGACTCCAGAGCAGAATCGGGCTGGCCCTGCGAGCCTGCGGACGCTTCTGTATCCCCACGCTTGCCGGTCCGCGGTGGGGCCGGGGACCGGTTCTTAGCCATTGAACGTCTCGCCATCGCAGTTCCGGCTTGTGCTAATATATGAACGGCGAGCAGACTCCGTAACCAACTCGGCGAGGTTTGCGATTCGGATCGTCGGAATTCGGCGGGTAGAATATTCGAGTACTGCGAGAGAAGATCGGGGCTAATGAGTTTGGCAGAAACAAGATGCCCCATCACAAATTCTTGTATGCCTTTGCTGCGAATAACATGAAGCAGCAGAACAATTCCGACGCACAGAGCGTTGACCCCACCGTTCTTCCCGGAGCCTCCGCCGCCCAAAGTAATGGCGACTTGGACGTGGGCAAGGTCGATTGCAAAGTTTTGTGCCCACGTCCACATGAACAGGCCCCAGAAGAGAAGGCAGAACCCGTCCATGGCGATCATAGTCCCAAGAGAAGGCGTCCCGGCCGGACCTTGGAAGATGTCAAAATTTGACGACAAGGAACCAGCAGCGGCGCCACTTGGAGGCATGAATGTCAGGGACGCGAACAGGAATTGAACCAGGGTCAGGACCATCGGCGGAAGTTGTAGCAGAAAAATCAGAATGGCAATCGTGTCGTACATGGGGCACGACTTGAGTATCGTGGACGCGAGTTGGAGCGGGTTTATTGAAGCGTTGGAACCAGATCGTTTGGTAGTGCCATTGCGAGAGGCCGAACTTGTCATGCCGCCATTATGCGGCACGGCGCCGTTGGTTTCGCCGCACGCCATGTCCGCCACACCTTTACTATGCCCATTCACCAGCCCACGCACATTGCCATCGAGCTTGGTCCCATCCACACCCTTGCACACGACCGCCGGAGAGGTGACCGCGGGGTCACTAGTGGAACGAGACGAGGGCAGGTCGAAAGGAGCAGAGGCGCCCGAGCCGGGAGCG
This sequence comes from Penicillium canariense, assembly GCF_028826845.1. NCBI lineage: Eukaryota > Fungi > Ascomycota > Eurotiomycetes > Eurotiales > Aspergillaceae > Penicillium > Penicillium canariense. The sequence goes on from NW_026622729.1 coordinate 1,562,944, forward strand.
TTGCCGTTGCCGGGCGAGCCGTTGAGATGGCTGTTGGACTTCTGCTTGGTTACTTTCTTGCCGGGACCGACGAGGCCATTCTCGTGTCGATTGCTCTGATTCTTCCTGCCCGCAGCGGATGAGCGTGGCATGGACGAGGGAGCCGAAACCCAGGTCCGAGTCAGCTTGGCGGGATGAGGCCAAGGACTGGGACCAGGCTGGAAGGAGCGAAAGGGGGAGGGGGCGAAGGGATCGAGGTCGATGTGAACCCAGGATCCGTTCGGGAAGAATGAGGATGAGAGGGACGAGGGGAAGGGAGGGGGAAAGGGAAAAAGAGAAGTCGAAGTCGATGCGGTAATACGAGAAGGGGAAAGAAGGAAAAGTCCCGGTGGAACTGCGGCAGTATGAAGTTGGTTGGAGAGAGGAAAGAAACAAAAATGCGGTATCGTATGGTAACAGGGCTGTCGATCATACAGGCTGCCCTTTCTGGGCAGGCGGTACCACCCGCTTTTATGGCGTCCACCATGAAACTTTTGAAACCGACGGACTAGAGATGAAACGCATCTCGATCGCACTATATACACCGTGTATATATCTCAGAAGTCCTCGATGATTGCTCAATAAAAGCCTAGGGTAATCAGCAATTGATTTGGTGTGTCTTAGTATTTAACAGTTCCCATACGTACATGGAAACCTACAGTACTGTAGTATTTAGGTTGAATCAGGTCGATCTTTATACCGTGGACTTTTCCCCCATTCGGCGCAGGTCACCTGCTTGCTGCACACCTGCGATAGCGACGCCTTCTCACCCAATCCTCAACGGCAGGGAAACGGCCTAACCGACATGTATTTTCGTCTCAAAGTCCTGGCGCCGTTTGTATTGCGATTTCGGCATCGGACTTCGTCCCATCGCAGCGACGCAAGATGAATATATATACACCTTTCGGCACGGAGAAGCCACTAGGGCCCACCGTAACCACGAGCCCAGACTAACCTGATGGTGAATCCTATCCAGCACCCACAATCGCCATTTGCTACCAAGCCTTCACTGACGATCTACCGCTCTCTAGGCCGCCTGCTGCGGGGTCGTCCTTGCACCAGTTCTGGGGCATGCATGGCGACACGAGTCCTCCAGATCGACCTTTTTCATTGGAGGGGATTCCTCAGTGATGAGCGCAGCTGCAGGAAATCCGCAATCACACCGGCCGAGTACCTTTAACGAGTTTGAATCGCACAATTTGTCATATCTCCTAGGGTTCTACCAAAGTAGCTACTCACTGTCTTCACATGCTCGGCTATCTCGTGCCTGGAGAGGCCCCGCTCAGCCATGGCTAACATGCGATCCACCCTCCTGTGCAGACTCGAGTGGATCATGAGGAGCGACACAATTCTCTAACCTACAGACAGTCCCAGGGCAGATCTCCGACAACCGGAGGTGTGTGGAGAAATGCATCTCGCAATCGGCACACAATCTGCTAGCCCATCAGGACATCAATTCCAACGACCCCTCCCCATGACAACAAATGCTAAGTCGACTTGGCATTGCAAGGTTCCCTCGTCGATCCGCCACAAAACGAGTAAGGATCAGCACCCGCGGCCAGCTGGTGGCGGCTTGGCCTCTGCCCACCTTTGCCTGCGCAGACCCTGCTTTGCGACGGGGATTCTTCAGGTCGATCGTCGACCGAAAATTATGTACAACTCATTCCAACAGTTGTCTATTCATCACGGTGAGTTTATCCGTGCCTTGCGCAAATTTTTTTCCTTTATTCAACCTTGACCTATTTCCGCGTTTTTGCGGAAGCCCCTAATCCCGAACGAGAGGCCGGATTTTTCCTTGGGTCCGAAAAACGGTTCGAGACAAGGTTATGGCGCCGATCCCTTCGCTAGCCCTACTTGTTCCGGGCTCTCTACTCCGTACTCCGTACTGTATATGAAAATTTAGTAATATTCACTGCATAAGAAATCTACTGTAGAACGAGAGGATTCTCAACGTGATAGTCTTTCGGCTACATTCCGACAAGGACGTCTACACTATGGACACTCGCTGATTTTGGCGGTGAGCTGTCCGAGGCGCAGACTTCTCCTCGCGTCAGCTTAGATGTCCGACCATGACGAGCTACCGATATTGTAACGCGTTTTTGGAGATTGTGGTGGACAGCTTACAGTACAGATGAAATTCCTGGAGGCCACCGACCCAGGCAACTATGCTTGAGTGTGACCGGTACGGTGGGTCGGGGCCTCTGAGCTAAAAATATCCTGGGAGACAAGCGAGGAGCTGGATGAATAGCAACACAATGTATAGACTCATATCAAATGGAAGCTCTCGAAGCCAGACGTGTAATCATGGGTTTCTAAGGTGAATGGTGTTTGTATCGCTGCATCCCAAGCATTCTGTTATGAACAAGAGTCAGTCAGCGAATTATTTCAAGTGGACCATGCAAGACACATACCCAGTCAAACGAGCCTGAGAAGTCCCAGATATCTTGCATCGTAATATCTTCACTAGGAAGCCCCAGACTAGACAATGAGCGTATGTTGCCAACGGGGCCACACCCAGGAAGAGATCTATCTGCAGGGAGCAACTCTTCCTCGTCGATATCTGGGGTGTGAGATAAGCAGTAATTTAAAAGCCAATAGCACGCCAAACATACCTGCAGTGGTGGCTTGGTATTCTTCTCCATTTGAGTTTCCATTCAAGCCACATCCGCCCTCCGCGGTCTTCGTCATTCCGGCACTCCCTGTTACCATATCATTTGTCGGATAATTGGTATACTGCGTCCTTGGCACATTTGCTTTCTCTAACATAACAGTGATAGTTTTAAAGGCCTGCATTGCTTCTCTGGATTTGTCTTTGGAAGCATCCCATATGCTGTGCGAGATTTGGAGAGCATGAACAAGCTCCTGAACATAAATATTCTCCTGCCGGGAACCACTCAAAGAATCATCTTCGGGAACGTTCTTGGAACAAAAGTGAAGCTCGAGGCAAACTATTACGGCAGCCAAAATGAAGTCATGACTGTTGAGGGACGTGACAAACCACCGATTCTGGCCCAGCACTCCTCCAGGTTGAGTCTGAGTATCAATGTCCGCTTGGTACTTCAACAGCTTCACCGCTGCATCAATGCAAATAGCCCGAGAATTGGGATGCAGCGGCTTCGCAATATCTTCCGTCAGGTACTTGCGATGTAAAACACAGCGGGCCTTTTGGGAGACAATTTCCAGCTGATACCGTCGCATGATGATATGAGGCATCTCGATTATCGACTGGGATATGCCGCGGAACCGGAGATGCTGGGGAATAGATGCACAAGCGTCGCAGAGTTGTCTATCAAGTTGGAGAACGGACTCATATGAGTTCGGTTGTGTAGACGCGACATGGTCCGTGATGATGCCAAAGACAGCCACAATGCGGCTCTTAGCGACGAGGTATGATACCAGTGTGGACTCAGTCTCCGGTCGGGGTGGCGGTAGTGTTGTAGAACCATCGTCAAAGTCCTCATCTAGCAAATTGCAAGGAAACTCTGTGTCTGTGAGCTCATTCTTCAGCATTCGCGGGAGTCCCATCTGAAACGAAAAAAGCGTATCCAGTTGGGCCAAAAACGTCCAGACTCGTCGTCTCATTTCTCCTTGGAAGCATGACAATTTCGGGTATCGGGCTGGATCTCGATGTAGGCCCATCCGCATAGCAAGTCGCATAATGATGCCCAACAAGATCCAAATTTCATGCTGGGGGTCCTGGCTTTCGAAATATTCTGCGTACGTGTACAGCATCAGAGTTTCAATGGTATATTTGGAGGGGGTCGTGTATTTCGCATCAACCAAACAGCGAGCGGCTTGAACCCGGAATGTGTCGCTGGTTTGATGGATATGCCGGATTGAATCCGACGGTTTGTCCTCTGAGCGGTGGTGAAGATGAATCGCCAAGCACATAATAGTGAATAGAAGGCCCAGCCATGTGGAGCCCACAGTTTGCGGCTGTTCCCAGCATTGCTCGTACTGTGACAAACAAGTGTTAGTATCCTAAAAGCCAGGAATAGATCTACGACAAACTTCTCTTTGGAATGTCGGCGCATGGATCAAAACTGGGCTCTTTTTCAGCAGAGTAAACGCCAGAGATGAGAGGTCAACATACGGACTCCAGGCTCCATGGAGTTGAAGAATAAAGACACTAAGCGATCTACTACTGGTCTGGACGGAATCACAGCGATGGCGTCGTCTTTGTTGAACGGTGCCGAAGACCCGATCAACAAGGCTGGCCCTCTTGCTGGAGAGGCCGATACACTGTCTGAATCCAAGATATCGGATTCAATACATTCTCTGATTTCCGCAATCTTATATAGTGTTAGCAGCGCGCAGAAATAGGGTCCAAGACCGGCTAGTAATCTCTCATACATTATGTTGAAGTGCGGCCCAGTGTGCCTCAGAGACATAGCTCGTCCCTGCATCCTCAACTCGGATTCTCCCGAAGGCCCCGGCAACATCATCACCAGTATTTCTTGACTCAGCACTACTGGTGTTGGACCTCGAAGTACTCTCTGGGCTAGGCAAGCTGTCGTCTCTACCCAGCGACGCAACCAGGCCTTCTAGCTGACGAACGCGGTCTTTTAGTTGCTTCGTCGAGCGGGTCTGACCGGAGCGTTGAGATGGCTCTGGATGTATAAAAGTGCAGATGAGACCCCTTTTATTACAACTGCTGCATGGACGGAGGCGATCGCATCTTAGTCTATATGGCTTATCAGTCAGAAGCCCTGCAAGACCTTCATTGCCTTCGCGTCAGGGGCTGAACGGTCAATACTTCTTCTGTCTGCAGGAGGTACACGATAAAATCATGCGGGGAGAAGAACGATTCACAGAGCTGGTAGACTGCATAGACATAACGACGTGAGCTTCCCTGTATCTAGAGGATCTTGTCAACGCTCCGAGTCCTAGCAATTAAGACAGAAGTAAGCACGATTCGGGGCGGAGGTTTCGCAACCGCAGCAACTATTTTCCGCTGAGCTTATGCAGCGTCCATGATCGAGAATTTGCTGAATTTTTCAGAGAAAATTTCACTTGATTCTTTCCACTCGAAAGAGCAAGCCGTATGAACCTCTGTGCCACAATTAATGGTAAACGCCACAGGAAGGGGTCCTTTCTGCCTCAAAAACCATGCCGTAGATCTCTCTGACTGCCACAATACTGAAGGTAGCTCGAGAAGGATTTCCCATCACCCATTGCTTTAGGCTCCTGACAAGTGCAGCCAGAATTTTTACATGGAGTCTCAAAATGCAGCTAGATGGTCAACAATTGCCTTGAAGCTGGTTTATACACCAAGTTAGCGGACACTCGCCCGGCCAAAAATTTAGAAAACAAATCCATTGACATTCTTCTCTTTTTCCAGATTCCATGCTCTTTCGATCAGCTGGTCAACTTTCTTGGTATCTGTGACTCCGCCAAACTGAGCGAGAGTATGAGCTTTTCTTTTGATTTCATCCCTTGAATAACTGCTGTTAGTTCATATTCAAACATACTGTCAACGTCCAATGCAACCTACCTTGTCAATGGGAGTTCTGGGTCTCCCTTCGCGAACTGGACCGACTCGGTGTACGTCTTTCCAGAATGAGTAGTCACGATGACCGTTCCCTGCCACTTCTCAGGGAATGCTCGGTCAATTTCCGGGTCTAGTTCCATTTTCACACGTTGTTGGAACTTCCGCAGCGAGGAATCCTCCAGATCATCTTCTGTGAAGTCAGTGATCATCGCCTGGCCTTTCTTGGCAGTTACAGCCAGCACAAACCCCATCGAGAACTTGCTCTGATGCACCGTCTCTCCTCTTCCAGTCATGCCGAGTACATTGATGGCAGCCTGGTAGGTGCGAGAGGTTACAGACTCAATATCATGGAACCCAACCCCGTTCTTCTTCATAAGATTTAGCAACGCATCGGCACTAGGATGAGTATGCCGACATGATGCATGCCATTTGAAGCTAGAGCGAAGGACTTCATAGCTGGTACCAAGATCTCGGTCAATAGCTTCGGGGTTTGTGGTGCCCGGAACCAGTGCGACACCCATTGCCCGTGGTCCCTCTAGAATGTCTCTAGTGCCGAGAAGGCCATCACGAGCAGTATAAGCGGCAAAAATTCCATCAAAGCAGGCTTTGCCAGTATGCACTTGCTTTGAGTGCGTTGCGTCCATCAAAAACTGCCAAAGACCTGCCGCCTGAGTGCCAGCTGTTCCAATTGCAGATAATGTTTGGTCTGCATCAAGTTTCAAAAGGCGTGCTGTGCAAGCCGCAACTCCGATAACTCCACCAGTTGCGGTAGAATGGAAGCGCTGCGTGAAATTTAGCCAGTCATACTACAACATGTTGAATAACAGCAACATACCTCATAGTGACTTTTACCCAAGTATTCTCCTACTCGACAACCGACTTCATAGCCGACAACACAGGCTACAATAAAATCTTCACCAGTGGCATCTACCTCTTGCGCTACAGCGAGGGCAGCGGGATATATAACAGTGGCCTGTAAATTAATCAGCATGGATGGGCCAGAAGAACACATCTTGTAGGGCTTAGGGCCCAATCCACTGAGCGAGACCTACAGGGTGAATGATACTTCGGTTGTGAAGATCATCCTGTTCCACGACATGGGAGGAGGCACCATTCACCAAACTAGCGAATGCCGGACTGGTTGTGAACTTCAACGATCCATCCACTAGTTCACTCTTCCCGCTGGAAGGACCCATCTGAGATGCAAATCGTACAATGGCCGAGACAGCTGGATGATGACGTCCTGCAACAGTACATCCTAGCCAGTCAACAAAGAAATCCTTAGTTTTCTGGATTACATCTTCAGGGAGATCCTCAAATTCAAGATTCGCAGCCCAGCTCGCCAGGCGCTCAGTCCGCGTCCCGCCAGATAGCCGCGAAGGAGTTGTATCAGCCATGGTCAGTCAAGGTCCGAATGATCATATGATTTTCCGGGAATCTAGCGACCCAAGATATGGATGGTGTTCCGAATGCTTTGTAGAACGTGAGTGGTATCTCCGAGGTTGGCCAGTTAATCCATCGGGAACATCACCTTCCGAGGTAAAGGCCGAGAAGGCGACTGTGTGGGGTATAAGTGGCCGTTTTTACCCAGGACACCCCAACTTGGGGGAGCCAACAGAGAGCGCGATGCCATATAGCCGACCTAATGCGGGGCAACCATGTGGGGTTGAAAAAAGACCAAATTGAGGTGCCTCAAAGCAAACCACCAGCACCTCCGCACTAGAACTCTCTTCTATTCGGTGTATCGAATAACAGATGCGTGTAACTCGTTAGCCTGATATTTACTTGCGTAATATTGTTTCTGCGGAACTTTGATCCCGCTGCTGATCTGTCTTAAAGATGTTCCTGTCACAACGGGATAACTGCAATGCAAGTAGATGAATAAGAACCTCGTCAGGTACCAATTATTGTCCACAATTTTTAAGTCCTATTTAACACATCGAGTATGGTTCAATTCAATGGCTGTATGCGACATATTTCCCATCATCTGCACAACTGATTTGGTGACAGGTGGTAATCACGCAGGCCAAGACCTAACGTTAAATATGAACAAGCTGCTTTCACCCAGTGGAATTCAAGCCTTCTAGCCTTGACTCTTGTATGCATAGTTTTTGTTGTCTTACTGCTGCAGCAGTTGCACGAGAGCTGAGCACCAGAACTGGGGCAAAGCCCCTTAGCGCCGGCCCGGAGATGCTAGCGCCGGAGACGGCTCGGGTCCGTTATCAAGCTCAGCCTGCGAAGTATAGCCGGAGCTGTGACATTCATCTCCGGCTGTACTTAGAGGTACTAGGGTATATAAGTATTTGGAAATAGTTTCTTGAAATACCCTTGTCAATCAATCTCACGCTCATATTTCTATTTACTATTCAAAAATGTGTACCCCTATCAACCAGATCTTTCCTCCGGCACCAACATTCGTGGAGAAAGACATTCCTGACCTCGCAGGTAAAGTAAGTAGAAAATAGAAAACGAATGATCTGTTACCACGAGATTATTGACCCCTTCTTCAGGTTGTAATAGTGACCGGATCAACCTCGGGCGTGGGCTATGAAACAGCCAGTATCCTCTATTCAAAAAACGCCACCGTCTACATTGCTGCTCGTTCCTCCGAAAAAGCTGAAAAGGCAATCAGCTTGATCAAACTTCTCCCTGAATGCTCAAACAGCCAAGGTCACCTGGCATATCTCCCACTCGACCTTTCGGACCTGAGCAGTATCAGAAGCAGCGTGGATCAGTTTCTTGCACAACAAAACCGGCTAGATGTTTTGATACAAAATGCGGGGGTAATGACACCCCCAGCAGGCAGCAAGACTAAACTGGTGTGTACAAACATTTAATGACATGCTCGAATGTACTCACCTTTGATAATAGGGTCACGATCTCGAAATCGGAACGAATTGCCTAGGACCATTTCTCTTCAACACGCTGCTTCGTCCAGTACTCAAAAGGACCGCAGCAAACGCGCCCGCTGACAGTGTACGCGTCATATGGCTCTCTTCTATGGTTGTTGCTTCTGTTCCACCGGGAGGGATTATCCTTGACAAACAAAGTGGCCAGCCACAAGTTCTCAAAAGTGCCATGGAGAATTATATGCAAAGTAAGGTTGGCAATCTTTTCTTTGCCAGTGAGATGGCAAGACGGCACAACGAGGATAGAGTTATTCACTTGGTACGCTAAGCATTCTAAAAGAGGATTTAAATTGAAACAGGCACTGACAAGACCCAACAGAGCGTCAACCCGGGACTTATGAAGACTGAGCTTCAGAGAAACAGCCCCGCCATCCAAAGCATGATTATGGTATGTGTTATTCTGATGCTCCTGCCTTGTAAGAACTAGCTGAGTCTGAGGTTCATAGGGTGTTGTTTTCAAAGCTCCTCGATATGGGGCGTACACTGAGCTCTTTGCTGGATTCTCTCCGCAGGTGACTTCTGCCCAGAACGGATCATTTGTTATTCCATGGGGTCGATTTGGATCGATCCCTTCCCATATTGAGAAATCCTTGGAGCCCCCCAATGAAGGAGAACCAAGCGTTGCAGAACGCTTCTGGGGCTGGTGTGATAAGGAGACAGCTCCTTATCAAAAAGGACTTGCCAGGTGATCCTCTTTTGTTAGTTTTATGTTTGGGCCTTCTCTTTGAATTGACAAGATTATTGTCGCGTTGTAATTTGATATATAATTCGATATAAGCCTAGTCACTTTTCGAGAGAAATATGTAGATCAAGTCAGGGCGAAAGCGAAGTCTCCAAGTCTATCTCTGACGATACGAACATCAAGCTGTATTGCCGAACGCGAGGATGAAAGATTCGTGCACAGGTGAAATGAGGTAGACTGGGAGTGTCTATATTTCAATATTCTAAGAAAATAACACGCTACCAATCAACATCGACTAAACAATGCAGACAGACGTAACCCTCCATGTCGGCGAGCCACTTGTTAGGGTCTATACCAACGCCTCAGCAATGGATACTGGTTTTCGATCAGGTTATGATGAGAGTACGTATCTGCCGTCGCTCAAATAATATCTACCGGAAGAGAGACGGCTGACGATTCACGACAGAAATGTAAGGACCTCGTATTCACCAACATTCATGGGGCTTCGATTTTGGAAGAAGGAAATAGACTGAGTTCACCTACCTACCCAGTTGGATAAGTTCACCAAGAAAGAAGGCAAAGGCGGTCCCGCCCCACCCAGGTTCCGGCCAGTAGAAACGGTGAGTATGGTCATTTTCGCATTGCAGTATACTTTGTATGCTCTCATTCTTGGCTCGATGGGTAAGCTCCTGGCGGCGAGAGACCATGGCTTTCTGGAGTTGTTTGTATAATACTTTTTTTTCTGAGTAATATGCTTGAGACTTTGCCCACTATTTCCTTTCCTGAGATAACATGCGAGCCAGATGACACTGATTGCGCATACATATATGTGCTAGCAGAATTGATATCATATAAATCAAGTGTCATCAATGCGCCCTTCTTATGATGCTGATCCTGTATCCTCAACCGCATCTGGACGGTCCCAACTCTGAACCTCCAGGGTCCGTACACCGCTCTCAATTTCCAAAATGCGGTCTTGCCAATCTTTCTGTGCTTTTTCCTGCAGTTCCCAAATAGTCTTGAATTGATCAAAGATAAATGGTGGTAGCTCTGGAGTCTTGCGGTTCTTCTTATAGTCATAGGTGACAATGTCCTCATGGCAACGAGCCGCGGGGCGCTGACGAGCTTCTGACAGAATCATTACTTGTAGCTGAAATGCGGACTGGGATGATAGAGCTGATGATGGATCAGGAACGAGTTTTTGGTACACAGTAATCTTGTCTGGCCATGTCATGGGCTTTAGGGAGTTGGTTAGTAAAGTAGTTCGTTGCAGAGGTGGTCTCGTGGTGACCCACAAACTTATAATCAACTTTAATGCTTCGCAAGATAAGCCCAATTCCTGTGGAGTTGAGCAGGTTGATCCATTCACTTTTGTTTGCGGGGTCGATGTGGATGCCAATATTGCGTGTCCAATTCACCCGGGCGGTTTCGGCGTATCGGACATAGGTGACATTGTTGACATGACCCATGACATCCTGATCACGTACATGTCAGCGGCACTTCTTCCTATTCCTGCGAACACGGCGGCCCGATAGTTATGGGTCCATACCATCTCTCCCCAGACCACGTTGTGTCGATACAAGCTCCGCCTCCTCTCGTCGGTCAAGAATCCCTCACTGCCTGCGATCAATTCGCGCCAGTCCCGAGCCAATTGCTGCAAAAGCTTGCCGGCATCGTCAATTTGATTTGGTTTGAGACCAAACATCATGCACCGTCCGATTCGCCGCTTCATCATGGTGAGCCATCGCGGATCGATAGTATGGGGTCTAGTCCCGAGGTTCTCCGGGGTGGTGGCGCCGCCTGTCTTTACAGGGACGGTTGCGGAGAAGAAGCGAGGCGACGAGGCATAAAAGGAGATAATTGGGCCAGGCAGGGGCCTCCGTAGAGCTAATCGGGGTATCATGGTGGGTGGGTGGTGTGGGGAGGGAAGTTGAATCAGATAGTCGCGGACCAGGCACATTCCCGAAGCTCGGGCCCAGAGCTCGGCTAGAACCCCGCGAGTAACCGTGGCGTGCTCAAAAGGCGCGGTAGGCTTTGCCATCAATCTTGAGATGGCTACCCGTCGTAAAGGGTGTCTATATGACTCACTCGCGAGGTGCCTGATTTTCTACATGGGGACTTTTGATTTCCGAAGGGAGATAAAGGACTGAACAGGTACGCGACAGCAGCCTTTCGAATCTTTGGAGACCATACGGAGTTAGAGTACATCCGGACCGCGACTGGGATTGGCACCAAATTCCGTCTTCCTAGAACATAGCTGGCAGTTTATTTCCAAGTACGATCTGAGCTGTGCCACATTCACATCACAGACTTGGATGCAATTCGCCACGCTTTTCCATAGTTCTTTTTCCCTCCGGCGCTGGCCCTGCAGCTGATAAACAGCGGCCCGAGCTCTCTGCACTGCCCGACGTCACCGATAACCGCCGAGCTTTTCTCCAACTTCCTCCCACCCTCTGCTATATAGCACTATCCTCAAGGAGACTATCCAACCCTCTAACACAAGCCCCGACTGGCAATTCTGCGCAGATTGGCTGTCTGTAAATGCGGTAACCATGGTCAACGCTGAGCTGCGTCGGCAGGTCATCAACGTCTACAAAGGTACGCGCACATCCATGACTGCCCACACAGGATCATCTGCATACTAATGTTGCGATGAGAGCAACAGAGCTTCTATGGTTAGGGCGCGAGTATCCTCTAGGCTACCAGTATTTCAGAGATCGACTCCATCGTGCGTTTGTGGGCCAGGCACATATTACGGACGAGGAGCAGATCCGGAAGGGAATCGCTAGGGCCGAGTTTGTGAAAAAAGGTGAGCTCTTCTGTCTCCGCAGCTCGCTTATATCAAATTGAGAGTTTGCTGAAGTTACTGACTTCCATCCTAGAGGTCGAAGCACTGTAAGGGCAAAACATCCCTTCCAATCCCACCCCCTACCCCTCCTTCCTACGGACACCCGAGCTATGCTCTCCCGAACTACCTTGCCTACCTTCTTGTACTCATAGAATACTTGACTTCAAAGGCGGCTCGTGCCTGGGAGACATTCATTGAGGTCATATATCATTTTTCTATAAACCGCCGCCCGCTCGGTGGGCAGCACGGAGCCGGGCGCACTTCTTCCGTCTTTACCAATTCGCACATTCTGTCATACATCATAGCATCATGCGACCACAACTTTCCTCCCTCGGCACAGACATTTTTGGACGTGGATGAACATTGACAATGAACCAAACTCCAGGTATTACTTGAAGCGGTATCGGACACTTAAGCAGCGGTATGAGAGTAGCTGAAAGCCAAGCTGCCAGGGAAACCGAGCCCGAACCTTCTCGACGCAGAGAACCCCATTGACATGCATCCTGAAAAAGAAAAAAAAATCTAAATGAAAAAAAGACCGGGAAAAGACCAGAAAGAAAAAGATATAAAAACACAAATGGAAAATCACAAATTTGGGGGTATCACCATTACGAAGCGCACTCAATGATCAATGTTTTTTCTTTGCGCCCACCAAAACACCAGAATTGACTCATGGACCTGGAGGGGGTCTATCTCTTTTGACCCCACCAGGCACTCACTTCGAGACACTCGCCGCTGGCGAGACCGCCCTTTGGAAGAAGTCCGTGGTCATCGCTGCCCACCATCGGTCCCACTCGTCGCGACCCTTCCCACTGGTCTCCATGAGCATGGGTTCCATGCCCTCAATCATCTGGACCACGGTGAGAAGGGCGGTCCGTCGGAGGGAGAGCTGGTCCGCGGTCAAGGTCTTCCGGGCGCGGCAGCCCTTGGAATCTTGGCCTTGGCCTTCTCGCTCCCAGCGCGGCTCCCCCAGCGGAATAGCGATGCGGCGGCTGTCGACATTCTCCAACAGATCCACCTCGGAGTTGAAGGCCAGGCCCGTGGTGGCGCATGGGAGGGCCGTGAGTTTGCGCCGATCGAACGCCTTCTCGACCCAGGAGTTATAATCGACCAGGTATTTGTTCTGTGCTTGGGTGAACGGCGTGGCGGGAGAGAAGGTATAAGTGGCGGTCGAATCGGCAACCTCTTGGTCCCTCAACGAGGCTTTCCGAGCCGGCGCCGGATTCGGGAGCAACGAGCGGAATACCCAGTCGGAGTCCCATACTTCCAGGATTCCACCCGATTTCAAGACGCGCAGGGGCTCTGACAACCCCGAGGCCTGCTGGGCCGGACTGGACGGGGTCATCCCGGCATCCTTGATAAAGACCAGATCGAAGTAGTCGTCCGGGAACGGCAGGCGGGGCTTCCGCAGATCATGTCGTTTGAACTGCCAGTTCATGCCCTGCTTGCGCAGATCGGGAGCCAGCGTGACTAAGTCGATCCCCACGAACGCCACGTTCGGGTGCCCACGGCGAACAAAGAAGTCGTGGCACAAGCCAGACCACAGCCCGGACCCGCAGGCGAGATCCAGGACGCGTTTCGGCGGGTGATGGGCCGAGTGGGGATTGCAAAACGGGCCATCAAAGATGCGCAGCAGCATCATCGTGCGCAGGCTCTGGCGGTGGATCTCGAGCAGGTCGCATGGCAGCGGATAGATGTTTTCGGGGTCGCGGAGATAGGTGCGGTCACCCTGGTGCGTGAGCGGGTAATTGTTATAGTCCGTGAGGGAGGCCAGGGACGAGGAGGAGGCGGCCGCGAAGGTCGAGCTGAGGTTGGAGTGAATGTCCGAGGCGGACGTCGTGGCGCCCACGAATGAAGCCGTGCCTGCCGACATCATATCCATTACTTCAGGTGCATCGATCCCAGGCGGTACTGCTTAGAGCGGGTTGCGGGTCGGGGGCATTCTCAGCGCGACGGGTCGGTGCTCATGAGCTGGGAGACATGCTTTGTCTGAGCTGGTCGGCAATGAAATTGGAATTGGAATCGAAACCGAAACGCATGCAGGTCCGTAAGGTGTCCAGTCACCGCCCCAGGAAGGAGTCTCCGTAGGGTAAATAAAAACTATGGCAGGGCGAATTCCCGGAGGGGATCGAAGCGGGTCGGAAAATATTCTTTGTTAGTGTAGTGTAGGGCGGGCGCAACGATGCGAAGAAAATTTCGACGGGCGTTTTCGACCAGGACGCAGGCTACATTCGAGTCCTTCACGAGTTCTGTTATCTGCACAAGAAACTCCCCAATCGCACTTGAGGTTCAGCGACGAGATTCGAGAGAAGGTGGGAGGAGGGGAGGCAAAAGAAACCGGTCTGGGGAGAGGAAGCCGCCGTCTGGTCCCAGCGACCCCTGGATCGAAGTGGCATTGAACTTCGCGGGCTCCACTTGAGTCCAGAAGGGGGGCTTGTTCACGTAACGAAGAACTCACTAACCGCAGTAATATTGATTGGGTACAGTTGGATACAGTTGGATACAATTGGATACAATCGGATACATGAGATACAGTACATACTGTAGGTGACGGGGGGTCGACGGTTTGGCGTCGAGACTATCGTTCTGCACGAGCTGCATTGGGAATTAGGGGTCAGGAGAGGGTCCAATGCCATGTATGTTTCGGCTAGCTGCTTTGCGGGAGAGTCGGCGAAGGAATGGCAGAGTCCTCGAGTCCTCGTCTTGGTCTGAGAGGTGTCAGGGGAGGTGGTTTGGAGGCTTGCACCACTGGCCTCTGGTGCCACACTCTGGGCAACACTCTGGGGGCACGCGACGTCGGCCGTGAAAACATTCCTCCACTAGGCAAAACAGAGTCCCGGCCGGAGCTTCCTAACTGGGGCCGGTATTACGGGAACGCCGTCGACACTGTGGACAGGTGGACTCTAGGCGAACTGCGTAGTTTGAGACTACTGGAATCAGGGACCTCCGAGACCTCCGCGACCTCCGCGACCTCCGCGACCTCCGCGACCTCCGCGTGTACTCCATGGGATGTGAGTTTGTGGTGGACAAAAGGTGAAGCTGAATGGTTGACATCATGAGTCGACTCGGTGCCACGGACCGCGGGGCGCTTGTGCCACTCGTCCCAGCTTTTCGTAACTCGCCGGATCAGGCAAATGGCTGATCCTGTCGCGAACTATACCCCGGAAGGGGAACTTGTTGATAGTTTGTCTCGACCTGTCTGAACCGAAAGAGACCCGCACTGTAGTACGCTCAACAGCGAACTACTCCGGACATATGAGACACGAGAAAGCACGGGAAGATCGTGAACCATAAACCCCCTTTCGAATCCATTTTGCCTCCTCGCCACTGCCCCTCCCCGAGGGGCCCCACCCGACGATACTTGACGTCCCCAAATCCTCCAGCAGGGATCTCCCGCCGGTGCGTTTCACACGTGCAGGCTGGAGGGGGGCTGGAGGCAGGTCTCCATGCAGAATTGTGTTTGGGCTCTCACGAGGGGGAGAAACTTGATTTGAGCCGGAGAGTCCATTCCGGTGTATTCGGGATACCCGGGTTCTCCTGCAGGAATTGCGCACCCGGACAAAAGTACAGCCAAGGCCTAGGTCCAGTACAACCGGTATTCGCGGGGACAGTACGAGTACACGGAGATCCCTGCCAGGCCCCGTCCCAAGCGTCAGGTACCCGGGGCTTCACTGGCGATCGTTAAAGACTTTAGCCTCCGCCTTACCGTTTTATGTGATACCAGGCCCCTCCTCCTCCCCCTCCCCCTCCCCCTCCCTGGGAGCCCTACGGAGAAGCGATGGGTTCCCAGGCAACGTCGGCTCTCTTATCCTGGCGCTCCGATGCTGGAGCCCGCTTTCGGTCGCCCAGTCCAATGGTTCGATGTGTCCCCGTGATCGGTACAATATGCGCCGCCTGGTACCTGCAGGACTTGGACCGTACGTGGATCGACGCCATAACGCCCCTGCCACGTACTTTGAGGCGAGGAGCAGAGTGACCATACTGAACACCCCTCATTCTCTGGACTCATCATATTCGTTGTCGTCCTTTTGAAGTTCCCGGGCCTCGCAGACGGAATACGAGTCTGGGATGTGTCTGCTGTTTCTACTGGCTGGTGATAGCTGATGGGTGCCGCCTTCATCGCCCTGACGGTCATAGTCGCCGTACCTCGAGGCAACCTTGCCAGGTATCATCACAAGGACGGCTTCGTGCAGTGCATGCAGGTGGGGCTCTCGTTGCAACTGAGCAGATCTGCACGAAGCGCATCCTGGCATGCCGAATTTTGGGTTTGGGTTAAGATCGATAGTGTCGATTAATAGCCTGTGTTTATGCTTCCGAGCATGGTCAGCTTTTACCGAGGGGTCGCGGGATTGGGTGGCCTGGCGGTTTGCCACACCACTAAGCACCAACTGACCCCGATTTTTGGGGTGACCATTGGCTGCGTGTCACCCTGCTACTGTAGGCTGAAAATTGAGGTCCACTGTAGATTAGGTATCGCCCTCCCTAGCCTATATTCTCCGTGCAGTTATGAGAGGCGCAGCGGGGTGCACTCTGCAGAGCGATCTCTGAGCATGTGTACTGTGCCTTTGCAGTGGGGGCTCATACCATGCCAATTGGGTTAACTTCATGTAAATAATTTCTATTGATTATTACATGTAGCATGTCAGAACTCTGCACATCGTACACTCGATTATTCCCTGAGATGCGTAGGTAACGGCCCCCTGGTACCTAGTTCGATCGTATCCAGTGAGGCAACGCATCAAATGTGATACCAATCCTCCCTGTGATTTTTTCTATGTGTTTTGTTTGTGCCTCTTTTAGCATGTCCATCGTGGCGTAGTTGACTAGGTATCCTTTAAGTCCTCATAACCGGAAAGGCTCAAACCCAACTCCGTATAGATTTCAACAAGTCGACAGTGGCCAGGTATATTCGATGTAGAATGTAACGCACCCTACATCGGCCTCGCTGATATATAAATCGTACAGGACAGATACCTAGAAAACCTGAGGGGGCGAGTAAGCGTTGCAGACCGAGGAATTCTGGAAAGGTGTGGTGCCTAGAAATGGAGCAAAAGAGAATAGAGAGCAAAGGAAGCATATGTGGTATGGGCCACGATGGATGCGAGCTATCCCATGACGCTATGAGAGATTATCTCCTCCCGTCCTTATCGTGAGGTTGACGTTTGGAACACAACGTGCTCGCACCTTCGCGATTCCGCCTCAGGTACGAATCTCTCCTTCTCGCAAGATACATGTCCATGCCATTGGTTTTGAACTATGATCCAACTTTCACTTCCTTTGAATGTTGGAAATCCGGACATGATCCAATCCGCCACGGTGAATTGGCATTCTTGCTGAAGGTGGCTCATTGACATGGCCGAGGTGAGGACTACGCAAGTTCACGGCTATAGAGTGAGAACAGCCCCCTCCATTCCCTTCTATATTTGTTGACAACTGATGCTAAATGGGAGCAATTGCCAGGAACCCCACTACGACCCCAAGTGACCCTGGCCGGCGATTGTTTCATCCCATCAAGCGATCAACGACTGGCAGCCGGCCAACTCATGGAACCAGGCCATTTTCGTGTCGAATTGCAGCTATACAATGCCCAAGATACTAGGACTGATTCAATAAGTGGCTAGTCAGTGTTCACACTGGTGCATTTGATCATGCTCGTGGAACGGTTGGAGTTGGGGGAGCTGCGAGAGGGTTCGGCGGGCTTGGCGTGAATCATATCCGGTTGGGCGGTGTCACGTGAGGCGAACTCCCGCCTTCGATGCAAACCACCCTTCAAGACTGTCATCTCGACCCCAGCCGCTCTCTATCAGCCTCCAAAGTGAACAACTGTGCGATCTATCATGACTGTCTCATCCTTGTGTTTATGAGCTCCCCTCTAACTTGATCCCCTGCGACTAGCTAGACTGCGACTCGGAGTGCTTGTGACTCTTCCGCCCGCCTTCCGCCCTTCGGTATCGTTTGATCCAAACCAGCCCACGGAGTGCCAGCCTCCTACCCCTCCACCACCACTGCCGTCGCACGAGGTCTTTTGCGGCCAACCAAACCCCAATCGCGCTCTTCTAGACGGGGTGGTTCTGCCTCAGGACTCTATGTGGAAGAAGAGAAGAGACCGTGCTCGATCCTCTACTCCTCTCCTCACCACCACCTCCACTCCGAATCGCCTGCTACTCGCCCGCCCCCCGGTTTTTCGCCAGGGAAATAAGCTCCGGTCTCGTCTGCCCCGTTAGATGGCAGATGGTACCTACAGGTTCCAGCAGCCTGGGGCCGGGCAGTTCTACTTCCAAACACAACCGCAGCAGCAGCACTCGCACCAAAGAAACACCCTTCCAAACGGGACTAATTCGCCGGGTCGACTGAAGTTCAACCACAACACCCCCTCCCCTTCTCGATCGCCTCCCGTAAACCAATCAGCCTCGCTCAACCCATTCACCATGTATGGCCAGAGCCATCAAGGACAGCATGTCATGATGAATGGCGGTCAGGCCCATCAGCGGTTTGGAATGCAGATGCCCAAGTTTCAGTCGCAAAATCACCACCCTCACCATGCTCCGCAACCCGCACACCACCACGCACACCAACCTCATAGCCAACATGGCCTCGCCCACCAACAACACTTCCCGGCCGGCGCCCTTGCCACCACCACTCCGCATTTCACCTCCAACCACCTCCAGAATGGGGCGCCAACCGCCGGGGACGATGATATTGATGAATCGATGAACGAATTCTGGCAGGAGCAACTTCAGCTTGCGGCGGAGTCCAGGCAGGCCAATTCCCCTCACTACTACGCCCGGATCATGGCGCAGCAGTCCAAGGGGATCCAGATCATGCCTAGTCAAACCGACACCCCCGACCAGAAGGCCAATGGACAGAATGGAATTGTCGCAAGTAAGGCGGCCTCTCGGCAAGGTTGGAACGCCTTGGACTTTGGCGGACAGGGCCTGCGGGCCATGGCTACCTCCTTGTTCAACTACACCTTCCTTGAGAAGCTCTACCTCAATCACAACAAGCTGAAAGTGCTCCCTCCGGCAATCGGCCAGCTGCGAAAATTGACTCATCTGGATCTTTCCGGCAATGATCTCAACGAGCTTCCGGAGGAGATTGGCATGCTTACAAACCTCAAGAAGCTCTACCTCTTCGATAACAACATTCGCACGCTTCCCTACGAAATGGGCTATCTCTACCGGCTGGAAACGTTGGGCATTGAGGGCTGCCCCCTCAATGACGTTCTCAAGTCTCAAATCATGAAGGAAGGAACCAAATCTCTGATCAAGTACTTGAAGGAAGAGATGCCAGGTAAGCGACAGATTTTTGGCCCTTGGTGGCCGGTTTTTGCGGGGTAGATTTCGCTAATCCTCTTTTCCTCTCAACCGTACAGTTCACTTGCCTCCTCCAGATCGAGACTGGGTCATTCTCGACGAGACCGCGAGCTCAACCAACAGCCCCACCGAGAAGATCACCGTCCTTTCGTACAATACTCTATGCGACTCCTCCGCCACCCAGTCCCACTATGGTTACGCCCCCTCTCGTGTCCTCTCCTGGGAGTTCCGTCGCGAACTCATCCTTAACGAATTACGATCCCACAGCTCCGACATCGTCTGTCTCCAGGAAGTTGATCAAGGAAGCTATAACAACTTCTTCCGCGAGCAGCTTGCGTACAATGATTACAAAGGTGTCTATTGGCCCCGAGGGCGTGCCATGGGCATGCAGGAGGAAGATGCTAAGATGGTGGATGGTTGCGCTATCTTCTTCAAGGGCAGCAAGTACATTCTGCTGGACAAGCAGCTCATCAACTTCGGTCAAACCGCTGTCCGCCGGCCCGATGCCAAGGGTCAGGACGACATTTACAACCGCCTGTGGCAAAAAGATCACATTGCGGTTGTAGTTTTCCTGGAGAACCGACAGACGGGAGCGCGCTTCATGGTCGTGAATGCTCATCTCTATTGGGACCCGGCGTTTAAGGATGTCAAGCTCATTCAAACAGCCATTCTGATGGAGGAGATCACCAAGCTTTCTGATGGCTATGCGAAGTGGCCCGCGTGCATGGACAAGACAGCATTCCGCTTCTCAGAGGCAGAAAGCGGCCCTGAGAACACGCCGGTCGCCGAGCCTGCGCCATCGATGGAGTACACCAGTGGCGACCAGATCCCGCTCCTCATGTGTGGTGATTTCAACTCCAATCCTGGGTCTGCGGCATACAATCTCATTGCCAATGGACACCTCCCTGAAGAGCACCCCGACCTGGAGAAGCGACTGTACGGCAACCTCAGCCGCGTCGGCATGACGCACCCTTTCAAGCTGAAGTCGGCGTACGGCTCCATCGGGGAATTGTCCTTCACCAACTACACACCAGATTTCAAGGACATCTTAGACTACATCTGGTTCTCGTCCAATACGCTGCATGTCTCGGCGCTGCTCGGAGAGGTGGATAAGGAGTATCTTCGGCGGGTGCCTGGCTTCCCGAATTTTCATTTTCCTAGTGATCATGTGGCATTGTTTGCGGAGTTTACCGTTAAGGGGAAAAAGGGTAAGGTTGTGGAGGCGGATTTTGGACCGCAACGGCACTGATGAACCGGAGCATTTCGAGTCTTTTGAGATGGGTGTTTGTGTAGTCGGGTTCTGCTTTTTACTCACGTTTCCTCTTTTCTTTTCATGTTTGTTACCTCGGAATCTTCGGGGTGGCGGGTGGCTTAACTGGCCTGCTGTCTTTTGCCTCTGATGTCTTTTTTCCTCCTTCCTTTTCTTTGTTGTGTTCTTTTTTTTTTCTTTCTCGCCGTGATTATGAAGTCGTTTCTCCTTTTCTTCTCTCTGTCTCTCTGTCTTTCCGTCTTGCTCCCCCCTATCCCTCTGTCGCTACTCGGAACGTGCGTCTTCCAGTCGAACTGGCTCTCGCCTCGGCGGTGTTCTTGAGAAGTAGTCAACGGCGTCGCAGTCTCGCTATCTGTTGTCTCGCTCTCTCCCGCTCCCCACCTACCTCTTCTTTCTACTTTTGTTTACTCCGCTGCACGTCATGTTGGGGGTTTCCTGATATCTCTCGGTTTCATCTCACCTAATCTCTAACGTCATCTGAGACGGCTTCACGACGCTTAGGGCGGGTGGTTGGTGTTCAGGTGGAACAGGTGGCCGAAGGGCTTTCATGTGAGGTTGCTCTTTGTGTTTTTGCCTGGCGAAGGGAGTTTTTTGATCCATGTACTTGTCTGTCATAGCTCAGGTCCAGTCGAGAATAGAGCGTGGCCATTTGAATTCGTCCCAGTTCTTGTAGATGTAGATTGTAGATTGGGTATACACTACTGCTACCGCTCTATTAGATCCCCGCATTCTTTTGTCGCCAAAGCCTCTGTCTTTGTAGAGTGGGAGATACCAAAAAAAGAATACCCAATTTATGAAACGGGGAAGGTATATTGAGCGGGCTTAGTGCGAGCATGACATTTAAATCCGAACATTACCTGCAGGAGGGGGGTTGTAAACAAGATTGGCGGACTAGCTAAACCTATGCAGTACTGCACTGTTCTGCGGTAGATATATTTCCGCACAGGAATGAGACTCCACCACCTTGACATCAACTTCCATGTAGAACGGCGCTTCTTCGTGGTGATAAAGCGTAGTGCGACCTGCGACAGTTCCGAGGGGTGATCTCGACTTATACCTAGATACGACCATCTCCACTCTCAAGTTTCACAATCGTCCAGTTTGGCAAATATAGGATCTCGTATATTTGCAAGTGGCTTGAGAGCTGTAAGAAGGGCGACCTTCTGTTCCTTAGTCGGGAATGCCATTTTGGGCCAGCGTAGAGCAGGGCAAGCATCTGCAACTCGAGGATTTGGATATCTTGTCTTGGGGATAGGTTCTTTATAAGATTGGCCGATGCCGACGAATATGACGGGCATACAAGCGAGAGTGAGATGTACTGGCTGCGGCGGACGGCCGACCACAATGGCGCAACTGCCAATATCTACTTTTAGGGATCAATTAGCCCTTAGGTTCTACACTTCGAAGATCCAAGGCCGAGAATCATGGTTTTCTTAATGGAAGTTGAACGAGACTAGATGGAACCTTCCAGGTTTCTCCCACTCATATCAAGGCTAGACCTAGGCCGGATTCATTGCATGACAGTGCGTAACAGCCACAGAGGCGGATATTCAGGCGATTCACAGCGTCGCTCCTCTGAGGGTTGATTTCATCGGCCCAGTGTATTTACTGTGGGACACTGTCGGGTGTTGTGATATCGCCAACCCAGCGACCTTCTTCTATTGCAATCTTGATTGTCGATCGACTCGATCGACTCATAGTAGTTGCCAACCCGGTGTGTTTGGCTAAATGCATGGAAGGCGCTCTAAATAAGAGTCAGGATCTCGAAGGGGGGAACGAGGGATAGAATTGGGTTGGTCAATTGACGCCGACGATGGGAGATGATCACTCTTTGATTACTAGAAGTGATAGTTCAATATTCTGTGCCGAGCCCGAATTGATGATGGAGCAATCAGTAGCGTTAAAGCGTTATCTGATTATTGAATCCAGTAAGATCCTAGGACCTCGGCTTGACGTGACAGGCCTCAAATTCATTTCGATCGGAGCATTTAATTTGTTACTGGGAGCTTTGATGGAGCTTTGATGAAGGTGAAGGATTCATTTCACGCCTTGTAGCCAATTGGTCCCTGGTAACGGCTGATAACAGTACCTAAGACATCAACCCTTGAGGGGTAGCGAGGGACAGACAAGCATAAGCGACTGTTCCGGGGAGTAAAGATTCTTGTGAGAAGCTGATAGGCCAAATATTGGAACGCACTTTGTTCCGTCCTACCAAACGATAGCCCAATTATGAGGTTGGAGGCCATTCAGAAGAGGCCCTTACTTCTCAGACAGGGCTATTTAAGCGATGGTGGCTTTGCATCAGACTGGTCAGCCTCGGCTCAGTGAGATGTCCATGACCTTATGTAAGGCTCACTGATCCGATCCGTGCGCTCAGGGCCGTGTTCAGTTCCACTCACTGAGCAAAAGCGGCGAGAGGCTGAAGGCTAAAACAGAAAGGATAAGCCAAGAACCGTCGAAAGACATCCGGGACTCCGTACAATAAGTGGGCCGTGCTCTAGTAAAAAGGCGGGCTGCGCCACAAATTCACATGCCAATCAAATAGATCTTCCACCTCCACCTATTTCTAACGTCGACTGGATATTACTCTACTTTACACAAAGATCATCAACCATGAGCGTCGAGGAAGGCACACACGTGCTCCCTGATGGGGTCGAGCTCTACACCAAGACTTGGAAGGTTGGTCTCTTCCCGCGTGTCAAACAGTAGACGGGTGCTAGAACTTCAATATACAGCCTGATGGACCGACCCGCGCCGTCCTAGCCTTTGTCCACGGCTTCAGTGACCACTGTGAGTTCTGACTGAGTAGCTATCGCGAAACTAGTTCGTTCAAGGGGCGAACTAACTACGGGGCTAAAAGGCAATGCTTACTACGACTTCTTCCCGAACCTCGCAACCTCTGGCATCGAGGTTAGGGCCTTTGACCAACGGTGAGCAATGCCCAGACCTCTGTTTGCTCTTCTTCGATGCACTTCAAATGGGCATTCACGTGGATTCCAAAAAATAAACTAAATATTTATACACCACCAGAGGCTGGGGCCGCACCTTCAAACGCCCCCAAGACCGCGGCAACACGGGTGGCACCCCGCTAGTTCTGTCGGACATTCATTCATTCCTACTTAGCCTAAGCGAGCAACCAAACACACCGCTGTTCCTCATGGGCCACAGCATGGGCGGCGGCGAGGTCCTCACCTACGCCCTGCACCCAGAATCACCGTACAACTCATCCGGCGCTCGTCCTCAACTGGCCGGCGTACTGGCATATTCGCCATTTATTGCCCTCCACCCAGACTCTCGTCCGGCAAGCTTGACGGTAGTGGCTGGAAGACTTGTGTCCCGCATACTCCCACGTATGCAGCGACACTCCCCGCTCGACCCCACGTATGTGTGCCGCGATGAGACGGTCGTTGCGGATTATGTCCAAGATGAACTGTGTCATGATATCGGCACGCTGGAGCAGTTGGCGGGTATGTTAGATCGGGCATTGTGGTTGGAGAAGTTATCGGGAAAGGATATTGGGAAGACGGAGTTATTGCCCATGTGGTTTGGACATGGTGATGCGGATCGAATTACCAGTTGGGACGCGACGAAGAGATTGGCTGGTGTGTTGAAGGCGAAGGGGGATGTGAGCTTTGCTTCGTATGAGGGAGCGTATCACCGGCTGCATATGGAGCCGGGGGACGTGAAGCCTCGGTTCGCGAAGGACATGCTGGACTGGATGTTGGCGAGATGCCCTGTCCCTGCTTCCACTGATGGGGCCCGAGAGGTTAGTGCACACATGTCGGTTGAGCAGAAGAACGAAGAAGAGGTTGGAAACAAAGCTAAGCTCTGAGGTATGTTAGGGTATCTGATTGGATCGATTTTGGTATTCTGTTTTGATATCGCTGTCCATGGTACATGTTTAAGATCTTGTTGAGATGTTGTCAGTCCAGGTTAGTATACAGGTGAATGCAAATGGTATATAATACAGTGAGAACATGTCCGATCACAGAGAAAGACGGGGTCATCGTCCAGAAGGATCTTCGATGCGCCGCCAGATGCCGACGAAGCCACCACCCACAGTACGGATGCCCACCTTGGGTCGGCAGACCATGACGGGTTCCTCGTCTTTGACGGGCTCTTCTGGGACAGTGACATCGTCCACACTGTCTTCGGCAGGAAACGCTGCCTCCTCCGCATCAGCAGACGGGGCAGTCTCTTCAGCTGCGGACGCCGCCCAAGATGAAGGATCGGCCCCGGACTTCTTGATTGCGAGCCGGACATCCCAATGCCGCCCACTAGTCATTCCGAGCCCAAGCTCAACCACGCGTTCTTGCACAAAGGGCAGGCGCTGCTTGCGGATTATCTGCACACACTCACCAATTTGAGTGATGCTAGGCATGAAGACAACAAGGTAGCCATCCCGCCTCAAGATGGGCGCAACATGTGGAATCCGCAGATGCGCCGATGGCATGTCCAGAATGGCATGCGACAAGAAGGGCTCCACCAAGGACGGTCCGGTCAACGCAGACAGCACACCGGTCTTCGTCCGCCGCTTGGTCTGCTCGGCGATCCAGTTCTCGACGGGCCCGACGTAGAAGTCAACATCGCCAGCGTAGATCCCACGGCGAAAGCCTCTGACATTCCGCTCTGCCAATGCAGAGAACTTTGGCGAGACATCCACGGTGTGGATTACGGCGTTGCGCTCCATTCGCCATGTATCCCATTCCTGCTGGGTGGTGTCGTCGCTCGTCGCGGTCTGGTTTCCGGCTGCTTGATTCGTGTCCTCCTCCCCCGGCTTCTTATTTCGATCCTCTAAGTACTGAATCTGCGATTGCGACGGGCGAGGTGGTGGAGTGGTATTAGCGGCATGAATGGCGCGCGCGAGGTGGAGGGTCAAGGAGCCGTGGCCGGTGCCGGATTCGAGGATTTCCAATGGAGGCTGGGTCTCGGCTGCGGCAGGAGGATTCACATGAATGTCGAGGAGGGAGACAATCAAGTTTCCGTCGTGCGAATAGATCTACTGGCGTAAGCACCTGCAGAGGAGATCGTGGTTCACACGGGCTTTGCGCATACCGGCGTCACGAGGCGAGGAGTCAAGGCGACGTATTCTTCTAAGGTTGGGAGGCTCAATCGAATGTCAGGGCCTGTTATGAAGCCTCACGTTAGTGCATGTCGCCACGGGGAGGTCATTGATCGCGTCCTGCCTTTATGCGCCTGCACCGCATTCCAAACCCGGCTCCCAATGATGCGATCATGCGCGACGTATCCGCGGCGGAGTTGTGTCTTGTCGCCCGCCTTCAATGGCTTCGTCAATTGCGGCTGCTTCTGATGCAGCACGGCCCGATCGCCCTCTGCGCGTCTGGTTAGCCCAGCCGTTCACGTTGTCGGGGACCCGCCTCGACGAACGACGCACCCCTGAAGATTGAGAAGTCGGTGTCGATCGACCGAGCCTGCGGGCCGGCAGTGGCCGACGGGGTGGTCAGCCCGAGGACTCGCCGCAAGGCATGCAGCAGACGAGCCATAGCGAGCTGTTTGCAATCCGGAGCTAAAATTGTCCTGAATGGGAAAATCTTGCTCCATCAGCGCCCAAACCCACTTCGGCGGCCCTGGAAGACCCACTTGCCAATCCCCTCCCCGGCTTCCCCTCGCCGTTCACCGGAGGGCGCCCCTCCATTTAGATCTTTTTGACTCTTCTTAATCTCCAGTCCAATTGCTCTGTCATTACCTCCGCCAATCACTTACCTACTCGAGGGCAGCAGTCGACTCATTTTCGGCTCCTTTCTACCTTCGCGCCTTGCACCCGTCAAGATGGGGTCCACTGTCCTTCCGTACATGGAGACCAAGCCTAAGTTGATCTTTTTCACCGACTTCGACGGTACAATCACCGTAGACGACAGTGAGTCGCCACCCATCAAACGATTGGAATGACCCAATGCTTACGCGGGCTACAGGCAATGACTTCATGGTTCGCATTCTCCATTCCTGTCGCCATCCGAAGCCCCTCCCTGACTGATGTTCGCAGATTGACAACCTTGGCTTCGGCCGCGAGGAGCGCCGCAAGCTGAACGATGCGGTTCTGGAGGAGACCATGAGTTTCCGGTAAGAATTAATTGTCCGATCATTTCGCGGTACATGAGCTGATCCTGCTGTGTTTGTGTTCAGTGATGCCTTCCGCGCAATGCTCGAGAGCATCAAGACCCCCTACGACGAGTGCATCGAGACCCTGAAGAAGAACATGAAGCTGGACCCATACTTTGAAGAGTTCTATTACTGGGCAGAGAAGAACAACGTGCCCATCGTCATTCTGTCCTCCGGCATGCGCCCGATCATTAGCGCGCTGCTCGAGCAGTTCCTTGGCCATGAGCCTAAGAGCCACCTCACTATTGTCTGCAACGAGGTGATCTCGCGGGATGGCAAGGGCATTAACAGCGAGGGTGGCTGGCAGATTCAGTATCACGATGAGAGGTGAGTAATTGTGAAGCCCTGTGTAGGATTGCGCTCCTACTTGAACCACTACTCACGACTACCGGTTTCTAGCCACTTCGGCCACGACAAGTCCCTCGAAATCAAGCCGTACGCTGCTCTTCCCGACAACGAGCGCCCGATCCTTCTGTATGCTGGCGACGGTGTGTCCGACTTGTCCGCGGCTGCGGAGACCAACCTCCTGTTCGCGAAGGAAGGCAAAGGTACGCCCGAATCTACCCAAGAATATCACATCTGTTCGGTCGGAAACTAACATATCCTCAGACCTGGTGACTTTCTGCGAGCGCCGAGGTATGCCTTACACTACCTTCAAGGACTGGTCCACCATTCTTTCCACCACCCAAGATATTCTCGCCGGTAAGAAGTCGCCGAGCGATGTGGCCATCCGGGCGAAGAGCGCTTAGATTAGATGAACATATAGATTAAATTTGGTGTATATATCTTTTCTCGAGGGGGACTGGTGCTTCACTGCACCACCATTTTGAGTATTTTAGATCCCTCAGGTACTGGTAATTGCAATGAATAGAGATGAATCCTTCATGAGATCAAAGCGGAGAGGCTTCAAATGTCGAAAAGTGACCGCCTTCCGAGTCCAAGCGTCTCCTGGAGTCTCCTCCTAAAACAACCCCATCTTTTCCCCCATCTGCTCCCTTATGGCTCTATGGCCTTGTGAATGGACCTAAATTTGTTGCTTTTCTCTTGGCCTGTTCAAAGCACCCCCTTCCGTCATAGGTGGCATCATGCGCCTGTGCGCTACCCTGCTCTTCTCAAAGTCCTTGCCAGGGTGAAACCAGCTTCATCATGGCTCGCCGGCTCGTAAGTTTCCATCCTCGAAGCTCTGACGGCGCTTGCTAATGCGATCTTATCCCTTTAGGTCCGAACGGGCGTTCAGCTCGGCTTGTTAGTAACGTTTGCGCTCCTCATAATCGTCTTCCTCGACAACAAGTTCCGTGTCCTACCCGCGTCGATCCATGGCCACCTTCCCATGCACTATTCCGGTTTTGTGATCACCGATGTGACAGTCACCCAATGTTCTTCGATTAATCCCTTCTCGAGCTGCAAGCTGGACCCGGAGTCCTGGTACCGCATCGACAAGGATCTCTACCTGCGCTCGGGCTGGACCTCGACGGCCTATATTCAGTTTAAGCGGAAGAAGGAAGAAGAGTTGGGACCGGATGACAAGGTGGTCATCGACCTCAAGATCAGTCGTCTTACCCCACCGACCGAATATAGCCCCAAGGGTGAGGTGGAGGCGTGGGAGCCCCGACCAGGTGGCATCTGGCTGAAGCGGACGGCCTCACGCCACGCCAGCGACTCGGAGAAGGCGGTGACATATGTGGATGTGCTTTTCGGCGCTGATGCTGTTGATCCTCGTCCCAATTGGGAGGTCAAAGATACCCCTTTGTTGCTGGATGGGCGGACAGAGAAGCTGGAGACTCGTCTCAGCATTCGGCGTGGCAACCCACTGAAAAACAAGAAGCCTACGCCTAGGATCAATGAGAATGGAAGGTTTAAGGTGATGCAACTTGCGGATTTGCATTTGAGCACGGGTCTTGGTGCTTGCCGTGACCCCGTCCCCGCTGAATTGGCGCCTGGACAAAGCTGTGAAGCCGACCCCCGAACATTGGAGTTCGTGGAGCGCCTCCTCGACGAGGAGAAGCCTGACATGGTCGTTCTGAGCGGTGACCAGGTCAATGGAGAAACTTCCCCTGATGCCCAAAGTGCCGTTTTTAAGGGCGTGAAACTGCTCGTCGACCGCAAGATCCCATACGCTGTCATCTTTGGCAACCATGACGACGAAGGTGACCTGAACCGAGCACAGCTCATGTCCATCTACGAAGACTTACCTTATTCCCTTTCGACCACCGGCCCTGAAGATATTGACGGAGTCGGTAACTATATCGTCGAGGTTCTCGACCGCGGCAGTGGCACGCACTCTGCTCTCACTTTCTACCTCCTCGACACGCACGCCTATTCCCCTGATGAGCGCCAGTTCCGTGGCTACGACTGGATCAAGCCTAGTCAAATTCGCTGGTTCAAAAACACTGCCCAAAGTTTGAGGAGAAAACATCAAGGATACACTCATATCCACATGAATATGGCATTCATCCACATCCCATTACCCGAATATCGAAGCAACGGCAAGTACTGGAAGGGGGAGTGGACTGAAGCGCCCACCGCGCCCGGATTCAACTCTGGTTTCAAGGAAGCTCTCGAAGAAGAGGGCGTCTTGTTTGTCAGCTGCGGACAGTAAGTACTGAACTACCATGATCCAACCCTAACCAGGTACTTATTTCTCTCTTTGCAGCGATCACGTCAACGACTACTGCATGCTCGAGCAAGATCCAAATGAAAAACCGTCACTGTGGATGTGCTACGGCGGTGGCGTGGGTCTGGGTGGCTACGGTGGCTACAACGACTACGTCCGGCGCGTACGCTTCTTCGATTTCGATATGGGCCCGGGCCGAGTGACGACCTACAAGCGTCTAGAATGGGGACAGACAGAAGCCAAGATCGACGAGATGATGATTGTCGACGGCGGTGCTGTCAAAGGCCCCGGTGAATCGGCTTAACGAGGCTACCCTTCCTTTCTTTATCAATGTGACTTTTTCATTCTCTGTTCTTTGTTATTTTTCGACCATGAGCCCATCTGCCTCTCTGCTCCTGTCTTACTGTCGTTTCCATTGTGGGCGACTCCATCTATTTTCATTTTCCTTCTTACACCCTTGTACATAGATTTTCCCTGTTCCCTGGCCTGCAAAAGATCGGCGTCCGTAGGGTTTCTATCTCTTACCGAATATTCCACCATTTTCTTGTCTGTTCATGCTCCGATCGTAAGAATATCCGTATGTTTTCCATCTTCTATCATTCACTTGACATAATTTCTTACCACCACTTCTCATAGAAGACTCGCTGCCCCCCGCCCTCTCCAAGAACCTCCTTTAGCATCTCGACTATCTCATCCGTCATCTGCGGTGGTCCACAGACGTAGGCCACGCTTTCACGCGGGTCCAGCTTGCCATCCCCGCCCACGACCGCCGAGCGAAGATCATGCTTTCCAATTCGTTTTCGATGGATTGTGAAATCAGCGGGATTATCAGCTGAGGTGAGACAAGAGGAGCTCAAATTCGTGAGAAAGAGATCGAGAGAAATTCGGAGGCGGTGGGACTGTTCTTGAGAGCGAATTATTTGACGAACGCGTGGGAGGAAGAGGATTTGATTGAAAAGCGTATCTGATGGTGTTGTTTCGTGTCCTTGTGGGAGTCGAGTAGAGTATAGGAAATGTATGTTCAAGGGCTGAGTGCGTTGACTTTGATTATTGAGGTGAGAGAGAATCGAGATGAGAGGGCTATAATGGTATCAGCTTCGCTGATATTCATCCTCAATCTGTAGCTAACGAATCACTCACTTGATGCCCACGCCGCCGGCAATGAAGACTACATTTCTGATGTTCTGTACTTCAACTCCGGTGGGTGGCCAGACAAAGCTTCCACCGACACGGATATTCACTTCCTTGCCGACAATCTCCTGCTTTGGTTTCCATAGCCACGCGGCCGGTGGGTTTGTAGGAGAGTCTTGGACTGCCAATTCCACATATGGTTCCCTCCCTTGTGATGGTGTGGATGATCTGGCTTCCTCGCCAACTAGTGGCTCCACTGGTGACTCAGGCGGCGGCAATGCTTGTGCATCTGCTGGAGTAGATGTGATGGTGAACCCACCAGCCGTTGCGATGGATGGTATGTGAACATCTAGCCATTGACCCGGAAGGAAAGAAAATGGTTCCAGCTGATTGCCATCCTGCAGAACGAGTCATCAGCCCAGGTACTTAGGTAGGTTGTGTAACTTTTCTTATGTATAAGCTCAGAGTGCGTCATCGGCCATCATGCTTGCACATAAACATAGACATTATGCCGAGTATCTAATCAAAAATGCATGGAAGAAAAAGATACGTTTTTTTCAGGTCTCACATCCTTCCTCAAAAAGCAATCTTAGTCGTACGTACATTACTCTCCCGGATTGGAATAGCAAACTGTAGCAGGCGGATGGAGGGGTTGACCTGCTCCACATGCGACAGGCGCACTGGGTAAAGTCTGTTTTGCCGGGGTTCTGCTGCTGTGCGCAGCTCGTGTGGAATCGAGTCTTCGCGCTGGGAACTCATCAGGCGACGCACTGTACCTGGTGTGATGGGATATATAGTTTGCAAAGATCGGTGCCAGCCTCGGATAGGAAGTGCGAAGCGTTGGCTTGGTTGGTACGGCGGTCTGAACCCCCTCATTAGATAACGGAGCTGATGGGATAAGTGGATGCAGCAGAGCGAGGCGCCTAGATCAGATGGAGTTGACTTCAACAGGGCAGGTTTAAATGCTGAGTACAGCAGAGTATGATTCTGTTCCAACTGGATCAGTGAGGAAGCTGAAGTTGGATGCGGGTGTTGTCCGACCACATGACCTACTTTTGTTATCCGGATTTGTAAATGAAGTAGTTCTTCCCAACTCCACCTCTTGGAATACGTCACCTTTTATTCTTTAGAGATGTTATGATCATTTGCTCTACGCTAAGTTACCCACTGCTTGTATTTGGGTGTGATGGTGAGACAGAAATGCAGAGTATACAACGAGCACCCGAGCACCCGAGCAGCGCTGCATGCCATATCACCGACAAGGTGACAGAGACGACCATCACATCGTTTCGTCAACCGTTTCGCACTAGTCATGCAGGCCGCAAGACCGAGTCGTCGTGCCGTGAGCTCGCCGTGTTGCAGAGCGCTCCCTCGTGCAGATCCGCCATCCCATCACACTCGTTAGCGTGTGACGACCGGCAGCCAAGCCCCTGTCTGTAGCATCTTATTGGTGCGACGGCCCTGGACTGGTGCTCGCTCTGGCGCTTTGCTGCCAGCACGCATTGGCCAGATGCACCTCCCGAAAACACTCCAGAGCTTCCTGCGCCCAATATCCCCTGCTGATTCGTTCCCCTCTCTGCAGGCCGGCCCTGGGCGACTGAAGTGACGGTGGCCCGGGGGGGTTGTCTGCGGGCTCATATCTAACGCCTTCCCTCCGGATCGCCCAGACTTGTGCTTTTCTGATCCTATTACTTATACCCCAAATCTTCAGACTCTAGCCTCTACATGCGAAGCGCTGAATGTCGCAGCCAGCCGGCCTGGCCGAATCGCATTGTCTTCCACTCTTTCTGCTGTCGCATCTGCTTTGGGTGAGCGGCGATTCCGCGGCACAAACTAAGAGTAATCAGCATTGTTTGACCGCGATTTACCACGGCCACCATGCAATTCTTCTTCCCAAGGAGGCATCGGCACTACAAGCTCACCCTCTACCTTATGGTAGTTGAGTTTCCGATCACAGTCGTTATCCTGATTCTGACGGGTCTTGCTTCGCACAATACGTATCGGACGTTGCTATGGCAAGATGGCGCAGACAACGGCTTCAATAGCGCCCCCAATGCGGCGCTGTACGCTGCGGCCAACTATCGGCCATTTACAGCTCCCATGGTTTGGTCATCTTTGTATGCCTTCCTCGTGCCCACGTCAAGACGAGTGTAGCTGACCCTGAGACAGTATGACCAACTATAACCTAGTCATCGGAGTTGTCAGCACCTTTATGTTAATCGTCAAATTTCCTATCCACTGCATGCACCTGTTCTTCCCTCCGCTCGGAGCCTTCATTCACGGTGCCATCATGGTACTCTATATTGTATCGGCACGTTACCAGGCTGGTAGCGATATGTCGGACCCGAAGCACCCCCAGCCGGGGCCACCATGGTATATTGCGAAGAGCTGCAGTGTTGCTGCACACAAGTCAAATATCGGTTATTGCATGCAAGCAAAGTCGCTCTTCGCCGTCTCGGTCGTTATTATGTATGAGGAACTCCTGCTCCCTGGTTTATCAAGTATATCATATTAACGGTTGCCTGAAGTGCTCTCTACTTCGTTGAACTTGTTGTTGTTGTTCACTCCTGCTTCATTACCAAGGAGGAGCGCGAGGAGATCTTGGACCAAAGAGAAGAGAAACGCATCGAGAAAGAGTTCGAGGAAGAGATCCTCAAGTCGCCCAGCATGATCCCTATGACGCCTGCCTTCATGGGCCAGGGACAAGGCATGATGCCTCGAACCCCCGGTTACCCACCGATGGCTGCTACAAGCCCTGTAACACACGGAGGGCCGCTCCATGCCCCGTTTACTCCGCCGACCCCGGGGCGTACCCCAGGCTTTAACCGACTCGGCAGCATAAATACCTCGTCGGACCTCCCACTACGTGATGCCTCCATCATGCCCACCACTCCACCAATGCAGCCTCAACCACAGACGACAGAGCCCCAGTCAGGGCCAGGGTCACCTATGTATTTCCCACCACCGCCCAAGAAAGCGTCGAAGAAATAAGCTTGATCCAATGCGTTGCTTTATTTTTGACACATTTCCTACGATACCATCTTTTATTCATACGGTTTGACTGGGGCTCAGGATGGCGCTATGTCATTCTTTCTCTCTTACCCCATTGCTATCCTTGACTGGCAAAGCATCAAAATACACCACCCCCTCAAGTACATATCATACTATCATCTATGGCGTTTGAAGATGAAACTATTGTTTCCAGCCATTACATTGGCAGCTATCACCTAATTTTGGAATACATGAAGCAATTCAAAGGAACAAAAATATTGATAACCTCGGTAAACCTATCACGTATGCTGATACCTAACTCGCAAGAAGCACATCCATAAATCAAGAATGAAGACCCGAGAATGGCGAAATATATACAACACAAGTATTCCAGGCACGAAAGGGGTTTGAAAAGTGATCATAACGTCATAAAGTATGCTGAATCTCAAGAATTTGGTTGATTATCCAGATACCAAACATAGGTAAACTCCGATCGCGATATCTCAAGAGCCAAGCGTAACAGGAATTATCCCCCCGACCGGGAAAGCAGGACCAAGAGGACGGAAAGGGTACAGTTGCAGAGCCAGAACGAAGCCAGATATGGACTCTCCGTCGGTCGCGGGTGGCTATCAGTCCGATGAAGGGGCTCAAATCTCCTGGCGTTTTTTCTCCTTTTTGGACCAGCGCACTGCGTTGATGAACAGAGTTAGCTTAGAGTCATAGAGGAAGTTGATACCGGCACAAGAACATACAGCCGCACGCATTACACAAGGTCTTCGGTCCACCAGGACCCTTCCTCCATTCAGGCGAGTCTGCTGTTCCACAGTCACCGCAAACATGTTGTCCTTTGAGCCTCTTGCGCCTGTCGCCTTCTTGAACATTACGGGCTTGATCCGCCGCGGTGGTGATATCGATGTCGCATTGGATCAACCGGCCTCGGCGCATACCAGTACTGAGTCCCTGGGATCGCTCGCCATCGCCATAGTAGAGACCGGTCATGACTTCGATACCATCAATGTGGGACAGACCACCAGCATGAGGGGCACCCTCAGAGAAGTAATCCTTCGGAGGGCCAGCGTCAGACTCATCAGAATTAGGCGCCACGGTTTCGGTAGACTCCTGATCACTACCGCTACCGCTTCCACTTCCTTGGGCGGAGGGCTGGATTTCAAGCGATCTATTTTCAATCTTGGTGGACGACAGTCGGGACAGGTTTGCCTCTTCCTCCTCTTCCTGCTTTAATTTGGCAATTTGCTGCACCAAGCGTGCGTTTTCGATCTTGTGTTCCAGGAAGGAGTCGAGAAGCAGGGAGTTCTTCGTGGGATAAGGTCGACACATAATAAAGAAACCCGTGCAGCGGTCCTGGCTGGAGGTATTTCTCCCCTGTGTCCCTGTCTGGTTCGCTATGTGTGGATGTCCGTAAATTTCGACCAGCGAGTAAGTGCTGTTGGACTTTTGCAACCGCACATGAGTCCGAAATGGTTTGCTTGTCGCCACCGACTCATCCATATCCCGCAGGAAGAGAGGCTTGTCGTCTTCGTGGATGTATTGAGAAAAGAGGCTGCCCTCGAGCTGGTTGGGTACACGGCTGGTAATCGATTTCGACGACGGCGACGCATAAGTAATCCGACCCTGAGCACTCAGTAGAAGAAGCAAGTCCTTCATCTCTTCCAAGACCCGCTGCGTCCACTCATTTTGCACAAGTTGGTACCCTCCCTGCTGCTGCCCCTGCATGCCATAGTGTGCGTAAGACTCCGTCATATTCTGCTGCTGCTGCTGTTGCTGCTCATCAGCCAGGTAGGCCTGGTTCCCCTCGTTGACTCCGGGTCGTGACTGTGGAGGCAGGTGTATATTGTTGTAGGACATTTGAGCCAAGGCCATGTCAGGAAGACTGGCAGTCTCACCGCAGCCAGCGAAGAGAGGGAGAGATTACGCGCCGGAGATTTCGTACTTTAGTTGTCAATGCGCACACGGAAGGGCGGGCGGGTCCAGACTGGGCGGCGGGCGCATTCCCAGAAATCGAGTGGCAGATACACGCCTGGTATTTGAACCTGATTCCACAGCGCTCATCTCTGGTCCTGCTCTGCTGAAAGGCACAGGTTTCGTTTAGTGGAAACCCGCCAAGTATCAAGCATTTCTTGTGCCTTATCACACAAAACCGGTCTGGGTTCTAACGAGGAAGGCGCAAGAGGCAGGATAACACAGCCGTTTCGCTCTGGTTGACAGCGCTGGCCGATCCTTTGGGGCGTGGCTTATGTCATCCCAATTACAGGCACGTGACTTCGTGTCGCACCGGCGCGAAGTGGAGAAAGTTGATGCATCAGAAGTAACAGGCGATCTGAGCACTCACTTCGGTTGCAACTGCACCAGTGGACGGGCCAGGATAACCCCAAGGTTCTGCGAGACGCTCGGAACGGAAATTCAACGGGATCTCCAGGAAGACCTGCAAAAGAACCTCCAAAAGACTGCAAAGGCGATTGCTCGCCGCTGTCGCAAGAATGTGAGTACCGGAAGGTCCCGCTGCTGGAGATGACCATGCTAACAGCTCGGCAGGTGTAAGTGTTCGCACGACTCACCAGGTGCTGTAACTGGATCTAACTATAACATGATTGATGGCAGCGAAGATCGATAAGCTCTCGATTTTGGGGTAAGTCTGGCTGGTTACGTGACGCGACTCTGCCAGGTGCTCCGTTTCCTCGGGCTAGCTAATCGTGTTCTCCAATTTAGGGTTCGCTCCTTCGATAACACACGCAGCGAAACCATACAATTCCATACACCTCTTACATTGATCGTCGGCTACAATGGATCTGGGAAAACGGTAGGGGCTCGACTATTCGGAGCTCCCAACACAGAAGCACGATCAAGAAAACTGACACAGTCTAGACCATCATCGAGTGTCTCAAATATGCCACGACTGGCGACCTTCCTCCGAACAGCAAAGGTGGTGCCTTTATTCATGATCCAAAGTTATGCGGCGAGAAAGAGGTGCTCGCCCAGGTGAAGCTTTCCTTCAATGGCACATCCGGCGCCAAGATGGTGGCTACACGCAGCCTTCAGCTCACAGTCAAGAAAACAACAAGGCAGCAGAAGACATTAGAGGGCCAGCTGGTCATGGTGAAAAACGGCGAGCGTGCATCTATCTCATCACGGGTGGCTGAGCTCGACCAGATCATGCCACAGTACTTGGGTGTTTCTAGAGCCGTCTTGGACTCCGTTATTTTCTGTCACCAGGATGAGAGTCTGTGGCCGATGAGTGAGCCGTCGGTTTTGAAAAAGAGATTTGACGAAATCTTTGAAGCTATGAAGTACACGAAGGCCATCGACAATATCAAAGCGCTGCGCAAAAAGCAAAATGAAGAGCTTGGCAAATTCAAGATTATGGAACAGCATGCCAAAGAGGATAAAGACAAGGCCGACCGTGCAGAGAAACGATCCGTCAAGCTTCAGGATGAGATCGAGGCGTTGAGAGAGGAGACTCAGCAAATGTCAAAGGATCTGCGGCGCGTCGCTGAGCTGGCTGACAAGGCCTGGAAAGAGTCCGAAAGTTACGCTCAGGTACTCGGTGCTCTGGAGGGAAAGCGTATCGAAGCGAAAAGTATCGAAACCACCATTGAAAACCTCAAGAGGCACCTGGTTGAGCTCGACGAGTCGGATGAGTGGCTGCAGTCGACGCTCGAGCAATTTGAGGCGAAACAAATCGAGTATCAACAGCAGGAGGAAGCCCATAAGGAGAACTATATGGAACTAAAGGAGAGGATCGAGACTGCTCGACACCGACTAGGCTTGAAGCAGGCCGAGAACGGCAAATTCGAAAATGATAAAGCCAATTTTGAGCGTCAGGTCCAAAGACGCCAAAATATGATCAACGAGGCTGCTCGCAACAATAACATCCGTGGAATCGACGACAACATGGATCAGACAGAGATCGATGGTTTCATGCAGAAGATTCGGCGCGTTTTGCGAGAGCAAATCCAGGCCTTGGATCGTGTGAAGCGCGAGGCCCAGCAGGAACTCCGTGTAGTGCAAGACACTCTCAACGAGATCGGCCAGCGGAAGTCCGCCCTGCAGGAAACCAAGAATGCTGCAAAGAGACAGATTGCGGCGAACGAAAAAGAGGCAGCAACTTACCAAGGGAGGCTCAATGAGATTGACGTTGACGAAGGAGTCCAAGCTGTTCTAGAGGCTAAGACTGAAGATATTACTTCGAGTCTTCATCAAGCAAAAGAGCGGGCGAAGACTGCCTCATGGGACCGAGAGATCCAAGATATCAACGTGCAAATCCAGCACCTTGAGGATGAGAGTTTGAAACTCAATGCCGAGCTGATTGAGTCCACAAAGAAAGCAGGAGACCTGGCTCGGTT
Organism: Penicillium canariense; assembly: GCF_028826845.1. Taxonomy (NCBI): domain Eukaryota; kingdom Fungi; phylum Ascomycota; class Eurotiomycetes; order Eurotiales; family Aspergillaceae; genus Penicillium; species Penicillium canariense. The sequence goes on from NW_026622729.1 coordinate 1,600,692, forward strand.
GGATCACCTCAAGAAGGAGCTCAAAGACAGAGAACGCAGTTTGCAGACGATGAAGAGTGCCCATGGAGATCGTCTTGTGAAAGTTCTCGGTTCCGCTTGGCAACCTGATAGCCTGGAAAAGGATTTCCAACAGGCTGTTGATAGTGAAACAAAGCAGGTCGCCGATGCAGAGCGGGGCCGTGACGGCGTCAGCCGAGAGCTTGAGCAAGTGGAATTCAAACTGAAGAATGCAAAGAAAATCCTGAAACAGCGACGCAAGGATCTCGACGACTGCGTGAAGGAGATTCATGAAGTAGTCGATGCTGAGCCATCGGAGTATCCCGAGATTGTCAAAGAACGCCAGGCTCAATATGATCTTGCCCGCAAGGATGCTGATCAATATGCTGGCATGGGCGAGTACCTCAACAAGTGCCTGGATGCAGCAAAACGCACCAAGTTGTGCCGCACTTGCCAGCGGTCCTTCAGGAACGAGGCGGAACTCCAGACTTTCACAAAGAAGCTGGAGGCCTTGGTGAAGAAGGCTGGCTTGGACGCCGAGGACGAGACCTTAAAAGGCCTTGAACAAGATCTCGAAAACGCTCGTGCAGCTAATGGATTTTATGACCAATGGGTTCGTCTTTCCGAGACTGATATTCCTGAGTTGGAAAAAGAAGAGCAAGACTGCGAATCTCAGCGAGACCGGCTTCTGGACAAGCTTGAGACCCATGATAGGATGGTTAGCGACAAGTTGGAAAGTAAGAGAGATGTTGAAACTCTCGCGAAGACTGTTAATACCATCTCGAGGCACGACGGTGAAATCAAGAATATCACGTCTCAAATCCAGGAGCTTTCGGCGAAGCAGCAGGATACCTCTATGGAACGTACCTTGGACGATATCCAGCAAGAGATCTCGGCTACCAACGAAAAGTCTCGAGAATTAAAGAGAGCCCTCACAAAACTCACGAATGAGAAGGAGCAGACACGAACCGAGATGAACAAGCTCGAACTCCAACTTAGAGATGTACGCGACAACCTCAACAACACCAAGTTCCAGCTAGAAAAGAAGGCCGACCTGCTTGTCCGCATCGAGGAGTACAAGAAGCTTAATCTTCAGCAGAGAGAGGCAATACAGAAAGCAGACCAGGATATAGAAAACCTTTCACCTGAATTGCTCAAGGCTCAAGCCAGCTACGACGATATTAGTGAAAAGGCTGATACACACGAAAGAGATTTGCAGCACGAGATCAACAGCATATCCGAGAGTATACACCAACTTGATCTTGCCAATGAGGATATTAATTCATACATCGAGCGAGGAGGCCCGACTCAGCTTGAGCGGAGCAAGCAAGAGCTTACCGGAGTCGAGAGTGAGATTAGCCGGTTTGAAGCCGAGCAAGGCGAGGTTACAAGAGAGATCAACAAGATTTCCACTCAGCTCAAGGACAGTGAGAATACGAAGCGCCAGTACTCAGACAACCTGACCTATCGTCAAGCGACACGATCTCTGGACAAAGTTCTTCAAGAGGTCGAGGAACTGGAAGCGCAGAACGCCGAAGTTGACCGTAGCCGGTTCAAGCAAGAGTCGGAGCGCTGGACCCGCGAGCATAATGCCTTGGCTGCCAAGCAGGCCAGCAAAATGGGCGAAATGAAGTCCAAGGATGACCAGTTGATGCAACTGCTGGCCGACTGGAATACGGACTACAAGGATGCAGCCTCTAAGTACAAAGAGGCGCATATCAAAGTGGAGACCACCAAGGCCGCAGTCGAAGATCTCGCTCGCTATGGCGGCGCCCTAGACAAAGCTATCATGCGATACCACGGGTTGAAGATGGAAGAAATCAACTCCATCATCGGTGAACTCTGGCAAAAGACGTACCGCGGAACAGACGTGGACACGATTCTCATTCGTTCCGACAACGAAAATGCGAAGGGAAACAGATCCTACAACTATCGAGTTTGCATGGTCAAACAAGGCGCAGAGATGGACATGCGAGGTCGCTGCAGCGCGGGTCAGAAGGTGTTGGCTAGTATCATCATTCGGCTTGCTCTGGCGGAATGTTTCGGCGTGAATTGTGGTCTCATCGCTCTGGATGAGCCAACGACGAATCTGGATCGTGATAATATCCGCTCGCTAGCGGAATCGTTGCACGATATTATTCGGGCTCGCCAGCAGCAGGCGAATTTCCAGTTGATTGTCATCACCCACGATGAGGAATTTTTGCGCCACATGCAGTGCGGAGACTTCAGCGATTACTATTATCGCGTCTCGCGGAATGAGAAACAGAAGTCGATCATTGAGAGGCAGTCCATTGCTGAGGTATGTTTTTGATTGTACTCGATTTTATTCACTTGTGCTAATCTCCTCCTAGGTCTTGTAACGCCCACCTCGAGCTATCGTGGTCTCGACTCGCTTGTTTTCTTTCACACGATGAACATGAAATGCCTCCCTCACTTACTTCTCATAGCATGTTATTTTAGGCGTACAAAAGGGCGACTCCTTCTATTTAGTTTTACTGATACCTCCAATGCATTTGTTAAGTCTGTCGATTGAAATATGTGGAAATAACATTAAGGTATCTTTATAATACAGCCAGACTTGCTCAACTATTCCTCATCATCTTGCACGTCCATTTCAGCCTCCTCTTCGTCAAGAAGGGGCACAAAACGGAAATCCACGAAACATCTTGGGCCCGCTGGTGCCCTTACTCCAGCACCAACAGATCTGCCAGTTGAGGTATTGTCATCTAGATCGACCATGAATTGCAAGCTTAGTACACCTTGCTGATCGCCCCGAATGCTGACTTTGTTGGCAACAGCCATGGCGCGGGCCGCCTTCCGGATGAGTGCAAAGCGATAGCTCTGTTGAATTCGCTCACCCATAGAAGATGGCGGGGATACTTGAAAAGTTTCTGTCACGGTCGGTGCTGCTTTTCTCCTGGTTGCGCGTGGTCGCGAAGTTCCATCATTCGTGAGAATATTATGAGCTTGTGACGCCTGGTCTCCTTGAGTAGCGCCGCCAACGTTTTCACTGTGTTGGTCAACAGAGAACTCAACAGTGGACTCGCTGAATGGCCCGCCAGCACCTGAGAGAGCAAAGTACGGCTCCCGCTTGGCGCAGGCTGATATCTTGAGAATGGTGGGAGTGGATGAGTCGAGTTCAGCAATGGCATTATGCAGCCAGGCGGAACGCATGATGATCTTCATGATAATAGCATCACGTTGTAACGGTATGTCGGTTTCCGCATCACCTGATTCGTAGGTCACTAGCTCGCAAGTCGTCTTTACTCCCGCTTCCGTGATGGCGATGCTGAGAGGGGCACCATGTTGCGTATACTGGAGGGTACAGGATCGGTCCATAAGCAAGGCCGGCGCATTGAACGCACTTGAGGCCGGTTTGATTTGCGGGAGGTTGGTGTCTCTGGAGCCATTGGGCTCCATCAGGTCGTTGATGCCGAAGATCTTCAGTGTTTCAAGGAGAGCGGAAAGAGAGATGACAAAGTGGGGATATTCCACCTCGTCCGATGAGTCTGCATTTTGGTTGAATTCTTCAGCTTGAGTGCTGCGCTCGGTCGACGGTTTGAAGGTATAGCTGGTAAAAAGAGATTTGTCGAGGAAGGCTAATCCTTGGACGACGCGGCCTTCCTCCGCAGAGAAACGCAGACCATCCGGAGTAATCTGGACGGTTGCTTTTGAAGCAAAGCCAACGCAGGAGAGCAGAGTGTAGAGGTGGTGGGCATTATTCGAGACACCGGTGAACAGCGGCTCCATTGTTGAGGAAATAGCTGCTAGTCCGAGCCTTTCGGAGGCGTGAATAGGATGCGGTCAGGCGGGAGGAGAGAATTTCGAGAATGTGTGATAACTTGGGAGCTTCTAGCAGTACAGGCCCCTTGAAATTCCCCGCTTATGGTACATGGAGGAAACAAAGTGTGGGTATCTCGTTAAACATAGACTCCAGCAGCACAGATTGTGAACACGGCTCCGAATCTGACCAAAATCCATTTCATTAGCATCATTCATTCAATTCGCTGTAGTGCCACTTTCACTCACCCGAACAGTAATGATGCTGGCAGGCCAAGGGACGCGAGGCTCAGGAACGACCGATCTGGTGGGAAATGTTAGCAACTGTCAGTTGACATCAGTGCATCTCAAGGAGTACTTACTAAGTCCAAAAAGCACCGTGAAGATCAATGCTATATCAGCCATGGTTAGTGGAGCACAGGTTGGAGATGCAGCAAACAATCCTTACCAAGTACCAGTAGGCTGAAGCCGACGGAGAACTGGCTGTCCTTGGAGACGAGGGGGTGGAAAGGGGTTGCAGAGGCTGCCTCCCAAACTTCGTTCAAAGACATGAGTGATGGATCCGCGAGAAATAGGGAAACCGGTAATGGATCTGTGATGAACAGGAGAGTTGCGGGACTTGGAGAAGTATACAATGCGCGACTGGTCGATCTGGCCGATACGGAGTATTGTTGTTCCGGAGCCGATTCCCGGGGAGCGTCATCTCTCTAGAACGCGCGCAGGTGCTAATCGCTAGCTTCAACCACCCACCATGGCTGTTGAAACCCCTCAGAGTGAGTCCTTCTTGCAACGAGACCCGCTATTTGCACCAAGAAGCAGTTACTGATGCTTTCTAGGCGCCAAGAGGAAGGCCTCAGAGGAGGCAGCTTCCCCGGATTCTCAACAGCAAGCCAGCAAGAAAGCGCGCACCGACTCCCCAGAGAAAGAGGTTGGATTTTCCGACTGATTGCAATTGAGACCTTGACTGACGTGAAGCAGGAGTATGGAGCGCTACGAAAGCCGCCATTGCGCATTGTCCCGTTCCCCGAGAAGGTGAGCTTCCGCCCGTTCCATCTTGCCCCTCTCCTCTCCCTGCCAGGAACCTCAAAAAGGCTGACATGATCCCCCAAGCCCGCTGTCCTAGAAGAGCGCCGTGGTGATATTGAGTTCCGAGTGGTGAACAACGATGGTTCACACGATAGCTTTATCGTCCTGACGGGCCTGAAGTGTATCTTTCAGAAACAACTCCCAAAGATGCCTAAGGATTATATTGCGCGACTTGTCTACGATCGGTCACACTTGTCTATCGCCATAGTGAAGCATCCGTTGGAAGTTGTTGGGTAGGTGCAAAAGGGCCAATGGGGCTAGATTGTCACCTTGGGGGGATTTGCTAATAAGCTCAAACAGAGGGATCACCTACCGGCCATTCAATAGCCGCACATTTGCGGAAATTGTGTTTTGTGCTATTTCCTCCGACCAGCAAGTCAAGGGCTATGGTGCGCATTTGATGTCACATCTCAAGGTATGAAAAAGTGGTTGCGACTTTCAGCTTTTCGAGTCTGATGCATTTGCGACAGGACTACGTGAAAGCCACCTCCCCCATAATGCATTTCCTCACCTATGCCGACAACTACGCCATCGGATATTTCAAAAAGCAAGGATTTACGAAAGAAATCACCCTCGACAAGTCGATCTGGATGGGCTACATTAAGGATTATGAAGGCGGTACCATCATGCAATGTACCATGCTGCCTAAAATTCGGTACCTAGAAATGGGTCGGATGCTTCTGAAGCAGAAAGAAGCTGTTCAAGCCAAGATCCGCGCATTCAGCCGTTCTCATATCATCCACCCCGCTCCCAAGGAGTGGAAGAATGGTGTATCTCACATTGATCCACTAACTATTCCTGCTGTCAAGGAGTCAGGGTGGTCGCCTGATATGGACGAGCTGGCTCGCCAGCCTCGTCACGGGCCTAATTACAACCAGTTGCTGCATCTGCTGAATGACATGCAAAACCACAGTGCCGCCTGGCCATTTACTCAGCCAGTAAACCGTGATGAAGTGCCCGATTACTACGAAGTCATCATGGAACCGATGGATCTGTCAACCATGGAGGAGAAGCATGAGAAGGACATGTATCCAACTCCGCAGGACTTCATCAAGGATGCGACATTGATCTTTGAAAATTGCCGACGGTACAACAACGAGAGCACTCCGTACGCTAAGAGCGCCAACAAGCTTGAGAAGTTCATGTACCAACAAATTCGGAATATCCCTGAGTGGTCGGTAAGTTTGACCCTTAAAAACCTTATATTCTGGTTGAGTTGCCGGTTAATCTGTGTGCCTCTAGCATCTCGCCGATGGACACTAAGCGTATTTCTCTGCGTGGGTGTTTACACGGAACGGCGTTATGGAGCTGACTGGATTTACCAATACCCTGTGGATAATTTTAGCGGAGTACACGGACCTCATTTATATGAAAACATGAATTGATGCCTTTCAGTAATTTATTCTGGTGAAGTCAGAAAATAAGCAAATCATCTTAATTGCTCTCACGCGTCTAGATCCCTCGAAACTCCAATGAGATAATGCAATGTGACGCTTGAAGAAATGACAGGTGGGTCTGGCGCGGAGGAATGTTATTGCGGTGTTGTTTCAGGACCTGGAGATAATGCAGAGGCTGGTCACTCCTATATACTCCGTACTTTGCATCAACCCTTGCCTCAAGAGCCTGGCCTCGTTCGTTAGGACCTCGCTTGATGAGCCTTTCGTGTTTTGTCTTATTCTGATTATTGCTGCTGCTGCGGTGCAGCTGTTGACTAATTTTCGTCCCGCTGCTGCGTTCGCCAGGGGGCTCTCCTTTCGCGGCAATCGCGTTGCGTGTACTACGACAACACCCACGATCATCTTCACAAACCCCTCTCTTTGGCACCCACAGGGTGCATATATCTTCGTTTAGATCCAATTTGCGATTTATTATTCATTGCAGGCTACCTCAGTCACTTTGTGTGGCCTTTCGCGACCCGTCACGTTCATTACCCCTTTATCACCCCTCCTTGACTTCAACTTCGATTCCTCGGTGCTGGAATTTCCACCGGTGACTGCAACACATAAATTACTGGCAAAATGGCTTCGCCTGATTCATTCCTGGACATGGAGCAGCGGAATCGCCTCCCGACGCTCTTCGAGGTCCTCAGTCGCCGCACTCTGGCTCCAGTTGACCTCTTCTCATTCTACATTTACATGCGCGACCAGCAGCGTTCCGTGGACTACTTGGATTTTTGGTAAGCTATCTTTGCACGTCAATAACCATGGGATGGTGATTTAATGTATTACCCATCTGATCAGGCTCGATGTCTCGCAACATATGTCCTTGTGCCGTCACTATGTCCGAGAGCTTCGCCGCTCCGTCCTCGTCGCGACCCCCGATATGGAAAGAGCCGACAACGAGCGCTCGTCTGCGATGCTAGAGAATCTAGAGAACTTGGGCGATATTCCGCTGGTGGAGGCTGGGCCTTCCCGCCTGCATCACAACGAAAAGGACCGCGACGCCGACCACCGCTTGTCTGCTTTCCTGCGCTCTGAGGGCCACATCTCTTCGCACTCTCCCCAGAACAGCGTCGGCTCTCAGCAGTCTGCTCAGCGGACCCCGTCCAATGATCCGCGCCCCAGCACCGGCAACGGCAATGGCGGCGACTCGAACTCCCCCGGACACACTGTGGGCCGCAATGATATCCGCGCGAGCGCCGAGAAGATTCTCTACACCTATCTGCTCCCTGGCTCCGAGCGAGAGATTATTCTGCCGGAGACTATGGTTTCGACCTGTATTAACCTGATTGAGGACGACGGCCGTGACGACCCCGAGGTGTTCGACCCCGCGAAGGACTATGTGTTCCAGGCTATGGAGCGTGATGCATTTCCGGGATTCTTGCAGGCCAAGGCTCTGGGTAACCTCGTGCCGCTAAGCATTCTTGCCCGTCTGGCTTTTGCTCTGATCAGCTTTGGTGGAGGTTTCTGGGGCGCTTTCTATGTGGTTCTGCGCAACAAGCCTCGGCACATTCGCTGCTGGGTTATCCTCCCCTTTGTCGTTGCCTCTTACTTCATCATCTCGTACCAGTACAAGATCGACCCCGTGATGGCGTTCATCGGCTACAGCGAATACACGTTCATGAACTGGGCACCCATCCGCGAGCCATACGTCCGCAAACTCTTGAACAAGCGCGCCGTGGTCACCGCTCTCATCGCGTTCCTGACCGCCACGGCCCTGAGTATCTTGTTCATTTTCGTGCCTGGCACAATGCTCTGAACATGTTTCCCATCCCCACCTTTTGCGAGTCGAATTTCGAAAGATATTGTGTGGTCATTCCTCGCAATACCTGCATTCATACGATTTGTCAGAGAGATTTCTAGCCCGGTGTCTAGATTCATCTGTCCTATCCTGCTTCTGCGAAGCACAATTGTTGGAAAGCTTTTGAACGCCGAAATACGTCTGCAGCCCATAATCCTTGTCACGTTCCGTCTTTCCCTTTGGCGTTTGCTCTTCTCTTTCCCCTACCTCCACACCCGCCTTACTGGCGGTCCTGCAACCCTCTCTCCTTGCCGTGTCCATATCTGACTTGTCGACCTCTACTTGTTTTCGCTCCCCCTTTTTTCTCTTCTACCAATACCCCTTCTGATTTTGGTCACTTGTATTATACGTATGTTCTCCATGAGTGTTGCCATTAGGGCCTTACGAATGCAACCTACTTTGGTGCTTGCTACCCGCACATATATCATTCGTGGTCATTTCATGTAAGGATATATGGGAGTTTCAGTAGTGTGCAATCCGCTTCGTGCAGCTAGCCAAGCGAGATGACAAGATCGTGATAGTCATGAGCACCCACCTTCCTAAGCCTTCCGCCCCAGTATCCGCTTCGACTGCCTGCTCCCCCCGCGCCCCATGCCCGCGCCTTCGTCGATGTCCATGCGTGACCCGGAATCCCCGTTATCTCCGGAGACAAAGCCATCATCCACATCAATATCATCAGCGTCCCGCTTGTTGCTTCCAACCCCAAATCCCATCCGCCCCGCAAGCCGTCGCCCAATCCCAGACTTACTTGCTCGCCCATTCCCGACATTCCCACCGCCCTCGCGGCCCGTCTCGGCTTGCCGCCGTTGCACTGCATGATCCAGGAGGGCCTGGTGCGCCTGCTCCTTGTCATAGCGCTTCTGGGCATTGGCCTTCACCCGCGCGATCTCCGCTTCCAGGTCTGTGACTACGTTGCCGCAACGGGCCTCCCACTCGGTGAGGAGGGAGACCATCTTGGGTAGAGACTGAGATTGCACATCGCGCAGGGGTGCGACGGATGTGACGTTGACAGTGGGTGGGGTTGAGGCAGGGGACAGACGGGCGGAGATCAGATTGGCGTAGATAGCGGTTGTGACGAGGGCTTCGAGCTCAGCGGTTGTGGAGAGGGAGAGAGCTTTCATGAGGGCTTGATAGGTGAGGGGCTTTGTGGTTGCGGCGAGGGTGAGGAGGGAGAGGAGGCGGAGCTTAAGGGCTTGCTCGGTGCTCAGCTTGGGGAGGTTGGGGGTTGCTGTTGCGGAAGGAAATTATTAGGTTGTCATCGTGTATGGAGGATCAACCGCTGGCGAGGTTGAGGGAGGGTGAGTAGAAATTGTGCATACCTTGGTACTCCTGCCATGTGCCCCATGCGAATATCTCTAGCAGCTTCAGGTAGCTCTGGTACTCTGCGGGGGTATCGGAGGCGGCCAGGGCCTGGATGGTTGGTGTCTCTAGCAGCTCGGCGAAGACGTACGTTTGGGGGCTCGACGTGGCATTTGTAACAATGTTGGCCACGAAGCGCGGAGATGTCGCACTGTTGGATGTGGCTAGGGCGACGAAGGGCTGCAGAGCCTCCAAGGCCCGGGCATGTGTTTGGTCCATGAGATCCGGTCAATGGGGAAGAGGTGAGGGGATGGTGGAAGTGTTTGGCCAAGGGGATGGTGAGGGTGGAGTGTTGAGGCGTTGTGCGTTTTGCCAGAAGAAGGGTACTCCGATGGAGCTGGGAAGAAATGATTCAGTTGAGTAGTGATGATATTCTTGCGATATCTATTGAATTGACTGTTGATGGCGGTGGTTCGGCGGAGCTGGTTTGCCTTCTATGCAAACATCTTATCGGGCGGCGATGAGAAGGGGCATTTCAAGATGCAGACCGCCTTTGTAGGACCGTGTTATGCGGATGATAATTAATCCGTGGCTTGGCAGTTCTGGAGAGGTATATACATCAATCCCTCCAGGTAGTTCCTGAGTGCGTTCATGGGTGATCCTCGCATCGCCTCGTGTCGTGGACGTCTCTTTATCTGTAGCAGCTCGATCAATGTTCCCCAATTACCCTTGCCCAACGTCGTACAGGCTACATCAGTTGGCCCTGACTGAACGTTGCGGTCGGCCGACCTGAAACGCTTCGGGCCACTGACAGCTTCTGACATAGCCTTCCGCGTTTCAGAATTGCCTATATGCTCCGCTTTGAAGCTATTGATGATAGTATCAGGCAGGGCGCAATCATTGGAAAGTCGCCTGCATTATTAGATGGTGGTTGCCAATATTGCGAGTGCAGGATGACTGCTCTACTGCGGGTGGATCGGCTAAATAGGCCGCAGAGAGCGGATTTGTTGGAGAGACTGGGGACAGATCGGCTCGCGGCCTGAGGAGTCGCATTCCTCAGCGTGGCGCGCTCCACCCCATGCGTAATCAATCTCACCCACTTCCCGCGCGGCTTTTCTAGTTGCATCTGCGAATTCCTGATTAATACCCCCGATCTCCCCCGACGTGGCCTCTTGGGCTGATCCTCCCTTCCTCGTCTTCTGTTCCTTATTTTGTGATCTCTTTTAACCCTTTCCACTATCCGCCCCAATCGGGGAATGATCTGACCGGCCCTTGTCAATCCGAGAGCATCCGTCGTTCATCACGCTATCCCCTCCGCTCATCGTGCCTAAGGAGCGCTCATCCCGTAATACTTCGTCCCCATGCGATAGCCACGCCCCGTCCACGATCCGGATTACCTTTCCTTGTTGCCATGCCTGCAGAAGCTCGCGGCGCGGACGCCGCATCCCCCGCCGATCGCCTACCCGCGATGGCTACAACAACAGTCAAAGTGGATGGAATGACCTGCGGAGCGTGTACCTCTGCTGTCGAGGGCGCATTCAAGGGGGTCGAGGGTGCTGGCGATGTGTCCGTCAGTCTGATCATGGGCCGCGCCGCTGTCCAACACGACCCATCCATACTTCCGCCAGCCAAAGTTGCGGAAATGATTGAAGACTGTGGATTTGATGCTGCGGTTCTATCGACGGAGGAACATATCACGACGACAGATACCGATGTTCTGGGTGGTCCGGCAACACATTCCTCGACGACGACGCTCGCGATCGAGGGCATGACCTGCGGCGCATGCACTTCAGCAGTGGAAACTGGGCTCGTAGGCGTCGCTGGAGTGAACTCAGTCAATGTATCACTTCTCTCGGAGCGTGCGGTAGTAGACCACAATGCGGAGATCATCACGCCGGAGCAGATCGCAGAGCTGGTTGAGGACCGAGGATTTGGTGCTCGGGTATTGGAAACCAAAGCATCGTCTGCCGGCCAGGAAGACTTGTCCAAGCTCGCCGACCTGACAGAGAATAAGTCGGGACAGATGGTAACAACCGTTGCAATCGGCGGTATGACTTGCGGCGCTTGTACTTCCAGTGTCCAGAACGCCGTCGCCAATGCGGAAGGCGTGATTCAGTTCAACGTCAGTCTCCTGGCCGAGCGTGCGGTGATTGTACATGATTCATCAATTCTTTCGGCCAACGCTATTGTTACGATGGTGGAAGATGCTGGGTTTGATGCATCAATCGTTTCATCCGAAACACAAGAGCCGCTTTCAAGAAAAACCCAGCAGATCAGCTTGAGCATTCACGGTCTAAGAGATCCGACATCTGCCTCTGCGCTCGAGGAGGCGCTCCTTAGCCGGCCAGGGGTCAAGTCTGCCACGATGAAACTAGGAACTTCCCGATTACTTGTTACATTCGACACATCCGTCATTGGAATCCGTTCAGTGTTCGAAGTGATTGAGTCCGCCGGCTACAATGCACTGATAACCGATACCGACGACACTAACGCACAGCTGGAGTCCTTGGCCAAAACCAAAGAAATCCAGGAATGGCGACGCGCATTCATCACCTCCATCTCCTTCGCTGTTCCCGTATTTGTCATCAACATGATCCTGCCGATGTACCTGCGCGCAGTCGATTTTGGCAGGTTCCAACTGCTACCGGGCCTTTATCTTGGTGATCTGATTTGTCTTGGTCTCACGATTCCTGTACAGTTTGGCATTGGCCGACGGTTCTACATTACCAGCTACAAATCACTCAAGCACAAGTCCCCAACCATGGACGTTCTTGTCATGTTGGGCACGTCTGCAGCCTTCTTTTACAGTTGCTTCACCATGATCATGGCTATCTTCAGCGATCAGCACAAGCGACCGAGCACTGTTTTCGATACTAGTACCATGCTTATCACATTCATCACATTGGGAAGATGGTTGGAGAACCGGGCGAAGGGACAGACATCTGCAGCCCTCTCCCGTCTTATGTCTTTGGCTCCATCCATGACCACTATCTACGAAGACCCTATTGCGGCCGAGAAGTTGGCTGACGGTTGGACGGCGCAGAGTACTCCACATGCGCCGAAGTCCACACTGTCTGACGATACTTCGGTGAATCAAAAGATTATCCCCACCGAATTAATCCAAGTTGGTGACATCGTTATCCTCCGTCCCGGTGATAAGGTCTCTGCGGACGGGGTTGTAATTCGGGGTGAAAGTTATGTCGACGAAAGCATGATCACTGGAGAAGCTCTGCCCATCCACAAGAAGAAAGGTAGTCATGTTGTCGCTGGAACTGTCAACGGCACAAGCTCAGTCGATTTCAAGGTGATCCGGGCCAGCAAAGATACCCACCTGAGCCAAATCGTAAAGCTGGTCCAGGATGCACAGACAAGCCGAGCTCCAATCCAGCGCATGGCCGACATTGTGGCTGGCTATTTCATTCCAACTATTATCGGTCTCGGATTGATCACTTTCTTCGGTTGGATGTTCCTTAGCCATGTGTTGGCGAATCCGCCCAAGATCTTTCAGTCGGAAGATAGTGGCGGCCGAGTTATGGTTTGCCTGAAGCTCTGCATTTCAGTCATCGTCTTCGCCTGCCCCTGTGCCTTGGGTCTTAGCACACCAACCGCAGTCATGGTTGGAACTGGAGTTGGCGCCGAGCATGGCATTCTTATCAAGGGTGGTGCTATTCTCGAGGCCGCCACAACAATCAACCACGTTGTCTTTGACAAGACAGGTACCCTAACTACAGGTCGGATGAGCGTGGCTCAGGTCCGTATTGAGCCTCAGTGGACGGTAAATGACTGGCGCCGCCAATTGTGGTGGCTTATTGTCGGTCTCGCGGAGATGGGCAGTGAACACCCCATTGGCCGCGCTATTCTGCTCGAAGCCAAGTCCGAGTCAGGTCATCCAGGAGAAGACGGTTTGCCTGGCAGTATCGGCGATTTCGATGCATGTGTCGGCAAGGGCATCTCTGCCGTCGTTGAGCCCACATCCAGCGTCGAGCGTGTCCGGTATCAGGTGCTTCTCGGCAACGCAAACTTTCTACGATCAAGAGATGTACCTGTGCCTGCGGCGGCGGACCCTGAAACTTCGGAATCTGATGAGGACATGGAGCAAACCGTCCCGAAGCCTACCGGTGCCGCGTCCGGCATCACGAGGATCCATGTTGCCATCGACAACCGTTACGCAGGAACTATCTCACTCCGCGACAGTGTCAAAGATACTGCAGCCGCAGCCATCGCAGCTCTTCACCGCATGGGCATCTTCACTTCCATGGTAACCGGTGACACTTCCTCGACAGCGCTCTCAATCGCCTCGGCCGTCGGCATCCCGGCATCTGCCGTCCACGCTTCCGCCTCTCCATCCGACAAACGCGCCATCATTTCATCCCTCCAGCTGAACGGCGAGCGCGTCGCCATGGTTGGCGACGGTATCAACGACTCTCCGGCTTTGGCAACTGCCACCGTGGGCATCGCCTTAGCCTCAGGCACCGACGTCGCCATGGAAGCAGCAGACATTGTCTTGATGCGTCCCGATGACCTCCTTTCCGTACCGGCCAGCCTGTCGCTCTCGCGCTCGGTCTTCAACCGTATCAAGCTGAACCTAGTCTGGGCGTGCCTGTACAATATCATCGGTCTGCCCTTTGCTATGGGCATTTTCCTCCCCTTCACAGGGTTCATGCTCCCGCCCATGGCCGCCGGTGCTGCGATGGCAGCTTCGAGCGTCTCGGTTGTTGTCAGCAGCTTGCTTTTGAAACTTTGGCATCGCCCGTCCTGGATGGAGATCGAGCGGCTCGAGAAGGAGCTTAGTTTGGGGGCTATCCCTACCGGTGGTGGTGCACGTCGTGGGCACAAGGCAGGCTGGTGGGCCCCTGCTACCATCCTTTCTGACCACCCTCGGTCTATCCGCTTGTGGGTCAGGGACAGTGTTTCAGCACTGTGGTCCATGGCTACTGGGAGGCGGACTGTTATTCGCGAGGATGAAGGGTATGTTCCGCTACAGACTGTTGAGCCTCCTGTCTAATTCGAACTGGTGGTACCTGGAAATGGACAGTTCAACCTGCTTGCGCTTCTGCTGGGATATGGGATTTTAGTTGATTGACTTGGCTTGTTTGAGTTGGGTCCTTGGTTACTGGGCGTTGCACATCTAACGCTACGTCTGGCGCATTTGGTTTTTTCTCTTTATTTTTTTTCTAGATGTTTGATACCTCTTCTGTACAGATGCATATTGATGAACCGATTGGAAATTTCTTCATACATCTATAGCGCAAAGTCTAGCGCTGGTACCAGCGGTATCTAGCGTTGCTAACCTTAATATTGCCCGCTGAACTGTGTGGCGACCTTTTGAGGCTTTCCCTAGCCTAAAGCGAAGCCAGTTTCATCAGAATTATAGAGATTTGCTAGTGTAATCTGATGATCATTGATCACTAGATCAAATTTATCATACCAATTAGCAATCTCGCTAATATCCTCTACATTTAGATAATTTCGGCCGATTTCCCTCTACGTCTGCTATACGATATCTAGTGGTAAACGTGCTAAAAAGCGATATGCCCAGGTTTTCCCCATAGGCACATATTCGTCCGGTAGGGGGTTTCGACGCAGGATTGCATTAGCAGCGCGCTCAACAGCCTTCGCGAGAGCAACCGACTTCGGTGCGGCGCGATTGGTCTCGAACGAAGCGGCCTGACAGGGGCGTTTGTGTAAATGTCCGCGTATGGCGCACTCGCCTGCATCCGCTGCACCTGAGGCGACAGCCGGATGGGACGTTGCATGGCACCGATCTGGGCAAATCAGACCCAGACAGAGATGGCCGCTAAGCTGATTGATTGATTGGGCTAATCAAAGGCGACTAGCTAGCTGGGAGAGTACCTCGATGGAGACACAATGGGGAGTGCGATACAACCAGGGTAGAAGTAGGTTTTTTAGGAAAGTTCCATGAGCTGTAGTACCATCCCTAAATGTGCTCTGTACTAGTACCAAAGGGATCTTCCGCTAAAGTAGCCTTAACCGTGGAAAAATGCGTCACCAGCGTATGCCTGCACACTACCGTTTAGATATGTTGCAGAGAGATTCCCTAATCCAATGGATACGGGGCTTGATGATCGCTATATTTTGGTCAGCCCACAAAGCATAGGCATTAATTTCAGTCAGCATTGTAGCGAGATTCGTTGTCCGCTAGTTTAGACGTGGGGGCTCTCGCATGGTTACACAATTAGGAAGCGCATACCACGCCTGACTCAGAACCTGTTGATTCTGAAAGATGCTCCATCTGATACCCTCGCATGGGCTTTCCATGAAGAAATCCAGGGTATATTCCTAAACCCCGGCCACTTTTTCCGTCAGCATGAGTGGCTACGAGCATTCCGATCCCTTTGATGCGGGGAAGCTCCTCGTCGGCTCCATCCATCAACTCCACTATGAACAGTATGGAAAGCCGGACGGAAAGCCAAGTAAGCCCTACCAAGTCGGTGCGCAACCTATTTATTTACCGGTTTATAGTCGTGTACCTACACGGTGGCCCTGGAGGACACACGAGGAGAAGCAATACTTCCTACTTCAACCCAGACATCTATCGCGTAGTCCTTTTGGACCAGCGTGGGACCGGGAAATCCCAGCCCGCGCCGGACATCAGGGAGAACACGACGCCAGAGCTGGTTTCCGACATCGAGGCCCTCAGAGTCCATCTCGGTATACCTAGATGGCACTTGGTCTACGGCGGCTCCTGGGGCTCCACGCTGGCGCTGCTCTACGCGCAAACCTATCCCGAAATGGTTGGATCGCTCATTGTGTGGGGGGTATTTACAACCCGCAAATCGGAAGTAGATTGGTCCCGAGGACACGTTGGAGCGCCTTCAGTCTTTCCTGAAGCATTTGAAGCATTTGTCAACCACCTCTCCCCGGAGGAACGTGGCGATTTGACGGGAAGTTACTATAAAAGGCTGACTTCCGGGGACCATGCGACGCGGGTTGCGGCAGCGAGAGAGTGGAACCGATGGGATCTGAGCATTGGATCATTGAAGATCGACGAGGTGGACTTCCAGCAATTGGACGACGAGGGCTGGTCGCTGCCTCATGCGGTCCTGGAAGCGCATTACTCAGTGCATGATTTCTGGCTGGAAGATGGTCAGATCTTGAAAGCCGAAAACTTGGCGAAGATACAGCATATTCCTGGTATGTCTCTACACCCGTGGGCATGGAGACCTAGAATAATGAGAATATAGTTACCATCATCCAGGGCCGGTACGACATGGTCTGCCCCCCGCAGACGGCGTGGGAGCTGCATAAAGCCCTGCCCAAGTCACGGCTGATTTGGATCCCTGACGCTGGTCACACCCCACAGGTACGCCCATCCCCCACCCTGGAATAGCTATGGTGTATGTACTGAAATCCGGCTTACATTGCATAGGAGCCTGGTACCCGAGCAAAGTTGCTTGAGGCGTGTGATAACCATGCAAGCCAGGAATTCTGACAGGAACATTGTTACACAGCATCGGATCTAGTTAACACCATTCTGAAATCGTCGATGTATCCTTCTACATCGATGTGAGATAGTCTTTGAAAGTGACAATAAAATTTCAGATCAATGACGATCTGATCTGCTATCAAGAAGTATCGCAGGTCATAACACATGATGTCGGAGACTGGCATAAGACAGTCCAAATAAGTAGTGACGCACGGCGCCTTAGTTACTTTACTCTTTCTTCTCAGCCTCCACTGGTTCAGGGTCACTAATTGCCTCAGAGGTCTCCTCGCCCGCTTGAGATGATGCTGCTGTCGTGTCTTCTGTTTTGGTTTCCTCCTTGGGTTTGGTGTCATCAAGAACGATGTCACCGTCCTTGTCGGCATGGCCTGACTCGCCAGCTCCTTGGTTGGCCTCCGTGACTGACGGCTCCGATGCGCCATCCTGCACAACTTCCTCACCCAAGTTCATTTCTACCCCCTTTCCATCTTGCAATCCCAAATCCTCGACACCCAGAACGGGAGGGCCTCGGGCATGAGGGACCTCATCAGGGGACTCTGCTGGCGGGGAAGGCACGGAAGTCGTCTTAGCCTCTTCTTCACCCTCAGCTGTGGCGGTTGATGTGGTCTCGACTTGCTGTGGCTGTATGGGTGCGGGTTCTTCTGTAAACCAGTCAGCTCCAGTTGATAAATTAACTCTTAAGCCATTCAGCGACAACATACGCCCTTCCAATATATTTGCGCCCTCGCCAGTAAAGGAAGCGTTAGTCAACCACGGAATTGGAGTAAGAAGAGCACCCCCCAGCGACTCATCACTTCCCAGGCCACTTGTGTAGTCCGGTGCCAGATATGTCCCGGCACTGTTGGTAGGATGCATGAGCCCGTTTGGCTGCGCACTGGCGCTAGACGGGCCATTAAAAGGGAATACATCAACACAGCTGGTCACAGAAACAACACGATCCACAGCTCGCAGATACGCAGGTAGGGTTCGATAGTGGGCAGTCGGGCGAAGAATGAGCTCGGCAAGTCTTTGAACCGTGTGCGGGGGCTTCTCCACAAAGAAGGATTGGATGGATGAGCGGATGGAGCCTAGGAGGAGGGCAAGTGGAGGTGGAAGGGTGTCATTTGTCTGCTGCGAGGAAGGCTGAGGCTGTGAGTCCGGTATGCGATCGCTCGAAGGCGGCGAGCCAGTCGTTGCTTGTGGACGAAGAAAAGTTTGAGGTTCTTCGGGGGCGGCATTCTCTTTATTACTGCTCTCTGGAATTTCGATGGGCTCCGACGGTGGGTGGAACGGCTGCGCATTGTAGGAGCTCGGAGGCGCCTGGGGCATCGGGAACACTTCGTAGACAATCTAGAACAACCTGTCAGAGATAGGCGGGCTCAAATCGTGTGGGTGTCACGCACATGTTCCAGCCGTTCCAACAGCGGCGCGACTATGCCGGTCCATTTTTCTCTAGATCAGAGCATCGATCAGCGTCGAGTGATTCAGGGCCACCTTGAGATCACAGCTTCACACATACAGGTCGATCGAGCCGCCATTGGCGACTGCCTCGAGGGCTTCTTCATCTGGTTCAAAATGTTCAGTCAGATATGCCCATCAGCATCGGTAGGGAGCTTTCTTACCTAGCGACATGGTCGAGGTGTTGCAAGCTGCAGAAGACGACGGTCGAGTTACGAGCTGGGACGGCGATGGCACGTGCTGCTGATTGGGCGGCAGCGGAGCTTATCGATAGGGTCATGTGACTCTCCGCGAATTTTCGGCGGCGGGGCAGCAATGACTCTTTCAGTTCCGCTGTATAATTTCACAGTTTTACAATTGCTTTTTTGCCGTTCACTATGTGGAACTCGCGCAAGGTTGGAATCCTCGGCGGTGGCCAGCTGGGCCGCATGCTTGTCGAGTCCTGCAACCGTTTGAACATTCAAGCCAATGTCCTGGACGCCGAGAACTCTCCGGCCAAGCAGATCAGCTTTCACGATGGCCATGTGACGGGTTCCTTCAAGGAGCGTGAAGCCGTGCGCCAATTGGCCAAGTCCTGCGATGTAATGACTGCGGAGATCGAGCACGTCGACACCTATGCCCTTGAAGAGGTCGCCTCCGACGTTCAGGTTGAGCCTAGTTGGCAAGCGATTCGGACTATTCAGAACAAGTTCAACCAGAAGGAACACCTGCGCAAATATGGAATCCCCATGGCGGATCACCGGGAGTTGGTGAAGAACACACCGGAAGAATTGGCGGAGATTGGAGAGCAATTGGGTTACCCGATGATGTTGAAGTCGAAGACGATGGCGTACGATGGGCGGGGTTAGTTTTACAGCCAATTTGGATTTGGACAATATGCTGAAATACCCGTCTCAGGCAATTTCCGTGTGAACTCCAAAGCAGACATTCCCGAGGCCCTCGAGGCTCTCAAGGACCGGCCACTGTATGCGGAGAAGTGGGCCTACTTCAAGACGGTTCGTTATATCCTACAACTTCGGGATTTTCTTTAGCAAGGAACCATATAGCTAACGTGTTTCTCTGCATAGGAGCTCGCTGTCATGGTCATCAAGACCAAGGATGAAGTGCTGTCATACCCCACTGTGGAGACCGTTCAGGAGGACTCAATATGCAAGCTGGTTTACGCGCCAGCCCGGAACGTGTCCGACAAGATCAACCAGGAGGCTCAGGCTCTCGCCCGGAAGGCTGTAGCTGCATTTGAAGGCAAGGGTGCATTTGGTGTCGAGATGTTCCTTCTCGAGGACAACAACCTCATGCTGTGCGAGATTGCCAGCCGCATCCACAACTCTGGCCACTACACCATCGAAGGCTGCGCACTCTCCCAGTTCGACAGCCACATCCGCGCCATCCTGGACCTCCCGATCCCTGCAAAGAGCCTTGAGATCCGCCAGCCCTCTGTCATGCTTAACATTATCGGTGGTTCCGCCCCCGACACCCACCTTAAGGCCGCCGAGGCCGCGCTTTCGATTCCTAATGCGGCTATCCACCTGTACAGCAAGGGTGCTGCCAAACCTGGCCGCAAGATGGGCCATATCACCGTGACTGCCGCCACCATGCATGAGGCGGAGACTATCATCCAGCCCTTGATCGATGTGGTCGATAAAATCCGCGCTCAGCGGGCCGATATCAAGACCAAGGCCCAGCCATCTGGGCCCTCCAAGCCTGCGCCTCAGGTGGCCGTCGTCATGGGCTCTGACAGTGACCTCAAGACTCTGGTCCCCGGTCTCAAGCTGCTCGAGAACTTTGGCATTGAGCCCGCCGTTGAGATTACCTCTGCCCACCGCACGCCCGACTACATGGCCAAGTACGCCGCCGAGGCTGCCTCGCGTGGTATTAAGGTGATCATCGCCGCCGCCGGTGGTGCCGCCCACTTGCCTGGCATGGCAGCAGCCCACACCGCTCTCCCCGTCATCGGTGTCCCCGTTAAGGGCAGCTCGCTCGATGGTGTCGACAGTCTATACAGCATTGTGCAGATGCCCCGCGGTACGTTTCATACCATAGATCTCCATCTCCATTCGCCTCTTATACCAGAACTAACTCATCTACCAGGCGTCCCGGTTGCAACCGTCGGCATCAACAACAGCATCAACGCCGCTCTTCTGGCTGCTCGCATTCTAGGATCCTTCGATCCTGCCATCCAGCGCAAGGTCGAGGCCTACGCTGAGGACGCTCGTGCCGAGAACATGGAGAAGAAGGGTACCAAGATGCGCGAGCTGGGCTGGGAGAAGTACTTCGAGCAGATGTAACAATAGTTCGATGTACCGATGAAATGACTCGGAGGGATTCTCGCAAAAAATATCTGGATTCTCCTTTTGAATTGGCACAGACAGCTGCCTTTTCTTGTATACAGCGGGGGGCGTTTTATATCAGACCTTAGACGAAATGAATGACAAATTAACAATCTTATCAGTCCAAAATCAAATAAATTCCTTGAGTAAAGGGCTGATCAAGCAGCCCATCCTGTATTCAGTCTAACTATTTCCGCTAAGAAATGGAAACGACAAGCTTTAGGCTCTTCGCAAAGAAAGGGGGCTCAACAAGCATACACCGACCGAATCTCCTCCAGGATTTCATTGATCAACTTGAGAAGCTAGATGTGGTCAGTGTATTGGCGGCGGACAACAATCCTTCCAGACTGACTTACGCAGACCCTTGAAACAGTCATTACCGTCGGGGCAGTGAAAGAAAATGGTCAAATTTGGCAACACGCCAGACCAGAAGGTCCTAATGCAAACGACATAGGAGGCTCATTGACGGTATGGGTACGAGGAGAGGACATGGAAAGTTATATTGTTTCCAAGGGAGTGACCAAGGCTAATGGAACTAGCTTCACCGCCGCAGTAGTGGTAGGTAGATGGTTGCTTCTTTGAATGTCTGCCAACTAATTGTTTTTGAAGGCCGGCCTTTCAGCGTGTTCAAAATATAGCAAGCTCTGCTCTCCGCAAAGGCTACTATTGACCAACGACTTTGAATGTCGCTTATAACTTGGCTCGAGGAAATAAATAATAACAAATAGCCAGCACCGGGCCCGGAGACAATGAACCGCCTCTGATACATTATACAAAAGATCACTACTCTACATGGATAGCCAGCCGCTCCAGCCAAGAAACAAAAGAAAGAATGATACACCCAAACGACAGCGCTATGACGATGAAAAGAAACAAGCAAAGGAATGATAAGAAAGTCACAAACGAACGGAACAATGAAAAACAACAAAAGAAAGGATTTAACTAGCGAATGCTCTGTCTCCACCGATCAATAAATTCTTGCTGCACCGGATCAACAGGCTGCCCAGCCATGTTCGGTCCACAGCCGGCGGGCATAGCATAGACCATGCCACCGGGCACGCCCATCATCATGCTATTGTAAGCATGTGCGGCTGGGTATCCCATTCCTCCATACCCGTAAGGCTGCGCGCCCATCTGATATCCCATGGGGACTTGGTGGCCCATATTGAGAGGACGAGATTGCATAGACATGCGATTGGCGTATTGCCCAGACATCATGTTGGAGTGTGGGAGGACATCGTGTGAAGATTGGCGGGCGATTTGCTGCACCGGACGAGACTGCGGGAGGGCGGCCATGCTTCGTCGCATGTGCAGGTTCTTTGCGGCGCCTTGTGGGGGGCCGTTCTGTTTCTGCAGGCGATTGCGCCTTTGGGCGAGAGTTTCGTTCTCATGTGCGTTGGGGACCGTCTCGGGTTCTTTGGGAACAACTCCAGCCCGATTGTCAAATTCGGCAAAGAGATCACTGGCAAACTCGCTATCTGCGGGGTTTTGCCCCCGCAGTCGTCTTAATCGTTCTGCGAGTGTCTCGGTTTCGTCGCCGCTCTCGGCCTCCGCCTGGGCGGCGTTAGCTCGAGGAGGTTCGGTGGTGTATACTGTGACAGGACGCTTCTCGGGAATTGGTTCACCGCGCAGCCTGGCCCGACGTGTGCTCAAGGGCTCGTTTTCATCTAGCTGCCGTCTCTCCATCAGACCCACTGGACGATCCTCGTCGTCCTTGTTGATTTGATCAGGGTACAGCATGGCCAGAGGAACATCATCGTCGTCTGCAGTATCATGATTATTCCAGGCCAGAGTTACTGGTCGTCGCCGTCGCTTGTCACTCTGTTTCTGGGCCCGTGCATCTAGCTCCAAAAGGGTAGATTTCATGCCTCGCGCTTGAGTGGGAGTAGGAAGTGCTGTTCGTTGTCGCTGCTTCAATTCTTGCTTCCGCAGCTCTAGTTCTGCCAGCAACGTGTTCGGAGGACCCATGTAGTCAACATATTCCTCCTCCTCTTCCTCGTCATCTTCTCCGCTTTCCGACGAATGCTCATCGCCTTCCGTCTCACTGCCACTGCCGCTGCCACTACCACTGGACTGCTCTCGATCATGTTCATCGTGAGACTTGTTCCGGTGTCTATCGCGTGAACTCACCGACCCTTCTTCGTCACTGTCGTGGTTGGTGCTGTGACGCTGACCCATTGGGACTTGCGAATGGCGCTCTGGCCTCTGCCTTGCAGGATCTTTATAAAGTGTCTTGCGCTTTGGTTGGTGGAACACGTACGAGCCAACTTGGCCGGCGTACGGGTGATCTGTAAAGGCCGATACAGGCGCATGCGCCGAAGCGTCGAGGATGCTGTCGAGTGTTGCAACTGCAGAATCTTGCTTCACGTCCACCTCGAGGGTGGTACTCGGTTTATCAAAGAAAAGGCTCGCACGAAGCTGAGGTGGTATTTTCGATTGGCGCTTGTCCTTCTGGCTCTCGCCCAGCTTTCCCTGCTCCAACCCGGCCAACCAGGACCCGGATTTTCTATCTTCGGCCACAATATTGGTCAAAAGCTCGGTACGGCGCTTTTCGCGGTCTGCGATGGGCTTGCGAGAGAGCTTTGGGGGGAGATTCAACATGCGGGGGACTGGGGCCGGGTAGTACACCATGTTCTCGCCCCTCTGTGGCTCTTTGTATGATTGCGGCTTGCTTGCAAGGGGCGGTTGGCTCAGGGACAGCTGCCGCCCGGAATTCGCGAGCTCCAAGGGCGCGAAATGGACACCATCGAAATTGGTGAACAGCGTCTGCGCCTGCAGGAAAGTATCGCCTGAGGCGGCTGACCCTGGCCGCTGGATTCCCCCCGCGGCATCGTTTTGTCCATTGTATTGATTGTGGTAGAGGTCGTGAGGTTGGGTATAGATCGGGGCGTGTGGGGACGGGGGAATGGCGGAGGGGGCGGAGATGCGATCCAAAAATTGGCCATCGTGGTCGTCGTCGGGCTCCGCGAGTCGGGTGAGCCGTGATGCACCCGAGACGGAGCGCTGACGCGTGGAGAAGGTCGATCCGTGAGAAGCAATGGTCGCCGGCGAGAATGCTCCATTCCGGAGGACGGCCGAGTTGGACGCGGAGCTGCAAGAGCGTCGCTTCTGCTCCTGATCCATTTTGCGGATTTCGCAGCCGATGTCTGCTGTACTGGAGCTGAGCTGCTCGGCACTCTGCTCCAACCGCGCTACATTGCCCACGTAGGCACCCTGAGATGATTGTAGGTCGGGAATTGGGTGGTTGATGGGAAGGTCGCTCGAGGCGCTGCGCAAGGGGGGTCGAGAGGGGAGGAGGAGGAGGAGGAATGTCGCGCGACAGCCGTATTGAGCGGAGGAATGCGGCGGAGACTGCTTGGTCTGTTCGATAGCTCATCGGGGGAGGGATCGGCGTCGTAGTCATCGGCCTCGACAACGTCGTAGCTGTTGGTAGTCATCGAGCGGATCATCGACCCGAGTTGACCGAGGCTTTGGTTGTCGTCGTTTCTGGCGGCTTCCAGCGGGGCTCCTCCGTGGTTGGCATCGCACAGGTGCTGAAAGGCATGGCCGGCAATAGGCGAGGCGCTGCGCGAGAGGTCGGAGTTGGAGTCGGAGTTCGAAGCCACCTCGTCGACCTGAGCGACAACGTTGTACGCCATGATGCCGGCGTTCAACGGCCGTAGGTTCGACTCGGTCGGGATCGGAGATCACAAATTCAAGGCAGGGAGGAAGGGACGGGTCGCATATGAATCGAAACTCAGATCGAGAGAAAGGGTGGTGGGCCAGGGACGGACCAGAGGAAAGGAAGCCAGGAACTGCGGAACTGGAGGTTCCATTTGTGTCACCCCATGGGATTAATTTTCGCCGGGTTGGGGCTGCTAATTTTGGGCGTGCTACCACCGGTTGAGACCAGGCAAGACAGTCCCCGTTAGACTAGCTTCGACCCCGGTAGACCGATTTCAATGACCTAGTTCGCGGCTGGCCCTGGCCCTGGTTCTGGTCCACTGAGAGCAAGATGGCCCCCTTCCAAGAAAATGGGAATGCGCCATCGAGGCCTCGTAATCCGGCTCATTGACCGGGCCCCTTCACAAAACAAGGCACACGAGTGGCCAAGCCACAGTTTGTACGTTTAGCGCAAAGACCCCATGTCTCGAACCAGCCGAGACGCCTCCGGTGGGAGGGGCGGAGAGTGGGGGGAAAGGCGAAGATGCGCACGGTCTGGCCAGTTTGGCCGGTTTGGCCAGTTTGCCTGCTGGCTGGCGGTAAATCCCATGCAGATCTTTCCTTTTTCTTCTTTTCTTTTTCTACTTTTCTTCTGCTCGGGGCGTTGCAGATGCATAATCAAACACGCCTACTCACACTAATCCCTTAGTCTCGTTTGGAACAGGTCTTTTATCGATCTTGCAGCCTCGTTTTTTGGACTATACGTTGGAGACTGCTTCTGAGGCTTCTACTGGAAAAAGTACCAAAATCGAACAGAACTGAACCCCAAGCAAATGAGAACCAATAAAGTGACTTCTCCGTCCAGCTTGACGGACGTCCGTAGCGATGGGGGTATGAATCCATCGGTCCATTGATAGTTGGCCTCTTCAATTCCCCTAGAACTGTCGCACAGCGGCACGCTGTGGCAGACCGAAGGACCGGGGAGCAAATACCGAGTGCAGCTATGACTGCACAGTGACTGTAAACCTGGCCACCATGAACAAGCCGTCCGCCGGTCAATCCAACCGTTGCGTCTCGCTAGCAGTCCACGTATTCAAATCGTTGACTCTAGGGCCACCGCCGAACGTCAGCAGCGGCACACACACGCATACCTGGGGGCGATATACACCACATTCTAACCAATCGCGTGGCTGCCAGAGATAAGTGATGCTTGGCAAGCCGTAGCTGGTCCAAAGAGGCTAAGCTTCGATCAAAGCGTATCTACACTCAACACTCGAACCACACAGACACATCAGACGGCCCATACGAGGGCCAAAGAAATTGTGAAATGAAAAAGATAGTACATTCAAGGAGGCAGGCATATGAGATCACAAATTAAAAGCTAACTTGGGAGGGATGCAGAGGATCGCGTGAAACAAGCAGGGGTTCCAGGGATCCGTTCCATCAAGGCTTGACAAAGGTCAAGAAGTCGAGCGAGAGGTCACTAAAGAAGCTGGCCCCAGCCACAGTTTCAGGGTGTCCAGACTGAGTCACATTGCAGTAGTCAATCCAATCACCGGCAGCCTTGCTCTTCTCCTTGATGAGCGCCAGGTAGTCGGACAGGAGACAGCTCTTGCCGGGCCCGGTCTGGCAGTTGGCAATTGGGTAGACGGCATCGTTGAACAACACACGGATATACGTCTGGTTGGACAACCGGTGGCCAGACCCAACCTCGCAGTTCAGAGTCTCAAAGGCAACGGTGCCGCGCATTGTGATAAAGTGGGCGACGCTGTACAGGCGGTTAGCAGGGATGTGGGTGTCAGGCAAAGCAGCCTCGTTATCGAAGATGCCCATGGCCGAAGTCATCTCAGCGATCTGGTTGTCGTTCAAGAAAGCCATGATCAGACTGGGAATATTGAAGCTACCGCCATCAGCCGCAGTGCCGGTCTGACCAGGACCCTTGCTCAGAAGAGTTATGAGGCTCTCGAGGAAAGGCAGGAACAGCGTGCTCGCAGGGCCATCTGAACCGGGTCCCACACTGTAGTAATAGCTCAGGTCCTGCGAATAGGCATAGTTGCGCAGCTCATCCTCAGTAAACACGCCACACCAGTCACTCACACGGCCAGTGATCTGACTTTCGTACCCGCACAGGTAGGGAAAGAACAGGAGGTCGGTCTCATCAAAGGTCAGGTTGCCGCTCACCAAGGAGTTGATGCGCTTGAGCGCCTTGGGTGCCCAGGTGGCATCAACTGTAAACAGGAGTCAGCTCATTTCAGAGATGCGGCTGATGTCCCTTCACACTCACAGTCGGTGACATTGTTGCCCCCACTGGAGGCGGCAGCGAATTCCGGGCAGGCGTCAGAGGGGCCGAGCGAGTTGCCGATGGCGTTGACAGAGCCGGTGGAGTTCACACTGACCACGGTGCCGTAGGTATCGGCAAACTCGTACAGGTAGCCGTTGACAAAGGCACGGGCGGTTTGAACAACACGAGACTCATTGATGGGGTTTTTGTACTGGTTGGCCCAAACATAGAATGGGTTACCGTCTTCGTAGAAATCGGGATCTGACAAGAGTGGTCAGTATCTGAAGAGAATAGATGACGAGAGGCTGCTCCACTTACACCGAGCACGGAGTTGGTAGCCGAGGTCAGTAGCCTGGTAGTCATCAGTATGGATCTTGAAATAGAAAATATCTAGAAACTATACCTCTTTCCAGCCAGTCATAGATTCCTGAGCTATTTGCAGGGTTGGGTTGGTCAAAACGGGGCTCCAGTCCTTGATAAAGGCCAGCGAGCCACGGGCGTCAAACGCTGCGCCATTGACAGCGATTTGAATCTATACCTATTAGTTCTTCTGCTGTAGCCGCGTAGGTGTAGATTCCCTGCGCATGATACGAGGACTTACCTTGTCTTGAATGTCAACCCAAGAGTTGTAGGAACCGGTGTCGGGGAAACTAAGACCGAACAGTCAGTGACATGTCATAGTCATGCCATTTAATCTATTCTTTACCGGCTTCCGTGTCTCACAATATAGGCAGCCTGCTGAGCTGTGCACTTTTTCGGTACGGTATTTTCCACACCATTGACGTTGGGCCCAGCAAAGTACGGAGAATTACCCCCAGCGAACTGCAACGGATTGTGGGCCGTCTTGCTGGATGGAAACACAATATCGTTGGCGGGCGCCAGCACCGCGGCCTGGCTGGTAGTGACCGCCAACAGCCAAGAGGTAATGACAGTCTTGGAGTTCACCATGGCTGATTCCAATCTTCCAGAAGAAACGAGTTTCAATTCAGTCAAGTCCACGGCGATCCACGCATCCTATATACTCTTTACCGCATTGATCGATTCTCCGGGACCTGCGCTAGCCATCAGTTAGCCGCAACTAGCGTTAACGGGCAGTAAGGTCCGTGGGCCTGTTGCCCGCCCACGTGTCAGTCGGCGACATCTAACCGAGATGAATTCGAGCGTGGCACGGAGAATTGATCTATTTAGGTTCTCCTGCGCCGTTCGTTCGGTGAAACGGGGCTCTAGTCCGATCCCAATGCGATTACGTAGATTACGGGTAAACCACAGGCCAATTGCTAGATGCGATCCATGAAACGTGCTCTATGAATTGCGTCGGAAGAACTATCGGCTTATATTTCGATATTCACTGCTAGGCAAGTTCATATTCTCAAGCTATCCAGAACTAAAGATCACAGCTTATGCGACGGT
This sequence comes from Penicillium canariense, assembly GCF_028826845.1. Classification (NCBI taxonomy): domain Eukaryota; kingdom Fungi; phylum Ascomycota; class Eurotiomycetes; order Eurotiales; family Aspergillaceae; genus Penicillium; species Penicillium canariense. Next base: position 1,628,656 of record NW_026622729.1, read on the forward strand.
GGTGTTCACCGTGCTGTTAAGGAAACTCAGTCCTAGCTTCGACGATGCGGATGTTTTGAGCGCCGAAACGCTCGCTTCGAAATTTGAGAACATGGCTCCAATGACCGACTCTCCGCATCCGGTCTCCTGCTTCACTGCACCACTGGAAGAACGCTTCATCTTTTTGAAATTGATTCCTGGTGAAACTGTCACGCAGTTGTACTGCGACTCGGCTGCGCGAAGTTGACAAATTTCCTCTGTCTTGCAGTCGCCTGTGCAAGATGACACATCCCATCCTCGGCTCTTGCGAGCAATGTAATCCTGGAAAACCGAATCGTCATCCTCGAATATCGCGGTGACATTATGCCAGAATGCAGGCGTGAGCTCGGCAGCGCTGTCGGTGACAGCCGGGCTCAGGAGTGTACCATAAGTCTCCTTCGCAGAGTAGTATTTTTCCCAAGTCGGCTTGGTCTGGTACGTTGAGCTTGACATGTTGGCAATGTATACAGTGAAATCCAGCACACCGAAAGTCACCGGGTCAACCGAGTAAACACGGAAGGTCGGGTTGCCGGAGGTTGGGGTCAAAGCCGGAGCAATGTAGGACATCATAGTGGCAGTGTTAGCGGATTGGGCAGCATAGTTTGAATAGGCAATCTCAAACTCATCCTTGTGAGTGTGACCGTAGAAAACTGCAGCGATGGTCGCGTCATAGCGCTGAATGATCTGGTTAAAATAGTTGGACCCATCGTGGAATGCATCACCAGCACCCATAGGCATGTGTCCTAGAAGCCATACACGCTCGCCCGCAGTTTCTGCAGCGTCAAGCTCGGTGACTAGCCAAGCCAGTTGCCCGTTTGGATCTGACTTCATGGTCTTCTCGTAAAGCCAGAAATTCTCCTTGTAATAGAAGTTGGTATTGAATGAGATGATCCGCAGATTACCACTCGGGTACATGACGGAGTAGGCACCATAATCATCAGCCGCGGTAGCGGCAGTCGATCCAATCCACTGGGTCCAGTCAGAAGAAAGAGTATCGTATGCCCATTGACTGGAGATGGTAGTGTCGATGTCCGACGGCGGGAAAGAGTTGACCGGGGCGGCATCATGATTTCCAATCACACCATAGACCAGATCGAGGTAGGATGGCATTCGCTTGTTGTATGCATCGTTTAAATCGTTGGTCACTTCAGTCTCATTGACAAGCCAAACTGCTCCTTCGACAACATCCCCCGTGAAAATGGTGAACGAAGCATCGGGGACCAAGCTTGCGATCGCTTCATACATACTCTCCTCTAGAGTGAGGGGGGCATCGCAGTTGTGATTTCCGTACCCTCCAGCTGGGTAGCTAGTATTGCCGGGTTCATCGGCGGATGTGTACGGGCGACAGCAAATATTTTTGGTACAGTTGTAACTATTTCATGTTGTCAGTAGAGCTTTTAAAGCAACAGAGCAAAAGACCGAGGACAGAGCAACATACTTGGCACCGGTCTCATACGAGAGGTCAACGTGAATATCGCTGATATGGACGACTTGAATAGGAGTTTCTCCACTGGATGCCGGCCGTGACGCATTGGATGGCTTCGGGGTCGGAAATTCCACTGCATATTCCGTAACATCCGGGTAGTCGCACAGCCCGAAGACGGTGCTACAGAGAAGAGTTGCGGTCGTAGATGGTATGTCCATATTGCGAAGATCATGAGCAAGGATGGGCCCTTCGCGCGAGATCGCACCCTCACAGACATCTTCATCCTCCACCTACAATTCCAAGTTAGAAATTTCCATAACAAATTTCTAAACGCCGACTCACCCCGGCCAAAATGCAGACTTCAGTAATCACATCAACAAAATCGTCATTCCCCAAATGAGCCAAAGCCTGCAACACATCGAGAAGAGCCTATACTCCAGATTTAGTCTGTTTTATCCCGGGGAGTGATTATAATATGGCAAGTGACTCTGTACGTACCTCGCATGCTGTACAGGTGGCCGCATCTTCGATATCCGTCAGAATCTCACTGACAGTGCTTTTTTTGGCGAGCGATTTGCGTGGCGAGGCAAGGGCTGCCCCAAGAAGGCCCACAAAACAAACCCACTGCAGAATGAACATAATGACGAGTACTTATCGGAAAGGGACAACTTCTGGCAATCACTCCAGCTCCAGTCCTGATCGGTGGGCTTTTAGGCTACGGAGTGGTTGAATACCTGGGTGCTCTGTGCCAAATTTCGCATGGCAGCAAGCGAGACAATTTCTCCATTGCCTAGCACTAAAGCCAGGACCACAAGATATACGACTTCCCCGCTCCATCACACGTTCCTCTCTTTTAAGCATTGATTGACTGTTTCGAACCGAAGCGAAGTTCGCGGCTTCAATAACGTCACTCCTCCCGCACACCTGCCGAGAATCTTTTAATGGCGATTGGATCGTCAGGAGTCGGCAGCAGGGCGGAAATGTCTTAGATTTCCTCTAGATTTTCCGCGTGCGCCGGCCGGTTTGCCCAGAGTTGCATTAGTCGGAAGCTAAAGGAGAATCTTTCTCCTGAAGAATGGGAGTACCCACGGGGGTTTTGCCCCTTTTAATCAGCGCTATCGCCCATGCTCACCCAAAACCGTTTGATCCCCACGCCGTGCAAGTCGCAAAACCATGGACATAAGCTTCTAATCTATTTGCTCATCGGGGGTTCTATATTCGCCGGAAGCTGGCAGGGAGTCCTTGGGACAGTGGGATTTGCTGTGCTCTATTGCTTCGAGGCCCTTGAGGAGATACCACGTTAGAAATGGAAAGAAAATTGGGAAGTCGACAAATCTAGCTGAGTTACCTCCTTGTCAGTGTCGGCCTTACATCCTCATATATTTTGTGCAGATGCATAAGAGCTGCAGAGCCCTGAGTGTAGAAATTAACCCAAACGCCGCGGGGGGAAAGAGCTAAAGCATTGCAAATTTTTCTCGACGACATTAGAAATAAGAAAACCGAGACAACCAATAGAAACTACAACAAATTACTGATCGACCAAAAGTTCAAACGCCTCATGAAGCCTTTCGTAGTTGCCCCATGAAAGTGGCCCAGAACGCGCGGTCCGGACTTCCCGTGCTCCGAACACTAGTAGACTCCGAAGATTGATAGCACTGCATGGAATGTTTCAAAGCAGCGTTGGGAGTATCACTGCCGTCTCTTATGAGTGGCAGTCAAGTCTCTGAAAAGGCCAAGAATCAACCGCCGGTAGAAACAGGGCGCAGGCGGAAGATGCCATGACAGGCATGAGTGATCAGGCTGCATAATCTCGACATACTACATCTGCTGGGGGTATTCGCTTCTCTAGCAACTCGGTATCTGTATGCCGATATCCTAGGCATGAGCTCACAAAAATAATCAACTTTTCAATTATTTTGAGGAACAACCATACGAATTTCTCCACCTTTCCCCACTTGTTGCAGTATGTCTGTGGGGGACTGTCCACTGTATAGGTACATCACTTATAATCAATGGGTAAATTGTCTACTGTTTGCTATTGCAGGCTTGATTATAGTTATTCTTATCTGTAGTTCAAATATACCACCAGGGATTCGCTATGCTATGCTGGTTGCGTTTATTGTTCAAATAGGTCATGTGCGGAATAGGTTACTGTTAGGTCAACTATACGCAATAGGTAAATGGTGAATGATAATGCCTGGTTTTGATTTTTTTCACCGATAGGCCCCTCTGCTTTTAACAGATTAGTAGCCGTGGTGTATATATTAGTCAGTCCAGACGATGACCCGTTGACAAAGATGTTGAGCAGGCGGAAGTTACCAATAAGAAGAAATTCTACGTTCGGTATGCCCTGTACCATTCCCCCATTGGCACAGTTCGATACCGTAGACAAGAATAATGGAATGTAATTTTTACATTTGTTCTTATTACGAATCAGGATAAAACAAGTGCCCAAGATTTTACAACAAGTACTATCTCCCTGGTCACAATATTAACCACATCACGTGATAATCCACTTAGTTTCCCAATTTGGAGAGAACACGGAGACGTGGGGCACACACGTGACCACGCGCCGAGGAACGCGTTTCAGCGCCGCATTCTATCATCACCCAAGAACTACGGCCCGTGCTGGGATCGCAATTCAGACGGTGTGCCAATATGTCCTACTATGACATTGATTCCATCTTGACAGATGCCCAGGTGAATTCAATTCGAGATCAGAGCCTTTGAGCCCAGACCCGCCTGTGACATGCTAATGCGCTCGGCTCTAGAAAATACCCTGCACATTTGAGCTGGAAGTCCCAGGTTTAGGGATTCTGGAGGGTAACCCTGGCGAAGATGTATGCCCACTCTCTTATTCTGCCGGACTCATGTGTGATCCAACATTGACGCAGACCAGATCAAAGCGGGGACCCGCATAGACCTGCCACTATGGCTGGGTGAAATGCTGTCAATCGGGTGAGATCTCGATCTTGCGACTGTTCTAGAAGCGGGATTCAGAGCCCCATTTTCTGACAATTGATGCTTGCAGTGCGCGACTAGGGACATCTCGCCTAGTCACCCTCGACATGCCGGACGCCCTAGCTGAGCGGGTGATGAATGCGCTGAAGGCCGATCCTCGGACGGTTGATTTGCGCGCTTTGGCACCGCACTTCTACACGTTGAGCGAGCGGATCCTTGAAATCTTTGAGGAAGAAGAGATGGTAGATGTGTTGAGTGATGTAATGCCCATCTACAGACCCCGCGAAAGAAAACGATCATCTGCTGACCGCCATCCACCTCTAGACCTTCAAGAAACGGGCGGCTGAAATTTCCGACCAAGCCCATAATCCACGGGGGCGGTGGGCTCGGGCGTCGACTTTCTCCGTGGGCTCGATGAGAATGAACGGCAGTGTAAGTGACATGATTTAATGCTCTGATTGGGCGGCTGTGGTTACTGACAGGTCGCAGTGTTCCGTGCGGCCCACGATCGGGCCAAGCAGATGCGGATCTGGGCTGGAGAAGCGAAGAGGAAATGAGGGTGAAATGTGCAGTATGTAGGTCCATGGATGGCGGCTGGCGAACTCCGGCTGAGCTGTGCTCGTCGATTTGAGTTCTGATGAACCAACCAGCTGCCTAATGAGACCTATCGTGCGGGAGATTGGAACGAAGAATCAACGACATGACGCGCACATCATTTTCAATTCCGACCAGTCGATGCTATACTATATGATCTAATATGGTTTCCTGAAGATTCCGGATATGTAATACCGAATAACATTGCTACAGTATAGAAGGCCAAGTGGAATATTCCAAAGCTATTTTTTTTTAAGTCGACGCAGCGGTCTCCGCGTTTCGGAGATTGACAGCCGCCAGAAAGGGGCCCGAGCACGCAACTTGTCCAGCCGACGAGACTATTACCTCTAGCCAATCTTGTACATAGTTCTAGCTAAGTATATTTCTATCCGTAGCTCCGACCACCCACACCGCCCACCTGGTGTGGGTGGTCTTCACACTAACGATTTCTTCACACCAACGATTAACATATTGATATTTTCACCTATAATTCACCACCACCATGCAGAATTCGACCGAATCTATTGAAATTCGTATATCCGAAGCTCTCGCTGCCTATCAACGCGTCAAAAACACCAGTTTAGCTGCGTTAGCATGCTAATATGACGTGCCTTACCAGCGGCTACTACGTCGACGCAACGGGGCCTCTTCAAAGATTGGTAATTCTAATAGCCACCGAGCGCTTACGAAGGCCTAAGAGGATGTATTACTACAGATAATTGATCGTCTAAACGCATTATATATCTTTCCAACGCCTAAAGATATCGAAGATCTTGCAAATTTAACACTCCGACGCTAATTCGAACGGGACCATCTACCACTAGATACCCTACCGACCGCGTCGACCGCGTTAACGTTAGCTACAACCGACGATAACCTACCAAAACCACTATAGGTTAGTAACGTATAGGTCTATCGCTTCATCAAGCGATTACCACAAGATCTCCGACCGAGGACAGAGCGGCTAATCGAGACAGCGCAAGCTAGCGTTACACCAGCCTAACTACAACACTAGTTCGACGGCCTATAACCAATAATTAAGAAGATAAAATACTATAATATCTATAATTTCGACGAGACCGGCTTTATCTTAGGCCAACAGCTATCGAAAACGAAGGTAATCTCGCGCAGAACAGCCTAATCAGCGACCGATACTACGTAAGAGAGCTTTACCGCGGTTAAGTATATCGCCGCGGATAGCTTCGTTTTACTACCTTTCTTTATCTTTAAAAGATAAATAATACTTAAGAGATAGTTCGAATAGTCAAAATCATCAGATTAGATAGTCTCGGTCGCTCCGAATAGCTTTATTACCTTAGACTTAGCATTCGAATAGCTTTAACACTTCGATTAATATACTAAAGATCGCGCGAAAAAGAGTTTGTATTATTCAAATACCGTAAATCCAGAGGATCTTAAAGCTAATTCGCCTTATTTTAACTAGATAAACAACGGTTACTACTCTTCGACGGTTATATTACACACCTTATAGCCGAATTCATCGAATATTACTACTAAGCGTATATTATACCCTTCCAGTTTATCCTATACGCTATATACCTTCTATAACCTCTTAATAGTAAGCCCTTTCTAGCTTATAAGTAACATTTTCGTTAATAGAATCGACAGACTACACTTTAGAGGGGTTCAACCGTCGAAAAGGGTAAATTTCTTAGTAGAATTCAGCCCATTCGGGATATTACATTTACACTACATATCGTTCGAAATAGCTTCTTAGAGCGTAGTATCGTCCTATTTCGACCAGATATCGTTATTTAACCTCTTATCGACGCTAAATTACTATATTAAGAGATCACTAGCTTCGACCTAGACGGAAATAACGTATATAGTATCTACCGTATACGCTCCGACCGTCTTATCAAGCTTAATCGACTAACCAAAAACGCTACGAAGTATTCAAAAAAGCTTTAAGAAGCTAGAGCGATATCTCCTATCGCTAGCGTAGCCAATATCAATCAATCCTAATAAGCTTCGAAGACGATTTGAACGCATCGAGCGTTTCACTACAATTGAGTATAAGAAAGGCGCACTTAAAGACACTATTATTAAGACGTTTCGGGAGGTCCGTACTAAAAGAATCTATAGCCGATCGAAGCGTTAGCTATCAAAGACCTCGGTTTTGACCGTTCGGGACGCTAATCGCAAAATTCATGAGCGTACAGCCGAAGAAAACGCGTAGGTGATAAAGCGTATACGTCGGGCGAACGTTAAGAAGTAGGATAATTAGCCAGATCAGCCTAATCAGCCTGATTTGACACCACAGGCATCAAATTTAATGCAAGATGCAGAGGATGACACATTATTCGTTATAGATACTGTAGGGGATAGATCGTTGTAGTCAAAAATATCAATATGTTAATCGTTGGTATGAAGAAATCGTTGGTGTGAAGACCACCTACACCAGGTGGGCGGTGTGGGTGGTCGGAGCTACGGATAGGTCATTGTCCACTCCGTAGGGGTTGTGCGGCACGTCGCCACGCGACGCACTACGAGACCGTTGCTTTTGGCTGTGTTTCCGCCGATTGACGGTTCATGGCATCCATGGGTCGGGATTGCGTGGAAGCGCGGGAATAGTGGGGACGAACAGGGGGATAGAGTTTACCAGAAGATAGAGAGCTGATCGCGGGAAGCCGGAAAGGTTGATAGTCGAGTTGATGGGTAAGAAAGAACGGTGCGTGGCGGGTGATGTATAAACTCTATCCGTAGAAAGCCCTCCGTCCACCGTAAAAAGTACTTTACTAAAGAATGTCCTGGACTGCGGTGCTCGCTATGTACTTTCCCCTAAATCCTATAGTGTTCGCAAGGGAGGCATGTCTCATTTGTGCCGAATTTGAGGTCTAACGAGACCAATTGACTCTCAGTACGGAGTAAGGGCAGCTGAGACGGTCTGGGTCCACCGGGCCCATCCGGTTGGTAGCATTTGATGTCAGGCACAGCCACTAAGTCCCTAACTAGCAACTCGCGTGTGCGGATCGCTCAGCCTAGCGGAGGCTGGACGTTCATAGATTTGGGGCTTTGGGGGTTTGGAGTTTCAGATTTCCATGATTTTAATACTCCGTAATGCCACCCAGCCAGAGAGTCCCATGACTGCATCAGGTCCTTTCCCCTTTCCATTCTTCCATTCTCTCATTCCAGGCGTCCCCCCGGACTACCGCCCATCACAACGCCCAACAACAACAATCGGAGGGTTTTAGCGGGGCAGAATTGCTCGTCCCAATCCTTCCTGTTGTTCCTGTCGATCCCACTCGATGTGACTGATGTGATGGGCAGCGTCCGAGGTTGACTCGTCACAATCCCCTTCTGCGGTCCCCTCACTTCGCCATCCCTATCCTTTTTACCCCAATACCCAGGGATACACTTGCCTGAGGGTGCGCTCTCCGCTGCACCAGACAAACCTGCAGTCGCAGTCCATGACTGGCCTCGGCCTCGCCCGTGTGGATTAAAAGAGGGTCTCATTTCACTTCATACCCTTGAGAAGGACTAGTGGCCCTGAACCTTCGACTGTCTCCACTCCAGCTTCGCCGCGATCGAGGTCGGCCTGATTGCTACTCCTCCCTTCAATTCTGCATCCCTCGCTTCGCGCAGTCAACCTTCGACGCACCGGTGACGGGGCAACCCTCCACAACCGCTGGTAATCCAATACATTGTCTGGCGCTGGCCCAATAGCGGCTCCCGGCTGCGCACTTCCGTCAATTAATTTTCCGATGCCGGTGGGGGAACCACTCCCATCGGCTTGATTTGCGCCACTCTCATTTCTCAGTGCGTAGGCGTATCCGCACGCTGCTCAACGGGGTGATTTTCGCTGCATCAAGCATGCGCAAGAGTCGGCTATGGATGCAGGTATGAAGGACAGGAAAACTCAAAGGCGCAGCTCGGCCGCCCCGGCCGCGCCCTCCGGCCAGTCGAAACACTCGCACGAACCACTATATCATACCGACACTGCGCCCTCGGCCCGCAGCGTTTCGTCGAAGCGTCGTCCAAGCCGTATGTTGGCTGTCCCCTCCTATCTGCACTTCATCAGCCTACAACTCACAACCCGATGGAACTGACTGTAACTCATCTGTGACAGAAGATCCCGATTGTTCCTCCGATCGCCCACAACACCCATCCCTTTCTCGTGTGAAGGGCAGAAGCAATATGTATACCCCGCCACGCTTGACAAGCGAGGTTTCATGGCTGAGGGATGAATCGCCGGTCCATGTTGGGACGAGAACGCCTCCTCGGCAGTGCAGTATGTCTTCTTTGCCGGCCCTACGGCCTGGATGTGAATTGGACAGGACTAATGCTCGATGATTCTCCAGAAACACCGGATAATGGCACCCCTACGCTCGTGAATCCTGCCTCTACACTCCTGCAAGACCTCCTCAAAGAACAGCGAGCTCACCGAATTTCACGAGGAGCTTTACCGGAGGACTGGGATGACAGTGGCCCACGAACACCCGAAGGATCACGATTGCAGGACGACACGGCCTCGGAGAAAGCACGCAAAGTTAACGATGCGTTCGCCGCCGGGCAGCGGCAACCGAAGGAGATGGGCATGCGAGAGATGGATCAGGTGGGTCTCCCTCGGTAGAACCAAGATTTGGGCGCAGAACTGACCCCTCCGTGCTAGTACGTTTCAAAAATGAACAAATTGAATTTCGACCTCAAGCTCGAAATTCACCACCGCGCGGAGCAGATGCAGCAGCTCCGGGAGAAGGTGCAGCGCATGGAGGAGATGGAGAAAGAGCTGCGGCGCATGCATAAATTGGAAGAAGAGGTCGTGGAGCTGCGGGTCACGGAAAAGCACAACCAGCGTCTACGCGAGTCGAATGAGCTGTTGCGCCAGGAGCTGGATAAGCGGAATGTGGCCGTCACCGAGGCTGTTCAGCTTATTTGCCAGCTTGAGGCTAAGATTGATGAGCTCGAGTTGGGTGGACGGACGTCACAGATGTCCGTGAGCCGACCGGTGCTCGATGAGCCCAACGCAACGACACCTAAACGCCAAACTGCCATTGAAATCCCTGAAAGGACCTCGTCCAAGCGCAACTTGGCCACAATGTCGTCTCATACACTCCAGCCGCAGTCTTCTGAACTGCGTCAGCTCAGCAAGGCACCATCGTTCTTGCGCGCTGACAACCGGAGCACAGCGACTCTGCGCAGTCTGTATGCCCCGGAGAACAATACGTCCCACTCGGCCCTGAGTGCCCTGACCAAATCACAAAGCTTCAATACCATCGACGACGTGCCAGAGTCGCCCCGACTCAGTGTCCTGAGCGAGTGCAGTGAGCTAAATCCACTCGATACCCCGACACGCTGGAATGAATTCGACAAGCTGGATATTCCAGTTCGTCGGACTCCATCCACTACAGGCAGCTTGCATAGCTACATGTCTCCAATCGAGCACGAAGAGAGCAAGGAAGACCAGATCGACCGCTGGATGCAGTCGCGGCCGGACATGTCCGAGACCATTGTCAGAAGGCGGCAAACCCGGGCCATGTCTGATGCGTCGAAGACTGTAAGCTCGCCGTTTGGAAGCGGCTTATACCAGGACAAACCTCGTGGTCGTCCGCGCTTAGACGCCTCACTTTTCGGGGGCGCAAGGCTGCCTCCGACCCCTGACACAATGAGCACGGCTCGCGCACCGGTCAACAACGGTTCCGACGGCAGCATTGCAGCTCAGAAAAGCCCCAAGCCAGACCGAGACCAGTGGTTGGCTGGGAGACCCCTTGAACGTCATCGTTCTGCAGATGAGCTCACAGTTAGACACAGCTTTAATAGCAGCTTCAACGGCAGCTTCAACGGCAGCGAAAGCATGCAGGCGAATTGGAGCGACACGCCTCGTCTTGGAACAACAAATGACGATTCACCCACTTTCTTCCCCTTCAACACTGTTGCTAACAAGGCGAGTGCGCTGCTTGGTCCGGGCAGTCCGAACAATCCATCCGTCCAGTCCTTTGGCGACGTCTTCCATCAAAATAGCAACGAAGCCGTACCCCGAACAGTCAAGCAACATAAAACCCCTACCAAGGCTCGCCCGATGGTTGTCGCTCCTGAACTGGAGCGATTTGATGAATGGGAGTCCCCCTCGCCTCCTCTGACACCAAACGACTGGGTTGCAGCTGCGAAGCGAGGCCCTCGCTCTCGCAAAGAGCGTAAACCCCCACGCACCATTGGCAAGGCAGCCTTCCATGACGACCACAGCATCGCCTCTATTCCGACAGAACCCGATGGACCTGAAATCCCAACCCTGGACATGACTACGCTCGACATCCTCGAACAATCAATGGTCGAGATCCCCATCGCAGACGGCACCCAGCCCCAGCCTGTACCTGCACCTGAAGCCCGGCGTCGCATCAGCTTCCTACCCACCTTCTTACGATCCAACAACACTAAACGCCTCCAATCCTCCCCAGTCATCAATGACTTCGCCGCCGATGACGACGACGAAGAAGAGGGTGCCCCTTCACCCGTCATCCCAAAGAGCAGGACTCCAGGCAAACCTCGCCGCCCCTTGTCCCAAACCATCACTAGCTCCGCAGACGTTTACTCCTCCAGCCTGCCCACAGCAAATGACCTCGATGCTCCCTTAGACCATAAACCACTGCACCAATCCCTCATGGAAGCTCGGGAGAACCATGCTCCTCCAAATTTCTCAGCCACCATCTCCGGCCGCCCCTCCACATCCCACAGCATGGAGAACCACAAGCGCCGCAGCTCGCTGGGTATCTTCGGGTGGATGAAGGGCGTGAGCGGTAAGCGTTCGGAGCCTGCGAGCCCCACGCTGGCTGAGAAAACCGTCAACAAGGAGAACCGCGCGCCATCGCGGCTTGTGCAGGATGGTTTCCCGCGAGCGGAGACGCCAGATTCGTTTGATGCGCCGATCGTGCGTCCGCGCTCGGAGATGACGATGCACTCGGATGATCAGGCCCGGAAGCCGCGGTATATGGGACGGCGATCGCGAAGAGGCTGACGTGCTCACTGACTGGTTGCCGGAGCTGTTTCATAGTCTCCGTGACTTGGGACCCCCGAAACAAACTGTACCTATATGATACCCTCTTCACGCCTGTATACTACTCGCCCTATGCGGGCGGGTTACTGATTCGAATGTTTCCAACTATACGTCGCTCTTTACTCGCGTCCAAGCCTCGGCTATGATGCTTTGATACACTCCTTTCCTTTGTTACGCTGATATGCGGCCGGGCTTATGAGTTTGGACTACGATTGAGAGTCGCCCTGCGGGTTCAGGGAGGGAACTATGCGTTCTGTATTGATTACTTCAAAAAAGCGATTGTTCACTCGGATGATTATTTAACGTTTTGGATGACCGAGAGAGTTTTAGCTTTCTAAATTTGCACCCTGCTTTTTGCTCCCGGTTGAATGAATTCCCCTTCGCATTGAATCAAGGCTCTAAAAGACCACGAGACCACGCCTGGGGTCTCTTTCTCATGCCTCCGTTTCGTGGGCTTGTAATACTTTTGCTTCCTGGTCCCACCCTCATCCAATCCCATTAACTCCACAGTTTAACCAGTCAAACGCCGCGTCGCAAAAGAGGCCGAAAAACAAACATAGATATCATACACGTGGTCCCACACCAAAAAGCAAAGAGTAAGACGGGCTAATACCAATCATGTCCATCTTCCCCAAGCTTCTTCTTGTTTGGATTCATCGAAATAACCCGCTGCCCAGGCAAGGTGTCTGCCGTAAACGCCGCCTCAAAGATACTTGCGATGCCACGCTTCGCATAGTGCGCAAATGAGTCATAATCATCGCGCTTCCCATTGATGGCTCCCCACTCCAGCCCACCCGGTGTCGTCCCATCGCCCAGATCTGTCCAGCGGGTCACCACAATCGTCTGCCTGAACACAATCTCACGTGGGCTGCTCTTGTCCTCGGAGATCTTGACCTCGATCAAGTATTCGGACGGACACTCGGGGCAGCGCCGCATGGGCCGACAGAAGCCGCACAGCAACGTCAGCGCGTGGGGATCAAATTGCCGGCCCTGCAACCGGTCCTTGACCTTGTGCTCGAGGCCTTGCAGCCCGCCCGTGTCCCGCGGTTTCGGAATGTGTTCGAGCGCGCATTTGCAGGCGGGCATGAGCTCGCCGTCACGCCAGTGTGCGCACGCCGAGAAGTAGGGACAGTAGTCTTCGCGCGAGTAGAGGAGAAGTCGCTGCGCTGAGGGAACTAGGCCTGGCTCCGCGAAGGTCTGGCTTTTGACGCGCATGAGCAGCCGGCCTTCGTAGATAAGGAAGCGCGAGCTGAAGGACCAGCCGTCGCGTTGCCAGCGGCGGCCGAGGTCTTCGGCTTGTATGCCATATTCACGGCCGAAGCGGTGCGCGCGCATTGTGAGCTGCACGAAGGAGAAGTGCATAATGCGCCCGTGGGTGATGCGGTTCTTCGGTGGTGGGTTGAGGGAGTTCTGCGCGTTCGGGCAGTTGTAGAGCAGGTTGATGACGTGGGCCGGTCTGATGCGCTCTTGGCCTTCTTGCGTTCGCCGATGGTATCGTCCACATGGAAAACATAGGAGGTGGTGGGGTAATGACCGATCAAGCCCGACGAGAAAGTCAATCTTGTAATTATAGTTTTCCGGCCGTTCCAGAAGCATGAACGGCTGTGTGCCCAGGCGACGATACAACGTGATACTGGCAAACGCCAGGCTTGCCGCGTCGGTCGGGTTCAAGAATCCAGCAATGTAATTCCACATCTCCGGCGACAACTTCGCAATGTCCTCTTCGCCCGGCTTTCGATACGCGTTGTCAATCTCCGCCGGTCCATATGTATCATCCGGCTCCAGCAACCCCAGCGAGTGTATCATAGTCGTAAAGTCGCGGTACTCTCCCAATTGCGAGTCGAGATGCGCATGTGCCTGCTCGTACTTGAGCCGGTGGGCCTGCAACGGTGCCAAGGCGGGCATTGGTGGCGGCGGCTCGTCGGCGCTGGATCGTGAGGCCAGCCGTAGATCCGTCGTCGAGCGGTTGGCCTTGCGCAGGGTTTGGCGCGATTTCTTGGACCGCAAGGCACTTGATAAGAAGGCTCGGAAGCCCGGCTTCGGGCCAGGGCTCTCTGCGGACATGGTGGGTGGTGAGATCGGACTGTGGTCGAAGAGCGAGGTGTTTTCGAGGACGAGGTTTACATTGAGGCTCCGGCCCCCGGCCGTTGCCAAGCGGACCCTTGGTGACGCGCTCACATTGGTCGACGGCCCGCCACGGACCGGTGAGCCACAATGTGTGGCGGGACCGTGGCGTTTTATACATTGGGATCGGTGTAGATCAGCTTTGGTAGGAGGGATGTAGGTTTATACAGTCTATGTAATGAATAATACAATACAAATCCAAGCCAGCCAGCCAAGAACGATCATCCCGCACGTCACTCTAAGCCCTCACCGGGGCAAATATCTCCTTGGACTTCCAGAAAGCGCATTGCGAGATCTTCGTGCGCCCGTCTAGTGTATTCCCGACAACTCCGACCCCTGCAGCAGGCTCCCTGTCGACTTGTATGATATACATGCTATTCAGTGTGTGAAAAGATCTCACCGCGTCGATCTAACCAGAAACTGTGCCCGCCCTGGTAAAGGGGTTCCAAGTGCAGCAATAGAGGCCCAGCTGCTACCTATCTCTGTTGCCAACTTAATCCTCGGTTAAGAAGCCACTTGTATGTATCTACCGGCCGCCTGATTGAATTCCAATGGTATGTTAATGAGCTGGACACCTCCAAAATATAGTCTGTTCTACCTCGTAGAGAGGCGTGAAGACAGGACGGTTCAGGGTAATTCTAATTTGCAATTGTAGTCAGACCACTTGTCGTTCATTTGGAGGGATATTCAATCTCACATTCAAATGCGGAGCCACACTTGATTTGGCTGGCGCAGAAGTATTGCGCAGTGATATTGTCTTCTGGCAGGCTTGGGGAACCAGGAGACCGATTTTGGGACAATGTCGGAACCTCCGAAGCCAATCACGAAGCAATATCTCGCGTTTTATGTGGAAATTTTTATTCCTGTCATAGTTGGAGACCCGTCTCTTTCATTCCAGCCCGTTATTACATCGATTTTGCGGGAAAATCGACCAGGTGTGAGGATCTTTGAAGGGCTGTCTGATATAAAGGCAGACGAGTCAAATTTATCGATGTATAGCAATTCAAAAGTTCACCCGCACTTTTAACCCTGTCCATTAGTCTTCGAGCTCTGCCACAGATTTCTCAAGATCTTCAATCTTCTTGCGGCCGATTCCCAATTTCTTCCGTAAATTTACCTTCCTCGCACGTAAAGCCCGCTTTCGTCGGCGTCGAGGGTAATTCACCGGGCTTTCACCACCCGTGAAAATAACTGCGTCGTAAATCAAGGCCCCAAATAGTGCTCCGCTGATATCTGCACCCCACGGTCCCCAAACCCACCATGCGTGCGATTCCCGGAAGAGTTGGCCACCCCATCCAGCCATGAGGGCAACGAGTCTCGGCCCGAAATCTCGAGCACAATTGAAGCAACTATGGTGAGGCGCGGTTAGTGCGTTGTTATCAAGATACTTCATGAGAAAGAGCTGGCATACCCTCCAGTATTGTAGCCTAATGCTAGAATTATTATTGAAATAAGGACCCCGACAATGAAAGCGTTCATTCCCGCCCCAGGGGGCGCGTTGTTATCATCTCCAAGGGCTATGAGGGCGCCGACTAGGATGGCACTTCCAACAAACTCGGTAAAGAACGCCGTTGCTGGATGGACGAATGGCTTTGGGGCAGTAATGAGCGCCTCTGCAGCAACACTTTGACTCTGAGATACTTTCGCGGCAGCTGCGACTTCAATAATAGCATCATGATAGATCGCATACGCAATTCCACCTGCGGTGATGGCCCCAAGAAGTTGCGCAGCAATATATATCACAGTCCGACGAGCAGGGAATCCTCGAAAGACAGATAGAGCTATTGTAATCGCCGGGTTGAGGTGGCCACCAGATATACCACCGGTGGTATAGATGGCTACCATGAATCCGAATCCCCAGGCGGCACTTTGCGCAGGAAATGATCCAGCCTGACTGGGAAATTAGCACAGAGACCAATTGTCATTGCGAGGGTTGTCTGCGGTCGCAAATATTAGAAAAGGCCTTTCCATAGAATGCATGTCCAAGCACTTACCCCAAGCCATTCAGCCAGTGACTCTCGCAGATGATATCGGAACTTCGACCAAGTATTAAAGAACCCATCATTTCTGGGATCTGTGGGCTGATCCTGCCTCTCTCGTGCGGATGGATCCTGTCCAGCTTGCCTGTCTTCTTTCCTATCCTCTGGCAGAGCACCGTGGCGCATGCCAGGTCTCACAATATGAGGGAGAGGTTGTGATAGACTCCATACGGGAGTGTCCTGCACTTGGCCATATTGAGAATTGTAGGCTTGATAATCCTCGCTGACATATGCATTGTTTGCTGGGTTTTCGGCGCCAGAGCCCGCCAGACTGAAGTCAGGGTTATTGCCCAACCCGTGGCTCTTGGTGGCAGCTTCTTGAGTGCCTTCCGGTGGCTCATATTCACGCGGCTCCACTGAATCTGCTCTGTAGTTGGTATTTGCATCCTTTTCGGGGTGGATTTTGTATCGTCATCTCGTTAGCGCACCTTTGACTTCGTTGTCCTGGCCAACACCGTTCGAGGACTCCATTGCCGCAGGAAAGAAAAAAGAGCGAAATACAGACTGCAGAATAGAAAATTAAACTGCCGCTTAGATGTACCACTATCTTATATACAATTCTAGAACTATCAAAGCTTGGTTCGTAACCCTGGAAGAGAGACCCACTATTTCGTCACTATCGAACTACAACCCTAATAACCAGACATTTCTTGGAAGAACGAATGGAACGATTCTCGGATTAACTAGAAAAGCCACCGGCCAAGACCAGTTTGACGTATGATTGAGTCAAAGAAGTATCTTAGAATAAGGTGAGGAAGTCGTATGGAGCCGATGCATGGCAAGTGCCATTGAATGGGCCCTGCATCTTGTGGCGGATAGAGTTGCCACCCAATAAGGGTCCAACTTCCGTCTCGCGATCGTAGCTTGCAAGTTTTTACCATCCATTTTTATTTTCCCCATTCATCAGGTTTCCCCCTTGTGGTAGTCATACAATTTTGATTAGATATACATTTTTTATCGAGTAGTTATTTATGCAATATTCCCATAGCGTTCACCATTAAGAGCATCTTTAGCCCTGGCTTCTTGCTGCCTATAGCCGGTTTAGGATGCATATATAGAATATTAGACTTGATAATTTAAATTCATTAAGGACCAGGGTAGTGTTGTCTCATTGATGGAATAGTGGCCGGATCAGCACTATCTCTAGTGTGGGCCTGATCTGAACACAAGCAAAACTAACAATTTCATGAGATCTACGTCACCACGACAAGAAACATGGTCTCTATTCTTTATTTCCATTTACCAGTTTTTTATTTAAATAGCACATTTTTCATTGACATGCATGACAGTCCAGGCCAGTAAGGCCAAGTTACTGTAAACACATGCAGAGACTTATTATATGAAATATAAGCAAGGTACCGCTATAACTCTGATCCGGGTGATATAACTCTTTGAACAAAGTTTGACCATTTAGACCTCAACTCGGTCTACCATATCTACAAAATTAAACGGCACACGGTCCCGCTAGCGACCAAATCGGGCGTCTCTGCTAAGGCTGGCTACCGGGAAGAGTTGCCGTATTTTGCGGTAAGGCTCGTTGTAGAAGCGAAGAGAACCTACCTGAACGACAGCTTCGGTATTACCTAGAGAGAAGTCGATTATCTTTGTTCGAGGGAACAGACTTTTGCTGTGCCCAGCACGGTATTCCAGCGGAGGTGATGGCTGATGTGCAAGTTTTTGCCCAGATACATTGGGGGAATGATTTATCGTCAAAGACCCTGTTGAAATGTTGTCATGTCGACTTACCTAGGAATAATGTAGCCGACTGGACTTTGCCCTGGTTTCTGTTATCAGTAAATTGAATCAAACAATTGTTAGCGAACGGCCAGAGCGGGGGGCGTATTGAGAGGTTCGAGCTGTTCAGCATTCAAGATTTAATTGGGAGCCTCTCCCAATCTGGAGCTACTATAATCGCAGTTGATGTACATCCGCGAAGGATTTCCTCCTGAAAGATCACTTTGATCAAAGTATCGCGAGCAACTTTGCCTATGATGTGCTATTTGCCGGATACCGACGCACAAAACAGATCCCGATTCCAGATTAGCTTCTCGCCGCAGGAAGAATCTAGAAGACTAGAAAGGGAGATGACTGAAGTTTGCAGTCGCATGACTGGTGGTTAAAATCAAGTAGAGTCCACTGATACATAGAAGATGTCTGCATTGAGATAGACAGACGCATACTACAATACAGGCAAAGAAATCAGACCATCGCTCTAGTGGTACAAGACTTAAGTGAAGCGCTTCTCGACGGCCTTCCAGTTGATGACCTCCCAGATGGCCTTGAAGTACTCGGCCTTGCGGTTCTGGTATTGGAGGCTAAAGACTGTCAACGAAATTCCAAATGATCAAATTGTTTTAGTAGACTTACTAGTAGGCGTGCTCCCAGGCGTCGACACCCAGAAGGGGCTGGAACTGGCCAACAACAGGGTCCTGGTTAGCGTAGGTGCGGATGCCGATCTGGCCGGTCTGCTTGTCCTTCACGAGCCAAGCCCAGCCGCTGCCCTGGATGCCGGCCAAAGCGGTGTTGAACTTGTTCTTGAACTCATCGAGGCTGCCGTAGGTGCTGTCGATGGTCTGGGCGAGGGAGCCGGAAGGGGGCTCACCACCGCCGGCGCTCTTGGGGGCTAGGTTCTCCCAGAAGAGGGAGTGGTTCAGGTGACCACCGCCGTTGAAGTTGATGGCGGGCTTCAGGGCGATCTGGGCAGAGATATCGCCCTTTGCCTGGGCCTCCTGGAGTTGCTCAATGGAGTTGTTGTAGTTGGTGACATAGGTGTTGTGGTGGTTCTTGTGGTGGATTTCCATGATCTTGCCGGAGATGGAGGGCTCAAGGGCGCCATAGTCGTCTGGAATTTGGTCAGTTGACATTTTTTTCTAATGAAATGTTGCACCGGTATAGGCCCGGAGGTACTGGATTATCCCTGGCTTACAGGTTAGGTCGGGCAGAGTAGCCTTGCCACGGGCAAAAGTCAAGCCCGCAGCTCCAGCCTTGGTGGAAGCTGAAGCTCCCGAGCGCAGGGCAACACGGGCGGAGGTGGAGAGAAGAGCGGCCATGATGTATACGTGAGCAGATAAGAATTGGAGCTCGGAGTGAAAGGTGATATCAATTATGCCTAGAAGGAGAGGAGAGGGAGAGAGGGGACCTCGAGCTATGAAGTAACCGAGCTTAACGTCATCTTGTTTTCGTCCTTCGGGTGAAGGTTGTTCCGCGCCGACCGTCCCCACGTGAATTTCACTGAGCTTTACTTGCAGCAACTTGGAGCTTACGAGCTACGAAGGGAGTTGTTCTGGACAGGGATCAAAACTCATGGTGACAATTTCAACACCATGGAGTCACCCTCGTCACAAGCCGGTCAGAAACGCAAGGTCGACGATATGAGCTCCTCCGACGATGAAGAAGCGCGCCCGACCACCAGCTTCCGTGGCTTCGCTAGAGCCCGCGAGCGCTCCGAATCACCTCCTGCGATGGGTGGCTTGGGCAGCGCTGCCCGCAACCCCTGGAATAACATGGCCAACGCAGCGGCCGCCGCGCCGCCTACCCGAAATGGTGGAGCATCCCGTGGTGGAAGAGGAGGAAACTCGTTCGCCGCGCGCATGATGGCGAAAATGGGGTACAAAGAGGGACAAGGT
The DNA here is from genome assembly GCF_028826845.1 of Penicillium canariense. Classification (NCBI taxonomy): domain Eukaryota; kingdom Fungi; phylum Ascomycota; class Eurotiomycetes; order Eurotiales; family Aspergillaceae; genus Penicillium; species Penicillium canariense. The sequence goes on from NW_026622729.1 coordinate 1,648,456, forward strand.
CTAGGTACGAGCGGCCAGGGTATTGTCAACCCGATTGAAGCGCAGGCACGACCACAAGGTGCTGGTTTAGGTGCTGTGCGGGAGAAGACCAAGCAAGCACGCAATGAAGAGAAAAGAGAAGCTGCGCGCCGAGGCGAGTCGATCGAAGACAGCTCCGATGAAGAGAAAGAACGGCGGCGCAAGAAGAAGCTGGAGCGCAAGACGGGAAGCCGGAGTGGAACTGGCACTCCAGCACCGCGACCGAAGCCCAAATTCCGAACCGCGCGGGAAATAGAGGATGATATGGAAGGGCTCGAAGTGCCGAATGTCCTCAAGTCACTCATCGATGCGACTGGAAAGGAACAACGTGTCTTGACTTCGACGGCTGGTTTGATGGCATCGCAGGAGTTTGTCAGCCAGGGAGAAGGAGATGCAATCAAAATTGCACGGCGTGCTCGGACCGACCTCGAAGCCTTTGCGGACGAATGGAAGGGATTGACCGAGAGGAAGAAATTCATCGAGATTGAGGAGGCCCAGGTAGTGGACGAGTTGGATGCATATCAAGCTCAAGTCAATCATCTTACCGGGCTGATCGCCGCCGTGGAAGAGCTGGATATCTTCGAACACGACGAAAACATTGCATCCAAATTTAATGAGATGACCGAAAAGATCGAAGCCATGGAGTCCAAGTACCATGACGTCAGGGATAAATACCGACTAGCAGAAGCAGCAGTCGCTGCTATGCACCCGCTCTTCCGGCAGGCAATGGAAGAGTGGGAGCCTCTCCAGGATCCAAGCTTTCTCGTGCCCAATCTTACCCGTCTTCAACCTATTCTTTCTCGCCGGCCCGAGAACGGAGAAGTTCAACAGCGATCATCTACCTCGCCTTACGAAACAATGATATACACTCTCTGGCTACCACGAGTGCGCTCAGCACTTCTCAACGATTGGGATGTCTACGACCCGAACGTAGCGACCGCTCTGGTCGTTGCTTGGAAACCCATTGTTCCATCCTTTGTATTTGCAAACCTCATCGATCAATTGGTGGTCCCGAAGCTCAGTGGAGCCCTGAGGAAGTGGAAACCGAGGAGCAGCCGACGACATCCATCTCAGCAGGATGGAAAGTTTCCCTGGTGGCTCTTCACATGGCTGCCATATCTGGGTGATCGGCACACCAACTCTAAGCAGCCTACGGGTCTTATGTCCGATACTAAGAGGAAGTTCCGCGTGGTATTAGACACATGGAGTCTGCGTCGAGGTCTCATTAACGGCATTGAGCTGTGGCGGGACGCACTCGGCAGTGAATTTGACGTTTGTCTGCGCAATCACCTGCTCCCACGACTGGCCCGTCACCTCCGCGAGGACTTTACCGTGAACCCTCAAGACCAAGACTTGAAAGCACTCGAGGATGTACTTCGTTGGAAGGACTTCTTCAAACCCAACGTGATGGGCCTGCTACTGGTCTCCGACTTTTTCCCGAAGTGGCATGAGATCCTATACATTTGGCTCACTAACGACCCCAACTATGAGGAGGTTGGCGAATGGTTCTCCTGGTGGCAGACCCAGATCCCAAAGGGGGTCAACGAGCTGGCCATTGTCGAGGACGAGTGGAACAAGGGTCTACAGACCATGAACCTCGCCGCGGAACTCGGCGGCCGCGCTGCCGCCGAGCTTCCACGCCCTACCGTAAATGGGCGGACCGCGCTTCCTACCCGAGAAGACGCCGTGGCAGAAGCTGCTGCAGCGGCAAGCACAGCGGCTCCCGCACCTCAGGCGAAGCCTGCCATCGTGGAGGAAATTGCATTCAAGGACATTGTGGAAAACTGGTGCGTGGAGCAGGGCCTTATTATTCTGCCTTTGCGCGAGGCACATCCGCAGAATGGACATCCTCTATTCCGCATCACGGCCAGTGCCACTGGCAAAGGTGGAGTGGTGGCATACTTGCACGGCGAAGTGGTGTGGGTGCAGAATAAGAAGGCCAAGGATGTCTGGGAGCCGATGGGCCTGGAAGACTCCCTGGTTGAGCGCGCCGAGGGGCGATAGTTTACACAGATCGAGCCCAAAGATACACCTTGGACATGTATTGTTAGAAATCAGATATACCCCTTCCCCTTATCGATGATGATTTTTCTCTCTGTACTCCGATGTACTTCGACTATATCTAAGCGCTGTATGACGACTGTGAGCCTGGCCTCGGGCTGAGGGGATCCACAGAGCCTGGTCGATGGGATCCACTGCCGAGCTATACAGCCGTGCAGCTGTTTCTATTGCAGGACAGGGTGATTACTTGACCAGATAGTGGGGGAGGAGGCGTGGGCGTGTTAGGACAAGGTGACTCTGCCTCAGAAAGAATATCTGTATGAGCAACATACTTATTACATGGCCTCCAGCAATCCCCTGATCAGCAACACAGCCTAGCGTCATTGGCTGTGGACGCAACCCCGAAAAGGTGAAAGCTGGGAAAGCAGTGAAAGACCTGAGCCTCATTAAAACGCGGAGGATAATTTCAGATGATGGCGGTTGGGCTCATCCTGATGCCGTGCTGCTGCCGCCCGGTTCGATCTAGGACACTGCGCGTCTGTCAGGGAAATACATAGAGTACACTCTCAACATCCTACTCTCTGAAAAGAAAAATTAAATAATCCATACCGTCTTCTATACTCTTTCCCATTCGGTTACACTGTACACTACGCACTACACCCACCATCCATGAAGCCCTCACCACTATCGGGCTCCTCGGGTCTCGCTCTTGCAGCCCTAGGCCGGGCATAACTGAAGGCGAGATGAGCATCGCAACAGCAACCGCAGCCGCAGCTACATCATCCGGCACGGACGCGAATTCAGCAGCAGACGCCGCAACAGACGCTTCGATCCTCGTTACGGGCACGAGGACCGACACAGCCGAGTCGATGAGGACCATCACCGGCATTTCTGCACGCGTTCAGGTCGGATTCTTCACTCGCCTGCCCCAGTCCGTGCAGGAAGAGCTGCAGAGCAACCCAGCCCTACTCCTCTCGGTCGTCGGCGGGTACGCGACGTCCAGCGCGTGGATCAAGGGCCTGCCGCCCACACTTAAGAGCTATCGGCCGTCCTTCCCAGGCGGAAGCCAGGTCAGCAGAGGCGTCGAGTAGGAGCATCACACCGGCGACGGCGCCGAGTAGCTCTAGTGAGAGCTCTGCGTCTGACAGTAGCAGTACGGCGACGAGTTCGTCAACGGGGCGGGGCTGTGGCCACGGGAGGCGTCGTGATGGGAGTTGCAAGGGTGGCGGGTGCGTTGGGGACGGTTCTTGCGCTGTAGGCATGTAGGGATACGGAGTCAATGCTGCCAGAACAAATAGTGTTGGTATGTGAACCACTCAGTGCTGCATCGGTGGATTGTTTCGTTGATTATGTGGTAGATTTGGATAATGTAAATTAGCTCCAGAGCCAAGAGCGTCGCGTCGTGTGGATTTCCAGATTTTCAGGCTCGCGGAACCCACGATCGAAGCTATTGCATGCGAGTCTCCACAGCGCAAATTTTAACCAGGCCGTTCGTGCGAGTCTAGAACTCGACCGGCCAATTTCGTCCCAGATCTGCTGTGTCACGAAACGAGGACGGTCGACTGTGGCCATTGGCCCCGGCCGGGGGAATGTTAGTCGCGTCTGAACGTGATGGACACAGGCAGCTTTTGGCCCATTGGAGATTCAGGATTGACCACAGCATCTGAAGTCATCGGAGTGGAAGAGAAGAGCAGTGGAGCCCGCCAAGGCGGGACATTCGCGGTGACGACCCCGCGGGAGCCCTACGGAGTCTTGCGTCGCGCCATTCACCGCCTCCAATGGGATCGTGCAGATTCCATCGGCCGCGCAGGGCTCCACCCGCGTCGATCGCGTGTCGATCCAATCACCGCTGATCCAATGGTCAGCAGCCCCCGCCCACCCAATCGCGGCCGGTGTATTTGTCGTGACCTGCAACATCTCGCCGCCAAAGATGTGCTTGTTATTCGCCAGAGGGCCTGCGCTGACCTTTGAAGAGTCGCTGATTGGATACGACCCCCTCGGGATGCAATCATCTCCAGTTTTTTTCCTTTACCAGAGTGGTTTTTGCCTGCGCTAGGTGATGGGGAACGCTCTGTTGCTGGTGGAATTGCTGAGACCGGTGAGCAGGTAGTGGGAGTTAAAAGGATCTGGGAGCCAGGGGGGACGTGGAGGGACTTATTCTTGGGTTACAGTGCTGAATTTCGATTCTTGGATTGTCGCAATACTCCGTACCCTCTTGAGTTCCAGAAGTGGTCGGTTCCACGACGCCACTGTTGATCCAGTCCTCTTTCGCAGGCCTCGAGACAAGAGATCCTCTCTCCCCTTTTCCACCTCGTCCAGACGTGTCCTCTTTTTTCAGCAAAGAAGGCTGGTTTCCCCGGGGCCTTTCTTGCTCTATTCTTCCATCCCTACATCGTTGTCTTGTATATCGGCGTGCATCGTCGACCTGACCGTCAGCCTCGCCTCGCCACTGCTCGAATTGTCCAATCGGAGATAGCCCAACGCGTAGCGTGGTAGTGCTCTTTTCTCCGGCTCCGACGGGTCTGAACGGGCTGATATCTCCGGCAACATCTCTGTGGAAGGTTCATAGAAGGACTCCTCCACATCGCAAAACAGAAACACTGGGCCAGAGAAACACAGAACCAGCCCAGCCGCAGCAACTATGGCCCTTCTCTTCCTCAAGCAGAAGCTGTTTCCAGAGCGGGAAACCAAGCTGCACAGTGAGTCGCCCCAGCTTTGCGGGCTTCGTACACCGCAGTTGCAATGATGTAGGCTAACATACCTCCCATAGGCAAACCGCTCCTCGCCCGCATCGACGACGAAGAGACCATCCGTGGGGACTCGGACCAAGACTTGGAATCGCAATGCTCCTATAATACCTTTGGCCGCGTAGTGAGCAACGACGATTCCAGAAGCGAGAGCAGCAGCAGCAGCAGCACAACGCGCTCACGCATCAACCCGCGCATTGTTTCCGATGCCATCCTCGGCCTCTCTGATGGCCTGACAGTGCCCTTCGCCTTGTCCGCAGGCTTGTCGGCGCTGGGCAACACCAAGGTCGTGGTCCTGGGTGGCCTCGCCGAGCTCACAGCGGGCGCCATCTCGATGGGTTTGGGTGGGTACGTTGGAGCCAAGAGCGAAGCGTAAGCGCCCCCCTGCACCCCCAACACGTCAATCTGAAAGCATAGCCGGAACTAATTGCCCTCTCAGTGAATCATACGAAGCCACCGTTCGCGAAACACAAGCACTCATTGACTCCGATCCCTCGGAAACCAGCAACATCGTCCGCGACACCTTCGCACCCTACCGCCTCTCACCGACCGCCATCGACGACATCACACGCGACCTGCACTCCTCGCACGAGCGGCTCCTCGAGTTCCTGCTCGCCTTCCACCACCGCGAGACCGCGCCGGACTGCAATCAGGCATGGATCAGCGCTCTCACCCTGGCGATTGGCTACTTCGTCGGCGGCTTCATCCCGCTGATTCCGTACTTCATTGAGTCGCGGGTGATAGCCGCGCTGTACTGGAGTATCGGGGTGATGGGAGTGACGCTGTTCGTGTTTGGCTATGTGAAAACGTGTGTGGTCCGCGGGTGGTCTGGCCGTGACAATGTAGTTGCCGGCATTTGGGGTGGTGTGCAGATGTGCTTTGTCGGCGGCGTTGCGGCCGGCGCGGCGATTGCATTGGTGCGGCTGATTGACACGGGGAGCGCGTGATGCATTTGCGGGGGGAGCGAAATTATACGCCCAAAAAGCATAGCCGGAGTTTGGGTGGTTTGGTTGCCTTGTTTTCTCTCTTCTTTCTTCTTGCTCTCCTCTACTCTGCAGCCTTTAATGATCTGACGGCCTATCTGTCCCTGTCCCCAGCTTGGGGACTCATCAGCGGGCGTTTTCTTTACGATATCCAATGAGACATGCATTTCCACATAGACCCGTGGTTGCAGAACGAACCATGCTGATCATCAGAGATACCCAATGCCTTCATAACCTCCATGCCTAGCCTGAACCACTTCCTACAAGATCGTCGTATATCGCATAGTGATTGATTTACCCCGCCAACGCCCGCTGCACCAACGCCTTGCCCTTCTCCGACAAGTCAATCCGCAATGCCTCCGCCCTCCCCGCTTCACTCATCTTCGCCCACGTCTTCCTCAAAATCCCCACGATCTTCTCCTCATCGGCTATCTGCCTCTCAAACTGATCAAACTGATCATCCAAAAACACCAAACAAGCCACATCCTCCAGCGTCTGCGTATCGGCATCCCCCTTCTTCAAATCTGCCTTGCGCACCAACGCTCCCACCCGCGCCGCATCGGCGGCACTGTACCCGCTCTCCACGCAGATCTGCTCGGCCAACGCTGCCTGGCGTCGCTGGAGCTCGCCGCGCCAGGAGTGGTACCCGATTTTGGTGGCGGGGTAGGAGGAGCGCGGGATTTCCCAGCGGCGGAGGTGTTGGGCGCGGATGGCGAGGCGGAGGAGGGGACCGGCGGTGGGATTGAGCCGCTCGAGGTAGAGGGTCATTTGGCGGGCGTAGTGGAGTTCGTAGGGGGTGGTGCGGTCGTTGATGGTGATGGTGTTGGGGTCGTCGCTGTGCGCGGCGTCGATGCGCTGTAGGGCAATCTCGTAAGACATGGTGGGTGGGAGCAATGCGGGGTCTCTGCGTTATGTTTCAATGGGGGCCCGTTGGCCTTGTTGCGCCGGGGAAGTGAGGATTTGAGGCTAGGAAGGTATGAGGGCGGGGAGAAAAGAAGATACGAGATGGGACAGATGAACCTAAGAAGCTGCGGCTCGGACGGGTGGGGGTGATTGAGTAACCAGCGAGTGAGGCGCCGCTGATTGGAGAAAATGATGTATCACTTACCCCCGCGTCTTGTTGTTCTGTCTCCTGAGGCTCTGCACAAAGCGCGGGGCTGAGTGCCAGGCTCAACAAAATATATTGATCCGCGGTGGTATAGTCAACTCTATTACTTGGGATATAGAATCAATTGAGCCAGAGCGTATCTAAACGGGGATTTTTTTGCACTGGTGCCCCGTGATGTACTCGGCACAGAATAGAAAATCCCAATGGACGGATCTACACCTCACACGGCCAGTTGTCTTTTGTGCGCCAGGATGTTTGGAAGTGCAGAGCATGAATGTAGGCTTGAGATCGTCTTGCCAAGGGCATTTGCTACGTGCCATATCCATGGATGGAGAGGGCCCTCCGTGCATATCGATTACGAGACGACACATCGGCCGGAGCATTCGAAGAAGGATATTTGAGAAGACACTGGGGCGTGTTGAAGGATATACTGAGGGGCATGGGAGGTACTCCCTAATAAGATTATGTCGAACGCTTGATGTGGCTTATGTTGTTGGTGTGAGACCCAGAGAAGATTCAAAATAGGAACGGGAACTACAGATTCGTGAATAGGCGCAGATCAATAGGTGGTATATAGTATATTTGCTAAAAATGGTATCTCCGTATCGTAATAACCTAAAGAGTCCCAAGCATTATAGTCGGCAAAAGTAAAGTCTCCCCCTAGCTGCCCCCAGATACCCCCACAACCTTAACAAGCCATAGATTATATATTCAATTTCGGCGTTCTAGATACCGAGACACTGACCCATCACAACTCCATCTACCCATCATCTTGGCCCTCCTTATTCACCGTTGTGGTCTGAAAGTGACTCAATATCACTAAACGTCGCTTTCTCCAGCCCTTGCTTAGAGCTAAACGCCTGGTTCAAGGTGTATCCCTTCGTGAACAGAGCCGTGACAATTCCCAATCCGGCAATCCCGCACATGACAGCCCAGACAATCGTCAGTGACTTGGCGTACAGTTTTTCAATCAATTGACGCTCTGCACCATCTTTCGGCAGAGTGTGTATATACTTCACCAAGCTAGACGCATCCTGTGCATAGGCGCCTGCCGTCTGACCGAGCTGAGGGTGGTGACTGAATTCGTGCTTGATGCGGTTCTGGAAGACCACACCGCCGATTGCGACGCCAACCGCCTGGCCAAGAACTCGGAAGAAGGGAGTCATTGTGACAGAGATGGAGAGGTATGCCGGGTCTGCGGCGGCTTGGACGGCGAGCATGACCGTGGGATACAGAATGCCCAGACCTATGCCAGCAACAAGATTGACGAATATCCATTTCGGGATGGTGGAGTTCTCATCCAAAAGGCAGATGAGACCTAATCCCAGGGCAGATATTGGCCATCCCGACCGTATGGCCCAGCGGTAGCTGTTCACTTTGGCGGCGACGATGCCGGTGATAACTGAGATGGGTGCGACGGTCAGGGACTCGGGGAAGACAGCCAAGCCGGCGACGACGGGGCCGTATCCCAGTACCCCCTCGTAGTAGAGCGGTAAGTAGTAGACGATAGCCCAAAGGATCATGCCGTGGAGGAACGTGCCCGCGTAGCTGACCGACTGGGTCTGATTGTTGAAGATGAGGAGAGGCACGAGAGGTTTTGCTGCACCCAGCGTCTCATATACACCGAACCCAACCAGTCCGGCCACGCCCAGGAGAAGAGGAACGAGAGTATGCCACGAGTCCCAGGGGTACATGATGCCGCCCCAGGTGAGCGGGATCAAGAATGAAGTCAGGGACGCCACAAACAGGACGCATCCAACACAGTCGACCTTTGCAAGATTCTCTCGCAGTGGAACGGGACTTTTCTGCAACTTAAGGAAGATGGGAATCAGGACCAGCCCCAATCCGCAGAAGGGCAGATTGATCCAAAAGATCCACCTCCACGACGCAGCCGACTGGGTGAAAGCACCGCCAATCAAGGGACCGGTGACGGTACCCAGCGCCCATGTTCCAGACCGAATACTGAACCACTTCCCTCTCTCCCGCAGGGGAATGAGATCTGCGATGAGTACCTCCGTGAGGACCATGATACCTCCGCCGCCCACACCCTGGATCGATCGACCGACGAGCAGTAGAGTAAATGCATTTGCGACAGCCGCTAGTATTGAACCGAGGGTAAATGCGGCAACGGCCAGCAGAAGGATAGATTTGCGACCAAAGATGTCAGATGCGAGACAAAAGATTGGTTGGAAGACGCAGGATGCGACTAAGAAAGAGGTGCCTGTCCAGAAGGCTTGCGTTGCGGTGCCGCCAAGATCATCAGAGATCGTCTGTAAAGAAGATGTTAGCTATACAGAGATTGAAGAGGGATGATAAAACAGGGAAGAGAATGATAGCGTACCGGAAGGGAAACCGAGATCGACGTCGCATCCAGAGCCGCAACGAAGTTCAATAATCCGACGACAGCAAATATACACTTGAGCTGCCAACTCGGTTTCCACACTGGCATAACTTCCATTTCTTGGGCCTTAGGAGACATGGTGTCCTGTGGTAGGATCTCCGTCCAATGAAAAGAGTAGAAAAGGAAGAAAAGGAAGAAAAGAGAGCCAAGTCTCCTTTGTCCTCCTTTGTCCATACTCAGACCTAAGGCGGCCCTTACCGACTTTATATTCACATCTGCCCGCAGCTTTTCACAACAGGGTCCTCGAATTAACACCAAAAAAGACGATATAGGTGGCTGTGCCTGGACGGTCCCAAGAGGCCAGCTATATGGCCAGTTCATGCCTCTCGGACTTAGCGATGCTGTCATTGGGCGCGCCGTGCGACCCCGTTCTGGAGATGCCAGGACATGCATACCTCCAAGCCCAGCTGCTCGGTCAGCCCTCCCACAAGCACCACGTCGAATGTTCAGATGGGTACAGGATCCATTTCTGGGTCAGGCAAGAACCAAATCACTGCTCATTTCCACCGCACTCGATCCTGAAGCGCAAGTGTGGTCGGGGACCCCGACCCTCGAACGCTAAGACAAAGCCACCACCGACTAAGATAAACAGGATAGAACAAATCGACGCGTAATTGCGCTAGAATTGACGACCCTACTTTGATCTCGCGGTCGATATGCGGTTGCTTGCGGTGCATGTTAGCGTCGGCATTTGTGGCGCTGAGATTGACGGAGTACGAGCCTCAAACGGGCTGCGGTGCCTAAAGTGCCGGTCTCGGCGCACAGAGGCTAAAGGACTGGAGTGTTCGTGCTAGTCAAGATCTCGATCTGGTTTCTCGGGTTCATGTTACCTCGAAACCGTCGAGATGCCTGAAGCCTATCCGACCATCCCATCCTGGGCATTCCCCTTCCAAGTCTAGTTGTAATGCTGCTCGTCCTTCGCTGTTCTGAGGAGCACAGTGGACATCCACTCGGCTGCCACCCGTCAATTTTAGGTAAATAAGCACCATAAGCGCCACTGCATCATCGTCGCCGTGGTCATGGTGATTGTGCTCCTTCAATACGATGTCCTCCGTTTGGCTCAACACGTCGACGGTGTTACCCACCACCTCCGTTCTGGCTGCTGATATCGCAGTGCTCGGTAGCTCCCATGCGAAGTGCTTCGCGCAACGCTGGACCAACCGAATGGCCAATAATGCCGAGCAAGTGAAGGCCAGAGCGCCAATGAACGGGCATTGAACGCCGAGCGCACAGGGCCAATCGGGGCGCGGAGACCCACTGGATTCGCGGCGCATCGGACCGCTGCCGAATACGCAGAGCGTTGATTGGCGTGACCGGCGTCGCTTGTTGGGAGCGCTTTTCTGGTGATCCCAGACTCGGCCGGTTGGAGAAGGCTTGTGTAGTTCCAAGTCCAGGCTCATTGGAACCGAGTCAGGCACGGCTCTCGACTGACCTGGGCGGGGTCCAGACGTTCGTCGGGTTCTTTGTCTTGGTCTCATCGTGCCTTGAAGACTCGTCGGTCCAGACACCTCGTCGGTCCAGACGCCACGTAAGTCTGGCCAACGCGAGAACGAAAGCCCATGGCAGCTGAACCTGGGCCATCTCCAAAGTGTGGCGTTAAGCCATCGTTGATCGGTGTCGCCGTTATTTGGTTCGCTATGCCACCGGAGGAACTAGCAGCCTAAGCTAGGAGGTTCGTGTGTACCTGGGAGGGTGTAGGGCTTGGCTGAGAGGGTGGAGTCTGCCGCGTATGCTAAAAGGCATTAGTGTCAGTCATAGCGGTCAAGAGATATCGAGATGATCTATGCGAGCCGGTCAATATCGGTCTCTTTCCACTCGCTGCGAGGGGAGAAGGTGAAGGGTGTTGCTGATGGTCATCCGCGATCCGTTAATTGTGTGAATAGCTGCACACAACACATTGTCCCACTGGAATCCCACGTGAGTTGACTTTGATAAGAGTTCCCTTCTTGGCGACAGCCTCTAGCTATCTAGGTATAATGTGGGCATGGAAAAGAGTCAGCTGGCTGAGCACCACGGCATTGGAGAACTCGGTAGTTTCACATCTACATATCCACACCCCTTGTGACAGAAGCCTACGGCATAGGGAACGGACCAGTTTGCATATTTTCATCTATTTGATCAACCCATGGTGACTGCCCGCAGATGCCGAAGCAGGTTTGACATCGTCAAAGCCGAGCATCCACAAATCATGGAACAGAAGGGCGAACTATCAACCGAGGCTCCCCGAGCCTACCTCCCATGGAGTGAAAACGGGACGAAGAAGGAAAATAAACATGCACACTCTCCAGTCCAGAACCGAATCTGGCCATAAGATGTGTTACTCAAGAACAACAGGGGAAGAAGCCTCATAAACACCCGTAGCAGAAAAGGCGACAAAAACGAGGCCGGTCATTACAGCAGTGAAATCTCGGAAAAAAGCACATCAAAGAAAAGGCAGCAGTGAAATAAAACAAACCTGGGGGTGATGATGGGGAAAGCGCAAATAAAGTCGTATCCGCGGCGAGATACTTATTTCCCACCCCCGCCTGAACGCCGTCCGATAGATGAAGCCGGGTATATCCAGCACCGTGATGCAACATGTACTGAGAAAAAAACAAGTGTCAAGAAACAAGACAAGGGCGTATGAAAGACCTGTGGCTTGAGCTGGTATGAACCAATCCGACGCCATCGATCGCATCATAACCTCAAAGAAAGGTCAAGGACAGATAAACTGCTTTTTGGATCTCATGGGAATTGGTCTTATCTGGCACCGATGCCAAACATACCGACCCCGTAGCTACCGCCTCGCTCGGAGAGCGGGGTCGAGACTTTGGAAACATGGTCCTGATAAGAAACGGTTAGTTCGCGAAATTCTCGAATCACCGAGAATAGTTTGTGGAACCCAACCTTCTTCCGTTTCTTTTTCCCGGAGCCCTCGCCATTAGAGTAGAAACCGGTGTCATCATCGTCATCCGCGTAGCCTTCGCCATAGCCGACAAAGCTGTTATCATCGTAGTGCCTCTTACGGCCGCGGCTGGATCGTCCCCGCTCGGCGGGTTCTTGAGAGGCCGCAAGAGGCATATCTGCCTGCATGGGAGATCGGCCACTTGGAGTGGGCCCAGCCTTCTTAGCAATATCGCCAGAGCCCGGGGTCTTGGCGGGCTTCTCATGACCGAGAACGTCCTCCCAGAAGTCATTATTCGGAACACTCCCAGGTTGCAGTTGCATAGCACTGGTTTGAAGGCTGAGCAGCGCAGAGTCCATGTCTGCAATCTTGATCGGCTTCCCAAATACCTTCTGGTTCTGCCATTCCTCCTCCGGCCACAGCGAAAGATACCGCAAGCTGCCCGGTGCGGCTACCTCCTGCTTGACAGGCTTGTTTTTACCTGCCAATCCCAGCGCCTTCGCTTTCCCCTCATATGATTTTCGTAACCGATTGATCTTCTCGCCCGTCACGGGGTCGATTCTTGCAACCGATTGCGCAACCGAGCCAAGCCCGTAAAGGGAAATGAGGTCCCATGAGGGATCCGGACCAGTCGCAATAGGCGCTGTGAAGCAATCAAGAACATGGTGTTAACAAGGTTCATTTCCCAGAGTAAAACAAACAAGATCAGTGCAATCACACTGCTGCCATGATAGCAACCACGATCAGAGTCGGGGAATTCTTACAGCTTTTGCAAAGATGGAAAGCCGAAGTAAACTCCCTCTGAAGGGAATCTAAGCCAAGATTGCGTGTGTCGCCCCGCGGAGCGCGTTCTGTGTCCACGTCCATAGCGTCCATGTCTTGACCAAGGCCAGTCGCAAAGTCGCGTACCCCGGCTGCTGCTGAAGCGGTCGCTGAAGGCTCCCGGTCATGGTCGGTTCGTCTATGTTCTGTCGCTTGGTGATCTGATCCGTCCCCCATATTTCTCGGAGAGTCCTGTGTTCCCGCGTGGAAAGGTTTGTGATCTGCGTCCTCCGCTGATGTCGCATTCGCCAGATGGCCACTCACGCTGCTTTCAGGAGTAGGGAAAGAATTTGTCGTACTCATGGTCGGCTGCTGAGAGACCTGGGTTGACATGGGCGTGGAAGAGGGAGGAGAGGAGGTGTGCGGAGGGTGGATTGTCGCTTGATTCGGTAATGCTTGGGAGGATGCAAAGTTGGAGACATGGTTTTGATCGCTGGCCGACATCAACGGAGGCGATGTCGGGGTCTGAGGGATGTGATCCGAGGAGACGGGGAGCTGGCGGTTCTCTTTGGGAAGAGACCCGGCAGCGGGTGATGAGGGTGAAAGCGGTCCTGCTGGGAAGGAAGTGGAAGGGGTGCGATCAGACATGAGATACGCCTATACGACACGGGGAGTGATCCGCGAGGACGTGCAGTACCAAAGGAACGCAGTTCCACCGGTTGTTCGAGTCCGAATCGCACGCTTTCGACTTGAGCACTGGGCGTGTGGAGGGGAGGGAGGGAGATGGAAGTCCCAGCCGAACGGTCGACAGTCGCTCACGGCGGGCGAGCAGGTCGTTCCACAGCCGGCCTACTTCATATGCATTCCAGAGAGACGGAGAGAGGATCCTTCCTGGCGGTCGTGACGTGTTGGCTGATGGGGATGGCGGAGGAGAGGGGGCGTGAGTGGTGGATGGGCAAGACAATGGTTGAAGACGGCGCTGAGATGGAGAGGCAAAACGGGTCGGTCACATGACGCGGGCCTCGATCTCGGCTGTTTCGGTGATGCAACCCGCAGCACGACAGAACGGCATTGGCCGGCTCTTTCATTGAGCGAAACCCCGGGGGTGTAGAAGGTTCCCAAAAGGCGTTCATACTAGACTATGGTCACTAAGCCTGCAGCAATGGATTTATCTCTTTATGTTTCATCGTGAAGAGCAAACATAACACAATCCTTCATCAAGAGTGATCGCTAACCATCTTCATTGTCACGTGGCTTCTAGAATTCTTTCTAAGGACGAAACCTAACTATTGAAACGGTTGACAGGAATGGAGCATGGTATATGATCTACTAGTAGAGTCTTTTTTATATAAAAGGCTAAATTATATTAGTCCTGTACCCGGGACATGAGCATTCAAGAGGTATACGTCGAAATGAGACCTGCCGATCCAAGTTTTAAGTTAAAACAGCAAAGTATTCCAAACAAAGGAAAACATATTTCGCCGGATTGCCTTGCGCACGAGGAACACAAATTGCCAATTTTCCGGTTGGCCCAGCTACCGTCAAGATTTGAAGGTGCCAACCCAGTCAGCAGTTACATCCGCCCAATCCTTCACGACTGATACCAAGCATTCGATTCACGAACCAATTGTGCAGATACGTCAGGGATGTTCTGCTCCAGAGACGCCAGAAGCTCAATCTGTTCCTGCTGACTGAGGGTACGTTCCCGCCACGGAGGTACTGGGAAAGGCTCGTTGAAGTATTGAGAGTACTGGTCACCGATAGAGGATGTCCACTGCATCGGGTCCACAATAGCATCGACGTATGCCAGGTGACTGGCAGTGGTAGAAGCAAGTGAGAAGTGCGGATCCCAGCCCTGAAGGCCTGGGACCACAGAGGGCATCGCGTTGTAAGGAGTGTTGGGGTCAATGGAAACATCGGAGAAGAGATTGGACGGGGCACAGTATGCGGGTGATGTATACTGGGGTGCGGTGGCTGGAGCTGCAGCCGTAGGTTGTATACCAAATACTGGGGTGACGGGAGAAATTCCACTTGTTTTCAGCGGGTCCGGAGCAAACGCCGAAGGTGTGGACACTTGAGAGACCTGGGAGAGGGGGCCGGTTGGGTCGGCAGAAGGGCCTCGTGAGAAAGTACCAGCCGAGGCACTATCACCAATCGAGGGGTTACCACCACGGTAATTGTGAGAGTAGAAAGAGGCCGTTGTACTCGTGGACGGACTTGACATGGCTGGAGGAGTGGTGACGCCCTGAGACGAAGTGGGAGTGGGATGGTTGGAGGGTGACTGAACCACAAATGACTCCTCGGTACTGTACGCCTTCAAACAGGCCGCAACGAGGCGCTTGTAAAGGATCAGGGCAGATTGAACACCAGGCCACCGTTCAGCTGCGAATACTATGACCTCCAAAGCCATATCCAGATGAGATTGGACCTCCTCGATCGGATGCTCTTTTCGAATCTCAGGATACGAAAGAGTCCAGAGAACAGTGTTGAACACCATGAAGAGAGATTGGGTGAAGATCCAAGTCAAGTCCACAGATCCGGTAATGGTCTGCTCCTGGTGCATGGCGATGTTAAAGGTCGCTGCTTCATAGCAAATCTTCGCCGCGTGGACCGAGGGCTCGGGGATTTGAGGCGATGGTCGGTACATAAGAATGACTATCGTGTTTCGTCGGCCTTGGAACCTGTAAGGATACGCATCTCGTTAGCAACCATACCATCAGTAGTCCTGGTAGGGACGCACCATTTCACGTTCAAGCCACTGCCGTCGTCATTCTTGGGGCAAGTCGCCACCCAGCGGTCGATCTTACCCAACATCTGGGCAAACCAAGGATGTTGATCGTCCGTTGGGGTCTCGCATCGGTTCAAGTAAAGTGTACGTCGCACCTCCAATTGGAGGAGTCGCATCTTTAAGAAATGAATCGCAATACATTTGGCGAGGACGGGCTTTGCGTCGGGGTTGATGCCTTCCGCCGTGATGTACCGATCGTCCACCAACTCAAAGAACTTGACGTTCACGTTGTCGTGGGTGACACTATAGGAGCTGGTACGGCCCAAGCTATGGGAAAGGCCAAATTCCATGGAGGTGACAATCCAGAAGAGCCGTCGTCGCATATCAATCTCCAATGGATTGAGGGGCTGGCCGTTGGATGATTGCGCAATGGTGGCTTCTTCACATAAGCCCAGTTCCTGGCACATTCTCACTGCGGTACCGACCACCCAAAATGAAGCTGTCCGTGTTGGAGTCAGCATCGAATATTGAGCAATCAGTACCAGGCACTGCAGCGCTCGCAAGTCCATGTGCTTCAGGGTCGGCTCCAAGAAAGGTAAAGCCGCCAAGTAATAGCTATCGGCTAGGCCAGCATAGTCCGGGCTCAGTTTCTGCATGCTGATTGCAATGACCATTCGCAGTTGGAAGTTGTGACAGGAATCGGTGGAGCCATTGAAGACCTCTTCGGCTTCTTGTCGGAAACTTGGTATGTGTAAAGTTGGGAGGAGTGCTTGTGCTGGTTGAATATCCAAGTTAGTATAACCCACATGACAGCCCCTTTCGGCGCTGGAGAAGGTATTCGCATATACCTTTTGCGACGAAAAGATCGATCAATTTGTACGTCAGGTTTCGTGGGGGGAGGCTATCCTGCGGGATCGAGCTGATCATGGGATACACTTTGGAGGTGGGTTTCGAATCCTCCTGCACAAAGGCGGCTTTGATTTCGTGGGCGGTCAATTCGGGGACGACATCTTTGATGCTTTTCGAATCGGTGTTCTGCTTGGCGATCTCCATGACCAGGCGGGTCATGGCAATGCCGCTGGAGGCGCCCAGATAGCGCGGCTCGTCATTGTCTGAGAAGCGGATGCGCCCAGCGCCCCGCACCATCAACTCTGCATCGGCCGTGTGCTGGATTTCCTTTTCGGCCTTGGCCAGCTCCTTTTCAAGAGCACGAGCTTTGTCCCGTAATGATACAATATAGGTGCGTGGAATGGTGGTGTCGCGGGTCGAGTCGTAGTATACACATTTGGCGTTGCTTCGTTCACAGGGCGCACACCGAGGGATTCCGGGATCGCATCGAGATTTCCGCTACACAAGACCGGTAGTCAGTTTTCGACATTTCCGTTGTCGCAGTCGGTCGTCTGGTCTCCCATGCGTAACAGCTCATGGGAATGGAGGGGGAGGGAGATTAGGGTTGCTCATTGCATCATACCTGTCGACACCTCGTGCAGGCCGTCAGGGTGTGCGCGATGCGACCGTCGGGCGCTTCGAGGGAGTAGGATTCCGGCGAGGGCTGCCCCACGGAGGGCTGGACGCTCTGGGTCATGGCTGGGTGGGAGACCCCCAAGCCCGGAGCGAGATCAGAGAGGAAGGGGGAAGTCACATGCGCGGGCGTTGCGGAATGATGCCACCCAAAGCACGTTCGATCGGTCCACCAGGTGCCCTTGGCGCTATCGACATGGTCTTGTTAGGCGGCTCTCGGGGAGGTGACCAGCGAGGAGAGCAGCAGAGAAGTTCCACGGTCGCAGCAGGTTGATCAGAAAGAAAAAAAAAGGCGAGCAAGGGGGTGGAGAGGGGAGGACGAGGCCGTATCAAAATGCAGTCATGCTGATGCGTCTGTTACAGCCGAAATGGGAAGCAGCAGTGGCAGAGGCAGTGGAGGAGACTAGCGCAAGTCGGCGCACTGTCGATGGCGTCGACAGTATAGGTACCTGCGACCCCAGAGCTCTAGTACCTTGAGACGGAGTGAAGGGACCGCGGACTAGGCGGAGAGACTGGGCGAGTTGGATAGGATGGATGAAGGGGGGCCAGCCTCGGTCCAGATCTAGATCGACGGAGTTTGGAGTTTGGAAGCGACGGATGGGCGCCGTGCCGTGGGTGTGGGGGGGGCAAAGTGGAGGGGAGGAGGGGAAGGAAGGAAAGAAGGTGGGCTCGGCGGCCGGGCACAATAGTTGGTTGTCGGTGGTGTGGTTTAGTGGAGGGTCAGAAGGTGCTAGTGCCAGCGGCGATCCATGGTAGGTACGCGGAGCCAGGGACGATGCCAGCTGAAAAGGGAGGAGAGAAGCGCAGATTAGTCCAGGAAGTTCTTAGTGAACAAATGACTCGGTATCGAGTTAGGCGCGAGCTCGGGCGGCTTGGGCTGCGAACAGAAAACCGTTTCAGACGACTCCGACATTCCGACACGCACTGCTACAGGGCGCACTTCGGACTCACAGCTAACCGGGTCGCCAGCCGAGGTGGGGAATCATCATTTGTCCCTTCAGAATCAATTCAACTGGGATAATTGAGTCCAGAACCATCATTCCGTGGACGCTCCCGACAGGGTACATGACTTGCCAGAGCCGACTATTTGCCGCTCAAGTCGGAGATCAACTGATTCGCGCATCCGTGCGGTGCCACGGACGAGCAGTTTGGTCCTGCTTCTCATTTCCTCTCTCCGAACGGCCTCACCGGGCAACTTTCTCCAGCCGTTGCCCCTCGTCTGTGTTCTTTCGGGGTCCAGCGCCAAAGACAGATTTTACGTATTTTTGTCCCTTTCTCTCCATCCCGCCGGGTAAGGCTGAGACGAAGTGGAATTGCCGCGCAATTGACAGTCGCTAACGACCCAGCTCATGCAGGTCCTCACCGTTGGGAGAGGCTGAGGTGGTAGAGTGTTCGACCACGTCGTGACCTTTTAACGCCCTTTTGATTGTTTGACCTCATCATGTGAGTGCGGTCCTTTTGTGGTTCGGCGATCCGGTGGGGGCCCTCTCCTCCACTGCCGGTCTTCTGCAAGGGTCATCATTTCCTCGGGAACGGTCGAGAAGTCAACCCCACGCTGACCAACACCCCTACAGTCTCCCCCCCCCCTATCAACAGGGTGGATGACGAGCCGTGAGGATGCCCGCGACGGCCACCACCTTTCTGGACAGCCCACTGCTGAAAGTCAGCCGGCCCGTCGCCGCCTGCTCGCGCTGTCGCACCGCCAAAATCAAGTGCGACGGCAAGCTCCCCGCCTGTTCGGCATGTGACAAGGTCGGCAAGGCCAGCACCTGCTCTGGCGCCAGCGACGAGTTTGCCAAGGGCAAGGAACGGAGCTATGTCGCCTCGCTCGAGGGCTATTGTGAGAAGCTCGAGAAAAAGATCGCCCAGCTCCGGAACCGCCAGAGCTCGCTGTCGGTCGAGGGCAATGGCATCGCGCGGGAAATGTCCATCACCTCGCCCGCCTCAGATGGACCGGTCGGTCCAGCCCATCGTCGGGAGGTCTCTGATATTGATGATCTCGTTGGTGACTTCGGCTTCTTGTCCGTCAATGCGACCTCACGCGACTTCCATGGCATCACATCCAAAACCACCTTTGCGAACCTGCTGCTCGCGGTCGCGACGGTGGGATATCCACCACCACTTGTCCTCAACTCTCTGCCTGCGCGGCATGAGGCCACGCCGCTTTTGCAGTACTACTTTGACAACGTCTTTGTGCAATTGCCCTTCTTCATCGAAACCAGCTTCTGGACCTCGGTAGATGCGGTCTATCAGTCCGGTGGTCGTTTTGCCAAACCCTTTGACCACTGGACTGTCCGCATGGTTCTGGCGATTGCCTCCGCATCGGTCTCCTATCGAAACAATGATAAAAGTCACCAGCGAGCCCTGGGGCTGGTATCGGAGGCGTTGACCTATGCCGAAGATGTCCTGCGCCCGGGCTCTATCACGTGCATCCAGGCAATCCTGCTTCTGGCTCAGTATGCGCTGGTGGATCCAGGCCGGCTTCGTAGCTGGTACCTGGTGGGCATGGCCGTGAGGGTTGCGGTCGACCTGGGTCTTCACCAAGACCCTCCCGCAGAAGTGCTATCCAATCCCGACCGTCTCGACGTTCGACGGCGTGTATTCCACTGCCTCTACTGTCTGGACCGGTATGCTCCCGGGCCCTCCAATATGGCGGATGAAAGTATGCTGACAAGCTTCCAGAGGAATGAGTACTGCGCTCCACTACACGTTCTCCTTCTCCGATGCTTCCGTGAACGTCACCTTACCCACCACCAGCGCATCGACCTCGACCACAGAGCAAAGTCATATCTTCTTGCGAAGCCCTATCCCGGCCCTGCATATCGTCAAGATCCGCAACATCCTATCAACGGGCTACCAGGACATGTATTACAGCGCGCGTGAACCTGCCCCCCAACCCCTCGTCCAAATATGGACGCTCTGCTTCCGAGCCCGCGAGTGGTTCCATGAATGCCCCAAGAACGCCCCCAGCCACTTCTCCCTCCTGTACCGCCTCGAACTCCTCTATACCAACATTATCCTCTTGTCGCCCTCGAACCGATACCCCCTCCTCTGCGATTATAACAAAGCCCTCCTCTTCGACCGCTGCATGGACTACATCAGCCAGATTCACCAAGTGCTGGAGAATCCGAGCGTCCTGCCCTTCCTCACCTTCTTGGATATCTCCCGCGTCCAACAAGTGGGCCGCCGTTTTGTCGAGGTTCTGATCGAGAACTTTGAGTTCCTCCTCAGCCCCACCCTCCCGAGTCCCCCTCCCGTTCCACCCGGCACCCCCGACCCGCCCATCCTGGCCGAGGAAGACCGGATCAACTGTCGCCCCCGCGCGATCCGCTGTCTCACCTATGTGCGAGAACTCCTCCAGTACTCCGCGCGGAAATGGGATCTTCGAGCGCCGCTGGACGAATTTGAGCGGGACTCTGCGCCACTCGCGAAGATGCTCCGCGCCGCCTCGGCGGGCTATGTAACACATCAGGGGGCGTACTCCCAGGCACCGCTGGCGGGCAATGGGTATTCGGGATATCACTTAGGATAAATTTGTACTCATGACGTTTCGGCGGATGCCTGTCTCCGCGATGTTGATTTGGAAAAATGGTTCGGCTTATATCTTGTTCACCTCATCTCTGCTTCCCTTTTCCCCAGCTGAATGGGGTCATATCCTATCTCCTTTCGACGCCTTGTCCGGAGTACTCTGTACTGAATCTCAAAATTGGGAATTCCCTCGCCCTGATCCCTCGCCAAGTCCTTTCATAGGGTAAGCGCCCTCCCAGCTCGGACTCTCTCCGGTCCCAACATAGTTTCTTCCCCCCTCCAAACTCGGGACGTTTAGTTCCTCCCACAGCACGCCCATTGGCCCTGCGATCACTTAAAAGAGATCAGGCTGGCTGGTGTGGAGCCTCGATTGGGGGCGGTTTGGCAGGGTGCGGCTCGATAAACCCAATCATCATTCTGCAAAAGCCTTCTTTGCTGACGGAGGCATGCCCAAGCGTGCCTGGCGCAACGCAGCCTTGCGGACCCGCCACTTTTGTCAGCCCTAAGAAGACTGAAATACGAGAGTTGGCAAGGGTCTTCCGCCCAGTGGGGTAAGCGTGTTTTATCAGCCGCTCGGCGCCAGGGTGAGGATCAAATCAATATGCTGCTTATATTTGACATATGAGGATTCGGCGGCAGGATCGAGGTTGATTCTTTCTTTCTGCTCCGAGTGCGCTGGTATACGGCGAGATCGATCTTCTCGCGATGGCAACGAATATGCTTGCATCGCAGTGCGAGGATCCGCAGTTTATTTTCACCAACTTTACTACTTTCGGCTCTTGCTACGATGGCTATCACCAAGCCCCGGGCAGTAACTATACCAGCGTCGTGCAGACGTGTCTGAGGGACTACTGCAAGGATATGGACCCCGATATTGGCGGGTGCGTGGGCTTCAATAACGGATCGACGACGCTGAATTTCACCGTCTATACCCTGGAAAATTGGGGCTACGAGTACTTCGCCAGCGATGTGTGCGATGGAGTCAGCAGCACGGTTAACACTGATCTCGCCGGCCCAGGAGTAAGCCCCATATCCCCGAGTCGTCCATGATCTCTCCCCGCCAATTGACGCTTCTCAGGTCTTCATCTCCTACATCATGCAAATCATCGTCATCGTCTACTTCTGGATCCTCCTCCGCACCTTCCGCCTCTTTCCCCCGCCTGCTCACGTTCCTCCAGCGGCACCGCACAGGATCCCGCGCCCGCCGCCCAGCCAACGGCATCATGGCACGCACGCGAGCCTTCCTATCACTGCATAACGTGGCGCTCAAGCACACGCTCGTCGAATTCCAAGAAACGCAGTGCTTCTTCATGATCGCTTCTCAGGCCGCCATCCTCATGACGAAGACATCCAACAAGGTCTTCGACGCGGTGACCCTGCATCAACTCTGGGCCAATAACGGCGTTGCGGGCATGGTGTCGACCGCGGGCGTCTTCCCCATCGTCCTGGGCATGTGGAGTCTGGAGAAAATGCACAGCACTCCACGGTGGATCTTTGTGTTATCGGTTGGCACGGTGATTCTCGCCGAGGTCGCCATGTCGTGGACTATCCACGCGCCGACGATCAAGCAGCTTGTGCCGATTGAGAACCACACTTGGCCGGAGAGCTGCGGCCACCATGTGCCGCCGCTGATCTGGTGCGCAAGCCCAAGTTTCTACGATGCTTACGGGCCTGTGGGCATTTTCTATCATTTTTTGAACCCGTTCTGCTTGGCGGTGTTTGTCATCACCTGCCTGGTCTATCTTTGTCCGTGGGCAGGGTGGGTGGTGGTCCGCTTGTCGCTGATGGAGACGCCCTTGGGCCGGCTGTTTCTGGCCCGGCCACATCGACAAATCAGACGGGTGATGGACTCGAAATGGGGCAGTCGCCTCTTCGTGCGGGTTGGGCCGAAGGTACTGACTGTTGCCGTGGAGATATTGTTGGTTGTCTGCACGTTCCTCGATGTGGTTTGTTTCGCCTTTTTTTATTACTATGGCTTTATTGATTTTGGCTCCTGGTCCTTTGGCCAGATTGTCGCGATCACGATCTGGTTTCCTGTCATTAGCAAGTATTGTTATTGGACGTTTTGTGAGTCAAGCTGTTCGGTTCATGTTTGGGCGAATATCTCTGACCTGTTACAGTTGGCACCGATTCGGGTTCTGGCATGCGTGTTCCGAGGCCTCCTAAAAATGTCCCCGGGGAAGTTCAAGAACCTGAGAGTGAGGTGGAGCTCTCGGGCTTGGATCAAGAGACATTGCCCTCCTCTTCCAAGGCGCTCACTGAGCAGCCCAAAGGCTAGTCTCCTATGGCCCGTGACTTTCCTTGGCTCTTTACCTATCGCCATTTCTATATCCATACCGGCGGGACTTTGTATATTTAGCGAGGGTTCCACCTTGATGAGGATCCGAGCGCCGGCAAGAAAGTCCACCGCAGACCACTGTCAACATTCCCGCACCTCCTTCCGGCCTTCACCGGCCTTTCCATACGTATTGAGCAGCCAGACAAGGCTAAGAGACCCTCTATATGCTAACTTCATTTTTCATTCCATGGTCACAAGGCCTTGTGTAGGATAAGCCAAGCATGGTAACTCCATGCTCCTTGCTCCTTAGGCCAGGCCCCTGGAGGTCAACGTGTTGTCCCAACTGTCGAAGCCACAGCAATCATCGGACATACGCAGAACGATGGTTTTTATCATGGATCTACTGAAATGTTATATGAGCTACATGAAGAGCGAGTAGTCGAGCCAGTCCACTGATTAGACAGCCAAAGCTCCTGCTGGGGGCCCACAATATAGTATCTTACCTATATAGCTTGGGGGAGCAAAGCGGAAATGTCACCCTTGTAGAAGCTAGGATCTGATTGCCCAAAGATCACTAAGTGAAGACTTTCTAAGAAACGAAGACGATATGGCTTGTGAGCAAATTGGTGCACTGGGCCTGCTGCCACCTGAACGGTGGAAAATATCAGAACAGTTCGAGACAGGGCCACCGAGCATAGAGAGTCAAGTAACCGATCCCAATCCCTATATCAATCATGGAAGAACCGCTTTGGAATATGCGTGCAGGGAACTGCAAATCGGGGCAGGGATTTTGCCGCTGGACTCTAGCGAACGAGATGCTCTTTCCTTTATGTGGTGCTCTATGCGAAATTTCCTTCAGGTCGGAGAGTCCTCCGTCTGCTCAGCAGGTTCTGGCATCTGAATGGATGGCGAAATGGGCTCTGTCCGAGTAGAAGAAGAATCGCAATACTCAACAGTAGTGGGGTTTGGGTGGCCTGAATCCTGTATTGCTTTTAAGATTACCAGCAATAGAATACGGCAGAACACGGAATATTATGCGTCAAAGACCCAATGTTCCCGACGAGGCGGTAGTGTTAATCAATATTATACAGTAACAGGAGCGCAAGACATAATGCAAGAATATTAGGTAGAGTTACATGTCATTGTCTATACGAAAGAAGATTATATATCAAGAGTATTGAGGCTGTAGAGCACAGGATCTCTATGAACATTAGAAGATATAATGTCATTGACCGAACAGAGATATCAATGTCAATGGTGGCGGCAGACCGGAAGACTTTTTTGTCTTCAGAAATTCATGATAAGAAATCACCTTTCTAGGTGTCCAGTAATTGCACAAGATAATTGCGAGGGGGGTATTCACAAGGCTCCCAAAACGCTCTCCATTGCTGCGTAAATAAAGGCCTGGTTCAAAAAGAAAAAGCGCCGATGCTTAATCTATAATTTACAGGTTCTTGCCGAGGGTGGCAACGACAGCACCGACGGGGACACCGACGGAGGGCAGACCGAGGCCAACGACCAGGGCGGCAGCTTCGGGGGAGAGCTGGATCAGGAGCTTCTGGCCGTCGTTACCGGTGACAGTGAGGAGCTGCTCGACGGGGGCGGAGATGTCGGTCAGGAGGTCACCGATGTTGCCAGCGGTCTTGATGACGGAGCCAACGGAGCCACCAATGGAGGTCAGGCCAAGGCCGTCAACAAGGGCGGCAACCGAAGGGGAGAGCTTGATCAGGAGCTGCTTGGCGTTGGGGCCGGTGACGGTGAGGATGGACTTGACGGTGGGGGCAAGGTCCTGAACGATCTCGCCGGGGGCGGCATTGCGCTTCAGGGAGGTACCGAGAGTAGCAACGACGGTGCCGACGGGGATGCCGACGGTGGGGAGGCCAAGGCCGGAGACGAGGCCAGCGACCTCGGGGGAGGAGAGATCAGGAGGGCACCAACATCAGCACCAACGACGGTGACGAGGCCGTCAACGTGAGGGCCGAGGCCGGTGACGAGGTCACCAAGGGAGCTGGCGGAGGCGACGATGCTGCCGAGAGGGACACCCAGGGCAGGCAGACCCAGGCCGGAGACGAGGGCAGTGACCTCAGGGCTCAGCTCGATGAGCAGAGTCTGGACGTTGGGGCCAGTGATGGTCAGGACGTTGTTGAGCTCAGGGCCGAGGTCCTGGACGAGGTGGCCGTTCTGGGCAATGGGGAGGGTGCCGGCCTTGCCGGTGCTGGAGCTGCCCAGGTTGAGCAGGGAGGTGAGGTCACCGAGCTTGGAGACAACGGGGAGGTTGGAGAGGTCCAGCTGCTTGGTGATGTCACCGAGGCCCAGGTTGGAGGCGAGGCCCTCAACGTTGGTCAGAGCAGAGGTCACACCGGACAGACCAGCGAAGGAGGAGGAGGTAGGGGCGGCGGCGGCGGCAGCGGCCAGGGTGAGGAGGGTAGCAATGGAAACCTTCATTGTGAGGGTATTATAAAATATAAAGGATATTTCAAAAGAATGACTGGAGCGAGAATGATCCAAGGGAGTGACTGAGGTGTGTGTAAAAGAGTGAATGTATCATGGAAGCAGCAGCAGCAGCAGTCGCATTTATACAGGCCCTCTCCTAGCTCATCCACCCTTCTCCTTTGATGACCAACTGCTACGTCGCCCCTTTGGGATCAAGTTTCGGTTTCTCTGGAGCTAGCCAATGATCCAATAGACCCGGCGGGTCATCACCGTGTCGCAGGCGCCGCACCATTCCTCCTAGTTAGCTTCTCAGTTTTGCAACTTCGGTGGGACTACTATCTCCAGTGTGTCAAACCTAATCCGTCGATTTGGAGCCCCGGGAGTCCATAACAAGGTCTCCAGTGGACTTTGCGAGGCACCTCCGTGAAGCTATCTAGCAAGATGGGCCCAATGCTGCGCATGCTTTCTGTTTCTGGTCCGTGAAGGTTATGTATATCACCCAGAAGCAGCCCTATCCACACGATTTACAACGGATGGTCATATCACCACGGACTCAGCCAAAGTTAATCGCCGCAGAAAAACAAGACATGGATCGATGGAATGATCCATGTCATCATGATCGAACCGGATATCACCGCCCTTCTGCCGGTCAACGCAGGCCAAGAGTAGATCTCCAAATTATGATCTGCAGGCGCACCCTCGAAGTGGAACCCCAGTGAATGGGGCTCTAGGTTTATCGCTATTCTATCGCGCGCTATGGCTGGCGCGCGAGCTTATATGGGGCCCAACAGAACCGAATATCTCCGTTCCGACTCAATAATGCCGCCGATCGTCAGCTCAGGCCAGAGCCTTCAGGGTATAGCAGGAGCTCCGCTGCTCCGCTCCGCCGGTAGAGGGCAAGTCGACACCGCAGCTCTGAGTTACAGTAGGAATATCGTGATCTGCTTGGTGTGGAGACCATCAGGGGTTTACGCACATGGCAGCAGGGGAATTCCCCCGCTCAGAGCGAGTGTCAGTCAGGATAGGAGATTCGAAGAACTTGGCCGAGTAACTTGGGGGAGGGCCTCCTCTGGTCAATTCAAACAGGTTCAGAAAGAAACGCGTGCATAAACAGATCGGCGCTTCCCATCGCCCCTCCAGGCGAAATGCCGACAGGATTCATGGTTAAGGTTTGATGCCAAAGAGCTGGGCAGGGAAAAGCCCCGGGGCCAATTAGGGCCGGGGTACCCTCGTGACTCCACTCTATCCCGTCCTGCGAGTGAAAGCGCGTCAAGGGGACTCGAAAGGGACCTTAGGGGCCTCCAGCCCCAGTCCGGTAACGCGTTTAATTTAAATCCCAGGGTCCGCTCCCCCGATTATCATTACTTGTTCTGCGGATCATCACAGCCCGCCCACGTTCCGTACGAACGTGGTGGTCCCTGTCCCAGAATCAGCGGAGTCTCATTGGCTCCAGGGGCAAGTGGCAGATGATGGGCAGGGGAGCCCAATTCAATCATTTCAAGGGGAAAACTCAGCCCGAGCGGTGGATGCACCGGCCCTAGTTAATTTTCCGGCTAGGAGCAAGCCACCCAGTCGGCACTTCTCAGATCGATCGCCTCGAGCTTGGGCGAGCCATTTGCATCATCGATCGAGTCGGCTATACCCGAAAACAGACTTTTGTTGATATTCTTCGATAGCGGCAATGTACGCCCAGTAGGTGCATATGGACTGCGTACCAATTACTCCGGCGATCATGTCGTACAATAACGTCCACAACGGTAGCCTCACAGAACCCTTTCCATAAATTCCCCTTTACTCCGTAGTGGCTCTCTTAACGCACGTAGAATTTTCCAGTTCCCTTCCCACAACGGTGGGACCAGCACGAGGATCCCCGAAACCCTGGCAGGACTCCGGAATCCCCGCGCACTAAATCGATATCAGCCCGACAATCCCAATCTCTGCCGCCCCAGTCTGGAGTGGTCCCATCACTCCACTGGGCCCCTTTCGACCGCACGAATAAGTCAGAGGCCACGATTGAGTTCAACTAAATCACACCTTCAGCTGGGTTGCCTCCCACTGAGAACGCCCCCGCGGCTTACGCCATCTCACGACGGCTCCACCCTCTGCTTATTTCCGCGGATTCGTGGTCCGATAGAGATGAGCTTGTATAGGTCAGGAACGAACCTCTCCTACTCCGTACTGCTACTGCTGTATATCCACAGGCGGCTTCCAAGCTCTGGGTGGCGGCAGTGGGTCTCGTACACAAATGTACAGGCCTACTACGGAGTAGCGGGTGTGCTATTGCACCGCCAAAGCATGGCACCCACATGATGCCATAGATTTGCGCATAGCCGTCCAGTGAGGGCAAATGGCCAAGTATTCTGGACTAGCAAGCATGCCAATATTGAATAGCCCATGAAATAGTAATTCAACGATCCCTCTGCTCATCTGTCTCGGTGGCGTCATTGAGCGGTAAATGGAGCCTTGGGTCGTCAGAATACCCTATAGTTCTAGGAAGGTAGGGATGTCGATCGTGGCTGGCCTCGGGCCCTCTTTGCCGTGCGCCACCCCAATGCACTGCGGAACCTTCTGGACGGGATCGGACTCCATCTGGCTGAGAAAGGGCCCCTCCTGACCCTCCCGATCTAATGCTATGGGTCGATACACGGCGTGCCGCTGTGAACTTCCACAGGTGGATCCACGCCCCCCCTCCCCCAATGCCTGGGTGAACCCATCTTCTACAAACATTTCCATTTAACTACGGCTCCATTTGAAGGACGGGAAATCAATGACTTAAAGGGAGTCAATGGACCCAACTTCGCTGGCAATAAGACGTGCATAAGAACACAATTTGGTACTTGCTGCTCGACGAGCGGCTACTGTGGAAGTGGAAATGATTACTGCAGTCCCCCGAACTGCTACTCGGGTGCTGACTTGACATCAGGATATATTCGTGCCAATGGCGGATGTGGTCCCAAATTTCGCAGGGGAACATGACATTGGTGCTTGTGCGTAATAGATGCATTGATACTTGGAATTCATTTTCTGCTTCTTCTACCTATCCATCGTGACTATCGTTGCCAGGTACATAGATCACAGTATTATCACCAGTATGGGGCGATCCAATAATCCTCCCAGGCTCCGTTGTCGGCATCCTGGAATTTATCGATTTCCCCTTCCACGCCCTCTCTACCCACTGTCCATACACCACTTTCGATCAGCTCAGTCCACCGATCAATTAGCCTCTCTAATCGTTGCGCTCGGTGCTCTCCGCCAAAGGGGTAGAAAACACCATGCTGAAAAAGCTCTGTGAAGGATCCGGAGGATACTCGCGTTCCATCACTCCTCCTTGCACAATCCTCATCAGCAAGATTAGGCCTCAGAGCAAATGGGAGCAGGAGGCGAAACCCCGATTCTTCGGCATCGTATTCGTCTCGATTGAAAGTTTCACTATATAATCCAGTGGGAACAGAATCATCTTCGTTTAGTGGTACATTATTCCTCGCTCCGAAGAATAAGCGCCGAATCTCCTCATTGAAAAAGGCTGTACGAGTACTATCTGAAGCAGCAAAGAGTAGGAACGACGGTACGTCCTTGCCTCGACCCTCCTCGTTGAATCTCTGACGCGCTGCGAATGCTACTTTATCGTGCGGAACCTCCAGCCCGGGCGCGATCAGTTTGAAACGCGGAGTGTTGACTTTGGTTAGGACGGGGCGGACAAAGCATTCCTTCGGCACAGAGGCCATATCGAGTTCTGCATCCGTGAACAATGGCGTATCACGAGCAATTGGTAGAAGGGACTGTATATGAGATTCGATGGCAGCTGTGTAGCGATCCATCGCAGCAACCGTGCTATCGACCTGGGCAACACAGTAGGGATGCCAAAACCATAACCCGATTGCCGATCTCGACTTAGCCTCGTCGGCAGGCACGTCTCTCTCATTCCGTGGATCGGTAGTAATTTTACCCATATGGAGCATTTGAATCCAGTGAGTGAGAATGGTCTCCAAGGGAAACCACATACCCTCGTGTTCATCGACAGGCTCCACGCTGTCTGGGTTTTCGATGGTCAACGGGAACGAGGCCCGGTGGTACTGCTGGTCATAGAGAACACCAAGACAATGGGAGCCTAGAGCGGAAACTGTGTCGTAAATCACAACAAATCGCTCTTCATCCTCGAGATCACTATCCTCGAGGAGGAATGCTTCGTCGGAGAGTCGCATTACAACCCTGTTAACCCAGTAGAAGAACTGTGGTTCTGGATCGTAGATTAAATCCAGGAATGAATTCAGCGACGGGTCAAGGCGCTCGCGAATAGCATCAATATCTTCCTTTGCTTCGTTGAAAAACCATGACTGGCTGGCAAGTGCGTCGAGGTCGGGCGTGTCTCTTCCATTACGGGCCATCCCAGGCATATGCGACCAGGTAGTTGTGTAATCTCGCGCAGCGTTCATAGTCGAGGGTGCCATCATCGCGCGCTGGGTTATCCTCCGAAACGAGAGCATCTTCGATGTCGAGAATCTGTTCCGGGGTGGTGTTCATGGTGACGGCTGATTTCAAGTTGTGAAGAGGGGCAGAATTTCAAACCTCGAGATATCGCCGTAAATGGAAAATTATCTCAACCATGAAGACAAATCACGCAGACCAAGGAACGCAGAATTAAACAACGATTCTATTTTTGAGAGGAAGGCAGGAGTAATTCCAAGGCAGGAGTAATTCCAACTTTTTTGGGTGTCAGGTAGGTGCGCGGTTATGGCCCCCAAGGCCAAACTTGCTGGACAGCGGCCTGTGGTTCAGGTTCGGTGCCGTGAATCTCCCACAGGTGGATCCACGCCGCCAGGGTGAATCCATCTTCTACAGTGTGGTGCACTGCCCGATTGGGGCTCTTAGGCCTTAGGATATTTGAGAGACTTGCACCGCGAGACAGGATGGGTCCATCGTGGTAGATTGCAAATCGCCTCAGACTGCCGAGGCGGGTCGGTGGTCGCCTCTGGTCGGCAGGGTAGCGAGTGAAGTTGACCGCTAGTTTTTTGACCTCGGCTGTCTGGAGATAGTGGCGATAGTCATGTTACGAGGTCTGGTGTGAGGGTGTAGTCCGAGTACCGTCTTCTGTTTATCCGGCGTTATCAGCTCTCCAAACCAAGCATACATCAAACGATCTCCTGCAGTGGTTTTCGAGTTCAACTTTACTTCAACACTCTTTTGACTTAACTCCAGCTCGCGTGAGTGAGTCCTGATAGGATTTTGATTGTCGACACTCAGTCGCCAGTGCCAGACAGGTTCCTGCCCTCCCTGCCCGTCTAGAGCAGCAGCAAGACATCTTCACTCATCATCCTGACATGTCTCTTCCAAGGCTACCCACGATTGGGGCGCATGACATGGCTCCAAGGCTCCCTAATTCGAAGCTCCATCTCATCGATGACATGATAGAGAGCCAGTCCTTCACCACATTCAAATAGCCAAGACGCCGAATGCCGGAAGCGTGTGATCATTGATATTGGCAGAAATTCACCGCAATCCTGAACCCTCGATGCGGCCCAATCCCGAATCAGTCGGAACAGCTTATACTGGAGGAATTGCTAGCCCCTCGACTCTGACATGACTGCAGGTTCTTGGCCGAATTTTTTCCAACGCAGATTTGCAACACAACGCCAGAAGTCCGGCCTTGCGCTTGCGGTATTACCAAAGGGCATGTGCATGTCATGTCAACGTAGGCGGAATTGACCCACTGCTCACGCTGGGCATATCCGGCAAGGAACTAACTTAGAACGGTACCCTCTTCCTAAACCTCACCTTTCTCTACCCCTTCACAGTGCCTCGCAGAATGTCGCCTCCAAGATCCTGGTTCCGTCAGGGGCCTATGCGCCCAGTCATCGAGGTCGGCAAGGTCATCAAACTTTCACACCCACAGCCTAGCAAGTGGAGGATTTGCGAAGTCCTTCATGAATACGACCTCCAGAGGCACGAAAATGCTCCACGTCCCTCTTACACCTCTATTCTGCTATCCGGTTATGAGATCGGTGGCTCCAGAAGACCGTCTATGATGCGTGTCGTTGTGCAAATCCCGTCTATCGAGACACAACTCGAAAACTCGACTGTTCGGGCGAAGGAAGCCACGAGCTTGAGAACCTCGGGATTTCGCGCCTTTTTGACCTTCACTAAAGAAGGGTCGACATTCACACCTCCCCTTCTCGGATATCTTGAGGATGGACAAGACCGCTCAGGGCTAGTCCCTGGCGGCTATATTACTTACTATGCCTGGGAGGTTGTCCCTGGAATACGTCTAGGTGACGATACCGGAAAGGCTTCTCTGTTCTGGACCTTGGATGAGAAAGAGCGAGAAGAAATTCGCGATGCTTTTCGGGATACTTTCGTGTGAGTTACCCAGATCTTGGTTACCTAGACTCAATATTGGATAGTGCGGATAAAGACTAGGAAAATTACATCGATGCGTGTGTGGCCGGATACTGCTGGTGCACCCAATCTAGTTTGGAACTCGAAGACTAAAACTCTGTGAGTATATAGTCTGGTGTTCCTACGATCATGAGCGGGCCAACTAATGCTCTATAGCACCTGGGTAGGATTTCGGGATTGCGATGTCAATGCCAAGCCATCGCCCTGGAAAGATCTCGCGTTGCCCCTATTCGATCTCGTCAAAGCGCCTAATAATTTATGGTTGTACCCTGATTGGAATGGCGAGACTTCAGAGTGGAAGTACTAGTCACTAGCGATCACATGGCTTAGAAAAAAGAAAATAGCTCTTGGACATAAGAGCAGAGCAGAACAGAACAGAACAGACCAGACACACACACACACATTCATCATCAATTTCTTATGATAGTCTTACACTATCCGAATCCGATTTTAGCTTTGCTTGCCTCTTGCCTTCCTTCGTGGCTTCCATGCGTCTCTTTTCCATCGAGTAGTGTCTGCTAGATTAGGGCCCGTAAAGGAGAGAAATCAAGAAAAAACAGTGCCGCATATCCGGAGATACCTAGGGTAGGTATCCCATGAGACCTGCCCTATAAGGCTTGGCATTGATGGAATATGGAAGGCGGTCGATAATTATATATCGACAACCAAATCTAGTGCCAGGCACAAAATTAGGTAATCATCGCAAGAAAGCATCTCGATTGTTTCAGTTCAGTGTTTTCGATACCTCACTATGGAGTCTCATGTCCAAAGACTTTCCACATGAGAGGACCTATTTGTGGTGCTGATTTTGGTTGAAAGAGCCGTGCGACTGTATGTGATAAGTTAGTTCAGCTGCTTGTTTGTTATTTTTCCCGTGTACGCTTACGCATGGGAACACTTGGCAAGACGTAGAATATATTCTGCTACCAGTTAGGTGAGTCGCAAGTTTCAGCTATGCATCATTTAGGTTGCAGTGAAACTCTTAGCCCCAAAATCGCCGAATCAAACATGGGAATGCCGTGCAGGAAATTGACGCTTGAACCTTCCTTTGATGTTCGACGTTCCAAATTAGTGTATCTAGACCCAGCTGATACCCGTAAGCCAGGCGGGCAAAAAGTTAGATGTTTTCGTAACGAAACTGTATTGCTATGGTGAAAGATTTGACGTTTTCCTGCTGAAGGTAGGCATAAGCGCGCGTGGAGTTCCATGATACTTTTTGCGCGTAGCTTTGAGTATCCGAGAGAACTCTCTGCACCTATAGCCATCATTCTTCGAGAGATGGCTAGGGTTCCGTTCGACAATTAGCCTTTGATTCAACCCTGGGAGAGGGCTCCGAATCCCTTCGGTCTTAAATGCTTGAAACGCCACCACCATCGTCAGAGCGGGACGGGGAAACACTAATCCAAACTTTACGCATCGGAGGCAGGGGAAAGGCCGAGCGTGGTTGGACAGATTACTAAGGAAACTCTGTAAAGTTAGTAACATGTGCGAATAACCGGCTTATCTCTACGCCCCGTCGCCATCACATCCACGCGGAAGGGCCACCTATTCGGCACCGACCAGACCTGCATGTGATGTGATCTGTACACTCGAGTCTATGATCTCATTATACCAGGGACTATCTGTAGACCTCTCTCCCGTCGCGCCCGAACTTATATTGCGCAGCGTGGGTAATGCCGTGGGGGTAATGCCGGTGGAATGGCTCTTATCTCTGTTCATCCCCTGGAAAGGCCGCTATCGGCCCAAATTTTCGATTAGCGTTTGGCGGCCAGCCAGACTGCGCGAATAATTGGGCATCCCTCAGTCTATACCTTCCACCGTCCCCACATCATTCACGGGATAGGCCAATGGCACGCGACACATTGCCGACAATGGGACCCGCGATCTCGCTGTCTCCGCCACCTCCTTGTACCTTTTTTCGCCTCATATCTTTCTCCGCACGTCTCGTCGATGGAGAGGATGCGAGTCGATTTCTTTTCCTCGTGTCCATGCACCTAGGGTTCTATCACTGCCTGCATGTGCATATGGAACCCATCTCCTAGCCGACATTCTCTTGCTGGTCTGATCTGCGTTATCTACTCCACCATTCGCTTGGTTGCTCGCGTTTGATGCTTACGTGAATTCCTCACACGACCACTCCGGCCCTCTCGACGGCCGCCAAGAATATGCCCTTATGTCGAGCACCGATGCCTCTGGAAGCACCTTTGGCCTCTCCGACCGGTCGGTCAATGAGTTTGCTGAGCATACCGCTGTGGCTTGCCTCATCGGCATCGCGTGGTATAATGCTCTCGAGTTAATTGTCCTCTGCTTCGCTACCTTTAAGCGCTATGGCGGGTGTTACTTCTGGTGCCTGCTCATCGCCTCCTTCAGCATCATTCCTTTCGGCCTCGGATACCTCCTCATCATCTACGACATCTATTCGAACCTCTTCCCCGTCGCCATGGAGCTCATCGCCTGGGTTGGCATGGTGACCGGCCAGTCTCTCGTGCTGTGGTCCCGACTCCACCTTGTCGTGCACAGTCCAAGAGTCCTCCGCGCTTGTCTCGCCATGATTATCATCGACGCGATCCTCTTTCACATCCCGGCCGCTGTCCTCGAGCTCGGCAGTCACTCCAACAAGTCAGAGCTCTTTACATCGGCCTTCAATATCTTCGAGCGCATTCAACTGGTCGCCTTCTCGCTGCAGGAGGCCGTGCTATCCGCAATATACTCGTGGGAAGCAGTGCGGTTGTTAAACCTCCGCCCGCGTGGCCACTACCGAGGCACGCTTGTGCAATTACTGGTCGTCAACCTGGCCATGATCCTCATGGACGCCGCCATCATCGGCGTCCAGTACTCGGGTCTCTTCGACATCCACGTTACCCTCAAAGCCCTGGCATATAGCATCAAGCTTAAGCTCGAGTACGCCATCCTGGGCAAGCTGGTCCACTTCACGGAGATGAGCGGCAGCACCGACTCGGCGCCTACCGACCTGTCAGATTTCGTGGATCTCTCCTTCCACCAACGCCAGCAACAACCGGCAGATAGCGACAGCCAGGCGCGCATCTGTGACACACCTAACTTTAATCTTAACGAGCGAGCACGAGTCACGTCGAAGCAATCCTTCAATGATCCCCGGATATCAGATAAATTGGCCACTCCCAGTTCGAGTGACGAGATCGCGTGATACCAGAATGACTGTACATACATAATAGATTTGGTTTATAGAGTTTCGCAAATAATCATGTCCCATACCCTAATACATTATCTCTCGTCTGTCGGGAGAGCGGCCTTGACTCCCCCGCTTCTCTATCGTCGGAATCCGCCGTGGAGCTGTCGACGGGGCGGTCCATATATCTTGGCGTCGCATCCACCGAGTGTGGAGCACGTCTCTAAAGAATACAGACTATCCCCCGGATACCCCATTACACCATGACACTTTCCCCGCTGATGCACAAATCGACGACGCGGCATCGAAATGTCTGGCGCTTCAAAAGTCTGGCCAAGATCGCCATGACAGGAGGCCATCTGCAGCTCTGCTACTGGCCCGAGACAATGGAACGCAGTTGATGTCGTCGTTATCCCTATCGTATGTCCGTCACGCCGAGTGTGAGCTGGCTCGCAATGCGGCGGACAACTATTGCTGGGACTATCTTGCGGGATGTACCATGGTATCAGCCTGGGAACCCTGCGCCATGCGTGCGGCCACCCTCTACTGGTCGCACATCGGGCGACTGGTGTATCTGGCGTCGGAGCAAACGCTGCAGAAGTTGACCGACGAGGGTAATACGGAAAATCTCACGCTCGACCTACCTTGTCACCAGGTTTTTCGCAGCCGGTCAGAGCAAAGTTGAGGTGATCGGGCCATTGGCAAAGGAGGGGAGGACAAGGTGGTTGAGGACGCTCTGGGCGATATTGGTCGACACATCGGCAGTCATGAGGGTTTGACATGAGATCTCAAGCGCGAAAGAGTCTATTATAGAAGATCGAGGCGTACGGAGATCGAGGCGAGACTCATGCGACTGCAGAGCTCCACAACAATTCTTGTGCATCGACTGTAGGGCGTCTGCATCCGCAATTGAGTCCCACATTTATTGTTACTAATATAATGACGATCAATTTTCCAGCTCCATGACCGCTGTGTCTTCGCTGCAGAGAGCACGGCGAGCGGATCCCGTTGAGCCGTACAAGATTAGCCGCAAATAATCGAGGATGGGGAGTCAAAGATGAGATTGAGTAGATCGAAAGGGCTTGAGAGTGTATGCCGTTTTTCGCGTGTAGTTTTTCTACTGTTTTGGGGCTTGTACTTCAGGGGTATAAACCAGCCAATCAGGGAGGTACTACGACAAAATGATCGAAGATCTGAGTGGACCCGAATGCCACACCCCATGTAGCTAAGTGGAAAGCGAACCCTTCTGTGTAGGTGCCAGGGTTTGATGGTGACCAATAGTGATGAGGGGTGTATCAAGCTAGATGGTCTCCCCAGCTTCATGAGAACCTGAAAGGGGAGCCCACTCCCTTCGGCGGGGACTGTTCTGTCGACATATGGCCTCCACAGTATTATTCAGCTAGCTACTAACCTGTTTTGATTAGCGCCTTGGCACATTTCCCCCTATTTCTATACGCGCAGCTTAGCTTTCTACAATACACACTCTCTGGCTTCATTGGCCTACACGTTACTAGGCGATACAATTCTTCCGCATTCTGTCATGTTCTCCTCAAACCGAACTGTGGAATCAGTCGAATCTCCGTACTCCACTGTGGATAAAAGCAAAGCTTTCTGCAGCGACCGACCACATGGCACCTTGGATACACTCCCCAGAAGTTGCCATACCAAATTGTAGTTAGCGCTTGGCCCGCCGGGAGTCGCGGCCGATGTGAGCTCCGACAGCGGAGAACACCGCTTGCAGTGCGCCGCCCCCAGATCCACAGCTGATGGGTTCCTCGAAATTTCATAAGCCCCAAACCCCCCCCCCCAAGCCACATTGAGCGCTCTCAAAAGGCTCCACTCATGCGCTCGTCGGTGGCTGTCGTCGCGCGCAGAAAGCAAGTCTTGCGTTGCTGATCGCTGGAAGCCGGAGCAGGGCCAGGTCCACACCAGGAGATTACTAGTTTGGTGTAGGGGACGAGAGCCGAATAGAAGCAGGAGAAGACGCACCCACTGCCCCAGCCCGGAATCAATGATTTGTGCCCTGCAGCGCAGTCATTATTTGCCTCCATCATTTTGGGGGGGGGGAGTGGTGCCATGTCATCGATGAAGTTCGTACAACTGACGTCAAGTTGATGTATTGGAGATCATCCTGATTTCGCTTCAGGCAAGCAGAGCTAGGGGGGTCGCGGCGGAGGGGACCCACTCCGGGGGCGTGGGCCATGGAGAGTGCGCGTGTGCCAAGCGCAAGGACCAGCAGGTTTTGCAGATCAGGGCGCTCGATGCAGTCTACCGTGGAGGGGCGACGGCTAGCGTGGGTACGCGACTCAATCTGGAGCTTCCGGGAGCCTGGAACCTAGCAGCTTTATGGGCGAGGGGAGCTTCGGGTTCAGCCATAGCGTCCTCCACGGGTTGAACCTCCACTTGGACGCCTGGACAGAGGGGGGCAAAGGAGGGAAGACGTCGGAATTGCCCGTGACAGTGTTGAAAACAGAAGGCAGGCACGGAGCGCAATTGGGGGAATCGCAGTTCTGCAACACGCCAGTATGACGTCACGAGAGCGTCAATTGGGGGAGAGCTGGCCGTGGCTGTTGCTCTGGTTATGGAATTTATGAACGGTCTTGCGAGGTACTCGTACCCAAGGTACAGCATAGTCGTACGAGCAGAAGCTGCTAGCTCGGGCAGGGGTGGCTAAGCACCGCTGCTACTGGAAACGACCTGCAAGACTCCCTCTTTCCTGCCTGATCCGACGATCCAATGGTTTAATAGTCGTCATCCCTTCTTTCTTTTCTTCCCTTCCCTCCTCCCTCCTCCTTCCTTCTCAACCCTCCACATACTTTGCTTTTACCTATTCCCCCTTCCTGCATTCCAGTGATACCCCCATACCCCCCCTTGTTTCTTTTCGAGGAGTCCCCTCGGAGTAATTGCTAGTGCTAATATCTTCATCCCGCCTTGACGAGTGCGTACGATCTTTCCCAGGGCGCCCTGTTTGTCGCGATTGCATACTCCCAGCTGAGCCAGGGACGCTAACCCGGGTCCACCAGTTAATACTACTCTGCCTTGTCCCGGTATCCAATCCCCTACACGATTGTCACGGTCGTCATCATGCCATCGAAAGCTGTGAACGTCCCTACAGATACCAAGCAGAAGGAGAAGGTATGCGGAACGAGGCGCCGAACCGATCATAATGTCTTCGCAGAGGGGACCATGCTGACGAGCATCGCTCCGGTATAGGATATCAACCAGAAGCTCCAGCTGTTTGGAATCTTCCATGGTAAGTTCAATGCTCGATGCCTTGATAGTTCCGGGCCAGTCGCTAACTCCCTTCTCATATAGCCTTCAAGAACAACAAGCTTCCCTCGGTTAGTGCTTCGCTCAGCCGCGCCTATCGCGCGTTGTTGTGATACCCCATACTGAACGTTGTCCCCCCTCCCCCCCCACAGAACAAGCAGTGCGATGTCGCCCTGAACAGTGCTCTGGCCTCTAAGGCCCTCTCGTCGCCGTCGAAGGAGCTTTCCAGTGAGGGTAAGGTCCTCATCAAGGACGTGCGCAATGTCATCGAGCAGGCGAAGCTGCTACTCCTCACGAAGAACGAGGGTGAGCTGCTGCAGGACTTCATCTGGCATGCTCAGCAGGCCGGCACGAGTGGTGCGACGGCCCCCAATATGCCTGTGAGCAAGGAGACGGGCCAGCAGGATGCAAACAGGGCTCTGGAGGGCCTCAAAACTTTGGGCACCCTTCTGATCACCAATGGAGAGTTCCGCAAGATTCGTGAGTCAAGCTGAGTTGCTGTCCGTCGACGGTACACGCTAACGGCTATCAGTAAGCGATGCTGTCGTCCTGATTCGCGATATGGCTGCCGATGCCTCCCAGAAGGCCGCGAACGCGGTCCGTCCGTCGGAGGACCAGCTGGCGCAGATTGATGAACCTGCGGAGGAGAACACCTGGCACGAGAAGCCCAACATCTCCAAGGATGACCTCAAGAATCGCCTCAAGAAGAACAAGGGTGTAAGTTCTCCTTTTCTCCCCTTGAACACATTATGTATAAGCTAACACCGAGTCCAGGACAAGGACAACGTTGCCTCCCCTCCCACTGGCGAGACTGGTGAGATCACCGAACCGGGTGCGAATGCCGACAATGCTTCCGAGACTCCTTCAGAGAGCCGCCGGAAGAAGTACGCCAAGCAGACTCAGGAGTATTTATCTGAAAAGATCCCGAAGGAGCGCCGCGAGCAGGCCATCTGGCGTTTGAAGAAGATGATCATTGAGATTCAAGGCCACGCTGACTGTAAGCGTTCCTACGACTTGCTTTGGTTCTAAAACTTTGAATTACTTACGCATTGTACAGATCAGCAAGCCATTGAGACCCTGCTGACCATGGCTGAGAAGTACGTTGGTCACACCAAGTCTGCCTCTACGCAAAGCGGCAGTGCTGTCCGCGACATTCGGTCTACCGACAGCGTCAAGGCTGTTGAGCATGACCTGCGCACTCTCATTGAGCGCTTCGCCAACAACACGTCCCTGTCTGACTTCTTCGACTCGTTGAACAACATCTACCGTGACGCGGACAAGGATCCCGAGCTGCGGAGATGGTTCTCAGACGTCGATACCTACATCCGCAAATGCCTGCGTGAGCAGGGATACATCATGCAGGAGGAGTGCAACCGTGAATGGAACGAGCTGTACGACAAGGGCCGTTACCTACTCCGCGAACGGTACCGGAGCCACACCGACCGCATTGTGGACGAGACCAAGTTCCTGGCGGATCAGTTCGACAAGGACCCACAGAACAAGGCTCTCGCAGACTCCATTCAGAAGCTTTTCAAGGATCTGGGTCGCGATGCTGGCGGCAAGATCGTTTTCAAGCAGCATTTGCTCAAGGATATTCGCGATGTTATCCTGCCTGGCATCATCGAGAATGTCCGCTACATCCCTATTCCTCGGATTGAGGTCTCGGACCCCATGGTCGATGTGGTTGTTGAGAATCTTACTATTGAGAGTGATAACCTGATGCCCAACGTTGTCGAGTTCGGTAGCGACAATTACTTCCGTTGGGGCCGCAAGAAGGTCAGCAACAAGCGTGACAACAAGCTCATGATCGCCATGTCTGGCATCCAAGCCGATCTTCGTGATGTCAGCTATTACATCAACAAGAAGCAGGGTTTCCCCTCCGTCACCGACACTGGTATTATGGACATCTTCCTAGGCGGCGAGGGCTTCAGTTTCAAGGTTGCCGCCTCTACTGCCCAGAAGGGAGACAAGCAGCACTTGGTCAAGCTGGACAAGGTGTCCGTGAGTATTAAGCACATGGATATCAAGCTGAAGAAGTCCAAGCATAAGGTTCTGTTCACTACCTTCAAGCCCATACTCTTCCGCGTTGTCCGCCCGGCCCTGGAAAAGGTTGTCGAGGCCCAGATCCGGAAGGCATTCACCGACAGCGATGCCTTCTTCCACGAGATCCACACCGAGGCCCTGCGTGCCCAAGAGGCCGCCCGCGAGGATCCCGAGAACGCTCCCAGCATCTTCTCACGCTACGCTGACGCTATGCGCGCCCGCACCCAGGCCAAGGCCCAGAAGGCCGAGCGCATCGCCCAGCGTGACACAAAGGTTCAGACCGTCATGACCCTGCACGACTCCATCTTCCCGGACATCAAGCTTCCCGGCGGCATCTCCAACAAGGCCACCGAGTACGCCGAGCTGGCCGCCAAGGGTGACAAGTGGGAGTCGCCTATCTTCAGCATCGGCCATGCCTCCGAGTCAAGCAACATCCCTGCCGCCGGTACGGCCACCCGCAAGCCTCATCACACTGCTGAAAGCTCTCTTGGTCCTTCTAGCGCTGCGGGCGCCGCCGGCGCCGGTGGTGCCGCTGGAGCTGATGGCGTTGCCGCTGCCTCTGGCGCCGCAACCAACGGCCACACTAAAGTGGACAGCGGTTACCCTTCGCGGGGCTTCTCCGACGAGGTCGACCAGGCCTTCGTCAACGACAAGACCAATGGTCTTGGTGGGGGCATCAAGACCGGCACTAACGGCACCACCCACGTCACCAATGGCTCGACCTCGGTGGCTTGAATGGGAAAATATGAAAATAACAGCCTTAACGGTATTTGCGTAAACGACGACTGTTGGGCTGCTCTACTCTGCGAAATTTATCCTGGGTCCCAGTAATTGCTTTTGATGTTTTGCTTGTCGTTTTTTAGGTTCTTTTGTGATTAGGCCATGATTTCCCCCTTTTGCAAAATCCGGTTTCTGGTTCGTGTATGAGTATGACTTTCATTCCTTTTCCCAGTTGGTAGCTTAATACATAATGCCACCGTTCTTCTGCGATTTAAGGGTTTTTTGGTATCCGATGAGTTCTCTTAGCCCGAGAGGATAGGCAAGAGACAACTAAAAGTATAGGTATGGAAGGGGCCAGGCTCGAGCGCTCTGTTCCTAGTGATAGTAAAATTATTGGAGATATGGTACTTCTGATGTCATGTTTCAGATGCCATGCATGTGCAGTATAGGTACGTACCTATCATAGGTGTATCATGCACATTCTACGCTTGTTTGATGGTGCTACGAAGTTAGCTAGTTTACTGGGCCAATTTAATTCGATTAAGGTTCTCGGAAAGACCTTGTACCATTGATAGTTGTAGGCATCCTGCTCACGGTTCTCTTTGGCGTCTCAATGTGAGAAACATAGTACTGAAAGGGCTCAAGTATGCCTGATCCCATTATAGCGAAGATAGAAAAACATGATGTTGGAATGTTCATCACGGCCCTGGTTGGGTACCACGCTGCGGGCTGCGGGCTGCGGGCTGCGGGATGGCACAGGCGCTGCCCGTGGTACTGGAGGGGACTAGAGGGGACCGCAGCTGATTACGTCGTCTCCTCGGGGTGATCGCCGGTCCCATTTTTATCTTTGTGATCACCAGCCGCTCGGCTCTCTGCTCCCCTATTCTGATTTATAGGCCCCAGCCGACTTTCCAGCTCTTGATTTGACTTCTGGACGCTGCTTG
Source organism: Penicillium canariense (assembly GCF_028826845.1). Taxonomy (NCBI): domain Eukaryota; kingdom Fungi; phylum Ascomycota; class Eurotiomycetes; order Eurotiales; family Aspergillaceae; genus Penicillium; species Penicillium canariense. The sequence goes on from NW_026622729.1 coordinate 1,690,366, forward strand.
CGGCTCTTAATTTCTCCAATCAAACTTTGCAGCGTCCTGCAAGCCCCACTGGCGTCTGGTATGTGAGACCGGACCCTCAATCTTCCTGGCGGGCCTCCAAACCAAGCGCGCCACCTTTTAGATTGACCGCGATGGAGTCTCACATCCGGTAAACACTCACCACCGCATATTCAATCGCTGCGCGGGCTCCGACCCAGCGGCCAGCATGCCCCCATCCGCCGTCTTCTCCTACTGGCGCCGAGACCACCGCCGCTCGAGCGCGCCGCCAGTGTCTCTCCCCGCACCGACTCCAGGTCCAAAGAGCACAACAGAAAGCCCAATCAGCCCCCCTCAACTTCCCGTGATCCCTGATACCCCGACTCTGACCGCCCCATTCGACGGCTTGCAGTCAATTGATATCCCGGGATGGAGCGACTCGCCGTTGGAAAATGACGCGTCGAAGCTGAATTTCCACACCTCCGCAGCTCCATTATCCTCCTCCGTTAGCCTGGCCGTCCCGTCCCCGTCGGACGAGAAAGAGAACCGCCCGCATTCAAGCCCAGGGGAGCACGAATCTGAACTGAGCTTCATATCTCCGGCAAACAACTCGCTGCTCTCAGTCTCTGGATTACGGCATGACCAGGGCGACGGCGAACCAACCTCAAAGCCGACTTCACCATTCCGCCTGTCGTTTGGTAAAGGGTTGCGGAACCTGCAGGCATCACCCTTTGAACCCCAGAGGCGTTCGCCTACCGCCGGACCGGGCCAGAGCCATTTCCGATTGAAGACCTCGCCCGATGAAACGCCGGCCGACAAGATGAATATGACCCAGAGAGACTTGAGGATGGAAGGCCTACCTCCTCGACGGGCGGGTGACCGTGATCTCCCAGCAGAGCACACCCATCACAAGTCTGGCAAGGCGATGCTCCATCTTTTAAACCCAATGTCACTCCTCGCTCGCAGGCGATCCTCTCACATGGGAATTTCGCGTGTTGATGAGGTGAAAATCAACGCGCCCAATCTAATACCCGCTATCCCTGATGACTACGACCCGAGAATCCGTGGAAATATTGTCCATGACTTCTCTGCTCCTCGGCCGCGCCGCAATGTATCTGGAAATACAGCTGCTGCATCCGACGGCAGCAGTAGCCTAAACCCACGGGACAATCGATGGAACGACAAGGCAAAACGGCACAGTGATCATTCGCCGGTGTTCAAGGAGCATTTTGAGGACGACCGAAATGTGCTACAGGTGGAAAATAAGGGTTATCTTCAGTCTAGCCTGTTGACGAACCCGACCCAACATGGCTACGAGAAATCCATCCCGGTATTCGCACGAAATTTGCCTTCGTATTTGCCAGATCAAAGTCCTGAGACTGTTGGACAGAGCGCATCTCCTCCCGCAGAGCTACCTGCAGAGGTACCTGTGGGTATACCCGCAGAAGTTGCTTCCTGTTCGCCGAAAGCGAGTCCACCCACCCACCAGCATGATCAGGATACGATTCCAAATGTGCCCCAATCAAGCTCTGGCTTACCGAGACATCTCAAGAGCAATGCTTCTAGATTTAGTTTTGACATGGGCGGTGTGGAATCGTCTGTCCAGGAGAAGCTGCTCGAAGAGAAACATAAGGCAAAGGAAGCCCAGCGCAAGCTGGAGGATGGTTACTTTGATGATTTCGATGATGAGTTTGACCATGATCTTTTGGATGATATTGACGGGCTCGAAGAAAAGATACCCGGTGTCAATGCCGATGCGGATGATGATGAACTCTCAGTGCCCTCGATTGCCAAGTCATGGGCTATCCCCGGATTGTCGCCTGTGGTTGCGAGCCCGATTATTCCTGCGCCGCCTGAGGCTCCTATATACCCGGTAGATACAGCTCCTATGGCTCTGGCAGAACAGAGTGATACGCCTCATAAAGATGAAGCGCCGCAACAGGAGGGCACAGTTATTGATGAGCCGCGACAGGTGCAATTGCCTCCTGCTGCGAACATTGGTATCGTTGGAGCCAATCCCGAGTTCCCAGAAGCCACCAAGCAAGGGCCACAGATACCGAATGATGACGATGATCTGTATTTTGATGATGGAGAATTCGGGGATCTAACCATCGATGATCAGGATGCAGATTTCGACGAGTCCGTCTTCGACGACGAAACCAGTCACCTCTATGAACGGAAGCCGGCTGGTCCACCACCAGCACGCCAGCCTTCGCAGAGTACAATCCGCAGTGGGGATGCTCTAGAAAGAGAATTCTTGCTTGAAGAGGCCGCCAGCCAAGGTCTGAAGCACATGCCCAGTGTTGCTAGTGAATATGGAGTTGCCTCTATCAAGCGTGGCCCGCTTGGTGAGCCAATCCCTAACATGGGGCCTGCTCGGGCCCATGGTGGAGTGCTCACGGAGCGAAACCTGGAGGTGCTGCATAATGCCCTGGCATTTGCTGCAAATGAAGCAGCGACCCAAGGCCGTTTCGAACGTACTTTCAGTACGAGCGATCGGTCTCTGGCACACGAGAGTATCTCCCAGGCATCGCACACGGCCGATTCACAACCCGGTCTTGTGTCTGATGACAGCCGCCTCAGCCAAGGGGCAGACATGGTGCGCTTCGATGATTTCCTTGAAGATCAAATCTACGACGATGATGATATGTACTACGATGATGATGCGTACTACGATGATCCCATTGTTGCTGCCGCCAATGCAGAAGCTCTTGAGAACGACGATGAAGGCTTCTATGGGCAGGAGTTTGGCTTCTACGCGCAGGCACTCGGCACCTGTAGCGGCGAGATGACAAATGGGGGATACTTCGGCCCCCGCGGCGTCGAGGGCATTACTCGCAACCACAGCAGTCGCGGGAAGTTCCAGGAGCCCAGCCTGACCCCCATCACCGAGCGAAGTGAATGGAGCACACGGAATTCCGTCATCTCGTTGAAGGCGCACGGGGGCGCCCATTCCAACCCGTCCCTGTCCAGTCCCGGATTGGCGCAGCTGGTCGACCTGGGCAACCTGGACGACGAGATGTCTTTAAGCGCATTGCTGAAACTGCGCCGTGGCGCATGGGGTGGAAGCAACGGTAGCCTGCGCAGCAGTGCAGGCAGTCCGCCGCCCCATGCGCTCTCGTCCCCCAACCGCGGCAGCTTCATTGGGGCCTCGGAAGTCAGTCCGTCTGAAGCACGGCCTTCTGCTGATGAGGGCCTGGCAGGCATGGGCTATGCCCCTGACGATGGCCATGGATATGCGGTCTCACCGCCCAACCGCCTGGGGTCACCCGGCGATCCCCCGCTGGGCGGAATGGACGGGCCGACCTACGCAGAGTACCTGCACCAAGTGCCGAGCATCGGAACCCAACAACCCCCACCACCCCCCAATATTCTGTAAAAAATTGCACGCCCCCTCTCTATTTTCTCCACTGGATATAATAATTTTGATGCTGGCTACCTGATCTTTTGCGGTTGTTGATAGGGCCTTCTATATTACGATCTAATGAATCTCCGACCGCGGATTGACGTGTTTTCTTTCTGGCTGGGCGTCTGCTTGCTATTGGCTTTTTTCTTTGCGCATTGACTGTCTGCTGTCTCCTTCGCTCCCATGATCTTCTGCACAGTTAACAAACTGGTGGTATCTCGAGCCGAGATGGGCAAGATTGGGTCTGCGGTGGTCATGGATGGATGTATATAGATGCCGTAAGACGCAATCTACGGGTGTCCGATTGGGCCGAAATCACCCGCAAAAGCACCGAAACGCTTAGCCGGCGCCGATTCCGCCACGTACAACTGGCTGGGTCGGCTATCCGTCGGCCTGACTCAGCTCACTGGCCGTATTCCAGCCCTTCTCCATTGGCCGGCTCGGAGTGGTGCCTTGGAGCCTTACAGGCTAGCCTCCGTCACTGCCGTGCAGGCTCAGCTCAACCTTGTTCTGCTTCTGCTCTGCTTCCTCCTCTTCGCTCTCCACTTTTCCTCCCCTTTATTGACACACGAGATTAGCAGAGTTTCTGCTCTCTGATGAGTTCCGTTTCTATACAGGTGCTACGGCAATCCTAGTCGACACCTGTTTTCTGCGCGATTTTTTACACCTGTTCGTTCTCGCCCTTCCTTTCCCCCGTGGCTCGGTACCCTCGGCAGGAGAGAAACAACAATCTGGCAACTTGGACTGACCTGCGCATGAATAGTGAACTTGCCTCTAGATCGCTGATACGTGGCTCCCTTGAGTCAAAAAGCATCGTATTCCTAATTTCCCCCTTTTCCCTTGACGTGAACGACTCAGGGCTGTTTCCTTGATCGACACAAAAATCCCGCAATGTTCAGAAACACTGCCTTGAAGGCCGCCAACAGCGGCGTGCTGCGTGCTGCGGCCTCCACAACGTGCCGGAGATCTCTCCACCTCACGTCCACTGCTCGCGGTGCTTCGAAGACCTCGACTTTCGGCCTGACTGCCCGCCGTCCTCTTGCCGTTGTCGACCGTGCCTTCAATGGCGCCCGGCTCTATGCTTCGCCTGCGGAGGGTAGCGCTCCTGGAGTGGTAAGCACCATACAAGCCTCCTGATCGTTTTTGCGATCCGAATGAAGATGACGCGCGAGTACGCGAAGAAACCTAAAACGACCATTCGACTAACGCGACGGCGCGACTCTTTTTCCCCGTGAATAGGACCCCAACGATTCTTTCCTGCAGGGCAGCACTGCCAACTACATTGATGAGATGTATCTCGCCTGGAAGCGGGATCCTTCCAGTGTCCACATCTCATGGCAGACCTACTTCAAGAACATGGAAGAGGGCAACATGCCCATCTCCCAGGCCTTCACTCCTCCCCCGACCCTTGTCCCGACCCCTACCGGTGGCGTGCCCCAGGACATGCCCGGTACTGGCCTCTCCACTGGCGCCGATGTGACGAACCACTTGAAGGTCCAGCTGCTGTGCCGCGCCTACCAGGCTCGTGGTCACCACAAGGCCAAGATCGACCCTCTGGGCATTCGTGGTGACGCCGAGGCCTTCGGTTACAGCAAGCCTAAGGAGCTTGAGCTCGACCACTACGGGTTCACTGAGCGCGATCTGGACCAGGAGTTTGCTCTGGGCCCCGGTATCCTGCCCCGTTTCTTGACCGAGTCCCGCAAGAAGATGACGCTGCGCGAGATTATTGCCACCTGCGAGAAGATCTATTGTGGCTCGTACGGTGTCGAGTATATCCACATTCCGGACCGCAAGCCCTGCGAGTGGATCCGTGACCGCTTCGAGATCCCCGAGCCCTACAAGTACTCGGTTGACGACAAGCGCCGCATCCTCGACCGTCTTATCTGGTCTTCCAGCTTCGAGTCTTTCCTGGCTACCAAGTTCCCCAACGACAAGCGTTTCGGTCTGGAGGGTTGCGAGACCCTTGTACCTGGTATGAAGGCCCTGATCGACCGCAGTGTCGACTACGGTATTAAGGATATCGTCATCGGTATGCCCCACCGTGGTCGTCTGAACGTCCTGTCCAACGTCGTCCGCAAGCCGAACGAGTCCATCTTCAGCGAGTTCGCCGGTTCCACTGAGCCTTCCGATGAGGGCTCCGGTGATGTCAAGTACCACTTGGGCATGAACTTCGAGCGCCCCACCCCCTCAGGCAAGCGTGTTCAGCTGTCTCTGGTCGCCAACCCCTCTCACTTGGAGGCTGAGGACCCCGTCGTGCTAGGCAAGACCCGTGCTATTCAGCACTACAACAACGACGAGACCAGGTTCGACAGCGCCATGGGTGTTCTGCTCCACGGTGATGCTGCTTTTGCTGCTCAGGGTGTTGTCTACGAGACCATGGGCTTCCACTCTCTGCCCGCCTACTCTACCGGTGGTACCATCCACATCGTTGTGAACAACCAGATCGGTTTCACCACGGACCCCCGCTTTGCCCGTTCCACCCCCTACTGCTCGGACATTGCCAAATCGATTGACGCCCCCGTCTTCCACGTCAACGCCGACGATGTTGAAGCTGTCAACTACGTCTGCCAGGTCGCTGCTGACTGGCGTGCCGAGTTCAAGACTGATGTTGTCATTGACATCGTCTGCTACCGTAAGCAGGGTCACAACGAGACTGACCAGCCCTCGTTCACCCAGCCTCTGATGTACAAGCGCATCGCCTCGCAGAAGTCTCAGCTCGATACCTACATTGAGAAGCTGATCAACGAGGGCTCCTTCACCAAGGAGGACATTGATGAGCACAAGAAGTGGGTTTGGGGCATGCTGAACGATAGCTTCGATCGCAGCAAGGAATACCAGCCCACTAGCAAGGAGTGGCTGACCTCGGCCTGGAACAACTTCAAGACCCCCAAGGAGCTGGCCACTGAGGTTCTTCCTCACCTTGCCACTGCTGTCGGCGTCGACTCCCTCAAGCACATCGCCGACAAGATCAGCGGTGGCAGTGCTCCTGAGGGCTTCACCCTCCACCGTAACCTGAAGCGTATTCTGGTCAACCGCAAGAAGAGCGTCGATGAGGGTAAGAACATTGACTGGGCAACTGCTGAGGCTCTTGCCTTCGGTTCGCTCGTTGACGAGGGCTACCACGTCCGTATTTCTGGACAGGATGTTGAGCGTGGTACCTTCTCCCAGCGTCACGCCGTTCTGCACGACCAGGAGAATGAGGCTACCTACACTCCTTTGCAGGATATCAGTGGCAAGCAAGGCAGCTTCGTCATCTCGAACTCCTCCCTGAGCGAGTTCGGCACGTAAGTCACTCATCACACTGACAATCCTTCCATCGAAGTCGCAATGCTAACTTGTTCTAATATTAGTCTTGGCTTCGAGTACGGTTACTCTCTTACCTCCCCCGAGGCTCTGGTCATGTGGGAGGCCCAGTTCGGTGACTTCGCCAACAACGCTCAGTGTATCATCGATCAGTTCATTGCTGCCGGTGAATCCAAGTGGCTGCAACGCTCCGGTCTGGTTGTCTCTCTGCCTCACGGTTACGATGGCCAGGGTCCTGAGCACTCATCCGGCCGTATGGAGCGCTGGCTGCAGCTTTGCAACGAGGAGCCCCGCGTGTTCCCCGCCGCTGACAAGCTGGACCGCCAGCACCAGGACTGCAACATGCAGATTGTCTACATGACCGAGCCCTCGAACCTGTTCCACGTCCTCCGTCGCCAGATCCACCGCCAATTCCGCAAGCGTATGTTTTCATCCCAATTTGACCCTTTCAAGTTGATATACTGATTACCCGTATCGCAGCTCTTGTCATCTTCTTCTCCAAGTCTCTCCTGCGTCACCCGATTGCTCGCTCTGACCTCGAGGCATTCACCGATGACTCCCACTTCCAGTGGATCATCCGTGACACGGCTCACAACACCGAGGCCATCGATGCTCCCGAGAAGATTGAGCGTGTGATTATGTGCTCTGGCCAGGTCTACGCCGCCCTCATCAAGCACCGTGAGGCTAATGGCATCCGCAACACTGCCATCACTCGTGTTGAGCAGCTGCACCCCTTCCCTTGGGATCAGCTGAAGGAGAACCTGGACAGCTACCCCAACGCTAAGGACATCGTCTGGTGCCAGGAGGAGCCTCTGAATGCCGGCGCCTGGTCGTACGCCCAGCCCCGTATCGAGACCATGCTGAACTCCACTGAGCACCATAATCGCCGCCACGTCCTGTACGCTGGTCGTGCTCCTAGCGCCTCGGTGGCCACTGGTCTCAAGGCCGTTCACCTTAAGGAAGAGCAGGAGTTCCTTGAGGATGCTTTCTCCATTCACCAGGAGCGTCTGAAGGGCGAGTAAATGTGCCATTTCCTCGGACGGATAACGCATTTGACTGTTCGATTGCGTTGCTTTTCTATGTTCATGGGTCCTGCTGGGAGCTAGCGTCCGATTTTATCTTTTCCCTTTGTATTACCTCTTTATTCGCATGAGTTCTTTTGTTCTCGACCTGGTGGACACGAGCTGTCTGTGCTGTGGCTGGCCTTGGGCCCGTTTACACCTAGAATCCATATTTTTGTAAAATACAAAATTATTCTATTTGTTGCATTGGCTACTTCAATACTACGAAGGTCGAATCTCAAACCGCCTGTAGATTTGTGGTCATTGTCATTGACTGCTCATACATCATTGTCGAGACTCGTCGCGATACTTAATAAGAGAGCCTTGTTATGAAACTAGTGATCTGGCCATGTTCGTCGATAGATTTTCTTCTCATCTAAAACGGTAAGGAATTATAGCAGGAACAATAGGAGTACTTCTGTATAGTGCATCGTACAACGGACACGATCAAACACAAGACAAGCAACGCTCCTCATCCATGGACTCCGCAGCTGTGCCTGGAATGACGTCACTGATAGATATCATGACTAAGTATATTTATGCCTGGAAAAGCTGGCATAAACTCACCTGATCCGCATGCTCTTCTCCGCACGCAAACTTCCCGACTGCTCCTCCTCCTTCGCCGTGTCCCTGTCTTTTTACAAGCCCTGGGAAAACTTGTCTGTTAACAGACCATCTTTATACCTCCATTGACACCTCTAATTCTCGATTCCTTCTAGCAAATCGGGTCAGGTGCGCCCAGAAACTCTCTTGAGCGGTGCACCCCCCAGCCTGACTTCGTCCTCACCATGTCTGCCGTCTCTTCGTCAGCCATTAATCCCCAGGGCCAAGGGCTCCGCCAATCTGCTCGGCAGACACGTACCAATCCCTCTCGAACCTCCAAGACCATTGGTCGCTCCTCGTTTGGCTTCGGTCGTGGCTTGATAGCTGAGACTCCCGCAACGACCCCTGTTCCTCATGGCTTCTACCCTGCGCTTACGCATTTCACCGACGCGATCACCGCTCTCCCGCGCGAGTTCCGCAGACACAATTCGTTGTTGAAGGAGGTTGATGCGAAGGCGTGGGCTCTCGAGGAGAATTTGCTACAGCTCCTGCAGATTTCGTCGCAGTCGCAACCCGTGCCGCACCCATCGCACCCAGCACCTATTGTCGGCGGCTTGGTGCGGGAGGATTACTTGCCCAAGGTAAGCAACTCGAGCCTGAAATTGGTCATTCTGGTGGAATCTGTACTGATGGCTTGCCCCTCATTTCTAGGAACTCTCCCAGTCCCCAGAGTCACCCGAGAGCAAAAACCGTCGTCTCCTCTTCGATCGCGTACGCCAGAGCCTGGGCGACCTTATGATGACGGCTGACGAAAAGAACCACGTGATTTCCAATGCAAATGAGGAACTGGATCGCCAGATTGTCCGGCTGGATACTGTATTTCCGTACATTGCGGGCGAGATCAGCGACGAAGCTCGATTGGGCAGTCTGACGCATTGGGCTTACTCGAACAAGAGCGTCGCGAAGGCGGCAACGAACGAGCGACCACGCCGCGAAGCTGTGGGCCAGCGACAGGATCTCACCCATGTGCTCCACGAGGCTGAAGCTGCTAGCCGTAGTGAGGCGCGGCGCGAAGCTGTCCGGGCACGGGCCCGACGACCGAATGCCGACGCGGACTATGAGGAGGCTCGGGCCCCTCGAAAGACGAATGCTGGAAAGTCTCGTGGTGATAATGCGACAGGTGACAACGCAGCGCCTAAGAGGCGGAAGGTAGAACGCCCTGCGGCAATGGACGTTGGCGCGCCGATGGAGCGCTCTGCTAGTGGTGCTGGCGGCCAGCGCGCTGCAAATAAAGATGGCGCCGAGAAGAAGCGATCTCGTGCTCCGAATCCGAACGCTGTTGCGGCTCGCAAGAAGTGTGTTCTGTCCACCCTGATCCCGTTTTGCCTGCAATTAATCAGTTCTTTCCTAGGACCAATGCCGCTTCGAACGCTGGATCACCCATCCTTGCACCCTCGCCTCTTATCGGCACCTTTAACAATACGCCACGAGGAGCTGCTAGTCCAGGCCCGAACACATCGCGCCCCCAATCCTCTCGGGCCCAGCAGAATGCTGGGCAGACGAGTATTTCCCGACAGCGGCCCTCTTCGTCAGCATCCAATCGCATTGGCCAACCAAACTCCTGTACGTCTCTTTCCATTGACTCTCCCTCTTTCATCCCCTTCTAATCAACCCTCGTTCTAGCCAAACCCGCAGACCCCAGAGCTACCCCGCGCGAGCCTGTCAAACACGAAATTGTCAACGCAGAAGCCCGTGAATTTGATGGCGAATCCGGCAGCCGACCCTCTGCACCAACGGGTGCCAAGCGCGAAGACCTAGACCGACCAGCAGATGCAACCGAACCCGAGCCGACAAGCAAGGGCCGCAGCTCCAAAACCTCAACCCCGCTTCTCTCTACACTCGCTGAACCAACCCAGTCCCGCTCGCGGCCAACACGAAGCAATGACTCTGCGCCCAAGCGGACGACCAAGAAAACGCCCGCGCAACGCACACTCCCCTCGGACGAAGAGTCTATTCATGAGGGCGACGACGAGGACGAGGACCACGAGCCGCGGTACTGCTACTGTAATGAGGTTAGCTTTGGTGAGATGGTGGCGTGTGATAACGATGCTTGTCCGCGCGAGTGGTTCCATCTGTCGTGTGTGGGGATGACGAAGCCGCCTGGGAAGAATGGTAAGCCTTGTTCTCGTTTCCTTTTTCAAAAGTATGTATGGGGGTCAGATGCTAACTCTACAGCAGTGAAATGGTACTGTAATGAGTGCAAAGAGAATATGCGGCGCAGTCGCAATGGACGGTAAAACGGGTAACTATCAGTATGTGCGATGGAATGGTTGAATAGACATGGATGGCGTTTATGCGGCAAATGAGTATGGAACTCTTCGATTGGGCTGTGGTCAATGGGTTTGTTGATGTGAGGTCGATATTGATATCCACACGTGCAAGTATGCTACAATACCAATTTACTTCAGAATGTGAGCGCAGCATTCTACATGCCCTCCATCCTTGACCCCAATCTATCTCAGACGACATAGTACTGTGTCTCTTGGTCAATAACTCCCAAAATCAGCCCTGCTATGAGGTTCATACTACCAAGCCATCGCAAATCAAAACAGGAACAGAAGGTATAACTAAATCACCAAGCCCCCCTCAACCTCTCCATAATCCCACTCCCCCCACCCCTCCTCCTCTGGCCCCCAGCACTCTCCATGCCCGACGTCGAAGCAGCCGCCTCCCCCCTCTAACCGTCTTCTCAAATCCTCAAACCGCTCCCTCTCCGCCGCACTCCTCGTGCCCCCATTCGCGCCATCGCCGCGCCGCTCCCGCTCCCCGACAATCCACGCAGGCACGCGAAACCCATTGCTAGCCGGTGACAGGCCTGGCAGTAGCTCTGCGCGCCAGGCCATGCCGACAAGCCAGCCGATTATGGAGGGGAGCAGCATGGCGGGGAATTGGGAGAGGGCGAGCTGGGCGGCTACAAGGTAGGTTGTTGTTTTGTCGGAGAGGAGGACGGTTAGGCTGGGTGGTGGGGGTTTGGGGGCGTTGGCGGCTGGTGGTGGTGTTGAGGAGGAAGTGGTGGTATTGTTGTCGTTGCTGGAGGGGGTGGATGATGATGATGACGTTGTGCCGATACGGAACCGGAATGTATGCGGGACCATCGCGTAGTACTGAGCTAGCAGCGCGAACAGCATCGCCGTCGGGCCGGAGGGCAGATAATTCAGTGTGTTAAACGACAGGGGCCGCACGAGCAGTGCCAGGAGCAGAGGTGGGAGGAGTGTGGTGTAGGGCAGCGTCGTGAGAACGAAAGTCTATGCCAGATTGTTAACCAACCACTCCCTCTTCTACAGCTGTCTTTGTCACAGTTCAAGGTTTCAAGGCTCGACCCAACTTACAGCCATCTTCCTCTTCCCCCACGCGCGCTCGACCACCCTCAGATGGTACACCAGCATGGCGGCGAACAGCGCCTCTGTGGAATTCGTAAACCCGGCAACCTGCCAGGCGAGTGCGCGCCAGAACTGTGCGTAGGGCCAGAAGTGTGGCGATACATAGATTGAGGCGAGGTGTTTGATGTCGAGGATGGAGAGCACGATCGAGGAGCCGATTGTGTAGACGAGGAGGGACTTGGTGAGCGGGGTGTTGGTAAGCCCCGAGGTGAGCATTTTGGGCCGTGTGAATGTGTGGCGTGCTAATTAGAGAGATTGGATAAGTGACGGGGTCATTCAGGCGGTTCGGGAGGTAGATTGGCGCGTGGTCGGTGGTTGTTGGGGAATTGTTGGAGAGGTGAGGTTGGCGTTGACGTGTGGGGAGGGGAGAGTTTGGGCAGAGCTTGGGGAGGCCAGATTGGCTGTCGGACAGAGTCTGGGGTACCTCTCGGCATGCCGAGTTAGTGCGACGCGGGACACGAGGCCGCATTGACCTCCACTTACGTCTACAATTTTGTACACAGAGGCAGGAAAGCAGAACAGAAATGGTATGCAAGATTATACAGGTCAGATCGCCCATGCCCCAATCTCAAAATAACGCCGGAATGGTGTGCCCCTTTTTGGTCGCGCGGCGCTGCATCTCATCTTTAAACAGCCATCGAGGCTGCTTCTCTGGCCACCTCCGCCTTCTCCGCCTCCAGCGCTGTCTGGTACCGGGCCATTGCTAGCTGCAACGCGGACGATGTCGGCCCAAGCAGCTGATTGACCACTTTCTGCCCGCCCTCAATCTCATCCAGGTTCAGCCTGGGCTTGCGCTTGGTTCTTTCGAAATACTCGCGCGCGGCGTGCTTGCGCCGGTCGACTTCAACCTGGCGTTCGGCTTCAGCGTCATTGGCCACGGCTTTGATGCGCTCCATTGAGCGCGCCAGTGATTCGGATAGAGATTGAACTTCGCCAGCGCGTTCCGGGTTTCCAGAGAGGAAGGCTTGCCAGAACTGGTTCAGGAACTCGGTTGACGTGGCCTGTGTTAGGATCAGCCGGTCATAAAGCCCTACGGAAAGTCCGTAGGTATCGGACGTGGACCCCTCATTCAGGTGGTCGCGCCGCTCTCGGACGGCACTCAGGATCTGAGCAAATGCATCGTGCATGGCCGCAGACGATCCGACGGGACGCTTGCCGGCCGGTACACCTTCCATCTCCTCGTCATCGTCGTCACCTGGATCGACAATTTTCTGAAGTGGCGCAGTACCACCAAGCGGAAGACTCACTGCGATCTCCGTCCGAAGAGTCTTCAAGATCTGGTGTGGATCTTGCCGGGCAAATGCCCGGGTCTGCTCGTCCTCCTGGGTCTGCTCGAAGAAGCGGCTTTGATCGCGGATGTTGAGGGTGACGCGGGTCTGCTCCTCATCTCCCTGGAGATCTCGCAACTGCATTTGCTGCCAAGTCTCCTCATCTATACCGATGGGAGCAGTTACGTCGCCATCTGCTGGCGCAACGTTGGCCATGATCTTCTCACTAAGATGGTTGAGTGTCCGAATGATAGGCACTTTGTCTGCACCAGAAGGCCGCATGTCTAGATCCGGCCGGTTTCCACGGCGCTGGCTGTGATGGCCTTCATTTCCAGCCAAGTCCATAAAGTGTGGGACGAACGCCTCGCGGTTAGCGTCTGTATTCTCTTCTTGTAGATACTTATCCAAAATAGCATCGGTAGCATCCTTATCAGTGATACGTTCTCCACGCAGCTTCTTGAACAGGCGGCTCTGGAAGAACCGCGACCAAAATTGTTGCTCATTCAGCTTGGGGGTATTCTGGTCATACACGCGCTTGACGAGCGGGTGCTGAGTAAAGATAAGCGAAATCTGCTCCTTGCTAATATTCATCCGGGTCACGTTCTCCTCTTGGCGCGGCTTTAGCGATGACAGAACGTTATACGAGCCACGAGTCTGAGTCCGCTCGATCGCATGTGCGCGCAAGAGGTGGCAGCGGCTCGACCAGAACTGGGACATGAACTGCCCCGAGGTCAGGCTATCCGGCTTTGTGTGCATCGACTCCATGAACATCCGCTGTAACGTGGGGTCGGCTTTCAGCAGTGACTGTTGCAGCTCCACATCTCCCTTCAGCCTATTGTCGTCGTCCCACGGGTTCTTCGACAACCCGGCCGACGTAACTGCACTGGCAATTGCCATTGCCGCAGACATCGGCGCACCCCCACCACCGCCGCCGGGTGTCGGCGTCTGCGAGGGTGTTCCTGTCTTGATCGCGTTCATTCGGGTGCTCAGTGCGGTTTTGATTGCATCGGCCTGCGGGCGGGCGGAGTCCGGCCCAGCCGTGAACGAAAAGACATACTGGATCGGTGTGCTATACGCCGGGGAATTCGGGGGAAGAACAAAGACCTTGAGCATCACTTTAGGGTTCGTGGCGGGGGTCTGTTGTAGATCTGAACGTTGTGTTAGATGGCCGAGGGGCCTTCGAGCGGACAAGGATAAATGCCATACTGGTAATGGTCGACACAGGAATATTCACACCCCCCACACCGGCGACAGCTGGAGTCCAGGTGAGTGTCTGCTCATCTTTGGACAGGGTTAGGGTGCCATCTTTCTTTTTGTATGAGACCGCTCCGCTCAGAGGTGCCATCGTCGCGTCTCTCGACAGCTTCCACTGTTTGGGCAGCGACAACGAAACCACCCATCGGGATGAGCAGATCCCCTGGGATGAGGCTTCAGCGAAGCGACGAAGGTCCGGAGCCTTTGAGTGTGCAGAGGCAGGCGGGTGAAGTGAAAGCAACAGTTCGGAGCCGCAGCTCTTTTATCTAATCGTCACGTGATATGTCGCCTGGAACGCAATTCTCCATTTTTGGGACTATAACTCGACAGGATGATTAGCGTTTCTGAGGCCTCACAATCTTCATGCTCGTGTGCTCTGCCTCCTTTGCTATTACTGAAAACTCTGGGAGGATAGATTTTTTGGATAAAAAAATATAAACAGAAATTGAGCTGAGTGATGCGAATACGCCAGTTACAATCACAAATGCCATATGGAGCGCATGAACAAGCACGGAAAGCAAAAAAGGAAACAGCCGCTGGAGAGATTCTGAATGCTATGCAAAACCAGAGAACAGACGCAAACTAAGAGCACGAACCCGAAGCCAGGAGCCAGAATGCCGAAATTCGTAAGCCATGTTGCGCGCCGCCATGCATAGACCGGATATCGTCATTCGTAAACATCAAAAAAAGGAGAAAGATACCGCCCAAAAAATACATAGCAAGTTGGCAATGAGAAAGGAAACGTTTGAGGGGAGCAGAAAAATGAAATGAACAAGGGTATCGGCACCAGCAACAAGACAGAGAAGGAAGACGTTAGGAGCGACCAGCATGCTTTTGTCCGAGCAACGCATGGGAAAAGAAAAGAGCGCCGTCCTGTTATCATTTCTTGAACATGTAGTGGCCGTAGATGCCACCCACGTCGCCTACGGCCATGGGAATCTTGCGCATGCCCCACCAGCGCGCACCCATCTTCCAAGAGCGTGAGCCGTCGTCGACGGGCTCCTTGGGCAAGGATGCAGGATCTCGGACGTACCAGCCTCGGCGACCGAGGTCGCGCACCGTCCAGCCTACCGAGACGCGCTGAGTCTTAGCCCGCTCGCGCAGAGGTGTGATGATCTTGTCACTGAACTCAATCACCTGCAGTGGGTAGCTGTGCTCTGACAGCAGGAGGCACGTGCTGGTGTTAAAGATGGCGCCAATGGTCATTTGTGGCACCTTGGCCAGGTCGAGGTAGCACAGAGTGCTAGGAGCCGCACCTTTGCCCGCGCCGTTCTCACGCGACCGGGCGAAGAACGTGTTCACGTCTTTCACAGACAGATCGGCCGAGCTCAGGCCCAGCTCCTCCAGGTGCTTGGTCAGAGGAAGCAGCAGCGGGACATGCTCCGAGGTCACCTTGGCACCACCCAGATTCAGAGAACGAAGGGTATTGGGAAGCTTGGGCAGCAGCGCGGTCACGTCGTCCTCTTCCAAGAGGCGGAAACGGGTCGGGTCGGTCAGGAGGTTCAAGTACACCAAGGACTCCCGGACGGCGGGGTGAGTCGTCAGGAACTCCACCAAAGCGGAGCTGCGCAGGCGCGTGCACCGTGACACGCTCAGGTGGGTGATGCGAGCTGTCTCGGGGATTGCGAAAAGAGCCGAGTCATTCACCTGGGTGTGGGTGAGATCCAGGTGCGTCAGATTGATGAGCCGGGAAAGCAACAGGTCGAAGATCGGAGCCGTAATCGTGCTGCACTCATGAAGCGATAGTCGTTTCATGTTCGGGAGGCTCATAGGCATGGCAGGCCCCGCCGTCAGAGCCTCCGTGAAGACTTGGGAGAACGACTGGGTGGAACAGCCGCAGAGGTCCACCGCGCGCAGGTTTGGCAGACCCATGAACAGCTTCCGTATCACATCCACGCTCAGGTCACCCTCGAGATGTTCCTGCAGCAAGCATTCCTTCAGGTTAGGCTGCAGGTCCAGGCACTGCAGGAGCGTGCGCGACGTCAGATTCTGAATCTCGGCATTCATCTGCTTCGTGCGACCCAGGCCGACCGAGGTGAAGTGGGAGAAGTCCAGGCGGCGCACCAAGGTGCCGAGGGCCGGATAGGCCAACATATGATTGAGGGCCTTGGAGAAGATTATTGAGTGAGGGAAAGTCATATTCCTGTACAACACGCTCAGCGTCGCGGCGTGCAACGTGCGGGAGGCGAGGAGGCACGAGACGAGGTCAACATTACGCGGGGTGTAGCCATTGGGCGGCACATCAATCGCCAGGTGGGATATGATTTGATCTGGCGAACACGGTTAGCACATCATATGCAGACAGTCACATTCCAACGGCTTTTCATACCCAGAACCTCGGGCGGCAGCTTCTCCAGAGGCGAGGTGCCCGGCGGCGGCTGTGCATGGTCCACTACGGCCGCCTTGGGTGGGACCAGCTCTTGTCCTGATTCAGTGCTCTCCCACGCCCAACCCTTCGCCTGCATGTTGCCCAGGTTGCGGAGGTCGCCATAGCTGCGACTCAGGCTCTTCCCACCGAGACGAATCTGCTTCCAACCCAGGAATCCACCGCATGGGCAGCAGAAGTCTGGCGTCTGTTGCATCTCCGGGAGATGCGGCTTATGCGGCTCCTTGGGGGAGGGTGCGTGGTGAGTGTCCACGAACGATTGCGCGATGCCTGCTGGAGAAAGATCTCGTCAGCAATCCCTTACCATGAATACTCTTGAAGCCATCTCTCACATACCGTCGACGTCTTCTTTGATGGAGCCGAAAGACGGGCGCCGGCGGCTGCTGGACCTGGACCCGTCGGGAGTGCCGCAGGACGATGGGGATGAGTCGCGCGAGTGCAGATCGGCACCGGGGGAGGCCGAGAGTCGAGGAATCGTCGGCTTGGTGTGTGCAGGAGCAGCCGGAGGAGTAGAAAGAGAGGCCATGGTGAGAGCGAGAGAACGGGCCCTCTATAAAGGGCCCCAGTAGTGCGCGTGGACTCGGGAGGTTTACCGTAGGGGTAGAGTGGGAACACAGAAAAAAAATAAGGTAATAAAAAAAGAAGGTAAGAGAACTAGACGAGTGGCAGAGCAGCTTCCCCAGATTTCAAGCGCAAAAAAGTTTCCGGTCAAGCGACAAAGGCGAGGCGAGCGAGGGGGAAGGAAGTTCGAGGAGGGTCGAGGTTAGGGCTATAGTTTGTCGAGGAAAAATGGGAGGGGCGGCGGGGAGAAAAATGGAAAAAATGGCAAAGTTGTTAGTCACGGAAAAGGGCGTACCGGCCTCGCAGACGCCTAGTTGGGGTGGTCGAAGCAAAAAAGTGGACCAGCGCAAGTAGCTTCGATCCACTGAGCGGGTTTAGCTCGTGGGAAATGGGGGCCACTGTTCTGGAAGAGGCAGTGACAGAAGGGAGGAGGAATGAGGAAAGGCAAGCGCCACGGAGTATGGAATGGTATAAGAGCAGGGCGTAGAATTAAGTTCTGCCCGTACTGCTGGGGGCGATGACTCGTCGGGATGGCGAAAAAAAGAACGGTGGCGGAGATGGGCTTCAGCCTACGAGAGTTGAGAAACAGGCTGTTAGGTGCATACAAGCATGGTTAGTAGCTACTTTCTATGGTAGCCCGATCCAAGCTTACCCCTGCAGCCTCCGATATGCTTTTCTTTTTTGTTTTTCTATTTTCTCCATCGGCTTATGCAAGCGGAAGTTCCATGGCGTCATCGCGACTATCGCTTTGTTCGAAGAAGGGGGTCGGTTGGTATATTCGTGATCGAAGGCATCATCGGAAGACCAATACATCAGGCGGTGTATAAAATGGACATGTCTTTTCTCCAACCATACGATGCGGAATTGCGGTTCGTGCGCCCAGCAGACGTGTCGAGGCTCATTCTATGACATAACTAAAAGAGCCGACGGGACCCCGAACAGCCGAATCGACTAGTTAGCGGCATGTCGTCCGCGCAGGACTAGCCTCCTCTCGGCATCCTTTCACCAGCGAGCCCAGGTTCGTCCGTCCGTGGTCACTCCAAACCTGCTTCGTACGTTGAGCCCGACAGGACCATGCGCAGGTCAGCCGGAGCACGACAAAGCCTCGTGTTATTGCACGGACCAATCCGATCGAGGGGGACATTTAATAAATCTCGTGGCATTTACACAAAGGCTGTACCCCAGACCACGGGGGTTCTCGTTAGGTAACCGCTACGACTAGCCCTGCACGCGCCATTCGCCGGCGTGGCCGATCATGCGGGGGCAAGGCGATCCATTACCTAATGACAATCACCTGACCCCCTCAGACAACCGTTTTTAGCTTGGGACCTTTTTGATCATCTGATCCTGCCGATGTGGATATCCCCCGCCTGTGGAGGACATACACAGCTACAGCGGCTGATTCACGCGAGCAACCTCTACATCCCCCTCCTTCCCTATGGACCAGCCGCAGCCACACCTCTCCCCGCCATGAGGGAGCTGGAATTTATCGGCCCCTGCCCAGCCTATAGTTCTGCATTCCTCTCCCAGGGTTTCTCTTACCTGGACGAGCTCCGTATTCTATGATGATCTTGACCAGCACCCCCTCCAACCGGGTGTGACGGCTTCCGCCAGATGGGCAAAAGCTTAGTTCCTCGCGATCCGTCCGAGCAGGTAACCCAAGTCGGGATTGGGATTACGATGCCAGATGACGATATCCTATTTCGAGTGATCCCATTGTTGGCCCGAGCTGCCCATATCTTCGAGGAGCGAAGCTCCCATCAGAGAACCACCGCGCACGTCGAGCGCGGAGAGGGGATGAAAGGATCTGGCAGAGTCCACTTCCATGGCTGTACTGCCAAGGACGCCGGATTGCAAGCCAAGCCAGGGAGTACCGTGTGGATGATGCGGATCTCTCCTTGCCTTGCGGGATCTCACCCGGCCGGTGTTTGATCCAGCATCGTAGTCAAGACCAATAGTTTGCGGAGGTGCAGATGCCGGCCTACCGAGGACCGCGGCTGCTGCGCACATTACAAGCCTCCTCATTGGGGCTCAATTAAGAATGACCCAGCCTGAAGGGAGCGGGCCGAATGTCGGTGAGAGAATCCTCCGCTGGTCCACGTAGTTCGCTTTGCGGACACGACAAGGCTTGGCCGAGTTGTGTTGTGGACGAAGAATCGCGGGACGTTGAGAGGATCTCGAGGTGGTACTAGGTCTCCACGATCATCTCAAGGAACCCGTCTGTTAAAGTTGTGTTAGCCTATACTTGGCTAATGGGTCAAGTCCCACTTGGTATCCTTGGGATCTACATACCATCTATCAAAGCAATCAACAACTTTCTCGTACCACTATTGAACTCTACTTGCCTTCGCTTCCAATATACGGTTAGCATCGAACGCCGAGAGGTGCAGAGAAGCAGGACAGCTAAGGATGTCAAGAGTCACGAGTCAATAGTCATCATCAATCCCACCCAACCCCAACCATGCAATCACTCAGTCAAATCAGCTTCCCAATTATTGATTCAAGGACTGAGGTGGAACCCCCCAAATAGCCACCAGCCTTGTCACGATAGCATCATCCTATTTTTCTAATCTCGGAGACAGCTAGGCCTGAGCCACATGATTGAAATCCCCATCTTGTCTCTCATTCTTACCGCGCTTCTCATCATGACACAGGAACCGCGCTACAACTCCTCCACCTGCACCATCCACAAGCACCCAGCCACACCCCCTCTACCTTACCACTTAAAACCCCCTGTAACACACTAACAAACGGAGTACCTCCGCGCCCAAAACCACCCTCTGAAAATTACCACCTCCAAATTTGCACCCTCGCCTCTTGCCACCATCCGGATGGACCCCCTGCATTAGCGGATCTTCACCCAACCTCCCATCCCGACGCCTGCAGAAACATCTGCCGCGACACCTCACATCTTCCCGAACACCCGGGAGCCGGGACTCGTGCGCCTACCCTTGTAGCCTACCCAGTGCCGAGTCTCTGGATCGAAAACGGATGCGCTGTGCCCCTATAGAGAACTCTCCGTGTGATACTACAGTTTGTCCAGAACCACCCGAGACACCGCTAGTAAACACAAGCCCAAACCACCGTCGCTACCCGTGCTGCTTGGCCGGGGAAAAGCAGGCCGAGACATCTGGCCCGGGAAAGTAGGGCTGTTTGCCACCCGCGGTCAGACATGATGAAATTTAATTATTTTTGCTTTTTTTCCTTCACGCTTGGGGCGTTCTAGGAAGGGATATGTCTTCTATGCCGGGATCTAGAACTTTCGAAGGTTTTTCTTTTTCTACCGCTCGCGATGGCGGCTTGAACGAGATATTTCTTGGCCGGGTTACGAGGGCATGTCAAAATTACAGGATTCGTGCTGAAAGAGGCCGGAAATGGAACCACGTTCATAGAGTACTATACAGGTTATTTATTGATTTCCTAGCAAGCTGAACCCGTGGTTGCCGTCTAAACAGGAACAGGTCACTTGATGCTGCGAAACATAGTTCGGCCGATAAGCGCGATAAGAGGTGGGGGAAATCCGTGGGAGTGCCATCACGATGTCGTCAATGACTTCCCCGGATTGTGAGAACTGCTTTCAGTTGGAGGGTCCAGGGGAAGGGGAAATTACTAGAAACACTCAGAGGACTGGTAGACAGTCTTAGGTAGTGGAGGTTGAATGGGAACAGTAATTGGGATTGGTATGTTCTGCAGGTAGGGTACCCACGTGCAGACATTGGAGAAGGCATGTTCGCCTCATGGCACATAAAGCGTTCAAGCAAGCAACCCCGGGAAAAAGTAGGGAAAAAGGCCGAAAAAAGAACCCAGTCTAGACTGCGAAAAGAAAAAGAAACGCAAGAAGGAAAGAAAAAAGAGCAATTACTGACATGTCAATCATGAATTCCGGACCGATGAGATGACAATGGATATCAGACGACCAACCCCGAATTTCAACCAGGAAACTGAGGGGGACGATGCAAAGGTAATAATAAACAGGAAAAGAAAACAAGTCTAGCAGTTCCATAGTGAACTGGAACCCAACATCATAAACGCCATAGGGAAAGCCCGTTCCAAGCCCAGAGATCACCCTTCAAAGGTATAACTTTCCAGCAAGATTCATATAGCGTGCCCATAATTCGTGATCACATTTTTTTTTTGGTTGGGTTTGTGTTCTGGTGATGGGTCGTTTACTCAACGGCCGAGGCACCGTCGCCGCTGAGGACGGGGTTGACCTTCGGGTTCCACTTGAGCTTGAACTCCTGGCCCAGCTCTTTGCAGACAGCCGCCTTGACAGCCTCCAAGACGTTGTCGAAGACACCGAAGTTGGCCGGGTTGTTGGCGTCGTTCTCGCCCTCCTTGCCCTGGAAGACACCGGTGCGGACCAGGCAGGTGTTCCAGCCGTACATGTTACCGCCGATAATGTCGGACTGCGGGTTGTCACCGACCATATAGACGTTCTGGGGCAGCTTGTTCTCGTTGTGGATCTGCTCCATCCACGACTTGAGCACCTCGTCGGCGTAGGTGTAGGTGGCGCGCTCGGGCTTGCCGTAGACGACACGCTCCAGGTCCACGCCGGTCAGGGCCTTGTACTGGGCTTCAATGGCGATGCGGAAGGCACCCTGGGTCAAACGGGGCGGGCCCTTGTGGTCGGTGGGGAAGACCAGGTCACCCTGGGAGAAGTAGATGGGGATACGGCTGGCGACGGGGTCCTTCGCGCGGGTCAAAAGCTTGCCGTCCTCGGCCAGAAGCAAGTCAATGATGAGTTGCATGTCAGTGGCGTAGTCGCGGGAGTCGGCAAAGACCAAAATGGCGTCGAACTTCATCTTGGAGAAGTCACGAGGCTTCGCGTCTGCGCGGTCCTTCTCCGTGAAGCAGCGCCAGGGCGAGACCGTGGGGTCCCAGGCCAGGATGTCCTTGGGATGCACGACATTCTTGAAGCCATAGGTCTCGGCAACCTCGCGGACCTTGTAGTCCTCACCACCACACACGAGAACAGTCTCGTAGTACTCTGCCAGAGCCTGCATGGGGGTGTGCGACTGGATGAACTGGTCGGTGGAGATAGGGACCTCCAGAATCTGTGAGAGCTGCTCGCAGCGGGCGACCTCGGTCTTACCACCACCGTTGGTGAGCAGAATGTAGGGAATCTTGATACCCAACTCGTTGTCGCCATTGAGCATCTTCAACGCCTCCTTGGCCTCCTCAATGGGCTCGTTGCCGTGGGCCAGCACACCGTCAATGTCGAAGGCGAAGGCCATGTTCTTGGCAGTGGCCACCTTCTCCTTGGACATGTCCTGCACCTGCGAGGCCAGAATGTCCCGCGAGACGGAGGGATGGGGGCGCTGCTGCGACAAGCGGGAGTGACGCGGCGAGCGCGGGATGGGGAGAGAGGTGCCAAAGGAGTTGCGCGAGCCCCGGCGGTCCTTCATGGAGGGGGACAGGCTGAGATTGTGCATGAGGGCTGCGGCATCGCTGATGGAGCTGCGGGTGGCGGGGATCTCAATGGTGTTGTCGCCATTGCCGGGAATGGGCAGGCCAGAGCCCTGACGCGAGAGGCCAGGGCGAGTGCTGCGCGGAGCAGATTCGACCGCAAAGTCAGCGTCTTCGAAGCGAGGCATGATGGAAAGTTCCAATCTGTCGTCAAGTGGAGATAAGGCGGGGGGTGGGTATTCAAGAGGAGGATAGTCGGATCGTCTGGCTAGGGAAAGTCACTGGCGAAGTATACCAGGATCCAATGAGATAAGAGAAGGAGAGGAAGTGTGAGGGCTGGAAAAATGGAGCAGAGTGATAAGGAGGAATCGACGGAAACGAAAGGGACGGCGTATATATACAGGACCAAGCTATCTGATACCGTCCTCAATTGACAAACGGGACCCTCCCCTGCCCTCCCCCCTCCCGAAAAAAAGAATAAATAAATAAATAATTTTGATCAATGGTATCCAGTGCCAGATTACGGCGGGCTCCACTCGGGTATCATCATCCCTAGGAATTATCGTCATCATTTAGCAACGGGATGCCATTACAGCTGGGTGGAGCTGTTGGAGGTCTGTGGTGGTGGCCGGGAGTGTCTGCCAGGGGAAAGGACGGGAGGAGTACAGGGTACCTGCGTCACCGTGGCGTCGACTATGGTTCTCTCCCGTACTCTGTACAGGGCCGTGTACCTCAGGACCCTACTAGGCGACCGGCCGGCTGAATCAGGGGCAAGGTGATTGGATGCGCTGGGTGCAGCAGTGCAGTATGAGTGGGCCGGGAAGGAAGACAGTGGCCAGCAGGTGGGGTTCCTCGCGGGCTGATTGGCGACGAAGTCAGTTCGCCCGTGGAACGGCAGGAGATCGATGGAGCCGATCGTCATCGGCTCAACCGCTGCGACGTTTCGGCGTGATGTCATCGGCATCGTTTTGGGCTTTTGAAAATTACCAGAAATTTTGCCCGACCTGTACCGGAGTACGAAGGACGGAGTGCGAAGTACACAGGATACAATGCTACGTAGATCCTAGGTCCTACCCCGTCCTCCTCTTTAGGCACCACGGACGCATGCAACCAGACGACATACTGCCCTGCTGAGACCAGTCGGGATGGGCGTTATGATCGACACGGGGGTAGTTTGGAGCCCGGAGAAGACCCCCGTTTAATAAAAAAACCCCCTCCTCCCCTCCATCGGGGAATAGTACTGCAAATCCTGCAAACCCGGCTGCAATTACCCATACAGCTAGAGTTACCCCTCCACCCCACTCCATCCTCAACAGCGTCATCGCCAGGCCCTTGACCACCCCCCACCTTCGACTACTTCTTTCCTCGCTTCCTTTCTAATTCTTCTTCATACACCAATTAAACCATCCATCATGTCCAACGGAAAGACTTTCACATTGAGCAACGGGGTTAAGATCCCTGCTGTCGGCTTCGGCACCTTTGCCAGCGAGGGCGCCAAGGGCGAGACCTACGCCGCCGTCACAGTCGCCCTGAAGACCGGCTACCGTCACCTCGACTGCGCTTGGTACTACCTCAATGAGGATGAGGTCGGTGATGCTATCCATGACTTCCTCAAGGAGAACCCCTCCGTCAAGCGCTCCGACATCTTCGTGACCACCAAGGTCTGGAACCACCTGCACCGCTACGACGACGTCATCTGGTCCCTCGAGGACTCCCTCAAGCGCCTCAAGCTCGACTACGTCGACCTCTTCCTGGTGCACTGGCCCATTGCCGCCGAGAAGGACGGCCAGGAGAAGCCCAAGATTGGCCCGGATGGAAAGGTGAGCACACGCGACCCCCCGCCTTTCCCCGTTTCCCCCGCATGTTTCGGCCGAGCAGCGTGAGGCGGGACAGGCCAACCTGGCTAACGCAAATTGCCCACAGTACGTGATCCTGAAGGACCTCACCGAGAACCCCGAGGAGACATGGCGCGCCATGGAGAAGCTGTACGAGGACGGCAAGGCCAGGGCCATCGGGGTGTCTAACTGGACCATTCCCCAGCTGGAGAAGATGGCCAAGTTCGCCAAGGTCCAGCCACAGGTCAACCAGATCGAGATTCATCCCTTCCTGCCCAACGAGGAGTTGGTGCAGTACTGCTTCTCCAAGAACATCATGCCCGAGGCCTACTCGCCGCTGGGCTCGCAGAACCAGGTGCCCACCACCGGTGAGCGCGTGGCCGAGAATAAAACTCTGCTCGAGATTGCCGAGAAGGGCGGCAACACCCTGGCCCAGGTGCTGATCGCTTGGGGCCTGCGCCGTGGCTACGTCGTCCTGCCCAAGAGCTCCAACCCCAAGCGCATTGAGTCCAACTTCAAGAGCATCGAGCTGAGCGATGCCGACTTCGAGGCCGTCAACAAGGTCGCCGAGGGCCGCCACTTCCGCTTCGTCAACATGAAGGACACCTTCGGCTACGATGTGTGGCCCGAGGAGACCGCCAAGAACCTGTCTGCGTAAATCAAAAGTTATGGAGTCGAAGAAGAAGCAGCGATATACCCGGAATGGGGATGGCAAATCTTTTGGCCGGCAGAACGTGTTCACGAAATAGATGAATTGGATATAATCTCCATCACCCCTACCAACTCTCTCTCCACTCCGTAAAGCTCCCTCCAGGATGAACTGTTGACGCCATTCCCATAGCCCCCCATGTGCAAAACGCTGAAACACCCCTGTGAATCCGTACGTAAAATTGCAACTTGCAAACGTGCCAATGGCCAACGCTCGCTATCAAGCAGGGATGCAACGTGCACAGACAGGGGGAGAACACTGCCCCGCCAATTGGGGGGCGGAAGCGCCAGAATCCCACCTCCGCCGCAACGTCTCTATCTACCACGTTAGTGCGCAGCCGCCATGACCCTCCGCGCGGCCGGGGTCTCTAGGTGTACATAGTTACGCTCCGCGCGCTTGGACGGGGAACGTAAAAGGCGAGAGGAAATCTCTGCAATGGTTATTGCCTGGCGATGATGATCGGATGCCGATTTGGGTGCGCCGATGTGCGACGGACTTTCCTTTCCAGAGCGCATTATCGGGGAAAACACGCAGCGCGCAGTTATCGAGGTACCAATCACCGCGCACTGTACGGAGTACTCCATAGACAAAGGAACACTACGTACTCCGTATACTCCGTACACCCTGTCCTATCCGTACTGCATACTGTCCTCTGTGTTATGCACGGGCCCAGGAGCACTCTGCTCCGAGGTCTGCAGCAAGATGTCATCCCGCGTGTGGCTCGGAGCCCCTGCGCCACGGCCAGCCGAACTCCAGGCTTAGCGCGGGGACTTGAACTTGACTTTGTAACCCTACAGCCGGTGGCCGTGTGCTTAATCCGGACGGGGTTTGGTAAAGGCGCTGACTGGCTGGTGCGGCTCGGGCGATGCCGGAATGGTGCGCGGTGGGCAGATCCGGGAATCCAGGGCGCGACACCGAGACGCCGAATGAGGCATGGGTGGACTGGGCCGAAGTTGCCAGTGGCCTTGGGGCTTGTTGGATTGGATGGTTGGATGGTTGGATGGAGGAGGGAATTAAGGCAGGATCATGAACCAACCCCTCCGGACGGTACGGTAGATGAGGGTATTTGGTACGCGGGTGGTGGCTGTTTCAGCCGCGTTTGGCCTGGACGTACTACCGGAGACCAGGTATTGAATATACGGTTCGGACCAGTACGAGTAGGCCTGCAGGATGAAATTATGTTTACCGTACTATGTGCCCATACCACACGTATGCCTACGGTACACCTACACCGTACAGGATGCAAAGCTGCAGCATGGACTGGGTATGCAGTGGCTGACCGTAAACGCGGTCCAAGAAGCCAAGAAGCCAAGAAGCCAAGAAGCCACTCGGCTGCCCTCTTCGGGTGGCGTGCAGCCACCCGGGTGGTGAGGCCGTTCCTCGTCGCAAGGCTGGCTGGCCCGTGGTGGCGGAGATTACTTGTACTTCTGTTGGCCTGGACGTTGTTAATGCCTCACGGGGCGGGAGATTGGCGGGACGGTGGTGGAGGTGTAACTCAAACGCCCTCCGTAAATATGCTGCCCGTGGGTTCGGTTCGGGCTGGCGTCCGGGATAGTTGGGTACGCAGTGGTTGTGTTTCGGGGGAAGGGACCGATCGTGAAGCCGAAGAGGGTGTGACAGGAATGAACGTGATAGCTTTTAAGTTGGCTTTCTACGGAGTACTGTATACCCTTACTGCCCGGACTTCGGGGTAGTGTGCATCTGTTCTACTTCCTATGGTTCGTCACATACATGATAGAAGCAGACGTGCAGCAAGGAGCACATATCACGTCGGAGTAACCAAGGAGTAGCCGGCACAACCGAATGTCTCGCCGCGTCGGATGGAGAGCAACGGCGAGCTTCGAAGTGTGCAACCATCAGCGCGGCCCCCGGGATAGCCAGCTCCAGTTCAACCGGGTCGACCCCCTTCAAACCCTGCACAAAACTCGGGATTGCCCTGTAGGGCCTAGGCAAGTAGACAGCGAGGCATAAAGAGCGCAGCACCTCCCGGATCGCCTCACGCCGACGAGCCAGGCCTCCATCGAACTGATGATCAGATAGGCGTGATCAAGGCGTGGGGTGCGTCGACAGCGGCACAGACGTCATCCCGCAGCGTGGCTGGCCCGCGTCCTGCACGCTGCAGCGGGCAGTCTGGTTACAGACGATCAACACGACAATCGAACCAACGTGAAACTCTTGGAACTGAAACTGTATGGAGAAAATAACAAGAGCCAAACAAAGCCTAAGGCAAGGCAGAAATACAGGACGCAAGAAAAAAGAAGCAGGCAAGCAGCCTGCAGGTGGTATCTTGGAAACAAGCAAATACAGAAAACTCCCAAAGACAATGCGTGGGGACAAAAGAAACAAACAGACCAAGGTGTATCCAGTCGATGCCGTGGACATCGACGAGTAAACACCCCCGGCCCTACACGAGTCGTCCAAAGCACGACCTCCTTATGTCCGCGCCCGCACCCGCCGAGGCATGGGCGTGCACCCGGCGCTGGCCGCCAGCATACTCGTCCGCTTCGTCCCCTCCGGGCCCCCCGCACTTCGCGTCGGAATCCCACTCACAAAAGGCTGCTCACTCCCGTCGTTCGCCTTGGACACCGGCGCTGACAGCAGCGACGAGCTCGGCGACTTGGGAATCAGCTTGCGGCGTGGCTTAGTAGGCGTCGAAGGGCCGGCCGCCGCAGTGGGAACCACCGAGGACGCCGACACGGGCCCTTTGCTGACGCGCCCGCTGCCCGTCTTCATGGGCGTCCCCGAGGTCATGGTGGAGTCGCCCAGGCGCCGCACCCGCCGCGATTTCGGGGTCGATGCCGGCACTGCGGCTGCGCTCGTCGGCGCGCTCGGGCCTACCTCGCCGTCCGCCTGCTGCTGCATCTGGCGGGAGCTGCGGTGACTGGTGGATGGTTTCTTCTCGGAACGCTTGGCTCCGGAGCGTGCACGCGATGAGCCTCTGCCTACATCATGTTTGCTGGTGTCGTCTGTCTCGGCGTCGGCGTCGGAAGATGCTGGAGTCGGGAGGTCACCTTCGTACGCGACCATCCGCTCCTCGTTCCAGGTGACGCTCTTGCGCGATGGAGATGTAGCCTTGCGATTGCTGGATGCCTTGCGGTCTGACCGGCCCTGACTTTGGCCCTGGCTCGGACGGTCACTATCGGTCGTCAAGGAGTCTTCCTGGGCCATGGCCTGGAGAGCGTATTTGGGCATCATGGAGCTGCCCTTGTTGTGCTTGGTGTTACGTCTGGTAACCAATGAGAGCTCTTGGGCCTCAGTGCGCTGGAGGAACACAAACTCCGTGCCCTTGGCCCGGCGCAGGGAGATGGTGTTGCGCACGGCGGGAGCATTGGCGGGAGGAGCTTTGACGCGGGTGCTTCGTCGACAGGCAGGGCTTGCAGGGGCGGGCTCTTCATCTTGACTGTCCTTGCTAGTGGTGTCCTCGCGAGATTCGTCACCGGGAATAAAATCCCCCTTGGAGGGTGAGATTTGAACTTTAACCGGGGAGGGTGAATTGGCATCCAGATCCTCAAGAGCCCGACGTGACCGGGGGGTCGCGCACTCGGCATCTGATAATGCCTCCGGACTGGATGACTTCTCAGCGGCGTCAGACTCTTGAGAGCGAACGAGGGCGGCTTTGGCTGCCCGTTTGGCCTTGGCCTTGGACAAAAAGTCATTCAGAAGCTCTGCGTCCTCTCCGTCCAACGAGCTGCGCAACGCCGATCGCACGAGCGTCCCCTCTTGTGCCGTAGTCAGATTCCGCATGATCTTCGTAGGGGTTGCGGCCATATTGCCATTTCCACCCTGCCCTGCGTCGATGATTTCGCACTGTTCTTGGTCTGCCGGCGCAGACTCAAGCTGCTCAACCGCCCTGTCGTCACAAGCGAGGGAACTCAGATTCTCAGTAGTAATAGTGGCCTGGAAGACGGCTGTTTTTGGAGGACTCCAAGGTGCCTTGAAGAGAATGGGTGATTCAGTAGTCATGGCGAGGTCTCCGTCAACATCCAGGTCGTAATGAAGATCCTTTTCAGTAGGCTTTCCCGTGGTTGGTTGTCCCAACGCCTTTGGCAAGCTTTCATCGTAAACATCAAAGGGCGCATCGGGCAATTTGCCTGAAATTCGCAGTTAGCGATCAATTTCCACCACAGAATTCACATGGCGACCCAATGTCAACAGAATTTCCCACACTCACGTCGTTTCCGCGATGCTTCTGACTCCCATTTTGTTTCCAGAAAAGAGCGTCCAGGTTGCGGTACTTCCGACTCGGCGTGACTGGCAGATTCACCAGCCCCAACACACAGACGTTTCACACCACGCGCATACGCCGCATCCTTGGATGCGTTGATCGCCGTCTCCAACGCGTCGTGGTCCAACGAGGTCGACGACTCGAGAGTCTGCATGTTGGAGAAAGAGGACTGGAAGCGCTTCCACAGCTTTCGCTTGAGACCAGTCCGGAACGGGGTTGCGGGTTTGCGCTCCCACAGCCGGGGGAGTGAGCGGAGGGCCTTGATAGGAGTGAATCTGAACGAACTCTCGTCGGTGGGAGGTTCGGTGGTGTCGCTATAGTGAGACGGTGCGCCAGCGCGCGTGAAGTCAGCGCGTTAAAAAAGATGATAGGTCAAGGTATGTGCACGTCTATGCGCATGTCCGCGCGAAAACGAGGGGTTGTTCAAGGGATCAATATGAGGAATAGCCCCTGGCCCAGGGGCTCATGCCAACAATTCCATAGGCCGGACTCAAGCAATTCAAGGAGATAGAGGTAATTGGTATAACGAAAGGGAAAGCCGACCCACCATGATTGCGACTGCGAAAGGGCAGAATCGGTGCCCATTGTTGGTGTTGACGCGCGTGGAATGTGTCAAAAGTCCGCTGGTATCTGTCGTCGGGTGGTCAAGGGTGTACGCAGAGTCAAAATGAGAGTGCGCTATAAGTGATGCAACTAGGTCTCAGAATCATCAGGTCGCTGAGAGCTGTTGTTAATGTATACGTCGTAAGATGTGCCGATGAGGGTAAATGGAGGTGGTGAAGCCGCCAATTCTGCTTGGTTTTGCTTGGGGCGGGCGTTTGGATGGGCCCGCCTGTTGCCCCGTCAACGGCCCTCATGGCGGTGTGCTTCGATAACGGGCTCCGGAGGAGGAGGGGGGGTTTGCATGGGGCCTTGTTCGGTGTAGTGTGAAAAAAATATAGTTTTTGTAAGCCAGAGCGTACTCAGATGTGTCAGGATTATCTTCGATCGGCAACCTATGCAAGAATTTCCAGCAAAGCGTTGAGCCTGTTTACTAACATCGATGGGATTCTATCCGATGCCAATCCAGCATGTTTGATATAATGAGAGGTAAATACCGTTCTTGCAGAGATAGCTCTTGCCGAATTTCTCGCCTTGAATCAAGAGTATGCGATCCTTGACGAGTCGCGCCGAGGTCTTTTAGAAGTCGATTGATGACCGCGTCTATAGAGCCATCATTCGTTGTGACGGAGATTTCTCCATTCACCTATACAGATTGTCCGCACGGTCTTCTACATTCTAATACGACTCGTCAACCCGCATCGATGCTCTGTACATGGCTTTTACACGGGATCAACGGACAAACGCGAGAGGCCTTGGACTATTCTGCCCTAGCGTTAGTCGATGGAGTTTTCCCCTTGAAAAATATTTAGAAAAATTTGTTATCGCTGCTGAGAATTCTTCAGTGCCATGAAAGTTGAAGATATTCCCAATTTGCTAATGAATTTATTTGATCCTCCAGTAGATCGTCCAGGACGGGAGCAAACGGATTGATCTGACCAGCTTGATTACCACTCGCAATCGGCAGTTCAGCTAGCCCTATCCCTTCGACGTCTCGAGCTAATCCGGGGCTTTCCTCACTGGGTGTATTGCATTGGTCCATGGGAGGTAGTGTTATATGATTCAAATCGACCGAACTGCAGACCTTTTTAGTGCTGATCACAACCCATGTATGGATCCCTTACTTTAATTGAACGCCAACACCGGGGAGAGTGAGTGTTGTTTCAGGCAGTTGACTGGCTGGCATATTGGCATCCTGCTTGTCCCCCGTGCCCCGAGATTCACGCAGGTAGTTCATAATACCATCGGTGAGTTTTCGGAACCCTTCTTTTGAGATTGGCTCGTCGACTTCTTTGGACCTCTCGAGTAGGGCACGATATAATGAGATTTGGTTGATCTTGCAGGATGTTAGAGAGAAAGAGAGATTAACACCTAATATACTCCACATACCCAATATCTGGGGAGATCCCAAAATTGCTTCAGACTCTGCATCGCATCGATGCCCTCTTTCAAACTTGACTCAGTGGATCGTTGGCAACGAGATTGGTCAGCGATATCCTCATCGAGAGATGTAAAGAACAAATTGACACTCGCCGATGTCATCAGACATAGACCCATGAATGGGTAGACACCAGGAAAAGGGGACAGCTTCGTCATCATCCAGCCATATAATTCAATGATTGACTGAGAGCTGCTGAGAAGCTTTCTCACAGACTCTTTTCGCCAGCCTGTCGGGGGATTTCCCCAGTTGCTTGGTGTTGATACCGGGTCAAAGGGACACTCACAAGGCGCGTAGCCTTTTTCCGGAACAAAAGGATAATATTCCCGATGAAGACTGGCTTTCGCCAAAAAGAAGAAGAGATAAGTCAAACCCCAGATTTTCAATTGGGCGGTGCTGACCATGGACAGGGCCGCGAAACATTCCCGGGAATAATGAAAATGGGTCGGCATTTGCTTTTCCCATTCGTTCAACTGGTCGTCAAGCACCGTAAAGGGCATTTCCTTTTCCCACGGAGCTCGTTCATCGGCATGCCGACCACCTCTGCCATGCCAAGCAGTGATATCACCCAGTATGAGAAGTATGCGGATTAGAAAGATGTAAAGATTCTGCCGCCCTTTCTGACACAACTCGGGGTCACCCAATGCCAAAGACTGGTCGAATTTTCGAAAGATGAGATCTTCCTCGGAGACGGGAAGGTCGCAGAAAATGTCTTTCTCTTGAATTCCACTTGGTCGATCTCGGCCATTCGAAAGAAGTTTATCGAGGAAAAAACAACTCCAAAAAGTCCGACGCTGAAGTTCTTGAGTCACGCGGTCCTCGTTCACGGTTGGTTCCGGTTTGCCCCAGTCAAATGGAGAAGGACGCTGATCCATCACTGGCAGGCGAAGGATTTGAGCCACGCGGATTGCATTTCCTATATGGATCCAAGCTCTGAATTCAAGCCCACACCCGACCTCATAGACACACAGAACAAGATAGGTCTGGACTCGGTGAAGTGATATATCATCGCCGGTTCTCTGCAGCAGCGCTTGAGCATGGCTGTAATATTTCCACGACTCGTCTGCAGAGCTCCAAGGGCCAAATCGAGAAGTCAGAGCAAGTACCGCGAAAGTCAAACTTGGAGACAGCTCTCTATTGCTAAATCGGGTTGAAAACGTGAGCGGATCAAAGAAAAACAGCAAGGTCGAACCAAAATTGTCGCGAAAGAACTCAGCTGCCTGCAGCAGCTCCGTTGTGGATATTTCACACAGTCTTTCGGTATCTTGCGGTGGCGGACTGGCTAATGTCCCTGTTCTCATGGCCGGGTCAATGGCAGGATTGGGGGATAGCCCGGCGTATTGACATTCAATCGACCGCTT
Source organism: Penicillium canariense (assembly GCF_028826845.1). Lineage (NCBI taxonomy): Eukaryota > Fungi > Ascomycota > Eurotiomycetes > Eurotiales > Aspergillaceae > Penicillium > Penicillium canariense. The sequence goes on from NW_026622729.1 coordinate 1,723,138, forward strand.
CAGGCAACTCCTGCAGGAGGGCCAGCCACTGGTGCATCGGATCTTGCGTTGTCTAATTCACGTATTTTAACCCACATCACCGATTACTTGGAGTTCTATAAATCCGTACCTGCAGGGAATACAGGCAATGGGTGCACGTTGACCTGGCAGATGAGCCGGGCGGCGGCGCTTCCTTGTCGGTTCAACCGGCTCTGAATTCATGCTTGAAAAGGGCCAAAGGGCCTGTGAGACATGACTTGGAGGATAAAATGAGTTCATCCCTCCGTCCTCGGGAGAGAGGGGCAGAACTGACTAAAAGACGCTTGGTTCCATGGGATCGAACTATAACTCGATGAGGAATTGTGTCGACATCGAAAACCTAGCATCTATCCTGCCTACAACCACAACGTGTCTGTGGTTGACTCCCTACCCAGCATCACTTTCTAACCCGGTTTCATCAAGAATGAGGGACGTAGAATGATTTTACGGAGGTGAGATTTGGGAATTCGCGTGGGCTGAGACTGTCCCGCACGACTGAAGAACAAATGAACGGCAGTGCCGCCTGAAATGTGGGTCCAACACGGCAATGCCGGTGTGGCCGAGGGAAGAGCATGGCATTGCCGACAAGACAAGTTTGTCAGTAGAAGAAGAGAATAAATAGGATTCGGGGAATATTTAGACGATCATGTAACCGACGTGGACGAGAAACCCAGGATTCTATCAATCTATCGGCGCAGTTGCTACTTATGGATTCCGCTCAAACAGACATCCAGTCTCCAACCTTCGAGGCCACAGACTCGAATACTTCCAAACACTCTTCTGCTCTTCGCAAACAGCATTTGGATTTGTTACATGATGCCAAAGAGGAATACCAGAAGAGTCATCCGAACTCTCTCAGATTGCACCAGGATGCCCTCGAAGTCTTGCCAGGCGGTAATACTCGCTCGGTGCTTCATACCGATCCATTTCCCATTTACATGGACCGAGGCGAAGGGAATAGATTGGTAGATGTTGATGGGCACGAGTGGGTTATCTCCAACACAATGGCCTTCGCTCCCCTTTCACGTTGAGTCTAACACTATTTGGCCTGCAGATACCTTGATCTTATTGGCGAGATGACTGCCGGTCTCTGTGGCCACTCCAACCCGTTGATTCAAGAGACTATATTGTCCACCATTCACAAAACGGGCTTGAACCTGGGTGCGACAACTGCCATCGAGTCTCAGTTTGCACAGGAAATTTGCCGCCGATTCCCATCAATAGAGCGAGTGCGTTTTTGCAATTCGGGGACGGAGGCCAATCTCTACGCCCTCAGCGTTGCTCGGCAAGCAACGGGCTTGTCCAAGGTCATTGTTTTCTCCGGTGGCTACCATGGGGGTGTCCTGATGTTTGTTCATGGAGTTGCTTCCAATACCGTCGACCAGGATGACTGGATTGTGGGAAATTACAATGATGTCGAAGGCGTCCGAAAGCTGATCTCTGAGAACAAGGGCAAAGCTGCCGCCGTCCTCGTGGAAGGTATGCAGGGAGCGGGGGGCTGTATACCAGGCAATCCCGCTTTTTTGCATGCAATCCAGACCACTGCCAACGAAGCCGGGATCCTGTTCATCTTGGACGAGGTCATGACTTCCCGGCTTGGCCCAGGAGGTCTTCAATCGAGAATCCTCGACCCCATTCATCAGACAGCTCTGAGACCCGACATGACAACACTGGGCAAGTACATTGCCGGAGGGATGACGATTGGCGCTTTTGGAGGGCGAAAGGACTTGCTTTCGGTGTATGACCCTCGACTCGGTTTGGAGTCACGCAATGGTGAGGAATCTTTGCAACCTATGAGTCACTCTGGCACATTTAACAACAACACCTTGGCGATGAGTGTCGGTTGCGCCACCTTATCAACGGTCTACACCGCTCAAGTCTGTATTGATCTCAACGCGATGGGCGAAAGGTTTCGACAAAACTTGCTTGAGATATGCCGAGGTACTAGAATGACAGTCACTGGCGTCGGGGCTGTGTGCAATATCCACTTCCTGTCGCAGATCCCACGGTCAGATATTGAGTGTGTGGAGGAGCTGGAAAGGGAGCAGACAGAAGATACAAAGGTCTTGGGAGACATATTTTGGTTCCATGCAATTCGGCAGGGATTCTGGATGGCCCGACGAGGCATGTTGGCTTTGATCATGGGAACCACTGAGCCAGAACTTGGGAGATTTCTTGCATTTGTGAAACGCTTTGTGTGGGAATTTCTTCACCTAATAGTATAGTGGTATAGGGCCACCATCCCGGTTTTTTATCCGAATTCCCAGAACACATTCCAGCCTGGAAGCAAACAGAGCTTGTATTATGTAGCGGATATTTTTCATGCATGTTACACTTTCCAGAATTCTATGCAGTCGGTGCATCAGATACTGAAACAAGCCATGTTGTCCTCTACCATGCATTTCTGAACACAGTCCGAGGGAGACATGTATGAGTCAAGTCGTTGAGGGAGTAAAGCATATTGATATTGAACCGACAAAAGGAAGTGCGCCGTAATCCTACTCTACATCAGCGGGAGCTACCAGAAACCGTGCACAGACGGTCATACCAGAGGAAGCCAAAGCCATAGAAAAGGAATGTCAAATCGTGTCTTCATAAATCATCATCTACCGCGTCTAAAGAAGCAAGGCCAGCCACGAGAAGCCATCGGCTGTATCACAGGAGTTTTTCCTCCAAGTCGCGCTCATCGAATGGGTCTCCGAACTCATCTGCATGAACGTCAGTCAACCACCTAAGTCACGCAAGCTCAGACAGTCCACAACATACTCAAATTGAAGTCCTTATCGATCACCTGCTCCATCGCCCGCTGGTACTCATCCTGAGCACGCTTGCTCTTCCACGCCGCAATAGGCGGGTCGGTGTTCTTGTCGGGAGGTTGGCCAACGTCCGCCTCACCCAGATGCCTGAACTCGGTTGTGGTAGAGATATCGGGTATTTGTTGGGGTTGGGAGCCAGGAGGGGAGAGCTCTGATGCTGTGGCGATTTGGGCGTGATGGGTTGGCGTGCAAGCACCGGCTTCCACGCGATCGGAATCCGTGTGGGGAGAGCCTACAGAAGAGGCCATCTCAGAGTCGCCGTCTCGGTCCCTTGAGTCTATTCGTAGTTAGTGGAGGAACTTGTGCCGAGGCGAGTCGGCTAGAGAACGCGGGGGGAGTAAACAGCTATCGATAGAAGTTGGAGAAGACAGATCAAGCTCCAGGGCTTCGTAATACGCGTGAAGGGGGACTCGATGGCTTACCGACAGCCATTACAGCTATAAATCAAGGAAGACAATGGATACTGGAGGTGTGTAAGCCGTGCAGATCGAGCCGATCGAATCGGACTGCGGCTGGAGAGCTGAGAAGGACGTTTGAAGCGGGCTGGGCGGTGGCCGCCTCACTGGGCTTTGAAGGCCGACACCGCGAATTTTCTTTTCTCACATCCCTCGGCCATTATATGCACGGTGAACAGATCGCGTCGTGTTTAACGTTACATTTAACGTCTACATCTTTGCTTCAATTGACATTTTCATTCGTCCGGCTTGTCCGTCTCTCTTTTCGTGGGCCATGAGCGCTAAACTGGAAGTCCCCGACGCATGGGAGGAGGACTGGGAATCCCAGGCGGATGTATGTAGGAATACCGGCTGGCGGCTTGGCTACGAACAAGTGTTCAGTTACTTGTTTCCATTCCTTGGCCATAAGTTCTGCATGGCGTGGTACTGATGCGTTGGGATATACAGAAACTAGCGGACAGGCCTACCCCGCCGCCTGAGAAGAAAGTCTCAGCGAAAGTCACAAAAGCCCAGCGCAGGGCACAACAAGTGGAGTTCAATCGGCAGCTATGGGCAGAAGCGTATGTCCTCGAATCGAATTTTTTACACGGGGTTTCTTTGGTTCTGACCAGCACACTTGTCGCAGTGAATCTCCGCAGACATTCCACTATGTCGAAGCTCGAGCCGATGTGCCTCTCAAACAAGACTTTAAACCGGCCGTCACACTTCTTAGCAGGAGACCTCCCATTGCGACACGCCAATCATCATCTTCCGGCAGAGTCGATGGAGTAACAGCTGGCCTGGTCCAACTCGGCCTAGACGATGACGGCGACTCAGACGAAGACTCCAGCAAACGTTCCCAGCCAACCCCGGAAGAACGTCAAGCGATAGCACTCAAGAACCGAGAGGAGAGGCAACGCAAGTACGAAGAGGCGCGAGAGAGGCTATTTGGAAGCCCGTCCGCAACCACTTCTGGCAATTCGTCTCCGGGGAGTACCACCCCACCCCGTCAGAACCAGTCTGGCGAGAACCGAGGGAAAGGCAAAGGCCGGGGCGGCCCGCGGGATTACAGAGAGAAAAGGGATTCTTCGTCTGCCTCAAGTAAGTCGAGGCAGCTTTACGATCCAGCAAGTCCAAACAGGTTGAATGGGCTGCCTCTACCAAGGCGAGATCATCCGCAGGGGGATCGACATGATGCCGACAAGCAATCTACACCTCAGCAGCCAGTACGAAGCCCTCGGGGTCCTGATGCAAGCGGAAGGGGTGGTTTTGGATTTGCCAACAGAGGTGCTCGTGGAGGCTAAAAACATGTGGCGCCCGATCTTCATCACAAGGCCCTTCCCGACACAAACATCCACCCCCAGGCTCGACGGCAAAGTCAAAAAGGGGCATTAGGGAAGGCTCCGTCCCGAATTGATCGCATTTGCAACCTGGGATGTGTTGGGACGGTTTTCTGCGGTTCGGGTCAATATTCGACCTATCTGCCAAAGTCATCCATATGGAACTTACCAGCGTATCGCTCGTAGCTGTCCATATAGAGCTCATCCGTGCTGGTTGTTGCTCGAACATGCTCATTTGCCTCTATGGCGTCCACCCAGGAGGCCCACCTAGTTCCCTCCTCGGCATCTGGCCAGCCTCGATAAGGCGTCAGTACCCGACGGAGTCGAATGACCCACGGAGCTGCTTGAACATCCACAAACGATAACTGCGATCCCATGAAAAATGGTCCAGTAGGATCTGCCGCCGCGATCAGCTTGTCCAAAGCATCCCGAAGCTCTTTCGCACTCGCCACCTGCTTCTCCTGGGTTTGCTCTTGTAGTACCCGATAGAAGCTGGGCACGATGTGACGGTTGATCTGCATGGATTTGTCAGCGATTGTCATCGCCTCACAACGGGCTTGCTCACATGGTCGACCCAAAGCCGGCAGTGGGCACGCAGCTTTGCATCTTCTGGAAGGAGTGCGTTGCCAATTTTCAGGTCCTCGAGCTAGCACGAGGGGCCGTATTAGAACAAAAGGAAAACGAGGGGTGATGCCCTAGAGGGGTGATAGGCCTCTTACATATTCTAAGAGCACCGTGCTTTCATAACATCCCCAGTCACCGTGTCGCAGTGCTGGCACGAGTCCCCGTGGGTTCACGTCAAGCAGTGACTGAGGCTTTTTATATGGATCGACCTCGATGTACTGGTATGGGATTTTCTTCATCTCCAGCGCTATCCATACTCGTTGCACGAATGGGCTTCACACAGAAAAACCATCGAATTAGCGTGAACCCATTTCAACCTGATCTGTTCAAATGAAGGTGGTCTCACCAGAAACAGCTTCCATACAACTTGAGGGTTGACTCCGCCGAGTGTTTAAACGCCGTAACGGCGGCTTGGCCCGTCGCTTTGGTGTGATAAGACTTCTGTTTGGGCATGTTTCGCTGGTAGAGGGACAGGGTTAGAACTTATTCTGCCCCAAAATGAAATGAGAGAAAGGATTTAAGACGAAAACCGTCCAAATAACTCTTTGTCGAACCAAAGAAGTGTAACCGGCTAGTGGAAGTAGATGTGGACTGTGACGTAGCCAAAGTTCTGCGGGAAGGCGCCAAGCCTATTCCGAGTTCTTCCATAGTCGCGTACATCGCGCAAGGAGAGGGAGAAACATACAGATTTCTTTCTTCGCTCCTTATCCTCCTTAACAAGGATGCGTTGAACACTATTTTTCTTGACTTGATCACTCTCCTCTAGGGAGTGTTTATGGCCACACCCCGGTCCGTGACCGTGGGTGCCAGTGCCATTCACCCGTTGGATGGTGAAATATCTCCTGCCGCTTGATCCGGGATGGTCTTCCGGAAGACGAGGGCCAGGGGAGGAAAGTACACTGAACGCGTTACTACCCTGAAGTGGGAACATAGAGTGCATTTCGGGCAACATCTCCCCCGGTATGGGCACATCATCTAATACCCCGCTACTAGGAAAATATTCGGTGATCTTGATCTTGACATCGCAGAGGTCTTTTGCCCGTGCTCTGCGCTTTCGCTTTTTCTTGTTCGGATCATCAGACTTGGGTGTCCCAGACGGTCGGCCTTTCAGTCGACAATCCCAATAGTGGGAGGCGAATGTGTTGCGCTTGTATCGCTGAGTCGAGCGGTGGGAGTAAACATTATCGATGTGGGGGAAGTAGATCTGAAATCTAGGGGTTACATACTTGTCAGTAGTCAATTGTTTCGATCGAGGAAGAAACATCACATACTGTTCTTCGCTCAATGTAATCATCTCGTCTACATAGAACAATATGTTTCTCCACAAGTCCAAGTCAGGCGGATCTGGGATAAGCTTCAAGCCTTGCAGCTGTCCAGGAACAACGTCCACAAAGCTCGTCATGTCCGGTGCATCAGCTACCAGCGCGGCATAATCATGCTGCGGGAAAGACTGATATAATGGCGCCGGCAGTAGTAGGGCCAAGTCAGCATTTGGTGGTGCCGGCGCATTGTTGGCAAGATCTACCACAGGGGGTTGCTCCGGGGCGTTACCGAACCGTGCCACGTCTTCGAAAGCATGTAGCGGTGGCTGTATCGGCCTCCGCGATGGGCGAGGTTGTTGGGGATCTTGCACATGATGCTGTGGTGGTGTGATAAGCTGAGGGAGCAGTGGTATAGCTTGTTGCGCGTGCGGGCGAGGTTGTTGCGGTGGTTGGATAGGTCTCTGCGGCCGGGGAGGTTGTTGTGGATGATGCAGCTGAGGTTGTGGTGGTGTACTATGCTGCCGCGGAATTGGTATAGGTTGTTGCGACTGCTGGAGAGGTTCCTGCGGCGGTTGGAGAGGTGGAGGAGGTGGAGGGATATCTTCAATGGGCCGGAAAGTCGCGAACGGGTTCGCCGGGTTGACATGACGGAGCTGAGGAGCCAGGTCTAGTGCTTCATCGCCGATGGACGAAGCTATACGAGCGGAGGAAACCCGCTGCAGCTGTGAATTCATTGGGAGTGGAGCTGTGCGCTGCCTTTGCGGTGCGGAGAAGAAAGGGGAGCGGCGGTTGAAGCGGCGAGGGAAACTGCCCGGTTTGTACCTTAATTACTAGACCGCGGGGACGAACCCGCATTTCTCCCCACAGCCATGGCATGAGCCTTGATTCTACGCGACAATAGCCCGTTCCTTCGGCTTAAAAAGTCTTTGGGGGGAAGACTTCCACTCCTACCCCCTAGAAGCTTTGGACCTAAGATGTACGAGGGAAATAAAAGAGCTTCTGTCAATCAACAATCGCTGAACAGTTGCACTACGTGAAATGCCCGGTCTCATGTACCCCAGATCCTGGAGACAACTTTAAAAAAAGAAAGAAAAAAAAAAATTGATCAAAAAAGTGAACCACAAAAATCACAATCAGAGGATTTTCTTGCCCGTATGCTTCTTAGCCGCCTCCGAGTTAGCAAAAGGAAACCCCGTAGTCCGTTTGTCAGCGCCTGTTCTGCGACTGATCTTGCCCCCGCTGCTCGCGAAGAGCACGCACCACAGGCCGATGAATGCTAAGATGGAGCCTCCACCAACGGCGACCGCGAACACCCCCTGTCCTCGGGTAACATACCAGGTGTATGCATAGAAGGCAGATATGGCATGGAATAGAGAGGTCACCACGAGGGTAGGCAGGGCATAGGGTGCCTTTGGATCCGAGTCCGCGGTCGTGACAGGCTCTGAGATTGAAGATGTTAAGGGGATTGAGCCAGTCAACATCACGGTCAAAACGGCAATGGTGAGCAGACTAAAGCCAAGGCACCGGGCGAAGTAGATCTCAATAGCTACCGAGCATGGTTAGAACAGTCTCTGGAACATAGTAGACCCTTGGATAAAGAGCCGGGGTGACGCACAAGATGCTGGTCGGGTTTCGTCCAGCAGCATGGCCACTATCATGCTTGGGCCCACCATTAATGGCACACTCTGCAGCGAAAGCCATGCCGCTGTCGAGTAGGTATAGGTCTGGAAGACCTTACTTTGAGTTTCAGCCTGCTGTGCCAAAATGGTCTCGCCTCAGACACGAGGCGAGCCTCGTCTGAGTAGATCATTGGGTTCTTTCACTCACATCCATTTCGCATCGGTCAAAGTGTCCCGAACCTTAGCAGTTTTGAGTTTGGCGAGATGGTGATAGTGGTTTTGCTTGAGAGTTGTGAGAATATGTTCAAGCTTCAGCCTGGAAGCTAAAGCTATGGACCGTGTGACGTCATTGGATTTGTCTCGTTTGCAGCGTACTTTTGATTAGGAGAGGATAAATCGACTAGTTAAGAGCTATAGAGGTGAAGACATACAAAACTTCAACAGCCTGTAACTATCCTCCGGTGAGAAAAATACATATGTGGATTTTCAATGCGACAGCAGAAAATTGGCATTCAATAACCACCAACTCCTTGAAACCATGGAAACCCAAGACAACAACTCCTCGCATGGATTCTCATAATCATTGATTAATGTTGCTGGCACGCAGGTACCTGGTGAAGCTGTTGTCTGCGTCCGAGGGGGCACTCTGAGAACCCGATAGAGCCTGCTTATATCGTTCGGAGAGGCCTTGTTCGTCGCCTGCGCTGGGCCCGGCGTAATCGTAATCCTCATCGCTAAAGTCTTCCCCATCAGCCAATCCTCTCTTGATGATCTCATCTTCCTCCTCATCTTCAGCCTCGCTGACGGTCTCTGGCCCGGTCTCAGGACCCTTTCGCTCTCTGCGACCAGATCCAGAGACACTCATGTCCTTCATAAGCTTGCCCAGCTCCAGTTCCCGCTGAGAAGACTTGTTCTCTTCGCGTTCCTGCTTCTTTCGCTCAAGTTCGGGCTTATAATCACGCTCAAATTCTTGACGCTTCGTCTCAACGGCGTCGAAGAACTCGTCAACGCCATCACCAGTCATGGAGCTCACGGCAACGACGCTCAAGTGTCGATAGAACTCCTCAAGCATCAAACTCATACTGTTCAGAAGCGATCCCATGTATCCACTTCCAGCGCCAAATCCGCCGACGCCACCCTCGGTTCCGAAGGCCCCGGATTCCTCTTCCTGGCGCAGAGCCTGTTGGAATTTGTCGAAGTCGGTCATCCATTCCTTCGCGAAATCGGCATCCTTCACATCTGTCTTGTTGAAGACCAGAATCATCGGAAGCTTGGTCTTGTAAAGAATACTGCATGCATACAGCATGTTGCTCATGAACGTGCTGGTCGAGCTCGCACGAGGAGTGTCAATGACGTATGCGATAACAGTCGGAAACGACGATGCCAGGGTCTCCAGGAGAATGCTACCCGATGCGCTCCACACGAACACCTCAATCTGACCGGGGGTATCGACCAGGATGTGCTCGATTGGCTTCGCGGAGGGATTGTCGGGGTTCGGGGCGGTACGCTTCTCGAGAAGAGAAATGATTTGATCGACCTTGGTGGCGAACAGGTTCAGAGATGTCAGGATTCCGCCGTTTGGACCCAGATTATACTGCTTCATCACTTCTTTATAATTGATGGAATCCCGGATATCGATGTTGCTGTCGAAGGGTACCGAGTGCACCGCCGGGTCAAGGTTCATCACATAGGGGACAGTTTTCTTCGAGTGAAGATAAGAGTTGATTCTTTGCATGAAAGTCGTCTTCCCAGAGCCTATAAAATATATCTGTTAAATCTCTGATTCCAGGGTAAGCGGTTTGAGAAGAAAGTTGATCCTTACCTGCCATGCCCACGCAGACAACGGACACCGCCGGAGACGCCATGTTGAAGCAGTATTCAGGTTACCAAGAATTCAGTATGATCTGAGCTTTGATTCCAATGAGCGCGATCAATATTTGGGTAAAGTGAGGTCTCGTCGGGGAGGTTGTAGAAGTGTAGTCGCGGGGAGCTCTTTTTTCTGAAATTCTTTGGTCGCGGGGAACTGACGAATGCGCCTGGACCGCCCGCGCGTCAAACGTCATTCCGCTCCAGCCTTTTGCTCCTCGCTCTTCCAGAGCAACTACCTTCAAGGAGAAACACGATGACCTTGGAAGATTTCGAGAAGTCGCTGGCGGAGGACCAGGATCGACGTCAGGAGAAGAGCGACAAGGGGCGCCATCCAGACCGCGATCGGAGCAAAGATCATTCCGGCCGTCACCACCGTCATTCCAGCCACCATCACCGACGGCATTCATCACGATCTCGCGAGCGTGACAATAGACGAGATCGCGACTCCAGACACCGCGATGATGATAGCCACAGACACAAGCGTTCTCGCCACGGGACGGACCATGGAGACGACCGTGAGCACTCACATAAGCGCCGCCACAAAGACGACAGAGACATCGAACCTGTGGCACCCAAGACAGTCGTCCAGGAGGAGCCCAATCCTTTGAAGCGAGACTCCTGGATGGAAGCACCATCCGCCCTCGATATCGACTATGTTCATCGGCCGCACCCTAAGCGCCTGGAAGAGTCTACGAAGCCAAAGATGCTCCAAGCGGATTATGAGCTCAAGATCCATGACAAGGAGCTCAACAGCCACCTCCGTGATCTTAAAGAAGGGAAGACTCTTGATGATATCGATGAATTGCCTGCACAGCATCAGGTGGATTACACATTTGGGGACTCAGGATCCCAGTGGAGAATGACCAAGCTCAAGGGCGTCTACAGAGAAGCTAAAGAGAGTGGCAAACGCGTCGAAGAGGTTGCCATAGAGCGGTTTGGTGATCTGCGCTCGTTTGATGACGCCCGAGAAGAAGAAACCGAGATGGACCGTCGCAAGATGTATGGCGAGTCCTATGTTGGCAAGGACAAGCCAAGCGGAGAGCTATTCCAGGAGAGGAAGCTTCAAGAAGCAGCTCACCGGGACTCGCACGTGCATGTTCGCGATCCTGCGGAGGAGCTCAAAGCGGAGGGTCAGGGAAAGAGAATGGATACAGTCCCTCCATCGAACACGACCAGACCTCTTGACCAGACAGCATTGAACCGTCTCAAAGCTCAGCTGATGAAGGCAAAATTAAAAAAAGCTTCCAATGCGGCTGAGCTGGAAGAACAATACAACAATGCCGCAGCTGCATCGCTGTCAAATCGCAAGGAGGCGGACGTTGTGGTGCTTGGTGTCCAGCAGAACCGCATGCTTGCCGGCTCAAGGAATGAGGTCAAGCCGGTTGATACCAAGCGAGGCCGTGAAAGAGGCCTAGTGGAAGACAACGAAGACATGAGCATTGAGGACATGGTTCGCGAGGAACGCAAGACCCGCGGCCAAGCGGGAGGTGAAGGACAGCGGCTAGCAGAGCGCATTGCGCGGGATGGGAAGTTTGAGGTAAGATTCCGTCCTTTATTCCAGGGCTAGGCTCAGCAACCTAACAATCGTCTAGAATGACTTGGAGTATATGGACGACCAGGCTTCCAAACTGGCCAAACGAGTGCACCGATCTGAAATCGACATTAAGAGCGCTACAATTAATGACTTCCGCAAGATGAATCGCATTTTAGATAACTGCCAACTCTGCCATCACGAAGATACGAACACCCCTCCAGTGGCGCCTATCGTCTCCCTCGCAACCAGAGTCTATCTCACCCTTCCCACCGAGCCTGAAATTAGCGAAGGAGGAGCGACTATCGTGCCCATCCAGCATCGAAACAATCTCCTGGAATGTGACGATGATGAATGGGAGGAGATCCGTAACTTCATGAAGAGCCTGACACGCATGTACCACGACCAAGGCCGGGATGTTATCTTCTACGAGAATGCGGCCCAGCCACAACGCAAGCGTCATGCATCTATGGAAGTCGTCCCTCTACCATACAGTCTTGGAGAGACCTCGCCTGCGTTCTTCAAGGAGGCGATTTTAAGTGCCGAGTCAGAATGGTCACAGCACCGCAAGCTCATCGATACCTTGGCCAAGTCCAAGCAGGGGCTTGGTAGGTCTGCATTCCGCCGGACTCTGGTGAAGGAAATGCCCTACTTCCATGTCTGGTTCGAGCTTGATGGGGGCCTAGGCCATATCGTTGAAGACGATCACCGCTGGCCCCGTGGAGACCTATTCGCTCGCGAGGTCATTGGCGGCATGCTCGACGTGGCTCCCGACGTTATAAAGCGCCAGGGTCGTTGGAACCGGGGTGGTGATCCAAGGGTCGAGGGGTTCAAGAAGCGATGGAGGAAGTTTGACTGGACGCGGATTCTGGTCGAGGGATAGGACAGGATTGTTGAAAACAAAAACCTACGTGTTAACACTCAAAAAGGCTCTGCTATGGATCAATCCAGCGCGAGGCTTCTCGGATGCACATTCTCTTTGCAGTTGAACCTCAAGCATTCCATTGTAAGGCATATTCCACGTTTCCTGATAACTCGGTCCCCGGGGCCCAGATTCCCCCAAGTCCCAAGTCCGGAAGCCCGGTATAGATCTAACCTCACGTTTGAACACTTGAACGCTTAATATCGGTACTTGGGATAGATACTGACTTGCACTACCCGCCTAGGCCAGTGAGGCTTTGCTGATTAATAGGACCGACTCAGAGTCAGGATCATATTCGTAAAGATAACGTCTAATGGCGGCATCTCGCGACTGCGGAGAACTCGCCGAGATAAACCCAGGTCTCCCGTGGGGCCCTCTCTTCTCGGCCGATGTCTCGTATCTTTCATGACTCTTGCGGTCGCCAATGCTCATCATCTTCTTTTCATATTTCCTTCGCTATACTCAGGCCCTCCTGTCCTAGAATCCCCTCTCTAAGCTACGCCGAATCTTCCAAATCAATTGGACTCGCTATCAGACGCCCCCGGCCAGCCCCTCGCCCTTATCTGTAAGTTTGCGCGCCTTCCGATGACACCCCGCGGGCTCCTTTTAAAGGCCTCCAACGATCCCAATTGCGCGTCCCTCCAGTTGGGGAAGAGTTCTGGGATAAAAACTGTCATTTTCTTGCTTTGCGGAGTATCCGCAGATGCTTGCGCTGATTTCGTACCTTAAAAGGTCGTTTGGAAAGACAGGGAACTAACGGCTTGCCGTGCAGATCACAGCAGCATCATTTCATCAGTATGGGCTCTCACGCCGCTAAACCCAAGGTTCTTCTTCTTGGAAATATTGGCTAGTCGGTTCATCCAGTGAATAAGCTTATTCTTGATCGAGCACTAATAGGTTGGAGCATAGCGCGCATGAGGCTTGGAATACGCTAGGTGAAATTGCCGAAGTTGTGATACCAACCGCAACCAATCGCGAAGAATTTCTTCAAGAATGCCGGGATGGAAAGCTTGACGGGGTTGTGGCAGCCTATCGGACATTCTCCTCTATTAGCATCACCGGGCTAGTGGACGAGGAGTTGGTGAACACGCTGCCGAAGTCATTGGAATATATTGCTCACTGCGGTACGCCCCGACATAATTTCATCCCAAGATGTTGCCAGTTGCTGACTTCAATCACCGCCAAATCAGGAGCTGGCTATGACCAGGTGGATGTCCACGCATGCAGTGCCCGTCACCCTCCGCTCCGGGTCTCAAACGTGCCCACGGTTGTGGACAACGCTACTGCAGATGTGAACATGTTCCTAATCCTCGGTGCGCTCCGAAACTTCAACACTGGCATGCACACTCTTCGTCAAGGCAACTGGCTCGGCCAGGAACGCCCAGCGCTCGGCCACGACCCTCAGGGCAAGACTTTGGGAATCCTTGGAATGGGAGGTATCGGGCGGAACCTAAAGAAGAAGGCCGAGGCTTTTGGAATGAAGGTTATCTACCATAACCGTCGCCAACTCGATGAAGAGCTATCCGGAGGAGCTCAGTACGTGACCTTCGACGAGCTTTTGTCGACCAGCGATGTGCTCAGCCTGAACCTGCCATTGAACGTAAGTAGAATACGTGGATGGGATTTGTTGTACGAGATCTCTGTATGCTGACTTTGCGCAGAAAAAGACCCGTCATATTATCAGCAAGGCGGAGTTTGCGAAGATGAAGGATGGAGTGGTTGTGGTCAACACCGCGCGGGGTGCCGTCATGGACGAAGCAGCCCTGGTGGACGCTTTGGACAGCGGCAAGGTATTCTCCGCTGGTCTTGATGTCTTTGAGGAAGAGCCTAAGGTCCATCCTGGACTGTTGCGCAACCAGAATGTTATTCTTGTGCCACACATGGGCACGTGGACCGTCGAGGTGAGTTGTGGAGATGCCCTAAGTATCGAGGTTGCGAGACTAACAGAATCCTAGACTATTACTGCGATGGAAGCGTGGGCTATTGAGAACATCAGCCTGGCTCTCACCACTGGCAAGTTGAAGAGTCCTGTTGCGGAGCAGGTTGATCTGTAATGATCTTGTCTAAATCGGAGCTCTGGTGCTCGATACCTGTCGTACATGTCCATAGATCTTTCCCTTCATAGATTTGGCCCAATATATCGGTCAGTATACTTTTAGCCTTATATAGACAATGATATAATTTACACAAACTCGAGCCCACTTTGAATTCGAGAATTTGATTTTTTCTCCCGGGAGAGAAAGAAACATCAAGTCCAGCACGACTTACAAAAAGGGTGGTGGTAAGTTCCACCTGCGGCCTTCTGCTTTGGGACTAGCCCGATCGCGGCCATCTTATCAACCGTTCTGCTCAGCTTCAGCGTGAGCTTCAACTCAACACAACAACTCCACCATGGCCGAGTACTGGAAGTCCGCAGTGAGTTATCCTACAGTCCCTTCTGGCTCGGACTTTTCTAACATTGTCTCTATCCTATAGCCTCGCTTCTGGTGCAAACAATGCAAGGTCTTCATCCGCGACACACCCTTCGAAAAGACCCAGCACGAAGCCAGTCCAAAACACCAAAATAGTCTCAGGCGCTTCCTCCGTGAGATCCACAGAAACAATGAGCAACAAGAAAGGGAGTCACAGCGAGCGAAGAGTGAGGTCGAACGATTGCGACAGGCCGTGGCGGGCGGGTCCTCCAAGACCGGGAACGCCTCTGCGCCTTGGAAGAAGACCGCCGCGCCAGCACCCATGCCCGCTGAACGACCGGTCGGTGTAGAGGAAAGAAAGAAGCAGATGGCACAATTGGCTGAAATGGGTGTGGCGATTCCAGAGGAGTATCGCAGAGACATGGCTCTGGCTGGTGAATGGCAGACGCTCTCGGAGACCCAGATCGACCCGCAGGCGGGACTAGAAGGCGCTGCAAAGTCCATCGGAGTGCGCAAGCGCAAACATGATGGTGAGGAAGATGAAGAGGAGGAGGGTGGGAATCCGTCCGAGCAACTTGTGAGCAAAGGGTGGGGCTCGAGGATGAGGTCCTACCCCGGTGCCCAGGATGGCGACGACGAGGATCTGGATGCTCTATTTGCATCCACTAAGGACCTGAAGAGGTCCAAGGTCCCCGTTGCGGACGATGAATCAGAGGAGCTAAAATCTGAAGAACAGAAGTGGGACCTTGCTCTATCCATGAAGAAGGAGGATGAAGCTCTCGATTCCAAGACCCTGGAGACGGACAGCCTAGCTCAAGTCAAGGCAGAAGAAATTGGCAATACACCCGCCACAGTGACCGACGAGAAGCCGAGTGAAGAAGCCCCTGGGCCTATTTTTAAGAAGCGCAAGGCGAAGGTCATGAGGAAATGAACTGGACCAAGCAAAAAACGTCCGATCATTCTCAGAAAAAGCCGCTGCCGCAGCTTCTATATGAACAACTGAGCCCTACAGATCAAGAACATGCCTGGCTGCTGTAATTTTACAGTGTGATGACCATGCTCGATACGCTGCTCCCAGTGCTTGTCTTCCGTCTTCCTTTCACAGGCAGAGGACTCACTGCAGGCAACCTCCCAGTGTTGCTGCCCCAAATGATCTTCAAGAACGGTACCAGCCAATTTCTCTTTTAGGTCAAGCTGCTCGTACACCCCCGAGAGCCGCGCTCATGATTGATTACCATGATACATCGGCTTCTCGGCGTTACCGACCTGTTATCCAGCAATATTTGTCTGTTCACCAGACACATCAGAATCCTTAACCTGGATTCTTCCATGCAGATTTAGACGCGTGTGACACCGCTAGGATTGACACGGCGAGATCATAGATGTCTCTGCTCCACTGAATCTTGCAGGCACAATATTGCCCGAATGCTAGAGCTGCTGCGCAGCCTAGGAAACTCAATGTGGAGATATTCCCTTTTTTTCAATTTTACTTTTCATTGAATTTCATATACATGTAGTTCATAAATGTGTAGCCCTAGAGACGAGGAAAGGGTAGACCTGGGGTATAGAGTTGCCACTCCAATTTTTTTCGGCGTCGAAGCGGAGACTTGGATCGCCGGAAAAGAAAGCTCCTTGGTTCGCTCCAACTTCGCGCATCTCTCTCCGACTGCCACCAAACCACAGACACGCCGAGTTTCCCAGCGACTCGCGCCTTTCCCCTATATGTACCGACACAAGGTGTCTTTACCCGGTTAGTACGTCCTATTTGATGCAATCGCGAGTTCTCCAGCCCATTCAGCCCGCCGTGTCCTGTCGAGGCGCATTTCTCTTCTCGCACCCGCAAAGAGCCCCGGATTCCCCTCCCCAGCGCCTTCACAATCGAGTGCATACCGCAAAAGGGCTCCCGATGTCTTCGTCACTGTCGTCGCGACACGGAATACTACCCATGAGGGCCTGAGACCGCGGGCGGGGAAGGAGTCCTCGGGGCTATCAGCACAGAGAATGCGACACAGACCGTGATCGGCCGATACATGCAAAATGGAACCTGGGAGCGGCTTATGCAGATACCAATTCTCGTCAAACCCCCCACTTGCACGAGGATTCGGGCGCGCTCGAGCTCGCGTCGCAGGCTCTGGCCTTGTCCACTGGTTGAGCGGCTTGCACCGTAACCTGTCAGCGGCCAAACGGGCTGAGACGGGATCAGCTCTTCCAGTGGAAACCATTGCCTTATGTCAACTCCAGTGCTGCCGGGAAGATTGAGTTTGTTTTGCACTTTGAAATACTCCCCAGTGGAAATCTGGGCGCGACTGGGCTGGTGCTTTGAGATGGAGGGGAACCTTAGCTAACAGATTGCGCTCTTAACAGACCAAAGGTGATAAATGATTTACGCATCCCAACCCGATCAATCTGGTGTTGTGCCTTCACTCAGCCACAAGCTGCACAGCCTTTGACCTCGAAGATCCTCCTGCCGCCGTGATTCTTGAACAGGACTGCGGACACCCACCCTCGGCTTCTACGTACTGATCGAACCCGACATATCGCCTGGAGGGCTCGGCGATTAGACATGGCAGACCCAACAGAAACCAATCCTGGCGAATCGGCCAACCTGCCAACTGAACCGAATGCGCCGGCTCCAGCGACGAGTGAGCCGCCTGTGTCGAATGTGCAACCTTCAGAAGAAACCAGCCCGCCTCAGCCCGAGCCCACCCAGGCTCCGACGTCGACAGCTGAGCCTTCACTAGAGCCATCGCTATCACCGCCAGAACCGCCGTCGCCGCTGGCTACGGATACAAATCAGCAAGGAATCACCGGCACCTCTGTAGAGGAGACACCTGCCCCAAATGTCACCACGTCCTCTGTGATATCTTCGCTTCCGGCAATGGATACATCCCTCCCATCCATTGGTTCATCTCACTCCCTGGATGACACAGACATGCCTTCATTTGACACTGCCCTGCGTTCTGTGGGATCTTCTGCGGCGCCCGATCTTTCGCTCCCAGCAATTGACACAACCCTACCCTCACTGGACTCATCACTCCCAGCGATCGGGACTGATATTCCTACCATGGACCACTTTGGTGACGATAGCCATTTCGGACACCACGATCCGCACGAGGGGTCTGAGCACACGATAGGTGCAGGTCACGATGCGATTCACCAGGGCTCTGTGAATGGCTCGACTCATTACCAGACCCCGTCTAATGGCAGCTACCACTACACTCAGAACTCTGTTCCCACGCAACAGCTTGATGGACAACAGCCGCCATCAGCTCCGTCTCAACATCAGTTCCAGTCTCAGCCGCAGCAGAACTACCAGCAGCAGACCTCCGACATGTACCACAACACAGGCGGAGGCTTCTCGAGTGTGAACGCAAACCCCAGCAACAACGGCCCAGGACAGTCCGGACAAATGCCCCAAGCGCCGATTGGGTCCCCTATGCCGTCTAACATGCCTTCTATGGCGTCTATGGGGCAGTACATGACCGGCTATCCGTCCAGTGTTTCGCCCTCGGGCATGAATTCGAATCAGCAGATGCGGTACCCACTTCCCGGAGACCCAAATAAGATCCTTTCAGGTGGACGACACAAGAAAGAAGTTAAGCGACGCACAAAAACTGGGTGTTTAACATGTCGCAAGCGACGAATCAAGGTACGTTGATCCTTGCGTTGAGTTTTGCACGTTGCGCTTCGCGGGGCGCGGGCCTCGCTTGTTGCCGCAGACCCCGCCATCGTTTATTTTATCTCCCGCTTAACCCACGACCTCACCCATTTTTTGCGCTTCTTGTTCTTGGGCAATGCACTAATTTGCGCAGTGCGACGAAGGACACCCGGTCTGCAGAAATTGTGTGAAGAGCAAGCGTGAGTGTTTAGGCTACGACCCGGTGTTTCGACCTCAAGCATCCACTCCGTCGGCCATCCAGCCAGCTCCGAATCCTCCTCCGTCCCTCGTCGTCAACCCCCAAGGCCCTCCTGCGTCATCGGTGCCTTCTTATCCTTCTGCGCCCCCTGGGTATATGCCCGCTTCCTCGCAACCTTTCGCGCCGTCTCTCCACTCTGAGTCTCCCAGCAACTCAACCGACCACCCAGACAACGGAGCGAGTCTTGATCATTCTCTCGGAACCACCAACGCACCGAATACTCCAATCATGCAGACTGCTAACGAAGTACGGCCCCAGAGCTCGGAGCCGATATACAAAGGTGCGTGGAACCGTCTTGCCTCACTTCGTCTATCCCTTCTCCCCTTTCCCTTCTAGGATCCCAGTTCAGAACAGGCGCTGATAATGATTCTCCGAACAGCAGCCAAGAACCTCCATGTCAATGACCTGATCGCTTTGCGAGGCATCGCTCCACCAGCTCCTCATCCCATCGCCTCCCTTCCCCCTGGTCGCCTCGAAGAGATTCAAGCGGTGTTCCTGGCCACGTACGCCCCTGCAATTGATAAGCTGTTAGAGGTTCGGTGGTATTCGGAGAAGGCGCTCTCGACTCTCATGGCGGATGCGCAGCTCATGGCGGACTACTCGGCGTTGATTAATGCGTTCAACGATTGGAACCTTAATGACGGTAACACAGTTGCCCGTCTGGAGAGTTTCGAGGCTTCGATAATTTGGAGAAGCATGACTCTTTGTCGCCAAGTACCGAACGCAGAGAACGGGCAATATGGACAAGACTGGAACCTGCTTGTAGCAAACACTCGTCTCAACGCGATGGAGGCCCTTCTCACCTGGACCCACCTTGATCAGAACTCCTTGTCACGAGCGCTAGGAATGGACGCGGCAACCCCACCCAACCAGCCAGATCAGTTCATGCAGCGGCAATTAGATTTCTGGAGCGAACTTGGCGAGTTCCTGACGCTTCACGATAATGAAGCTAGCTCGGCCAAGCAGATTGACGATACCCTGGGGCGGTGTCGCCATTTGCTGGATACCTATGAAAACCGCGACATCATCTACTCCATCGCCATTGCGCGGCACCTTGGGCAGCGTTGGGCCGACTTCCCCAACAGCCTGCCTAAGGTTGGATACACCGCGGAGAAAGAGTCCGGCACCAAGCTGTTCGTCGCGCAGAAGTTCATCGAAGAAGAAGCCGAGGGCAAGGGCACCACGCAAATTTACAAGCGGGTTTGCTGCATGGCAGTTCGCTCGTGGTGGGTTGCCCGTGGGTAACCAGCCTCCCTCAATGCTTTGGACGATGCTTCATATCCTTCTGTCTCGTCTCTTTTCACTGACCTGCCCTGATCAAGGCGGTTATTTTTACTCTCATGTTTGCGAATGCACAGCGATTGTGTGTTTCGAAAAAGCATCATGGCTCGGCGTTGCGATTTTTCGGATGTATTGACCTCATGTTTCTCATTTTCTTTTTCCATCGGGTTTCAGGGGACTGGGCAGCGAGCGAGTAAAGCACATCGGCGTTTTCTGGCCTTTTCTTCCCCCCGAATGATTTCTTTTCTGTGCATAACTCGCTTATTCTTCCTACGGGAGTTTCATACCCTGCGAAATCCAACTAGTAGTTGGATAAGGTTACGTTGATCAGTCAATATTCGAAAACAAGAACATTACACAAGCTTCGATAGGAATTGTACAAGTAGCCGTTTGATGCAATGCACGTAGATATCGTAGACATGGGGTGAAACCACTCAGGACTATACATGAGGTACTTCCACCCGAATCTTCATCTCACCCGTCTCACCCTGGAACAAGAACCCTATATCCCGCGTCGAATCGACCAGCTCAATCTCTCGCCGCATGAACCGGCTTGTATCCGCTGAAGGTGCAGGCGCCGGAGCCTGCATTTCGTCATCGCTGTCTTCATCCCAATCCGGTGCCCCATCATCCCCAGCCTGCTGTTCTACCGGATCCCATTCATCTGTTTCCCAGACTAGCTTGAACTTGTATGGAGGAAGATCAAAGAGCCGGGAAACGAGGGCTTTCACTTGATATGAATCGAAAGAGGCTGGGATTTCTTTGACGCAGACTTGCGATTGGGACAGACGAAATGCCATCTTGACCAGTCGTGCTGCTACGGACCGGGGGTGGATTCCTCTCCTGCCAGAGCCGTCACCCTCGACCGCTCTTGTCACGGTTGGTTCTCCATAAAGCTCACATAGCTCGCTATAGCGAGGGTGTTCGGCAAGAATTGCGGGTTCTTCGGCTTCAGAGGTGGCAGAGAGTGTCTTGCCGATGAGGGAAAGGTAGTACATCTCTGCATTGGAACGGTCCTGTAGCGAGATGGTGCTGAAATTAAGGGTTCGGAGGGAAGGAGGGAAGCGAGATAGTGTGAGCATGAAAGATTCATCCACTGTCATGGGCTTGGAGGCGCTCATCGTCCCAGTAGCAGCTGCTATGGCTGGCGGCAGGGGAGGCTGGTCATAGAGTGGGTTTCCGGAAATGCGAAGGGTCGTCAAACTTGGAAAGAGGGTAGGCAGGTGGTTGAGGAATGTCCATGATGAGATGTCGTTACGTGAGAGGTCAACAGAACGGAGCGTAGTTGGGAATTGGAAGTCGAGAGTTGTATTCTTCGGGTTATCGGAGATGGCGGCGACATTGTTCCACCGTACAGAGAGGTGTTCGAGGGTCCGCATCTCTGCTAACGGGCGTAAAGCGGATAAGGACGTGAATTCATTACTCTCAAGGATCAACGTCGTGATGACCCCAGACAGGGGGCGTGATATCGTCCTGAGCTGGTTGCCAGATGCTGTGAGCGAGGTTAGGGTTGGGAAACAAGCTGCCACCTCGGCAATCTATATGAATCGTCAGCACTAAGCAAGACCAGGTTGATATCGCAGTAGTTGGACGTACCTCGTCCCAGCTCAGCAAGGTTTCTTCTAGATGTAGCTCCGTGACCCCTTCAAAGGTCAAGCCTTCTTCCAGGGGTCGGAATCGGTTCCCACTACATCGCAAGTCAATCCCATCCCTAGTCATATCGCTAAATAGCGGCAAGGAATGGCCGTCAGACTTACTTGACTTTGAGCTTCTTCAGCAGGGGAAGCTGGTTGCAAATCTCCCAAACATGGCTCCAGCTGTTTACGAGACTGCGGCTGAGATCCAGCTCAATAATCTGTGGGCAAGTCGTTGCGATTTCGGAGGCAGCCTCGCGAACTTGCGCTTCAGGCTGCTCATAAGAAGATAGCACACCAGCAATGCGTAGTCCATCGAGCAAGACAATTCGTAGCTCCTGTAACTTTGCAAGTTGCTTGCGAATCTTGTCGAAGCCCACCTCCTCGACGACCTTGCCGCCGATCTCAATAACCTGATGGGCAACCGCTCCAGTCGTCTTGGACGTCCACACAAGCTCCGACTCATACTCAGATGCGTACTTCTCACGCAAAGCTTCTACGAAGCTGAGCGGCGGATCTGCTGGCCTGGAGGGGCGGACGAAAGACCCCGCCGTGGGGTGGTTGCTTTTGCCTGTGAACTGCATCAGTGGCTGCCACTATAAAAAGATCAGACTCGAGCTAAACATACATGTGAAATACCGGACTCCCTTATGCTCTCCTGAATGCTTGCCTTTGGTCGGGTCATCCCATTCAACACCAAGCCAATCACCCGAGGTGCCATCGACGGTTCCCACATAGCGAATGGTGCATAGCTGGCCGCCATAAGACCGGCGCTGGCCTACTAGAGAGGCGCTCATCGTGCGAGCTAATTTTCTAATGTCCAGCTCACACTTGGCGTGGTGATATTTCCCACATCGACTGTGTACCTCAGGAATCAGCGACTCCCGCGATGCTTACATAACCCTGTCTATCTCAGCCACGCAGATTTGCCTTCTACCACCTCTTCAGCGACAGCGACAAGATGGATTATCAGGTACGTCTGCGCCCTAATTTCTGCTAATAGGGCCAGATCTCTCCTATCCTGATCAATGCTAACATACCCTAGAACCGCGCAGGGTCCAAGTTCGGCGGTGGAGGCGTCGCCTCCCACTCCGCAACCAACGCTGACCGTCGCGAGCGTCTGCGCAAGCTCGCGCTCGAATCGATCGACCTCGACAAAGACCCTTATTTCTTCAAGAACCACGTCGGCAGCTTTGAGTGCCGTCTTTGCCTCACAGTTCACCAAAATGACGGCTCCTACCTGGCCCACACCCAGGGCAAAAAGCACCAGACGAACCTCGCCCGTCGCGCGGCCCGCGAACAGCGCGAAGGCAAAAACCAAGACCCATCTTCGCTCCCAGGTGCTATGGGCGTGCAGGTCAAGAAGCAGACGATTAAGATCGGCCGCCCTGGATACAAGATCACCAAGATCCGGGACCCGTTGACGCGACAAATGGGCTTGCTCTTCCAACTGCAGTATCAGGAGATCACGCCCGGTGTGGTTCCGCGCGTGCGGTTTATGTCAGCATTTGAACAAAAGGTTGAGGATCCGGATAAGAACTTCCAGTACCTGGTTGTTGCGGCGGAGCCGTATCAAACTTGCAGCTTCAAGCTCCAGGCTAAGGAGGTCGATCGCCGCGATGGGAGATATTGGACATGGTTTGACGAGGATAGTAAAGAGTTCTGGGTCCAGATCATGTTCAAGACTGAGCGTGAGGAGCGATTCAGTGGTGTGCCCGGCTTAGCACCCATGCAGACATGATCTCCTTCATTTGCTGTCTGATATTCGGCTTCCGTTTTATTCTGCGACAAAAGAGGGTGAGGTCTACGGTGGGATTGGAGCTCGGCGTTCGGGGCTTGGTTCATATTTTTTTCTTCTTGCAAATCTCAAGCGTTGGTATTTTCTCATAGAATTGAGACCTTCTTGGCTTTACACCACAACTACGTTTACCTTTGTCAGTATATTTGTATTGAAATTGATCGCCGGTTATGTCTGTTCAATAGTATCAGTGATTCTTCGAGTTTTCATGCAAGTCGTTTAGAAGGATGCAATCTTTGGTCAAATCCATAGGGATCATCATTATCTATGTCCACGGATATCGTCAAGGAGGATCTTTTTTTTCCGTTCTGAAACTATCAAGATGCAAATCACGACCTGAAATGCAAGAAATATCAGGTCCTCGGCCAGCCCCATTCCTCATTCCTTATGACAACATGAGTGTGCATCACAACAAATGTAGCCCAGTACGCTTGAGATATCGATAACTGAAACTAAAAGACGGCGCTCGGTGGTCATGATTCGAAAAACATCGCGCTGATATGCTGAATGACGATTCGTGGCGAAATGAGAACATTCCAGGCCTCAGCCAGGCCAGGGCTTTTTTAGGGAAAAACATGAGTGCAAGCCCTGCTGCTTCTCGGTCTATCCATGTAGAGCACCACCCGGCTAGAAATTCTCGAAGAATTACGGCCGCATTTAATTGCTCTGGAAAGCGTTGAAGGCCTTGTAGGTGTAGCCGATGAAGGGCAAGCTCATCTCGGCTTCCTGGGACTCTGGCATGGCCCGAGCCTGAGCACGATGAATGGCGGAAGTATCCTCTTGAGGAATCTCATCGATCGGGAAGTACGACACGTCAATGTTCGAGCTAAGTCTGGGCTCGAACGGTGCACGAATGCTGCGCAGCTGCTCCCACACAACGCCCCGGAAGAATGGGTGGTTCTTGATCTGGGTTGCACCACCATGTTGGCCACCTTCACTACCAATTCGGTGCTCGGGGTCACACAGGAAGCTGTATACTGAGTCAACATTGTACGTCATCAAGAGGAAAATGGTCTTACCTTCGGATCAATGACTCAGATTCACGAGAGAGAACCAGCTCATCGGGGAAGTAAAGGCACTCGCGCCAATTCACGATCTTACGGTAAGTATCGGTGGTATCCTCGGCACAGAATGGAGGCCAGCCAACGAGACACTCGAACATAATGGCACCCACCGACCACCAATCGCACAGGTAGGTGTAACCTTGGCCATTAAAGATCTCAGGCGCGATATAGTCTGGGGTTCCGACTGTAGAGTACGCCATGGCACGACGAGACTTTCGCCAGGTGTTGATCTGGCCACGGTTGGAGACCGTCAAGTTGATGGCATCGTTGAAGTAGCCGGAATTACGGTTCCGGTCCTTTGACGTGGAGTTCTTGAGGAGGTTCTGGTAATACGCGTTGTCGTGGGTCTTCTTACCACCGGTTGAGAGACCGAAATCAGTAAGCTTAACGTGACCGCCACGATCAAGGAGAATGTTGTCCGGTTTGATGTCACTGTCGGTATACGTTAATATTGATTTCATGTGATGCATCACATGGTGACAGAAGTTGTCCGGGGATAGAAGTCACTTACCGATGAAGGAAGCCAAGTTTGTGGACCGCCTCAATAGCCATCACCACCTCAGCCATATAGAACCGAGTAATGTCTTCAGAGAAAATTTCATACTTAATGAGCATAGTCATCAGATCACCACCAGGCAAGAACTCCATGAGCAAATAAAGGTACGCCGAATCCTGGAACGAGGCGTGCAGCTTCACCAGCCATGGGTTGTCCTTCGAGTCCGCCAGAATATCACGCTCGGCACGGACGTGTGCCAGCTGGTCCTTCTTGAACATCTCGGTCTTGATTAGCGACTTGAGGGCATAGATCTTGCCGTCCGTCTTGCGCTGCACCAGTTTCACTTCACCGAAAGCACCCTTGCCAATAATCTTGATGGTCTGGAAGTTCTGCGGGGTCTCCTTGGTGCGGAGGAACCGAAGGAAGTCTGATTCACTCTTCGAGATGCCTTCAGCCTCGTGGCGCTTCTTGGTGGCAGGGACATTCGAGTCTTGTAGGGTCTTGTCGAGATCCACGGAACTGCCAGATCGAGAAACACCAGGATTAGATACGGCTCAAATATATGTCGGTTGTGTGAAGAGGCAGCACTTACCGCATGTTGCGATCCCGGGCCCGTTCAATGTTCTCATGAAAGAAGACCGTCACCAACTCCTTTGCGGCCTTACCCCGCTTGTGCACATTCTCCGAGTAACGATCAGGGATTCGTTGCAACTCCTCATTCTCCGCCGGCGGGCGAGGGCTGCGAGGGACCGGAGGGGCCAAGTGCGCGGCCTGCGACTGGCCCTGAGCGGGAGCACCACCAGCAGTGCGAGGGCGAGAAGCGGGGGATGGCGCCCGGTTGAAGAAGCCCCCGCGGTTGGCGTTGAGGTCTTGATTGGAGAACTGCTGGATCAGGCCGGTGGTGCCATCGTTGGCATAGCCCATGCGGGTCTGGTAGGCGGGCTGAGGCGATTGCAGGGCCTGCTGCTGTGCGTATTGCTGTTGCTGCTGCTGCTGGGCATACTGGGCCTGCGGGGCGTAGGGGCTGGCCACGAAATACCCAGGGGCATAGGCCGGGTTGGAGGGGTCAACGTAGTCCTGAGCTCCCTGGGTCTGATAGATCGGCTGAGGAAAAGCGGAGGGGGTGGTGGGATAGGCGCGGTTGTTGGCCGCGTTGTAGTTGCGGTCATTGTACCCGTAATTCATGTTCATGCGGTTGTTGTTGTTGTTGCTGTTGGGATCCATCTTGACGGCCCCGGCTCCCTGATGAACGAGGAGGATTCAAACGAAAGGGGGGGGGGGTGGTGGTGGGGAGGAAAGAAGTGGATGGGAAAGGAGAAGGCGGGGAGGTGGTTGAAAGGAGCGGTGGCTCTCAGGAGGCAATCCACTCCCCCGAATGCCCTAGGGGCGTCTATCGGTTTCAGGCCTATTTACTGGACGGAAGTACAAGGGATGACAGTTACCTGTTCGCATTGTTCGTGCTACTAGATTTCACGAAACTATTCTGCGGGCTATATTCAAAGGAGGGTAGGGCGGCCGCTCTTCTGTAATGGTGGACAATGTGTGATATCTCAGGCCGTGGATCTCGACTGGTCCGAAACCATTGCACACCTCCCTCGTCCCTCTGCGATCGTGAAAGCCAGGGGGAGGGGTATGGCAGTTGCCGGTCTTCGGGGAGCGCATTCCAGTTTGGGTTCAACAAGAATTTTAGCGCAACAAAACTCCCAGGGCTTCGCCGCATTTCCCATGAGGCGCCTGCTCTGCCCCAAGCAGAGGAGCTGGGCACAAATGTCGGGCGCTCTCGGTCCTCAAAGTATCCAGATGTATACGGTCTATCACATCAGAAAGGAGACTCGCCAGGAATATATCAGATATACTCTCTCCAATCTTCCCAATGCTATAAAGTCCAGACGAAATCGTCCGCAAAGCAAACGCCGAGTTATACTCCCAAGCACGTGACGCGGATCATCCTGGCGCCGGTGCTCGGGCGACTTTTTTCCAGATTCACGAGATTCACGCCGATAACCGCGCTGCTTGCTGCTGCCATCTCAAGTCAAATGGCGGAATCACCCAGTACTGGCACCGCCGCTGGCACTGGCCAGCCCAAGGCCCCGAAGCCACCCAACCCGGTGTTCAAAATGATGGGTATGCCTCTCTGACCCCCATCTCCGTGATTGGCACAACCCTCAGATATACTAATGCGATGCAATGCACCAGGTCTGCCGAATCTCCGCTTCAAGCTGCCGTCTCGTAACTGGTTAATCTTCTTCACCATTACCGGATCCTTCGCTGGTGCCATAATCTACGACCGCCGGGAGAAGCGCCGCTCCCAACAGAAATGGTGTGAGCTCGTGGCTCATATCGCAAACGAGCCACTGGCTGTGGAGCAAATGCGCCGCAAATTGACCGTCTACCTGGCTGCGCCGCCTGGCGATGGTCTTCGCGTGGCAAGGGAGCATTTCAAGGAATATGTCAAGCCCATCCTGACCGCCGCGGCGTTGGACTACACGGTGGTTGAAGGGCGACGTGAAGGTGACGTGCGGGCTAGCACGGCGGAGATCATCCGGAAGTCGAGGCGAAAGGCTGGTGAGCAGTCTTCCGTCGTCGAAGAGCCTAGTGTTGAGTCAGCTGTTTTGGAGATGCGACAGCGCATCGGTATTCAAGACGAGCCCGGTCCCAAGGGTGACCTGGTGATCGGCCGGCATACCTGGAAGGAGTACGTTCGAGGCTTGCATGAGGGCTGGCTTGGACCATTGGATCCTCCATCTCCGCCCCCTGCGGATGTCCTACCTGTGGAGGAGACAATGAAGGATACCGCAGACGGCGACCAGCCCCAACCCCAGCCCTCCGGCGCGGACGGCAGTCAGGTTAGCTCTGAGCAGACGACGGGCAGCGAGAAGGAGGAGAAGGAGGAGAAGAAGGATGAGAAGAAGGAGGAGCAGCCTTCGAAGCCAGCCGGTCCAGCCAATGCCTACATATTTCCCACCGAATATCCCTCCGCCAGCCTCCCTCTCCTCTCTGCCTCAGTCCTTCGACAACTCCGTGCCTATCGAATTCCCTCACATTCTCGGCTTCCTGAACACCCCGATCCGCCTCTACCGCTATCTCAATCAACGGCACCTTGCCGAGAACATCGGCCGCGAAGTCGCAGGACTTGTCCTTGCCGCCAACTCCAGACCGTACCACGACGAGTCCTTCAGCTCCGATTCCGAATTGAGCGGCGCAAGCGTCGACTCAACGCCGTCGCCTGACAGCTCCTTCGCCGACCTTGCACGCGGTAACTTTGAGCAGCAAACTGCTCTCGAAGTCGAAGAGAAGTCGTGGCACAAGTCTGTGCGTACGCGCGACGAGGAAGATAACAAGGAACGCGAGTGGTTGGACGACACCGTGCTTGATCCCCGCATTGCCTCGCGTATGCAGCGTGCTATCCTCTCTCCAGAAGACGAGGCCCGCGTCCAGCGTATTGCTTCGCAAGAGGAGTATATCCTCGGCCAAGAGCGGCCGCATCCCGTTGCTTTCTGGAAGCGCATGTGGATCCGTCACGGATACGGTGAGGACGAGGAGACTCTGAAGAAGAAGCCTATCCTTGGCAATATAGATGGCGAGGATGGTGCGTAAGGCACTGCATTCCGTACCAAAAGCAACTGTCATATCATAGAAGGTTGTGTGTTTTATTCCCCAGGCGTGGGGCCTATCATGTTTGCCCAATCTGCATATCGACCTCCCTCCTCGGCTTGTATATTAGTGTTAGAGGCGCTACCTGTGTTTTTTTTAATGGAATGTATATGGCGACACTTCAATCTCAACAACTCCTACAGTTTGGCTAGCGCAGAATAACAAATAAGTGTATAGAAGGTGATAATTTCAATGTTTGCCTACGCTTGAGTGCTTAGGTACTAAGAAATTTTGAAATGAGTACTTGTACATTGGATGTAATCTGATCTGTATATTTTTGGAGTTAAAGATTGGCTGACAGCAGACGTCAAACGGTATAATTCTTCCCCGGACTGTCTCTATTTTCTTTTCTCCCACATGGTCTCTGCCGAAAATCCGGTGAATTTCCATGAGTTGGTAGTCATGGGCAGCAAAAGCAGCCGAGGCGTTGAGACTGCCGGGCTTTCAATTCTGATCACCGGTTGGGGACTTGGTAGCAAGAAGAAGTTTCTTCAATTATTCTATCCCCTTAGTTCAGCTGGAACACGGAAGACTCTGGCCACTTCTGGTTTGCCTTCTGCAGGTAGGCGGTGTTATCGCTGCCCCACTTGTTCAGCAGATCGATGGCAATGGCGGCCTCATCCATGGTGATCTGGGGCGAGTCGAGAGTGGCAAGGAGGTCCTTCTCGCACTGAGACTTGGAGTCGGGGTTCAGGAGCTGACGAGCAGAAAGAGCGGCTTGCACATGGGCAACACTGTCCTTGTTGGTAGTATGGAAGGACTCGTTCCACTCCTCAAGCTTCTGAGACTTGGGGAGCAGCTTCTCAAATTCTGCTTTGACAACTTCGGCAGACGGAGCGGGAAGAGGCTCGGGAAGATTGTCGAGGGTCTTGCGGAATCGAAGGAGCTGGAGGTGGAGGGTGGGGTTGGAGGGGTCAATGGCATATGCGGCGGAAAGACATTTCAGGGCCAGCAGGTGCTTGTCTGTCGCGGGATTCCAAGTCAGTGAGAATGATTTACAAGTCCCTTAACAAAAAACTTACTTCGCCTAATGTAGACCTCAAAGCCAAGGCACTGAGCCTCGACATTCTGTGAATTGAGGGCAAGCAGCGGGGTCAAAAACTTCATCGCATCATTCAAAGGATCCTTGGTCTGGACCAGATCATTGCCAAGGGGGTCAGTATCCTCCTTCTTGACCTCTCCATCAACAGTCTTAGCATTTGCAGCAGCCGCTTTTCGGGCTTCGCGCTTATCGGCCTCGATCTTCTCCAGGCGCTGCTGCTCCTTCTTGGCCTTCTTGAGGGCCTTCTTGCGCTCGGCATCATCTTGAGCGTCACCATTGACCCCGAGGCCAGTGGGGCCGTGGGCCAGATCCGGCTGGTCGTTAAGGAGCAGGTAGGCTTTAATTGCGGAGAGAGCCACCCGGGTATAGAAGGGGTGCTCGCGCAGGCGGTCTTCCCAGCGGACCATGTCGACGTATGCCCGAATCATACCTTTCCTAAGGGAGAAGCTATGAAAGTCGAACTGATCCTCTTGCCATGTATCAAAGATGTTGTAGACCCCGTGAAAGCGCTTGAGTGCAAGGCCCAGCTTTTTCTGTCGCAGATATGCCTCACCATCTTCAGTCAGATACCATGTGCACTGCATCTCGTGAAGGTCGCCCATGGCACCTCCCACAGTCTCGTTGCGAGTGAACTTGCTCATGTTCTCCAGTGCCTTGTCGTTCTCGTTGTTGCGGAGCTGGTACTTGGCGGCTTTGGAGTTGATGTACCGATCCTTCTCATCCAGTAGGCGTGCCTTCTCCATCTCTTCCGCTGCCTTCACAGAGTTACCGTAATGCTTCCACACACGGGCCTTGGTCATCTGGTATTCAACTGTCTTGGGTGACAGTTCAATGGCCTTGTCAACATTCTCCATGGCCTTGGGGAGGTTGCGGCTGAGATGGTAGTTGTAGTGTTGGGCCAAGAAGTAGTACGATGAAGCCAGGAATTCATCCTTGCCCTCGGCAGAACCGTTTTGCTGCGAACCCGACTTGCCAGAGACGTATCCTTCCACCAGTGTCTGTACTGCGTCCCGCTTGGTGGGGTTGCTATACAAAAGCTTAATATTCGCGAACAGAGAAGGAACACCCTTCTTGAGCATGCGCTGCAAGTAAGCATCGGCGGCCTGCTTGAAGTCATCTCCCTCCAGGAAATCGAGAGGAATACGACGTGCCGCATCGCCGCGCGGGTTCTTCTCCACCCAATCATCGTACAGGGCCTTCAACGCCTTGTGGTCACCCTCCGGGATCCCCTTGGCCTGGATCAAGCCATTGTAATAGACCGAGTTCTCCGGATTGCGATCCAGAAGGGCGGCATAAGCCTCTTCCGCCTCGGACTTGCGACCAAGTCGGAGTAGATAGTCCGCCTTCATTTCCATGACGGCAAGCACATCGGTACAACGATAACCGACCTTTTCCAAGTGCTCAAGAGCTCTTTCCAAGTTCCCTGTCTCGGCAATGATCATGTTCTTGTACAAGCAGGCCTCAGAATGTTCCATATCCGCGACGGCTGGTGTACCCTTCAGAGTGTCCTCATATGTCGTCAAAACCTTCTCCGCCTCCTCCAGATCTCCCGACAAGTGGTGGGCAATCGCCAGCGCAGTCCAGTTTTGGCGGAAGCCAGGACGCGCCTGCAGCATGGCACTGCGGCTCTGGATGTAGCCCTGGAAATCCCGCATCTGCGCTTGGAGAAGAGCGAGATCACGTTGGATGGGTTGAGACTCGGGCTCAAGTCGCAGGGCGAAGCGGTAGGCCTTGATTGCCTCCTCATAGTTCTTTTCCTGCCGATATAGTAACCCGTACACGTGCCAGCAGATGTGCGATTTCATGTCGTTGCGCAGGGCCTCCTTGGCCAACACAAAAGCCTCCTCCAACTGACCCAGATGGCTCATGATCAGAGCCTTCATCGCCTGTGTATCGCCATGGTTGGGGTTCTTGCGAAGAACCTGGTCTGCCGTTTTGATGCCTGTTGCGATGAAAACGATTTAGCTTACGCCGGAGCCATGGAGGGGGCAAGTGGGCGGACCTTTCTTGTATTGCTTCAGCTCAAAGTTGCGAACCACCTGACGGAACAAGGCCTGGTCCTTGGAGTTCAATGGTTGCGGCATGGTGGGCGATGCTGCTGGGGGGAGGATTGACTTGTGCGAGGGAGGAATCGATGTGTGCGGGGAGCGACTTCTCCGAGTCCGAACTTGGCAGAACAACTGGGCCGATAAGATAGCCCTGACGCTACAGTCCCGCCGACGCCGACGTCAACGCGGAACGGTGGGAAATATTCCACTTTCCTCTCAACTATGCCAGTGGCTTTTGATGCACAGGTATGGTTTGGGATGCCAGGGAATCAGTGAAACTGCCCAGAACAAGGCATTCTGTGGAACCTTAAGAGGCTCTCCAAATCCTCTTTCGCCGGTATGGCCACTAATATATATTCGCACTCCCATATAGCACAAACATTTGAAGGCTTATATTCGGAAACTAAAAATTACGTATCACCTCCCAAGTGATCATGGTCATTAAACAACGCTTTATATATGCCGTAATATACAGTTGGGGGTTGAAAATCTTCAGGGGGGGGGGTTGATGGAGAGTCGAGGGCCGAAAGAGCCAGATTGGCAACCAGTCCTTGCATGCATGCGCATACGCGCATACCCGCTATGGGCTGTCCTCCCCGAAGATACCCTCATCGTTGATGAGTATTGCGCCAGCTATTGAGAGCATCCTCCCATGAAGAAAAAGAGCCACCGCATCTCTCGGTCACCATGCCCCATGTCCGCGCCCGGATGATCTCCTCCACGGCGCGCTGGTTCCGAACCAGGGTTGCCAGGGATTCGGTTCGTGCTTCTCGAGGGAAGAAACGGGCCGAATATGGATCCAATCGCTCATTGACAACCCGCTCGCGATCCCGAGCGGACTCAGTCTCGCGCAGGATCAAATCCGGATCTTCAGGATCTGGGCTAGTCGCAACACCGGCACAGTAATTCAATACATCTGATCGAGTCTGCCATGATGGGAAAAGCACATTATTTTTGAAGCCCCGACAGGCGGTAGAATCGATCGTTGTTCGCGCTTGAGAGTCGGTTTGTCGGACGGCAGTAGAAGCTGGGTCGAATCCCCCACGGGCGGGAGTTACTAGTGCATTTAAATTCTGCGTAATCGAGTCATCAATAGTAGAGCGGGAGAGGCGAAGGAAGTCTGAGTCGATTTTCGGATTAGCTGAAGGGGCTGTCATAGTACGGCTGATCCACGCACCTCGGAGCAACCTCTCGTTGAAACAGAACTGAGGAGTCAGCGCCGGAGCCTCCGTAGACGAGGCCGGTGCCATCTTGTTGCTGGTTGCCTCCCCAGAACCACGAGTCGTCTTGCTAGCCCAGAACCACTCCAGCTTGGGTGGATACTCTGTCGAGTAGTGCCAACGGTGGGGAAATAGAATTAGAACGGCAGGCTGAGAAGGGAGGTTGTCCGGTGATACACAAGACAAATTTTATACAACACAACCAAAAATATGCCAGGCCTTGAAGATTTCGAAAGATCAGTGAGGAAGGCGATATTCTCCAGCTTCGCCGCAGATGAGCGAATGCTCGTCCACATTCAGACTAGTGCAGTTTGGGCTGAATAATGCCCATTAAACTGGATCATGTGATCTCGTGTCGCGCGCCGAGATTCTCGTGTCAAGCTGACGGCCTTTGGCCTTGACAGATGCATATACCTTGATCTGATTGTCTATAAGCTTGTACCCCTGATCCATTTATATTCCTCAAAGTCAATATGCCTGAGCTTGCGGAAGTGGCACGCATTGTGCATTTCATTCGGCAGCACCTGGTTGGAAAGACACTCTCCAAAGTGCAGGCGCAACACGATGATATTGTTTACGGCAAAGTTGGGACCAGCGCAGCCGAATTCCAGAAGGCCATGCAAGGAAAGCAGATTGTCGGTGCTGGGCAACAAGGAAAATACTTCTGGATCACAATGTCATCACCGCCGCATGTTGTGATGCATTTTGGAATGGCTGGCTGGTTGAAAATCAAGGATGCAGACACATATTACTACCGCTCAGACAAACCTGCCGATAAGGAATGGCCACCAAAGTACGCGAAATTTGTGCTGGAGACAAGTGACGACGAGAAGACAGAGGCAGCGTTTGTGGACGCCCGCAGACTCGGTCGTATCCGCCTAGTGGATTGCCCTGCTGATGAGATTCGCAAGCACACACCTCTGAAGGAGAACGGGCCAGACCCCGTTGTGGATAAAGACATCGTGACAGAAACATGGCTGATGGCGAAGCTGAAGAGTAAGAAGGTACCCATCAAGGCTCTTCTGCTTGACCAGGCAAATATCAGTGGAATTGGGAACTGGATGGGGTAAGATCTCATTCATTGATCTAACGCAAGCCACGTACGGAGTACTAATTCCTATTCTAGTGACGAAATCTTGTACCATGCCAAGATCCACCCGGAACAGTACAGCAATACCTTGCACGATGACCAAATCAAGGAACTCAATTCCTCAATCCACTACGTCTGTTCCACAGCCCTCGATGTCTTAGCAGACTCGGAGAAATTCCCTGAGCACTGGCTTTTTAAGCATCGATGGGGCAAAGGGAAGAAGAACCAACCAGCCGCTCTGCCAAATGGAGATAAGATCACCTTCCTCACTGTCGGTGGCCGAACAAGTGCCGTTGTGCCAGCAGTCCAGAAAAAGACCGGTGCTGTGGCTAAAGAGATTGATCGAAATGGGGGTGGCACTCCAGCAAGCTCCAAACGAAAGCGTGCTGTGAAACAGGAAATTGACTCCGACGCCGAAGACAAGCCCGAGCCAAACAGCCGCGAGCCAAAGAAAAAGAAGAATTCAACCGTGAAGGAGGAGGAGAAGAAAGAAGAAGAGAAGCCAATAGATTCATCTGTCGGCAGGCGTCGCTCTACGCGATCAAGGAAATAAGATATTTGTGGCTTGAAGACATTGCATGTGTACTACCTTTAAACCTGTCTTCTAGGATTGAATTTGAGAATAAATCATCTGGTGACTTGGAATTATTCAGAGCCCACGCAGGTGCACAAAAAGAACCTGATAAGGAGACAAATCACACAAGCTCAGATCTGGAGGTTGTGCAGGGCATCCCTGAAGGTTGGGAAATTCACACCTTTGGGCCAATCCAGGACTGCGAATACAATCGTCTCAAACCATCCCTTGAACTCCTTCTCCCGGAGTACCCTGGCCCAGCAGTTTGCAACTTCGCCGGGGGGTGATGGAATGCTCCACACCCCAGGGCTCCAAGAACAAGTCTTCGGTGCAAATTTTCCGCTGCGACACGGAGAATAGTGCGCATGTGGGATTCCATGATGATGCGCTGACTCGGGTTCTCGTACTTCTTTTCGGTTTCGTCCAGTGGTGGGTCTTGCTTTGCTGCCAAGCTGATGACACTGACAATCGGAAGAATGTCGGGCTTCTCCGTCCACATCCACGAGTACCCCTTCGCCTCGTTCTCACGGAAGATGATGACCTCAGAAGAGTAAATAAACTCTTTGGGCTGCATTGGGTAGAACCGAGCGTGGAGACTTTCGATCAAGCTACTCCGGTAGCAAATCTGCTCTTCTTGGGCTCTGCTGCCTTTGAGCCATCCTCCTCCACGCGTGAAAGCATTTGCGAAGTTCAACACGCAGACCGGCCCGCGATCTTTAGTTTCCATGATATCACCCGCAGTATCAAGAGCGAGTGCGGTATCCAGGGTGTCTTTGTTGACGACCTTGACTTGAGTGTTTAGAAAGTCCGGATAGCTGGAACGGTCAGTTTGAAGCGCAGAAAAATCCTCGTGCTTGAATTTGTCCGACTGTCGGAGGCTTCTGTCTTTGGCGGCATCCAATATAGCCGGGAGTGCTTTGAGTGTATCCTTCGAAACCTGCAGCCGCACCGCTGCTTCTGCCTTTTGGCGGCTCCCTTCCCGGTAGTTCGGCCTCCGTCCTCTGCCTCTGGACACTCGTGCCGTTATGGTCTCTTCTCTTGATTCTGACCGTGACTGGGTAGTCACATCCTCACCGGATTCAATAGCCGTTGCATGATGATTGTCTGTCCGTAAATCAAGAGCGGTAATGTCTGGACTAGATTGAGGCTGTTCCTTCCTGCCAACGCCCGCCATAGAGCTTGGTACTTTCGAACGGATGGCAAGCTGATCAGCTTGATTTTCAGTCAACATTCTGCCTGGAAGGACCTTCCTTTTCTAGTCGAGTCAAAACAACTCGGGTTAGTTTGGGGATAGACTTTGATCAATGAACCGCGAAAGATCGGGGATTGAATTGTGGAGAGAGAAGAAGAGACGGAGAGAGAGGAAGGAAGAGAGAGAGAGACAGAGAGAGAGAGAGGGAGGGAGAGGAAGAGAGAAGACACAAGCGGCCCGCTTCCCAGATCGGATAAGACTCGGCTTTGGGAAATCAACCTTTCTGCAATTTCTTACACAATCATCCTTCCTTCACAACTCTCACCGCCTCTCCGGTCCCTCAGGATAGGGATAAGTGCATGAGAGGTGCTCTATAAGCACTCCTGGCTGTCCTGCTACTGATATACGCATCAGATTTGCCATCAAGATGGCTGATGGGTTCGCTCCGCCGGTCTGGCTGGCAGAGAATAAGGATTACATCGAATACCTACGCTTGGGAGAGGCCGGGGCGTTGATTCTCCCTGAGTACGAGAAGGTAAGTGACACTTGAAGCTCTCGGCTTGGTAAACGCTTAAAGTGAATCAGGATGCCGAGGGCAAGATTATCGTGCATCCTGGTGAAGCCTTCTGCCGGATGAAAGATTGCGACCGGGCTAAGGTAAATTAACCGATTTTCGGCTCAGTCTGAGCGCTTGCAAAGCGCTTACTTACTAATTTATTGTTTAGCACAAGAAAGCAACGCGCAATCTACGGACCCATATTAAGAGTCATGGTCGGAAGGATACACCGATTGAGACTGCCAAAGGCCAAACTGGAAATCTAGGAACTGCGGATAAAGATGAGGCTCGCCGTAAGTTATTATTAACTACCCCGGAAGCGCTTTAGAAGTGCTAATTAAGCGCTTAGTCTGGTTCACCAACCTTATTCGCAAGACTAAGCAAGCGGGATCAGCGGCCGCCCCTCCAGGCGCCACCCCAGCCCCACGTCAAGCCCCTCGTTCCGGTTATGCTGAAATCAAACAAGGTACGCTAGCAGCGCTTCTTTGGAAGCGACTCCTGCTAACCTGTACTAGAGCCCTGAGGCCAGTAGCTAGTTCATCAGGCCTTAAGTATGAGTCGGACGCTGGGGGACGTTGGTGGACGGGAGCTGGCGTCGGCTCTGGCGGACGGGGTGTCGG
Source organism: Penicillium canariense (assembly GCF_028826845.1). Classification (NCBI taxonomy): domain Eukaryota; kingdom Fungi; phylum Ascomycota; class Eurotiomycetes; order Eurotiales; family Aspergillaceae; genus Penicillium; species Penicillium canariense. Next base: position 1,760,170 of record NW_026622729.1, read on the forward strand.
GTGGTGGAAGCGAGGCTGCCGTGTCTGCGGCGTCGACTGGCGAGCTGGACCTGCGTTGGAACGCGGGCCCCAAAGGCCCCGCCGTCCCCGGCCCCCCTCCAAGCGCCCGGTTGTTTGGTCAGGATGCGCGAAGGTAAATAAGAGCTAGTTAGAGCAAGGAATAATTCTCTAAGCGCTTAATGGGTGCCAAACAAGCGCTAGCTTGTGGTAAAAACTTCGGTATTTGCGAGCATCTCCTACGTTTCGATACCTCGGGCTGCCATGAATACCAGGATTGAGAGGAGATGACTACCGTAGCCGAGTTATAGGGATTTTCTTTATTCTAAGGGTTCTATTTGTTTTAAAATGGTTTCTTTCTGAGGACGTTTAGGGTTGGAGAATTTCAGATTCGTGAGGGGTTTTCTTTATTTTTCGGCCTCTTTCTGTAGTTCGTAGGCAACCAATGACGACGCGCATAGCACGCATCCGTAGGCGGTGAGCCCGGGCAGCTTATCGGTGCCGATGTCGCCACAGATGACAAAGCCCGCCACGCTCGTTGGTTCACTTTTCTTTGGCTACTTATTTTCTGCTGGACCTTTTCTTTTCAACCCCTGCTTGTTTGAATCTAGAGGCGCGCCCTGTTCTGCTCGAGACAAGGCGTAATCTGCCCTAAAGTTACCTTGATTTCCCCTCCCTGCGCGGGGTTGTTCTCGCCTGAAGCGGCGCCCCGCCAACATGAGCGCGATCCTGTCGGCGGACGATTTGAACGATTTCATTTCGCCCGGGGTCGCGTGTATCAAGCCCGTTGAAACACTTCCGCAGAAAAGTGTAAAAGATACAGAGGTCGGTGATGAATTCCCTAACACTAGGACGGTTTCAATGGACCTGTATGCTGATTTCTAATCCTAGAACCCTTACGAAGTCACCACAGAAGACAAAGTTCAACCCGAGGACCTACCTCCGGCCCAGATTTCTTTGACAGACTGTCTCGCCTGCTCAGGCTGTGTTACGTCGGCGGAGGCAGTCTTGATCTCTTTGCAGTCGCATGCGGAGGTCCTCAACACCCTTGATGCCCACCCGGAAATTCCCTTGGCGCAGGAGCCGCATGGAACCGTGATTGCAGATGATGGAAATACTAGTGAAGGCAGAATTTTTGTTGCCAGTGTGAGCCCGCAGGTCAGGGCCAGCTTGGCAGCCACCTATGGCATCTCGGAGAGGGAGGCAGGGTACATGATCGACCAGTTTCTGCGTGGCCCGCAGGGATTGCGCAGTGGTGGGAAGCAGACCAGTGGTTTTACATGGGTTGTGGATACAAACGTCATGCGGGAGGCCGTCTTGGTTCTTACTGCAGATGAAGTTTCAGAGTCGATTACCAAAGAGGCTTCCTCTGCAGACCAGTCGGAGCCTGCTCTTCCTAAACGACCCATCTTGTCGTCCGCTTGCCCCGGGTGGATATGCTACGCTGAAAAGACACATCCGTTTGTCTTGCCTCACTTGTCTCGATTGAAGTCTCCGCAGGCTTTGTCAGGTACTTTCCTTAAGAGTATCCTGAGCAAGTCTCTCGGAGTATCACCGGCGCGCATCTGGCATCTGGCGGTCATGCCATGCTTCGATAAGAAGCTGGAGGCTAGTCGTGAAGAGCTCACAGATGTATCTTGGCTACCCATCGATGCCCAAGACGGCCCTGAGCCGCACCAGCCTGTTCGTGATGTGGATTGTGTAATAACGAGTCGCGAACTCCTCTCCTTGGCTTCATCTCGGGGCATCTCCTTGCCGAGCCTGCCCCTTCAGCCACTCACTCACAATTTTACCCCATCATTTCCAGACAAGGTTCTCGATTCTTTCATCTCGTCCAAGCGCCTTTTGGCTGAGCAGTCTCTCGGAACCGGCACTTCTGGGGGTTACTTGTATCATGTTCTCAAGACTTTCCAAGCTCGGAATCCCGGTAGCGAACTTGTGATCAACCGTGGTCGCAACGCTGATGTGGTCGAGTATGCACTTGTATCTCAAGATAGAGAGCCTATCTTGAAAGCGGCTCGTTATTACGGCTTCCGAAACATCCAAAACCTCGTCCGGAAGTTGAAGCCCGCACGGGCATCTCGAATGCCAGGCGCGAAGCCCATGGTGGCCGGTCGACGTCAACCAATGTCCCGTAATGCCACACCGGGCGGGGCAGGCGTTGACTATGCCTATGTGGAAGTGATGGCTTGCCCTGGTGGCTGCACCAATGGTGGCGGACAGATTCGTGTGGAGGATGCAAGGGAGGCTACTGGATCTGCTCCGGCAGTTGCAGAAGCGGATGATGGCACTGCATCTAAGCCATCGCCCCAAGAGCAGCGCGCCTGGCTTGCCCGAGTGGATGAAGCATACTACTCCATGGAATCCGACTCAGAGCCCGAACCAGATAACCAGCGGTTTTCTATAGTGGACAGAGAGGCTCAAATCCATGAAAGCTTACTCCGCTGGTCGCAGTATATGGATATACCGCTTTCCAAACTGGTATATACGACTTATCGCAAAGTGGAAAGCGATGTCGGCAAAGACCAGACGGCAGTTAACGACACAAACAAAGTCGTCGAGCTTGCTGGGAAGATTGGTGGGGGGTGGTAAACGCAGTTTACTTTATGGCATTATAAATCATGATTGGTTGCATGGCGTCGGATCCTTTTCTATCATATTTGCATGTCGTATTGGGATATACCAGACCTTCATTTGGCTTTTCATAGTCTACGAGTCATGGCATGTTTCGGTGCGAAAAGAACCAGGTACTTTTGAGTTTAGGTGCATAGATTATTTGCCACCTTTTTCCCGCTCAATTCAAATCATTTCAAATCAAATCCCCAAGAAATAGGCTGTAACTAGTTATATCCACAGGGTACAATTTGTTCGAAAAGGACTGGCCCATTATTAAGCCCATTAACACAATAACGTAGCTTTTTAAGTAATATTACCACCACGGCAAACCATGTTTTCAATTTGAAACCCTCTGAAGAATTCAAAAATAGCTAGTCAATACGACCATATCAATTGAGTGTACTTGTAAAGTTTGACATGTCAAGTTTCGGTAGTAGAATAGCTTGGCCCTGGGTAGCTCAGGGTGAAGAATTTTGCCGACTTCGATGGCTTAGCCCATAGGTCCTTGACAAAACTGACACATAGGTGATGACAACGGGGCGAAGTGATACGACGGAGTGTGATGTGAAGGGCAAGATAAAATTGAAGGTGGAATGAGCATCTACAACTGTACTTGGACGGCCCGGGCCCCACCCCAATCGCGGTGGACCCAACTCTGACGCCGGAGATGATATGCTGACTCATCAATGGATTACTATGATTAGATAATCATCTAAAATGGTGCCTCGAAAGAAAAAGAATCTCGCCGGCTCCAGTGACTACTACTCTTGATCGCACCCCCCTAGACCCTCGTCGCTCTTTCAACAACACACCTGCCCACCTAACACGGCAACCTATCACCACCACAACATGTCTCGCGAAGCTTACCAAGTCCCCTCCATGGGTGGCCAGAGCGGCTTCGGAAATGAGGGCGGGTTCAGCAGCATGGCTGTTGACAGCCCCTCGGTTGTCTATCTCTGCGGCGAGTGCTCGGCTCGCGTGCCTCTGAAGCGTGGTGACCAGATCCGCTGCAAGGACTGCGGCCACCGTGTGCTGTACAAGGAGCGGACGAAGCGGTAAGTCTTCTCCAGCCTCATTCTGGGGCCTTCCTCCCATTTTCTAGGGCACGAACTGACTGGATTTCATTCGCCTCACAGCATGGTCCAGTTCGAGGCCCGTTAAAATGGGGTCGATGGAAATAAATACTCGTCTTGGATCTTTCAGGTCTCGGACGCTGCGGAGTTTGAGGCAACCGGGATCGCGTTATCTACGATTCTTCTTTTTTCGATTCTTGATGCATTGATCGGCGCTTTGGAGTTGAAATCCACAACTAGCTTTCATGGAATACATGAGACTATGATCTGTGGCTGGATCAATTCAGCTACGGCGAATAAATTTGATACCGGGGTTTTATCCACTCTGGTTTTTTTTACGTTCATTTGGAAGTCTGGCTCCAGTACCTAACCTCCACCACAATCGTATTGAATGAATATTAAGTCAAGATCCTTATGTGAAATATTGGTACCCTGAATACAGAATGTGCCTTGGTCAATACCGGCCTAGTAACACAATACGAACGAAAGAGATGCGAACACAACCGGACAACTTGTATCAACATTTGAATCCTACAAACGGCTCATACTGGACAAGCTCATTAGAGTTCATTTGTGGCCGCAATGAATTGATCCAGACACTTGAGAGCCTCGCCGCTCTCAATCGCCCAGCGTGCCCGGCGCAAACCCTCCTTCCAGCGCCCTCCACCGGGTCCACGCTCGGTGACAACCTTGCCGTCGTCGCCAGGACCCATGTTGCTGGTATCGGCCTCACAGACACCAGCGGTGACCAACAAAGCGGCAACGTTCATAAGCACGAACTCCAGAATGGGATCATCTCGAGGAAGCTCGTTCCGAAGAATGCTCATCAGCTTAGCGGCGTTGTCCTTCGGCATCTTGCGGCCGTAGACTTCAGTGAGAGAATGGGTGGGAAGGCCGAAGTCGGACGGGTGCAGCTGGAAGATGTCGAGCTTGACCAGGGTCTTAGGATTCTCTTCGTTATCATCACTTGAGTCGTCATCTTCCCCCTCGGACAATTTCTTGTAGAGCGGGTTAGGGTACTCGGACAGTCTCCAACAGTTTGTTGGACCAGCACAGCTTATTTCATCCATGTCCTCCTCGCCGCAAACCACCAAAGCCTTCTTGGCACCAGCTTGTCTGAGAGCTTCAACAAAGACCGGCCCCAGGCTCTGGTAAGCCACGCCGACTAGCCGCGCCTCAATTGCCCACTCGACGGGGTTCGCCAGAGGTCCCATTAGGTTGAAGATGGTCCTGAGACCTAAACCGCGTCGGACGGGGTTGGCGTACATCATACCGGGGTGGAAGTTGGGCGCAAAGAGGAAAGCATAGTTGGTCTTTTCGTAGATCTTGGCCACATTGGTTGCGTTCACAGCAGAGATATTGGGAGGGATAGGCTGGATTGCATTCAAGACGTCGGCAGACCCAGAGAAAGAAGTCTGAGCACGGTTGCCATGCTTAGCTGTCATCAAGAGCGGCGACGCGATAATCGAGGAGGTGGTAGAGACGTTGAAGGTTGAGTGTGAATCTCCGCCAGTTCCGACGATATCACACTTGAATGGATCAATATCAGTCCCATATTGCCACCAGGATAGTTAAGTATTCTTACCAAGCCACCCTGGTAGTTTCCCTCGCGTCTCCCACGAGCTTTAACAACCTTCTTCAGCTCAGCCTTCTCGATCTGGCAAGCAGCTTCTCTCATACGGTGAGAGCATTTCGCAATCACGTCAGCCTGCCGATCCTTCCCCGTGGAGTGCAGTAGGGTCAGAAGAGCTGCAGTCTGAATGTCTGACAATCGGTCTTCGAAGATGAGAGCAAAGGCAGAAGCAATGTCCTCTGCACTGACCCGAATATCCGCAGTCGCGGGGTAGGCGAGGCGTTGGAGGAGAGGTGAAATTGAGACCGACTCCGGCTTTTCGTAGTTGGGAGAAGCCATTGCGGTATAGATCAAAAGGATCTGAGAATTACCTCAGACTTCCGAGTGTCAATTGGTGTTCTAAACAGCAAAAGAAATGACCCAGTCGTGAGTCAAAGCCCCTCATGGCGCAGATCCATGTCCGGCAGAATTATGCACCGCCCAAGATGGCGCTATCCCCATTCTGGAATCAAAAAATATCGCCTGTCGAACTGCCCTTCCGTCCCCCGGGGCCTCTTTTGATCCACTTCAACCTCGAACAATTGGTGTTACCGCACACCTTATACACATTATTGCAAATGCCTCCGCGGGTACGCATCACGTCGCTTCGACGACAGGCTCTGCGATGCCCCCAAGAACTCCGAATCGTGTGCAGGAGCGCCAGCACCGCTGCTGCTCCAGCAATTACACCAGCTGCGCCCATTGAGCAAATGACACGGTCAAAAGCTCCGATCTCGAAGGCTCCTCCCGCTCAGCTGCCATCGCACCGCAACCCCGAATACCGCCGGTCACAACTCCTGCGACAATACACCTCCCTTCTCCGCACATCTCCTCTCATGGTCATCTTCCAACACAACAACCTGAAGTCTATGGAATGGGCCTCAATCCGACGAGAGCTTACCAAAGCGCTCCAAAAGGTGGATGAGAAGATTGCTGCCGAGGGCCGGACAGCCCCGGAACTGGCGCCTTACATCAAGCTGCAGACCATCCAGACCAGCATTTTCGAGGTCGCGATCCGCATTGTCGAGTACTTCCGACCCAATGAGGCCTCGCTGGCTGCCGGACAGCCCCCAAGCGCTGTCAACCCTGTCACACAAACATCCGCCGAGTTGCCGGCTATCTCCGGCTCCAAGGATGACCCTTCTTTGACCCACGATTTGTCTCGCGCTGCCCACGCTGCAGTGAAGCACTTGAAGGGCCGACATGAGCTTGCCGACATTCTGGTCGGCCCCGTGGCGATTCTCTCCATCCCCGCCGTCTCACCCGAACATATGAAGGCCGCCCTGTCGATTCTGACGCCCAAGGAAGCTGGATTCCCTGCGCCCACCCGCAAAGGCAACCCGGATTACCACGACCCTATCGTCCAGAACGGTCTGCAGAAGATTAACCTCCTCGCCGCGCGTGTGGATGGCAAGGTATTTGATACCACCGAGACCAAGTGGATCGCCGGAATCGAGGGCGGCATGGACGGCCTGCGCTCTCAGCTCATCATGGCCTTGCAGAGCATGGGATCCAGTGTCACCAGCACTCTGGAGGGTGCTGGCAAGAGCTTGTATCTCACCATGGAGAGCCGGAGAAGCGTTTTGGAGCAGGAGCAGCAGCCCGAGGGCGAGAAGAGCGAATCGTCCTAGTTTGGCTGGGGCCATACCAAACCATTCTTGTATAATAGGTCATACTGTTGGTTTTGCATCCTAGAGGATATTAGCTTTTGTTTTCTTTTTCTTTGTCTAGGACGACTGTATACTGCACAACAAATACACCATGGTGAAATTGTTTCTACCTGAACTTGAGATCGGGATATCATGTTGATTATGTAGAAATCGCCTCAAACATAAGAAAGCTTCTTCCTGTTCACCAAAGAGCCCCTTCTAGTGCTCTCTCAAGCGCAACTTGGCATTCATGCCCACAATGCAGCGCACAAGATCCCAGTCGCCATCCAGACCCACCCAGTCCGTCACCAGGATACCAGTCGAGCAATCACCGTGGTCATCGCTTTGACGACGGCAAATATAGTCCACCGTTGCGGGATTCACCTTGGCCGCAATCTTCTCGGGCCAGGTATTAGTCTTCCAGAAGTTACTCGCACTGAGAAAGTTGATGTAGAAGGGATACTGGCGGGCCTCCACTGGACCCGGCAGCACACCGAATGGGTAGCAGCACTTGCTAGCACGGTCAATTTGCTCCTTGACGAATTGGATCTTCTTCTCGATGTTGGTGCTCTCCTGGACCTCGTAGAAGTCCTGGATACAGAGCTGACCGCTAGGGCATGTGGCGTTGGGAGTATTGTCTTCCCACGCGGCGGCATCAATCCCCCAGCCATTGCCCCCATGCTCCTGCTTGAGATCGTCTGGAAGATTGAAGCGGCGAATAAGGACGACCTTGCCCCGAGATTCACCGAGAGTCGGGATCTTGGGCCGCACCCACCAGCGGCTATCGGGGAGCGCATAGTGGCGGGATAGGATGTGGGCGAGCTGTTCATCCTTCGCATTACCGGGCCCCTCACGCTTGAGGGAGATAATCAGCGTTTCAGACGGGTTCTGCTGGAGGAAATCGTTGACCTCCTTCATCAGGTCGCGGAAGTACTTGTTGCCGGTCAGCGAGATCGGGAAGACGCTGTGGACGAGGACCAACTCGTCCTTCGCGGGGTCATCGGGGTACTGGGGCTGGACACGGATGTCGAAGAAGCGGACGCCGTTCTTCAGCTGCTCGCGCGGGCTGACGGCCTGGCAGCGCACCGAGGGGGGCGCGATGTGGCAGGTGGGCGAGTTGTGGGTGCCAGGGATGGAAAGTGCGGAGAGCAGCGTATCGTCACGGAGCTCGCCCATCCATGCGTTCAAGTTGGCCGACGAGAAGATAGCCAGGTGTGATTCGGGAGTCACATACACGCCCGTCAAGCGGTACTTCGGGTGTTCAGACTCGCACCTCATGGTGGCCGACTCTGCAGTTGGCACAGGGGTTTGAATCGAGTGACGCTCACCATCGACCTCGAATGTCAGACGCATGCGCTCCTTGTCGGAGTGAATGAACGCCTTTCGCTCGGTCTTCACAGTGGTGAAAGGCTCGACGCGGATGTCGACGCCCTGCTGCTCGTCGAAGGGACGAGTGTCGGGGAGAATGGCCCTCACGGGCTCATTGATGCGAGTGGTGTTTGTGAGCACGCGCGTAAAGTTCAACGCCAGCGAGGCGATATCATCTCCCCTGTTCGCCTTGGGAGCCTCAAACCGTTCAATCCGCTTGAGAATGATCGGAGTGCTGGTGTTGTTGCGGATGGTGAGAAGCTCGGCTACCATGGTGGATGGCGGGGGGGGGAAACAAAGTGCTGCAAAGCTTGCGGAAGCTCCGTGCCGGGTTAATTGGGTCTCAACTAGGATGTGAAGCTCAAGAAGGACGGCGAGACTGTAAGCTGAACAAGAGGGTTTACCCCCTCTATCGGCGCTCTGCGGGCGATCGCCTATCGTGGAGCTCCTCTCTTGGCAGTGGAAGCTGATTCGAAGCTCACAAGACTCGCCAACGCCGAGTTCCCACGTTCCCCATCGTCCCGTGCAAGGCACCCGCGAACTTGATTCGTTAAGCCCGTAGGGCGACGGGGCAGCCGACCATGTGTTGTGCATGCCCGGGACCCAGCGCGGAGCATTATGATGCATTTGGGGGGCTCACCACCTGGCGTGGGGTAGCGGGGGATCTCACCTTTGGCTCGGAGTAGGGGCTGGAATATATCGGTGACGAAAGACAGAAATCTCCAATACCAGATGCGGATCTTGTTCCGTTCAGAGATGCTGTAGCTCGTTCTACAGGGCGTTGATAGGTTCTGTCTTTTCCGAATCGGCCTAATCCGATTTTATTTTCAGGGTAGGCAGCCAGACATTTGAGCACGTATGTAATATAGCAAATAACAAGCGAATCATACCCTTCGAAGATGTGTTTACCTTGTTTAGACAATGTACTTCCAACTTCGGCTTTATTTATTTTCGTTGCGGTGGTAGGAGCAGGTATAAATAGGAAGAAAGAAGTTCCGTCATGAGAAGTCCTTCGACTCAGCTAACATCTCTGTTCCAAAAGGACCTGCTTTCGGGTCACGGAGGTTAGCCGAAAATGTAAACCTAGAATCTGAATTGAAGGAGGTTAGGATCAATGAGCTATATGCACCTATATACACAGGATAATGTCCGCCGGGTAGGGCTTTCCTGTCTGGGCTGCCGCCGCTTTTATGAGGGCGCTTAGGCTCAGGCATCCCTCTATCGAAGAAGTGTAACTACGTCTTTGGGACCAAAAGCCAGTAACCTTCATTGTGCGCATGCGCACATGCATGGTCGCCGGGTTTAGCAGAATGACATGCATTACATTCCTCAGCCCACATTTTCCTAAAATTATAGAATTCTTCGAAACTTCTGTGGAGGTACAAGGTGCGTTTTTCGAGCAGGTGATCGCACAAAGCCTCTAGTGTGAAGGGCTAAAGCAAGAATTGATTCAGTTTTAACTAGGCCAGATGCAATCTACCAAACACTTAGAGAAAAGGAAGAGATTCGGGGTGGAGTCGTAGTGTAAAGAAGGTGCAGGCGGGCACTGGCCCGTTACAGGCAATACCTTGTTGACTTCTTTCCCATTCACTGAGGATTCGTGAGCCCAACCATGCAAGCCTTGAAATGTGCTTGCCAGGTATTAATTATTAATCTACACATACTGAACATTCACATACGCAGTGTTGGCATCTTTGCCACCTTGTGTGTCGTGCCTCCAAACCATTTATCCTTTCGCATTCTGACGCGATGATTCTGTTCCCAGATCTCCTCGGCAGTATACCTGTACCAATTTTGCACCTCTCGCCACGCCGTCTCACCATCCGACTGCTCACGAAGCAGAATGATTGCATTCTCGTTGATTACACGTGCCCCAGCGAGATAATGCAGTGGAGTATTGAGGTCCGTGTCCTGTGCTGCCACGCACTGCTCAAACCCCGATGACAGGAGATATTCCAGCAACTCCATTTGGGCCGGAAACTCTAACTCGCACACTTCTATTGATGATGCTTCCTTGGGCTTGCCTCGGAGATTATGGATGGATTCACGCGTCTTGGATGCGTGATTCTGGATCATGGACGACATACAGGCGATATGAAGGAGTGTATGCCCCATGGCCGTTGCACCAGCGAATTCGAGGGGAATATCCCGTTCGACCCTTCGACCCGTTTTAGAGCCTGTAGTGAATGTGCTGTCGCCACGTGTAATATGTGGGTGAGGAGGTATGGAGTGCGGATGCTAAAGTCAATCCGTGGATCATTTGCGAGGGTATTGTACGCCGCTTCATTCCACGGTTCACATTGAAGGAAAGTTGACATAAGAGGAGTAATGCTGTTACGTACGTCCCCTAGCGGAGGAACGTTGGGATTGAAGCCAGCCTTTAGTAAATGACGAAGCATCTCTATGCTCTGATTGGCGCCTGAGATGGCCTCATGAATTGGGGAGGAAAGGGCGAGAGACGAGGGTGTCGGTGGTTCTGGGATATCCCCCAGAGCAGGGAAAGCTATCCAGAACGAGCGATCCGCATCTGTAGCCAGAAGCCGGTCCATCATTGCGACTAGTCCCGACCCAGCTGCAATGACCAGGGAGTGCCCAAAGTTCGGATACTCGTCGCAAAGGCCTTGCGCTGCTGTTGCTCCTGCCCAGAATTCTACCAACAGTCGCGTCTCTACCTCCAACTCAGTAATATGAACTGTCTGTGGAGTTGGGATGCCGGCCAAAATGTCAGATCTTGCGTAATCACCCTCTAAGTTATTGAGGTCAATCTCCGTTCGGGAACGAAGAAACAACGCCTGCCAGGCCTCAAATGATGAGATTAGGTATCCACCTGGGTTTGCTTCTAATTTCAGCAGAAGATCCACTTTCTCCACAGATTGGGCTCGAATCGCTGCTACCAGGGCACTGTATCAATGGCTAGGATACCACGATGTCGTATAGTTGGGACTGTAAATGCAGTGTGTTTGCATGCAGAACATTTGTTTTATTTTGGACCAATATGGCGTATGTTCTGCATCCCACAGGCTGGGTGGTGGAGAATTGGTGATGCCTTCTTGTTGCTGAAGAAAATGCTCCCATCCAGTTTCGAGGTATCTGTTAAGGTCGTCTAGAGTGCTTTGCGCGGCGACCTGAAAAACTGCCGTTTTGCCTAGCCAGCTGCACGTACATTCGACCACAGTGCTAGGGACGTCCATTGATAATCTCATTCGGGGTGAGCAGCTGTTCCCTGCCATCTGAGCATGAACGAATGGAGTAAAAGTCCAAGGTATCTATGGGAGGGAATAGAATGGCGAGGGAGTCAGGGGGAACACCTCGAGGGTGGCGTGGAAAGTATTTCCCACTAAATATTAGGCGCTAATGGTAATCAAAACCCGCAAATTGCATGTGAACATGTGCCAGTCTTCGTATTACGTATATGGTATACAGTACAACTGGACCCCTTTTAGTCAATTATTGTCAGACCAAGCTAAAGTGTATACTATAGCGCGATAGGATCTTCTTAAAGTAGTCTCTTCTAGAGTAGGTATCGCTTCTTACTACCTATCTATATATCTATCCCCTCAGCTTATATGTACTTATATACGAATACTTAGAATATATATCTAATTCGGCAATAGTCATACTAGCTAAATACTATCCTAGGGAAGCTAATCATTAACTACTACTATCCCGATACTAATATCGATATTTAAGATTATTAGTAATTCTTTAATTTTACGACATTGATGGAAAATTCGCGGCGCAGATATTTCCGGGCACCAGGTGGGTCGATTTACAGGTGCCCATTTATTGAATGATATCTAACGGTTGTCATCAACAGACAGGCTATGATTTCTCAAGGATTATACATTGTTCCGGTGAGGTTTATGTAGATAAGACGTAAGGAGATGTTAAGATTGTCTCTTTTGTATCGTGGGTTGTTTGACAAATATTTCTTTTGCTTAAACGCTGTAAAACAGAGTATGCATGGGAAAATCGTATGTGATCAGATCAGTACCTCCTCATTTTCTTCCCCTTCCTTTACAAATAAACAATTGAATTCGCACGCAGGTCTGAGTGTGACCTCGAATCTGATGGTGGGGTCTTCCACCTTCTCCTTCCCGCATGCCGGGAAAGCCACAATCTCCTTATACACCTGCAAAATTCTGATGACCGTGTATTGCATCTCAACGAATGCAAATTCCTGCCCGATGCAGGTCCTTTGACCACGATGGAATGGGAGGAACTCCCAGGGCTTCGGCTGCCAGCCTGACCACCAGCGCTGCGGCAACCATGTTTTAGGGTCAAAATAGTTGTCGGAGCCAACGGGAGGGTACAACTCCTCACGCTGCATCATGAGACCAATTGAGAAGATAATACGAGTGTCTCCGAGAACACCAATCGGGGAGAGTCCATCCGGACCACCGCCGCGTGGAAGGGTGGTATCGTGGAGGGCATGGCGATAATTCAAGGGAACGACGGGATATAGACGCATGGTTTCGTTCAGAACGGCTTGGAGACACGTCATGTCCCTCAAATCATTGTAGGTGGGCTTGCAGCTTTTGGGTCCAACACCAAACTTAGCGGCTATCTCTGCACGGACCTTGGCCAGTATGTCTGGGTTTCGGGATAATTCAAAGAGAGCGAAGGAGAGCGTGACGGCCGTAGTATCCCGTCCAGCAATGAGGATACCCAACAATTGATCGCAGATGTCACGGCCGTCTCGAGTGGACCGGGCCAGAGCATCAAGGAACGTGTCTGTTTTCGAGTAGGCTGGATCCAACTCTTCTGCTGAGCGAGAGAGGACCTTTTCAATATATGGCTGGAGGAAATTATCGATCACCTTGAGTTCTTGGCGGAACTTTGCGCGTGAGAGAAGGCAGGCAAAGTCACTGGAGAGAGGTCAGTATAATTAAATGCCTCTGTCTCCAGGGGGTTCAAGTATACTTACTCCATTTTAAAGAACTCTTCCTGGCGGGCCATGATATATGCGATAGCCTCCACGATCCTTGTCCCCGGATCTTCCAGACTATCGGCGGCTTTTCCAAGTAGGTAGTGCGTGGCAGTATCCAAGGTATAGCGGAAGAAAAGTGGCACAATATCGACTACCCTGTTTGGCGAATCACTTCCATGGAGGAGAGTAATGAGTTTTTGGGCATATGTTTCAAACCCCTCCAAGTTTGTGATGCGCTCTTTCGTGAACATTGGCCGAAGACGCTGTCGTGAATGCGCCCATAGTTGACCATCCGTGCTGAAAACACTATTGCCCAGCAATTCTTTCCAGTCTTCGTAGAATCGCTTACCCTTGCCATAGTCTGCGAACTGGCTGCTTATGATAGCCTTAATGTTCTCTGGATCCGCTGTGAAGAGGTTGCGAGACAAGCCCGAGTTGAGCTCCACTGTTGCTGGAGATGTTTCAAATTTGGATGCTCCTCGGGCAGTTCGCATAGCAGTATCCCAGAAGTCAAGATCATGCCCTGTTTTACTTGTTTGTATGTACCCGTATACAAAGTCAATTGCTGGTTTGCAAGTCAGTAATCATGTGTTTCATTGTGTTTGGTATCGAGATGGGATTGTGTGAGAAAAGCGCGTTTTTGCACTATTCTATGAAAGGGTGAAGGGCAGGGTTGGCATATGGGTTGAATGGGAGAGTAGAAGTCAGTTATAGCAGAAGGTCAACTCACCAAATGGGAGATACGTTCGAATCATAGGTGCCCTGGGACCTAGAGCAGCGATCTTTCTGGATATTAGGAACTTTTGCATCCAATAATAAAGGACTAGTACGCCCAAGAGGCCGAAAGCAGCCCGTTTAGGCGTTAGATGAGGAGCCAAATCTTGGATCATTTTGTCGGGTATTGAATGGGGGAAAGAAAGAATGAAAGAAAGAACCAAGGCGAATTGATCTTCTCTCTTTTGATTTGGATGACCAGATTGGGGCTGTACAGCTCAGTCTAGCAGAGACTGTTACTGCAGACCAGGTCAATAGTTCCTGACACCTTTGAACAATTTATTTAGGAAAATGGGCAAAAAGAAGTATAACCCCGACAAGAAGAGTGTCCCGGGAAATTAAACGGCATCGTTGGTTCAGATTGGGTTAGGGCATGGAGTCACATAATTCGGTGAGGCTTTTATTTCGGAATTCGAATCATTTCCCGCGGCATCCGCGTCCTGAGGGATTTATACTGACGTACAGAACGAGGCAGTTGCGTAAGCTGCGAACTAGTGGATCGAGAGGTTGCACAATCGAAATGGATGGATAAACCCACTACCTTCCGCATCAGGTAAGGTCGAAGCGACTTAACCCAAGGATTTCCCAGGGGCCGCCTAGCTTCTTTTTGAGGCAGGAGATTAATCCAGCTTAATCTCGACCTCACTCTCGATGCGCCGCTACCGGAGCCGCTGTTTGCCCACGACGTCAATACTCGGCCCAGTTTCTTCCAATCGCTCAGCTCGGTGGCCTCTCTGTGAGACCCCTGTGCTCTTTGGCAGACGATGTCGTATTCGGGATACGGGTCGAGTACATTAGGGAGTTACTTAGGCATGTTTAGAGGTATTTTAGTTAGGATACAGGGGCCGATGATGATAGAGTATAAACACAGTTACCTGATACGGTACCGTTATCCCGGTGAGTCATTTAACTACGCACTAGCAAAACTAAGCTCGTGGTCTTGGTTTTTCAACCAGGGTCCTTCATTGGTGAATATATTCACCGTCTCCAGCAGCAGCCACACACAGTCACACTTGAATGAAGCGCGCCAATGAAAGGGTCAATTGCTTGATCTGAAGTTATCCACGTGTCTAACTGCTTCTTAGGGCCGATCGTCGGGTCCGTCCTTGGCTTCTCAGACTAAGGAGGCCTATGCTTCTAATTGGTTTTATATATCACTCACTGGCTTGCAATTCCGCACACATCCCGCAATTCCAACCGAATAGAAGCCTCCCACTGGCGCTTTCGATATTCAGGAGGTACCCAAATTTTAGGCACCACGCGTCCTCCAGTACTAAGCGACATGGGTCCATCCACCTCCCGGCGCGACGCCGGATGTCTACTGCATATCAATTGGACGAGATGCGACCACGAAGAACCTGTGGGCTGGCAGGCTATGGGCCGATGTCTTGAATTATCCCGCAGGCTACTGTAGCTTGGCTAAGGCCGGAATCTCATAGTATGTACAGCATCACACAGACCACCTAATCAACAGAGCTCGGAGACATGTCAGCCACGATGCAAGAAAATCGCGCAAACAGATGGGACTGAGACAGCGTTTGCCCCTGAAGGGAAGTTCAGTCTATATAACGGCACAGTCGCGAAGGTGTGAGAAATTGTTGTGGCACTTGGATTCTACCACAGCAACCCCAACAAGACTAGCTCTGGCGAGACAGAAAAGGAACTTCTTCTGATTGGAAACAGATCCTGCGTGGGAAAAAAAGCAAATTCGAAAGGATAAAGGAAGCCAGGGCACATCAACTCAGGTAATCAATGGAGAAGGGACCCTCCCGTATATTGAAGATGAGCCAGACAGAAGCCATCTGCCGGGTCTCGAAGGCAGTCGAGTTGCCGAATGGCCCAGAAACGACTGAAGCCGATAGGATGAAGGTCGCAGACAGCACAGCCGTCCGTCTTCCGCAGGCAGCTTCTCCCTCAGTATCCAAGAGAAGTCACTCAAGCCCTTCTCGCGGCTTCAGTTTGGCCATGCTGCAAGAAAGCCTCGCGTTTGCCTCCAGCTACCTCCAGGTGCGGCTCAAAGAGGGCAAGAAGCCTTACAACCCCTTGACGAAAATTGGCCGCTTCAACCATTACATTGTGGATCCCTTATTCCGTTGGCATGGGCGAAACGACCGGATCGTTGCCTCGCAATCCCTCGGGCGAGTGAGCATGCAGGGAGAGAACCGCTCGGTGTTGAACGGCGGGAGTCACAACTACGCCGGGCTGTATGAACTGTCGCCACAGGATGAACAGCTGCAGCGGAAGTGCCTGGACAATCTGCCTCTCGCGGATGCTGAGGCTGTCCCGCTGCTCAACCAACTGATGGTCGACGGTCTGGCGAGGTTCTTCAACGCCGACTGTTGCTACACGACGACGACCGGCTACCAATCAAACGTCCTCGGGCTACCGGCCATTGCTCGAGACAATTCGCTCATCGTGATGGACGAGAAATGCCACAACTCGATTTTCACGGCCTCGTACATGTCCCGCGCCAGAGCCCGCAAAAAGTTCCGGCATAATGACATGGCACACCTGCAGTCCATCCTGGAGTCAACTCAGGGGGACCACTTTGATATTATCGTGGTCGTGGAGGGTCTTTACAGGTGAGCTACCTTCCTTCCCGCCTGTGGTGCAACTGTGGTGCAAATCTGTCTCGAGTAACCACTAATACCATCTCCCCTGTGTTTAGTATGGATGGGACCATCCCACCGCTGGATTGTCTGTATGTCCTCAAGAAGAAATTCAACTTCACCTTATACGTGGATGAAGCACACTCGTTCGGCTCGATCGGGAAAACCGGAGGAGGTTGTCTGGAGATGTGGAACGACCAACACCCCGAAGCTCTTATCCCTGAAGACGTGATTGACGTTCGCAGCGCTGTTCTGTCCAAGGCAGTCGGCGGAATAGGCGGATTCGTGTGCGCCACTGCTCCGTTCCAGGAAGGCCTCCGCCGGCGGGCAGAGGAGCTGGCGAAGCGAGGCGAGTCACTCACAACCTCCACCATGCTGCAGACGTTGTCGCTGTTGCGCCAGCCGCGCCGGTTGGTGAGCCATTTGCATCGCTTGCTCGATCTGTCTCGCTTCTGTCATGAAGAACTGGCCCGCCAAGGGGTTCACATTTATGGCGATGTTTACGTGCCCATGCTGCCCGTGTATGGTGGCCGGCCCAGCAAGGCGGCGGAATTATCCCACGTTCTCCGTCAGCAGGGGCTGGTGGCCTCTCCGGTCAGTGCTCCTGCGGTCGAGATCTGGGAAAGTCGAGTGCGCGTCACCTTGTCGGCATCGTACAGTGATGAGGACGTGAACGCCTTGATCGACGCCATTATCACCGCGAGTCAACGCATCGGACTCAGCAGACCAACCAATGTTCCGCGCCAAATGTACAGATGCGCGACGAGCCCGGTGGACGAGCGGGAGCTGAAGAGGGAGGCTCAAGAAGTGCACGCGGACCTCAGCCGCGCGCTGCAGCAGCAGATCGAGCAGTTGGTGGCGACGCAGCATGCTGGCATCTCCGCGGCGGAGATTGCCGCTGGCCATGCTGCCCGCCAGGTGTACGGTCTCGGGTCAGGCAGTGCTCGGTGGATTCTGGGCACTTTCCCACCACACCTCGAGGTCGAAGACTTCACAGCACAATTGACCCGGCAGCCGGCCGCGCTGACCTACCCGGATTCCGACTTGGGCCTCATGTCGACCATTGCCGGCCTGTGCCGTCCGGTGATGGCTTGCCGACGACACTATTTCCTGGTTCCCGCGAGCCTGCCGTCGACAGCTGAGGAAGGCTTTCGGGTGGCCTCAAAGAACTCGGGAACCGTCTGCCTGACATACGCCGATCGGGATGCCCTGGTCCCGCTGTTTGAGGCGCTGTCATGGCGCAGCGCGACTTATCTCACACTCTACCTGGACCCGGTGGTCGGCGGCGGCTACATGAATCTGATGGCTCTCGCTACGCAACTGGCGGCTAAGAGAGGCGTGATCCAAGGCATGACGGTCCTCCTCAATGACACCAACGGACTAGGGCGTCTGGGGCCATCCCAGCTGGGAATTGCGTCCGCCGTCGACCTCGTCCGCTTCTCTCAGATCCTCTCCGCCCGGATTCTGGTCAGCGGATCATTCTATCGGGCCTTCGGCCTGCCGGGCGGTTATCTGGCCGGAGACCCTACGATCATTGAAGAGTTGCGCTATACCAGTCGCTGCTACATGTTCACCACGTCTCCCCAACCGTTCGTGATGGCCATGGTCAAGGAGGCTCTGCAGGGCCGGTTGAGCGCGGCCCCAGTTGAAGAGAGGCACACGATGGCCATGGCCACCAAATCCAGACCGGGAAACGTGCTCAGTATGCTGCGTCGCACAGTTCGCCGGTTGCCACAAGAATGGGCGCCGTTGCTCGCGCTTGTTCTTGTGTTTCTTCATGTTCTCTTCAAGATGGTGTAAGCGTCAGCCAGACGCTCAAATGAGAGTAGGCATCGCCCAAACCCGTGGGTTGGGTTCGGTCTTCGTCAGCAGATTGGCATGGACGGGTTGTTATCTGTATTGGGCAGCTCTACATCCTGGTTAGCCTCCCTTTCGAGATCTTCTCAGCCTGGATAAACTTAGCAATATCTCGGAAGCACGGAGAGGATGGCTTCTTGACCAAGCAAGTTTTACCATTTTGCAGAACAGGGGCTCCATGCATTACGTGGTATTCGTCTGCGTTGGAAATCATGACGAAGTTTACTTCGGAGGAAGCGCAGAGTTGCTCTGCATGGATCGTGATATGAGAGACAAGGCAAGTGATGCAAGACAATGGGCAAAGATACTTTCAAAGATGAGTCTGGTGGTCCAGATTTGGCGCCAAGAAGGGATTGAAACTATGAAGAATTCATGAACTTGGACACTGGGGTTGGCACCGATAGATTATGGCGATCTTGCCGAGTGTGGAGAACGGAAACCGAAATCCATGCCCACCCGCAAGTCGATTCCCGGCAACTCTATTTAGCTATGAAAATAGAAACGTGAGATTTACTAACTCGTCTATCTTCCTTCAAATCAGACTCGCTTCTCTATCTTCGTGACGCGATGATCACCAACAAGCTGGCCATTGGCAGTTTGTCCCTAGGCCAACACCCTTCTCATTCACTGGATCATAAAATCCACGTTGCAGCCCAACACGGATATGCTGGGATCGAGATAGTCTTTTCCGACTTGGAGAGATACTCTCAGTCAAATAAACTATCTGTCTTGGCAGGTGCTCAGGCAATAAAAGCGATATGTGACGAACGTGACCTGGCCATTCTTTCGTTAGCTCCCTTCGAAAATTACGAGGGAGACCGGTCACCGTTGGTTGACAGGCTGCAGAAGGCTATGCGATGGATCGAAGTCGCTAGAATGCTACATGCGCCTTATTTGCAAGTTCCTGCCCATTACGGTACCGATGCCGTGGGCGATGAAAGTGTGATTATATCCGAATTGCGACAACTATCCAGTCTGGGGAGCGCCAAGCAACCCCTTGTCTCGATTGCATATGAGCCCATGTCTTGGTCAACCCATCATTCAACATGGGAATCTTCGTTGGAGCTAGTTCATGCAGTCGACCGGCCAAACTTCGGGTTGTGCCTCGATACTTTTCACTTGATCACGAAAGTGTGGGCCGACCCCTTTGCCCTATCGGGCAAGTATCCAGACGCGGACAAGATTCTGGATGACTCGGTACGTCGGTTCGTGCGTGACTGTCCGCTCGACAAAATCTTTTTTATTCAATTGTCCGACGGCGAGAGGTTTGATCCTCCTTTCTCAACGGACCACCCATGGTATGTGGAAGGCGAAGCACCGCAATTTACCTGGTCCAAGCATGCACGCCCATTTCCTTTCGAGGCTCATCTGGGTGCATATATGCCAGTTGCTGAAGTGGCGAGAGCATGGATTGTCGAAAAAGGCTATACTGGCTGGGTGTCCTTGGAGATTTTTGATCGACGAATGCGCGACAAGACCAGCCAACCAGAAGACGCCGCTACCCGGGGTATGGATTCACGGAGGAAACTCAAAACAGAACTCGATTCTAATGAGTCGAAGCTTTAGATGGTGGATGCAGAGGATTTGAGCGGAGATGGGAACTGCCCACTGATCCCACCTGGGGCTAGGCATTCTAAAAAGACAATTTATGAAAGACTTACAATCCCGAAAAATGACATATCTTCAATCACTAGAAGTAGTTGATGATAGAAACAAGTAATTTGTTTTACTCCACAAGACTACTTACACATTTTGTTGACTAGGGCCTCCCTCTACTACATCTTCAAGATATTTTGTCAGCCCCGTTTTTAGACGGAATAAAATGCCATTCTATCTCGAAGTATTGTATGACATATCTCTTCGGGAAAGTGATTGGGCTGTCATTGTGCGATCTCGTTTGCTCTGTTTAGCGCCGTCTTTGGGCATTCATAACTGAGAAGCTCAGGTAATCGCTGCAATAAACGTCCAAAGACTTAATCCTTTTCATCCTGAAGGAGGAACAGCGCCCATGCTAGCAGCCAACAGCCAGTCAAAATCCTCAGAGTCAGAATCAATTTGATCATTATTATTTTCGTGCAATCTTTGCGCATCGTCCCCTTCGGCAGATGTATTGGCTTCCATGGAGCCAGATCCAAGCGCAGTGCGAGATCTCTTAGGTTTGGGGGAACGTGCTTGAGTCCTGATGTGGGCTTCTGACACAGCTCGTTTTGTTGAGCGGTAGGGACGGACTCTGCTATCCCACACCCTCTGCATGTGGAGCAAAAAGGTCTGTGCTCGCTTTGCGCTCTCCCATGAGAATCCAAATTCTTCCAGCGCTCGAAAGCATACGTTGAGATGAGCAACTATTTTGTGTTCATGGTTGAAGCGGCGATCGAGAACATTCGCAAAAATAAGCATCAGTGCCGCAGAACAGGTAATCGCAACTGCTTGGATGTTCACGCGACGAAAAGTGTACCGCAATTCATAGAGATGGAGCAGCTTGGCAATTGCGGTGGCAGACTCAACGCACATTTTGCGAGCATGGGTATGGCCGGGGCCTTGAGCGGGCTGAGGTTGAATCGAACGTTTGGACATCCAGGGCCGATGTGCATGGATGATAACTTGATAGTAGTGCATGCTAGATTACACATGTTAGTTTGGATCGAAAAGGCAACAGGACAGGTATCGTACTGCAATAATAGGATATGAGGCAAATAGGGGGTCGTTGAATTGTCAAGGTCAACCTGAAGAGGCGCGGGAAGATTGGCCTTCCAACCAAGAAGTCTCTCGGTAGTTTCCGCGTTGAGCTGTTGGAGTTCGTGTTTGGAGATCTTGGAGGACCCGTATCTGCAAGTCGTGATTAGCAGTAGTACCTGGATCACCTGCAAGTATACCTACAGTACATGACCCAGCGGCGTCATTATTTCGCAGAGTAATATGCGATACCGACTCAAAGCTGCGACTGGATTGACAATGGGCGTGTCAGAGAGATAGGAAACGGGGTATGGGAGCCCGTAAGGGGTCCATCGTTGAGCTTGGTCCCAGGTGGAATCTCGACCAGGCTTGTCGATGGTGACATCTTCCATATTGATTCGAAATGGTCGCCCAAGTAAATATCCCCAGTGCCTAGTGAATCTCCACTGTCAGTAAGTTATCGGCGACTTGGAATTCTGTTTCACGAACTGATCTAACGTATAAGCTCCCCAAAAGACCATGCGCCGCAGTTCAGCCTCAGCTGCGCTGATTGATCCGTCCGCTACGCAGGAAGACATGTCAAGATGTAGTCCGAGATCAAAAGCCAGCCGCATAGCCATTCCTAATAGTAATTTATTAGCGCTGTTGATCATCTATGGTGATGGTAAGTGTACGTCTCACCACTATAAAGCCAGCCTCTAGCGTCGCGCTTACAACCTATGTCATGTCCACTCAAAACTACCATGGCTTGAACGGTTGCCAAGCATGGTGAGTCAAGCTCAATGTCAAGTAGTATCTTTGCCCGATCTGCGAAGAAATCCGACACGGATCTAGGATAAGTGACGAAATTAGGGTGATAGCGAGGCTCAAATGCAGCAACGAGACAGCACCTGCACAGGTAAGCAATTAGCACGTCGACATCAGACATAAAGTAGATTGACATTTATTGGGCAGACTAACATTGCATTTGTCAAGGCCTCGGAATAATAAGGGGTTTCTTCCATGTGCTCTTGCCACTGTTGCTTTGCCATCTCGTACATCGTCCTCTCGACCACATCGAAGGATGGGTTATGCCAGGTGAAGTACAAGCTGACCAGATGCTCCTCTAGGTCATCTGGAATACTTTTACCAATACCCATACGATATAGGTAGTCCTGTCCATCTTTTCGCACGTTGCGATGGATGGTTAGGTTGTCAGGAGTGGGCATCCGCAGCAAATTAAAGTGAGATGTTGGGCCATAATATCGCACTTGTCCATCGGACCCGATTTGTAGATTCCCCATTCTGTCTGACAGCCGATGCACAATATCTTCCATGTCCTCGCTGCCATTAGAATCTTCCTTCAGGTCATCCCTACTTTGCACACCGTCACTTGTTTCAGACTCGCGAACAGAAGATTCTGGATTGGATGTGGCACTTGACTGTCGTTGGTGATGTATAATCGGCTGGCCGAGATCAGGTAAATCGTCTGAAGAAGGGTCATTTGAAACCAATTCTTGGTGAAATTCCGGGAGGCGTTCAAGATCAACAATTTCCTTTTCGTACAGAGGCGGCAAAGGATTGTCAGGAAGTGCAGGAAGAGACAGGGCTGCCTGGGGGGCTATTGTGTGGAGTTCCCCATAGCCATCAAACATCGGAGGTTGCGCCAGCAAATCCATGTTTGAGCTCAACTCGCTGATGTCGATTTCAGGGCCCACGCCTTCGGTTTCCTTGAGCAGGAGTTGCGTATTCCCCGAAAGGGACGAGTGCGATAAGTGCCTGTCTTTTGTCTCAATTTTATCCAAGGCCATTTTGATATGACCAAGCCCGAGAGTGTCTAAAGCCTTTTTTAATGCGACTTCATTCTCATTAAACATGGGTGGTGGAGACAGTCCCTGGTCAATGAGGTATTGAAATAGCTCATCAAGTCGGTCCACGAGGAGGTCGACGACAAATCGAAGGGAAATTCTAGTCCAGGCTTAGCAACCAGTTGATTCCATGTTTCGAGCGAGGGTATGTTGTATTGCTCGGCGCTTAGACAAGCGATATAATGAAACAGACATTGCAAGGAAACTGACTTTCGTTTGTCTGATTCAACTCGGTATTTACATTCCTTCATTTTGTTTTGACAGCTTGAGCAAGATGGCTGCGCTCCATCGCACTGTTTCAGAGGCATCAGTTGAGGCTCCTAGCGATATTTTTGTGGAGAGAATCATTGGTAGTGTAACGGAAATTGGTTTCCGACCTTCACTTTGCTTTCCCGGCATGCATCACAGGCGGTAGTGACATATTTTCGTTTTGTTTCCTTTGTCGGTGGAGGCATAGCTGAGGAAATGTGCAGTACTACTCCTTCATGGAATAGACAGGAGCATTAAGGAGGATGAGAGTTGATGAAGTCTTGGAGAGAGCTCGTGAACTGCCAAAGGTGAATCTCACATTGACCCACGCAGAGGTTTGATCTCAACCAATGGTAAATCCGCTCGACACCGACCCTCGGAAAACCCCCAGGATGGCCGAACAAGTCCTAATTAGCACAGGTCCAAAATGAAAAGGAAAGTTGGAAAGTCAGTGATTGTCGAATTCGAATATGTGGGCCTTCACCCTGAGGCGGTTACTCGATTTCTATTCTTAATGGTTAGCAATCTTTGGAGGGCCAATCTGGCTAATCATTCCTGATCTGGCAGTCTTTAACTCTAAGAAGACACCGAAACCCTGAGCTCAGCTAGGTTCAACTGGGACTTTCCCATTAGTTTGCTTACGCGCAAGCATATCTTGCTCGGGATACACCCATATCTTTTAGCAAGTATGTAGAAGAATATAGGTGTACCCCACACCCGGTACGCCTCAACCCAGTCGGCTGATTTCAACGGTATTCTCAGTCTATACCGTCATTTCCCAGTTCAACCCAATCTATTTCCTTAGCTCCAAGATGAGAGCGACCACATAGTATCGGTGGAGCCGGATGGTGTGGGTTCTGGGGTTGTTGATTCATGACCAAGTACTCTGTTTATCATTATTCTCTTGTATAAAATCAAGTATGATATATGATCGGAAAGACTAAACATACTCGGGGACCCGCTGACATTGATGATGAAGGACAAGATTTTTCAGGAAGCCGGTCCACCTCGGGCTAGCCTAACACGCGTTTCGGCATCATCCCCCCACATTCGGACAAACCCCCTTTCAACAATCGCAGCGCAACCTCAGATCTAACGTATATGTATAAGCATGATTGGCCCAAGCCATTCAAGCAGGGTTTAATCAAGTCGCTTTGGAAGGCAAGACTTTTGATAAAAACAAGCAAGATGTTTGAGTTTGACGTTTACATACCATATTACCTGACATCCAAAATTACTTCCAGCTGCACGCCCGAGGTCGGTGGATTGGCATATTCTGGTCGTCTCGAGGAAGTAGTAGACTATTATCATTAGATGCTTGTTAATGAGGTATAAGTCAAGTTCATCCCATATCAATGTATTACTTTATGAGTATCGCCTGGTCCATGGATGAGAAGGTTGTCTAAGCTAAATGCAAAGGACACTCCAGAAGATGTATCGCGATGCAAGGGGATTATTATTTATTTCCTATTATTGTAAGCAATAGCTACGTTTCTCTGGTAAACCGAACACCATATTGGATTGGCTGACCCAACGGAGCAAGTACAAATTGTATAATGTCAAGATTTATTTCCGTAACTAAAACTAAACTCAGCACTATGAGGCTTTGAAGTCGTCGAAAAAGAATATGGTGGTGATAGTCTGGTGGTCAAGTAATGGACGGTATGTAGGACATGAATTATGCTAGAGATGGAGATAAAGTCTTTCGAAAATCATCCAGTGCGACCAATAATTACGCACAGGTTCTGATGTACTGGCAGCAGGATGGATGACGATGGTGTTGTGGCAGATGGACGACTACTATCATAATATTGGGTTTCTACTCGCCGACCTCACGATCGTCATCCCAGTTGATGAACTGTACCACCTTCCACTTCATTGAAGCAACCCTCATTTGCTTACCCCAAATGTACATAGGAATCGAAAACAGAAGGCACCCACCCGAAATGGCAGCCATCTCACCATAAGCCAGTGCATAGCCTCTTTCGACCCAGACATTGGTATAGAAGGAGAGCAGGTAACCAAAGCAAGCTATTATTCAAGTGTTAACATTTAGCTGCCGAGGTGATTAAACCTATCGATCGCCGACTTACATTTGAAGGCAAGCTGGGTAACAGTAACCTCACCCGCAATGGGGCGGTAAGCATCGATGCAATAGGTGAAAGAGACATTAGTTCCCTGGACGACAGCAAAGGCATCTAGATTGCCCCCAGTTAGTGAGTTTATGATGAATGAGGGCCTCGGGGAAGACTGACTGAAGAACAATCCCAGGGTTGGAACTATCCAGTGCAGTTTGTTCTGAATGCCAACACCGTAGAGAACAAGAGATAGAGGTGATGCTATAATGGTGAGCACGATAGCGGGAAGACGCATCTCTGGCTCACGAATACCGCCATTTCGCTTGGTAAAATAGTCGGCAACCCAATCAGAGAATGGGCCACCGAGCACAATTCCAAAGGCACATCCGAGGAGATTCCCAATAAAGCACAGCCCAATTTGCCACGGCTCCATGCCATAGGTTGCATTAAAGGAGCTGCCAATGTTGGAGGAAATGGCTACTAAGAAGCCAATGGTGACGGACATGACAATGGTTGCCCAGAAGACGGGAGGCAAGATGATCAGACCAAGCGGGCGGACCATCATCCTCCACAAAGGCTCCTCAGTATATTTGCGTCCATTCCACGGCTTCAGATCTTGCAAGTAAGATCGTTTTGGCGGAATAGGGGGCATATGGATCTCATTATGCTCTGTTTGACCGCCAGTAGTCTTTGCTGCCTCGTCGGGTCTGACAACGAGAGGATTGTTGTACCTCTCATATGCGGTCTCGGGAAAAGAAAATATGACGACCAGAAGAGTGGCCCCAACTAATGCAGCGCCAACCCAATAAATTGTTCGCCAGGTGTAGTTGATAACAATCAGACCAGAAATCACAGATCCAAATGCCACACCAGCGGACAGAGCAGCGTTATAAGCGGCCATAAACAACCCACGCTCGTGAAGGTAAAAGATATCGGTAATGGTCAGTGGTGCAAGACATTCACCGGCGCCTCCGGCGAAGCCTAGGAAAAGTCGTGTTACAATCTCCGCTCCGTAGGTTTTAGACAGGCCAGAGCCAATGATCATGAAGAAATAGATCAAAAAGCTTGCAATGTATACCGGCCGACGCCCGTACTTCAACATGACCGGAACCCAGAAGAGGTTACCAACACCCTGCGCCAGAGCACTGTTATTAAAGAAAAAGGCAGCGCGCGCCGGGGTTGTATTGAACGACTGGGCCACACTCAACATGGCTACCGTGGGACCTGCAGCCATGAAATTGCACATAATCATGGCAAAGGCGACAAGGACAGCGATTGAGATCTTGTACCATTTGCTCCTAACAATTGCCCCACGGTCAGCAAGTAGATTCCGGGGGCCTCCGCCCTGTCAATGCGAACATACCATTTCAGCGGGTCATTGGGGTCCAGGGACGGTGAGGGAATGAGAATGATCTCATTCGTGTTGGCATCACGAAGCCGGACGTGTCCTAATGTATGATAATGTTCTGCATCGTAGAAGTGCTCATGGTGAGCGGCAGTTCCTTCCTCCACAATCGCCGCTGTTTTCGCCGATGACTCGGCCATTTTCGTTTATTTTGACCCCGTGGAAGCGTGGAGAGTCGAGACGCAAAAAGGGCCGTTGTGCTTTGGAGCGACTGCCACCTTGGAGCGTCAAACAACTGATGTGATGACTTCCGTCATATAAAGTCTAGAACTTGGCATTCTGAGGGTCCGCCGCAGCTGGGCGAGATGGTGGGGGGATGTGGAGGCGTGGAGCCGAGTTGCTACGACACTAGGATTGACTGCCCACCCTCCTTCCTCCACCTCACAAGCCTTCTCCGTACAATTCATAACCGATAGCTGCTACAAACTAGGCTAAACAGAGTATAGACTCCAGTAGTCTGTGTGACGAAGCAATTCCACTCACTTGTCACCATCTCGCCTCTGAGGTGCAGAATACCGTATGCAGTCCGTATGCTATTCAACTTTCAGCCACATTCGAAGATGGCCAATCATTTAGGTTGTTTCCTTTATGCCAGATTATTAGCTGACGTGGCCATCTGGAAGAAACGCCCTAGGGAGGGGTTGGTGGAAACGCTGGCTTCGGGATGAAGAACGGCCCCTCAAGTTGGTGTTGAATAATAACCTTCGTTTCATAGAGCAGAGCCGACTTGGCACCAGAGTTCAAAAGTCAGGGACCCGATGCATAGCTCTCGGGTCCACATTATGGGACACTGACCAATCTCCATGTCCACGAGAACGTCAAGCTATGTAATCCGAACAATCTGGCATCTCAAAGTTTGAAGCCCCCAAAGCTTTTCAATGGGAGATTTTGGATATTGTCTTTGGGGCTGGCTAAAATACTAATAATTTGGGCAAAAAGATATTCTGAAAGATATTCCCAAAGAGACAGTCAAATCCTGGAGAGTTCCAGGTCATTTGCTCCAAACTTTCGGGGTGCCACTGGACCCGCATAAATGATAATCTTGTACAGGCCGCAGTTGCTTGCTGTAGCAAAGGCTGACTGCAGTGCTCTCTCTCTATCTCTCCTTCCCCCCTCCCGTAGTCAGAGAGTTCTTGAAAGCTCATACCTAACCAGCGGTGAGCGCAAGCCCCTTCCCCGCACCATAGATGTTGGATGAGATGAGGGCGCGCCTTCCAATCAGCCACTGACATGGTCTACATCGGGAAACCACTCAAATACCCCTCTATGCGAGGGCGGAGAAATAACAGTATGATGGCTGGACCCAACAAGCTTATTGGTGCGTGGTAGTGCCCCGACGCATTATGCGGGAGACTGGGACAGCGCTCCCACACCGCCGATTAACTCTCATCTTATCTTGCATCGGGATGGGGAGATTACATAAGGGGCCATTCGCCAACCTTCCTGTCGGTATACCACCTCAAATCATAATTTATTCATGAGGGCGAAGCTCCCTGTGAGTGATATCGTTGCCACGCCAGGACGGAACGGTCCTCACGACGAGGAACACAATGTTAAAGGGGGAAAGAACTAGATGGAACAGGGGCATCTGAGCGCGCGGAGGTGGAAGTTTTGAGGTTTGTCGGAAACCCTAGAGGTCTCCTCGTGGCCTCACTCATGTTTTCCCAACTAGAAACGGCTTGGAGCAGCGACGCATTCAAATAATTGCACTTGCTGGGAAATTGGGCCCGCTCGTTCCTCTCAGTGGAGGTGTTATTCGACCTGCAGCGTGCAAGGAACATCACATACCAGTACTTGATTTCACTTCCAGCAGAGATTTCTGCTGTCTCAGTTATTATGCAGTTTGGGATTACGGTGAACGATGCCATCTGGGTGACAGTTTCCAGCGCTGTTCTTTTCGCACCCAACGTCTCGTCCGTATCTACGGTGAAATGGAAATCTGACAATTCTGGAGATCGGTTGACTTGTGGGTGTGAATATAATCGTACATATCAACTTCGATTTGACCTTCCCATGCTGCACTGTGTTAATATTTTCTAGGGCCTCATAAACACAGCCGCGGGTGTCTTAAACCATGAATCCATGGGGTTTGAATATTGGCATGACCCGGGCCCCTTTGTCCAGGATCTTGGTGTTCCAGGGTCATTAGCCCGCTCTATGGTGCTGGCCAATTTTCTCCAACGCAGTCGACTGAAACTACTCCATGGCCGCTGCGGAGACATACGCCCCTCAAAAGAAACATTCCAGGGCAGCTAAAAGGGTCATTGCTCGCTTTGTTTGATAGTATGTGACCTGCTCATATACGTCCTGGAGCAAGATCTATGACGCAGTCATTTTCCGTTTTTACGCTATCTTCGTTGAGTCCCTCGCATCATCAATGTTTGTGCTGACAAGCGCATGGAGCTCGGGAACTCCACGTACGTGATCCTTCTCACTGTCAACGTTTATTTGTGGTCTGACAATATGTAGCTCTTCTAAGTGGATCTAGAATCCTATATGGACTTGCTCGAACTTCCTTTCGCGTGCGAATTGCTGGGTTGTGCTATACCAGGGCGTTCTCGCAATCGGGGCGTGGACGACCCTTAGCTACGTGTCTTTAGTGCAACCGCCGCGACCGTATTTACGGGGTTACAAGATCTTGTAGCGTGTGCCCAAGCGTGAACCCTCTGCCCGCTCGGTATTGCTCCAGAAGCGGCCGCGTGCCCGGCAACAATTCCTGGAGAGTTGCCCCTACAGACTAGCCAATAGCTCATCATCATCCAAGTGCCGCGCCGCCGTCGTGGGGCAGGTTTCGCCATTTACACCTTTGAAGGCGGCTATGGCTCGTCTTCCCAGGCCGGAGGAGCGCATGATTGACGGGTTCGGGTTGAGCCGTGTCCACTCAGTCAAGCCATTTCCGAGTGTCGGCATCCGGGAGTCGCGGGGAGTGGAGCCATCTCTAGCCCCTGCTACTTCGCACGCTCAAGGGCGCTGCTGAAGAGGTCGGCCAAGAAGCTAAACAGCCAAGGGGGTAAATACTCCGGAGGCGCTTCGGAATGCGGTCATTCTGTTTCTTGGGAGAACACCTTCGCGGGGGAGGCTGCTGTTCGATACCGGCGGATTATTTCTTGATAGTTCGAGAGATCTCCGCTTTGGTAAAGCTGGTTAGTCTGCGTTATCAACTTGAAGCAGGCATCGCCGCCCCACTTTCACCCCACCAACCGATCAACAGCCTCGGCGACTATGAGGTCGATCAGTTCACCAGCCCATTGCCTAGGTGATAATCTTGCCGAAACCAGGATGGGCTGAGGAAATGCGAGACTATGGGGCCCTGCACGCGTCAGCGAGTGAGACACTTATCACTGACGACCAGCCCGTCCAGTCCAGGTCTTCCAAGTGACGATAAGTGGACGATCATCTGGGCGCTAAGCATTCCGTGGTGGTTAGCTGCCGCACAATCTCCGTCATATTCTTGCTTTAGCATCTCCATCATCGGGACTAACTAGGCACGTGTACAATTCATGCGCTCTGCTTTGCGAGTGGCGGAAGATGGCATGTCTTGCCGACATGGCCAGATCTGGCCAGATCAGCTCGTATACAGCCAGCCCAATGCTCGCGGGCTTAAATCAGAGCTGAATTACCCCAGCTTCTCGCTGGACTTGACTTTCTCACTTTCAGACCACTTCATCCTACCTACCGAATCTTCAGAATGACCATCCCGCACTACGGTGTCTGGGCCTGCCAGCCCACCCGCTATACCGCCCAGACGGCGAAGCAGGATCCCAAGTCCCCACATATCACCCTCTACTTCACCGATGACTCCTCCTCCAGCAAAAATCTCTCGGCTGCCGTCAATGTCAAGTCAACGGACAAGGATACCCGTCTGGTCTTTTGGCTAGACCGCAACTTCAGCCACCCGATCACCGAGGAGCTGTCGACGCTCGAGCAAGGCTTCCACCTTGCCCAATCTAACAACTCGGGCAGCTCAACCCGTGAGAGTGACGCTGACGCTCAGAGCCAGAGCCAGCATCACAGCCGTCACCGTCAGATTCGTCGAGAGGATTCTACCCTGCAGGGTCTGGACTTTATCCGTACGCAGGATCTGGTCGATATCGAATCCGGACAGGTCCTCCCGCACGATATTCCCGGCCCCAACAATGACATCCTGGACAGACTCGACCCCATTCTGACCGATGCCATCAACCAGAAGGCGACCGCTTATATCTTCGGATCCTCCTATGGCTCGGGTATCCACGACATTCACATGAACCAGGGCAGTCTGCCCAGTTTTGACAATGGCATTTACGAGGATGGCGCGCTGCTGTTCAAATTCGATGACGGACACTGGGAGGCTGTCTTCCTGGCATTTGCCTCGCAGAAGCTCCCCACCGATGCCCAGGGTGAGGCAGAGTCAAACAGCAAGTCTCTGGCGGATATTCTGGGACAGTAGATAGCAGCTACGAAAATTCTGAAGCAATAATTGAAATTTGAAGCTTTGATACTTTTGCAGTGGTGTGACACCGGCTTGGCCCGTAGCAACGCAAAATACGACGCTTTGCTCAATTACGCGAGCCCTGGGTATCGTTGATCTTTTCTTATGTCGCGGCCAGTGATTGTGATAGGCAACATCGTGAGGCGGCGGGGCTTGAAAGTAGAACACTTTTTTGAAAAAAAAAAATGAAAAAAAAGGTATATTGGCAGAGAAGCTCCGTGAATAGGAACAATCAGATGGTTGTGAGACCTATACTTAGCCCCGCTCATTGAGATCCTTTTGATGTGCCTGTCTGGTCAAATGGAAGCCAGGCATGTCAATGTGTCCGAGACTGAATACTTGGGTGCAGTACGTGCTGGACGTGCTTGACCGTGCTTGACCGTGCTTGGACTTTCTCTGTTTTCACAGATTGTTTGGACTATTGGTTATTTTTAGGCATTGTGGTCATTATGTGATGGAAGTAATTTCGAGACACTTGCCTTGTTATGAATTGTATAATGCAACCTGTTGGGAAACTGGTAGCACTGCTTAATCTGAACCATGAGTGGCACCAGAATTCTGGGCGTACAACTTATATGAGTCAATCATAATTCCACAATCCTCTCTTGGCATTCAACTAGTTGTTTGTCTCTTATCTTACTAAGACACCAATGAAAATAATCACCACCAACTCATATATTTTCCCCGCTATGATCGCATCTGCAGATTGCGGGGAGATCACGTGGCTATCAGCGGTTACCGTCGGCGCGGAGAGACCCCATAGATAAACCCCACGCATTTATCTACTGCGATACCCCTCGAATGCGACTCCCAGGTCATCTCCTTTCCTCTCACTATTCCCGTGAGGTATTTCAGCATGAGCATCTTGCGTGCTGGGGGTAGCATTCCCCGCAGCCTGCGGCCCTGCCGACCCCAGCGTCTTCTCCGCACTGGCTTCCCCATACCGCCCGTTGCGAGCCGCGCCTTTCACCCCGGGCCTTCGCTGTGGGGGATTAAGTCGCAGATTCTGAAGGATGTTGGTGAAGGTAAGTTTCCGGATCTCGATTGTGGCTTTTCTTCGATTCTGTGAGGTGAATTGGTTGCTCATGATGGGCAGGTATCACCGAAGTCCAAATTATACAATGGTATGTGGAGGAAGGGGCACATATTGAGGAGTGGAAGCCGCTCTGCCAGTATCAATCTGATAAAGCGGTTGACGATGTTGGTCTCTCCTAGTGCCCTTGGCTGGTCTTCTGGGTATGAAAATGCTGACACGGGCTCAGATCACATCCCGATACGAAGGTGTTATTAAGAAGCTACACTTTGAGGCAGATGACACGGTCCCTACGGGGAGAGTAAGTCACCATAATCTTCTATTGCCTTGGTCTTTTGCTATGCACTGCTGACTATGCCTCCTAGGCTCTCTGTGATATCGAAGTCGATGACGGGAAATACCCAGACGACAACTCTCCCCACGAGCCAACGCCCGAGCCAGACCTGGCTGCGACAGCCCCAGGGTCTGAGGTCGTAGCTGCAGTTCAAGCCGCCGAATCATCTCAAATTGAGCCTTCGGTACCAGAAGAATCCATCGAGATACCCACGTCGAAACATGCATCCCTTGCAACCCCCGCCGTACGAGGGCTGCTCAAGACTCATAATGTGAATATTTACGAGGTCAGCGGCACCGGCAAGGAAGGACGAGTCCTTAAAGAAGACGTCCTCAAGTTCGTGGAGACCAGAGGCTCTCCCGTAGCATCCATTTTGGCTCCTGATGTATCACCTATCACTCTCGACACTCGGCAGGCAGAGTCCGTGGTGAATCTCACCCCCGTCCAATCCGCCATGTTCAAGACCATGACCAAATCCCTCAATACCCCCCACTTACTCTACGCCGACGAATTGAAAGTCAACGATATCACCGCCATCCGGAAGAAACTTGTCAACGACACTCGTGATCCGAAGAAGATCACCTTCCTGCCTTTCGTTATCAAAGCTGTGTCCCTCGCCCTCGACCAATACCCCATCCTCAACGCGCGCGTCGACACCAGTGACCCCAGCAAACCGACCCTCATCATGCGTGAAAAGCACAACATTGGCATCGCCATGGATACGCCGAAGGGCCTCATCGTCCCCAACATCAAAGATGTGGCCAGCCGGTCCATCCTCGACATTGCCGCCGAGATCTCGCGGCTCAGCGCCCTCGGCAAGGACGGCAAGCTGGGCCCCGCCGATCTCAGCGGAACGACCATCACCGTCTCGAACATCGGGAACATTGGGGGCACGTACGTGGCGCCGGTGATTGTGCCGACAGAGGTAGCTATTCTGGGCATTGGGCGGGCCAGGACGGTCCCCATCTTCGATGAGGCGGGTCAGGTTGCTCGTGGGGAGATGGTGAACTTTAGCTGGAGTGCGGATCATCGGGTTATAGATGGAGCTACGATGGCACGCATGGGGAACCGAGTCCGCGAGTTGATTGAGGCGCCTGAGTTGATGCTTCTGAACTTGAGGTGAATAGAGTCTATAGAGAGAAGGAGAAGTATCAAAGAGACATCGGATGCCAAAGCCATCCCATCAGTCTCGTCATAAACACGGCCGCTTTGGCCGTCATGGAAGATTACATAGGGTTTCCTCCCGCGGAATAGGGTTCGGATTACTCTCGAGCCTCCCCGGGAACTGGAAGTCGACGTCACGTTCAAAGTAGTATACCAAATCAGTGTTTCAGGACCAGAGCTCCCGTCAAATGCATGTTTGAGAATGAAATCAAGTCTATTGGACACATAGACCGTTGCTATGGATGTGCCCTGGTGGTATTGGTGGTATCAAGAGACAAGCACAAGCGCCCACCCAGGGTGGTACGATCACGCCACAGACCCAATGCGAGCCAGATGAAAAGAAGAGAGAGAAAACGCCAATCGCACAAAAGCATAGCCCCAAAATTGTAAATCAACCGTTCCAGTCCCTCTGGGCGGGCCTATTCCAGAGATCACCAAACGCCAAGGACGCCAGATAAAGAAGACGTACTGCCTCGTATGCAAAACTCACGAGTCTATCTGCGCGATCGGAATTCCTTCACAGATATTCCGAGAGCTTCTTCGTCACCGCATCAATCACCTCCTGCTGCACTTGCTCGTGTGAGCCTTCGACATTGATGGTAATGACATCCCACTCGCCCTTTGGCTCTTCCAGCGCCTGGAGCTGGGAGCGGACCATTTCGCTCTTCATGTAGTGGGCCTGACGCTGGGTGACGCGCTGCATCAGCACCTCCTCGCTGAGCTTCAGGTAGACGAAGTGGATCTGGACGGAGGGCGAGCCGTAGGTGGCCACGCGCATGACGTCGCGGTACTTCTGCTTCAGGGCAGAGCAGGCGACGACGACACCGGCAGGCGGGCGGAAATCGTTGGCCTCGGAGGGGGAGAGGGCGTCGATGGCGGCTTTTCGCAGGGAGATGAGCCAGTCCCAGCGGTCTTCGTCGGTGAGGGGAATGCCGTTGCCCATTTTGGCTTTGTTGGATGCGGAGTGGTACTGTACCGATTGGCGCGTTAGTTCGGTGGGTTTGGGTCTCGGGTTCTGCGGGGTTGTTTTCGTCCAGGGTGGTCAACATACATCATCGCCTTCTAGAAAGGGTAACCCCAGCTCCTTGCGCAGTCCATTGCCCACGGTGCTCTTTCCACTACCGGCGGGGCCTGTGACGACCCAAATATGCTGGACGTGCGCCGGTTTGGGGCGCTTCTCATGGACCAGGGTGGACGGGTTCGAGGAGGAGCCGGGATTGGACTCGAGATCAGGCATGATGTGGGCCGTGCTCACAGACACGGACGGCGGATCTACGGCAGATGTGTGCAGAGGCTGAGGCCGTTCCCCGGCGGAGAGCATGATGCTGAAGGCACCAAGAATGCGATATGGCTTTCGCGTAGCTAAGTCAACGGGGAATTTGCCGTTCCGGGGAAATTGGCCGGGGCAGGATGACGATATGACGCGGTGATACGCGGAATGGGGTGGGCGCTGATTCCGGAGAGATTGGTTCTATAGAAGAGGTCCTCAATAAGCCCGAGACGAGTCCGACGAGCGGTCTTTCTTTGACGAGCCTGGATTGCGCGCGAGGGCCAGGGAGGAAAAAATGAAGTCGCGCGACAGCCGGCGAGAATGGCCTGCGGTTTTAACTATGACGGTGGGTCGGGGGAAGAAGAAGAAACCAGAAGCCGAGTGGGGGACTGCAGGCGGGCCGGCGGGTGAGTCCGTTCATTGGCTGTGCTGCAGGGCCCTCATTACCCGAGTGGAGGAGTGGGAATGCGCAGTGTGGGATGAAGTCTCCAGCCTGTCGGGCGATTGATCGACCAGCGCCGGCCACGATCCCACACCGGTCTGTTCTTGGAGATCAACTTTTTCGAGCTGGCTCAGGGGGATCTCGCAGCCCTGGCTGGCGGCGACTCGGCTGTGTCCGGTGTTCGGAGTGTCCGGCATGATGTCACTGGGGGAGCGTAAGAGGCGTGTAATGGCCAGTACGCAACCCCCACGCTAGTGGAACGCCGCTGCTTTAGGTGCGAAGAACATGGCGGCTCCATTTCAGTAGACGCCAGACTGCTGGTCACTTGGACGTGCTGCATAATGACTTCAGCAATACGGCAAAAGGTCCACCAGGTGATGGACAGATGGACAGAACCCATTCCCAGACCTTTCCCAAGAGACAAGGCTGACCCGACCGGAACCGGTGGTATACTTCCCCGGCTGCATCCTACACGTCTCTCCCCGTGTATGGACATAGCCGGGAGATGTGCTCCCCTGCGGCTGCCATCCTTAACAGAATACGAGTTAGTTGGGAAACGAACTGGCTGCGGGTAATCCGACTGGACACTGCAACAGGGAGAACTGCACTCCAATCACACCGACTCGGGTTCGGGCCCGGCGGTGCCTGGTTCGCGCGTGATCGATTTCCCGCGAGGCCAACCCATGTCAAGTGATCGTTCACCAGGCTGATATCCCATTTGGCGGCGGAAACCCGGGGAACCTGCCGGCAGGGGCGGTTATCTCACCAGGGGGAAGTTGTCCTCGCCGCTGGCCTGACGGGCTGCGGAAGCAGAACCCGGTGCCCCGATAGGCTTCACCTTGCAGAAAGACGGTCCGAAGGCAGTC
This sequence comes from Penicillium canariense, assembly GCF_028826845.1. Taxonomy (NCBI): domain Eukaryota; kingdom Fungi; phylum Ascomycota; class Eurotiomycetes; order Eurotiales; family Aspergillaceae; genus Penicillium; species Penicillium canariense. The sequence continues at coordinate 1,796,487 of NW_026622729.1, forward strand.
CACCTTCGGACTGTGTGGAAGTGAAATGCGCTGGGTTCCCATTGGATCTAATGCCTAGCTGTTTAATTTAGTAACGATCATATGTTTGTGAAAGACCGATTAGCGTCCTGATATTGTTGTCGTAGCTGCCTAATAGCTGAAGTGAACCTCCAGGAAGATCAAGAGAGTGGCGGCGATGCTTGTAAGATCCACACACTGCGGTCCGTGGCACAAAGGGAGCCCCTCCGTCACTTTCAAATCGTGAACCTGTTGACTGACGTCTTGTTGCGTCCTTTTTCGCTGGCGGACAGCTGCCTGCGGGGGGATGGTTACATAAGCAGCAAGGCCACGTTCGGGATCACCGAGTGAGCTCCATTCCGAGCACCTCTCGCGCTACACACGATGGCTTCCCTCTTCTTCTCCGCCCCGGTCGATATCGACGTCGTCCTTGAGGACCCCGATGAGCGCCAGACTGTCGATGTCAAGCTCGACAAGGGCCACCGCGAGCGCGTCCCCGTGTACATGGACGGCGAGTCGGTCAAGGGCGCCGTGACGATTCGACCCAAGGATGGCAAGCGATTGGAGCACACAGGCATCAAGGTGCAATTTATCGGCACGATTGGTACGTGGGCAGCTCCTCGGGGGCCCAGAGGGTAGTGCACCGAGACTAACGGAGCTGGACGTCTAGAGATGTTCTACGACCGAGGCAATCACTACGAGTTCCTATCGCTGGTTCAAGAGCTGGCCGCTCCGGGCGACCTGTTGCACCCGCAGACCTTCCCCTTCAACTTCAAGAACGTCGAGAAGCAATACGAGTCATACAATGGAATCAATGTGAAGCTGCGCTACTTTGTGCGCGCCACCGTCTCGCGACGCATGCCCGACGTCGTCCGCGAGAAGGACCTGTGGGTGTACTCGTATCGTATGCCGCCAGAGACCAACAGCCCGATCAAGATGGACGTCGGAATCGAGGACTGCCTGCATATCGAGTTCGAATACTCCAAATCCAAGTACCACCTCAAGGATGTGATTGTCGGTCGGATCTACTTCTTGCTCGTGCGGCTCAAGATCAAGCACATGGAGCTGTCGATCATTCGGCGGGAGACGACTGGGTCACCTCCAAACCAATATAATGAGAGCGAAACGTTGGTACGCTTTGAGGTATGTGATTAGGCCCATTCGGCTCTCCTGTTGGGAGAAGGATTTGGTGGATTTTAGGTCATGGGAAATGGGCTGACCAAACTTTCTAGATCATGGATGGATCACCTTCGAGAGGTCAGTGGCTCCTGTCTGCCTTATCGTCCAACGTTCCCCATCATGATCGTGGATACGATTTCCCAATGGGGTTGGAAACAACTGTAGCCATCAAGATGCTAACTAGTGACAGGTGAAACCATCCCCATTCGTCTCTTCCTGGGCGGTTTCGACTTGACTCCCACATTCCGCGATGTGAACAAGAAATACTCGACAAGATACTACCTCAGCCTGGTGCTGATTGACGAAGGTGTGTTGTGACTCTCATCGCCAATGCCCCGTCCTTCCCTGCCTCTGTTCGACGGAGAAGATTAGCCACTCGATTGCCAAGGCACATGTCAATGATACGGCCCGTTGGGAACATGGAAAGCCAAGCTGGGTGATATCAATCTTACCAATACCCGTCGGCAATTGATACGAGCCGGCCGGTTCGGCTGGAAATCCCACGCGTTTTGCGCAGTTCCCGACTGTGCCGTCTCGCCCACCCCCACGCTAAACCGGTCTGGGCAATTCGCGCCCCCACTAGAGCAGAGCGACACTACTGTTTTGTGTGAAACTTACTTCATGGAATCTTTCCACTGACGCTTTGCTTTTGGATTAGATGCGCGCCGTTACTTTAAGCAATCCGAGATTGCGCTCTTCCGACAAGCGCCCGAGATTGCCGCGACGCCGCAGATCGCCCAGCAGCAGCAAATCCAGCAACAGGTCCTCCTCCAGCAGCAGCAGGCGATTCTGCCCCCTGGATCCGCGACGGCTGGTCCGGGCCGTGGCACGCCTGCGGCCGCCTCGATGCCGACCGCATGATCTTTCTGTTGAGGTTGATGCCACTGCAACCTGTGTTTCCGGGAGCCGCGACGTGAAGGGGATCTTGAGCTTGTTTCCCTCTTCTATACCCACATCAGTCTTCTTTTCACGTACTCCCTTGCTACTGCCTCTCTACCCCCTTACGCTTCTATCTTCGTGTGCCTACTCATTGGCTCCTCTCACAGTCATGTCACGATATCACTCTGTAGTCTACCATTCTCGTTCTATCATCTTCGCATTCTCAATGGGACAAGCAGTCCGTTCAAAACACTTCAATTCTTGCAAAAAAAAACGGCCTTCTCCGTGACGCCTGTCTATCGGGAAGAAATTAGATACATGGGAAAAAATACATGTCTTAGGCTTAAGATCCTCATGCAAGGGCCAGGGCCTCAAATCATTCATATTGACCGATTTCCTGTAGAACCTTGCCGAGCGCCTGTAGGACCTGTCCGTCATCTCGCTCTTTGCCAGCGACTTGGATTGCCTTGACGACGAGCGGGTACAGCCATTCGAGATGCTTGCGTGGGTGATGCGCAGAGGAATCATCACCTGAGGACCAGACTGTCTGGATGGACGGCGGGTCCGGTACTGCAGCCGGCTCGCTCCGCAGCTGCACCATGTGTAGGAGAAGATGAAGCAGAGCCTTGCGCGCAGGCGTAGGCTGGGGCATCAGACCGCGGAGAGGCTGATCCGCAATATAAGCCTTGAGCGAGAGAGCACAGCGGAGAAGTAGGTAGGGAGAGATCGAGCGAGCCAGGAGCGTCCGAGGGCATTGCTTCGACTCATCGGATCCTGGGCATTCCGCAAGCTCGAAGAGAGTATCCATGAGAGCATACGCTATCTTCGGGCGCAGTGTTGGCGGTGGGTCGAAGGTTCGTCCGGAGCGTATTTTATAGAAGTCCTGTAGAGGAGCCTTCTCGATCGAACTGGGGGGCAGGTCAAAGCGCTGTGGCGGGTAAATGAACGAGGAGTGGAAGAGAGCAACGCCAAAGTCCCGGCGGACAGAATCTGGGATGGCAGATGCACCAAGCGAGGGAAGGACAAGTGTCTTGAGACGGGTAAATGATGCAATGTCGAAAGCCTCGTCGGCCACGATCCGAGCGTTGGGTAGCTGCTGGGTCTGGAACCCGCTAGCAGAGACGATGCCGTGAGTAATAACAACCACGCACTGCCAAAAGCGTTCGATCTCAGACTCGTTGGCGTCATGATATTGTTTTTCGACGTAGGGGACTGCGACTTGGAGAACATTTAAGGACGCAGTGGAGGCTTTCTGCCACAGATAAGGTTCACGATCTTTTCCTTGCCATGTGTATTTTTGCGTGATCAACGCTCCGAACCGATCAAGGACGGAGGCTAGAGCACCACTCGTGAAGATATCCTGCTTGATACCGAAGTCGGCAATGTACCAGCTGATCAGCTCAATGGTGTTTTTCGAGAAGGCGACAAATGCTGGTCTCCTGGAGTCGTGGCCAGGGCTCCACTTAGATAAAGCTGAATCGGACAGATCCGCGAGGCACGAGAGAATTGCAGCCTGAGATGCTTCTTTCTCCACACAAAGGGTTTTGAAATGATCAATAACCAGAGCTTGAAGGGGGGAAGGACGGTCGATATCTGGAGAGTACGGTGGAGATACCGAGTTCCACACAAGCAGACGCAGGTGCTGAAGCACCTTCTCAATATTTTCCGCGCTCAAGTGGTCTTTGTATAGGCGGTAGACCTGCTCGAAGCTTTGCATGTAGGCCAGGGCAGCAGCTTGATTTGGTTGGTCGAGGTCAAGAGTACTTTCATCATTTGCAGGATGACCGTTTGCCCAAAGGTCCCATGCGCATTCTCGCGCCTTTTTACTAAGACCGTTTGGAGATTGCACTCGAACCAGAATGGACGAAAGGCTAGCAAATGTTGCCTCGCTAAACTCCAAAAGACGCATATCAACCAACGCCTGAAGGTACTTGAGAAGGCGGGTCCAGGATTGGTCGAACTTCTCATCGCTCACGATAGCTGCAAAGAAATTCGTGATCAGACTTGAAACACCCTTGATCATCACCACTGTTGTATCCACCCAGGACTTGAAGTCATTTTGAGTAGATTGTTGCTTCTTGGCTTGATGCAAGGTGCGTTCAATATCTTCTACCATCACGAACAAGACCCTATTCAAGCAAAGTCGCCACGCCTTCGGAGAAAGCTGCTGTCCATAGGCGTCGAAGATTCTCAGGAGAGTGTGAATCGCACTATTCCGAATTTCAGGCCTGATGTCCGTGGTGATTCCGACTATACGGAGGAGCAGCAGAAGCCAGAGAGAATTTCTCGAGACAGACCGATTTTCATCGCATGTAAGTCTGCCCAAATCCTCCTCGCTGACAGAAGCATCAACATGGCTCTCAATTGAGAACTCCTCGATCTGTCCTTGAAGGAAATCGGACACGTTCCAGAAGAAGGATGTGGTTGAAAGTGAGATATTGAAGTCCTGTGTTTGGGAGGCAAAACTAGAAAATGAGTTCACCAGGCCAAGCAGACAGGGAGCCGGGAGCAAAGAGAGGAAGTCAGAGGCAACAAGGTGCAAAGACTTGTAGGCAGCGCGGACTAGACGTGGACCACCTGGAAGAGCAGACCTCCTGCGTTCAGTCGGGGTGGCAGGCTGATCACAGGTTTCTGGCTTGGCTAGACCTTGGAATGCCCCGGATATCAGGTCGAATATGAGGCTCCATCCGTCCACAAATGTCTCCGCATATTGCTCGAGAATGTTTTGGAGAATCTCCAGGCTCTGCTCATGAATCTCGATCACAGTGATCGGAAGCGAGTTTGCTGTCACCAGATCAGATGAATAGAGCGTCGCCACCTGATCCTTGAGCGTCTGCAGGTTTCTTGACTGCAACTTGTTCCGAGTCTCATCATCATCGCCTTCCCTTGGCTTCATCGTCAGAAAGACCAATGAATTGAGGAATCCACTAGCTTGCAGTCGGAGGTTGGGACTGACTGCAGGGTTCGCAGATGTGGAAATAAGGCTTCTGGTCAGAACCTGCCATCCCACAAGGTTTTCTTCGACCAGTGATGAAAGTCTCTCAATATTCGCCCTAGCTAGCTCGTTCCCCTTTTCCAGTACGAACTTGAGCTCTTCGTCTTGCATTCTTGATTTACCGACGGTGTGCGACACACGTCGAGCATTTTGATGCATACGCCCAGATTTTCGCGAGGACTGTGGGGAGCGGGGCATTTCAGATACCTCTTGGGCTGGTTCCCGTTGGTTGTCCTGCTGAGTGAAGGCAGAAAGGTTCAACAGAGCAAGCAAAATTTCTTGGAAAGAGGCACTGGGATAGTCGCTGGTGCTTTCGAACATCTTCGCGGAAGCCGTCTGCACTGCAATCACCTCCGTTCCGAGGTTTGCGGTCGGGATATCATTGCCAGAAATCATTGTAGTTTCCCCTGAACCACTAGCTGATTTCACCATTGTGCTGGAGGATATCCCGATCACCAGTCCATTGTATTGTAGTGTCTCAAGCAGGATGGACCAGGCCGGCTGATCCAAAGTTGGCCCCAATGCGATTCCAAGGTTGAGCAAAGCTCGCAGACACAAGAGGTTTCTTGTGCTCAAAGACAATGGAGTGGCCTCCGCTGCTGATGAGCCAGCGGACTCCCCAGAAAGCAAATTTGACCGAGCCAGATCTGTACTCTTGCGATTCTTCTGAGTGCTATCGTTGAACTGCGGGCCACCTCCAGATGGCGTAGCAAGGGTTTGCATCTTGGTGCCACCTGTACTCGCGGGCATGGCAGCTTTTCCGAGGGTGGTGAGAAACGCATCACGAGGCACTGACAGCCTCAGAAGACCCGCTACGTGGGCCAACTTCTGAAATGCTCGAACGAGATTGTGGTAGTATTCGTCGTCCAAAGAAGCATGCAGGAATGTAGAGCAAGCCGCGAGAACAGCCGGCCAGCAGTCATCAATGATTCCAGCACATGTTTTGATTGCCGAATACTGACCGTGAGCTTGCAGATCAAGAGGGTTGATCGGGACGGAAGGCTTCTGAGACTGAGATGAGGACTGTGCCGACCAAATGTCGGGAGATTGGAAATCCTGAGAGGATCGGGCAGAATCAGGTCCTTGGTCTGGACTTATAAGGCGATTCTTTTTCTTTGATTTCAAATCCGGAACGGTGAGAGGCAGGATGAACTTGGCAAGGCCCTCCGCGAAACTGCTGATACAGTTTAGAACAAGGCTATAGATATAAGTTTCTGGTGGAAGCGGTGGATCGGTTTTATCGAGGAGCTCTATGTAGGGCGTCCGCACCACACTCCACTGGCTGCTGATGCCGGGTACTCTGGTCTCAGCCGGAGGGCCAGTAGATCCAATAACGCCAGCCACACCACCAGTCTCGAGAGCAATCTGGTCTTCTGTTGCAGATCTTGTATGTTCCGCTCGCAGCGGTATTGTTGACTGGTTGCTGACTCCGATCAAAGTGGGCTTTTCTGAGGCCAAGCGGACAAGAGATGCCATATGATCTCTTAGGACATTCTTCCGGCGTTCGTCTGCATCGTACAGCGAGTAGATCAGTCGGACCACTCCAGGCTCGGCGTAGAGGCCCCGGAAAACTTCCATACACAACACCCGTTTCCAGGGTGCATTTCCATCCGGCTCAAGCAGATGAGTCAACAGACCGAATGCCATCTCGCACTCAGCGGTCAAAAGAGACATATGGCGTTTCAGCAGCACAATTAGAATGCGAGCAACACGAACGGTCTGAGAGAAGGAATGCCTTTCAGACAGATATCGTACCGTTAAAGGGAGCAGACGAACTCGCAGGACTTGCGACAGCTCTGGATGTCCCACAAATAGGCGGCCACTGTTTAGGAGAATACTTTCAATTAGTTCCAAAACGAACGTCGGGGACAAAATCCTCGTGCGCAGGAATTGTAATTGCTCGCCATCGATGAGACGACAGAGATCATCCAGAACCTGGGAAGAAAAGTCAGCTTCAATGACCACTAATCATATGGAGAGAAACTGACCTGTAAAGCATCATAAGCAAATTTTGCCACCTCCACTGGGTGGCCGTCGACCGTGACGGTTGTGAATAATTTGGCATCATTCGGCAGCTCTTTGATCGAGTTAGTCACGGCATATTACAAACTGTTTAACCATTTCACGACTCACTGTCTTCATTTGATACTCTTTCAAAAGTCGAGACAACCAGTTGCTGGAGGGTAGCAGCTGCGGTGCTGCTGACTGCCATTGTCTTGCTTGCTTGCAAAGTTGCACATATCTCCAAAGTATTTGCCAGGAGTTCTCCACTTAGATCATTGGAATAAAACTGCAAAAGTGAAGGTAACGATTGCAGAATCTTCAGTTGAATATCAAGACCTATGCAATGTTAGTCAACTCTGATCATCAGTCAGTTCAGCCGACTACGACATACTCAAGCCCGTCGTCTCCTTCAAGCCAGCGAGAACATCCTTCAGGCGATGGGATGGCAATGACCGAGATGCGATCAACCTTTGCAAGCAAATCACACCGATTCCCGCCAACTTCGCGTGCCGCGTATGGCACGCAATGATGAACGGCTCGATGAATGTTGGTTTACGAACAAGGTCTATTTTGTTTCTTAGTCATCGTGTAGCTCTATCATCACGATGAAAAACATACCTGCTGATATCTGGGCTTCAGAAGTGGAGGGTAAAGCCTTTAGCTCATTGAGCGACTGTTCGGCTGCCTGGGTGTTCTAGTCAGGGTCTGAATCGGGCAATGTCCGGCAAGAGATGAACCAACATTTCGTAGATCGGAGTTCTTTCGTCGAGACTCTTGAATGAGACTTGCGAGCTCGGTCTGCAAGAATTGGGAGGACATTTCCAACACAAAGCGGCTACATTCAACGCATGGCCGATGCCGCTATCCCAGAGGCCGAAGGTCCGGGATGTCAATAATCAGTGAGCTTTTGATCGCGAGTAAATGAGCTGGCAGACTCCGTGATAAGTCAGGGTCGGGGAAGCTTGAGGCCAAGTTTTATGCCAATGCGACAATAGTGAGTGCTGTGTTTGTCCTCGGAGTTCAGCAAATCAGTTGAAGCAGTCAACAACCCCCGGCGTGGCATCTCCAGTGCCAAGCCTTCCGATAAGGTCCATATCGCACGTGACCGGCCATTGCTTCACCAGCGGCGGGCCGTAGGCAAGTGCCCCTCCCTGCAGTCCTGACGAACTACCCCACCACCTTTGCGCCCTCGCTCGATTCAAACAGGTCACGCTCACATTACCTGTAATCAGAATGTCTGCCAAGGTTCCGCGAAACTTCCGACTCCTGGAGGAGCTGGAGAAGGGCGAAAAGGGTTTGGGCGCAGGTGCCGTCACCGTGATTCCCCGATGATACTTACTAGACCACTAACATATTACCCTCCCCAATTGCAGAGGCATGCTCTTATGGTCTTGCTGATGGAGAGGATATGATGATGAGCAACTGGAATGGAACTATCTTGGGACCCCCTCACGTGTGTCTTCCTACATCCCGCACGCCGAGTGTCGTGTGTCCTCATGTACTTGGCTAACAGACGGTGATTTAGAGCGTCCACGAGAACCGGATATACAGTGTGAACATTCATTGCGGACCCGACTATCCCGACAATCCTCCTACCATTCAGTTCGTCTCCCGCGTCAACATTCCTTGCGTCGACCAGCGGACAGGAAAGGTACGAGTCAAACAAGCAAAACGATACTGAATAAAAGAAGAGAAGTGGCTTAGTCAGTGTGATTTAGGTTGACCCAACGAAGGTTCCGTGTCTGGCTCAGTGGAAGCGAGACTATACGATGGAGACTGTCCTGATTGAGCTGCGGAGGTCAGATCCCCAGCCCTATTTAAAATCCCGGCTTGCACGGTACTGACTCCTCGGCTCCAGATATATGGCTCTTCCCCAGCATAAAAAGATTCCTCAGCCTCCAGAGGGCTCAACTTTCTGAAACCTGCATTTCCATCCATAAGGTTCCGAAGGAAGCCGGAGTACCATGGTCTTTGTTAAAGGTCTCTTTGCTTTTGTCTTTTCATTCTGTGATGATTCTCTTAGAGCGTGTATAGTCTCTGCATTACAGCCTCGGCGCGGTTTCTCTGGAAGCCCAAATTTACTTCATAAGAAGTGTGCAATCGAGCTCTTGAGGGCAGTTATCCAGTAGTGGTTGCAAGCATTGGTCTTGTAATCAGAACCTTTCATGGCAAGCATTTTCCATGTATTCCTTTCGTCTCCACTCAAATTCGTGCTCGAATCGAGACCTGGACAAGGTAGAGATGGACTAATTAAGGGACTGGGGTCCGCATCCAACTGCTCCGGGGGTAACCCTAATGCAACCCCACCTGTATGTGCCTTCACACCAGCAAAGGCTCCCATCGCCACGAAGTGGCGGCCATTGAACTAGGCCTATTCATCTGATGTTTATTTATTCTGCTCACTTTTCCCCTGGAAGGGTTGGTCTTGTGTCTGTATGTCGATCACGTGATGGAGTTCTTCATTTGGTCACATGGGACGAGAGCTTCCGCAATCTCTCGAGGTCGTCCTTGAGATCACGGAATGCATAAGGTGGTGGTACCAAGTCGCTCTGGGATCCATCGCTTTGCTTGTAAGATGAACTTCCTATATTTATCTGTTGTTTATCTAACTTTACGGGTTTCCCAGGCCTGGCACTTTATCGGGCCCTTCTTCGACAATGTTCTCCGATCGCTGCCGGTGATGCGTTATGGCGCGGCGAGACCGAATCTCTCATCAAACAAAGATTTCGAAGATACAAGAATCTGCAAAGCCCATCTCAGGTTGCAAACGCTTTGAAGTCAGGCTATGAGGTGTGCATGGATTAAGCTATACTCGCAGCTCAAAAGTGCTGATGTGCAATGGCTTGGAAATAGGCCCTTGACTTGCTTGACCGCGCATCCGAAGGCAGCCAACAGGACTCCGGCAAGCTCACCGCAATACTTGCCCATACAAAAACTTTCAAAGAGCAATATGCTGCTAAGCAAAGGAGGATGACCGAGCTGAAACTGCCGAAACCGGTATCTCCGAAGCAGGCTCGAAAGGAACAGACTATGCGATTCGAGCAAGAAACCTCCCGTAAACATCCCGATGCTCTATCAATTCTAGCTCGTCCACGGTCATCCTTAAGTGGGGAACGAAAAGTGCCGGTGCTGGTAAATGCACGCGGAGTCCCGTTTTTGCGCATCAAAAAGCCCCAGCCAAGGAACCTTAGTGGCGTCATACGAACTAAGCTCGAGAAGCGCTGGAACCGTATTGTGACCCGAGACCGGTTGCATGTGGAGCTTCTCTTTGCCAAGGACGAGGATGCTTGGGATCGCCTGACCAACGCTACTGAGCAAAGCAAGTGGTCCGAAGAGGTCAAGCTTGCTCTGGATAACGTTTATGAGAAGATCCGAGAGACCGACAGGGAAAACCGTGAGCTGGCCGAGAAGATGTGGAACGTTGTGCTTGAGGAACGAGAATTGGCCAAGAAAGAGCAAGAGCAGAGGCAGTTTGAGCAATTGGCCTTGCAGGACAAGACTGATTGACCTATTCACACGCGCGGTGTTGATCTGTTGCGAGCCAATGCACATAGTCCGACTGTGCAAATGGCTCTGGGGGCTTGTTCTCTCCAAAGGGCTTGAGCCTTCCACATCTTTGTACTGGCAGATACCCCAATTTGTATACTAGACATTTCTCATGATACCCCGATTCTATCAATTATACAGATTTTGGACATGTCCCCATTAAGTATCAAGAGCTGAGCACATGAAAATGGATTGACTTGGTTTCTCCTTGGAATGTGATAATCGGATTGTTCATGTCATCGTGGACTCGTTCTGTGCTATTCGCTGCATAAACCTCCAGAGACAAGTAGACCGTAGAAAATGGTACTATCAGATACAGCGCCCACGCAAAAGACGTCATAAATCACCTCATGCAGTAACCTTGAGCTTCTCGACGGCAGGCATGGCATCCTCATCATCTTCATCATAATCTGCCTTGCCAGCGAGACCACGCTCCCATAGCTCTCGCCCCGTGAGCTTCTTCTCTTCCTTGGTGGTCTTCCTCTTCTTGTCTTCGGCCTCCTTCTCCTCCCGCTGCCGTTGCTCCTCTTCCTCCGCCTCCTTCTTGAACGCGGAAAGCCAGGCCTCGAATGTCTCTCGGTTGACTGCTGTGCCCCGGAATTTGCTGTTCTCTTCATCTTCTGCTTTCTGGGCCACTCGTGCCTTCTCATTCTCGACTGCCTGTACGCGCTCAGCCATCAGAAGCTCTGCAGCTTCCTTCAGCGCGCTGACAAGCGAGAAGACCATTGCCATTCCCAAGTTCTCTTCGATTGCATTGTCCAGAGCATTAATGAGGACGTCGTCGTCTCGTGGAAATTCGATAAGAGGGTGCTTCGGCGCATTGGGTGCGGGTGTGATTTTGAGCTCCGGGGCGACATCTGGGTACTCTTCTGGGTATGCGACTTCAAGGAAGATCACAGGCTGCTCTGTTGGCTCAGGGCCATTCTCCGGGGGATCGAGAGTTATCGAGATCTTGTATGAGGTTTCGGATATGTCTGGTGGCGAGCAGCGTTAGCGACTATGTATTTCCTTGCCATAATACCTGCTATTATTCAAAGAAGTATGGCTTTACCCGTAATCTCATCGGGGAAAATCGAGTCGAGGACCTCGCGCTCCTCAATTTGATCTTCGCGACCCATTGCGTCTGATCCGCCCGCGGATTGGAGGGGTGCTGAGGGGGAGGACCGGATTGAGGTAAAGGGAAATGGTTTGCGTCAAGAAGGGTGATTGTACGAAGAGTTCAGAATGAGCAGCCAAGGCTCTTGGAGGGGTTTCGTATGAACAACAATAGCTCTTTCACATTAATCTATCGCATTCTCTTGACTGTGGTGATTGTCAATCTTGCGGTCCCGCATGCAAACCGGTCAAACAGCTCCAAATTTTGGGCCGAAGCTTCACTTTTTTACTTCGAACCTCCAACAACCAATACTAGTTACTCTCTTTGTTCTGAACAAAACGCATTCATTGTCCTCTCTTTTTGTTTCACAATAGACCTGTCATGGGGAAGCCCAGACCGCAAAAGAAGAAGTCATCTAAGTCCCGCACGAAATCCGTCCTCGGCCCTGGTGGCTCGATCTCGAAACCCAAAATGTCCCAAGACCCCTCTACATTACTCGACCAAGCCACGATCCTCCTCCAGACGGGTCGAGCAGATGAGGCACTGCCAACAGCACAGCAGGCGCTAGACTTGGCCGCCGGAAATGCGTCCGCACAACTTCAAGCAGTGAACCTCCTCGGAGAAATCAACGTCGAGTTGGGTGATATCGATACTGCACGGGAATACTTCCTCCATGCCGTCGAGCAGGATCCCACTGGGTCAATACCGGAATCCGAGGGCGGTGGTGCTGAGAAGTTCTTGTGGCTCGCTCAATTGAGCGAGCAAGGTGGGGTGGACAGTGTCCAGTGGTACGAGAAGGGCGTTTCGTCTCTCAGGCAGACTCTTCAAGCCCTTGAAGGAAAGGCTGGGACGGAGGATATTGCCACTGCCGAGGAGAAGAAAGCCAAGTTGTCTAATGCGCTCTGCGCCGTTGCGGAGATCTATATGACCGATCTTTCGTGAGTCTCCTTGCCCGCCGCGACCGCCAAGGCTCTTTACTGACAACACTGTTCACAGCTGGGAAGAAGATGCAGAGTCACGATGTGAAGCGCTTATTACGGAGGCCCTGGCTGCCACACCTAACGCACCGGAGGTCCTGCAGACTTTCGCATCCATTCGGATATCACAACTGAAAACCGAGGAAGCTCAGGAAGCACTCAGACAAAGTATTGGCCTGTGGAAGGATTTGGCTCCCGAGGACCCTAAAGTGCCAGACTTCGCGGTGCGCATTAGTCTTGCCCGTCTTCTGATGGAGGTGACACTAGAGTTTGAGGCTCTGGAAGTCCTCGAGCGTCTGATTCTCGAGGATGATCAAAGTGTGGAGGCGTGGTACCTCGGCGGTTGGTGTCTCTATCTGCTGGCGGAGAAGCAACAAGCGCCGAAGGACATTGCCGCTGATGAAGCCGCTGAATCGCCGCGGCACGCATCTTTGCTTGCCAGTCGAGAGTGGCTCAAGCAGAGCTTGAAGCTTTACGATCTTCTGGAGTACGAAGATGAGCGTCTCCAAACCCACGCTCTGGAGCTGATCCAAGGGATGGTTGACGAAATCGGGGAAGACATGGATGATAGTGAGGCCGAGGGTGAAGGCGAAGACTGGGATGAGGAGATTGAGGCGGACTCTGATGACGAAGATCACGAAATGGCCGACTCATAGACGCAAAAGCGGCGATATCTACGCATGTAGAGCATTCTTATTCTTTGTTGATACCACGAAATAAAACGTCCTATAGACATACAGTGTTCCACTCCTCGTACTCCTCGCCACTGAACGGCCTCGGCTTCGGATTAACCCCGTCCGGGCGCTGCAGATACCGAATTTTAGTTGGCGCGTCCACTGCGCGAAGAGTCGCTGAGGCTGTCCAAACTCCTGCAGGATGGACTTGGTACCAGCACCGAGCGGGGAGACCCCGGTGAAGTCGCCTGTGGTCGAAGTGGAGGCCGTCGACATCGTGGAGCAGGTCGACGCGGAGACGGTCTCGCTGGAGGAGGCATCGTCCGAGTTTGAAACCGACAGCGATGATTCAGAGGACTGGGACACTCTGTCTCATGGCGAGGACACAATCCAGTTTTTGCGCGATGAGCAGCTCCGCGATGGGCTTGGTATGTTCCTTGCCTGACATTTTTTACCTTCCCCTTACCCCAGACTTCCCCGCGATTGAGCCCCCTACCACAACATGCTTGGCTAACACGTTCGCGCAATGAAGTCCCCGGCGCCTGTACCCTGGAAGAAGCCGTCGCATACCGGCAGCGCCTTCATGATATTGGCAAAGCGGCATTCGTGGACGAGACCATCGTGCGGGAGACTGTGACGGCGAAGAAGCTATGTACGGCATTTGGAATCATGCCACCAGCCTTCCTGGAGGGTGCGCCGGACAAGGCCTTCCATCCGCTACTGGCAGTCGCGTTATCACGAGAGTTCTCTCGGCGACCGAAGCTTCCTCAGTACAACTCCATCGACGACGCCGTAAAGCTGTTACGGGAGTCCAAGAATATCATCGTGTTGACGGGCGCAGGTGTAGGTCTATCCCTGATTTACATCTAGGCTCTAAACACAAAACTAACTGAAATATCCCGCTTAGATTTCGACGAGCCTTGGCATTCCCGACTTCCGTTCAAAAGACACCGGACTCTACTCGAAATTGGAGCATCTGGGCTTGAGCGACCCTCAGGAGGTTTTTGACATCCACGTCTTCCGAGAGGACCCTAGCATTTTCTTCTCCATTGCTAAGGATATCCTCCCGACGGAGAAGAAATTCTCCCCTACTCATGGATTCATCAAACTCTTGCAGGACAAGGGAAAGTTGTTGACTAACTATACCCAGAACATTGACAATATCGAGGCGAACGCCGGGGTCCTGCCGGAGAATATTGTGCAATGCCACGGATCTTTCGCCACTGCCACCTGTGTCAAGTGCAATATCAAGGTCCCTGGCGATGCGATCTTCAGTGATATCAAAGAAGGCAATATTCCGGAGTGCACTGCTTGTCACGAGGCGATCGCCCAAGAAGCGCTGAGACCGCAAGGGCTGAAGCGGAAACGCAGCTCGAATGGACAGCAGAAAGATCGCAAGGAGTATGAAGATAGCTCGGATGAAGACGACTATGAGATTCCCACTCCCGGTGTGATGAAGGTTCGTGCTTTTGGAAAGACTTCGCCGTTAGTTGGCCTATGCTAAATTCTTCCCCCCAGCCCGATATCACTTTCTTTGGCGAGGATCTTCCTGATGAGTTTGGCCAGCGCCTGATTCATCATGATCGAGAACTGGCGGACCTAGTCATTGTCATTGGGACCTCGCTCAAGGTAGCCCCCGTTGCCGAAGTGCCGGGAATTCTGCCGCGCCATGTCCCCCAGATCTATATCTCCCGTACAGTACGTCTGATCGACCGGTTTTCTCATGATCTATGCTAACTCTCCATATAGCCGGTGTCCCACACGGGCTTCGACATTGATCTGCTGGGAGATTGCGACGTGGTAGTTTCAGAGCTTTGCCGCCGGGTCGGCTGGAATTTGCAGCACCACATGATACCGGCAGATGAGAAAGTAGAGATTATTCGCTTAGAGGGACACCAGTCACGATATTTGTTTAAGGTGGTTGGCGCATAGCAGCGGAGTTTTGGGAATGATTTCTATGCGAGGGACGGCGTCTCTTTGGGTTCATCCTTATGACTGAATGAGTTGCTTTTCGGCACTTACTTTTGATTCCTGGTCCAAGGCATTCTCTGCATACATTTTATTTTGATAATTCATTCGGGCCCATCGTTTACCTAGCGGCGTTCTTTTTCGTGCTATTGAGGAGGGGGGTTTGACATGGTACCTCCGCCCAGAACTTCTGTAGGTATGTAGTTGTAAGTCGGTGGTGGATTCTCCGCCATACATATATCTCTGCTCGGTATTGGCTGGTGCTATGATACAATGTGACCAAATCATGACAATCATCAAGCATTGGTTAGACGCGGAGATCATGAATTGAAACAATGTAGACGACAGTTCAATTATGGCCGACTTCATGCAGTGCTAGGTGGTTGTATGGCTGCGTCCAATGCTTAGATTGGTGACCCGAAGATACGAGAGAAAAAAAATCAACTCCCGCGGTGAACCCCCACACCACCTCACAATCGAAGATCAGCACATGCATTCAATGAATCAGCCCCCAACAAATATTTGACGAATAGGAAAGGAACAACCAAAGGGACTACTTCCGCTTCTTCGCTATGGAGTATTTGGTTGTGCTTGCCCAATGTCATGAGACATTTCGACAAGCGGAGCTCCAGGCCCTCGCTACGCTGCACGGCATCGACCTCGAAATTATTGCCTACAACGAATGGGTATGTCACGTTCGGCTGATCGGGTTGTTCCTGCAGCACTGAAATGGAATTCTATCTATTTCCAACCACGTTCCTTGTTACCCTTGCATCACTCGAACCTCGCTAACCGAAGCCCGCCAGACACCGCACTGTATCGTGAGGCTGAAAGATGATACAGCGGCCCGCGCGTTGATCTCGCGGAGTATCCTGGCCAAAGACATCCTGGAGCTTTGGGGCCAGGGCGCCACCTATGAAGAATTACACGCCGACGTCCATCGGCGAACGCAGCACCGGTGGGCCGACTACCGCCATGTGGCGTATTCACTTAGTGTCGACTGCTTCTCGGGCAAGCGAAGTACGGCCAAGAAAAGGGAAATCTTCGAATCGTTTACCTACCTGCAGCTTAAAGGCCCGGTCCGCCTAAAGAATCCGGACGAGCAATTCCGGGTGGCGGAGGAATACGTCACAGACGTGGAAGCGTGTGCCATCAAGACCAAGAAGTCATCAGAGCCACGCAGGATATACCTGGGACGCTGGATTGCGAAAGGCTCGCGGGATGTCGTCGACACCCACAATCTCAAGAAACGCAAGTACATTAGCACTACGTCCATGGATGCAGAGTTGTCTTTAGTGACGGCGAATATGGCCCTTGCAGCCCCAGGAAAGGTGTTCTATGACCCTTTCGTGGGCGCTGGGAGCTTTCTAGTGGCCGCCTCGCACTTCGGTGCGTTGACGATGGGCTCGGATATCGACCCACGAGCCTTCCGTGGTAAAGAACACGAGCGCCAGAATGGAATAGCGATGATGCAGAATTTCCAGCAGTACAATCTGACGAGCAAGTTCTTGGACGCATTCACGTCAGATCTCACAAACACACCCCTGCGAGAGACTGCGTTTCTGGATGGTATCATCTGTGATCCTCCTTACGGTGTTCGCGAAGGTCTTCGGGTCCTGGGAACGCGGGATGGAAATCCCATCCCACCGGTTATCATCGACGGAGTCCTTGCCCACTAGTACGTCTTGCCCTTCCATTGGCAGCTCTGACACGATGGTTCGCTAATCTTGCCCCACAGCCGAGAGGGTTTCATCCCCCCCAAGCGACCGTACGGTTTCGAAGCCTTGCAGAGAGATGTCCTCGACTTTGCAGTCCGCACTCTCGTCCCCCATGGACGGCTAGCCATGTGGATGCCTACCGCGAGTGACGAGGCTGTGGAGTTCCCCGTGCCCATGCACCCAAATCTAGAAGTAGTCAGCGTTTGTGTTCAGCCGTTCAGCAACTGTGAGTACAACCCTGCTCTTCAATGCAAAGCACCAGTGGAATTGACCGATGTTCCGCAGGGTCTCGCCGATTGATGATTTACCGTCGTCTGCCGGAAGGACAGACATCCGATGTCACACTTGGAAGAATCAAGGCCGACGGCGAGGGTGTTTCTGCTGACGACCTGAATGCGTTCCGGGTCAAAGTAAGTACAGTACATCGCCCGTCGACGATTAAAATGCATATCTAATCCTTCTGTTACAGTATAATACCAGAAATATCCTCCGAGCGGAGCAGGAGAAAGCCACACAAAACAAGGGGGATACCCCTGAACATGAATGAAAGCCAAGAGGGAGAACTGCATTGCTAGCGTGTGCAGTCTGCAGGGGACAAAGGGAATTTATCCCCCACTTTAAACAACGAAATATTCAGCACTTCTCACAACTATTGAGAAAAAGGAAAGGTAGAGGTAGACGAGGCGGTTTTCACAATTTGCCTTTCTCCGCTGCCTGGCTGAGATCCACACCCTCCTCTCTGTGGATACGCCTCACCTCTTGTGCCAGCGCAAACCTCATAGCACGAGCCAAATCCACAGCCTCATCATCGTCAAGTTCATGTCGCTGTCCGCGACCGAACATGGCAAAGCTTGGCTTGTGAGCGAAATCTGATGGGCGAGGAATAATGTGGAAATGCACATGGGGGACTTGCTGTGCAGCTCGGGCACCTATTTTTGTGTAGATTAGCAGATAACCCAAATGCATCGAGACTGCTAGACAGTCGTGTTCCATGAATGCAACAAGAAAAATAGCAATTATCCCAGTCATGTTTGCAAGTATACTGGGTAGATGCCATGGGAAATGAGTCCTACGTACCATTATTCTGGACAACATTCCAATGTCTATCCGGATCATCGCCGAAGATGGTTTTCGTCACGACCCTCGAGATGATAGGCAGCCATTTCCCCATCTACCAGTGAATCAGCACAACGGTCCGTATTTTTCGAAAGAGATTTCCACCGTCTGTCTCCGGTGCATGCGACATGCGATCTTTTGAATATAGACAGACCCAATTGAAACGGAGGGTAAAAAGTAGGCACATACCTCCTGTCCAGCCGCAACCCCCATGTCACCAAGCTTCTCATAATGCGCCCGTGACGCTAAAAGGACATGCCCGCGGGTCAAGGGCATGATATCCAAGAAAGCAAGCACATGCTCCGTTGACAAAATCAGATGCGCCGTCCCGATTGGTGCCGACTCTTCAGGACTTGAAACGGGCTCGGGCTCATTGAACGGGGCGGGTGGGTTTGTTGCAGCAATGTTGCAGAAAGGACATGATGGGTCATGAGAAGACATGAGAGGATGTAAAGGGGCTGCTATAGGTGAAAGTGGTTGGGGAATGAGGTGAAGTAATGATGGCCGTTCTTGTCTGATAGCGCATATATCGAAGGTGGAATAGGATGCTTCTGCACGGTTTGTCCAGTGTTAACCCCGACCTGCAAGCCCCTTGGAAGAAAATAGTTAAACAGTTCGAGTTTTACAGACAGCTGAGCGCTAGGACGCGTTGGAAAGGCGATGTAACTGGCATGAAACGCGAGCTATTGGTTGTGACAGTAACCGCGAACCCCTAGCGCACAGAGCGGTAGAGTCGTTCGAACGTGGTCGTCAGCGGGAGGATCCAACCTCGGCTACTTGAAAGTGGGCGCCGGCCAACACGACGGACGGTGACTTCGAACTGAATGGTTATTCTGCGCATCCGATCCAGAAAAGAAACGCCTATGTACACCTCCACCAAAATTAAGAAAACGCGAGAATTGAAATAGAAGATCAGAATTGCATCCAACAACCACACCAAGTACCCAGGGCATGAACCAAATTATTCTAACAAAAACCCAAGCCAGAACCACCTTGACGCTGATTACCCTTTCCAGACCAAGCCATCTAACATCCGGGGAAGACTCCTTCGTCCCCGCCAATCTGAGCCTTCCGACCGACAAAGATAGAAATCCTCCAAAGAACAAGCCTTTTTGTTCCCACCAAGAGCCCACGGAAACGGGTAGGACCACCAGGCCACCCGCAGTGGGACGAGAAACCCCAACGAAACGAAGATAAATCTGCGGCTGCAATAAAGGTAAAATTCCGATCTGAAAAAGAGAAGAGAAAAAAAGAAAAAATAAAGGTAAAGTCTGACGCCGGTCACACGAACGCGAATAATGGAGAATGGAAAGGTATCAGGGCAGGCGAGAGACGAGGCACCCCATGCACCCCATGCACAAAGAAAATGAAGAAGCAGAAGGAAAACCGCACAAGCCGAAGCCGAAACAGAACCGCAGGGCTGAGCGCCGAACACCCACCGTCACAGAAGACAAATGCCGAAGCGCACAAATCAATCAAGTCATCGTTAAGAATATGCAAAAGGTAGTCGATACCAGCACAATGAAATGCCAACATATGGAGGAATTCGAAGTTCCCTGGTCGCAGTGTCACGAGGGCCTTGGGATCGTCATGAAGGACAACGACAGTGCCGACACAGGGCTAGCATAACATCGTAAATGGCATCATTACTGTTCGCTGTCCTTGATGTAAGTGTACGGCTCGGAAAGGGAGCTGTCGATGTACATGTGATGATACTTCTTGGCCCACTGGCGGGTCAAGATGGAAGCTGCATACATGAGTTAGTATGGTTGAGAAACGTCGGAATGGATGAAATAAATACCCTTCAAGAACTTCTTGCTGGCATACTTCTTGAAGAAAGCTTCGTGGGAGACGGGGCGGTGGAGATAGTCAATCATCAAGCGGAAGACCGGGTCGATCTCCTTCTCGGTGTATCCGGCATAATGGGCAAGAGTGGCGTCCCAGGGCCCACGCTCCAGGATGAGGCGCGCCAGATACATGGCGGCGGCAGCAATGTGACTTTGAGGGTAGCTCATAAACCGATGGTCAAGCAGGCTAATCTCCATGAGATACTTGCCCAGGGTACGGGTCTGGATGTCGTAGTTATCCGCCTTGGAGATGCGACGCAGGAAGTTCATAGGGTTGGGGAAGCTCATGTTGTATTCGAGGGTGGCGAGGACGTGGCGTTCGGCATCGAGGATCTCCTTGTCGGAGAATGTCTCGTCGGCGACGTGGCTGAAATTGGCAACGTGGGGGGAAAGGACCTCCTCGTACTTGGAGGCAATGAACATGGCAGTGACGCCAACGAGCTGAAGACGGTCCAGAGCGACAACCTCGGCGGATAGGAAACGATCAATGATGTTGACGGCAAGGAACAGAGTCTCGGGGAGCAGGCGGAATCGGGTGTGGACCTCGATCAACCAGTCGACCAGGATGCCACGCATCTTCCACTCCAAGTCGGGTTGGTGCTCGATGTATTGAGGGTTGGGAAGTGTAACCATCTCCAGCTCGTGCAGGTAATCGAAGATCTCCACCACATATTCGGCAGCCATCAAGGGGTCGTCCAAATCCTCGGTATCCAGGTCCTGCACGTCGGGACCCAAGCCGACATCCGGCCCAGCGACTTCAATGATCTTCCCCTTTGTCAGGACCTCGGGCTCGACCTTCTCCTTCTTGCGAGGAGGCTCCTGCTGCTCCCCATTGTCCCCCTTCGAGTTCGAGGAGCGCTTGTTGGGGGGCTTCTTGGCGTTAGGATCACGAGGCCCCAAAGCAGTAGTCCGTGATGAGTTGGTGTGGCTGAGCTTCTGAACACCCCCAGCCTGGCGGGTCGCCTTCGAGGTCAGACCAGCCTTGCCAGCCACAGCCTTCTTCGCACCCTTAATCTCCGCGGCATCGGCCTTGTTGACATTGCTGACGTCGCCGAGAGCGGCACGGGGACGCTGAGAACCCGTGGTCGGAGCACGCTTGGTCTGCAGAGGCTTCTTGACGGCATCGGCAGGGCCGTCGGTGTTGAGCGCGGACTTGGCCCGCGTCACACGCGTCGAAGGCCCATTCTCGTCGTTCTCATTCATGGTGCCACGGGAGCGGAGGCTACGGGCCTGTGAAAGGATTAGTGTCTCTACCCCAAACAAAGCTTTCAACGCGTCGAATTCCTTGATGTAAGATCGAGATATGTCCCTCAATGGTACACTCGAGCTGTCAAGGTCCGGGATTACTTACCATAGGCATCGTGGTAGACTCAAGAGAGAGGGAAACGGAAGGGAGCACGATGAAAGAAAAGGAAAGTGAGAGCTAGATAGTTCTCCTCGTCCTAGCTGGGGCAATCAGGTCAGCATTCCGTCCGGCATTACCTCAGTGGGGAACCCAAATACCAGAGGGTCGAGGTTGAAGTGCACGTACCACGCGTGAAAATGCAGTTACCCCGAGGAAATTGCAGTTGCAAGAAGGCGCAGGTAGTTGCTCAGACAGGTTGAGATGGGATGAGTCGCGAGTCACGATGCGTCCAACACGATGTTGGTATCAAGAACACTCGCGAAGTCTCTGCGGGCAAAGGTCGAATGACGCGTGAAAATGGTGGATTGGACGGTCCCGAGGTATTTGGATCACACGTGGAATCCGTCAGGGAGGATTTAAACCCAAGAATAGAGGGTGTTGGGAGGGGAGGATGGGTATCTCGAAATGGAATGATGATGAGGAAAAGGGAAGAAGTCGAGAGGGCCAAGCGATGTTTGGCCCTATTGTGCTAGCGTGGAAAACCGGTCAAACCTGAGTGAGGCCCCACACAGCGAGTCGCGACGGGTCTCTTCCCACCTTTCCTAGTAATAAGACGAGATAGAAATGCGGATGGAAGAGGATTGACGGAAGAGAGCACCGAACAGGAAACAGGAATTCTTTTTTGAGGAGTAAAGACGCGAGAGAGAGAGGTAGATCCAGAAATGAAGGGGAGAGGTGGGAGGTCGGCAGGGGCGGTATTGAGGTTGGTAGTGACGGTAACGGTGGATACGCGAGGGCGCGGACGAAACGTGAGGCGCGAGTGGGAGACAACAACACTGTTGCCCGGCAACGGAAAGGGTGACGGGTCACGGGGTCTGGTGTTACTGCATGCTGCGCCACAATATCTGCCAGCCAGTTGTGGCGGTGTCAAGCCAGGTGAGGCGGTGGGCGGTGAAGTTGAGAGTCACATGATCCGTATCCCAGAACTTTTTGCCCTGGCCGTTGCAGGTCCACGTACGACGAGCGGCGAGAGCACCGACAGGCCTGCTTGCATTGGGCCCTGGAACTGGATCTTCTTTCGGGAACCCCATTGCTTCACCTCGACTGCCCTGCCTTTCATCGGAAAGTCCCCAACCAACTATGTTTCAACCACGAATTGCCCTCCGGGGCATTCGGCTGCCCTTCAGGTGTTTACCTACGGTTCCTACTGTGCCGACTCGCCGATTTGCGACAGTCATCAACGAGCTAGAGACAACTTCCGACAAGGTGTCGACTCCTGCATCCGACTTCAGCGCCTCCTTTGCCCCTCCGCCGACTCGCGACTCCGGGGTTCAGCTTCGCACATATACTCCTCGCACACCCGGTGTACGACACTTGCGGCGGCCAGTTAACGACCACCTGTGGAAGGGTCGCCCGGTGCATCGATTGACTTTCCCCAAGCGTGGTCACGCGAAGGGTGGTCGTAACAATAGCGGCCGTGTCACAGTCCGTCATCACGGAGGTGGCCACAAGCGTCGGATACGGACGGTGGATTTCATGCGGACGGACGCCGGACCTCATCTGGTGGAGCGCATTGAGTATGACCCAGGCCGGAGCGCACACATTGCGCTGGTTCGAAGCAAAGAGACCACCAAGTTGAGCTATATTCTCGCGGCAGATGGCATGCGGGCTGGTGACGTCGTGCAGAGCTACATGTCTGGAATCCCCGAGGACCTGTGGAAAAGTATGGGCGGGACTGTCGACCCTGGTGTTCTGGCCGCACGAACTGCCTGGCGCGGAAACTGCCTGCCTCTGCACATGATCCCAGTCGGGACTCTCATCTTCAACGTAGGACTGCGCGCCGGGAAGGGGGCTCAGCTGTGCCGGAGTGCCGGAACCCATGCAACTGTGGTCGCCAAGGGTAGCGACTCTCGGCAGCAGGAGATTGAGTCTGACCAGCCTGAGGAGGAGGAGAAGAAGCCTTTGACTCTGCGTGAAAAACAGAAACAGGAGCGTCTGGCTCAGCACATTACTGTTCGCTTGTCCAGCGGCGAGACCCGCCTCCTCCACAAGGACTGCTGTGCTACCATTGGTATTGCCAGCAACCCCAACTACCACTACACTCAGCTAGGCAAGGCTGGTCGCTCCCGCTGGCTCAACATCCGCCCCACTGTCCGTGGTTTGGCCATGAACGCCATGGACCACCCCCACGGTGGTGGTCGTGGTAAGTCCAAGGGTAACGTCGACCCGAAGAGTCCCTGGGGTATTCCGGTAAGCTTTCTTTCCCAACCAATCGTCCTTTCCTGTCCGATTTGCTGATATGCGATGTTTTTCTCTGTAGACCAAGTCGGGCTATAAGACTCGTCCCAAGTGGAAGATCAACAAGGCTGTCGTGCACCCGAGACCTCGCAACCAGGGCCAACGCCGCCGCGGATACAACTAGAGCACATGTTATCGCTTATTTGTATTTGGCAGAGATTGGATTTGCCCCATCCTTCCTGCATCGCTCCACCGCTCTTTGAGACAAGAGCCGTTTCCCATCTTATACCTCATCCCAACTGCACAAGGGATGGCTGTACGATATTTTTCTTCTTGTTTTCTTAGACCTTCCGTGTCTTTTTCATCCCTTTTTCATCCCGCCGTGCAATATCACTGGGAATCTTGTTTCTATCATCAGTGGGAGCTCAGGCTTGAGTAGCGGGGGAGTGTATAGTATGACGGCCCCCGGCCATTCGCACAAAATCCAAAATGTATTCAGGAAAAAGAGATTTATGTTGAAAAGTGTCATAAGTACCTCGTATAGCGTATATTGTTCAATCGAGGAGGCCTAGATGGCTTATCAAATGACCCTTCGTGTTCAGATCGACGCTATGAGCCCCATTGATCTGCCAAGCCCGCCAGGCAGCGCCGTGGTGCGTATTCCCCCCAGAAGCACTAACCGCTGATCGCCAGGTGTCAGGACTTCCATGGGCCGCCGAAATTAAATGACATCTCCACAGATCGATCGAATTCGAAGGTGGTCGAACCACGGAAAAGGGGTATCTGGGAGTTCTGATCGAAGACGTAAAGTTGGGGCCGGAACCCAAGACACAGCCTTCCCTCTGACACGAAAGAGGGCCGCCGTCATCCATAAGAACTTTTGTTTCTGCTTATCCCCACCGACCACCAGACAATCGGATAATGAGACCCGCTTGCATTTGATTTCGTGGTCGATTCATGCCTTATCCCTCCCCGTCGCTCTACAGGAGTCGCTCGCGCTCGCCTTAATAATCGGTGGGCTGTCAGCTTCGTCATCGGTCCAAATCCCACCTTCGCTCGCCCTGCCCGCCGGCGATTCGGCCTGCTATGGAGAACCTCCCGCCCTCCGCATTCGCGCAGGGCGCTTCGCAGTATGCCACTGCACCTGAACCCTCTTTCCAAGACCCCTCGATCGCAGACATTAGCAATCTGGCGGACGGCGCTCCCGATGGAGACAGCAACTACGTCCCCCGTCCCAAGCGCATCGCATGCGTCGTCTGCCGACGACGAAAGTTGAGATGTGATGGAAAACGACCGAGCTGTGGAACGTGCTCGCGCTTAGGCCATGATTGCTCCTACGACGAAGTGCGCAAGAAGAGTGGCCCAAAGCGGGGGTACGTGAAGCAGCTGGAGGCACGCCTGGGTACGTTGCCTCATTGATCGCTGTCGCAGAAGGCGCGACGACAAGCCCCGGAACAATGTCGCTAAATATGCTCTCTCTTTCAGCTCAAGTCGAGACCCTTCTCAAAGGGCAAGAGTCCGATCCTGCGCCGCGACCCTCCCCGCCTCAACCGCACGAGCATTCGTTTACCGCGCCTGTCAACGATGATTCCATACTCGGTCTGCCAGACATCTCGGGTCTTGGGAACGACATCGGTATCCCAATGCCACCGTCTGCAAATGGGCTCGGTACATCGCAGCCGAGCCAAATGCTGTTCCAAGGACCTACTGTGACCCTAAACGATCCGCAGTGGGACCTGATTAGCCTCGGGCTGGAGGAGCCTCTCCCGACCCAGGAAGTTGTTGACGAACTGTGAGTGAGTCCCTTGTGGTACATTGAACCTCATGCTCAGTATGCATACGTCTAGGGACAACATTTTCTTCGAGAAAGTCTATCCGATGCTGCCTATCATCCACCGTCCTCGATACTATGCTAGCCTGAACCTCGCCCCTCATATGCGGCCTCCCATTTGCCTACGGTACATGATGTGGTGTCACGCAGCATCCGTAAGCGACAAATACTACTCTTTGCATAACCATTTCTACCAGCGCTCTCGCAAGTATGCTGAAGCAGATGAGATGAAAGGATTCGGAGAGCATATCATCAGCTTGGCGCATTGCCAAACTTGGATTCTGATTGGAAGCTATGAGTTCCGAATGATATATTTCCCCCGAGCATGGCTCAGTGTCGGTAAAGCGACGCGGCTGGCATTGATGATGGGCCTCAACCGGCTGGATGGTAATGGGCTCGATGTCAAGCAGTCCATAATTCCACCCAAAGATTGGACGGAACGCGAAGAACGCCGGAGAACGTTTTGGATGGCTTTCTGTACTGACCGATATGCCAGCATCGGAACTGGCTGGCCTATGGTCATTGATGAAGACGATGTAAGCCCCTTGTCGCCACAGTTCGGGTTGTTGTGAATGTCGGTGGCTGACTGAAATAGATCATGACAAATCTTCCTGCCTCTGAAGAGTCATTCCTGAAGAGCAAGCCACAGCGCACCCTTCGGCTATCCGACATCATTGCCGGTGAGGGTGTATCTACACTAGGTCCGCTTGCTTGTGTGTGTGTTTTGGCGAATCTATTTGGTCGGAATCTCGTCCACATTCATCGACCTCAGCCACACGACAATGACCATGACCTCAATGGCGAGTTTTGGAAGCGTCATCGGAGCCATGACAATATCCTTCTTCACATCGCACTTTCATTGCCCGAGCACCTTCGGCTTCCGAGTGGTATGGATGATGTCAATGTTATCTTTGCCAATATGAGCATCCATACGTCCACCATTTGTCTTCACCAAGCAGCAATCTTCAAGGCCGAGAAGAACAAGATGCCAAATCAGATTATACTCGAAAGTAAACGCAGGTGTCTTGTGGCAGCGAGCCAGATTTCAAGCATCATGAAAATGGTCAGCCACATTGATTTATCGAGCGTAAGTCTGCCCCTATTTGACTCTGCAGGACCCAGTTAACCAGTGGTAGTTGAACCCCTTCATGTCGTTCTGCCTATACATCTCAGCGCGAGTATTCGTGCAGTATCTTAAATCTCGCCCCGATGACTCAACAGTCTACTCCTCGCTGCAATTTGTCGTCTCAGCTCTCAATGCGATGAAATCCAAGAATCCTCTCACCGAGTCCTTCCTCGTGCAACTGGACGTTGATCTTGAAGGAACTGGAATTCGGGCGGTAGATAATACAAAATCCGGCTCCGGAATCAGCCGTGCTGTGCAAGTGATGGTTAGTCTGGTCCAACCCATGACCCCCTTGGAAACTACGCGTGATACTGATTTTGACCTAGCAAACCTATTGTTCCGAGACTGTCGATTGCTCTAATATGTACTCCATTTCCCAACCACAAGGCGGTGGAGGGCAAAATGAGTCCTCGCAAGACAAGTCGAATTTGAGAAGCTCTGGTCGTGTTCCGGCAACTGGCATGACTGCATCTCTCCCTAGCCGGCACAGGGATTTACCAATCGTCGACCCCGAACGGGGACTCCCAGGCAGTGAATCGCAGCACTTCTACCCCCACCATATACGAAAGGTGGACGGAAATAGTGAGGCAAATGGCCAGGGCCTCATTGACGTAGACATGGATTTCTCGCCCGATTTTGGCCTCGGCGATAGAAACCCGCCATCCGATCACCCTACGCCCTCAACCTTGAACTCATCCTCCAACACATCTTATTCCGTATCTGGGGCCGACAACCCCTCTCCGGGGAGGAAGCAGCAAAAGACTGCCTCGAGTTACCCATCCTCAAGCTCCACCACATCTTTTGAAAAAGTCCACTCCGTTCATATTTCTCCCGCTACCACAGAATCTCCTCAGGTCCTCGATCTGAACTCCATACCCAGTCAGGTTTACGGGACCAGTACCACGAGTCCTATGGGGAGTACGGGTGCTGCCAATGCATTCACTATGCCTGCTGACTGGGACGTACCTACCCCGAGTCAGGGCTTGAGTAATGTTGACTTTGGAGCCGTCAATGTGGAGTCTTTCAGTGACGCCCAATGGGCTCAGATCCTGAACAACGGGAATGGTTCGGGCTGGGAGAATTGGCGACCATCGTGAGAATTGACGTGGATGGGTTTCGTTGGCACAACATCCTGATAGCGGGGTAGACGTTCATGTGGCGACTGCAGTCTCCTACGTCCCAGTTTGAACCCAACCAACCCGAGCTGTAGAAATTTCCCTACAAGTGCAACGAATCCTTCTCCAATCTGGGCTACCGATGTCAGTTTTGCGAAGGAATAATGGCCCAGAAGCGTTGCACTTCCTCTCATGCAAGGCCTCCCCCTGGACGCGCCCCCCGGGGTATCAAGAGAACTACGTTTCCTCAGCACGACCCCCATTTCCAGCCAGATCTCCTCCCAGTGCCGTGTATGGCTGCCAAGCCATGATTCAAGACGGTGGACTTATACTAGGCGCATTCGGTCTCTTTTGCAACGACCTAATGATGATGAACAAATACTCTTTTATGTTATTCCTCTCCTCTCAGATTTGATCTTTGGCCATCTCCTACTAGGAAGGAAATCACCTTGATAGGGCTAGTCTCTACAATAATAAACGCTAAATGTGATAACTCATAACTATTTCTCATTGTGTTTATTTGGGAATCGTAAAATGAACAGCAACCCCAGGGCCATCAGCTCCTGGCAACAATCTATCACGGCTGTGCAAACTTGGAAAGGCCGGATATTACATCCAAGCTTAAAGACCGCCACCAGCGGCGCCAACAATCTTCAAGCCGCCCGAACCACTTCCCGGCCCGTCATGGGTCGTCGAGTACGCCAACCAATATCTAGAGGGGTGCCACGCAACGGCCGGAATACCAACATTGACGCCGGCCGTCGGTACTGTGTAAACACTCTCGCCCGTCTCCGCATGGAAGATTTCCAGACCATTTCCACCACAGAAGGGCTCATCACAAGCGCCGCAAATAAAGCGGCCGTCAAAGCTCCAGCTGACTCCACGAATAGAACCACCGTTCTCACTGGATAAAGTGCGGCGGCAGATCCAATCTGTCGTGTCCCATAGAGAGATAAGTGCATCGCTCCCGCCGACGGCTAGGTAACGGCCCGTAGGCGCAAGAGAGATAGCCATGCAGGAGGAGGTGTGTGCGTGAAGGGTGTGGAGGATATCGAATGAGGGATAGGACATGATCTTCACGGTCCCCTCGCCGGTTGTTGCGAGTAGGTGTAGGTCTGGAGAGGAAGGCGTGGCGATGTGGTTGGAGAAGGTGGTGGCATTAGTTTGAATCGGTTGCGGGTGTGGTGTAAGGGCTGAGTATATTGACGCGCCAGATTTGGAGGCGCCGGATGAAGAAATGTCATTGCTGGCGCCTCCATTTGACAGGATGGTAGGAGTAGACAGAGATTGGACAGAGATTGGGATTAATGTGTCATCCTGGCAGGGGACAGAGAGTTAATAATGCTCGCATTCAGAGCTCACGGGGGTCCCCCCTGATGCTTACCTTCCTACCAACTACCATTGTACTCCCGTCGGCCGACCAGGAGAGTGTAAAGGCCTCGCCGCCGACATCTAGACGGCTCACGCATGTCTTGGAACGGACATCCCAAAAGCGCACCGTTCCATCTGTCGAACAGCTTGCCAATTCCGCATCTCGAACGGGGTTGAAGAGAACCTTCTCAATGCCGGCGGAGTGTCCGCGAAGCTCCGTTGAGTATCGAACAGCAGGGCGCTCGGGGTTCCAGATTCGTAGTGTACGGTCAGCAGAGCCAGTCGCGATTAGTTGACCGGTAGGGTTCCATGCCAGTGTCCGGATGCTGTTTGAAAGCGCTGTCAGTGATGCCACCGATATGGATAAAAAAGAGCTCACGTATGAGACCCTGGCCCCTTCGCAGCTGGGTCATGGTAATTCTGAGTCTTGACACCTCCAAAGACAAACGCGAAATGTTCCTTTGGGAGGAGATCTCGGCGGGGCGCTGGCGCCATCACTGGCAGCTCCTCTAGCCCTGGCTGCTGCTGCGGCTGCTCTAGCAATTGGCACCTTGTTTCAGGCCCACCTGCATCAGCAACGACAGTTAGTTTGGATTGAGGTGATTGAGAGTGCTGCGGGCTTTAGCTCATGACGCTTGAAGGACCCGCAGGCGCTTCCGCGCCGTTGCTCTTGGGCGGAGAGTAAATCGCTGCCTCAGGCATGATTTGTCTCATTCTTTGAGGATTAGAAACGCGCCGACACCACAGCTCTATGATGAAAGTCCAATTGGAGGATGAAGGATCCAGACATGCTCATTTAAGATGACCTCATCATGGACGGAAACTGTATGATTACATGCTTTTTACGTACCAAAATGACTCCGAGAGTGGATCGTCGCCCAACCTGCTCTCAATATACAGTAGCAGGCGATTCGCGGGGCAAGTGTTGATTGGCAGAGTTCCTTTCGCCCGTCCTTTAAAGTGCTCCTCACAGGTAGCAAAATCCTGTGGTAGCTATTTGTTCTAACTACCATAACATTGTTAACAGGAAGGTTCTTGCTTACATGAAGTGAGATAGAACATAATCGAGGCACCAAAGACTGCTCACAATTATTTTCTAAACTGATAATGCTTCCCTCTCGCCCATCAAACTTGAGTTTACTCGCTGGGAGCGCGTTAAAGATCTGAACATGGGACCTAGTACACACTTAGACTGATACCTGCTCTTCCTCCGCGGCCCAGACGACGGCACCATTAATGACTGGAGAGTATAATCTAATTAGACGGTTCATAGTATCTTGCCTCTGTTCAATCAAATTAGGGTGGGTCTGACACTGAGTCCTGCAAGGTGATTCAGTACTTGGTGAAGAAATGCTCCCAAAGCTTGAAGTATACATGAGTCTGTCTGCACGACACCCAAAGAGGCTTTCCAAGGGCGCACCCCACCGAACTAGGATTACGAAATTTTAAGCTGTGTCTGGAACACTTGAATTCAACGTGCAGTCACCTCCCCTGTCCATGCCATTGTCCGCTGAACCCAAAGCTCTCATTGTGGGTGTGATACTGAGGTCATTGCTGCCTATCGATAAGGGGAGTTTAATCAAGACGCGCCGCGCCAGTCTCCGCTTCGCCCTGTGCTCCACAAAATTCTTGCCGTGAAATCCCTCGTCTCCAAAAGGACCATCTAAGTCCCAACAAACACCTCAAAATCTTCTGTTCCGGTAACTGAGGAGGGCATTGTCATGTTTGACTTCACAGACGAAGCGTCTGGACACGAAAAGTGCTTCATGACAATCGCCCAACTACCCGGTTTCATTGACCCGAAGCAGGTTCCGAGCAAGAAATCTCCCTTTTCTGCCATCCTCAACCAGCCCTTTGCGCATACAGTAAGCTCTCTTACTCCAGCAGATGAATTGCAAGAGAAGCTGACATTTCCGGTAGGCTGAAGTCATTCTTCCTGAAAATGTTTACACAAGCATTCAGGCGTCATTAGACGACGAGCTGAATAAGCCTCAATCCGCAAGAGTGTTCATGTGTCCCAGTGATCTGCTGGAACACGAGTTTTTCAACGCGTACATAAAGTCTGGTATTTTCTCCTGCTCAATTCCTTCGGGGCCAGCTGCTGATTGGCTTTACAGGAAATATTCTTATGATTTCTGAGGGCCGGGCTGGGTCTGACAATGTGTTTACGCTGCACGATGGTCAGTATTCCGCATGATTTCGAAGCCTGGCGTGGCCTATTATGAGGATCAAAACTAACTTTTCATGCCGACTAGGAATCCTCAAGATAGAACTCGGAAGAGAAATATTTGAGCGCACAGGACTCACCGGGAAACCCATCCGTAGCGGTGGAAGAAAGCACCAGAAGGACAGATTTTGTATGCGCGAAAGGCCCTGGAAGATATACTAAACGGTTGGAAGCTAACTATCCGGATAGTGATTGAGCTAAATTTACGCCTGCCGTCAATGTTGCATGGCAAGAAAGGCTTTGACCGGATTGTGTGGGCCTTCAAAAATGTACTGAACCAGTCCCTCGCTTGGCTCTTTTGCGACTTGGAACTCACAATAGGAAACCAAGGTCCGTTGTTCCTCTGACTCATGATGGAAAGCGGACAAACGCTAATAGGGAAAGTAGCAACCAAGCCGATCACGAAACATTGTCCGCAGATGATTGATTCTGACGTACTCAAAAGCAAGCTGGACCGAATCCACACGCCCCCTCTGCATGGACTGGTGTCAAATGATATGTCCGAGGAAGATATGCAAGAGAGCTGCGGTTCCCTTTCTGAATGGATTGCTATGGTCCAACTTGGATCACCCCGTGTGTCTGCAGACGATGACGTCGACCCGTACCTGAGTCGCTACCGTGTACCAGGTGCTGATGCAGCAAGTACTATGGATCTGATCAGCCTGAAATGGCATGGTCTGATCTCCGCAAAGTGGATCATGCAGTTATTTTTGTGTCTACTGTGAGTCCCCTGTTCCATACCTATGAAAACCGTGGATTTCGCGATTAACCTTGCCCTGACCGGGCGGCGGCCCCAGATCCCATACCTCCAACTTCAAGTCTAGCCCTTCATCGGCCTGGTTTGTTCTTTCCACTTCTGCGCTGGGAAAACAGGCCGTAGAAGGGAGGGACGGATTCACGATCGCGGCTGCTCCAAACATATACTCGTCGGTGGCATCCAGGGCAAATGATCGGGAGGCATCCGAGTCCAACAATCGCTATGCTATATGCTGGGAATTTGTTGGAGCAACTGCTATTGAGAAATGATGCACACCAAAGGGCTATGCTGCCTTTCCAACCACGGAATTCTTACTGCCCGCTATGCAAAAAGGGCGCCGACGCTGAATTGTGCTGAAGAAAGGACTATCGCATCTTTACATCATAAGTGGTCCATGTAGTTGCCCTCGCATCCCACTCGTTTCTTCTTCTTCCTTTCATCCCACGCTCTCTCGACAATCAAAAACATCAGCCTTCTTTTTGCACTCTTGCTCTTCATATCGCTCGCTTCATATTTCATTCATCATCTGGCTGGGATCCTGTCATTTAGATCCTCCTTGCTCTCTCGGTAGCCACGTTGGCCTAAAACGAGAGCAGCATGGAACACACTCTTTCGACAGCATCCGTTGAGGAACTGGATGTGATGCGTCCATTCTTTCCGATACTGGAGAACCCGAATATTCTTGATACAGTCTTTGACATGGCATTCGAAGCCGATGATGATGAATCAACTGCTCTCTTCACTGTTTCCATAACCGAGGACTTGGACATACTTGGGCTAGACTCTGGCTTGTATAACAACAACATCACCGAAGAGCCAGCAACTGTTGCACCACTTGCAACACTCCTTTCGATTGACTACTCTCCCGACAGGACCAGTACCGAATCTGTCGAAAATGATTCAGTCTCAGTGAGACAACAGTCGACCCCTAAGAGTCCTCCCACACCATCAACTCCTATCATTTCTATGCCGACACTCGCACCGGCTCCTGCCACATCCTCAGCTGCTGACGATGGTGATATTGACCTGTGGGATAAACACCACGATTCCCAGGCTCTAAATGCCCCTGTCCTGATTCAGATCGCGCGTCCGCGGCTTACCGACGAGTACACGGGGAACCTTGCAACTCCTGCGTTCGCAACTCCTGTGCTGAATACGATGCATTCTGCGACCGAGTATTCTTCGGAAGACCCGATGTATAGCCGGATGCATTATCCTGGACATGCACATATACAGCATCCAGTGGGGTATGGTCCGCCTTTCATGTTCTATCCGCCTATGGGGTATTGGATGCATCCAATCCACCCAACATATCCAATGCCTCATCCAGCTCCACCGCCTCCCGCTTCCATTCCCGCTACATCCAAGAAGCGAGCATTCGAATTCATTGAGCCTGAAATGCCTAGCAATTTCATCGCGAACCCTAACAATCACGGCCGCTGGGAATTCGACAGCAGTGGCAAACGACGCTACTTGAATGCACCAAAGTTGACGAAATTATGTGCAAGTTGACCGTGAACCGGATTTTATTTCCCCTGCTTTTGTATCACCGCCGCCTGAGAACAGGCATGAGCATGACATGGTGTTGATAGCGCATATCTTTATTGTCTTTTAATGTCCTTTAGTTCAGTTCGAATCTGTGTCGTTCGACCTCCACTGTATTCTTATCCCATTGAATGATTAGTAAATGCCTAAAATCATGTGGATGTCGGTGCAGTAATTCCCACCCTTTGGCCGAATGTAAAGGGGAGCCTTTTTTCTTCTGTTTTCTTCTCCCCCTTTTCTTCCATCTTTCCCTTTTCCTTCTTTATTTCCTTCCGTACGGGACTTGTCTACGGCATCTCCGGGCAAAACTTGCACCTTTCCGTGGTGTCCAGGATCAGTAGCTATAACGGCGATATCAAGCAAGCCATGTATACATATGGTGGTACGGAGCTTTCATACATAGTAGCCTATGGCCCGAATTTGGTATAATACAACATAAATCAGTTATACTTCTCCATATCACTCAAATGGTCCATCAGACCTTTCTCCGAGGCTTATGTAGTTGACCCTGCATCAGGCATCTAAGCCTCATTAATTTCTAATACCTTTCCTCCGCATCAGTACCAACACATACAGCACACTTACCACCAGCCAAAGCCCAACTCCGATCACTTTGACGCCAGAAACTGCGCTGTCGCTCGGAGATAAGAGATCTAGGAGTCTCTGTGACACCCAGCGAGACCTGCACATCTTCGAACCCATTCAAAGTCCAAACAGCAAAGTGAAAATCAGGGTATATCGAGCCTGAATTTTCCCCCGGGGTTCAATAGAAACCTGGCAAATATCCACGCCAGATCGAGGGCCAGTGTTAGTGATGTCAATCGAGACCTTGAAGCTGGAACCTGAACTCTTCTTGCTGACCACGTTTTTGTTTGTGAAAGAGGTGTACAGGATTCCCATCACCCCTTCAATTCATTTTACTCCATCCACTTCACCCATTCCACTCACCTCCTCGGCGATATCCTCATTCCCGCGCCATGTGCAAAACCGAGCTCACTACCGTCTACCAATCATCCTCTAGACAAACCGAAGTACCGTTGTCATGCCGTTACCACCTTATACCTCAGTTCCGATCATTAACGCTCTTGTCATACGTGCCGCTGCCCAAGGCGCCCGCTTCGACAAAGCACAAGCAATGCTGTCAGGGATTCTCAACTACTACTTTCCCATTTCAGGTGGCTTTCTCGTGGCGTTCAGCCAGGACCGCTATCGCGTATTCCCTCCCTACTTCTACATTCGCCGAATGGGCCGTTCTCTTCAAAGCGTAACAGAGCTTGAGCATTACGCCATGGTGTTGATTCTCAACAACGTGGAAAGCGAAGTCTGGACAGTGGAGCTGCTTCGCATGTTGCAAACGGTTGTTCCGGAGCACCGAGGATGCTGGGTCATTATATTTGACATGGGGGATATGAAGTTTTTCAAGTATCACCATGGCCCTGTGCTGACTTCCACGAACTTGATTCCCTTCAATCAGTCCGGACTTGCTTCGGGCAAGCTTAACGTCCAGCGGGACGATGATGCTATCGACCGAATTTTTGGTTACATTCTGCAGAATGATCCATAGCGGGCCAGCTTCATTTCTAGACAGTGGGAGGAGTGTTCCAGAGCGGAGAGCTGGGAGCTGATGGCGGTGCTAATCGCATAGCGTGAATGTTCCCAGACGAATCACTTAGTACTAGAATCTTTGATACCAGAGCCTGTTACCCCCTCACGTCGAGCCCAAAGTCCAATAAGACAGGAGAATTAACATTGTTGAAATGTCCGCTGCTTCCACTTCTCTCTAAAAAAACATATTCCATTCGAGCAAAGAAAGCACTACTGGTGCCGCTTCGTTATGGCTTTCTCCCCACCACCCAAAGCGCGACACCTGAGGAACAAACGTAATGAGATTGATCAGATCTTCAGATTCATGGGGCAGAACCGCGTGCAGCAGGTCGTGCTGGATGTGTGAGATGAGCGCTTTCCATGGATGAACCCGGACCACAAACGGCTACTCGGCAGGGAGCGAATGGTCTGGGAGCCTTGCAGTGCTGTTCTTGGGTTACTTGGTATACGCAGAAGCTAAACGGTAAGCCAAATAATTCCCTGGAAGGCATGTTATATATAGCGTTGCCCTTGGTGGTAAGTGGTTACTCAATGAGTGACTTTTCTCAAGTCTGACAGGATGCAAGACCGGATGAGGTGTATCAAGAGTGTCGTTTTTGCAGAATTACTTGCTTCTTTGGGGGGAGCATCCAATTATATCATTACTATGAAGAATTGCATCCGCTGCTGACCACGATGTGCTACCAGTCATTGCGTGGTGGTCCCAAGAGCATGGTTCTTATTATTCACGTATATTATTTATTCGATGATCGCAGTGTCGCCTCGACAGGCAACAATCGCATATGAGCTCTTGATGAATCAAACCAAGGCATGCTAGTTAAAAAATAAAATAAAATCAAAATGCACCCTTTCCTTCACGCCCAGGGGGAGCAACTCCATGCCCACAGCCTTGAACCTTGAAACCATAAAGCCTGGACTGCAATTTGCTTCCCAATCCTCATCAAAACCTGAGTTCGGGTTGTGTGGGTTGAAGGTTTGCTTCCCCGTAGAAAACATGGAGACACCGCGAGGCACCTGGTCCTCTAGGCCCGGTGATTCTGCACCACTGTGTTCGCCACACGGGCACGTCGAGGTCGTCCTGGCTCCTGGCGTGGTGCAAGGGCAAAAGCCCAGGAAGCGATCGCATGGGACGCATTTGTAGTATGCCCGACTAGTAGCTCCAGTAGAGCCTTCTCGGCCTGTGGATAAGCGAACTCCGGGGAGCCCGCATTGTTGGCATTTCCAGCCTTGTGATGAGCGCTCTAGAGGTTGGGTGGTCATGACGGGTGCGGATTGACTCGCGAACATTGACTGAGGTAATGTATGAGTGACTGCCCAGCATGGGGAGACATATTCACTACTTACATCGGATTGGAGTTGAGCGAAATAAGGTACCCGAGGCACTAATTCATAGAGGAAGAGTCTGGAACTGTGCTCGGCACTTCAGGCTGGGGAACATCTCGTCTTATAAAGATTTTGCGGGGGAGGTAGATCATTATGACGCTATTAGAACCAGTCATGCGCCGCAAGTATGGCATCAAAATGTTGGGCAACCCCATTCCTTGTGAGATCACGTAACAGTTTTGGGGTTCCAGACTCGGATTTGGTCATAAACGGAAGGCACGGCTGGATCGGGTAAGGACACGCCCGAGGCAAACCGAGATGTTAGGTAATATCACGCAATAGGTCAAGTGACCCTGAAAACCATTGCCTTTTCTCTTGTTTAATAGGTTGCTATATTTGGAGAAATCCAAAAATGAAGTAAGCGCCCCTGCTTGAGGGATTATTGAATTTGCGGTGGAGACCGAGAATTCCCCGCATTCTGGCAATTCTAGTCTCCCGGCTACCACCACCATGTACCGTCCTTGTACGTCCATCTATGCACCACTTCTAAAGAGCGAATTTAGAGCCCCGTCAAGGCCTGCCGACCCTGCTGGCTCAGGGGGTAGCGTGCTACTTACCTCCACACCGTCTTCTTCATTTTCTCCCTAGTAGCTTTGACACGCTGCTGAACGCGTCTCCTACCTTCGCAGCTCCTGTCTGAGCACTCTCAACCTTGGGCAGTCTACCAGGACATAAACCACTGTTTCCTATGCGCCGCACTCACGCTTGTTATCGTCACGGAAGCGAAATATCTTGGCGTATGTTGAGAGCCAGCAATGACTCGTCCGCAGTTGAGTCAGAAGGTAGGCTCTGTCTCTTGGCGGTGAACAGTGCATCTGTCTAGTCTGGATAGATGACAATGTCTTGTCGATTCTGCGAAGATCATCAACCTCGGGCAGTAGCTGTAAGGGGCCTTGGTTATATTCGAGTTCCCCGGATCTTGAGTTCTGGACTACGTTTTGTTGACTGGAATTTTTATCTCTGTGTTTGGGTAGGGGGCTCAGGGAGCATCACGTAAACCCTTTAAAACATAGAAGAATACACTCTCCTCTGTAGCACTCTAGCTATGAGATTATACGGCGAGTAAACCAAGTGTCCTAGGAGCAATTAGCCTGAAGTTGGACTTGAATGGTCTACTTAATAAGCCCCACTACGCATTTACCGCATTGGAGCCAGCTGGCTAAGATCGGTGGTCACATTAATGACACTAGCCCTTTGTTGATAGTGCGATAGGTCCCAGCGAGAGTGGCAATATTATACGTGAATAGGGCAAGCGCATTATGTTTTATTGAGCTTCGCTTACTCAGGCCGCTTATCCCTTCCTTCAGAACAGGCTCAGTGAGCGGGTCGGTTCAATCACTACACTCCCTGAGGAACTCAGACCGCTCAGGGGCGTG
Source organism: Penicillium canariense (assembly GCF_028826845.1). Taxonomy (NCBI): domain Eukaryota; kingdom Fungi; phylum Ascomycota; class Eurotiomycetes; order Eurotiales; family Aspergillaceae; genus Penicillium; species Penicillium canariense. The sequence continues at coordinate 1,834,402 of NW_026622729.1, forward strand.
CTCAACTCTATTCAGCGGGTGAGCTAAAACAGAAAGGGGAAGCCATGAATTGCCAGACATTATCCGGTCATATGCATCACACTATCCATGTCCACTCGCCATCCTTGCTATGCAGAAAGAGGAACCAAATTGATCCAAAACAGTAATCAAAAGTAAAGCCTAGTTCAGAGACTCATAACCACCAGCAATATCATTCACCAGGTCCTGGAGAATGGGCCTATTACCGACCACAGATTTGCCGTTGAACAACCTCGTGCCTCTTTTCGCAGGTTCCTTGAAACCAGAAGGGGGTTGCCGAGAGCCCAGGGGACTAAGAGGTTCGCGTGATGGGGACTTCTTCTTGACGGTGGGACTCGAGTTTTTCTTCGCAGAACCGGGATTCCGGGTTGCATGGGGAGACTGGAAGGGCATTTGAGTAGAGTCAAGAGGAGCGGCTTGGAAAGAATGGCTCTCGGCTGCGCCAGCGGGTAGATTGTAGACCCACCCCTTGCCTTCGACCAGGCGAACATACTTGCCGAGAAGCTCATTGCCGTCGCGCAGTGTTGATTTGCTGCCAAGGACAAGAAGCTTGGTTCGGGCACGAGTAAAGGCTACGTTGACTCGTCGCCAATCACGAAGAAGCTCTCCAACATGGTTATCAGAGTTACTGCGAACACAGCTAAGGATAACAATTTCTTTGTCACGGCCTTGAAACTTGTCGGTCGTGTGCATCTCAAGTTCCGGAGTATAGCGACGAAGATTCTGGCGGAGAAGGGAGAGTTGGCTGCGGTAGAAGGTGATGACGCCTATCTCCCTGGCAGGAATGCCGCATGCTATCAACGCCTCCACGAGCTGAGTACACAAGATAGCCTCCATGTGATTCACAATGCGTTGGCCTTGTGCTATTTCGAGGGCTGGCGCTCCCAGCGTGTCAGTGTTGACAAGGAGAGTTTTAGCAGAGGGGACCAGGAGGTCATTAAGCCAGCAGCGCCCGTGGCCTGTCCCAAGACAGACTCCTTGCCTATGCTCGGAGGGGTGGAAGCTATCTGTGTGGAATTGGTTGAGAGCATGCATTTCTGGAATCTCCAGGCAGCGAGCTGCCACCTGTGGCGTACCACATTTCAAGCGACCAGAGTAAATGAGTGTGTTTGAGAGAAGCATAATCTCCTCGCACATGCGATATTGATGTTCCAAATTGACAACCGAGTCCGGCTGCGCGTCTGAAAGCAATTTGAACAAGCTGATGTCAAGACCTCCTTCTTGGGCAGCCTTGTTTTGCACCAGTGGGGGGAGCTGATAGTGATCCCCGACAAGAATGAAGGTCCTTGCCATCCGAATCGGGCCAAGACAGACGGGGAGAGTAATTTGGGAAGCTTCATCAACAATACAATAGTCGAAGATCCGCTGGTTGAAAATGTTATGGTTCACACCCAGACATGTTGTTGCCACAACTTGTGGTTTCTCGTACGATTCTTTGAGTTCTTCGATGGTCTTTTTGGGAATTGCCGCCAGATCTGCAAACTGATGCACCTCTGGATGAATCTTGGTGGTCGCACCAATCCGCAGCACGCGAATGCCATCATTGCGAATTTTCAACAGGATATTATCCACAGCAGTGTGCGTGTAGGAAGTCAATAGAACGCTCTTCCCTTGTGCAACTAGTGCTCGAATGATGTGTGCGATGGTTGTAGTTTTACCAGTGCCAGGCATTCCAAGAACCAGGGCGTAGTCTTGGGCACTCATGACCTTATCAATGGCTTGCTTTTGGTCGATATTGAGGCTGTCTGGATCGGAGATGGTGTATGCAGAGGATGCTGCTCTGAAGACAGGTGGCTGACCCTCAATGATAAGTCGCCTCAAATGCCTCGATTGGAAAAGCTCTTTGTCCATCATGCAAATAAGATTGTTTCGAACGATGGCCATGCCGTTGCTAAACTCGTCCTTGTCAATTCGGTAGACCATCTGCTCGTCAAGGTCTTCCAGTGCAGCAACCCCACCGTTTTCGATTTCCATAATGCCTTTGAACGACTGGTTTGAAATTGCGTTAAAGCCAACGGTCTTCGCTCTCGCGTTGTGTAACCGGCGATCAACGGCAACCGTGATGTGCGATGTGCTCACATGAGTTACATAGCCGTTGGCAAGGGCAAAATGACCCTTTTCGTCAGAAACCACAATAGGCTCACCAACCGCGATCTGTGACTCTGCAAAGGAGAAATTGGGAGGTGCTTTCCGCTTGTGAAATGTGTATCTGAAGCGGTTGATTCTAGTCCCGTTTTCGTCCTCGTGTGCGGTTCGTGGATCGACCACAACATCTCCGAAGCATCGACCATAGGATTCACGCTGATCACTAAGTAACGTCCATAGCTCACGTTTAAACCTGACCAAATTTGCTTCCTCTTTGGTCAAGAGCTCATCCCATTTGCGAAAGAAGTCGGAGTCACCTTGGTTCAGGTGTTGAGTGAAGACTTCAAAGTCGTCACCGAGTGCGCTCGTCTCACCATCGCCATCCTCTGCCAGCTTGTGGTAGATAAGACACGGTGTTTTCGCATAGCATTTGTTGCACATTTGTGCCTTCTTGAGCATCGGTGGAAGCTGCAGTCTCTCGCGGATATAACCCGCTAAGCGATTTCGCACTTGGATCATCTGAACAAGCTCATGACGAATGCCACGAATGCTGAGAGTCTTCGACAGCTCAAGATAATAAAGTAGACCAAAAGTTACATCGACGTCTGCTTCGAGGTTAGTCAGAGGACAGGCTACCTGACATCCGCCTCAGAGACCCACCGTAGCGATCCGAAAGTAAAAGGGTGTAAAGGGCTGTTTGAGCTCTATGCGCCTGATTCGTGTCCCGTCTCCCGGTCTTCAGTTCAAGTGGTACAACAAGGTTCTTCAGTCCATCTTTGTCATGACACGCCACTTGGACAGTGGCATCAATGTTGCCTTTTAATCCATACATTGGAGACCAGATATGCTCTTCAACCTCAAGCAACTTATTGATACTTAGATTGAGTTTCGCACCGTTGCGGTCCTCAACTAAAGAATTAGCCTGGCGGGGTAGTTAGAAACGCATTTCAAGAATTATGTTCGAGGCCCGTACCTTCGGCTTGGCATGAAGAAAGACATCTGCCCAAGCCTGAACAGCGGGGATCTTGCCCATGATGGTCTCGACAGCCTCGATCATATTCATGTTAATAGTATACAGCTCCTCGACATGGTTTTCAAGAACACTTTCGACCAGCAGTCTCAACGAACCCGAATCCCATCGGTTAGCCTTCAATGCCTCCTGAAAAATTTCGTGAAAGATGGTTCCGAATGCTTGAGGCCTTTTAACCTGGCTGATAACCTTGATACGATCTTGGAGTACAGCACGGCGTTGACAGTCAACCGAGTCCGCTACAACAGTAGCAGATATCAAGTGGTCAGGGTGAAGAATGATCATATGGTTGGTGTTGTCCACGACGCATTGGCCAGATGATTTGAACTCCCCAACCAGGTGAATAAATGAATCTTTACTGCAAGGAGTGTCGAACCACGACTCACGCAATATGATGACCTTGCGGGCTTCCGTATTCTCTTCCTTGACGGATAGCACCTGCATACGTGTCAGCGACGGGGTGAAATTCGGCAAGTCGTGAGAGATTGCATACTTGCTCAGATTGAGTACGTCCTTTTGAGTTGACATACAAGCGATCTGCGGTGTCCTCGATCTGGTAACGCTTAATAGCTTTCCGACCTTTGAGATTCTATTTTGTTTCATTTGTTTTAGCATATACCTAGGTAGAACCCCACTAAGAGTGACCAACGTAAGCTGCATCTTCACCCGTCTGCTTCATGGTCTGTTCGATGGCATCCAGATCAAAATCATCATCAAACTCATCCTCAGACAACGCAGCAGTATCATGGGCTGAAATATGTGGTATATTGGCAGGGACTTGGGCAGCCGAGTTGACAGGGCTCGGGTCCATGTTCCTCATAACCGGCAACTCTGCACTGGGCTGTTTCGGTAAATTGATATTGTCTGGCATTGCGTCGCATTCTGCAAGAACATCCTCGAAATTGTCGTCAAACTCTCCATAGTCGTCTTCAAAATCGTCATAGTCGTCAGGTTTGGTTTCGTTTTTCATGGAATTTTGCACGGCCGGTGGTTTATTGCCGGCCGTGTATTGCAATTTCGGATGGCTGGATTTTAGCTTCTCTGCGGCTAGGGTTGACCAAGCCGATGAGTGTAGAGACTCGAACTCGTTGCGACCAGCCGCGTGAGCAACGAAAGGATCCGCTGAGGCATCAGCCAGGTCCATAAAGTCTTGGTCCAAGTCGTCATCTCCAAATTCAGATGAAGAATCTTGAAGCATTGCCTGTCTCGTGTTGCTGGTGTTATCGGCAGATGGAACTCGAAGACCTTCTCTGGCACATTCAGCATCTCCTAGGCCTTTCCGGTCCATTGTAGGGGACGATGAACGGCACCTTTGCGCGTCCATACGTTGCCGCAGGGGAGAAGAATTGGGAGGACCCATTTCGGCTTGGGGGGCTGACTGCAGGCTCTTCTCAATCTTGTCGAGGAGCAAATTGATTCTGGATGACTTATGCTTCCCTGAATCCAGGATATTACTCTTGGTGCGTGAAAAGATGCCTCGTTCAGACCCTGGATCCTGGCGGTTGATTCGTCTCCGCTTTGTTCGAGATGTGGGCCATTCGGCAGCGCAGCTAATCGATCGTCTCAAGCCAGATGAATCTCGGCTTGTTCTTCCCGAAACCGGGGTTTGTGGCGACGAGGAGAGTAGATTTGCTAGGCGAGGTGGGGGAAGATCCTCAGATCCATCGACCATATTCTTGTCCATGTAGTTACTCCACAGCTCAGCTGCCAGGTCGTGTTGGGGTGTTTTGAATAGAGCCTGGATTGCCTGCAAGTCGAGTGGCTCTTTCTGAGCTTTTTTGGAATTCCCATTGGTGGGCGAGCCGGCAGACGAGGAGCTGTGACGCCGCTTCCTTCGACAACCTGCAGGCGTCTGCGACGAAGTATCGGGGTTTGAGCTGACTGGTACATGCTGCCAGATAACATGATCGACTGGAGTTACCTCCGGACCTGGCGCGGGATCAAAGCCATCTTCGGCGTTGCTAATCAAGTCCGCGAGAGGTATACGGTTTCCGGGTGTTTGGGGGCATTCTTTGACCAGCTTGGGCTCCTCACTCAATGGTACTGATTGAGGTGGAGGGTCAGCTTTGTCGGAGTATTTCTGCATTGGTTCCACTACTCCATTCAGCCATGAACTTTGGTTCTCTTTATTGCCATGCACGGCTTTCCTTCCATCCTTCGAGCTCGTGTTATCGGAAGCCACCTCTTCTTCCTTGTAACGAAATGCGTTCAACTTTCTGCGGGAGTTCGAGGAGACGGGGTACGATCTGTCGTTGCTGTTGTTGGTTGCCATGATCTTGATCTAATTTCGTCCCAGAACTTTCTCGTCAAAGTGGGTAATGATACATTCTCGACCTTCCGCACGCAGTGTTAGCAAGGAAACGCGCAGGTACTCAATGCAGTATAATAAGCCATACCACGGGAAAGAAAGTATGTACTCAGCGATATACGCGCCCAGGATACATGGAGGGTCGAATGTAGTTTGAAGTCAGCGCTCTGTTGACAACCTAAGAATCATGGGGATGCGATAAGAACGCGTCGCGTGTCGAGCGTTGTTGCCGTATTTGGTAGGCGCTTAAATTTTGCCTTGTGAATAAGGCACAAAAGGCGGCAAGGGAAAATCACCCAAAAGGGATTAGCGTGGTGACTGGTCAGCTCCCCATCGGCCTTTTGCGGCTTCAACATCAACCCGCCGAATCAACCCCTCTCCTGTCCATTCCACCAAGCGGTGCCCTACCAATTGCGCTTGCTGTTGCCACGTTGGCAAGGCGACTCCTCGTTGGCCTTGTTCTTGATCCCGCGATCCCTACGACCGTCAGGCCCCTTTCAATCTTCCCCAACCGTCGCACCCCCGTCTTCAACATGGTTGCCCGGCCATTGTCGCATCTCCTTCGCTCGCGCTGCCTGCTGCGCAGACCTCAGAACACCCAGGCCTTCTCAACCCGAAGCAACCTTCGTGCCGCTGACCATGGCGATCACTATGACCCCCCGACCGGCTGGCTGTTCGGCGTCAAGCCCGGTCAGAAGTACGTGAAGGAAGGCTGGGAGGGCGTCTGGTACTACGGATTCATTGGCAGCCTGGTAGTTGCCGGTGTTGCATATGTTTTCAAGCCTGATACCTCGTACGTATCGCCCATATACCTCTCCTTGGGCTTACGCGGTCTGCATGTGTGCTTGAACGACTAGCTTGTCTGGCAATCGTGCGTTAGGGATGAGTGGGATCAATCGGTGCTAACATCTTCAAACAGGATACAAACCTGGGCTCTCGAGGAGGCTCGTCGGAGACTGGAAGCTGAGGGTATCTTGGAGGACCCCGAGAAGGTCAACAAATAAACGGATCGGTTTTTGCGCCTAATCTGTACACTGTACATAGAGAGATCGGAAAAGGATTCTTTCGGCTGATGCCTGTACCACCTGCGATGGCAGATATGAATGTTCCGATCCTTTGGTTAGATGGGGTTTTCACATGTCTTTCCATTTCTTTTCGTCCACCTACCTGTTGTACTACTTTATATTCCGTTTGAACTGCTTCTCATCGCATCAATAAAGGTGGCTTATAACCAAGTGGTACGGGTTGATGTCATTTCATGCACACCAGGAGGAGCCTTCGGCTCCTAGGGGATTGTCGAAGGGCACTAAGTCTGGACAACTAGCGGGACATGTTGATCCTTCCTTCTGTGCGCACTCATATTCAAGCTTAAATCTCCGGGTAGATGTCAGTCCTTCTAAGCAAAGGCATCTCCCTCCTAATCTTCGACACAAGCCCGAGGTCAATATCCGCCGTCGCAATCTGTGGTTCTTGATATTCTTCACCCAATTCAGCTACCACCTCTCCCCACGGGTTCACAATCATAGAATGACCATAGCTGCGTCTTTTCTCATTATGCAAGCCTCCCTGTGCAGCTGCTATTACATAGGACTGAGTCTCAATTGCTCTGGCTTTGAGTAGAGATTCCCAATGCGCTTTGCCTGTAGGAACTGTGAATGCGGACGGATAGGTAATGACTTCCGCGTTCTGGCGTCGCAATGCCAGGCTTATTTCCGGGAAACGTAGCTAAAATTGCCAGAACGAGTAAGCAAAAGAGAATAATAGTCCGGCTAGGTGACGCAACATCGGTGGAAGAAGCATCTGCCAGGCCTGCAGGTACCGGCACTTACGTCAAAACAAATGGCCAAACCGACGCGTCCAACTGGTGTCTCAAATGGTGGAAGAATACTCCGTCCTGGCTCGACATTCCTACACCATTACTAGTATGTCAGCTATTGACCCACAACCTACACACTAGATGCAGTTACTTACTTGCTCTCTTTCAAAATAGGACCATCCTTGATGTCAACGTCAAATAGATGTATTTTCTGGTACCTTTGCGTGATGGCTCCTTTATCATCAATCCAGACCAAGGAGTTCTTGAGCCTATGTTCAGAAGCTACTTCGTGGATGCCAACATTTATATGCATCTTCTCCACTTGGGCTGCCTTCTGTAGAGCTGCAATGAAGTTACCACAATCTGTGGATTGGGCGAGTGCAAAAGACTCCTCTGCCGAAGACGCAAGATAGTCTGAGGCCTCCGGCAAAAACAGGACCTGTGATAGTATTAGCTGCTTATACCAGCTGAGTTACGCAGAAAGCATGGTAAGCATGGTAAAATATTGCTCTACCTTGGCTCCTGCGGCCGCAGCCTTTCGAATCAATGTCTGGCATTGCACCAGATTAGAGGCTATGCTCGCTGTCGCGCAGAGCTGCCCCACAGCCTATCTCGGAGAGAAGATGGTCAGTGTTATGAGACCGGGCTCAATGAACAATAAACTAACGACAGAAACCATGATGTGTTGCAATTTCAAGCAGCTCTATCCAACCTCGAGAAAAGAATATTCGAGGTTGTTTGCAGAAGAATGTGATGTGGCAAGCGATGAGGAGACTGCCTATGGTGGATTGATGTCGTGGGGTAGTCACATGAGCGAAGGTGGCTTCTCTCTAATTCCCCATAAACTAGGGAGGGGGTGATGAGTTAGGCTACATCGTTTTATATGTGTTTCTTCAAATGTGTGAAGACTCCACGGCTTTCACTTTTCTTTTTTTAGCTGTCCTTTGACAGTAGGTCGATTTCCGTATTCGCTTATCAGCCAGTTTGTTTACCGTAAGCTTGCATACCCGGTGCGCAGTGTCGCTTCACTGGCGGCCTTAGCTAGCTCACAGTCACAGACACTTGGAACAGGACAACACATTTATGAATGGAGCAGTTCTCTTAATTCTCCAGTCGTATGCCCGATTTTCGGCTCTGGAATGTGCAGTTTGGGAGTGGATTATATTACTACTGACTAAGCCGCCCAAAAGTCAGTGGTGATTAGCGGAAGTGCGTGGGCGCTGATGGGAAGCACTCCGGGAAAGTGTGTCACGGGGTGCCTATTGATGAATCCACATTACTTCCAGCAACTTTATCAATAATTCGCGCATTCTTCTCGGTCAAACTATGATGTCATTGTGACGCGTATATGAATGTCTATTTTAACCGTAATAGTATTATGGTCTTCGCTAGCAGTCCAATCTCCTGAGCATAAGTCCGCACTTGAGACCACGATGTCTAATATTTCATGCTTATGGCAGGACAAAATGAGGTCCCAGGGGTGGTTCCTCCTCCGTCAGGTGTTCAGCCAAATTTTGAACATCCTGACTGGATCGGATACCGTGATATAGCGGCTGCTATAACATGTTGGTGCTTAGCAACCTTATTCATTTCCCTACGATTGTACACTCGACACGCTATTCTCCATTTCATAGGTGCTGATGATTGTAAGTATATGACAGTTACCGTTGGACACTTGGCTAATCAATTAAGACAGATTTTCTCTTGGTTGGATGGGTATACTACTTCCGAAACTTGCTCAATAGAAAGGTGCTTATACAGAATCAGGTCCTATCCTTTACCTATTCAGCTATACTTATTACCTGTAAGAATATCTTGGTATATTTTCGAACATAAACTGAAGCCATCAGGGACAAAATATGGGATAGGAATTCATTTCTGGGATCTTCGCATAACTGCACTCCCCTTTTCTCCCGCGTAAGTTGTCCCAAGCCCAGCGGAAGGCGAATCTGAGAGATTTACAACTAGCTGTCTATCACTGACTCCGCCATTTTCGCCGCTTGCACATTCTGTATCAAGATTTCAATTCTTATTTTTTACCTTCGACTTTCACCCTCTCGTCGCCCCTTCAGGCTCCTGATATACGGGGTTGCTGCGACCTTTACCGTGTACTGCATTATTTCAGTCATCGAATTTTCATTTGTCTACAATTCTACCGAAGAGCATCGGAACTTAACAATCTCAGACGGGGCCTGTTCAGGGGCCCTTTCAGTTTGTATAACAATATCTGGTATCAATGCACTTACTGATGTTATAATGCTTTTTCTACCAATTCCGCTGCTCTGGCCCATGCGAGTGAACAGAAAGATGAAAATTGGAGTGATATTGACTCTTTCACTTGGCTCAATGTACGTTGCAGGTATTTTCTAGTGAAAGCTGACTTACTGATATATAGACAGGGTTTGCATTGCCAGTATTGCTCGGTTTGTGGTCCAACTGGTGCAATTAACCGACCGTGATGCTTCATGGATTCGGGTAAAATTTTTAGCGCTAAAGTACTTATTAGAACTTCTTTATCTGCACTCCCTGGCTCTCTAGATAACTATATACTGACGGCCTAACAGTTGTTTTGAGATTAACCTTGGTATAATCTGTGCATGCCTCCCACATTTGAGGCCCTTGATTCGTCTTGCTGCTCCATGGCTCTTCTCGTCATCATCAGAAGCGGACTGGGGGTATTTAAATACGTCGCTTCATTTCCGCACTCCCCAACCATCCAGGGGTTAATCTACGCCGGCCCATTCCCTGCCGCATATGACACCGGAGTCAGGCTATGCTTATCTTTTGACTTGAGGTCGGCTTTTTTCTCAAGTAAGCAGCTTTATGAAAGCCTAGTGACCGTTCTCAGCAGCCCATGACGGTGGAGTCCGGCCCCATCCTCATCCCTGGACTCGACATCGACTCCTCTCAAGCAGCAGCTTCATGACAGCCTTGTGACCATTCCCGGCAGCCAATGTCAATCACTCGTGACAAACCCCATTCTTCGAGTCGATTGGTTACACTCGTGCTCGATAGGTGCTCGGACTGATGCTAGATTCATGTGGAGATTCGTGCTCGATTGATGGCCGATTCAAGGTTCGATCCATAATCGGACTTGTTACTTAGAAGCCAAATTCGTGACCGATTTGTGCTTGCATTCATGCTCGGATTCGGGCTCGATTCATGTTCAGATTCGTGCACGATTTAGATTAGATTCGTGTTCAGACTCGTTCTCAGACTCATGCTCAGACTCGTGCTCAGATTCGTGCTCAGACTCGTGCTCAGACTCGTGCTCAGACTCATGCTCCATTCTTGCTCTGATTCGTGCTGGCAATCGTAATCGTTGCGTGCTCGTGTCCATGGTCAAACTCGTGCTCGATTCGTGCTCAGATTCGTGCGCCAACTGGTACGCAGACCGGTGCTCGATTCGTACTCACATTAAAGCTTGGTTTCGTGCCCGGATTCATCGTCAAACTCGTGCCCGATTCAGGCTGAGATTCGTGCTCGGCTTGATGCTCGGAGTCATGTTCAGATTGACAGCTTCGTGCTCATATTCGTGCTCAGACTCGTGCTTGACTCATGCTCGGATTCGTGTTCGGATTCGTACTTGATTCGTGCTTGGACTTATGGTCAAAGTCGTGCTCGATCTATGCTCGATTCGCGCTCTGATTAGTTCTTGGAGTCGTGGTCGGATCGTGCTCAGACTGCTCGAGTCATGCTCGTATTCATGCTCGGATTCATGCCCGTATCAGGCTCGGACATGCGCTCGATTCGTGCTTGATTTAATGATGAACAACCTAATATGATAATATTAGGCCTATCGCGAAGCCTATCTCGTCAGAGTTGTAAATATCCTCTAGCTAGATATGGTTATTATCGATAACACATCGAAGGGTGTTAAACCACTACTAAATAGACTGTGGGCTATGATTTAGAGCACGGTAATAGTTATATTTCCTAGACCAACGCGTCTGAAGCTCTAGCTAGCGATATATGAATTCTAATAGCCAAGTTTTGCTAACTATAGGAAGGGGGGGCGCTGTGCCGTGAGCCGCGAGGATAATATTGGCTATATCTCGAATGGTAGAAGGTCTAGGCGCTAGACCTCGTATGTTAGTATCAAATATCTATCGTATTAGCGATTCTTCTTTAGTAGTTGGTAGCTTTATGCGATAGTGACGTTTGGACGTAGTAGAGAGTGTTCCGTTGACGCGATCGTGAGCTATAGAGATAGGTATATTATAATATATAGCTGCTGCTTGAAGAGAGGCAAATTAGCCATTTTTATATACCTTATAGCTTGTAAAAAAAAATATTCTCCTGATCCTGCGTTTTTGACGCGTTTTGAGCGTTTGTTCGTGTCGTTGCGCGTAGTGGAAGATGATGTGTAGGTACAAGAGACGCGATTTTGATGGAGCATCTGGCGTAAGCGGGTATCCGACGTAAGCGGGAACCATGTTATCTGGTGATTACTCAGCTATCGCGATGCGATAACCTTTGCCCGCAAATATTCAATTCTCACCAGTCCTTCCACCAAACGTCTGGTTTGCAAGTGATCAACAACTGCCGGCGGCAAGATTACAATCGTCGCAATGAAAAGTTTAAGGCGAGATGTTTCTTCCAATCCGCAAGCCGCCAATGTCACCAGCAAAGTCTTTGTGAGGTCTACGAAAAGTGGGAAGGTGCAAAAGATTGTTCGTGAGCTCTATTTGAGGCAAGACATTCCTTGCTCTTCAAAGCTCTGCTCGATATGCCCTTCGGTCGCTCCGGCAGACGCCAGTGGAAAAAGTATGAGCTTTTTTTAATGGTAGTGAGCCTGTGCTTCTAGCTAATGCAAAACAGTTGCGCCATTCGTCCTGTCCGATCGCCCGGCGGGCACCAAGGCATTCCCCCATGGTCACTACCTCGTCCCTGATACAAATGCGCTCCTGAATGGCATGGATCTTTTTGAACACACTGGTGCTTTCTACGATGTGATCATCCTTCAAACCGTCCTTGAAGAGCTCCGAAACCAGTCCCTGCCTCTCTACAACCGCCTTCTTTCCCTGATCAAGACTGATGAGAAGCGCTTTTACCTCTTCTTCAATGAGTTTCGCCTGGAAACACATGTGCGGAGAGGTCCGGAGGAGTCGATCAATGATCGAAACGACCGCGCCGTCCGTACGGTGGCCGGCTGGTACGAGGAGCATCTCCGAGCTTCAGCCAAGAAGGGCAAGAAGGAAAAGTCCGTTCCTGCGATGGTCGTCATTACCGACGATAAAGACAGCATTCGCAAGGCCAAGGCAGAAAATGTTACGGCCGTATCTCTGTCAGACTATGTCGCCGGTCTTGAGGACTCGGAGAAGCTGCTGGACATGATCAGCGAGGCCAGAGAAGCGCGGGATTCAAAGGGTTCTGCTCGTGGGGAGCTGTTCTACCCCGAGTACTACTCCATGTCAAAACTCATGACTGGGTTACGAGCGGGAAATTTGCACCAAGGGGTGTTCAATGTTTCTCCATACAACTACTTGGAAGGCTCCGTAAAGGTTCCGGCCTTTGACAAGCCGCTTCTTATTCTAGGTCGTGATAACAGCAACCGTGCAATTACAGGTGATGTTGTTGCCATTGAAGTACTCCCCAAAGACCAGTGGAAATCGCCCTCAACGAAAATAGTCGACGAGGAGGCCGTGACCAAGAATGACAATCCTGATACTGACGAAACTGAAGCTATTGTCACGGACAGAGAGCGCAAGGCCCTGCAGGAAGAGGTCAAGCAGGCCCATGGCAAGCACTCAGAAGGCAAGCCGCAACCAACCGCCAAGGTTGTCGGTGTGATCAAGCGCAACTGGCGTCAATATGTGGGACATGTGGATTCAAATTCAACCGCGTCACAAGCTGCATCGGGTCGGCGACAGCAGACCGTCTTTGTGCTTCCCATGGAGAAGAGAGTGCCAAAGATCAGAGTCCACACCAGACAAGCTGGTCATTTGCTCGGTCAGCGTATCCTTGTCACTATTGATTCTTGGGACCGGGACTCTCGGTATCCCACCGGCCACTACATTCGATCTCTGGGTGAGCTGGAGACAAAGGGTGCTGAGACCGAGGCTCTTCTCCTGGAATATGACGTACAATACAAGCCATTTCCCAAGTCTGTTCTGGATTGTCTCCCAGCAGAGGGACACGATTGGAGAGTCCCTACCTCCAAAGAGCACAAGGGATGGAATGGTCGACGAGATCTTCGCGATCTACTCATTTGCAGTATCGATCCCCCAGGCTGCCAGGATATCGACGATGCGCTGCATGCGCGCGCTCTTCCTAACGGCAACTTCGAGGTCGGTGTTCACATTGCGGATGTGTCACATTTTGTCAAGCCGAACAACGCAATGGACCTTGAAGCAAGCGTCCGCGGTACAACCGTATATTTGGTTGATAAGCGTATTGATATGCTTCCGCATCTTCTTGGAACAGATCTTTGCTCGCTCAAGCCATATGTGGAACGCTATGCCTTCTCGGTCATCTGGGAAGTCACTCCCAATGCAGAGATCGTCTCGTCAGACTTTACCAAGTCCGTCATTCGCTCACGCGAGGCGTTCAGCTACGAACAGGCTCAACTACGTATCGATGATGCCTCGCAAAATGACGAACTGACGGAAAGCATGCGGAACCTGCTGCGTTTCTCTAAAGTTCTTCGACAGAAGCGTTACGATGCCGGTGCCCTAAACCTTGCCTCCCCTGAAGTTCGCATTGAGGCCGGCGACGAGGCCGGCGACCCTCTCACGGACGTCAAGACAAAAGCCATGCTCGAGACTAACAGCCTGGTCGAAGAGTTCATGCTTCTCGCCAACATCACTGTTGCCACAAAGATCTACGAATCTTTCTCGCAAACTGCTCTTCTTCGTCGTCACGCCACCCCGCCACCCCAAAACTTCGAAGATCTCATCAACCAACTGTCAAAGAAGCGAAACATGGAGCTGGATGTCTCCAGCTCCGCTGCTCTTGCCAGCTCCCTTGACCGCTGCGTGGACCCGAAGAATCCCTTCTTCAACACCCTGGTCCGTATCTTGGCGACCCGCTGCATGACCTCCGCCGAGTACTTCTGTGCTGGCGCACATGCCGAGTCTGAGTTCCGCCACTACGGTCTTGCCTCGCCTATCTACACACACTTCACCTCGCCCATTCGACGATATGCCGATCTTCTCGTCCACCGACAGCTGGCCTCTGCTATCGGCTACGAAGGTGAGGATGGCCACGCCGTCATTGAGGGTGTCAGCACACGCGGTAAGCTGGAGGATATTTGCCGCAACATCAACTACCGTCATCGCAACGCCCAGTTTGCGGGCCGTGCCAGTATCGAATATTACGTCGGTCAGGCACTCAAGGCTCGCGGTGAGAAGATGGCAGGAGGCGGTACTGACACTGGCATTGAAGAGGAGGGCTACGTGATGCGTGTGTTCGAGAACGGCGTTGTCGTTTTCGTTCCCCGTTTCGGTATCGAAGGTGTTGTCCGCCTGGAGGACTTTGTTCTGCCCGGCGAATCCGGTGTCTACTCTGTTGGGGAGCGGCGAGAGCTGGCGGTTCACCGGACTACTGAGTTCGACAGCGAAGAGTACACGCTCCGCGTGGAAGAGAAGGGCCACTCTGAGAAGGAACGTGGTGTGAACGTTGAGCTTTTCCAAAAGGTCAAGGTGAATGTCAGCTCAGTCAAGGAGGAGGGCCGCGGCGCTGGCAAGCGCAGAGTACGCATCTTGATTACTGGTTAATCAGACAAAATAGTCATGGAGGTATAGAGAAAAAGAATGGCATTCCATTAATGAGATTATATGTTGAATTGTAAATCACATATATGCAAATCTGTATTATTTTCCAAGCTGTACAGCTTAATCTTTGTTCGTCTGTTCACACCCGCTTGATGGCAATCATTCTTGGCATTAGACTGAAGGGCGCCCAAATCTGTGCATCAACTGTGCCATCAGATGGCGCGGTAGATGAGACGGTTGCAGGGTGATCCTTTCTAACTCCACCGGGGATATCCTTGTTTGTGAGAGGGTCTTCGCGAGCACCCGATTCGTGCCGATGCTGGGCCCGCTCCAACTCTCCCACCTTCCAACCACGGACAAGCCAAAGGCATAGAGAAGCACCGATATATACAAATCCGGTGAAAAGCTGGACATTCAGGTAAGATACACCCCCACCTAGCTTGTTGGTGCGCAGCTGAAGGGCAATCGCTTCAGAGACAGTGCACGGCGGGACAAGAGCGAGCCAGGTAATGCTGAGGCCGGAGGGGAGGTCTCTGAGCCCGATAATCTCCGCCAGCACTGGGGAGACAGTGGCCCAGTAGGTTCCTGCGACTGTCCCAACCAGCACAGCGAAGAAGCAGACAACGCCCATGCTATCTGCAAAAATCCAGATGAGCAGACAAAACAGACCACACATGAACGTGAGGAACGTGGCAATGTTGATACGACCAAGCCGGTCACTGAACATGCCGACAAAAGGACGGCCGAGACCCTGCCCGAGGTTCAGCAGTGCGGAGACAATACTCCCTTGGTGCGAAGTCAGGCCGACCGAAAGGGCGAAGTTGGCCACACTGAACAGCAGCGCCACGTAGCCCAGCATACTGAAGATGCCCCAGCCCAGAAAGAGGAGGAACTCCGGCCGCCGCAGCAACGGGAAGTGGAAAGCTGTCAGACGGCTGCCAACGAGCTTGTTGCGGTCGCGGAGCAGATTCCCACACACCAGGTTCACGACGCATGAAATGATGCCCAAGATTCGGAACGCCCACCCAAGGCCAAAGCGGGGAATGATCGCTCCCACTGCAAGCGAGTAGATCAGGCCCCCGAGACCGGAACCGGCGGCGGTGATGCTCATCGCAAAGCTGCGGCGCTTCAGGAACCACTGCGGGGCGATGCCAACACTACCAACAAAGAGGAAGCCCATTCCCCACCCGAAACAGACACCTTGACTCAGGAAGATGTGCCATTTCTGCGTGGCGAAGGATGAGCCGATCAGCGAGAGCGTCTCGAAGAAGACGCCGAGATTGACCACGAGCCGAGTGCCGAAGGCTTGGATGAAATATGTGGCGAGTGGAGCCACAAGCAATGCACATGAAATGCTGAGACCACCAGTGAAGGCGTAGAAGAGGGCCGACGTGTTAGGGAAGACATCATGGGAGAGATAGTAGCTGAGGAATACGCCGTAGCTCTGCAGAGTGGGGTATGTTAGCGATCGAGCTCGAGCATAACGTTCGATGCTTCCGGGCCAGTTGTGTACTGACACTATTGATTCCCCAGGTGTGGGCGTTGATCCAGAAGACACAGGCGACGCAGACCCAGCCATATCCACCATCTGGAGGGACATCGTGCTTGTATTTATCGCCGGGGTCGATGTCAGGTTCCGGCTGCAATTGCGGGTTTTGATGCTTGGACTTTGACCTCGTCACCGAGTCCCGGTCATCATCTTGATGGGAACGAATGACATCGACTGGCGCATTGTCGGCCATGTCGATGCGCTATGCACAAGAAAGACTCCGAAACTTGCGTCGGTGTTACCGTCTTGCCAGTGGCGATGCTCGAACCTGGGACCCGAAGCAAGTTGCCGTTTCCGTCACGACATGGGGGCCGACAGGTAAGAGGTCCATGTCAGTGAAGGAATGATTATAAAATAGGAAGAGTCCAGACAAAAAACAAGGCTAGGGGACTAGCTTAGGCTAGTCCCTGTACGGAGAGGGTTTATGTCGGACTTGGGGCCGACTTTTATCTCTACGGGGTTTGGGTCTATACTAGACGCTGGAGCGACATCCGTGGGTTTCTTAGATGGCCCCTGTCGCAGCTGGTCGGTGGCCGCAGACCAATAGCGGGGGATCGTGGCGCCGGTTGGATTGCAGGAAGAATAAGATGTTCGGCAGCTTGTCGGAGTCCACGGCAGGCATTGGAGAGGATTGGAGTAGGAGGAGCAATGGCCGGGCGTAAAGTGGGGTCTCCGCCAGGCCGAAGACCCAGTTGCGGAGAAAAGCTGGGATGCATCCGCTGGCAGAAGTCTGACTCATGGGCGATCTGTTTGTATGAGTTGGTTGTTGGCTGTTGGGTATCAAGTATTGCGTGTCATGTTGACCCAAGTCTGCCAGAGTATCTGTAGGAGTATAAGTAGACAGAACATCCAAATCGAGACCCGTTCTGCATGTCCCCTGCACATGACGGCACCTGATCGCTGACTTACTTGATTCATTCCACGTGGAGCAAGCCCTAAGCCCTGTCCCGAAGCGGCAAGCGTATGACGGCGTTGCCCGGGGCTTGTTTGTTTGGGCTCCGCAATCGGGACAAGATCGCGACTACGGCCCCGTTCCTTAGTTCCTGAGTCTCCTAGTCTCATACCGCGGATGACTCGGCTGATCCTGACGTCCTTGGATTGCAGCATTGCTGGGCAGCTGTCGGACTAGAGTAGCAACCATGATGCACAAACATACCAAACCCATCGGCCAGCGCAAGGTCTCGCCGCCACGCCCAAGCTATATGAACAACGACCAGATGGGTAATCTGCCCCCTTCGAATTGGGACTTTCTGGCCCCGGCTGAAGCTTCAGAGACAAACATTCGTGCTTGAATGAGGCTAACGCGCCCTTGCGACAGCAAGTTACTTGAAAGACCTCCGAACAAACCGTCCTGCTCGTCCAACGGGGTCACGGCCCTTCCCCGGCAAAGCAGCAGCGTCGTCGCCCGATCTCGAGGAGGGCCTTCCTCCCCGCTCAGCCTCTGCCTTCTCCATGTATCGAACCTCTGGCAGTCCTCCCCAAGATGAGCCTCGCTGTGGAAGCGCCATGTCCCACCGTCGCACAATCTCCCATGCCCCCGAAGGTGGCCCGACCGGCCGCCCGCTAGCCCAGGAGCCGCGGTCAGTCTCAGTGCGTAAAAACGTGTTTCCCTCGCAGGTCTTTTCACGCCCCGTCGCCGCGTCGCCGGCTCCCTCTTATCGGTCTTATCGGGAAGATAAACATCGTCACCAGGAGAAGGAGGAGGCACGGGAACTGCGCGACGCACTGCAGGGACTGGACGTGGAGGATGATGTTCGACTTCACCAGGCAGCTCAGGATGAGGCCACAGAGTTGGTGTGGATGCATCAGAACCCCGGCATGGCTTATAAGAACCCCTATGCGCCTTATCATAACCCGGATTGCGGTGATACGGACCCCTCAATTCGAAGTCAACCCAGGAAGAGCTCTGAATCTGGCTCTTCGTCAATCAAACACCGCCATTCAAGTACCTCGAGTGCTTCCTCGAGTGGCCCCTCAAGTCCCGAGTTCGCAGATGTCACGTTGAATTCATCTGCGCGCAGACGGTCCTCCCTCGCTGGAAAGCTGAAGAAGAACCTCAAAGTCAACTTCGCACTGCCTGATGAAGAGAAGCCTACGCCCAAGCCTCGGACAGTTAGCGGCGATTCCTCCAAAGGAGTCTTTAGGAACCCTGAAGACCATATCTACGAAGAGCCCGAGGCAGCCGAGCCCCAATCCGACTTCCCCAAACTCGACTGTTCGGGCCTGCGCAACAAGCCGCGCAACGCCCTCCCGCGCCTTGGCAAACCGCTTCCCTGGCTGCAGGATCGAAGCACTAATGGTTCCGTGCGCGACAAGATCTCTCAGTTCGATATCCACAAGTACCCGCCTAGCCAGTCCCGCAACCCAGGTTATACGAAGAATGAGCCACTTCCACCACCACCTCCTCCTAGCAAAGATGAAGGACCCGTCCCCATGAAGGATGGCAAGGAGATTCGCGGCGACGATATCCGTCATGCCACGAGCAAGAAACTCAAGGACCGCAGCGAGAACCTGCCCATGCCTTCGGCTGTCAGCAACCGCATGGGGCGACCCATCGTGAGCTTCGACCCGAAATGGCAACCGAGCGACCAACCCAAGCCTCAGTCCCAGCCTCATCCCCAGCCGTCAGTGGCGAGTCCTCCAGTGCCTAGTATCACGGTGGCTCCTAGTGTTGAGGTCTCCAAGCCAGATCCTCCTTCCATCCCGGTGATCAATGTCCCCGACATCAAGGAGCCGACTATTTCGGAAATGAATGAGCCTCCCCATCCGCAAAGCATGCTTGCCAGGCAGATGCCGCAGCCCCAAAGCAACCGGACCCAACCGATGGCTACGAGAAGACAGCCGTCGGAGCTACAGGACCGTTGGTACACCCCGTACTCTCGGTCTGGCGTCCCAACTGCACGCTGCGAGTCCTGCTCTCTGTCTATTTCCGGTAAGATTGTTACTGCTGGAGGATCCCGATTCCACCCAGAGTGCTTCATCTGCTTTCATTGCCACACGGCGCTGGAGTGTGTGGCTTTCTATGAAGAGCCCGAAGCTAGTCGGGCCGAGAGGCTTGCGCACAACCCGGATGAAGAGGCACGCATACCCCGCTTCTACTGCCACCTGGATTTCCATGAGCTCTACAGCCCCCGCTGCAAGAGCTGCAAGACACCCATTGAGGGCGAAGTGGTTGTTGCCTGCGGCGCAGAATGGCACGTCGGCCACTTTTTCTGCGCCGAGTGCGGTGATGTGAGTTATTTCCATTTCCCAAGATCCCATATCAGTTCATTTTGCTTAACGTTCTTGTCCTTCTAGCCCTTCAGCTCGACCACTCCCTTCGTTGAGAAGGACGGCTTCGCATGGTGCCTCCAATGCCACTCCCGGCGCACCGCGCCCCGTTGTCTTGGATGCAAGCAGCACGTTCTGGATGACATGGTCATTACTGCCATCGGCGGGCAATGGCACGAGCGCTGCTTTGTCTGCCACGAGTGTGGCGACGGATTCGGGGCCGAGGGTCGATTCTTTGTCCGTGAGGGCGAGCCGAAGCGTACGGCCAAGGGTCGTATCATTGGCGGGCCGGTGCAGCTGGCTATCTGTGAACGGTGCGAGGGTATCCGTCTGAAGGCGCCTGGAATGTGTTGAGGAGAATCCCACACATCTCGCCAGCCCCTTTCGGACTGGAGACCAGTGGATGTTATCTAATGAATTTACCGCATGATGAGTTACTGATTGATTCGGCATTTGTTTCGGGCGATGAGATAGCATTTTTCGATTCTATACTTGTGTTCTATCTTGTCTTCTTTGGATTTCGGTTCCAGTTTGCCCTTTGGCGGGAGTTTCGAGTTTGACTTAGCAAGCGCATATTTGTTTATACGAGGAGACGTTTCATGTTCGCGGTACTAGCAATGCATGCATGATAGAGACTTCGACTTGGACCTGCAGAGAAAACGCCTCACCACACATGCTTTTTTCGGGCCATAGAAAGACCAAACAACGCATTCCTGCACCTCTCCTTTAAGAAGGCCACTCGGGGTCCGCCTTGCGCCGAAATACAGCCACGTACTTGTTCCCCTTGTTTCGGGTAACCTTTTTCGACTCCTCGGTTTCGAACTTCATCACCTGCACACAGGGATCGGCCTCGAGCTCCTCATCAGAGACAAGTTCCCACAGGTCTCTGATGCCACCGGTAGGAGCATCGGTCTGCTCAGCGCCATTCTCGCCATTCTCGCCATCTTCATTCTCATACTTGAAATGTCGCAGCACCCAGTGGTAGTACTCCTCCACATCAGTAATCGTGTACAACAGCCCGCCGGGCCTCAGCACGTACGCATACTCAGCATTCAGCGACTCTGAAATAATCCGCGCCTTGTGCTTGCGTGCCTTGAAGTGCGGGTCCGGGAAACACACGAAGATCTTTGAGAGCTGGTGGTGGGCGAAGAAGTTGGGCAGGAATTTCATGGTGTTGGCGCGGATGCCGGTGATGTTCTCGTAGTTGCCGGGGACAATAGTCGTCGTGCTGCCGATCTCATCGTCTTCCACATCGGGCATTGCGGGTGTATCTGAGGGTTGGCCTGTGCTGTTTCCGGCGGCGATGGCCTTCAGGTTCTGTTGTTGCAGGCGGAGAGCGGAGATGCGAGAGCGCACGTAATCGAGGACTGATACGCGAATTTCCATGCCTGGAGAGGAGTTAGTATGGTTCAATTGCAGTCGGGGGTCCATCCCGAAAGCCACTCTGAACGTACCAACCATCAAGGTGTCTGGTAGTAAAGGTGCCAGCCCGACCAGCAAACCGCCGAATCCACATCCAATGTCCACGACCTCAACCTCTCTGGTCAATTTCCGTGCACCGCTGAGATTTGTTTTGGATGGATCGGGGTCGACAAAGGCAGGGTAATGCGATGCCCAATCCATATGCGCGGGGCTCACGGGGCTGTAGTTCATACCAGTTAGCTCTCGTCCATTGCGGCCCCGAGTACCCCGAACAGATTGTGTGAGAAGCCAATGCGTTCGCAACACAGCCTGCAAGATGCACCGAGGAGAATGGAATGCACCTACTAGTCCAGACGGTGGTCCGAGAAGGGGTTCGCATGCGCGCGCTGCCGGAAGAATCTCTTCCTGGGCAACTTGACCGCG
The DNA here is from genome assembly GCF_028826845.1 of Penicillium canariense. NCBI lineage: Eukaryota > Fungi > Ascomycota > Eurotiomycetes > Eurotiales > Aspergillaceae > Penicillium > Penicillium canariense. The sequence continues at coordinate 1,856,038 of NW_026622729.1, forward strand.
GAGGAGTCGCCATCGCCCTCAGTTTGCTCCTTGATTTTACGGCGGTATTCTTCACGCGCTTGGCGCTTTCCCGGTACTGGTGTTTCCATTGTGTTGATTGACTTTTGGGATACAAGCCTGCGTTGCGTGGGAGAGGAGAGGTCCAGACCTCGACAAGTCGGAGGTCTTTGGAGAAATAATTTGCGCAGACCCCCACTCCACTCCGCCCGAGCTGTGCTTATCGGCCATTGCTCTTTACTCCATCTTCTCCCCCGTTCACCTCCGCCACCTTCGACTGTCCCGACTGCTTCCACTAGTTCATTCGTTATACAGCATATCTTGGAGCTCTGTGTCTACGATCTACAGGCACGTATCCTGGAAAATGGCCACCGCAGCGTCCACCGCCGCGCCCTTCCCTTTCCCCTCCACCTACAACTTTCCGCCTTTCTTCACCCCGCAACCGAATAATACCACCCGCCATTCGCAGCTGCAGAAATGGTCCTCGCTGATCCAAGCCTGGTGTCGACACCACCGCACCTATCGCCTCTCGCTTGTGGACGCGGTTGACACTCCCCTTTTCCACAACGCGGTCCTGCGCAAGCGGCTCGATCTCGGCGAAGCTCGCGCCATCGTGGACTGGATGACCAAGAGCGAGGAGCAAGGTGGCGGCGGGCAGCGTGCGGAGTGGATTGTGGGTGCTGCTGCCGGCGGGAATGCCGCACCGAACAGCGTTGCGTGGATTTGGTGGCGCAGACCAGAGGAGTGGGCTGATGTGCTCACGGACTGGATCGATGCCACTGGACAGCGGGGGGTTGTGTTGACGGTGTTCGAGCTTGTGCAGGGGGAGGCGACGGTGTCGCAAGGTGAGCTCCCACCCCTCCATTCGGCTCGACAAATTGGGCTCTACTGATTGTTTGATAGAGTTCCATGGCATGGACGTCGAGGTCATGATGAAGACGCTCAATGTCCTTGTCAAGCGAGGCAAGGCACAGGTCTTTGGCAATGACGGGGGAGAGGGAGTCAAGTTCTTCTAAGCTAGAAACTGATTCTGGCTTGTTGTATCCTATGTGATGAATCATGGCTATTCGTTACAAACCAACGCTCAAAGGTCCCACGACGGGGGTGTGAGCCAATTGTGGCTGCCGATACTCCCCAACATTTACAATAGCCCTGCCTGGCTCCACCGCCTAAAGGAATGTTCAGACGAGTCCTACTCGTCCGCATCCTCGATCATGCCCTCATTCAGCTCGTACTCATCCGCCGATCGCAGCTCCTGCGACATGGCCATGTCGAGCAGCCAGTCGACGCGCACAATGCGGGGGGTCCGCTTAATGTCGCCAGCTACCTGGCAGAACCGAGGCCAGAGTCGGGCATGCTTGCGCTCAGCACTGCTGAGAAGGAAGGCCTCGTGGCGCCCGCCCTCGTAATCTTGCATGTCATCGTCGTCGTCGCTCTCTTCGCGTCGAGAATTGTTAGCCAGGCCAAGGCGGCCCCGGAAAAGCATACACTCTCCGCCATTGGCCTCTACAATCGACTTGAACGCGTCGAAGCCGCCGCGAATATCTTCCACGCAGTAGATGCGGAAGCCGCGCAAAAGCCTGTTCTTGTTTTTCTTCGCCCTCTCTGAGGACTTGGCGAGAGAAAAGTGGAACTTCGACTCCGCGGCCTTGTCCACCAGCGGGAAGTCCTTGGGGTTGAGCAACTCATCCTTCTTTAGGCAGTTGGCGACAAAATCGGTGCTCATAATCACTGGCGCATAGGCCAATGCATTAACGAACTTGGTGGTACGCAGAATGGAAGGCGCAGCCAGGTGGGTGCATCGGCGGGCATCTTGGACCACCATAATGCCGAGATCTCGGAGATGGCGCTGTGCGAAATATTAGCATCTCATGTTTCAATGGTACATAAACGGCGTTGACTGACCTTGTCTGCATCCTCTTTCTTCTCATTCCCCTTTCCAACCCACTTTTGGTAGCCAGTAATCAGCAAGTGCATCGAAATTGGCGGTCGAGACTTCTTCTGCCGCTTTGCATCAGTCGCTTGCTCGCTGTCGCTCTCCTCCTGTGGCTCGGCTGAACGGCGCTTTTTGGGGTTCTCAGGAACACGGTCCTCGTCAGACTTTCGTCGTCCCCCGTAGATGACACCCCCAACGCGCTTCATCTCCTTTTCGTATAGAGCGATGTCTGGGGCGATTTCATGGAGCCGTGCGGCTGCTGCATCCTTAGACTTGCGGCTGCTAGTCGAGGAGGGTGTCTCATTTTCCTTGTCATCGGGAATCAGGCGGGACCGCACAGGGGTTTGCGCCTTCTTGTGATCGGACGGTTGGCGGGAGGTCTTCCCTTTCGGTTGGGGGGTGCCGTGAGCGGTTTCACAGACCTTGTCGCTCTCCTTGGGGGGCTTCTCGGCGGGAGGCTGCATTGAAGCTGTGTTTTGGTCTTTCACTCGCATGGCACAGGGAGGGCTTGGAGGCTCCATGTCTTCAGGGGAGAAGAAGTTTTGCTCGAGGACGTCATGATCCAGCATCTTCTGGCCAGCAACATCGCCCAGGTTCGTCCGAGGCGGAAAGTGGTTGTAGCGGGGATCAGAGACCGGCCGCAGCTTCCATGCCGCGTAGCTGTCTTCCAACCACAAATGGTTTACGACCTGGAGGCCCCATTCTCGCGCCGCGCTGCATTTTTCACTGGTTCCATGGGCGGTGATCAGGTGCGTATTCTCTTGCTTCAACGTTTTGGTGCATTCAGCACCCGCTGCTGTAATCAGGTTCTCAAGGTAAATTCTCGCTTCGCCGACATAGTTGGAAAGACTGATTTTCAGCCCCTCAAAGCCAGGAATCGGCGTGCGCGAAACTGGATAGTGCAGTAGTCTATTCAAAGGCCGAGTCCAAGTGTTAAAGGTTATTAGATGGTAAAGCCAGGCGAGGTTTCCGACGACCTTGTCCAAGCGCGACGCGGTCCTATACACAAAACCCTCGCGGAATCGGCAGACCAACCAGTCTGCATCATCAACCTTGGATGTGACTGTGGCACCACCTCGGTTGAGCACGGCTTCAATAGATTCTAGGAGATGTGAACCAATGCCCAAATCTGGTGAGAGCATGACAGATTTGCCTGCAAAAACACTCGACTTGTCCGTGGGATGCGAAATACTGGCGGGTGTGAGCATTATGGAGGGCTCAGGGGTGGATGCGCCCGCCAACCCCTTGTTCTCATTTGAACGGATGGGAACTTCGGGACCTGCTCGCAATACCTCAGGGTCTGGAAGTGTGTATGGGCGTTCATCGATGCGTTGACCGAGTTTCAGACAGTCATCGAACCTATATCGCGTCAACCAGTGTGGCGCTTCTATATCATAGGCGAGACTTACCAATGTGGCAGCACAATCTTCACGCGCAATTTCTTGGTTTGTACCAGTCGCGCCTTATCCGATTCCACTGTCAAATCCACCAGGTGGGTGACCATGCCAGTAAGCCGAGGGCTGTACAATCCACCTTTGGCCAGCACCCCACCAATAATCGCGTCCTTGTCGCCCTCCGGAATATCGCCGCAGGCCACGACCACATCGCTGAGGAAAAGGCGCGGATCAGGGCTGTGTTGGCGTGGATTGGCTAGTTTCCGTTTCGCCAATGAGTTATGCACCCATGACGGCTTTACCACCGGGACAAGAGCCTTGGTAGCGAGATCATAAGTGAGGAAGTTAATGCTGTTTGCGACAATATGGGTGCTCTCAATAGTGTCATCTTTCTCGGGGCTTGTTTCGTGTATGGAGGGCTCGCCACCGTATTCTCCGATCACTGCTGCAAGCTGGAATTCGGGCGATTTGTGAGTCTCGTCGCTGTTGATTTGCGCCATCCATCGGAGAAATACACACCTGCTCTGCGGTCTCCAGGGGAAGATCATTTGAGCACACTATGCAGATGCGACACTGGTCGAAGAGTTTGGGCTCCTCGTCCGCCATGGTGACGACACTGGGCTGCTCTCGTTGCGGTTGTGGGGGACAAAGTAATCGAGGACGCGCCGCGCGTGAACGCCGACGCCCGGTCACGTGCCGACACGATAGGGTGATTCCCTTCTATAGACAGTTAGACTTGACATTTCCAGTGGTCGATTTGGTTCTACTTTTGCTAACACTTTAGATCATAAGGCCATGCTTATTGGTGTGCTCAATTCTAGCATCTCTGTCTTATGTGGATAATCTCCTCGACTTTCCAAGGAATGTATATTCCGAGGCTTGCGATTCTAACAGTGCAAGGGTATTCTTTAGTTATATTCAGAAAATTGGAAAAACAAAGAAAGTCCCTTACTTTGTTTTGCCACGTCCCCTCTAGGGTAGAACAAAGAGACAATCTAAAGTTAAATGGCAACAAGCAGGTACAAAAGACGTATCGAGACGATACAATCAAAGCCAGAAGCAATGCCCAATGAGCTCTCGAATATAAAAGCAGGAACCCTCCTCCATGGTCGCCTAATCAATTATTCGAAAGGATTCGAATCGGTTCACTTCAGGCCTTTCAAAAAAATTCATCTGACTTCCCTCACCTTGTCAACATGGACGATAGCAAAGGGCTAGGTGAGTGGCTCGATGCACTTGAGTGGGGCGACAATGATGAGGTGCGCAGCGAAGTAGGCCCTCTTGACGTGGATCCAAACCAAAAGGTCGAAAATATTGATGACAAAGGTAACCTACCCTCACTTTTTCCGATGACTCTCAAGGAGTTCTACGCGATTCGCTCCGACTTTGTAGTTAAACTCCTGGCATGGAGCGGTGGCCTCCCAAGTCAGACCACTGCAGAGATGGCTGAAGTCCTCGAGTACATGGCAGATGACTTTGATCATTTCAAGGCCCTAGCTACCGACAAGACTGGCGCTTGCTTTCCTATCAAGTGTGATCTTATCAAGAAAGAGCTGCTGGGCGTCATAAAGCAGATCCGAGACAGCCCGGAAATTAGCCTTGAGACAGAGGAGATTATGGACTACCTTGGGCGGGCTATTGGTAGACTCACGACCAAAGGCCTGGACTATTTTGAACCTGATGCCGAAGCAGTGGAGATGGAGGCGAGGATGGCAAAGATCCACTCACAGAACGTATGGGATATGCAAGATATGGGTTGGGGCGAAGAAGTCGAGCAGCTGCGTAAAACGCTTTGGACTTCTTATGTTAACCTAAATTTTTCTATGTCAGGTTGTGGATGTTTCCAGTGCAAAAGAGTCTGGCCGGATGAGATCGAATTGCGGCGCGCAGAATGACGGGAGAGGGAAGATAGGGCGGAGAGTAGAGATCTGGGGAATTTGAAGATGATGCCGCATATGAGCAAGATGAAGAACAAGTAAGTGGGTTGTTGTGACTTGCGTTTCCTTGATTTTTCATTTCCTGGTTTCTGACCAAGCTTCATTTGAAGCTGCGATTGATATCTTTTTCGATACAATCAATGCAAGCGGTCGACCATACCGAAATTCTGATTTTCATGTACGATGATAGCTCGTCTCATCATCTTCTCCATTAGAGAAAGAAGACATACTGTAGTAATCTAAAAGAACCCAAAGATTATGCGTAATATATTTATACTGACAGGATAAGGGTGCCGGCTGCATGGTTGTGTTTCTGACGGGCTGGTTAATCACGATTTGGCTCAAAGATAGCAATACAGTCATCACAGGTAGCCCTAACGATCTATATAAATCTGGGGAAAGGTAAGCAAGCATCGGACGGAATGAGAGGGTCCGGAGTATCCGCCACATGATCCGAAACCAAGGTAATCACGGGGGTGGAGCCGGCAGTTGCGAGCGCGGAGAATGCCCCTCGGCGCGGCCAGATGGGCCTCGGCCTAATCGTTCCCCGGCATGTTCCCCCATTTAATATCCCGGAGGACGCTGGTCGTTTTCCCCCATCTTTGTTTACGGGGAATAGTTCAGGTACCGGTCAACCATGTCGTCCCCCTTTCGTATCGTCGAGCATATCGTGCCATGCCAGCACCTCCGCGAGTATCCTGCCGCCACGGCCACAGACCAGGAGCAGCCCTTACACCTCGCCGTGAAACAGTACATCCCGCTCGACAACCCGAATCCGCAACCGGGCGATGTGACCATCCTCGCTGCACACGCCAATGGCTTCCCCAAGGTATGACAAGTGTCGTCTCGGCATTACAGCAGGGCCGATCGCTTGTGATCTCTGCCCTGCGCGCGACGCTTCTAGCGGCCACTATTGCGCAGGCGCAGGCAGTACATAGTACTAGGCTAATCAACGGAATAGGAGCTCTACGAGCCTCTCTGGGAGGAAATCCACGCCCGATCTCAAGCCAACGGGTTCCGAATTCGAAGCATTTGGATGGCCGACGTAGCGCACGAGGGCGAGAGCAGCGTGATCAATGAAGATTCCCTGGGCAATGACCGTACGCGGCTTTCTTTCCGAGTGCTGATGCGATGGATTACATTACTCACAATGCCACAGCCAGCTGGTTCGACCACCCCCGGGACCTCCTCCACCTGGTCAATGTCAAGCGCGCTGAGATGCCCCGGCCCATCATTGGCGTCGGCCACAGCATGGGCGGTGCACACCTGTCAGTACCCGAGACCGTTGCACCCACAATTTATTCGCCGTCGCACTAACTGGAACCCGTAGCACACAGCTCAGCTTGATGCACCCCCGACTGTTACATACACTGGTACTATTGGACCCTGTGATCCAGTGGCAGACCACCCAACTCGACAGCCTCGCCATGCTCGAGCGCAGGCGTAGTATCGCGAAAACTACCCAGCTTTCTACGTACCGACGCGACCTGTGGCCCTCCCGCCAAGCTGCCGCAGAGGGTTTCAAGCGCAACCCCTTCTATCAAACCTGGGATCCGCGCGTGCTGGACCGCTGGGTGAAGTATGGCCTATGTGACCTCCCCACAGCTATCCACCCGCTTGATCCCAAAACCGTCGTGGACAAGAACAACCCCCCGGTCACATTGCGCACCCCGCTCCACCAGGAAGTCTTCACCTTCTCGCGTCCAAACTACAACCACATCCCCGGCAGCGGCAAGCCCGTCAACCGCGTGACGCACCCAGATCTAGACGCAGATCACCCAGACTCGCACCCGTTCTACCGCCCGGAGCCGGCGCGGATCTTCTCCCAACTCCCACATCTGCGCCCTAGCGTGCTTTACATCTTCGCCGGCAAGTCAGATATGTGCCTGCCGGATATGATGGCCGACAAGCTCGCGAACACCGGCACAGGGCTTGGTGGAAGTGGTGGAGTTGCGAATGGCCGGGTGCGAGACGTCTATCTCAAGGACTTTGGCCACTTGCTCGCCCAAGAAGCTGTGAATGAATGTGCCGATGCGGCGGTGTGCTGGTTGACGCCGGAGCTGCGGCGCTGGCGCGATGAGGAGGCGAGCTTTTGGTCGGCGTGGAACAAGAAGTCCAAGGTGGAGAAGATGACGGTCGATGCGCAATGGATAGAGAATGTCCCCGCGCCGCCCCGTCGGCCGAAGAACGAGCAAAATGGTAACGGGTCGAAGTTGTGAGTAGTACGCGGTCATAATTTCGTATATAAACTAGCACTCCCCTGTTTCTCCTTTGGCGATTTTTGGACGACCTTATACATTAAACCTACACCCTGTTCATCTCGGTATTGGAGGGAGGATGATACTTGGGAAATACAAGATCATTAAGACCGGACATAGGTCAACACATTTTTTACAGCATTGATTCTTTCTATCGCATGTCGTATCCTAACGATGGGGGTACTCTGGAAACGGGGGGAGCTGGGAAAGCAACACCAAAAGTGGGAAAGAAAGCTAGCAGCCATAATGAAAGAGCCCGGCTCCTGTCTATAGCAACGGCCTTGCGCCATATTTTCCTCTTGCACGCCGGCAGGAGTGGGCAGACTCAGGTATGTATGTACCATGCCGGCAGCGGAGGGAGGGTATATCTATGGCCAGCCAGTAATCTGTCACCGTACGAATGGAGGAGGATGCTCCGGAGGGGTTACCAGCCCAATGCACCCCGGGCCGGCGGAGAGCACAAATCAACAGACAACATTGGGGAAAGGGGAGATACAGGGCAGGACGGGATTCACAATTCACGGTCGGCACGATCACCAGTCGCAAGGTGCCGACGGCAGCCGAGACAAACGATAAAGTTGGGGTGGCGGTTTAGGTTGACTTCTTGGCTCGAGCAACCCCGTTCTCAGACAACGGTGTAGTACGAACAATCTCAGGAATATGCCAGAAATGCTTCCAGCGAAGATGATAGTCGTCCTGGCGGCCGTTCAGGCAGTGCCGCAGCCAGATGCCCCAGATGATGTATAAGTATGCACCGATGCCGGTCATGATATGCCTAAAGAGTCAAAGTTAGCGAATAAGGTAATTTAGAAAAAAGGAATGAAAAGCCAAATCGAAGGTTTTCATGGCATACGTACCACCAACCATGTCCCTCCAAGAAAATGCCCCACGGCAAACCTACCCTCCGGCGCATCACGCGAATCTGCGAACAGAACTGGTTGTCCAGATTCCAGATAAAGAATCCACCCAAGAACATGCTTAGCCCATAAAGGACCATGAACCACATCGTCTTCAGGGTCTTCATGTCGCGCTCGTTCTCAAAACGCTGGCGCTCCTTGGAAGGCACGGAGAGGCCCTTCTTCTGACGCTCCAAGCGGTCCTCCTCGCGCGAGTGGCGCCACTTGGGCCGCAGCGTTGTCTCCATGGTATGCATGCTGCGCAGCACCACGACCGTGGTTAGTAGCGCGTAGGCATTTTGGTGGAACACCGGGTCTTGGAGGTAGTGGTAATAGAGGGTGATGAAGACGGCTAAGCTGAGGAGAGAGATGGCGAGGACCAGACGCACGCCGGTTGGACGCGAGTATGAGAAGGAGGCGTAGGCCATCAGGCAGGTTGTGTATATCATGGAGAGCTCATCAACAAGCTGCATGGGGTCTGTGCGTGCGTCCAACGGTTAGCATATGCTTGAAAATATAGTAAAGATCGTCATAGTCATCATGCAGACTATGGAGATTGTTCGGCACCGCGGCGGATCTTCAGGGTCGAGTTCGAGGGATTTTCAACTTACATTTCAGGGTAGAATGGAACAGGAAACTGCCTGTGCCAACCACCAGGTAGCCCAGGAGGGCGACCAAGAAGATCTGGTCGTGCCCATTGCGGCGGCAGCTGATGATGCCCTTGATACCCAGCCACATAAACAGGAGATTCGTCAGGGTATTGACAATCTCAGCAGAGTACACGGTCGCATAGTAGTCCTAGAAACGCAAGCCCGTCAGTTAAAATCTTACGGTTGAACGTGTTGCGTCCGAGCTACTGCCTGCCCGCCAGACTTCATGTCGTGAGGCAATCGTCGATCAAAAGAAACTAAAACCACTACATACCTCTTCGCACCAGTTCAGTGTCGACGTGACGGGGCTCCAGAACCCTGCCTTGGAAGGCGGATATGGGAAATGGGGCAGAGACCACCGCATTGTTGGAGAGGAGTGAAGAAGAGAAGAAGGGCAGCAGCAGCAGACGCCCCAAAAGCCCACAGGTGACGTCGATTACACACGCACCTCAATTGGGCCCCACTGATTGGTCCCTGTGTGGCTCCGTGAGATGCCGGGCTGCTTGTGAGTGTTTTGGCGGTACAGTTGAGGATAGTTTGGAATGGGGAAAGCATGAGTTGGGGTGGAGGTAATTGGAGGTAACTGAAAAAAATGTGTTTGGCATGTCTCACTCAGTATTGCGACAGCTGGCATGTTTCTACTCCTTCGTGCTTACCCGGATAGTTCTGATGCAGATCTACAGTATGCTACGCGGCTGTTGTGGGCCGTCATCCCCAGACTGTAACCCGATTACCAATTACAGCCGTATCCAAGCAGATCTCCAACGCCGCCTTATCGATACGTCCTGCTCCTACCGAGGCCCTAACCAAGACGGCCGATGACCGCTTATTGATGACTTCATAGCCCTGCCACCGACTCGACGTCAAATCCTTCACCCCAATCCCCACGGTCAATTTGTGAATTTGGTGGTGTTCAATCTGGAATGCCGACAGCTTCATTCCAATTCCCAACGTGACCGTCCCGGTACGGGCGATTTTGTCTCAGCTTTCGCCCGCTGTCTCTCAAGGCAAAAATCTTCTACTCCGGTCTCTTGCTACCCATTCAATCTGGTATTGAATAGCTCCATATCATACCCAATTCTCCGACACTCCTCGTGCGCTGATTGATCCTGCGGAAGACTTGGCGCGGCGCCGGAGCCATGTCGAACAACGGCGCGTACGCCGTGCCGCCGGTAAAGAAGACCAACACCTCCACCTGTAGGCGCCTCCCCCTGCAAGCCCAGACAACCCCGATAGTGCGTCCAAGACTAACACCGGGTGTGGCCTGATAGCATCTAAAACGGTTTTCCACTTCGCCGCAGGCCTCTGCTCCGGCCTCACCTCCTCCATCCTCCTCCAACCGGCCGATCTTCTCAAAACTCGTGTCCAGCAGTCCGGCCAGGCTGGCGCCCTCCTCCCAACTCTCAAAGCAATCCTCTCCTCTCCGAACCCCATCCGCGGACTATGGCGTGGGACACTACCCTCTGCCCTTCGCACGGGCTTCGGGTCGGCCCTCTACTTCACCAGCCTGAACGCCTTGCGGCAGACGATCGCCCAGGCCAACCCTCCCATCGTCCTATCTAATACAACATCCACAACCGCGCAGTCCTCCTCCGCTCTTCCCAAACTCTCCAATACGGCCAACTTGGCCACCGGCGCCGTCGCCCGCGTCGCCGCAGGATTCGTGATGATGCCCGTCACTGTGCTCAAGGTGCGCTACGAGTCCGACTACTACGCCTACCGCAGTTTGTACGGCGCCGGCCGCGATATCGTACGCACAGAGGGTCTTCGCGGTCTCTTCGCCGGGTTCGGCGCCACGGCCGCCCGAGATGCGCCTTACGCCGGCCTCTACGTGCTCCTGTATGAGCAACTGAAGCGCCGCCTCGCCTCCATGACCACCGGGTCAACCAACCACGACGGGACCCCTGGGGCGGGCGTGTCCTCGTCCTCCATCAACTTCGTCTCTGGCGCCTCGGCAGCGGGCTTAGCCACCGCCATCACCAACCCCTTTGATGCCGTCAAAACACGGCTGCAACTCATGCCCGCCAAATACGGCAATATGGTCCGGGCGGTGCGCCTGATGATCCACGAGGATGGCATGCGCAGTCTCTTTGGCGGTCTGGGCCTCCGCATGGCACGGAAAGCGTTGAGTTCTGCGCTGGCCTGGACGGTCTACGAGGAACTTATTCTTCGCGCCGAGAAGCGATGGGCGGCGAATCACCATATGGGCTTATAGAGAGGATCTTTGCGTGACCTCAGCTCCGACAAGAGAAACAAGACTTTCCACTTCCTGTAATTAATAGCTTATCTCTCTGAATCTTCACCTGCCAGTCTATCCTGCAGATGCACCACCACGGCTACCGTGCATTATACACTAAGAGGTGACAGCTGCAAGATGCAGCTGCCCGGCTACCTTAAATCTCCGACCTCGCAGATGTGGAGGTGGGCAGATCTGGCGTTCACCTGGTCTCTCTCCCGACGGAGTCTCAGGCACCGACCGCTACAGCGCATGCATTTTATCAGAAACATACATTCAGGGACATGGTTGGATACAAGAGAACAGAGCGTGGAAACGAAGCGATCGACATGGCAGAAAAACAGACGTTCATGAAATGCGGGGGGGAAGTCGTCCAAATCGTGTCTCGTTACTGCACCGCTCTCACAGTGACAACCAGCTCCAAGAAATGGTACAATCTCATCTCAAGATGGAAACAATTTCAAGGCGTGGTCCAGTATCTCGTAGCAAAAAGCGCAGGAATATCGAGAAAAAAAAAAAAAAAAAAGACGCAGGTGCCGGAATGGAGAACATAAAGGGCAAATTATCGAAAGCAGCACAGAATCCAAAAGCTTGTCCAACTGATTCTGGTTGGGGGTATGGGTGGACAGGGCGGGACGAAATGCTTATGCGAAGATGCGCAGCCGCCGGCTGGGACTCTTCTTCCGCACCAGGAACATCTTGTCCTTGTTGCGGTCGTTGATCCTGAGTTCGGTCGTCGAGCTGGACGTCTGGGCCACGAGCTTGCCCTCGCGCAGACGGCGGGTATGGGCGAACAGCTCTTCTTGGAAGTCTTCGGTAACCCAGCGCTTGATGATGATGTAGTTGGTGTCGCGCTGGAGAGAAGGAGGGTGTTAGCAGTGAAAGTCTATGGTTCAGTGATTCTCGGCCAAGGCAGAGATAGGATGCTTACCTCGTCCCAGTCCCAAGGCAGATTGTAGGCGAGAAGGGTCTCGGGAAGTAGGTGCTTGCGGTGAACCTGGGGAGAGTAAGTATCATGGCAGCCCTAATCGGATCAGATGCGGTGCGGCCATACCTTGATCCAAGTGGTCTTCTCGGTGGTCTCGTGGTGATGATGCTCCTCCTCGTCCTTCTTCTTTTCCTCCGCCTTCTTCTTCTTGGTGAGCATCTGCTCGATTTCTTCCTCGGTGTACCCGAGATCGAGGCGCAGGCGCTCCCGGAACTCCTTGTCCCTCTTGAGGGCCTCATCCTTCTGCTTCTGCTTGATGCGTTCCTGCTCGAGCTTCCACTCCTCCACAGCAGCCGCCTTCATCGCGAGCTCCTTTTTTTCTCTTCTCTTCGGCCTCGACCGCCTTGCGCCGTTCCTCTTCGAGAATCTCGCGCTTGAGCTTGTCGCGCTCCTCCTCTTCCTCCTTCTGCCTCACAATCTCCTTCAACTTCTCGTCGCGGATTTTCTGCTTCAGCTCTTCCCGCTCGGCGGCCTCTTTCTCCGCATCCTCGAGCCGCTTCAAGCGCCAGGCCTTCTCCGCGTTACGCCGCTCCTCCTCGGTGCGGTTCTTGCGCTCGAACCGCTCCAGGCGGCGCAGCCGGTCACTAATCTCATCCTCATACCACTCCTCTTCCTCGCGCAGCGCCCGGGACTCCCGGTTATCGCGTGGCTCAGCCCGCTCAGTCCGCTCGCGGTGCTTCTCCAGCTCGCGCTCTAGGCGTTCGATCTCCTGCTGCTGCTTGAAGATCTCTAGATCTTGACGGAGGTCGCTTTTCTCCAGGAGCTTCTGATTGATAGCGAGTTCGGTGTCGCGGTGGTACGGGGAGGGTTCACGAGAGATGCCGCTCGCCGCACGGCGACGGGTCTGGACCACTTCCTCATCCCAGTCGGGTTCGACGACCTTTTGCTGGACGCGGCGGGGCTTGTTGCTGTTGGTGTTGTCGCTGCGCTGGGCCTGCTCATTCACAATCATGACGGCGGGGATCTCGCGGTCGCGGGGCCGACGCCCGCCTGTCGAGGCCGACCGGTGCACTCGGGTGGATTGCTGGACCGGCACCATCAGCGTCTCTCTCACCTCGGGGCGGCGGTGGCGGGAGATCGATCGCCGGCGAAACGAGGTGCGGCCTTTGCGTCCGTGGACGGACAGGTCCGTCTCGGAGAATTCCGAGTCATCGGACTCAAAGAAGATCTCCTGAGGCATGGTGGGCGATCGCGGGGATTTCAGACGAAATCAGACGAACGTGTGGTGGTGGTAGTAATAATTTTCAAGCGGAAAGTCGAGTTTCGACCCTGATGGAGGGGGAAGGGCCTGAGCACTCGATGGCACTTGGGGTGGGTGGCGGGGGGGTTGGAAAGAGTGGTATAACAGGAGGGGTGCGGAGGGGAAAGAAGGGGAAAGGGAAGAAGAGGAAGATTCCAGAGAAGACGGTTCGATCACAGCAGAAGCGGCAAATCCAGTTAGTTGCGGAAATTTAGGGTAAGGATAAGCATGGGCTAGACGACGAAGAAGAATACGAGCGTGAAGCCAATCGTCAGCTGAACGGCGGGGGGAGGGGCTGGATGGGAGAAGGGAAGGGAAAGGCCCGGCGGCTATTTATTCAAAAGGCCTCTCTGCTGGCATTTGAGAAACGTAGGATTTTGCGAACGAAGTGGCTTTCTAGGCCTTTCAGCCTCACGATCATCGCCATGCGCCTGGTCCGATCCTGCTGAGTATACTCCGTTGGGCGTTTCTATAAGGCTGTTGGACGCCTCGTCCCAACCGCGCGATACGTCGATTGAACCTCTATCCGACCTTCCTCCTTTCTATACTCGATCCTCGGCCACATTGATATACTATCTACCACCCCCGAACCGCTACCAACCCCTCCACCAAACCCTCCACCAGACCCTCTGTGTTCCCGCTCTTCCAAGGTTTTGGGCGGGATAGCATCATCGCCTCCAGCCACCGAGGGCGGCCCCCCCCACTTTGGGAGCCCAGCGTGAACTAGCCAGACTAGTGTAACAGACCTGCCCCACTCCCGCCCAGATGTCTTCTTTCCGCCTCCATTATCTCGACCGGACAGCGTCTGCGAGTCCTCTCAGGATCGGATTGGCGCAGGTCCCCACGACGGTCGCCGATGCGGCTGCATTTTCACGCCCGCGAGAGCGCCCCTAGGCGCTTCAACGGTAGACTAGCGGGGCCAGCGCCTCCTAAAACCGAGTCGAAGGTCGATCTCGGCTGCGCTCTCGCTCCTGTCATGCTCCTGTCATGCTCTCTGTTCCTTCGGTGGTCTTGATTTGAGTGTGGCGGGAACGCTGATGGGCCTAGTTGGCCTAGTTCTGGAATGTGGGTGCGAGGGTCATTGGGTACTGGGGGTGATTTGATGAAGCAGAGGAGTGATTGGGCAGCGTCAGCGTTCCAACAGATGGACTTGGGCAGGAGATGCCCCTGACCCAAATATATCCCCAATATCTCTTTAACACACTATCTTCCGCTAACCAAGGGACGCGGTCGGGTGTTCCCGCAGGTGACCCAAGGACCACGCGACTTGGTCGCATGTTCCCGTCCTCGTCCTCGGCCGTGCCGTGAAATGCAGGAGATCACACTAGCCCTGGTTGCAACGCACAATTCAGATCGCGGTCGCCCCTTTGACCTGGTGTGTCTTTACAGAGGTGGATGCCGCCGGCCCCAGACCTCAGGGTACCGGTGTGTGCGGTTCTACAGCTCGTCATGGAGTTTCTTGTTAGGACGCCCAATTGCATACTATACTACCAGGCCAGAACTAGCGGGACAAACGAGGGCGAGACGGGTGCCGTGAATGGGAGCGTAGTTGATTATAGCGTTATAGCGTCCATATCCTTTTCGGGCCACTCGGTAGTCTCCCATAGGACATGTTGAACACGACAGAGCTCCTGCCATCCATCCAAGGACAGGTCGATGTTTCTAAGGAACGACACAGACCTGCGGTGGATCGGTAGCAAACCAACGAGCTACCCAGATGACATCCCCTCTCAAGGGAGAGATATAGATCCCCGGCCCCCCCCCCCAATTCCCTCCGTCAAAGTCCAGCCGTAGGGACCTCCCATTTCAAAACCAGGCCACTCCAGCACACCCAGTCCCTCGGAACATCCAGATACCGTACGCTCAATTGGCGGTGCGGAACAGGGATCTACCCGGCTGATCTTAAAAGTGTCTCTTAGCGGGATGTGCTCACACGTCATCTTTCATTTACATTCGGCCGGGGCTAGGCCTGCCTCCCCATTAGGCGCAGACTCTGTAGAAACCAGAGCGCCGCGATGACGACGATGGCGGCAAACATGTCTTAGAGTGGTAACGGTGCCACACCCCCTGTTTGTGGGCGTCGTTTTCGGGCGGTAGGGAAGGGTCGGGCTGAGGTGATCACCAGTAATAACTGTATCTCAGCTAAGGTTGCGATGTGGCCGGATTTTGTTCTAAAGAAGATAAGGCTGCAGTACTAAATTGTAGTTTATTCGTACATTGGCTTGAAGAATAGCGACCTCGACATGTTTTCTCTGCAGTCGATTGGATTCGCCTTTTGCAGGGCTGTGGGTGGATGCTCGATTGGCATAACCCAAAAGCTATCCTGGCCATTGGGACCCCATTCCGGTAACCAGTTCATGACTTAATAGGGACCACGGCTGTTCCTAGCACATTCCTCGTGGCTGTCAAAGTGCCGCAGCAGTCCTACTGGGCCATGTCACCCATAAGCTCCTATCGGACCACGTAATTCCTGCAGGGCTGGGGGATGGAAGTAAAGATCAGTACCCCTTCCGCGCCACCTTGAAGCATATTTTGAGTAGAAGGATAGGTTTTCTTTTTGAATCATAATGATGGTCATAGACTATTTTCTCTTTCTTTTTGGATATGGACAATGGCCCGTGTTGCGGCCCTGTCCATGCCGTGTGCAGCCACTGTGGCACATAAAACTCCAGGGTATCCGAATTGCCCACAAAGAATGCTCTTTCAAAGCAAGATTCAGCTTAATGACATGGTTAGGGCCTAGTAGCCCGTAAATATAGCCATTCATCCTCAGGGGAAGTCTCCAATTCCCCACCGCTTCTGATCCAGCCCGATGACCTCCTGCACTTGAGAAGCACTCGCCCAACTGTGTTACTGTCTGACAGTGCAGGGATAGAAGACCAATGGCACAGGTCGCTTTTGCTCAGAGTGACCTTGCTGAATATATCCATCAACCGAGCAGGTATTCTCTCCATACCGGTGTCCTTTAAACGCCATGATCGCGTTCACATTTTCATCCCACGCCTCACGCACGGCCTCCAGACCTCAAAATCTGCTCCAGGTTCTCTCGGCTGTTCTTGAACGTAGTCTCGTGGTAATGGAGCTTCTTTTCGAGGTTCGTGATCTCCGAAGATGCCTCCGAGCTCTCGCGGGTAAGACGCTTGTTCACAGTGTCGATGGGGACGTTCACGAACCTATACCAAAAGCGATCAGCTGGCGTCCGTGAGAGAAAGACAGAATGACACCGGTGAGAATGGATAAGAAGAAAGAAGGGGTTCAATGCAAGGATGACTGTCAGGGAGAGAAAACGCACATCTTCCCCACACCCTCATACACCGGCGTGTCAGACGGCAGCTCGGACAGCTCCTTCGATGTCAGCTGCAACATGCGAATATCACGCTGCTTGGTGGTGATCTGGGCCTTGGTGACTCCGATCTGCTGCTGCGAGGCAATTGCACGGGTTTCGATCTCTTGCAGAATCTGGGGTAGCTGATTGTTAGCATCTGTCGCACGGGGCGGCCGCATGCCGGGGCTTCGGGTGCTAGCTATGATACTGAAGCTCCTTCATGGGATCACTTTTCCTCACCTTCTGCAGGGCCTCGTTGGGAATCGACATGTTAGGCAAGGTGAGGTGCTTTATGCGAAACCTAGGCTTTGTTGAGGGGGAGGAGGGGTAGCTTGTCGGGCGGGGAGATTGAGGGGTTTGCTTTGTGACGGGGTCGCCAATCGACAAGTCCTAAGCAGTGTTCGAGCTCGGCTCAAAGTGAGGTTTTGGCAGCCAGTAGTGTTGGAGTAGTTTACCGTTGGTGATGGAGTCTCGAGTGCTTTCGTGAGTCTGCTGCGTACGGGCGGTGGGCTATCAATCCCAAGGCGGTGAAGCCGGTTGGCCTGAATAGATGCAGTAGATGCGTTGCTGGATACAAGTGTTTCTCTGCAGAATCAGTTCTGGCCACCGGAGAGGAGCATTGAGCATTGAATTAACTGGGTTTTCCATCCTTCATTAATTGCTATAGGTCCATTTGCAGACCTATATACCACCTCCGCCAATTATAACCGACAAGGGAGCAATAACGGCAAACCGGCAATAAGCCCAAGGCAACAACGTGATGGTATTCGCGGTGCTATCGAGTTTGGGGATACTGTCATGACCAAGCGGTGTCATGGTTCTCGCTCGGATGATGACCAATCTTGATGCTTGCTTTGCCAGAGTTCAGTATGTTCCATCTGGTCTCGAAGCTCTGCAGTTCCGTATCAGACTTCCTCTGCCCGCCCAGTAGCCATTCAAAGCCTGCCTCGAGGCCTGGCGATGCTTGCCGGCATATGTCACTTCGATTTTAAGCAGCGTGCCCTTGTTCTGATTCATCAAGCTGTATCTAAGATTATAGGGGTACTGTGACCCACTTCAAAGAGCCGCCCACCGCATACTTGGCTTAACATCTGGGGAGGCATAAGATGATCCACCATGAGATTCAGTGTTGGCGTGCAGACCATTACATAACATGCATATAGAAACATGTTGACCGTCCTACAAAACGCAATTGGCAGAAGTGGAAGAATGAGCGCGTGGCATTACTCTAGAAAATTGTCGTGCAGGCGTCCAACTATTGGTCGCTTATTCTATAAGCCCGTCTTCAAGCCCGAGAAGTCCAGGTTTAGCAAAATGAATGCAAATCAAAGAGGGGGGCATTTAGGAGCCGCAGATCTCAGCTAGCCACAGTGATACTCCACGAGTCAATAAACAATGCAAATGTCCATTTCCCTGACAATAGATCATTCAAGCACTCCTGTATCCGGCTTCACTCCTATTGATCTAGTACAGCAAGAGCACAAAACTGATACTGACCTTTTCTGCTCAATCTTCACGCACTGACGATCGTGATACCGACATGAGGTCATGCTGACCCCCAACTTTGAATCTAACATCCTTTGGAACTCCAAGTGGCAGTCCACAAGGCGATGCGCTTCGCAGATTGGACACTAATCTCTCTCAAATCCTGTGTAGTAATCTTCGACCAGGTACTGAACCTTCTTCCTCGCCGCGACCTGCACGCTGTCAGTATATACGAATAAACCAGTTTCAGTTATTGCAAAATCCCCTACAGGATGCATCGCATAAGGATTGACTTACTATTTTAGAATAGAACTCCTGCTCATTTCGAGCGAATCCTCCAACCCGATTCCGGAGAGCGTCCACTTCGCTTTCCCAGTTGACCCACTTTGCAAGAATAGCGTCAAGTCGACGCCGGTCAAACATGACCGGGGTTTCCACAGCAGAGCCAGTAGCTTCACCACCCAAAAGCCCAGCCAGTGCCATCACCTGACAATGCGCCTCACCTTGTCCAATCATCTCTGAGCTACTCTTATCTACCTGAGAGGTAGTGGATAGTGCTCTCGATGGTTGCGCTGTTTTCAGCTTGGACAGCTTGACCGGTGCCATCGGCTGCTCATTAATCTCCTCACACCTGCGCTTCCGCTCCAGTTTCTCAGACGGGCACTTTGGCCGTTGCCCAAAACAATCACCACCTTTCGCGTTTTCACAGTCCAGGACACGGTCCTCAATAAATTGTTGTACGCTCTGCTTTGGGCGAGGAGTGGTTATGTCAATGGACTTACACTCGTTGCCGTCTACAAGGAAGCGGCTCCGCGCAAACCTGAAATGCCAGTTCACTTGTTTCCCAAGATTGACCAACACATAGTAGTTAGTTCCTTTACCATCGTCATGCTCGCGACATCCATAAAATGTCGTATCCTCCAACTTATTTCCCTGCAACATGTCACTGAAGCCAGCCTGGAACTCATCCTTTGAGTTAAGTGAACACTGCGAGTAGGTCAAAAAGATCCATCGCCGATGAAGCCGGGCTTCAGTACCGGTTGAAAACTTCAAAGTGCGTTGTCCCGTACGGGGCGACGACGACGGAGTCGTTCGCGAGGTCTGAGAAACTAACGAAGACATTTTGATGTCCAAAACTTTTACAGAAGAACAGACGAGAGGAGGGGCATGTCTCTCCTTTTATCTCATCGATTGGCACGAGCTGCCCGACGTGGCATGGCGTACACTCTATTCCAAATCTGGTAATATTTTATCCATCCAATAGAATTATATCTCTCTTCCCCCCGTCCCAACTTCAGCTATTAGTCACTTTTCCACGGCTTAGCGACAGCTGTCTTTCTGCCCCTCCAGCGATGGCCTGCAAATTGCAGTAGGGTGGCTTTCGGATTACTACTCAAATGACAGACTGGCTGGCTAGCTCTCATTATGGCAGACCGGACTTCCTCTGGGGAGGGTTGATTTGCTTACAGTATCTTAGGTGCCTCTCACACGCGATTCCTCTGGTCGTATATTGGGTGGAGCAATGAACGTGAATAGAAGAAGTTCACACAGGGCGGCAGCCCGTCTAGTTGGCCCACGCCCAGGCCCAGGCACGACGCCGCATTGCAGACCGCGCCGTCAGCTGGCAGCGGTTCTCTCCCACGGCTGCCGAGAGCCACTTTTCGACATGACCTAAACTAGCGGTAACAGCGCGGTAGAGCAGACACTGCAGACGGCCACGATGACCAGGCAGACTTTATCCGGGCCTGAGTGCAAGAGGCCCTACAAGAAGGACTAGCACAGAACATCCTATGGACAGGTTCCGGAGAATAAACACTCGACCGGAGTATCCCCATTGCTCGAGATGACGCGCGGGGCGGAGTACCTTCGGGGCCAGGACATGGTGGCCGTGGCTCTGCTTGGATGCCTACCAGACCGACGCGCTCACACAGAGGCGCTTCTCGTGGCCTTGACGGCGAGCGTGGAGTGGCCGATCAACCGTGTCAACTCCACTATCCACGATCACTGGGTTAATGAATTTGACTTAGGATCAGATTGACATCTTCCGTAAGCCGGGTGTGTGGGGGTGCCCGATCTAAATCCACCTATGAAGGGCTGAAGACGACTCGATTAATTCTAGCTAGGTCACGTATTGTTTACAACAGTTTCGAAGAGAAAGGAAGGGGCAGGGTCTCATGGAGCATTGGCCCGCTACATTCGGAAAAAGCCATAGGGAAAGTAGCCAGTAAAGATTTTGTTATGACTGTTGTACAGAACAACGGGCTTATAAGACCTCCCGGGATACGTATACGTACTCGCTTTTGTGACTCGACTCTCCACTGGTAGCAATGTCTTATTGGCTGTTGTTTCTATTCGGGCTTATAACCCAACAAATACAGAGTTCATGATAGACCCATCAAGCCCACGCTCATCATGGAACACCATCAAGACTAAGCAGAGCTTTTACCTGGAGAATTCTCGGTAAAGTAGATAGCTCAACACCAAGACCCAGAACAGAAATAGCAGATATCCTCCCACCCCAAATAGACAGAACCCCAATAAACAAGGGAGAGAAGAGGCACTCAATCTCGATAAAGAAAACAGGGGACAAGAAGACAGGACAGAAGGAGACGTGCAACTCCAACCCAGCCCGAACTCCCACGGCGTCCTTGAGACGCCTTGCAAAATCGACTCCGTTCCAGTACGCCTCCATGCTTTGCCCCACAAAGCCTACAAGTCATCATCGGTCTCGAACCCCAGGTTCAACCGGGAACTCAGGTGCCAGGACATGGACCAGCCAGTTTGTGAATTGGGGTATTCATCCGGAGACATTGCGCTTCGCACGCATCATCGCTCATCTTCGGTCGTAAGCATCAGTCATTTCTCCTCATTCACGGTCTCAGTATGGATGCGGGTGATCAAACCACAAGTCCACTTCACCCGCGGCCGAGCCGTCCATGAGGGTGGGGTCAGAGTACTTGGCGTCCCACGAGGAGTTGCGTTGCATGGTCGGGCCGTAGCAAGCAGTATGTGGGAATGGGACTGGGCTCGGGGCCCGAGAGTGTGCTGCAGGCAGGTAACACCCGCCGCCGAGATCCTCGTTCCAGATGGTGTAACCGTTGGCGGAGAGGACTGGGGCAGATCCGGTGGTGGTGGGGAGGGTACTAGCATCGCCGGAGTAGCTGAGCAGCTGGGGGTCCATGTGGCCAGACAGTGACTGGGTGAATTGAGGCTGGAGCAGTTCATGGTGCGAGCCACCGGGGAGGCCAGCCAACCCGTTGGAAGAGCTGTATGGGGCTTCCTGCGGCAGCGGGCTAGCACGAGGGAAGTGTATTTCCTCCACGTGAGATCCGATTCCGTGCAAGGCACTAGGCTGAATGGTTGGGAGCCCAGAAGCCGGGTAGCTTGTGTTCCAATTGGGGGGCATGTAGCCATTGGCTGCCAGCATAGGTTCAGGGCTGCCAAAGGGAGACGAGCCTCGGCTGGTGCTCATGTACTCGGTATCGAAGCTTTGGGAGTAGCCGTGCATCATACCGGGGGTCATAGATTTCAGAGGGTAGTCGCAGTCGCCCCAGTCGGTCGAGCTCCCCGGGTCCACCGATCCCGGAGTCGCAGATGACCGTGGGGGAGTGAGCTCAGTGCTCCTCCTTGTCGTCGTCGCCGGCCCCTTGTGTGGCTTGAACTTGTAATGTGGGTGCGACGTGGCGTGGTTCCGGCGCTCGGTGTTGGCCCAGTCCTCAAACTGGTCACGGACCTGCTTGGTCTCCATCTTCCAGCTTGTCCCGGCCACTTTGGAGACATTCTGGTTGCAGTTCCCGCCCAGGAGACTCTTGATGCGCGCGATATAGGCGGATCGGTAAAGCATGAAAGAGTTCATCGGCCGGGGGATGTCGTTTTTCTCTTTCGCCTCCTCTTGTCGCTTCTCGACTGATCGATTCACGTAGGCATCGATGTCCTTGACCGGAATTTCCATGTTTTGAGTCATTTCGCTCAGGGGCACACTCAGATTCAGAGGTGGGCTATTTCCTGCCGCGTTACTTTTGCCACGAGACTTCTGGCTGCGTGGCTTGGTGACCTTTGATTTGGAGGCTGGATTTTGGCTGCGAGCGGGTGGAGACCATGATGGCGAAGATGAAGGCACCCGATCTGCCGGGGGCGTACTAATAGGAAGCTATTTGAGGTTGGCTACCATCAGTCAAATTCGACTACTTTCCATCGCAGGGGCAAGGCTTACCATCGAAGAGGAATTGGGATAGTCGCTTGTTGGGGCATAGAAAGATGTAGGTGCATACATCTGTAAATCATTAGCTTTTGGATACAATATTTCAACGAGGATAGCGCAGTAAATACTGACCATTTGCTGAGGATGAAAGTGCTGGTTGGTATCACAATCGTGCAATTCTACCCCCTCCAGGCCAGGGTTCGAGACGCCATATCCTGGCACCTGAGGGTAGGGTTCCATAGAGGCTTCCATACGTCGTTCCGGTGTCCTCTCCTCCTCTGACGTCTGGGGAGGAGAGAGTGGAAAGCCACCGCTGTACACAGCAGTGTTCATTGTTATGCTGGCAGTAGATGATCTCTGAGAAGACCGTTCCTCCAAAATTGGGAAAAGAACCGGTAACCTTGACGAGCAGGCCGGTTCGCAAGTGACCCTGGAAGGATAATCGCCACGCTAAACCAGCGGTTGATTGGGGGTTCTAGATGATGTTTCCTTCCAGAAAGTTAAAGGAAGGAAGGAAGAGAAGAAGAAGGTAGAAAGACGGTAGCGTGGCTGTTGTCCGGCTCTGCGGAGGGCAGTTTTTCATTTGAGAGCCTCCTGAAAGAAGCCGGTCTTAGACACCTACACCGTACAGATAAACGGGGGGTGAGACAAGCAGGCACAGACGACCACAATTGGGTTGCCGGCGAGAAGAGCGGGTTTTGTCCGGGAGAAGGGAGTGAATAAGAGCTGGAGGTGTGTAGAAGGGGGGGGACAAACAAGCAGAAAGAGCTTAGGTATAGATGGTTGATTGATGATCGAAGGAGGTGTCCACCAGGAGTCCCACCCGGCGGGCCACTTGAATAAATAAGAAAAATCCCAAGATGTGGTCTGCAGTGAGGTCCACAGAGGCAGAGGGCTGACAGGGAAGGTGAACGCTAGCAGGGCGAGAAGAGGGTGCGGGAGTATGGAAGAGGGAGACGGCAGATCGCTTTCCACTTGCAAATACCCGTCCAGAACAGACGAACCAGAGGCTGAAACTGGCTCAAGAAGATGGGTATGGAGTACGGCACAGATGGCGTAGTCCACTACGTCGCCGTTAGTGCCGCCTTTTCTTCTGCATTTATTCTTATTATTTACTTTTATTTTGATTTTGAGTTTGATTTTGATTTTGATTTTAATTTTAATTTTAATTTTTATTCTCACTCTCGGCTTTTGGACCATTTTTCGTCCCAGTATTATTTCTTATGCTTCTGCCCCTCTACTGGAGGGGCGCTCTTGTCGATTGGTGTCTTTGTTGCTAAACGGCCCCCCTCTGTCGCTCACAGTTGGTCGGCGGCCCTGTATTTTTATTTTGTTCTTTGACGACTATTTTAGGCTTTCAAATCTGCATCACATCTTCTGCGCCCCCATCTAGAGGATGAGAGCGGCGCTTTATGCCCCAGTTTTCTGCTACACTTCTGTGCCAAACATAGTGACATAGGATAGAATTCTTTGAGGCAAGGACCGGGGCCCTTGATTCTGGAACGCAGACAGAAAGTAAATATAGCGTCCATAACGCCAGCAGCATCACCACCAATCCTCTCCGTACTTCGTCGACTCGGTACACTCCGCAGCAAGACCCCTAGTCTGTTGGATTTGGGGGGGGGGAGGCTGTTGGATGTTGGGCACACCGAAAGCCGAGGAATTTGCACATAAACGACTAGCGCCCAATAGCCTGAGCTAAGCCCGCAAACACTTCGTAACGGGTGTCAAACCCGATGGAGTGACGAGATCTGTGAAAACATGAATTAAATTACACTAACTCGTGAACACCCTAGCCCCGTGGGCTATTCTGATTTGCGAGGTGCGTTCTTCCGCCGTCGACAAACATACTAAATCCACGCCACACCGTCCTCGAACCATCGTTTGCGAGCAAGGTCAGTGCCCTGAGCGCCTCTGCATTCTGTTCAGAAGCATAGCGCCTAGGGCAAGCCAGACTCTAGGCCAGCCGGGTGACATCCAACGGCTTGCGGTAGAGGCGACCGCGGTTTAGAGGACCTGGGCTCGAAAGATCCAAGGAGGAAATGTAAGTCTCGCTGATTTTCAAGGCCCGTTCGGCTGTTCGCACGGTTGGCAAGAACGACACCCTAAAACCCGTCAGGCTCGAGGTTGATTTCGGGGAGGGCTACGATGGGTCAACCCTACGGGGTTCCGGCCGGCCAGGACAGGCTCGGCTACTCATGGCACGGGTGGAGAACGATCCTCCTGATCGACGCGGGTTGGACCAAAGAATTTGACAGGCAGATGTGGAGTGCGTTCCGTCCGGGCATCCCCCCCAAGCCGCCACCATCCCCGACCATCACGTTGATTGGTGTAATTGGCGTTTGGGTGCTAGATCCGGCCGGTCTGGACTGGACGATGAACTGAACATGCCAGGAACGGTCTAGCATGATAAGTGTAGGCCTATTTGGGGGATGATGTCCACTTTCACCCCTACCAGCAGGCGTGCAACCTGGTCGTTGAGATTGGATGCGCAGCATCCCCAAGGCGATCCTCGCCCTGTGGCGCCCCCAGTCACGTGGGCCGGGGTGGATTGACGCGCCAAAAACCGACGCCCTCCCATCATCGCTAATCCTCTAGAATGATTTCGAGAGTTCAATAGACTGATCACAGATGGCGCTACAGATGCCAACCGGCCGGACCAGAGATGACCAATGCCTATGGTTTGAAGTGGAGATGCAGCGCAAACCCCTCGAGGGGGCAACAGGATCAGACGCGGAGCGGCCAGGGTGGGCTGACGGGCTGATGGGCCGACTGGCTCGAAGGATACAAGATATGAGTGACAAGCGACAAGTGACAGGGGACTCGACCAGGTATCCTCTGCGCCCTGTCCCGGGATGAGTCTAGGATCATCACAGACCACATAATTCTTTTGGGCGGCGGGGAGGATGTCAAAGGGCCGTGTCGGGTCCCTGCCATGAACTCCTGCGAGGCTGGACGATCATGTTCGCGCGAGATTCTCTTGCTCCCCGAAGCAGTCACGCAGGAACGCCCGGCCACGTTTTTGTCGACCCTTGTCCCACCTCGTGCCGCCTAGGGCAGGGATCATTTCTTTGATAGCCGTCTAAATGCGGCATTACGCTCGACGGGCGCTCGGTCGTTGGGGCGTTAGAACCATGGTTAGAAAAGGGGGTCTCTGGCGATATAGTTCACAGATTAGACACGGTTGAGGGCTGAGTCGTGCATGCGTCGCGTGGATGCCCGGTCAACGCAAAAAGAGTCCTGTGGGCGGCTGGCTAGAGCTTATCTTCCGCCTGCAAGCGACGGTGCTGTCAGCACTCTACCCTGTTCACCAGGGGCCGTGTTCTCGAAACATGGCGCATCCGCCTCCTCTTCCTGAAAGCGAGCCGGAGTTTGGAACGTGGTGCCCCACTGTATAGACTCGAGCTCTGAACCCCCTCAGCCTTCTAAATGCCGGTAGGGCCAGTCAGATGCCATCGGGGAGACTCTTCGGAGGGGCTCAGACCGTCAGACCCATGTGGCCTGCCAAACCTTGCAGGGCGTTGTCCAAATTTGGATCGTGGTTGGCAAGGCAGGGAACTGGCTCATCTGCAAGGTTTCTCCACTAGAAGAACCCTATCAATGCCTTCTAGAAGGGTCAGCCGGGTGCCAAGCCGATCAGAAAAAGAAAATCAACGCCAACCTCTCTGATTCCAAATACCCTCGTGGTCTGGCGGCACTGCGGTGAGTATCTATGGAACCCCCAGGTTTCCCGCGGTCTCATAGTCTCATGCTCTTCCCTGCCAGACGCGCGTTTCAGCAATACCTCCTGATCGCCAGATCCGGCCGAGATCCCATGTCCATCCCAACCTATGTTTCAGCGTGCTTCAGATGTTGTTATTCCTGTCCGCTGCGCCGCTTTGAAAGAGCCTGGGAGAACGGCTGCTGATATGGGAGCAGCCAAAACTATGGGCGTAGAGGGTGATAGGTTGCGTAGATGGGGTTGGGCGTATCGTGCTGCTCGCTGAAGCTGAATCCACAGCAACCCCGGACATCCCCTATCTCCCCGCGTGGTCGAATCCGCCACCAGTTGGTCAGATAGAAAACAACGACTGTCCACCATTTGTTGCTGACCATTCAGAGGAGCCAAATAGCCCAAAGTACCGTGTCGACGCTGATGTTCTGCGCAGGTCGACGGATTGACCTCGTTTACCTGCCCCCACGGGGTGCCATCGCCGAGAACTTGGATTGATGCTGTGGTTCGAGTGGGGCTTAGCTTCCACCACGTCTGCCGTCATATGAAGCATGACTCTCCATGACGGTGTCGGCGTTAGGACACTTCACCCTGTCCGGAGCATACGAAAACAGAAAAAGTCTGGATTGTTCTTTATCGCCCCGGGGAAAGAAACGAGCGCGAGAAGAGATGCTTCCAAGCCATCGTCTCACGCATCGACGTGAGCAGCGCCTTGAAAGGAAGGTGGAACGGTCTGTCAACGCCATCGCGATCGAACCCCTTCCTTCTGACCGCTCCTCTGACGAGCAGCGCCCGTCCTCGGCAGTTCAAGTGACAGGAGGGCTGAACGACGCCGGGGTCGACCGAACTATACCAGGATGTCAGGCTGTGAGAAAAGCCTTTTCTGGCGGACATGACTCGTGCGTGTCTGTGCACTCTCAAGAGGCAACTGCCAACTTTCCACCCCAATGCACGAACGAGAAATGTTATCACCAACACCAAGTGGCTCTCGCCATTGGCGCGGCGGCAAGCGCACCTAGTGTCGGTTGCACAATGCGGTTAGCGCGTATCGACCATCCTCGCTGATTGACCGAGTTTCGGCCGCTTTCCGCCGGTTCATCGCCTTCAGCCATCGACCTTTCCCCGTCTGGCCTGGTTCACCGTTATTAACTTCGGTTTTCGCTCCGGCCCATCTCGCCAGGGGGTGCCGACATCTCATGGACGAATGAACTCGTTTCCCGTGCGGCAATCGACTGTCCGAACGGCGAGTGAGCTTTCTTCCCGTCCGTCCATCACCTTTGGTGGAGCTACGATCTTGGTGGAAGGGGGCATAGCGGCGCAGGAAGGGGTCGGGGCGCGACCATGGCGGCTTCACTCCGGCTTTTTGCTACGTGCTACGATTCCCCGAGTCCCCGATGCAACGCCTAAGTATTATGCATCGCCACGTGGTTATGGTTATCTATTGTGTCTACGCCATGCACATGGCTTGTTTGGGGCATCAGTGCGTGTGTTGGCTGATGCCGTCTAAATAGAGCGAGGCTGCGTCCACAGAGCACATCTATGATGTCCCCCATACGAACAGTGGAAGCAGCGGAATGCTGCAGGAGGGAGATGCACGACGATCTCAATCAGGTCACCAGAGCATTTTGCATGGCGCTGTCATCGTGGCCACTAGAAGGAACCAACTCGGAAACCCCCCCCCCAACTGCCCTTCGAGCTCGTGTCCAATCACCCATGGCCTACAAGCATCATCTTCATCTCGAGGCCTGAACCGGGGCCGGACATCCTTTTTCCGCCGGACTCTCCTCCTGACTAGGTAAAGACAGAAGGTGCCTTCGTCATAAACACACCAGATCGTGTTCGATGCCGCTAGAGAAGGCACGACAGTCCTCGCCCCGCCTTCCCCCCCCCCCAACAGCTTGGCCCCTATCACTTTTTAGCGGGGCCGGTGACGGCTGCTAGCATGACCGTTCAGTCATGTGTGCGCGTACTAGGCTCCTAAGCCGAAAAGCAGAAAGTCACCGAGCCGCTAGATCATTGCCCCGAGTCGTCAGCAATTCACGAACGCGTCACCGTTGAGGTTGCAGCTCCGAACCACCTCTCGTCTTCGGTCAACTTTGGGGCGGCATATCCCCTGGTTCGACATTTGCGGGGGTTGCAAACTAGGGCATCACTCAGCATCACTCAGCATTCACGGAGTGCACGATCGATAAAAAAAGTAGGATGATGCTGACCGATGGAGATCCGGATGGCAATGTGACGGCGATGGTCCATCTCGTCACATCTCCCTCTGAGCCACTCTATACGCGTCGCTCTCCCGCCCTCCCGCACCCCGAGCTCAGCCGGACGGCGCCAGATGCTAGCGGCCTCCTGTGGTCCACTAGGCCATTGAATCCATTTCGCCCTGTGTGCCCTGGCAGATGAGCGGAGCGCCGTACTTTACGCGCCGGCCGTGCCGGTCTACCTCGTGCGGGACCGTCGAGATGGGCCTCGACCCGGGATACAGAGTTTGAGCTCTATATCTCGCAAAGGCATTCGAAGGAATTTGGCATCGGTTTAGAACGGCTACCAGACAACGCAGGTATGGGAGGAGAAGGATAGATATAGAGCTACATAAAAACGGTATCACAAGATGACTGTCTCCTCAGCCGTCATGCTCTCTGTCAGACCAGTTCCCTGCAGTAGCGCAAAAGCAGTAAAACGACAGGCCCTGGGTACAGACGTCTCTAAACAAGACTAATTCCAAGAGCTAACGGCAGCAGACTGTCAAATGAAAATTACCTCACCCAGAATCCCTGAATCCATGAATCCCTGAATCCCTGAGTCTTCCTTTCTTTGCCTTCCGGACTAGTCAGTACCGGGCCATGCCTTCTCCATACTTGGACACGGCAGATACGAATCGTCCGCGATAGTCAAGGTCATACCCCTCGCAGCCGAGATGCTTATTGGTGCGCAAAGAGGGGAAAATGCTTCCCTGCCATTATCGTCGGTCCCTCCGACCGGCCTCCTGACAAAATCCGGCGCTCGAGCGTCCGGATCGCGCCCGGCACTCCTCCGCCGTAGACGGACCAACACTAGGCGGGGGCCACGGTCCCCGGAAAGAGCTGCATGAGTGGATGTGCCGGCGGGAGAAGTGGAGCGGTGGAAATAGCTATGATCGAGATCGTCCTACTAAACGGTTTTCACAACTCTACAAGGTCTGAATGCGGGATGCAGCCCCGGCGGAGGAGCAGGGGGCCCCTAGAGAGAAAAGGGGAAACGCAGGAGAGCGAGAGTATGCGAAAGTACATAGATTGGAAAGATCGCCAACTGCCACTCACCGCGTCCGGTGTTACTATAGTTAAGTCCGTTATAGGCTTGCTGACCTTGATGACTTTGACCCCCTTTGCGCGAGTCAAGCTAGCCCAATGAACTCACTACCATTATGCAGCGCTGACTCGGGGAGAGGCATGTCTGTCGAGACACCTTGAACTAAAGAAATGTGGGTAGTAATGTTCTGTCATGGCCCCGCCCTTCACACCTTCACACCTTCACACGCCAGACGCCAGGCTGGAGACGCGACTCTCAATTTCAGGATATGATAGTAGCCGTCGCAAATTGAACCCCCTTCAATCACGCCGGTGGCAGACCGGGCTGAGAATCCCCAGCTCACAATAACTGCAAAGCGCAACGGGCCTTCACCAACGCCTGGCGACCGTACTAATGCAGTCTGCCGGCGTGTCTGCTTCCGGTAAGGCTGCATCCAACCCGGGGAACGCGGGATGGGGGAGGAGAATGGATGGCCAGGGAGACAGGAGACAGGAGGCTAGAGACCTTTTTCTGTACGGATCGATCCATCCGGGCCAGGCTAACTCCAGTTGCAAAGACTAGGCGAACACTCAGGCGAACACGATCTAGCGGGGACTCGATGTTGCGCAGGCAGGATCGGGATATTCCGGGGTTCGGCATCCTGCTCTCTTCTGTCCAGGACCGTATAGCATATACGAAGCACGAAGTACAGAGAGGACGTAACTCTGTCTCGGCGAAACCCCATGGATGCACGGGTCCCCGACATAGTTCAGAAGGATCGGCAGCTCCGGGGCCGCTAGGTTGCCACGCACGGTCAAGGCGTTCGTCGCAGCGCCATCCTTATTCTGTCCGTGTTTGTTTGTGCCGGGTGCTGGTGGGAGAATCAGAAGCCTGCGATAGATCAACTGTCATGCATAGACTGTGCATATCAGCCTGAAGGGGTGAAGAGGTGATAGGTCAACCAGGGGGGGGAGGACTACCGAGTATCTTCGGCAACGGAGGGGTATGCCCCCCCCCCCCCCCGCGAGCACATGCACGGGGAACTGTGCGAGGAAATAAATCTAGGGGGCTTCCGCTCGGGCCAACTGCACGATGTAGATCGCGCGCGTCTGTTAGTGCCACCGCCTACGAGGGGCCGTGTCGTGAACCAAACTTCTAGCTAGATAGGTTAGTGGATGCTTAGTGTGTGATGGAGGGAAAGCACACGGCCTTGGGTTTGATTATTTTGTGGATGAGGTTGACTGTATTTGTTCTGGTCTGTACCTATCTACTGTATTAGTTTCGTTTTCGGGGTCCTATGCGTTACTAGTGCCGGGAACCACTGTCGGAGTTGGATATTCCAAGCATTTCGTACTTTTGCGGCGCACTGAGCCGTCCGTGATGGCCGGATGATGCGATCGGGGTACAGGTGTCACTGCCGCAATTGCAGCGGCATGGAGATTCCGGTATGCATTGCCAACTGAGCTATAAGTGCGTCTTGATCAATCGATTGGAATAGCAACTGCGTGATAATAGTTTTGTTTGGGGAGGGGCACAGCGTCCGCAGAACCAGCTGTCAGCCCGAAAAAGGAAGTTCATGCAGGTATAGATCGGGGCGAGAAGATGTCGACCTCCCCGAGGTTTACAATTAGACCGGTGGCTACTATGAAGCAAGAGACGTGCAAAATCCATTGGTCATTGTATGATTCACTAGTGTTTTTAAATCGCACCGTCAAAAATCAAAATAGAACTCTTCTATTACAGTACACATGATCCCAGCCCACCGTTCGGGAAGGAAAGAGAAACACCACCCCAATGGCCATCTGAAAACGCCCAAGTGTCCGACCATCTTAATGCTCGTTCAAATCAGAAAGGAAACAAAAAACTCAACGCCATTAAGACCGTAGTTCTGGAGGATTCTGCTCAATCTCCAAAGCAGAACGAAGACAAAAAGGTTTTTTAGTACAAATGTATTCTCCAGCAGATTGGAAGGAGCGACGCTGCGATTCACAGCGTGGAACGAAAGTATCTTCCCAAAAGGGATAGAACCCGTCAATGTGAAATGCGAAACGAGTCAAAATTCTTTGTGCATCTTCAACTGTTCTCGACCCCATGTCGGGAAAGGGGTTGTCGTTTGGGTGATCTGGGGATAATAACTCCGGATACCTACCATTCGCGTCCATAGCAGAGTGACGAACACTAGCCCCAACCTCAAAACCAACGTCGAGGCACCTGTCAACCCCACTTGCTCTTTCATTGGGTTTGGGAATCTGATCTGGAGTGGTTCGTGGACGAAAAATCACTTTTGGCGTTCTTGCCCGGACTCATTGTCTGGGCACGTGTCCACCGTGCTGAGGTGATGGAACGGGCTCGGGGTGCTGGGCATGAGCAGCCGGGCCCAGCGGAGGAATACGGTTCATGGATGGAGATGACATCAGAGCCGACTGGCCATTGGCCGAGAAGGACTGACCATGCTGGAGCAGAGACGCGTTCTCCCGCTGGCGACGTTCTTCTTGCTCGGGAGTCATGCACTTCATCGGCGCCGGGATCGGTGCATCAGGCGAGCTTCGGCCCATCAGCTTGGGACTTGGCTCCAGTCTGCGAATAGGAGGAAGCACCGGAGCACCAGCCATGCCACCTGCGGTGATGGGACGAGGGGACTGCTTGGTCGGGCTAATTCCAGACATGCTCATGCCGTGCGAGCTGTGAGGCGGGGACGAATGGTAACCATTCGAGTTTGCAGTAGAGTTGAAAGATGGATAGTTGCTGGACATGGCAGGTGTGCCTCCATGACCAGATTGAGGACGCGGGGTGGCGTAGCTATCAAATGACGTCCACGGGCCTGGTCCGTTGGTCGAGGCCCCAGACGGGAATCCGGCTAGGGGCCCGACGTCAGGGTTGCCCTGCGTAGGTGACATAGAGGGCTGGTTCTGGGTTGGGCCATATCCAGAGTGAGAGGAAGAAGGTCGCGCGGAATGGAAAGATCCAATCGGCGGGAGATGAGGCCCAGGCTGCATAGGGGGCAAGATGTGCTGACCAGGACCCGGTCCAAATCTGTGTTGGAGATTTGTGGCCGGCTGAGTCGGGCCATTTGAGCCCTTTGAAGGTGAGAATGGTGGGCGAGGAGGGCTCGAGGACGGAAGAGGAGAATGGTTTGCAGGGTGAGGAAGACGCTGAGGCGATAGAGGAACGTAGAATTGGCTTTGCCCTTGGGCAAATTGCTGGTGGTGCGAAGTGAGTGAAGGAAGCATAGACGGGTTGCTGGGCTTCGCAGGAACAGGCCCGTCTTGAATATTAAACAGAGCATTGTGAGTGTGCTTCACCGGAGAAGGCGGAACCCGCTCATGACCTTCATGTTTGGCCTTATGACCAGCTGGAGCTGCGGATGGTGATGCGGATGCGCTGACTCGGAACTTCAATGGTGGGATTTTGGGACGTTTGGCTTCCTCCTCCTTCCGCTTGCAGTCAGCGCAGACGAAGTGGAAATCATCCTTCTCGGCATCTGCCTTTTTGATACCAAGACAGCTGCTATGCTGCCAAACATTGCACTTCTCGCATGCAACGCTATGACTTCCATCATCCTGGAAGATCGTTAGATCTGAATTGCTTCGAGTGCTCAGAGTGCTCAGCAAAGGAAAGTTTTGCTTACCAAATTCTCCCCGTGTACACCACAGCCAGAACAGTCGAAAATCCATTGGTCCTCCTGAGTAAGATCCGCCAAGTTCTTCTGTGATTTTTCCATCTCAGCCTTGAGATTCCGCGCAGAGACTCTTCCCTCGCCGCGTTCCAGCCTCTCTTGCTCGGCAGCAATGCGTTCAAGCTCAGCTTCGTGTAGGATACGCTTGTGCTCGCGATCCTTGATGCGCTGCTCGCGGGTCAACATGCGGGATTTACGCTCATGCTCCATTTGTTGTTGTCGTGCCTGCTCCTTGCGAGCTTCAGCTAAATCCGCCTCCCGCTTCCGAGCAGCATCGGCAGCATCGCGATCAGCCCGCTCCTTCTCTTCTTTGGCAGCAAGTCGACTAGACCGTTTGGCTCCGGCAAGCATCTGCATCTGGACAAGCTCCTTCTCGCGCTTGATACGCTTGCGCTGTTGCGCCTCTTCGGCCTTTTCCAACAAGGGCAAAATGTGCTCCTCGATCTGGCTACGCAGATATTTGTCGTCGGCATCCTTGCTCTTCCGAATTGTGTCCAGGAACTCATTGTACTCTGGGAGGGTGACAGCGACACACTCCCATTTGAAATTAGGAAAGACGTTGGTCTCGTCCTCGTTTTTGTTCTCCCCATCGGATGCTTCTTCCGCGGCGATACCAGAGACTCTCCTTGACGCCCGGGATCCCCGAGAGGACCTGCTCTTGGGTTTCTTCTTAGGTCGTTGAGACGCGGGAATGGGAGGGTCGGTGCGGCGGTAGAGACGGTTGTCGTCTAGTACGTAATAGGATCGACCATCGCGGTCATATCCAAATTCTTCGATGCGCTAGTGAAGTCAGACAACATGGTCATCGTAGCGAATGGAGAGAATGCAACTTGCCCACTGTAACTGCTCGGAGTCCTTCTTCTCGGGCATCTTCTCGCGGATGCGATCCGGGTTCCAGAAGGTCCATACCGACAGCTGGTGGAGGACGCCCAGTTTCAAAAATACATCAAAATCGAGGAACCGAAGTGGCTCCTCCTCGTATCCGAACGGATTGGGGAGGTGGGGAGCCTTTGCATTGTACTGGCGTCGGGTGTACTCATCAAAGTTCTCGAACCTGCATTGCACCGTCAGCCCACCCCTGTGTTACCAACAAGAATCGCGTTATCCAACGTACGTTAAGCCGCGATGCGACGAAATCCACTTCAGCATGCAAAGTCCGATCTCAAGTAATTTGTGCGAAGGCTCGGGCTTGAGGCATTCATCCTCTAGGTCCTGGATTTAGATGAATCAAAGTTAGCCTAAAATCGGCCAGAGCAGGGCAGCACGCGGATTTCCATCTCACCCATCGGTGCGATGGGATGCGCCGAAGCCCCACGGGATGATAACTGAGCGAACATACCTCGATTCCAAACTCCTCTTCAATTTTCATGATCTGTCCAAAGATATGGATGTACTGCATAACGTTGGCAAATTCCCAGCTGTTTCGGATGCGCTGGAGCAGTCCAGGCTCCTCCACGGGCTGCACCTCGGGGGCAGCGATCGCCTCGGAGCGGCTGCGCTTTCGCGGTCCCATCGCGGCGGCGGGACAAGGCCGTGAGGGCCGGGGGTTGGCAAAGGGGATTCAGTAGGAGAGGGTGGGCAATGCGCGGGAGGATCACAGTCACACCGGTGTGGATCTGTGAAAAATAGTATCCAAAAAGGAAGTGACTCGAAAGACGAAGGGGGGACGGTCTGTCTTTTTTTCTCGTGTCAAGAGGCGACGATGGGCTCAGCCAGAGGCGCGTCGAGACGGGCGCGTCACGTGAGTGTCGCGTTTGCGACGGGCAGGCGAAATGGAGTGGAAAGAGTGAAGTATGGAAGGGCTGCATGTGCTCCAGGGATTTGAATTGGTTTCTTTCGAGAACTAAAAGTGTGAGGTCGATTTTCCAATTGTTGTGATCAGGGCTGTGGCCCAATGGATAGGTGATTAACTAGTCACTGCCTACACAGAAAGAGAGGGCCAGCCTACGATGAACTGCGCCTCATAGCCGGTACAATATAGTCAAAATACATTCTTTCGCACACATGTACATGAAGATAGAACCCCAGACACAAACAGAAACAGAACACATCAAATCAACGACTGGACAGTGGTATCTCTGGCTCAAGGTCTATCTCATAGAGCAATAGGGGAACCGTCAAGGACAAGGAGAATAATGCAAACGACAGCGCCGACCAGAAACCCACACCACCCGACTACAAGCGCCACGAAAAGGAGGACAAGAGGAAGGCAAAAAGGCAAGCATGTCCGAAAAGAAAAAGCAAGATGCAAGAAGAAAAGGCAACAAGGACATAGGAATACATGAGTCCCCTCCCATCGACACGAAAATCACCGAAGCTCGGAAAGAATCCCAGAAGAAATACTGCAGTAAAACCAAGAACAAAGAGGAAGCAGCTGATAGACCCAATTGTCGTCAAAAAAAATGGCGGCAATGGTCGTTTCAGGTCCAGTAAGTGCTTCCCCACAACTTTTGCGCCTTTGTGACCGATACTCGCCTGAAACCTGCCCCATGCATATCGTAATGTGTAAAAAAAAGGGATATCCTGCGAAGAAAGAAAATGCGTTTTCATATGTTACATGGCCGCCGAGGCTCCGTCAGAAACGTTGTCCGACAGGTTGATTAGGAGCTGGGCCAGGCAGCGCTTAGTGGCTGCATCGTCGCGGAGGACGGAGGAGAAGGTCGCGTCACGGAGTGGTTCGGGCAGACATTGCCGCAAAGCCTCGCGGGCCCGGCTGTTGTCGCTGAGACTATATCTGCTGTTAGAAGAGGGGTTTGGATCCAGTCGGGAATAGAGAAAATAGGGCCTACCGAAGGAAGCAGCGGACGACGTGCTTGAGAAGCCGAACCGTCTGCTGCTCAACCAGCTGAGTGACCATATTACTGAGGACGGTGCCAACGGCATAGAACCGCTCATATGTCGCACAAATGTATGCCAAGCCAATGTCATCGAGAAGGATCTTCTGGACAATGAAGATGGCAACAGTCTTGCTGAGTTCCGACCCAGTCTCCATGATGCGAAGACAGAGGGGAATGATCTCGGTGGTGAGAAGGAAGTTAATAACGTCTGATGAGTCATTCTTCACCAAGGCTCCGATGACGCCCAAAGATGTGAGACGGAGGTACTCGAACGGTCGAGATTTCGAGGTCGTGTTCAGAAAAGGATAGAGAAACAGGGGGATATGAGCTGTACGACACAAGGAAAGCAGGGATTAGTTTCGTTACTCGAGAGACTGGGCGGTGGTGGCTGTCAATTTACCATTCAGGAAGAGAGTGCGAGTCTCATTGTGGGATGCGACACACTGCAAGAGCGCCAGCGCATTGCAGACTCGATTTGATGCGGCGGCAGTTAACTGAGAAGGGTTCAGGAGGGGGTAGACCGAGATGATTTCCTGGAGAAGGGCAGTCATGACACCTGCAAGTTTGCCGATGGGTCAGTCTCGGTCGGGAAGGGTCGCCCCCACGATGTGATGGGGATCATACCGAACGAATGCCAAATAACCAAAGCCAGCTCGGGGACCTGCTCCCGCTTTTTGCTAAGCTCCATCAGCGCCGTCTCACGACGAGCTGGGTCCAGAAGTTCTGCCACCCAGATGAAGACCTTGCGATTCTCCTCGCTGATTCCGCCGTCCATGACGGAGACCGCATTCGCAAGGCCCTCGCCGCCCATCCCACCGACAGCACCAGCACTCTGCGCAGGGTTCACTGCCCCGTTGCCACTCATGGCAAGGCGACCATAATGTTGCTGCTGTGCGGCGGCCGCGGCGGCCTGGACCTGAGCATGCTGCTGGGCGACCAGGGAGGCATGCTGCTGCCGCTGCTGCTGCTGCTGCTGCTGCTGCTGGGGGTGTGGCTGGGCCTGGTGGTGGTGCTGCTGCTGCTGTTGCTGCTGTTGATGCTGCAGCCACGAAGGATCAGCTTGAGGGTACTGATGCTGGTGCGAGAAGACGTGTTGGCTCTGCGCTTGGAGCATGGCGAGCGATGGTGAGTCGGGTTCCGGGATCTCGTAATACTCCGAAGGGTCGGGGTTCGTGGAGGACCACGGCTATAGAAAGGCAGTTCCGGATAGGAAAAATGGTGAAGACAAAGGGGTCAGCAGACTTGACTCAAGACAAGGGTCATTGATGAATTGGCGCTGGAGACCCGTGGGGGGAAAAGTGAGCGTTGCCTGAAGGGAGGGAGAAGAAGAGAAGTTCGGGTCGGGAAGGCGGGGAGAAATGCCCGGCCAGTGTCCACTAAGCCTTTGTGCGTGCGCCCGTCGCACTCGGTCCTCTTCAGATGTGCTGCATAGCTGAACATCTGGGGAACACCACCTCTGCACAATCACATTCTGGCTTTCACAGCTACACTATATTTCCTTCAGCTGACTGCCATGAGCTAGACTGGGGATTTGGAAATGACTACCCTTCTGCATCGATCGTGCAGATGGCGCCGGGGGAGGGGGGGGTCATCCTTGCGAGCTGAGCACATTGTACCTGCAAGGCTAGCCCCAATCGCGGCTTTCTGCTTTGTGCAACAGCCCGTAACTACCATATTAACCTTCTATAGGCAGCTTAGGACTCCTAGATGGTAATTACTAGATGGATTCTGTCGGGCAGAGTGACAGTCAGTCCTCCGTAAAAGGTGGGCCTATTCGCGATCTAGTGAAAAGCCAAGTCAAAGCATGTCGTGGGCTCACTATTATCGATATTTATCTAACACATGCCCAGAAACTGATGAGCAAAAATGCGCTAACTGGATTCTCTAGTATGCATTCTTAAGGTCAGAAGAGCAGTTACAAAAAGGTATGAGTCAACGTCACCTGCCGCCCCCGGCATCTCAACATCTGCAAGGTCTTCATAAACCATTCAATTCTCCTTTATGTCTGGAGTTCCCGTATCTCATATGTACATCACATCGTGTCCATGAATATGCCAGGCGACGTGACCTCCATGTCCAAAGTCAAAGCTCATATTCACGTTAAAAAAAGCAATAGCATCACACGCAAAAACAAAAAAACATAGAGTGGTCGTAATGGTACATGAATCATATTAACATAACAACGTTGCGCCTTTTCATGCATAAATCATTGAAGTTCCGGGAAGATGAGAAAAGAGCAGAACGCAGCGGTGTTGAACACGTCTTTGGCTATCTGCTGTCTCTGTCATCGCCATCATCAGCGTTGTGAACTCCTGCGAGATCGTCGCGACCGCCGTGTGTCTCGCGTTCGACCGCCGGAGCTTTCGCTACCTGTTAGAATAGTTAGTATGGCTCTGATTGTCAAATTCACTCTATTCAGTGCTCAACTTACTCCGTGTGTAGTCCGAATAATAGTACGAACTCGGGTACGTGTAACTCGTCTTGTCGTCGTCCTCATGCTCGTCTCTGCGCCTCTTCAATCCCAAACACAGAGCCAGCGCACCCAGGATAATTGCGACGGTAGCCCAGCCGCTCCACTTGGACTTCTTCTCGCTAACATCGCTTTCCGTCCCTGCTGCCGCCGGTCTCGCGCCGAACCAGGTACGCCTAGCCGGGGGGGGCCGACTGCCATGCGAATGGTGAGAATGGCGCTCTTCGACATAGGTCGTCTCGCGTCTGCGGCGCTTGCGGATGCCCAGTGCTGCAAGTAGGCCGTCCACGGCTCCCTTGAAGCAGAGACAACCACAAAGCAGCAAGAGCAGAATCACACCGGCGAGCACACCGATTACAATGCCTGCAATTGCGCCGCCGCTCAGTCCGCCTCCGTTACTGCTGGCTTTGGCGCCGATCAAATCTGCGCCGTCGGTTCCAACGGCTGCGATGAATGATTCTGTCGTGGTGGGAGCTGATGTCTCCGTCACAGTGCTCGCACCACTGCTTGTTCCTCGTACACCGGGCGTAGCCTCTGTGCCAGTGACTGCTGCAGAAGAACTCTCAGCAACACACACGCCATCTTGGCACTCCTGTGCGGCGTTGCAGCAGGTACTTCCGCATGTTGACTCGCCCAGATCGATCCGACAGGTTCCAGTAGCCGTGGCCGTCGCTGTCGCGATGTGGCTGCTCCAAACGGAAGTGATGGTCGACTTATCAACCTCGGTCACCACGATGGTTGTTGTGTAGTACGTCCACGAACCGCTTCCCGAACCGTCAACGCAAACTGCTTCATTGGCAGCGTTCGTGCTGCAGGCTTGGTCGGCGCCACAGCACACCTGGCCCTTCCAGCCACAGGAGTTTGAGCATCGCTTCTCAAGCAGATTTGCGTCGACGGTGAACGGAGAGGCGATCGCGACCGGGATCAGGTGGAGTAAGATTACCAGTGTTGACAACACCGGGGCGACGCAAAACGACCGCATCGCTCAGGAACAGCGTTGCACCGCTCGCAGCGTGGTTTAGTTGAGGCTTTCTCGGAGGATTTTCTTGAACGTTTGGGGTCGAACTGTTCGTTGTGGTCCGGCGATGCTCGGCCTCCAATGCTGCTCTGCGGTGGGGGGTGGGATGGTTGTATACTGTGTCAGCGATCTACAGCGAGTCGATCACCAGTTCGAGGCGGCAGAGCAACAGTCGAAAATGTTCGAGATGTTGGGGAATCGATGGAATGCAACGAAGGACAGGAGAGAAGGGAAGAATGAAAGGGAGAGAGCAAGAGAGAGGGGAAAAGGCGTTGCTAGTCGAGTTGAGTACATCCCCAGCCTCCCACTATATACCCAACCACCCGATTTCCCGCATGATCTACAAGCCATCCTGAACTTAGCCACGGCCTAATTTTCGAAAGGCTGGGTTTCAGACTAGAGGGCTTGACCCTTATTCTTGATTCTGTTTGATCTCTTTTCCCTAAGAGGCCCATTGACGGTTCTTATGTACGAAGAATGCGCGCTGTCAGCTACGCTAGCTTCCCCACCTCGTGGCAGCGATCACCATGCGGTCGGATCCCCGACCAGTCAAGCACGGCAGTCCGAGACAAAGAGTTTAGCATTAGAAGGAATTGACATTTGGTACTCCGCAACCTTTCACGGAATGATCATGATCATTTCACAGGATAGATATTGTACTACCCTGTCGACAGATGGATTTGATTGTTCT
The DNA here is from genome assembly GCF_028826845.1 of Penicillium canariense. NCBI lineage: Eukaryota > Fungi > Ascomycota > Eurotiomycetes > Eurotiales > Aspergillaceae > Penicillium > Penicillium canariense. The sequence goes on from NW_026622729.1 coordinate 1,896,252, forward strand.
ATAACTCGACAACAACCATGGGCGCGCCCTGCTGCCACCAAAGGCAGCCCAACAGCCAATGGCCCAATCTGCCTGCAGCCCTGAGGGTCTGAAACTTGTGGAATTGTGGGCTTGCAGACTCGTCGGCCGCATTGACCGACGGCTGCATTTATTGCGGATCAGGCATTCACAGAATGCGGTGTACGAAGGACGGAGACACGGATTGAGTCATTCCTATCAACGATGGGCTAGCCCAAACTCCACGAGGGTCATTAGAATCAAAAATTCACATGAGAAGAAATATACAGCGTAAAACGAAAACAGCAATGTCCAAGCCCGAACATAATTTCATATCGCATCAGATAAACATGCCCGCAATTCCCACCATCAGGCCCAGCACCAAGTCATGGAGACTCGTTGTCCGTACCGGCAGCGCCCCATTTCCACTGGCATTCTGCGCAGTGCCGGTCGCCGCCGTTGCGCAGTAGCTCAACTGGAGGCCGTGACAAGCCTCGGCGCTCAGACTAGAGCAGATGGACGTGGCCTGCGACGTCGCCGTCACAGCTTCCACCGTCACGCCTGCCCCACCCGCTCCTCCGACCGTCACCGCGTAGCGGCCGAGTAGCTGTCCAGTGCACTGTGTATATTCATATTGGCAGAGCGAGTAGTATGAAGAGCAGGTGGCGGCATTAGCGAAGGTCGTCGGTACGTAAATAAACGGGTAGGCCCCCGAGAGCGTGGAGCCGGTGACCGAAGCGGCGGCAGAGTCGGTGGCTGTTGTAGTTGCGGTCGTGCCCTGAGGAAACATGAAGCTGGTTCCGGTCTGCCTGGTAGTGCTCGTCGATGCCCCGGTCAGACTGCCGGTGCAGCTTGCGCCGGTCGGGCAGCAGGCGATGTTGTTGGCGGCATCGCGCGAGCAGTTTGTCCCTTGAATGCAGCAGGCGTCCGAGTTGCCCAAGCTAGTGCATGGGTTGTATCCGGAGGGACAGTTGTTGGCTCGTTTGAGGATCTGGAGGACTTCAAAGGCTCGCTTGCGGGACTCGACGGCCTGCGGCGCAGAAAAGGGCGCCGTCTCTATCGATAGCACTGTGGAGGGCAGGAATGTAGCCCAAACTCCAATCCACCACGAAGCCCGCATTCTTGTGGCCTGGGGAACAGGTGTAGCGGATGCGACCGAGGAATTTCTGTTTGATAGATCGAGCAGGCTGGTCTTGTCGCGTGTCAATGGTGTTCAATCTCTCATCGTTGGCTGTCGCTGGGAGCGGCTTATCCGGGCTTGTACCGGATGTCAACAAACTACTCAAAGCAGTAAGATTAGCGTCAGCAAAGGCGCACAGCACGGGAAGACGAAGGCCATGGATGACTTTTTCCTCTGGGTGAGAACATACTGGGCAAAGTTTCAGCGCCTTGGAAATCTTTGTGGCAGGAGCAATCAGGGTTTGGGGGGGTTGAGTTGGGGATGGATGATGTAGACCGGCCGCGCCAATCTCCACCCGGTATCCCTGCCACAGCAACGAGTGGCACGATGCCCAACCAGCTTCCACCGCCTCACGGTCCATTTCCGAGGCCATGGCAGCCTGAAATGAAATATGACACAAGTGAATTGTTTTCACCGAACCTCATTTTCTCCGTACAGTCTCGCGATGTTCACCGGAATCGCCCTCATTGGGCCCCTCGGCGGCGTCCAAGGCGAGGGGTCTCACAGCTGCAGATCGAAATGATTGTCAGCAGCTGAACTTTGCCCTCTGATCAACTCCTGCGGACAAAACATAGCAACGCTGAGACGTTACCAACCTGGGCACCGTGGGGAATTTAGCCTTTCGGTGTGATTTTCCACTATGAACCCTCCTACTTCGCAAACGCAAATCCCTGTTGTGGACTTCGCTGGGTGGAACTCGGACGGACCCGGTCGCCAGCGTGTAGCGCAAGCTATCGTCGCCGCTTGCAAGAAAGTGGGGTTCGTTTATATCGTCAACCACTCTCTCCCCGACACCCTCCTAGAGGAGGCATTCCACTGGTCTCGGCTCTTCTTTGAGCTGCCGGTAGGAGAGAAGCTGCTGGCCCCTCATCCGGACGGGTGGGCGGTCCACCGAGGTTATTCTTGGCCGGGGCTGGAGAAGGTCTCGCAGGCCGTGAGCGCAGATAACGACGAGGAGCGGGCTACACAGCTGAGGGAGGTTCCCGACATCAAGGTGAGCAGGGCTGCTGCTCAGTACATTGTCATCGGCTTCTCCACGCTTGTAGTCCGGTGCCCTCTGTTGACCATCAGCAGGAAAGCTATGACATTGGCAGCGAGGAGAACCCGATGCAGCCAAATCAATGGATCCCCGAGGAAACGCTGCCCGGGTTTCGTGCTTTCATGAATCGGTTCTATTGGGAAGGTTTCCGTGTGGGAGGCGAGATCCTGCAAGCTCTCGCGGCTGGTCTGGGGCTAGAGGATGAGAATCATCTGCTGCAGAAACACTCTGGGCACAACAATCAACTTCGGCTGCTGTACTATCCGCCCGTCCCAGCCGATGCACTAGAGCAACAACGGGTAGCACGCTGTCCGGCACATACTGACTGGAGCTCGATCACTTTGCTTTTTCAGGACGACTGCGGCGGGCTAGAGGTAGAGGATGTTAATAACCCAGGCCAATTTGTCCCGGCGACTCCTATCAAGAATGCCATCGTGATGAATGTGGGAGATCTTCTCCAGAGATGGAGCAATGGTACGTTCAGGCCCCCGTTGATACTTGCTCCTACAACTAATGAGTATAGACCAATTGAGATCAACCAGCCATCGGGTAACTCTGCCTCCATTAGCAGATAGAATTGAAGGAGAGGGGCGCATAACTCGTAGACGGTTTTCTATTCCGTACTTCTTGGCTCCCGACCCTGACTCGGTGATCGAATGCATACCATCTTGTACTGGGCCTAGTGAGCCTGCCAAGTACGAGCCGATCACGCAAGCTGGATATAATCAGATGCGGGCTGCTATGCAGTACTGAGATGTAGTAAACGATATCTATCGTGGCGGAAATACGACATAGCCATAATTGATGTGCTCATCCAGATCCCCAATTGGATCCGTTTCTGTTCTTCGTAAACTGCCTGTTACTCATCCCCCACACTGCCCGATCAGCCTTCGGCTTCAGACTTCCCTCGTTCTTTAGGCTACTCTTACTCTTCTTGGCTCGCTCATTCTAGTGTATTGCTCATTGTCCTACGTTGACGATTTCCAAGGAGCACCGTCCCCGAGTCCATACTGCTAGCGCCGGTCCCACTCCACCGACTGACTAAGATTCGTTTCTTGGCGCGCAATGGACAACCAGGCCAGGCGCGTCCCTCCACCGCACCCGGATCCCGATCGCGTGGCCACCATGTACGGCGAACTCGGCAATAAACTGGTACGTGGCGATCTCTCGCCATAGCTCCGGTGGTCTCGCGAGCCCGGACATACCTTCTTAGCTTACTACGAGCACCCGCTAACCCAGCCATTCGAACACAGGTCCAGCACGCGAAGCGCACGCAAGCGCTCGCCCATCTGCCACCATACCAGACGGAGATTGTGCGAGCCGTGACGCGCGAGGTCCGCGACCTCGACCGCGATGTCGCCCGCCTGCTCGACCCCTTCGAAGGCTCGTTCAACCCCTCCGCCGACCCGGCGACCGCCTGTGCCTTGCTGGTGGATCATCTGTGCATGCGGCGCAACAAGCGCTGCCTGATGGCGTACCACCGCGTGCGCACGGAGAAGCTAGAAGAACTCTGCTGGACGGGCGTAGACGTCCTTGAGCAGCAGCAGCCGAGCGAGTCCGAGGAGCGGGGGCCGTCGCAGGGCGGGCACAGCTCGCTGAGTCCTGAAGAGGAGGAGTACTTCCGGCAGTATGGCGACATGCTGGCGGCGTACAAGGGGCAGTGGACGGATATCGATTTAACGGGGACCTTGGAGCCGCCAAAAGATCTGTTTATTGACGTGCGGGTACTGAAGGATGCGGGGGAGATTCAGACGGAGTACGGGTAAGTGGACTTATTGGCTTTGGTGTTTTGTGCTTGGGGGACCTTGTACGAGGCAGAGGGCAGGAGCTAATCTATTCTGTAATGGCAGTGTGATCACTTTGACCAAAAACAGCCAGCTTTATGTCCGACAAGGGGATGTCGAGCGGCTGATTGCCCAGGGCTTCCTCGAGCGATTAAGCTGACGATAACTCATACGACTATGTGAGGAGTTCTGCATTTTGAGATACCCCGCCATGAATGTGATGGCACATGTGAATATTGCATTGTGTTTAATGAACCTAAAGGAAAGTGTTTCACAAGACGTGTAGGAAACGAAGGAATCCCCTCGTAAAATACGCGGAGATGATCGTCCCTCCTCGCCCACCAAGCCCACACTACATGGCTTAGTAATGTTCTCCCACTAAAATTACCCGAGATCGACTTTCCCATTTCTGGCAATCACGCCTGAGATCCTCGGCATCCGCCTTCGTGGATCCTGCCTGCTCTGATGCTTGACAAACCTCGCTCACAGGACTAGCAAAGCTGGCAGCACTAGACCGTGTGGATCAACCTCATACGGTGCATCCGACCGTAGTGAATCGTCGATAATGGTGACATTGAGTAAGGCGGTTGTGTAAAAATTGAGTTTTGAAGCGGCGAGGCCAAGCTAGTATAAACTCTGGTGGCTGCACGAGCGGGGATGGCCTGCATCGGCCAGGATTAAAACAGGAAACGTCTATGCGCTCGTTGCTGGCCAGGCGCTGGCCAGACGCTGGCTGGGCTCTCGTTAGCGCCGATCGTGCGTCCGTCGTCGGAGCTCATAGGTACTTATGGGGCGGAATCGAGACTGCGGCTTTACGCTGTGTCCTCTTGTGATCCCCGGTACGATCCTAGTAGACGGCAGTGGTGCAGTAGTGCAGTAGGGTCGGGAAACCCGTCTGCCGTAATCCCATTGTTTCAACCGGGAACGCACCGGGAACGTACCGGGAACGCACCTAGCGAGCAGGTGCCTGTCAAAGCGGGTTCATTTATCGTCCGCAAGCGGATCAGCCCCGATAAGATACGACCGGACGGGTTAGTCAACCAGAGCCCCCCAACGGTCCAGATGATTCAATTCCTGTTGCTAATACCCTGGCACTTGATAAGCCCCGTTCATCCTCTCGTTATATCCGTCTCTGGTCTCTGGTGCCATCTTTCAATATCCTTGCAACATCCTCACCTCTGCTCGGTCCCGATGCCTCATTCGCCCCGTTGCGTCATCCACCGTTTCCCGCAACGCCGCTGCATGCGCTAGTGGCCCGGTGATCTTCCGAAGTTCTTGGGTACTCGCCAACTCTTACCGTTGCGCGACCGTCACGTTGCGACGGCCCCGCGCTGATTATGGGTGTACTAAAACCTCGTGGCCGCTGCGACTCGCGCGCCTCGGCACTGTCACGCCGGGATTGGGGTTTCGACCGCGAGCTCGATGTCGCCCACGCCTCGGAGTCGTTGGTGGAGCAGGCCAGCGCCAACGCAGGCAGCTCGCCGGGTGCCGGCATGGAGGCGTCGAGCTATAATGGCTCGAGCTTGAGGACCCCCAGTCGGTCCTTTTACCATCGATCCTTCAATACAACTGCCGGTGGGTACTGATACGAAAAACTAGGCTAAAACGCCTCGAACCCAAAAAGAAAATATACATCTGCGGCAGAGCGATTTACTGACCACTCGCCGTGCGCCATAGACCCAGCACATTATGCAACTGACGGGCTCCGCGAACAAACTGCCGAGTTGGCAACCTACGGCCTGTCGCTAAATAGAAAGTCTTCGCGGGGGCGGACCAGCTTGCCTCCTGGTCTGGATATTTTCCCCAGCCAGACGCAGCACTCTCCGACGATCTCGCATGATGGTACTGCTAGCTCCCATGTCACGGGGGGGGAGGACTTGCTAGACTCAAATGATATTTTTCACAACCACGCCTCCGCCTCCACCTCATCGGCCTTAACAGACATGATCCGCCAGCCGGCTACCGACCTGGCCGACGACGATGCCAAGCCAATTGAAGATACCCATTTCCCGCCGCTGCCAACCATCCAAGATGAACTCGAGCCTCGAGATACAGAGCGCACCTCCTTGCTATCCAAGGCCAGGTCCAAGTCACCGCGTCACTATGGATCAGCAGAAGATATCGAGAACCAAGGAGAAGCTGCCCGTCCGGCATCCAATGCCTTCACGAACGGCATTTCAGCGGTGGGCAAATGGAGTCGCCTCCTGTCCAACCCCAAAGCGTGGGACAGGCGTGCCATCTGGCAGGAAGGTGTAGTCTATCCTGCCAGCCTGCTTCCTGCTGTATTCCTTGGTCTTCTCCTCAACATCCTCGATGCCCTGTCCTACGGAATGATCCTGTTCCCTCTAGGAGAACCTCTCTTCGCCGACCTCGGTGGAGACGGTATCTCGATGTTCTATGTCAGCACCATCATCTCCCAGGTGGTATTCTCCTGTGGCGGCTCCATTTTCAAGGGAGGCATCGGCAGTGAAATGATTGAAGTGGTCCCGTTCTTCCACCAGATGGCGTTCACCATCATGAACCGAGTGGGCAAAGACAACCCGCAATCAGTCATTGCAACCACCATTCTCGCTTTCTCAGTCAGCTCCGTTCTGACCGGTTTGGTTTTCTTTCTGATGGGCGTATGTGGACTGGGCTCGTTGATCGGGTTCTTCCCCCGCCACATTCTTATTGGCTGCATCGGTGGCGTGGGCTACTTCCTTCTCCAGACCGGAGTTGAGGTCTCTGCCCGACTCCCCGGCTCTCTTGAATACAACGTCGCCACGCTGCAAAAGCTCTTCCATGTCGACACTTTCCCTCTTTGGATGATACCCCTTTTCCTTGCTATCGGTCTTCTTGTTTTGAAGCGTTTCATTCGATCGAATTTCCTTGTCGGTGCTTATTTCATCGCTGTGGCGGTGATGTTCTATGTTGTTATTCTGAGTGCTCGGATATCGATGGATGCACTGCATCAGAAGGGGTGGGTGTTTGATGCTCCGTCTTCGAACAATCCGTGGTATCATTTCTACTCCCTCTACGGTAAGTCGCTGGTGCTCCTGGTATTATCTTAGTATTTGTCCGGCTAATAGGAATCTTTAGATATTTCTGAGGTTAACTGGACTGCCTTCGCCGACACCATCCCAGCCATGTTCGCTTTGACCTTCTTCGGTGTGCTTCATGTGCCCATCAACGTACCGGCCCTGGGTATCTCGACCGGAGAGGACAATCTCAACGTGGACAGAGAGCTCGTCGCCCATGGTGTAACCAATGCCCTGTCAGGATTCGCGGGTAGCATACAGAACTATCTTGTTTACACAAACAGTCTTCTCTTCATCGCAAGCGGTGGGACATCTCGACTGGCTGGTCTTATGCTCGCTGCAGCAACGGCCGGTATTCTAGTTATCGGCCCAGTCATCATCGGCTTCATACCAATCATGGTTGTTGGTGCCCTGATCTTCTTGCTAGGCATTGAACTGTTGCAGGAAGCATTGGTGGATACTTGGGGCAAGCTCACGCGGCTTGAGTATCTGACGGTATGTCAAGTAACGAGCGTCCTTTCATCTCTTAACAAACCCTAATCGTTTCAGGTTGTTATTATCGTGGCCACCATGGGTGCTTGGGACTTTGTGACGGGAATCCTCGTTGGAATCATCCTGGCCTGCGTGAACTTTGTAGTACAAACATCCCGCAAGTCCGCCATTCGTGCGACCTTCTCGGGGGAGATTTCAGGGTCAACAGTGCGCCGTCCACCGATCCAGCAACAGTTCCTGCATGAGGCCGGGCAGCAAACTCTTATCATGAAGCTCGGTGGCTATCTCTTCTTCGGGACCATCGTGAACGTCGAGAACACCATGCGAGGGCTGATCGAAGAGGAAGCTTTCAATCGACAACCCATTCGATTCCTGATCCTAGATTTCTCTCGGGTCTACGGCCTCGATTTCTCAGCCGCCGAAGCTTTCACGCGAATCAATCGTATCCTTCGCAAGCGCAACGTTCAGACCACAATCTCCGGTCTAAACGTCGAAGGCGACGTGGGCAAATCCCTTCAAAACGTCGGCCTGTTCGACCCCGAGTCGGGCGTTCCAATATTCGAAGATCTCAACTCAGCATTGGAATTCTGCGAAAATGATTACCTCAAAATCTTCTACAACCGCCAGGAAGCCCTCCTGCGCAAGCCAATTGAATCACCTGCCCCCAACACCAACAATAACCTCCAGGTCCCTCTACCTGTCCCGCAGGCTGCCAATGCCAGTCTCTCCGATCACATCGTCGGTTCCCCGCGTGGCCAGTATCTCCAGCGCGTCGCAACGACTACCATCCGCGAGCACGAGCAGGAAACAGCATTAACCCCGGCTCCCGCGTGGTCCTCTATGCGTCAACCACTCCCACTCCTTCTACAAACCTTCCAGGGTCTGTCTACGCAGAACGAAGATTTCTGGTTCCCCGCCTGCGCGTACTTCTTGTGCGAATCGTATGCCGCGGGTACGGTCCTGTACCACGAGGGCGACCGTCCACGCGCCTTCTACCTTCTCGAGTCCGGCATGCTGCGCGCAGAGTACGACCTCCCGCAGGGCCGGTACTTCGAGCTAGTCGTCGCCGGCCGGCCGTGCGGTGAGTTGCCGTTCTTCAGTGATACGCGCCGCACGGCGACCGTCAAGGCGGAGCATGATTGCGTCGCATGGTGTCTGGGCGATGAGCGGTGGAAAGCGCTACAGGAGGATGAGCCGCGGATCGCGAGGGAATTACTCACCGTTAGCTTGAAGTTGACATCGGAGCGGATGGACAGTATCACCTCGTGAGTTGCCTTGACTACTTGCTCTTGCTACTGGCTTTATACTAACTTGTGGTACAGATACGTGCTTACGATGGCTGCTTGATTTGGGTTGATTCGTGTGTGTTTTATATCCTTTCTTTGCTGTTATTTTGGCATCCAACCTGGGCGGCAATTTGAGCGAAAACATACTTTTGCATTCTTCTCTGCTTTGGTCTTTATGTTCATTGTATCACTATGTAACACATAGCCTTACATAACCATCTGCTACCTTATATGTCATGACCGCTACAGCGATCCATTTAACATAGCATTTCAATCAGTGAGGGTATATATGCCCCATGTACTCTTTAAGCCAGCTCTGCTAGTTAAAGCAGACTATTGAAAACCAGATACGCCTCAACATCAATAGCGGTAAATACGTACGTACTGATCTAGTTCAATGGCGTCAGAGAAGCCGTTTGAGGCAACAGATTTACCGTTATCTAGCGTTGAGATTATCACTTCAAGAACACAATTTCGCACGTCTTTCTATATCGCTAAGCCTAGAGCTACTGTACCAAAAAAAAAAAAATGAAAAAAATGAAAACAACAACCATTAGAATATCATCACTCGTCAAGTTCGCTAGTGCTCGTAAAAAATTCAATCCAACATCAACATGTCATTTCTTGCATGGTCCTCGTAATTCCTGATGCAGGTTTGACCGCGGTCTCACAGACGAGACTTGATAGGCGAGTGAAGCTCGGAATCCATAGATAACCCATCAGCAAGCAGCCGCTTGTTATCCGGGTCATACACCGGCTCGGCCACAACAGTAGCCTTGATCCGGCGGCCGAAGTACTCGATCTCAACACCAGCGCCCTCGCCGAGGCTGCCAGGGAGCCAGGCATACGCGATCGGCTTGCGAATAGTGAAGCCAAATGCAGCGCTAGTCACATATCCAACCGCCTTGCCATTATAAAACACCGGCTCCTTGCCGAGGACCATGGAGCGGCCATCGATGACAGCGAGACACCGCAGCCGCCGAGCGGGCTTCTGCTCGGAAGCGGAGATGCGCTCAAGGGCAGCTTTGCCGACATAATCGTCCCATTTGCTCGCTCTGATGCCGTGGGCCACGCCGGCCTCGTACGGGTTGTGCTCCGTGTTCATGTCGGTGCCGTAGATGCGGTACCCCTTCTCCAATCGCAGAGCATTGAAGGCAGCGCGTCCCGCGGCGATCAGGCCGTGGATTCTGCCGGCTTGGAAGATGGTGTCCCACAAACGGAGGCCGTACTCTGCCGTTGTCTGGATCTCCCAGCCGAGCTCGCCAACGTAAGACTTGCGGAATGCCGTCACGGGAATGCCGTTAATTAGGGCTTGCTTCACGCCGAAGTACGGGAGGCCCTTGTTGGAGAAATCGTCTGTGGTGATCTCGTTGATGACATCTCGGGCGCGAGGACCCCAGAGCCCGATGCAGCAAGTGCTACCGGTGATCTCGCGGACCTGGACGAATTGCTTCTGGTTTTGGCGGCGGGCTTCGCGGGTGAGGTAGGCCAGGTCGGTGGCGGTGTTAGCTCCAACCTGGAAGAGATTCTCCTCAAGTCTTGAGATGAAGACATCGCTGCGAATGCCGCCTTGGTCGTTCAAAAGGAGAGCATAGGTGATGGTGCCAGGCGTCGTGTTGACATCGGCGGTGCTGAGGAGCTGCAGCAGGCCCAGTGCGCCGGGCCCGGAAACCTCGAATCTGTGAAAAGAGGTCATATCGAACATGGCCACGGCATTGCGAGTCTTCCATGCTTCGGCCGCGACGATCGGAGAATAGTAGTGAGCTGACCATCCATCTCGCGCAACGGGCTTCCAGTTCGCTGGCAGGTAGTTGAGAAGTTCTTTATTCGCCTCATACCAGAACGGTCGCTCCCAGCCGCCAAGTTCGAGGAAGAAGGCCCCCAGCTCTTTCTCACGAGCATAAAATGGGCTGGTTCGAAGCTGTCGCGGTGACTCCCTCGGCTGAAGAGGATGCAAGATATCATAGATCTCGACGAAGTTTTGGGCCGAGGTCTCTTCGATGTAAGGCCGGCTCAGCTGGACCTCCTCAAAGCGAGACAATTCGCACTCCGAGATATCGATCTGCGAGCGACCTGTGGTAAGGACCTCGGCGACGGCGCGCGCAACGCCTGCTGAGTGTGTAACCCACACTGCCTCGGCAACCCAGAACCCGTCCAGATTGGGCGCTTGCCCGACGATAGGTCCACCATCCGGAGTGAAAGAAAAGATGCCATTGAAGCCGTCCGCGATCTCGGTGTCTCGCAGCATAGGCAAGAGCTGTTTGGTTTCCCTCCATGCCGGATCAAAGTCCTCTGCTGTGAATTCGAGGCGAGAAGGCATGTTCATCTCATCAACGTTTTTGGAAGTAAGACCTAATGATGAGGCCTTAATAGGCATCGGTCGATGGCCATAGTATCCAATGCCGTATTGGTCACCGTGTTCGCGATAGTACAGGTCCTGGTCCTGGTGTCGCAGGATAGGGAGTGCTGCGTTCTTTCCATTTATTTGATCATTTAGATCCCTACCCACGAGGGAGGGCACGGCTGTTGTTTTGGCATATTGATGGGCGAGCGGCAGGAGCGGAATGGAGAGGCCAACCATTGCGCCGAGCTCCACGCCCCAGAATCCAGCACAGGAAACGATAATGTCGGCCGGGATAGTGCCACCGGGAATTGTCACCCCAGTCACTCGACCAGCTGCCCGCCCGATCCCCGTGACTGGTGTCGATTGAAGGTATTTGACCCCAGCATTGCGAGTGCGTTCAATAAGCAGCTGAGTTGCCCGAGCAGCAAGCGCGAGACCGTCGCTAGGAATGTGCAGACCCCCCAGCACCATATCCTTGTTGAGATGAGGGTAGATCTGCAGACACTCCTCCGCGCTCACGAGGCGAGCATCAATCCCCCACGACGAGGTATACCCATGCTTGCGCTTGAGCTCCTCCAACCGCGCAGGCGTTGTCGCGACCTCCAGCCCACCGACCTGATTAAAGCAATTATGGCCATCCTTTTCAATCGACAGGAGTTTCTCAATGGTATATGTCGCGAAACTAGTCATCGTCTTCGAAGGGGTCGTCTGGAACACGAGGCCCGGGGCGTGCGACGTCGAGCCACCAGGCATGTGCAACGGGCCTTGCTCGACGACGGTGATATCCGTCCACCCGCGCGAGACCAGCTCGTCTGCGAGATTGGTGCCGACAATCCCGGCACCGATGATAACAACACGCTGTGTGGGGGACATGATGGTGAGGGCGATTGACTCGCTGCACGGAGCTGTGGGCGCTCTTGCTTTATGTAGGCTGGTGGATTGGAAGCTAGACGGGAAATCTCCCCCTCCTGCGGGGGAGGGGAGCTTCTCCCCGCAGGTGGTTTATCAAGATGGATATAAGATGGGCTTTCTGCTGGAGGGCAGCCTGTCCAGGCCCCGCATCGGCTCGGGCGGTGGTCGGGGACGAGTATACCGGCAACGGATACAGGGTCCTCGTGCCGGAATGGGGTTTAGCGGGAGCTCTACGTGCCATTGATCTCTTATCTACCCTTTCCTACCTCTTGTTCATTACAAGCCTCCACGGGAAAAAAGATTGGGTATTTCTTTTGAAAAGATCAAGGTCATGGATGCTGCTACGAAGCATCATACTGAAGGGTTCCCAACTAGCGCGGCGGCCTGTCCGAGCTCGGACCCATGAAGCATCCGGGGCAATGGGTGAGGTTTCCATTTTCGGGATGACTCAACCCAGTCGTTCCCAGACAATCTACGCCATGCCAGGCCGCGATTGGCCATCCAGACAGCTGCCGTGGAACGAGATTGAATGATAACCCGCACGAGGTCGGCAGTCGGGTGGGAGCCGCTCACGTGCGCGGATGAGCTTAATCGGCCACAGTCCCCGAGCTCGGCACTATGCTAGTCTCAGAAACTGTTACTTGTGCTAGCAACGAGAAAAGAGATAAAGAATCCCTTCCAGAATGTATGAGTAGGCCATGTCTAGCAGAGTTCTCACCACGGGGCGATGCTATTATATCTCGAGCTTACCTTTATCGGCTCGATGGGAATAGTTGTCTTCAAAAGGTCACCACCGAGGTCGAGCTTCGAGTACAATGACAAAGATAGTCAAGCATGGGTTACAATGGAAGCCGGGATGATCCAGGTTGTGAGATCCTCACGCACTGTAATGTGGCGGCGGCCGTGAAGGGCCCAATCTCCATATTGAGGTGCAGATAGTGTCTGCTCCAGAGCGGAAGTGAACCCGCCGCGGCATTGGATTGCGCACAAGGAAGAATGCCACGGCACATCTGAGAGGTTTCACCTGGAAGTGATCCGTTGTCAGAGGGTGCTGAAAAGCTGCGGAAGGGGCTGGTTCTAGTCAGTCGGATTGTAGTTGATGTCAGTTGGGACGAGGGAAAAAATATGCAGTCCGTGAAGCTTGGCGCATGTAGCTGTGAGATATATATTTCTAGGTCGATGGCCCCCATTCCTACATAAAAACGGTAGACAACGATATCCGTCGGGTATGGATTCGGGCAATATATGGAAGAAGGTCAAAGATAAATTCGAGCTTCGTGACATCATTAAGCAGTGATTACCTCTTGACTGCGGTCTTACAGTGGCCGCACTGAGGCAGAGTGGGTGACATCCATATTGACAGTCACCGTGTCAAGGAGCAGACTTCAGACGTGACATCCAGGAACTCGCATCACAGAATACGGCGAAGCGAGGCATATCTGAGCCCCATGGTACGTTCCCCATCTCTCAAAGTTCAAGCTCTCTACAATTACAAGTTACAACTTCTCTTCTCCAAGCCCGAGTCACTGACTCAGGCATTGATGAAAAGTAAGATCCACGTGGTGGAAGGTGCCAAAGAATACGCCTGTCAATGACCCGAAGGCCGTTGAACAAACTGTTCCGCCGCGCTGTGCAATGCAGGGACCAATCTGTGGTGGACCGCCTTCATGATCGCAGCCACCCAAACAAGGTAAGTATGAAGAAGAAAAGAAAAAGAGGCAAAGGGCGGCCGGGGAGCTTGGTATTTATAGTGGAGAGCAACTACGCTAGTGGTAAGCGAGACGCAAATCGCGTCACCTGACCGATGACTCAGACACAACAACACGTGATCTTACATGTGATTCGTCACGTCTGGCCCTCAGGGGGTGGGAGCTGTCACCTCTGCTTGTGTACGAGGTGTACCTTGCATTCTAGAATCTATAACTCCGTCGATCGCCGTCCCACCTGGATGAAGATTGGGCCGGAGGACCTCAAGGATGTCAAATAATTGAGCTCCTTGTGTACCAGGACCGCGACCCAAAAAAAAAAAAAAAAAAAAAAAAAGGACGAGATAAAAGGTGGATTGACTCCAGGGAACGAGCTTGTGTGGATCCCTCCCCTATTCCCACCGACAGCAAATCCAGACTGTACGGCCTTGGTTTCACACAGGCTTTAACTAACTACTGTAGTTCGGGTCCGACTCTGGTTTTACTCCCTGTAAATTGTCTAAAAGTTTTTCTGCGGTCTACGGACGATATATACCGCTCGGGCGAGCTCCGTAGGGCAGCTCCAGGTCCTGCTTTTCTTGCTTTTTCCTGCAAACTCTGCAATCTTTCCCAAACAACGAGATTGTGGCCGGATGAATTCACCGCCACTCACATAGAGCGAACGAGCGCACATCCTCATCAAAGGGAGCCGTGGTTAATGAGGGCTCGATGGCCGGGTTAGTGGACGCTAGAATCGACCGGCCCTGTTCGGTGCAGAGCTTAGATGGACGGACGAGGGAGGGTAGAGTTTCGCCAGGCGCTTCTAGTGGCTGGTTGTCGGGCCGCCCTCACACCGCATCACCCAGCAACCGGCGGCGTTTCCGGGACTTGGCCTGGTCTCCATCTGGTCTGGTTGCGCTTGGCGATGATTTGGTTGTTCGGGGATTGGTGATATTTAGCGCGTTCCGATCTATCTGCGGTATATCCTGCACTGGATCTCTACCCTGAGTATATGAAGGTAGGGACGGACTAGGGAGGTACAGAGCAGAGTGGGAAGGACTCAAAAGAAGACATTGAACAGGCTCTCTTGCGTATGGCAGCTGCAGGATGTTGAGCTCCCGCCAAGCGATCGACGGACATTCGCTAGGCCCAGAAAACAGCCAGCGAGAAAAAAAACAAAAAAAGGAAAGAAAGAGGCGAGCGGAAGATTTGCACGGCGGATGGACAGATAGGATGCTTGGCCCCCGACGGGTAGAAAAGGGGCATGTTGGCGATGCCATTGGCCGGGTAGCTTGCAAGTGGATCGGCCGAGTGGGCTATCATTACTGGAAATGCTCCGATGGTCGTATTCTGGCATGGTCGGGACTCGCCTGATCATCTTCGAGGGCCCCGGAGGGCGGGTCTAGAATCCCGCTGTTTCAAAATCTCCGATGGCCAGGAGGGTGAAGAACCTTGAAAGGAAAGCACCAGAAACTGGTCGCGATGATGCAGACACTGTTGGCTTGGGAACGTATAGGGGGGTGGGTTAGGGCTGGCCAGCCACCGCGAGATTTGGCTTAAGACACGGGACCACCAAGTGGGGCGCGTAGCTGGGAGTAGTTAGGAGGGAGGAGTTAGTCGTCCGCTGTTCTCCGTAGTGCCACTTAGACTGGCTCTGGCACAGGACAGAAACCAGCGAGCAAACAGGGAGAAAGGGGGCTTAATTAGGGGCCATTTTGGCCGTAAGTGGAGCCTGTCCGCACTGACTGTCCTTGGATATACCTCCGTACGATGTCGGGCTGGAGCGCGGAGGTAAGAAGAGCGGGAGGTGATACACGTATCACCGAAAGCGTAAAACATGAGTGATCCCGGGGAGTGAAGAGAGAACCAGCAGTCTATCTGGTCGTATATTGACTTTTGGGGGCCGGATCATGGGATCCCTCATGATCCCTGCCCGCCCTATCGTGCTTGCCGGTTGCCAGTGGTCGCGACCGCCCTGCAAGGTGATACGCCAGCGATAGGGCGCAGGCCGAGAATGACGGAATGAGAGGGGGTTGTGGGATGGGCACTGGTTGGCCACGAGGGTTCGCACGCCACTCAACTAACATAACTGACGCTGCCGGTCATGGGATGGCACTGAACACGCCAATATCGGCCACTAGAATGCCCGTCCACACCCTGCTGCTGCTGGGATCGACGCCATGCGAATCTGAGCGGCCGCCAACTCTGAATCACGATCACGATGCAGGGAGAGAGAGAGAGTGGCAGTTTCATGCTTTCTTGGTTTCAAGCTGAACTAGGGTTTGGTTGGTTGGAGGACAGGCCAGATCCTGCCCTCTGTTCTTTTATTTGCTCTTTACAGAGTATACCCCTTCTAGCCCTCTAGCTCCTGCTTCCAGCCAAAGAAGGAGGGGGTTTTGACCTTCCCGAGTCATACAGGCACAAACTCCTCCAGGCATCACTTGATCCGAACCTGTTTGGCTCTCATCAGGGTACGCGGGTTAGTACCGACCGTACGAAGGAGACTGGAGTTTGGATTGTATACGGAGTAGACCTGGATAGACCCCCTAGAAAGGTGTAACAGGCCGGACCAACGGGCGGTCCGCACCTCAATTATCGCTGATCCGACTGACGAAAGGAACTGCTGGGAACAATCTTTACCTTCGTACGGAGTAACTAGTTATTGACCACATATTAGATGTCCACCTGGGGCAGCCACGCAGAAGCAGCAAGCCGGTCCGTGTGTGCAAGTAACAAAAGCTCTCATTTGAGATACCAGTTGCGTCTGCACCGTTCACGGAGTAAGTTAACGACGGTAGTTACGAGTGATCTAATGGGTACTATACAAGTAAATTAGTCAAGATTGGATCAATTACGTGGGAGGCGGGCCCGACCTGCGGGTCAATTAGGGGGCTTAGGGGCAGGCTGCTCTCGAGGGCTGTTGGCCAGCTGCATGGACGATCTGTCGGGGGGGGGGTGGAGGGGGTCCATGAGACCATCGGGTCATAGTACGGATCAGGGGTGGGAGTGATGAGTTGGTTGACGGTCTCAATCCGACGCGGATGCTGGAGGAACCGATGGCACTGCCTATGAGCGAACCTAGGTAGTAATCCTTTCTGGTCCATTCTTCACGCTTAGTTTCAGCCGTCAATAATGAGAATGTCCGGAGCATGGTATACTAGGTCACTACTCTATAAGTCAAGTGTCTACCGTACTCCCCCTGAAGAGGTAAATTACCTAAGCGTCCTGGTCCCACCCAGCGTCTGGGCTCCCTGCAGTTCTTTTCCCAAAGTGGCCGAGAGCGCCATCAACAAGCGCAGGCCACTCCCCCCCCCCCAATGCCGCGCTCTTTTTTTTCGCCCTTCCCTCCCTTTTTTTCTCCTTTTCTTCTTTCCCCTCCTTCTCTCAAAGCAAAATACCCCCTCCCTTTCCTACTTCGTTCGTGATACCCGAGCTCTTTTCTGCAGCTCTTATTTCTTTGCTTTCAAGATACCCAGGATACCCCCAAACCGCTTTTCTCTTCGAAGCTCTGCTTCTTAATCGATACCCCCAAACCGATCCGGTCTAATAACTTTTTAATCATGTCTGACGTTCAGAAGCCTGTTGAGGAGACCCCCGCGGTCGTTCCCGCTACTGAGCCTGTTGCTGAGGCTCCTGCTGCCACCGAGACCCCGGCTGTTGAGGCCCCCAAGGAGGAGGCCGTGCCGGAGACTGCGGCTGACGAGACTACTGCCACTCCCGAGGTCGTTGAGACTGCTGAGGCTGTGAAGGAGGAGGTCAAGCCCGCCAGCGAGGGCACCCTTGGCTACAAGGCCCCCGGTTTGGTCAAGTGAGTAGTGACAGCGATGCGGTTTTCCGACAGTCGGAGCTAGCAGCTAATATGAAATCTTCTCTTTCAGGGGCCTGCGCTTCGCCAAGCGTTTCTTCTACTTCAACGACGAGGCTGTCGAGGCCAAGGACCTCACCAGCTTCCACCAGAACGAAAAGGCTGCCGTCGCCAACCCCATCGCCGCGTGGGCTAGCCAGACCGGCAAGGGTCTGCTGTTCTTCACCAAGCGTGCTGAGGACAAGGCCCAACCCGGCTGGATTATCAACCTGGTAAGTTGCGCATGGTGTGGGAATGATCCGGACGCGACGCTAATAGTACTGGGTAAAGGCCGATGTCTCCGATGTGACCAAGGAGGGCTCCAATGAGTTCCAGTTCAAGATTGCTGGCCAGAAGCACACCTTCCAGGCCCCTAGCGCCGCCGAGCGCGACAGCTGGGTTGTCGCCATCGAGGCTAAGTCCGCCGAGGCCAAGGCTGAGAAGGAGACCATCACTTCCGGCGAGGGCTACAAGGCCGAGCTCGAGAAGCTGACCAAGCCCATTGTTGCCGCTGTTGTGGCTAAGAAGCCCGAGGACAAGAAGGAGGAGACCGCTGCTCCCAAGGAGGACAACGCTGAAGAAGCCACCCCCAAGGAGGAGAAGAAGGAGTCCGCCAAGTCTCGTTCCCAGTCTCGCAAGCGCTCTAGCATTTTCGGCTCCCTCCTCGGCAAGAAGGAGGAGGCTGAGGAGAAGAAGGAGACCGCGGAGGAGGCTAAGCCCGCCGAGGCCGTCGAACCCACTACCGAGTCTGCGGCCGAGCCCGCCGCTGAGGCCGCTGCCGTCGAGACCACTGATGGTATGTCGAAAGATAAACAACCTCTATGGTGACTATGTGCTGACATTTAATCTAGCTGCTGCTGCCGCGCCTGCGGAGACCGCTGCTGAGGCCGAAGAGAAGAAGGAGGAGAAGAAGACCAAGCGCGCCTCCATCTTCGGCAACTTCTTCCAGAAGGTCACCAGCCCCTCTCAGGAGAAGTCTGAGAAGGAGGCCACCGCCCCCGCTGAGGAGAACCCCGTCTCCAGCACCGCTCCCCAGCTCGAGAACCCCGTTGAGGAGGCCGATGTCAACCCTATTGAGCCTGAGGTTGTGACTGCACCTGCCGTTGAGGGTGAGGCCGCCAAGGCTACCGAGGAGGTTAAGGAGTCCCCTGCCGCTGAGGCCTCCACTCCCAAGGACAAGCGCCGCACCTCGTTCTTCGGCAACTTCGGTGTGAAGAAGGAGAAGAAGGCCGACACCTCCGACAACGAGGTCACTGATGGCGAGAACAAGGAGACCAAGGCCAAGTCCTCCAAGCTCGGCGGTTTGTTCCGCAAGCCCAGCAAGGCTGTGAAGCTCGACAAGGAGGAGGTCGCTACCGCTGAGACCGACGCCAAGCCCGAGGAGGCTGAGGAGACCAAGGAGACCGCTACCGAGACCTTGCCTGCTGCCACCGAGGAGGTCACTCAGCCCGCTGAGACCACCACCGAGGAGGCCAAGACCGTCAACGTCGCCACCTCCACCCCTGTCCAGGCTGCGGCTTGAAGGGCGTCTCTGCGACGCGTGGAGTTTGAACGATGGTGGGATCCGTCCTACTCGTCGTCCACCCATGATCTCCCGGATGGGCTCAGTCGTTCTGTCCTGCGGAATAGTCTGAGTGCCTGATGGATGCAAATATGGAATTGATACCATTTCGCTTGCAGTTTTCGCTTGCAGTGTTTTTTTTTTTTTTTTTTGCCTCGCCACTGTCGCTCTTCTGGTTTTACATTGTCTAACTTGCCTGGGCTTTGTGATCTGAATGGGTGCCAATGAGATACCCGCCGTCGCTGCTTTTTGATTTCTTTGTCCTCAACACTCTAAAAACAATCCCCCAATAATTATTCTCGGTGCCATTGGGTTGGTCCCGGTGGCCGTTACACTCCTTATTACGACCTTGCGTCCCGCAACCGAGATTCGATTCGCGACGTGCTTAATGCGTTACGTGGTGTGTCGCCTTGCTAGATTGATACCACTCTGCTTTCGTGCGCTTTGGCTTTCTCGCTTCGATACCCTGTGGGGAGGAAGGGTGCATTTGCATTGATGGGAGGTGGGAAGTGTTGACTGTTTTGTCTTTTTTCCCCCCTGCAATCCAGATTGCCGCTGCGTTTCCTGCTCTGTCGTGTGTTGGCCCCTCTTGCTGTTGTCTACCGTTGTTCCCGTCTTGCGCGGGTTTTCCTTTTCCGAAGCTCCGCGGATGTGGCACATGCTGCGATAGGTAATACTTAATAGAATCTTCTCAGTTTTGCTTTTATATTTGAGTCTGCCCTGGTAAATGTAGCTGATAGGACCACTCTGTACATGATCAGGAGTAGTCAGAGTCTTTCCCGTGATCTCATAGTTCTGGTGGGTTATAGATGGGTCTGATGTGCGTTGGTGGAAACCCCCGCTGCACCTCATTATGCAAGCCATCCAGGACTCCATCGAGGTGCGTTGGTCGCCGAGTGAGGCTCTCAAGATGGAGGAACCGCCGACAAAATCTGGCGTTGGCCACTATGCTAGGGCCTATATAAGGATGATTCCAGACAACACGCTCAGACACATAATGTCTACGTCGGAGAATTCTGCACCGTTACGTTCCAAGTTGGCCGAGCTGACAGGTACTGAGATCACGGGGTGCGGGCGTTGTCCACTATCCAATGCAGATCACGGCCAGGCGCACACAACGCCGAGCCCCTCCTGCACCCAGAACTCGCCGGCATCACGTTCCTCACGCTTCAACAATACAGCCGAGACCGAGAGCCTGCCTAGCTATAGTAGGCTAGATCTAGGTCATCTTCAAGCGTAGCAGCCCATCGGCCACTCGTCTAATTCTGTTTCGCACAATTGAATTTTTACCTGCCTAGTTGATTTGCGTCGCTTAGTCGGGTTTTCCGTACCTTGGAATGGGATTAGATCGTGCGCTTGGACCACGGGCCACCAGGTCTGGTCTTTGCTGTTTCGGGACGGTGAATTGGACGTCGAAATCGGATGCTTTTGAAGTTATGCGAACTACTTCTTTTGATCCGACGTACAGTAGTTGTTTGGATCCGAATGTTCGTTTCGTTTGAACTTCCTGCGTCTTCGCTCAATTGGTCTCGACTTTACAATATACTGTAGGTAGAACTCGCAGCGTCGCGGTCAACCTGCTAGGGGCGACCTAAAGCCCACTAGTGACGTATTGTTTTTAATATCCTCTACCAGACTTTCTTCGCCGTGCCTACCCTAGAGATTTCTGGCTTAGCATATTTTTTTGGGTACATTTTGTTAATATCTCTAGCTTCCAACGTGTTACGCGTCGCAAGAATGAATGCCTCGACACGTGATTCCGTGCCCTACCTTACACTAGCCAAGTTTCCATTCTCTTTGTGTCTCCCTTTCCATCTCGCCTGTCGCAACAGTCGTATATCGGATTCACTACAGTAGTATCTGCATCGTGCAGTGGCAGTGCATATGAAGTCATGAACAGAGAGTTTCCGTTGCCCGCTTTTTCGATGAACGATCACAGGCAGTGGGTGTGAGTGGGCTCCGCGAAGTCAAATTTCACGCCCTTCGGCAAGACTAGGATGAAAGGAGGCAGAGAAGGGGCCCCACGGACCAGCACGGTTGTCCAGCACAGCCCACCGCGGGGAGGCAATTGGGAAAAGATCGGTGGGTCGAAGGCTGGCTCCGAGGGGACGGCCTCTCAGGACTATATCTCCGGCCGTGGAACACGAGGCGTTGCCCTAAGCTGCCCACAGTGAGAGTAACCTAAGTTAACTTAGTTGAGGGGTGGATTAATAATGCCCACGGCCTTTAGCCGGACTGGAAAGGTGCGATGCCCCGAGTATACGAGCCTTCTTGGTCTGATGATGGGGTTGTGGCTGGGTTGTTCGAAACATGCCTAGTTAGTTGTCGCTTGCCCTGCCTTCTTTGGATCTTGTTTGGACCGGGGCCTGGCTAAGGGGCAGGAGAAGGAGGGAGGGGGGGGCGCGCCGGGGCGAAACCGCCGTCTGCAAGTGAAGCGGATAGTGCGGATGCCTGGAACATACCGCAAGAGCCAGAGGGAGGTGATTGGCCAATTGGGGAGGCAACGGGGAATGGGTGACCTGGGCGGGAGTCAGGGTACTTCCGGGGTACCTTCCTATGAGGCTGATGGTGAGCTCAGCACACGCGTTAGTATGGACAGCGAGGCGGGACCAACGTTCTGATAAGCAGAGGACCAAAGAGGCATAGAAGTACAGTCGAAGTACCCATAAAGACCATCCGAAAGGAGTGTCCGGGAACAGCAGCCAATCGGATGCCGTGAGTCGAGTGTGACTCACACCCCGTGATCCACCGCCTCGACTAAGCCCCGTGCGGCCAACGAGCGCGATTGGCTGTTGAACGAAAAAAGGCCCCATACTTCCACACAACCAAAGGCCGCCTAAATCACCGCTTAAGAAGTGCCTGAGTCCCCCATCGATGCCTGTTTTTCTTTCTTCTTCTCTCCATACCGTGTTTTTTCACTCAACCCACATCCACATTTAACCACTTCATCACCATTTTGCCTCTACTTGAACAGCCTTTTGAATCTTCACTGCTCCAAAATGGAAGCCTTTTAAGCTCCCCGTCTCGGACGCTCTCGTCTTTCTCCACTGAGAACGACACCATTACTCCTCACGGAACCCCGTCTTATTTCTCCCCTCAACACCCTTCTTCAGAGTCTCCTATCCCAGGATCTCTGAACTTCAGCATCGCATCGCGTAGCTCAAGTTCTCCCCACATTACCATCTCCCCGATCGACATTTCGTCGTTCACTACGGATCAATTCCAGCAACCATGGCTTCCCACGCCCCCGCCCACACAGCCCTTGGCTTCCAGTTCGATCAACAGCAACAACAGCAACAACAACAACAGTGCGCAAGAGGACTTTGTACTCTATCCCGCCCCGCCAGCTCCCCGTCCGCAGCCTCGATCCAGAGACTCGCGTGCGCTAGTACCCTCGAGTACTGCCCTTAAACCATCGGCTCTCCAGCCCTTCTTGGCGCAGAATCACCCTCGAAGACAATCCTTCAGCCTGCAGTTGCAACGCCACCTTCAGCAGCAGTTCTCTGGCTCTCCTGTCCCAGACCCCAGAGTGACCAAGCTTGCCCGGTCTCCTTCCTACTGGTCTCATCCCAATTCAACCACGCACTCCCCGCGACCTCACGCCGCGTCCGTGCCTTCACTGTCACCTCACAACCGTCCACCTGTTCCCCAGTTTCCTTCCACGCACAAGAGCCAAAATATACAGGCTTCCCGCCGCAATATGTCGACTCCCAACTTCCAAGGTAATCCTTCCACGCTCCCGCCATTTCCTTTCCACCCCCCACTCACACATTTGCTCCAGATCACGACGCTGAGCTCTTTGGCCTGCCCTCGGCCGGTCTCACCGCCGGCATGGGTTCGCCCCTCGGCCTCGGCCAGCTTCCGCTGGACTCCGATGCCGATATTTTCTCACCTGTCGCGCCCCAGGGCACCGTCTCGCCGAAGGACCTCATGTTCGACGGCAGTTCCGTGCCGCCATCGGGCACCTTCACTGATCTGAGCACTCCTCCCTTCGATTCTCCCGCAGCCTTCAGCCAGAACACGTCCCCGCTCTTCACCGACATAGACCTGCTGAATCAGCAGGAGGAGTGGCCCCTCTCTTCCACGATGCTTCTGCCACGAATGTCTTCGACAATTTCGACCTGGCTG
The DNA here is from genome assembly GCF_028826845.1 of Penicillium canariense. NCBI lineage: Eukaryota > Fungi > Ascomycota > Eurotiomycetes > Eurotiales > Aspergillaceae > Penicillium > Penicillium canariense. The sequence goes on from NW_026622729.1 coordinate 1,919,521, forward strand.
CCGCTCTGGGCGAGCCTGAGAAGCAGGACATCGCGCAGGCTGCCGTTTCCATGACGCCCAAGCGCATGGCTGCCGCCAAGTCCATCTCCTCGCCCATCTCGGCCACCGGCACCACCAGGCACTCCAGCGTCTCCGGCATCTCTCGCCAGCGCAAGGAGCTCTCCCCCATTGCGTTCGATCCCAGTGACCCTATCGCTGCCAAGCGTGCACGCAACACTGAGGCCGCTCGCAAGTCGCGTGCCAAGAAGCTTGAGCGTCAGACTAATGCGGAAACGCGCATCGCTGATCTGCAGCGTCAGCTCGCCGAGCGTGATGAGCTGATCGCTCACCTGCAGGCTCAGCTTGAGGCGCACAAGCAGTTCGCTTGAAGGATCTTGCTCTGATCTTTTCTTGGTTTTTGAATCGACTTGACATGATTTTTGGTATTTCTGTTTCTACCCTAATTGCGTGGTATTTGTGAAACTGGTTCTGCTGTGGTGGGCGCGGGTGATGGGTCAAGCCATCTAACCCTGACGTCTCACCGAGATGCGTGGAGCTTATCTCTGCCTTCTCTCAAAAGTTTTGACATGACTTTGACGTCTTGCATATCTTGTCACTTTTCTGTTCTTGTTTGTTCTTTGGAGGGTCTTATTCGGATTCTCTACAGCCGGTTCTGATTGTCTCCCTCTGTGGGATTGACTCGTGGCTCTTGCTTTTTTTTGTCTTAGGCTTTGTCCTTTTAATAATTGAATTTTACGCTATCGCAACCCAATTATTGGACCTCGTAGAAAGTAGCTTGGCCCCTGCTGTTCTGGGGATTGGCCCTTACGTCTTGAGTTTGTTTGAGCTTCTCTACGTTGACGTCGGTTGCTGCTACGGCGAAGTGCGCACCTAACTCCCCTCGCTACGAGTGATAGCTTCGAGGTCACGGTCTGGTTGAGCAGTCTAATAACTTTCTTCCTGATATGGTGTTTCCTGATATGGTGTTCATTGTGTTTATAGAGCCCTCACTATTCTTTACAGCGAGGTAACATAAGGAGTCTATATGCTAACCACAAACATACCCAAAGTTACCCCAAATAGGTTCCCAATCAAGAAGATCATTCCTAGGATGAGCGGGTTTGGTGCGTGGGGCAAGTACCTGCATTCTCCATGGCGATAGTCTGTAGTTTCTTTGATCTCAAGTAAACCTTGTTTGATGTCCATCTCCCACCTACGGAGGCTGACTGCCGATTGGCACCCGCTGCTATTTCTACTTTGGCATGTGTACGTGTGAATGGAGGCACACGCAGTTAGTATCCAGCTCAGACTTGCCTTTTATGCGCCTCATCAACCACATCCCTCCACCAGCCGCCATTCTCCCCCTCCACATATTTCTATCCGTGGCGCCTCGCCAGGAAGGTCAGCACCAATTGCATCCCATACCCCCATCACATCTGCGAGCTACACGCCGTCGAGGACTGCGGTTGCTGAAGAAGTGTGGAGGGCATGAGAGAGCAGGGGAGCGACTTGCCTGGGTTGAACGGCGCGGGTGGAGGGCCCCCAGGGACAAAAGTAGTAGGGAGTAGAAGAGGGCCAGGGGTGGGGTGTGGTTTCGGAAGTATCTGAATCCATGTTGTGTCATCATCGCTGGATTGCGTGGCCCGAGAAGTGCGTATTCGGCGGAGAGAAGGGAGGTAGTAGTGCCGTGGGAAAGGGAGGAAAAATATCGATGTAGGTAATGGAAAGATAAAGGAGAGCAAATCAACTCAACGCATCAGTCCCCTTCGTCTTCCCCTTCTCCATCTTCGCCGTCCGCGCCCCGAACTGGATAGCCCTCTTCTTCTCGCGTGCGATAGACCCTAACCCCAGCCGAAGCGCAACAAGCCGAAGCGCCATCTTCTCCGCATCAACGCCCGCAAGAGTCTGCGCTTCAGCCTCGCTCTCCGGCACCGCAAGCCCGAACCCGCACTTCTCCCACACCGGCGCGCGCAACACCCACCCGACGAAATCCTCGTCCAGGTATGGGAACCGCGTCTCCCGACCCCAGTGCGACAGCACGCGGTCGTCGCGGCCGAGGTTGCGCTGCCCAAGCCGGCTCACATCTAGATGGATCTCGGAGACGAGGCCCGGGAACCCGGCACGGGCAAAGGCCACCCCGTGGCGGCCGTAGCCGGCGAAAAGCTCGTCTGCACCGAGGCCGGAGAGAAGGACGCGGGCCGTGGTGATATAGGAGGAGGCAGAGATGGTGCCTTGGCCGCGGGACGCGAAGTACAGTGCGCATGCGATAGAGAGGTCCATCTCCGTGTTGTGTGGTCTCATGAGGCGCTTAACGGAGTCACGATGTGCGAGCGTTTCGGTGTAGGGGACGTCGATGGCGACGAAGCGCCATGTCCGGCCTGGACACCTTCTTTGGAGCTCGGCGTGCGCGGAGCGGCCGGTGATGCGGTCAGGGCATGCTTCGTAGATAGAGGTAGGTTCGGGTAGGGAAGGAGGGGTCGAGGATGAGTTTCGTTGTTTGAGGTTTGCTACTGCTGCGGCTGCGACTCGGGGGTTTTCAAATGCGACGTTGAGGAGGTCGATGGGTTCATTGACGGGGAGGATGTCGTGGGAGAGGCGGGCGAGGAGACTGCAGTCCAGGCCGCCGGAGAAGAGAACTGCGATTTTGGCGCTTTGGCCTTGGATGTAGCCCGGTGGTTCAGGCACATTCTTGATTCTGAGGGCGAGAGATTGATGGAGTCTAGATTGGAGCTCCTGGACAAAGGGTGTCTCTAGTCCGAGCAGAGGAGGCTGTTCCTGCGGGACTGACATGTTCATTGGTGGAATTGGGTTCTTCTTTAAATATGGGTCAGCCAACAATATCTTGCATTTGTATTGGCATGATTGCAGACTCACAATATGGCCTGCTTTGGGTAGAGGGTCAGAACTCCAAGGCAAAATGGTTATCTTATATGCTTCTGTAGAGTCAACAGATGGACCTCGCTGTGCCTTGAGATCAATCATGTAAACGCCTTCACAGCCAACTTCCTGAAAGTGTGTGGAAGAGGAGCCATCACACAAACTGCAGATCTTCAGACTTCCATCTTCATCCACGCCTTGTAGGAGCGACCTCCGGCCCAGGCAATCTCTGGAATAGAACAGTCGTGCATGCACCGCGTCATAGAAGACAAATGCGAATGGGCCAGAGATGCTTGCAACAGCACCAGCCATTCGTCCAATGGCCTGGTGGGCATTGCTGTTCGCAGAGCTCAGGAATAAATCAAAGACATGCTCTGTATCATTGCCAGACACCAGCTCATTAGCAATCTTCCAGGCCTCCCCATTCCAGCAGAGCACAGACTGGGTCGCCGGATCTACAAGTGGCTGCCGGTAAACATGGTTACCACGCAGTGATAGCACTGTCGATATGAATGTGAGATGCTGGATTAGGGGCACAGACACTCCATCTTTTGCCTGGTCCTCCCTCTGGACCACGTGCGTCTGGCAGCTATCTGGGCCGCGATTCTGCAGCAGAGTACTTGTTTCTGAGGTTGGTGATATGGGCCTTGTTGACAAGGAAAAAAAATCCCACACATGATAGGGGGGACGAGAGCAATGGAGGCGTGTCTGGGGTTGCGATTCGATTTGGGTGTTTTCATGCCAATGATTATGGCCTGAGGCTCCAATATTAGTCATCTCCATTGGTTCCGCGGGGCAGCCCGCAGTTCCCAAGAGGTGCTAGTAGGTAGAAACAGTTGAGCTGCGTAAATACTAGGCTGGGAACTATGATCCTGCTAATATTTTAAGATTACTACATTTTATCATATCAATTTTTATTGAACTGAGTCTTCTATACCTCCCAGCTGCCGCTGTAAAATAATGGAAATAACCTCGTGCTTCGGCGGCCTCGGCTGAACCAATGATCCGCCTATCAACATGCGAGCCTCAAGACTCCCTACATCCCTCGTCGTGATTACCCTGAGCCTATTCTCCGTGGCCTGCATGCTGATATAGCTCATGTCGGCCACCGAATCCTCGCCCTTTGTGGCTCCCGGGAAAGGGGGTGACCAGCCCACGCTTGAGGAGCCCGAGAGCCCAAGGCCCCCAACCAACCTCTCCAAAACGCAGCAGGATCCCTCGGACGTGGGCTCCCAACAAACCGTGATGAGCACCGAAGCACAGGCGGGGTCGCAGCCATCCGCAGAATCGACCGATGTTCAGACCGACACAGCGGAAGCCTCTCAACATCTAGTAGCTGCCCCGTCTCAACCGGACCTGCTAGCGGGACAGGTCGAAGCGCTGTCCCTGTCAGTGAAAGTGCCTGAATCTGGACTGTCCTCCACAACCAATACCCTTCCTCCACCCCCGCCGCCCGAGAAAGACGATTCATACCTTAACTCGAACTCGACTATCCCTGCCACCGCCCTCCAGCAAGCTAGCGCGCCTAACTCCGGACCAGGCTCCGAGAAGGAACTGCCAGACGTTCCCGGCGATAGCGACCCAGAAACGAAGCAAGCTATTCGAGATAATGGAGGTTCTCGAGACGACAATGATTCCCAGCCGGAGATACAGAATATCATGGGCCAGTTTCAGGACCCTGCGCGAACCACTGGCCAACAGGAGATAATGTCACCTCGACTAGAGCTGGCTGAGCAGTTCCGCAGTGCGCAACACTACTTTCCGCCTCGCCGGTCGAGCCTCGATCCAGTACAACCCCCCATTTCTGGTCCATCAAGTGCCGCATCGCATGTTGGCCCAGCTGTGCCAGCTCGCAGACCCTCCGCCGTCCCCGAAGAGCCTACCCTGACCCGACAATCATCAGCCTCAACAGTCCCACCCCCACCTGAACCTGAACCCAATCAGCCGTTCGATTTCCACAGGTTTTTAGAGCAGCTGCGTCACCGAACTGCCGATCCAGTGGCGAAGTTCCTCCGCTCGTTCCTCACGGAGTTTGCAAAGAAGCAATGGATGGCCCACGAGCAAGTCAAGATCATTAGCGATTTCTTGGCTTTTATCACAAATAAAATGGCGATGTGTGAGGTGTGGCGTGACGTGTCAGACGCCGAGTTTGATAATGCGAAGGAAGGGATGGAGAAGCTGGTTATGAACCGCCTTTATTCCCAAACCTTTTCGCCTGCGATCCCGGCGCCCCCGACAATTCCGAGAAGTGTAAGCCGCAGCCGAAGGAGAGAGATCGAAAGGCTTCATGGGCCATGGCGACGTGGCCAGCATCAAGAGGATATTGAGCGTGATGATATTTTGGCGCAAAAGATTCGCATTTACAGCTGGGTCAGTGAGGAGCATTTAGATATTGCCCCTGTTAGTGGTGGCGGGCGACGGTTTTTGAGTTTGGCGCAGCAAGGTATATCTTTGCATCTTATTATATACCTACGCCAAATGCTAACTTAAAGTCCAGAGTTGTTGAAGATTAATGGCTACCGGGCTCCTCGAGATAAGGTCATCTGCATCTTGAATTGCTGCAAAGTGATCTTTGGTCTTCTGAGGAACAGCAGAAAAGCCGATACTTCCGCCGATGCATTCATCCCACTGCTGATCTACGTGGTACTGCATGCAAACCCGGATCACCTCGTTTCTAACATTCAATATATCCTGCGTTTCCGCAACCAAGAAAAGCTCGGGGGCGAAGCAGGCTACTACCTATCTTCATTAGTATGTTTCATTCTCAATCCAATATTCCTCCTCAGCCTGCTAACCCTCAGCCAGACCGGAGCCATCCAATTCATCGAGACCCTGGACCGCACTAGTCTCACGGTTAGCGACCAAGATTTCGAGCGCAATGTGGAGGCGGCCGTCTCCGCCATCGCTGAACAAAACCGCGAATCTGAATCTCTAGCTGAGAAGCCTCTGCATCGTCCCACTACCCCCGGTGGCCCGGCCCAATCACAGACCGGACCGAGTCGGAGGGATGCCTCCCAAACCAGCGACGACGACACCCCTGCACCCGTAGCCGGCCTCCTGCGCACAATCCAAAAACCTCTCTCCACCATCGGTCGCATTTTCTCTGACGACACCGACTTGAGCCCTGTTGTCCCGCAAGACCGTCCGCTCCAGCCCGCCGCAACACCACAACCAGGTATTGTGCCCCCCCGCCTCACGCCAGACGTCTACCAGCCTCCTCGCGCAAGTAGTGAGGGGCGCCGTTCCGGCGACGAGCGCCCGGTCCCACCACGAGAAAAGACCGGCGGAGCACAGAAGAAGCTGAGCCGCGTGCTCGATGCCCAGGACGCAGCTGCCCGCCAGGCTAGCGCTGAAGAAGCAGAGGCACAGCGTATCCAGCATGCTGAGCATAATAACGTCGTCGAAACACTTTCGAACATGTTCCCGAATCTGGACCGCGATCTTATCGATGACGTGGTCAAGCAGAAGGAGGGGAGGTTAGTTGTCCCTGTCAAGAGTTACCCTGTCTGTGTTTCCAGCACTATATACTAACATAATTCTACAGAGTCGGACTTGCCGTCGACGCATGCCTTGCTCTCAGTGCAGAGTAGGTAGTACATAGAATAATCCTAGACCCGGGGACCTATCATGAATGGCACGCTCTTTTCCTTTACTTTTCCTTCTTTTTGCTCCGCGTTTTTCACCTTTTAGAATTCATTGAACATATAGCTTTTAGCGGGAGGGGAGCGATTGACTGATTGATATGGCTCTTTAGACCGCCGTATCATATTAGGTACATTAGCTATTGCTGTAGCGACGTCATTAGTGGTTCAACAAGCCTTTCCAATATTCAATATTCCTAGGTCAAGACATGATGTCAAAAGACCATCCATTTTCCTTGATCTAAATATTACAATCCCTACTATTATTAGCAGATCAAAACATCCCCAAATAAACTTCTGTTGAGGCATGGCGACCCGCAATGTCGCCTGAGTTGGCCATGACGTCTGCCGCAAGCTCTCGCCACAGCCGTGGCGGCAACGCCGCAGCTCCAAGCACAGCGACTCCAGCCACCAACAACAACAATACTTAACCCGCTTCACGCCCTCGACGCAACGTCCTCGACTTCTCCCATGATTCGTTAACCTTCACAATACCCCACTGCCTCCCCCTCCACACCTACCACAACTATGCCTATCCCGACCGCCGATTTTCAGGACAAGGAATCCCAGTCCACCAACGCTGTCACCACAGGCTCTGCCGGCACAACCTCTCTCGATTCCTTCGCTGCCTTGGACGGCCGTGCCCCTCACCGTGAAGCCAGCTCCGGCGGCGCCTCGGCTTCACAAAATGCCGGGAGCGATCGGCAGCTGAGCAAAGAGGAGGCGGATCGTCTATATGAGGAGCGCATGGAGGAGGAGTATGCGAAGAGGGAAGGCGGCGCGTAAACTGGTCGGATTCCATGAATTCTGGGTGGAATCCTTGGGCTTTTCTTCTGCGGCGATCTTGCTCTCATCCGCTTCTCCTCTCTTACCGTTGATGTAAGACGCGACTGTCGACGTGTGGTCTTGTGTGATAATGGTTCGGGAACCAACTTTACACCTGATTTTACATCAAGTTTTCTCGTCTGAGGGTTGACTCCTCGCGTTTGATTCCTATGGGAAGATTCCCGCCGGACGGTTGACCCCGGGAATCTAGCTATATTGTCTAAGTGAAACTATAATCATGTACAAATAGGAGGCTCCACGGCGCAAAATGCTAAAATGCCACCACTTGAAGGCATAACGTTGAAAAATTAATGAAATCCCGAGCTGATCTATATTGAATTTCCGGCAACAAACAAAGAAGAAACCCACGAGGATGCAAGGCGCTAGGTAGAGCAATGCCCGCGTCCCGTATATGGATGATATTCCTGTATTTCATCTGAGCATGGCAAAGATGATTGAGCCTTTTCATAGCGAAGGCTCAAGAATAAGAACCCGTGGGTCTAGCTTTGAGTTGGCAAAATACTATCAAGCGGGTGATCATCACTAAAATAGCCATGAGAACGACCTCCAGGACGTCAGAGGGCCATTGATGATCTTGGAAGCATCCAGATTCTCCACTCTGGCATTCGATAAGTCGATGGATGTTTTCGATAGTGACGAAAAGGCCGCAGAGATAGAGCGAGATACGCATCGACGTTAGGCAGAGAGTCGGGTCGATTGTCTTCACAATTCTACGCTTGGAGACCCATACGTGCAAGATGATAGCGCAGAGGGCGAAAATACAGGGAAAGATCGCCTTGAGACCAAGGCTTCCAAGGATGATATTCTGTGCCTATGAGACCTCGAGTTCTGTGAGGAACAGATTCGACAGGTCTCATAATACGCAGACGGAATTTAAAGCTCATTATGGAGTAGTAGATCTCATGGATCGAGAGCGACAAAAGAAATTTGGACACTTGGGTCCCTAATGGGCATCAACCCGTCACTTGAGGACCATCTTTCAATCGCATTCAGATTGATCTATCTAGACAAGGCGGTACACACTCATTGCATATTTGATTCAAAGGGGAAGCATTCAATCCCCATGTTGAGATTGGACTCTCTAGATTTTTGCTGGATGGTCTTATTTGACCAAGTTTTGACCAACCGCCAGAAGCCCGAGCAGAGTTCCAGATCAAACCCTGTTATTGTAGGGTCTGTCATATTTGTCAGTATTACTTGTCAAGGGACGCTTGAGGTCGTGCGGAGTTGAGGGTATGTAATTCTCTCGGAGTCAGTCCTGGTCATTGGAGTTTACCAAAATGGATGCATTTGTCCACTGAGATGGATGATTCGGGTAGCTCTAGTGGGTATGGATGGTAAATATTCGATGAGGGAAATTATGGATTTATGTATGCTCATTACGAGATTATAGTTACGTGCAGGGGCTTTCCTATCTGGTTGGACAAAGCGGGGCATCTACCAAGGCGTGAGTCAACCGTCCGGCCACCCGATGCGACCCTATGCAAGGCTGACCAAGCCACGAGGCTGAGATGAACCCATCTCGCCAATAGCGTGACTCAACTGATATCTGGTGTACGTTCAAAGGATATGGGCTCTCGATAAGCCCTAGCGACCAACCGAGCATATATAGACCGATAGTCCCGGGGGAGATCGATTAGCAGGCCGAAATCACCACAATGACAGCAGATCTTCAGGCCACCAAAGCCTCGTTCTATCCCGAGCAAACCACTAGAGTGGTTATCCCTGCTACGGTGGAGCCTATACGGACCAAAAATCTTTACCTCCGCAGTCTGGAGCTGAAGGATGCTACGGAAATGTTTGAATTTCGACGACGGCAGGATGTGGCTGACTGGTTGTAAGATCCACTCTATCAGAGCATGGCAGGATACACAGAATACACTAGACAGAGAGGCCATCGCATGCTAATTTCATAAAACCCAGATGGCCCAAGATCCCCCATAAACACGTCCGAGAAACAGAGGCCATAGTTGCCGGCAAAGTTTTCCAAACCCCCGACGCATCAGGTGCTCTTGGACGGCAGTTCTACTTCGCTATCATCAGTGCGGTCGACCCAGCACAGAAGGTGATTGGCGTGATCGGCATTAATGCCCTTGTCCCGGCCCCATCCATTGGATATGGCATTCATCCGGAATTTTGGGGCAGAGGATACGTCAGCGAGGCGGTAGGCGGGGTGGTAGATGCATGGTGGAAGCTCGAGAGGAAAAAATTTGAGGATTTAAGAGAAACAGAGACGTTGTTCGCTGCCTGCAATAAGGCGAACATTGGAAGTATAAAGGTATTGCAGAGGAACGGGTTCAAGATCCTCAAGGAGACTCCCATGGAAGGGGATGTGGTGGCATTATTTGGGTTAGAAGAACCACAGGACTCTTAGACATCGAGATCCACTGCAATCACAATGCTGTACATCTCTCCGCAGTCGGGGCGATAAACCCCCTCCGACCCTGACTGAACTCTCTCATTGCTTCTACATCTACACCCCAACGTTGCACTTTCGGCGGTATCTACACCACTGAGGCAAGCCTCTTCAGAATTTCTCACAGAGCGCCCCCACGTCGAAAGCCTTAACATGAAGAGAACCGCCATCACTGCCGAAAACCTATTCTCCACCATCTTGGTGAAAAACTGCGTGCTCTTGCACATATCCCTATGTTCTATCTCCCGCGGAAGAACGCCTATATAACACGACAGAAAGAAATACCTCCTGTTCAACTGGGAACAACAGACACAGGAAGTGATAAAGGAATATTACAATCACGCCCAGGCCCATTCCCGGCATGCTATGGCTATGGGTTTATACGCAAGAATTTGATGTCGGTGATCTGGAGCGGGGCCAGCGTTCAAGCCCATGCTCGCTCGTGGGCAACGTTATCACTGGAGAGCGATCGAGACACAAGGGACAACGTATTGCTTTAATTATCTGCGAGGCGGGAAGGAACAAGCGACCCAGCAATAGGCAGAACATCTTGGCGTGCCACTCTTCCTTTCCTAAACGGAGAAACTAGTCATAATGTTCATAAAAAGTTGCTCACTATCTGCGATTTTTCAAGAGATGAGCGAGATCATGTCATGGGTTATAATAATAAGGTTGCTTCTTTCTGAGCTACCATGGCGGGCGTGCCGTTAACGGAAAGGTATGTATGCCCTCTGCCCTCTTCTTCCCGATCGTAGTGAAGCGTCATCCGCAGCCAGGTTCTTTACCTTGAGTACCAACCCTCTCTTCGTCAACATATATATCATCTTCAGGCATCAGTATGGCAGACAATATTCATACTAGTGCAGATACAGTAAATTCGAAGTGTCGATTCAATGATAGTGTTGGCCAGATAGCACAAAGGAGAACTTTATAGCCATAATCACAAGATGTCCTGATTATGCAACCAAATACCTTGATTGTTGTCCAAGCAAGACCCGTTCTCGATGCGTGGAGCCAACTCCACGTGATATCACGTGCAACACGGCCAGCTCGCCCTGACGGGAGGAGCTGCCGCTGGGGAACTCGGAACGTCCACGCCATCATCTGTGTCCCTCCTTTACCCCCCACAGGTCCTTTTTCCTCCCCTTTCTCTTTTACTGCAACATCCCTGGTGGAAAGGCCCGGCTCCACGCAGCCTCCTGACCACCATGGCTCCGCAGGACACCTTCTTCCGCTCGTCGGAGATGAGCCTGACCCAGCTCTACATTGCAAATGAAATCGGAAGAGAGGTCGTGAGTGCCCTGGGTGAGATTGGCCAGGTCCAGTTCAGAGATGTACGTTGCAAATAGGTGCTAGCACTGAAATCCCAAAATGTGGTAGTGATGAACCCCGGCTGATCCGTGTTTGCTTCTAGCTTAACCCCGAGACCAACGCTTTCCAACGGACGTTCACTAAGGAGATTCGCCGCCTCGATAATGTCGAAAGACAGCTCCGTATGTCCATAGAACTTCGCTTTCCACAGACCATGATAACATAAATGATGGAATGCTAATCTATATTTTCTCGATGTTAGGCTACTTCCACTCGCAGATGGAGAAGGCTTCCATCCCCATGAGATCATCTTCTGAATTCTCGGACACTCTGGCTGCTCCTCTGGCTTCGGAAATTGATGAGCTGGCCGAGCGCAGCGAGAGCCTCGAACAGCGGATTGCCTCTCTCAATGACAGTTATGAGACTTTGAAGAAGCGTGAGGTTGAGCTTAGCGAGTGGCGCTGGGTTCTTCGAGAGGCGGGCGGATTCTTCGATCGGGTCAGTATGGAACCTGATGAACAAATTTGGAAGAATAAAAACTGATTACAAAAACAAAGGCTCACACCCACACCGAAGACATCCGTCAATCCTTCGATAATGACGAGGCGCCCCTTCTTCGCGACGTCGAGCAGCATGCCCCCGCCGGCACAACTGGGGACACTCAGGGCCAGCAAAGCTTCTCGGAGATGAACATTGGCTTTGTTGCCGGTGTCATTCCCCGGGACCGCATCGGAGCCTTTGAACGCATCCTCTGGCGAACGCTGCGCGGCAATCTCTACATGAATCAATCGGAGATCCCCGAGGTTATCATCGACCCTACCAACAACGAGGAAATCCACAAGAACGTGTTTGTGATTTTCGCGCACGGCAAGAACATTCTCGCCAAGATTCGCAAGATCTCGGAGTCGCTGGGTGCTTCCTTGTACGGAGTGGACGAGAACAGCGAGCTGAGACGGGATCAGATCCACGAGGTCAACACACGATTGGGTGATGTGGGCAATGTGCTGCGCAATACCAAGAATACTCTGGATGCGGAACTCTCGCAGATCGCCCGTTCTCTCGCGGCCTGGATGATCATTGTCAAGAAAGAGAAGGCTGTTTACGATACGCTGAACAGGTTCTCTTATGACCAGGCACGCAAGACGTTGATCGCGGAGGCGTGGTGCCCCACGAATTCCCTCTCTCTCATCAAATCGACCTTGCAGGATGTCAACGATCGAGCCGGTCTCTCTGTGCCTACTATCGTCAACCAGATCCGGACCAATAAAACCCCACCCACCTACGTTCGGACTAACAAGTTCACGGAAGCGTTCCAGACTATCATCAATTCCTATGGTATTCCGAAGTATATGGAGGTCAACCCTGGCTTGTACACAATCGTCACCTTCCCCTTCTTGTTCGCTGTCATGTTCGGCGATGTTGGTCACGGTTCCATTATGGCTATGGCGGCATCTGCAATGATCTTCTGGGAAAAGAAGCTGCATCGCACTAAGCTTGACGAGCTGACATACATGGCTTTCTATGGCCGTTACATCATGCTTCTGATGGGTCTCTTCTCCATCTACACTGGTATCATCTACAACGATATTTTCTCCAAAGCTTTCACCATCTTCCCCAGTCAATGGCAGTGGCCCGAAGACATCAAGGCTGGCCAGTCTGTCGAGGCCACACTGAAAGACGGCTATCGTTTCCCCATTGGATTGGATTGGAATTGGCACGAGGCGGAGAACTCCTTGCTCTTCTCCAACAGTATGAAGATGAAGATGAGTATCCTGCTCGGCTGGTCCCACATGACTTACGCACTGGTCCACCAGCTCGTTAACGCACGGCACTTCAAGTCCAAGGTCGACATCTTTGGCAACTTCATCCCCGGAATGCTGTTCTTCCAGTCTATCTTCGGCTATCTGGCCCTCACTATTTTGTATAAGTGGATCGTGAACTGGCCGGCCCGCGGTGAGGACCCTCCAAGTCTGCTGAACATGCTTATTTTCATGTTCTTGAGCCCGGGCAACATCCAGGAGAAACTATACTCCCACCAGGGCACTGTTCAGGTCCTGCTGCTCCTCATCGCGGTCACCCAGGTCCCCATCATGCTCTTCCTCAAGCCCTTCTGGCTGCGTTATGAGCACAACCGTGCCCGCGCCCTGGGTTACCGGGGCCTAGGCGAGCAGTCCCGTGTCAGTGCTTTGGAGGATGACGGGGACCTGAACGGCGGGTTGGGTGCTCGCGACAGCATGGCCAGTGATGGCGAGGGCGTCGCCATGCTTGCTCAGGACATCAACGAGGGTGAGGAGCACGAGGAGTTCGACTTCAGCGATGTCATGATCCATCAAATCATCCACACCATCGAGTTCTGCTTGAACTGTATCTCGCACACCGCTTCCTACCTCCGTCTTTGGGCGCTGTCTCTGGCTCACCAGCAGCTTTCCATCGTCCTTTGGGATATGACAATCGGTACCGCCTTCGGACAGGAGAACCACATCGTCCGTGTGATTATGATTGTGATCTGTACCTATATGTTCCTGGTTTTGAGCGTTGCGGTGCTCGTGACTATGGAAGGAGTATCAGCCAGTAAGTAGTCCCCTTTTTCACAACCCCCTTCCAATCGCTTGGGATGCATGCTAATGAGGATAAAGTGCTTCACTCGCTTCGTCTACACTGGGTGGAGGCGATGAGCAAGCATTTCATGGGCGAGGGTATTCCCTTCTTGCCGTTCAGCTTCAAGACCCTCCTGGAGGAAGATCCTGTGGACTAGACTTGGAACGGTTGGTCTTGCATTTCTAGCTTTCATTCTCTTCGCCACATCTGCTCTACTAGCATCCCTACGGGATTTATCCTTCATTCAGGGTTTTTCTTCCTTTGTCTCATGTACTGTACGCCGGCCTAGAATACATATATTCTCAACCCTTTTAAATCCACGGTAGCACGTAGCTCGGTGGTACCTCTGATACGATCGGATATCAGGATGGGCGTTCAGAAGATGAAATTGGGGGGGGGGGGGTGATCTTCGACCTAATAGTAAGAAATGCCGCCATCCATTCTACGAGGGAAAGGAGGTATTTTAATAATTTTTTTTTAATTAACTTCACAACTATTTTCACTTCATACCGATTCTGGCATGGGAGAGCATCGGAAAACGCTGACGGGTCATCACTCGTGAAACCATAACACAAGGACTGCCAGCTCAGCACGGGGGTGAAAATGGAGAAGGGCGTGGAATCATGAAATAAAGCGGTTCAGAAGTATGAGGCTGAGCTGCATGAAGTGGCACCCACGTCGCCGGGGGGAGGGATATCAAATCAGGTCCACGTGTTGAGGAATCAAACGGGCACACGAAAAACAAGGAGGTGCGTTTAGTTGTGGTGCTTGTTGTACATGTCGATGACCTTCTGGACCTCGCCCTTGGAGCCGAGGAAGACACCGCTGCGGTCGTGGATGTGCTCGGGGCGAACCTCCATCAGGCGCTCCATGCGCGAGTTGACGGCGAGACCGCCGGCATTCTCAAATACCATGGCCATGGGCGCGCACTCGTACAGGATGCGCAGCTTACCCTTGGGGCTCTTCTTGTCAGCCGGGTAGGCGAAGATGCCGCCGTAGAGCAGGGTTCGGTAGGCGTCAGCGACCATGCTGCCGATGTAGCGGGCGCTGTAGGGCTTCTGGCCCTCGCCGGGGTACTTGAGGCTGTGGAAGTAGGCGTTGCACCAGTCGTCCCAGTACATGCTGTTGCCCTCGTTGACGGAGTAGATGGCGCGAGTCTCGGGAAGTCTCATGTTGGGGTGGGTCAAAATGAACTCGCCCAGCGAGTTCTCGAGGGTGAAGCCGTTGACGCCGCCGCCGCGCATAGTGATGACCAGCTGGGCGGAGGCGCCGTACATGGTGAAGCCGGAGGCCACGAGCGAGGTGCCCGGGTGCAGCAGATGCTCGGGGCCGACGGTCTTGCCGGCGCCGAGGACCTCGTCGGGCAGCTGGAAGATGCCGAAGATGGTGCCGACGGAGACACCGGCGTCCAGGTTGGAGGAGCCATCGATGGGGTCGCAGACCACAGCGTAGCGGGCGTCTGGGTGCTCGTCGAATCTGATCACGTCCTCCTCTTCTTCGGACACGACGATGCGGCACTTGCCGGAGCCGCGCATGGCGGAGATGAAGATGTCATTGCCGATCACGTCTAGCTTCTTCTGGTCGTCGCCCGTGGTGTTGGAGGAACCGGCCAGACCGGTCAGGTTGATCAGCGAGGCACGACGGATGTAGTAGGCGATTGACTTGAAGGAGAACTGGAGGGCGTGGCACAGGAGCGTGAAGTCACCCGAAGCATCAGGGTACTTGGTCTGCTCCTCGGTGAAGAATCGGGAGAGGGTGACAATGTCGGTGTTGATGTTCTCCTGACCGACAGGAGGTGCGTTTCCGTTTGCTGCCATTTTGAATCTGATTCTGTTCTGTCTTTGGGGGAGGAACGGGTGTAGGTGGGATGGTTTGAGAGGGCAAGAGGGGCAGTATTTAGGGTTTGGGATCGGGCTCGGGCGCGGAAGGATAGAGCAAAGAACAGCCTCGGCTTCAATTGGAGGGGGTCAAGCGTTAAATAAGGTGGGTGGGGGCCGAATGGCTCGAACGGTGGCAAGCTCGAGCAAGGCAAGTATGGAGAGGTGGACCGAGTAACGTCAGGGAGAGGGCAGGTAAACCGGGCAGAGGGGGAGATTTTGTACCCTGACGCAAGTCGCCTTCGGCCGCGGGGGGAAACGAGTGACTTCACCTCCGCGGGCCCGTTTTCGTCATTTCTTCCCCGCGTGACTGGGACCCGCTCCGGTTTTCTCCTTCACGCTGGGCTGGGCCGAGAATGCCCGTCCATCAACAAGCCGACGGAGCATGGCTGGCCGAATGTCTATGGAGCTCGCCGACCAGAGTGGACGTCTTGCATCGTTGCAATCGCCCTGGTCCCGATTATTTAGGTTCGCCTTCGATCGCAATTGAAGCTGGCCATGTGTTCGACGCTTTCCGGGACCTGTATACTGCTGGCCTAGATGCCCGACCCCTCCGATCCCTTCTTCTGCCGATACTTCGGCCCTTTCGGGACAACATGGGGCCCGGAAGAAACAAACCCCTCCACTGTGGCCTCGTGTGCGTCGCACTCGGGACTCCGGTCTATCGATTCCGCTTTGTCTCACGTATCTCGCGATCTCATGGGGACTACCACCACTTTTGAAGGAAGATTTCGGAAGCGAGACATTTCTCCAACCCCACCAATTGGCCAATTCTCGGTCCGGAATGGTTGGGGAACCTGAGCTTCAGCATGGCGCGTGGTCGAGAAGTCCCGTATCGCCAGAGCAGACCCAATCCCAGAGTAGAGATTTGATCTACGGTGGGCCCAGACCGCGGCACACAATAGGTCGAATTGTCATCCCAAGGGCCCCGGTTGATAGGCGAGCTGCGAGCGAAGGATATGCGACAGGTGCCGGGCCCCCTGTAGATCGGTGCGATACGATCAGAGGTGCCTTCCGTGGCATCGCGGACGCGGTATGAGCCATTGTCCATCGGTGCGATTTGGCTCTCTTCACGTGGACACGCAATTGGGCGAACCGGGTCGCGGGAGATGCTGGCGCTCCCTGATGCGAGGCAAACGACGAGAGAATGAATCTACCCCGACGTGAATGCAATGGCTGTCTAAAAACCCACTAGCTCGGGTGATCGACCTGCCTAGAATTAGATCCCACGGCGGACAGGGAACCCCCGGATAAGAGGCGTGGAATGAGCCCCTCCACGGGGTCACCACCAGCTCGGCAATCCTCTCCGTCATATCGAAGGAGGGACCCTTTGTATCTCCTACTCCTGCTGTACGCACGCCACGTAGATCTACACACTTCCAAAGAAGGCGATCGGCAGTTCATGGATGAGGTTCATGATGAAAGCAAACGCCCGTTTATGAAACACCGATACATCTAAATCAAAACCAGACCAAAAACTCATACCCAAACAGCGGATTTAGTGATGAATTTGGATCATCCTTTCAGTTGTCTCGATCAAGTCATCCATATTCTCCATTTCGCCTGCAATAATCTCGACGCATTTGCCGCTTTTACAGATTGTGACGTTGGGAACGTCCCCGAATCCGAAGCAGTCATAGAAAATATTAGCGTCCTCTTCATCCGTCAAGTCCTCAGTGCTGAATGTGTAGAACTTGATGTCTGGGTATTTCTCGCTTAATGCAGTGAGCCCCTCCGGGATATCCATAGACCAGGGTGTGAACCGGAACACCCTCAGACCCACAACGTGGAGGGCTGCGATGCAATCATCCACGCTATTCCAGAAATCAGTGATGTATTCAGAGCTCATTAGAGGTGATGATCTACCTGGAGAGAGTGATAATAGCCATAGTGGATGGGATATGGAAGGATTGGACGTGTGGGAATACGTATTGGTGGTTGAAGGGAAAATTCAAATCATTCTGGGAGGAAAAGTGGGGACCTTGCTGCGGGCTGGAGAAGAGAGAAGATACGATCATTAGCACGGATCGGTAAGGTTAATCAACCAATTTACACATTTATGGACTAAGCACCAGCCTAACTGACGTTACGGACCATAGACATCCTCAATGATACATGAACCAAGTCAGAATCAGGAGTTGTCGCTTAACTTTTATGACCAAATGTGACAAATATTTTCCAAATTGACTCAGCCTATATAGAATAAACATAGAATAATTAGAGGATCATGTAGTAAATACACATTAGGCACTAAATCAAGGCAGAGATACCAAAACATCCTCTTTAGGAATAAGGGTGTCTCAGCGCTTTACCCTGATAGACATGAATACCCTTAGCCAGCTACATCTATTTTTCCTTTACTAACTTCCTACTCTCCTCCACTCTACTTCCTATCACCCAACTTTATTTGAAACTTTTTTAGCCTACCTTACTTGAAATAGACTCCTCCTTTATCCGACTTAGGCTTAGTTCAATACCTTGCAACCTAAGTCTTTTCGCTTTACTTTTCACTTCCTCTTCGCTTTACTCTACTCTTCAAAGGGATCTTAACTCTTATCTCTTTACCTTCATAGTCAACTCTCATCTCTCTTACTTACAACTCCCTGTGTGAGTACTTCGCATATAATATTAATCTAACTTATTCTAACATTTTACAGCGCAATGACCTCTTCACAGTCTCCAACCTCGCCCTCCCTCTTAGCCCCAATCTTGCTCCCCTTGGGTCCAGTTCGCAAACTGCCAGCCTTAAAGGCAGAACTCGAGAAGGTAGCCATAGCTCGAGGAAACGTCTACATACAGAAAGTAGCGCTCCTTGTTTACTGGGAGAATGAGAACACAGGTGCTAAGGATAACACTCAAACGATGATTACCATATTGGAACAATTTGGTATTAAATGCACGGTCTATATCCTTACAGATGCCTCCCCTGGATGGTCTCTCTCTCAAAAGGTCCGCGATATGCTAATCCAGTGCCACGACGCGACCCTAAACACCATGTTCGTGTTCTACTACGCTGGAAATAGTACTATGCATGACGGAAAGCTATTCTTCTCCTCCGGCGGAAAACGCGTTAAATGGTGTTTTGTTTCCGATTCTCTCTTCGATGAGTATGAGGAGGTAGTACAGCGCGTCGATACCCTTGCGATTCTTGATTGCTGCTTTGCAGGTGAGGCGACAAGGCAGCGAATCTCAAAGACGACCCAGATTTTGGCTGCATGTGACTCCAATAACACAGCTCGAGCCAGAAAAACAATCTCATTCACTCAGCGAATGTACCATGCGGTCCAGACTCTCAAAGGCCAACCTTCTATAACAACCGCGGACTGGTACGAGGAGATCGAACGACTTAAGCCACGAAATGCCCCACGTTCTGTGCTTAGAACTCTTGGTGGTACTATGCCTATCAATCTCGTTTTCCAGGATACTGCCAGCTCCGCAACTTTCTCTTCCTCCCGGATCCCAGCTCGCGTTTCTCCACATCTTAGCGCAAAAGATCTCTTAGTGAGACTAACCCTTCATGGTGAGGGTCGCGAAGTTACTGAGGCCTTCAAAAGCCTAATTAAAGACTTGCCGACAAGCATGAAAGCGGAGATTATGGACGCCTACGAGACAGACCAGTCCGTCTTTTTTATCCTGGGGATGACTTGGAAGGCTTGGGCGCTATGGACAATGGTGGTGGATTTGGACCATATAGGGGTCACCCTCGGCCCTTCCTTGATTCACAAAGGTCCCGCCGAAGTTCAGCAGGTTGGAGAGAATCTTCCATTTTGCGGAAAGGGAAAAGGCTGATCGACGAATGATCTGGATTGCTCTCGGGTCTGCTTTGCGAGAGCAATCCAGACGAGTTTCTCCACGATTACTTATTACTTAGTTTCAGAATGAATTCCGTCAAGCCTCCTGGTACTTGACATATTGATCCTCAATCACTGTCTTGACCTTGTCCACAATTAGGTGCTTCTTTTCCCGGGCTACAGTCCTAGTCAAGACTAAAATAGTCTTTGTTTACCGTCCGATTCAGCGAAGCTGTGTCAATAGGTTATGGGCTATTTGCGGGACCAAATCGGTCACAGTTATTTTTTCTCTTGTCGTCGTAAGTATTCATTCATCGAAACATCGTCCGGGTGGCTTGTTTTTGACCATGATCTAGGCTGCCTTGACCCCTACCCCGTTTGCTCCATGCGATCCCGGTCCCGGAGGCTGATTTACATGCCGCTAACGGCCGACCCGCTAGGAAGTATCGCATCTCATATAGACTGCAGTATAGGTTAAGGAAAACAGGAAAAATATACCACCTGACAACACAACCAGCGTGCTGAAATGTAGATTTAATATGTTTGCAGAGGATGTGGTATATTCAGACGACGATACGAGAACACCACGATTATATCAGTCGCATGTCAAAAGTGATGCTCGGCGTATCTCTTAACACTTACAAAAGCGGCGTGGGCTAAATTGTAGGGGTTAATGATGCTGGCTGAGATTTTATTCCGTTGCCGGCATGCTAATTATACTAGCTAGATTGCTTGGGTCTGTGCATCAGAGCGAAAACGCATACCTCCTTCTCCTACTCTATCCTGGGACGGGATCCCGGTGCCGGCTTCCTAAAATGGCTTAAGGTTCCGCGCCTGCGAGAAGTCCACCAGCCCACATTCGCTCGAAAAGCGTTCTCTGATCACTGGTTTCTTTTTTGATTTGAACTATGAGTAAGGAGGACCCTGCAACTACTCAGAATGGCAGACTCGCTCACGAGCGCAGCGAGTTTGACCAGGGAACGGGTACCGATACCCGCGACTTTTCGGTCTTCACAGTAAGCCAGAAAAGAGCAATTGTCGCCACTGGCTCTTTGGCGGCTTTCTTTTCACCTTTGTCATCGAGCATTTACTTTCCCGCACTTGATACTATTGCACATGCCCTGGGTGTTTCGATATCGAAAGTGAATCTCACAGTCACAACATATTTAGTAGGTTACCCGGTGTCGTTTAGCCGAAAATCTCACTAATCCATGTAATCGGGATCTCTAGATTTTACAGGGCATTGCGCCAATGCTGATTGCAGGCTTCTCCGATACTGCAGGCAGGCGTCCAGCATACATGATCTGCTTTACGATCTACCTTGCTGCGAATCTCGGCCTTGGTCTTCAAAACAGCTATGCCGCCCTTCTGGTCTTGCGGTGTCTCCAAAGTGCTGGAAGCAGTGGAACAGTGGCACTCGCAAATGGGTTAGTAGGCGATATGATCACGTCTTCCGAGCGAGGGTCTTATATTGCATTCGCTTCTCTTGGCAGTATGCTAGGTCCTTCCCTATCGCCTGTGATTGGTGGATTGATCAGTCAGTTTCTAGACTGGCACTGGATCTTCTGGTTCCTACTTATCTTTTCGGGCATTTTCTTTCTGCTCATTATGCTTTTTCTCCCTGAGACCTGCCGAAAAGTTGTGGGAGATGGATCAATCCCGCCGCCATCGACACATACTTCAATCTCCGATATAATTCGTCATCGCAAGCGCGAGAAAAAGGGCGAGACTGTATCTCCGGAGGAAATCGCCGAGACCCGAAAAAATTTTGCTTTCTGCTTCCCCTCTCCAATTCCAACTCTGAAAGTCGCGACCGATTTAGAGACGGGGGCAATTCTCCTTACGACAGGGTTGATGTACGCCGGGTTTTATGCTGTCATGACCGGAGCTACTACAACCTTTCACGAGGTCTATCACTTCAACAACATTCAGACTGCACTCATGTACCTCCCACTGGGTGCAGGTGGAGTTGTTTCCGCCTTCGTAACCGGCCGAATCGTCGACTGGAACTATCGCCGGCACGCTAAGCGTGCCGGGATGCCGGTCGTAAAGAAGAGGCGACAAGACCTTAGCAACTTCAACATCGAAAAAGCCAGGCTTGAGATTGCTATACCCATGTATTACTTGAGCGCGGTAGTCATGGTCTCCCTTGGCTGGGTTATGGGCCGGAAAGTCAATTTGGCGGCCCCAATTATCCTCTTGTTCATCAGCGGATGGTCACTGAATGCCACATCCCAGGTCTTGAATGCGTTGATGGTTGATATCTGGCCAGGACAGTCAGCTGCGGCAACTGCGGCTAATAATTTGATGCGCTGCGAGCTAGGAGCGGCCGCATCCGCTGCCATTAATCCTATGCGACTTGCTATGGGCTGGGGCTGGGCATACACAACGTTGGCATTGATCTCGGTCGCCTCGTCGCCGATTCTGTGGCTTATGACAAGATATGGAATTAAATGGCGACAGAGAAGAATGCAGAAGCTGAAGTCGGGCCAATGGCATTGACCTGGGCTCCGGAAGAGACTCCTGTATGTATTATTTCTAGCAGAGTTATCAATACATAGGAATGCTTTTTCACGTCTCATTCCTCACGGCCTCGGTCAGTCTGGACCACTTCGTCTGTAATAGATGGCACATCATGCACCGGCTGTGGAGAAGAAGATGTTCTTCATGTTTTGACCGGTTCCCAAACTAGCATACACTATCTAGTCAAGACTTACCTTGTATAGAAAAACTATCGGGTTAGGCTATGTCAATTGTTGCGTCCTCCTTCCCTGAACGTGATGAGACCATACACGTACAGGGAGACAGATACCTTGGGCCAATTATATAAACTATTGCCCACTCAGACGCCCTTTGGCTTATGCAACCCCCCAGTATTTTTATGACAAAGGGGGTAATTTTATCAATTGATCAGAAATGGCTAGTTGTCAGAGCCACCCTCTCGGAGTAGCCACGTCGAAGTTACTTCTGCCATCTAAATGTTCATGAGCCCAGGACCGAGCGGTGAAATCTCCAATCTAGACCTCTTACTTCACCCCTATTCCTCAAGCTCAGGCTCTTGATGGGAGGGATTTCGAGCCGTAAGGTGACGGCTTGCTGCCCAAAAGGGTAATGACAGTCTGACATAATCAGTTTACTGCCCGGGTGGACCGCTCCGGAGGCACATTATCAGGCTAGACCTAGGGCGGCTAGGCTCGGGGGAACGTAGTTCCGTCGCTACTGAGCTTGAAAAAGATCGATTTTATTTTTGCTCTTTCTCTTTCTTCCCTAAGTGCAGCCCATCTCCTTCATGGCAATAAATGGGTTTGCCCAGGATGATTCAGCTTGCCATCTCTCAGATGGAATGGCAATGGCAGTTTACTGCTTCGTTGCTTTGGCTACTAACCTCCCTCGCCTAATAGAGCCAGGAAAATTTGGTAAGTGATTTACTCGGTTGATTTTCTGCACACACCACCTGCCCACCCCCCAACATGATGATACACATAACCAAATTCAAACTAGAGTCTTTGACCCACAAAGGGAATGAAACTTCTGTTATTGCACGTCAGGCTGATACCTTGTCGCTCGCTCGAATTGATCACACCAAGTCGTGAAGAGTGGACTGAGAGCTAATGTTGCCTCATTTAGAACTAACTTGAACACAATTGCAACGTGCAAGATGCCATCTGTAAATGGTAAGTCACTTTGTTTTTTTCATTTTCACCTTGACTGCCCTTTTTATGATGATCATTGTGTATTATATACGCTGGAAATTACCGTCCAAGGTCTTCGGATCACTGACGACAATTAATGGCTTGACTGATTCATACCACAACTCTGCCTCTTTGCTCTAGACTGTCTTTCTGGATCATAAGCTAACTGTTGGAAAGACTAGGTGTACTGCTTTGGGCCCTCCGAATGGTAAGCCGTTGCCCGTCCTTGATCTCACCAAGCCCCTTCCCGTCACGAAGATGATATGGCACTGGGCTCCGACGGTCGTAATAAATACGGCCGGTCTTGATGGATATGCCCTTTTTGCGGCAGGCCTAGAAAACCTCGCCCACTGAGACACATCTGATGATATTCGTCGACTCACCGATGCTTTCCGCAACGAGTCGCTAATCATCTCAAGCAGTAACGCGCTCCCACCGATTTCGTAGCAAACATAGTACCACCACAGGTATGCTGTCTGCTGTTTCTTCCTCTGCTTGCCCTATCTTTCGTGATGATTCCCTAGATGACGAGTCTTATTCGAGTTATCGATGCAGACAACATTCTTTTATATACCATTCATGCCTTTCTGACACTGTTTCTTGTGGAATACGTGCATCGTCAATATTTGACAACAGTCGCTAACATTCATGCGAGCAGTGATCTTGGTGGGCCACAATGTCCTTGGCTTCGGCCCTTGTTTGACCGTAGGTGTATGTCACACCACACCTTGTTCCCCTCCTGTGCACTCTTTCGTGATGAAACGACACAAACAAAGACAAGCATATGTCCAAGCTGGCTTCTCGCTGGCGAAGACGACACAAGTCATGACTGATCAGTCGCTTGAACCTCGTCTATTCCTGCCATGTCCAGTCAGTCCTCGATGCTGATGGATCTTGAAGAACAGGAACCCTTGCCAGTACAGCTCCACCAACCCTGGAGATGCTGCTGGCAGCCCACTTTTGCATCCGGTGAGTCTCGATGAGTTTATTTTTTCTTGTTGAGTTTGCCCCCTGCGATCTTTTTTATCATGATGATTTTTACAATTTTTATCACGACGGTCAACATAAGGAATTTAAATTGATGACCACCGCCTGTGACAGGGCCTTGAATCTGATCCCCTTCGTTTAAAGAATGTTTTCGTTGGTCGCTTTGCATTGTTAGGATCACACTAACATCGACCAGCCACTGGACCTCGCAACAGAGTCTTCCATAAGCGGCTGTCGCTCCAGACCTCGGTGCCTCGGCCGAGCCGTGTCGCGTCGCAAAAGCTTTCCAGTCTTCAATTTAGTCTGCAGTAGCTAGGAGTCAAATCATTGAAATACAACGAGCTATTATCGAGAACTCCCCCTGTCCCTCACCGTTGTTCACTCGTAGCCCAAGTGGAGGCTCCCATATGCCACATAGGTGGTCCAATCCTTGCGGACATTTTCAACCCATCCCTGCAGGGCCAGTATCCATCAGGCGGTGCGTGCCCAAGACTTCGTGATCGCGACGCTGGTTCGCTCCTGGCAAGGCCCGTGGATGCGGAGACTGCAGCACTGGCCTCTCAGCGGCGGCGATAAGCGCTGAGCACGGGTCCGCGTGTGATGGGCACGCTCCAAGCTGCATATTCCTTCCCCGCTTCGGCGGGTCCTTTCCCTCGTCGGCCATGGCCCTTTCGAAGGTCTTTTGCTGTTCCAAATATAGTCCTCTTCCATGCGGTGGATATCGTGCGGTCGTCTGGGTCTACACTAATTGGCCCTGCGGCTTAGGGTTGCTTGCTTTTTGTCCCTGTTCTCCGCGCAACAAGGCGAGGGGCTGATTTCTACTCCGTATTCTTTGCTGCTATCACACCGGAGGATCAGCTTTTTATCGCGTTGGGTTTGTGATTCATCCCTCGAGCCTACGCGTGGAGACCATGGCTTCGGTCCGGGCTGTCTCTTGACGGGTGCTAAAGCCAGTATGAATAGGTACGATGCTCCGCTTGAGCCCCGTATTTTCTTTCTCCTCCCTTGTCAACGCCGCTTTTAGAGCATTCGCGCGGTGCTAATCGTCCTTTGTTTCTAGCTGGTTATCTGCCAGTCATGCCGCCGACGAGCAGCCGTTGAACTCCCAGTACTCCGGTTGGTCGTCGACTGCGAACCTCAGGAATCAGCCTTCGCCGAACCGTCGAGAGCATGCAGTGCAGCCGCCTCTGTTAACGACCGCGTTGAACAGCTCGCACTTTCAGCACGCGTCGACCCCTTTGTCGTCCACATCGCTTTCCAGTCCATTCACGCAGGGCCAGTCTCCTGCTGTCTCGTCTCCTGCAAACGGCAGATCGGCATCGTCCTCCTCCTCGATGGCGTCGAGACAATACAGTGTCCCGTATAACCCGCAGGACTGGGGGCCCGTTGGCGGTGCTCCTGCCCAGACTGCGTACTCTCAGCCAAATAATGTGCATCGCACTGCGCCGCAGCGGCGGGGTCCTCCAGGTTAGTACCTTTACTTTGATAGAATGAAAGAAATTCTCCCAGATTAACAAGATGGCCATAGAGGAGCCTATATCACCACCTCCTCCTCCCTACTCACCTCCACACAACCAGAATCGGTTACCGCAGGACTCCTACGGTCAAGCCAGCTCTAATCTTGCAATTACTCCCAACGTAATGCCGGCGCAGTCACATCAGTCCTACAGAACAAGCGAGTTTGATAATACCGCTGATTATCATCGACGGTCCCTCCCTCGTCCTCGGCCTGTTTCTATGCTTTACGGCAGTGAGGCAGAGCTACACCGACAGTCATTACCCCCTCCGCCCCCTCCTCAAGGAAATTCGGGATCCAGGTCCAATTCTCAAAATCGGTTGAATCCGTACCAAGGCTCTCCTTTCAACTCGGCTTCCTCCCATTCTCAGTCTCGGATCTCAATGTCCTCCTATGAGCAGCCCCTACCCTCGCCGGCTTTGCGAAGCGATGCAACCGCTGGACCATATGTAGGCCAATTGGAAGCGCCGACGAGACCGCCTGCCTCCCGGCGAGCTGCCTCTGCTGGTGCCGTTGTGAGTAGTGCAAGCTCTTCGAGGCCTTCGAGTTTATCGCGAGGTCCGTCACCGTCGAGCGGTTGGGAGCCCGGTATGCCCCTTCCACCGCCGCCTCCAGGGCCGCCTCCCGCTGGGAGGTCAGTGAGTGTGAGTGGCTCATCTGAGTCATCTTCTGCAAGAACAACTCAAGGTCCAGGTCGGACTAGAGCTCGCCCGCCACCTCTAATGGGCACTGGTTTGGGTAGCATCCCGCCAACACCGGCTGATTGGGTAGACGAAGAGTACATAAATCATGAGACAGGCAGGGACAAGGAGCCTCTATACATCGACACTAACAGGGCGATGAGAACACCAGATCTTGTGGATAATCTGGACTCAAACGACCAATTGCAACTGTCTCAAAAAACCCCCGGCAGTGGGGGTAGCGGCCTTTTTCGCAGCCCGGCAATCCGAGACCCCAGTGCAAAAGGTATTCGTGAAAGGCGGATCGAACGTCGGAATCGGCAAAGCCAAGTTTTCGAGGATATGAGCGCGGTATCGTCTACCAGTGGGAATCCCTGGGCTGACGCTTTGGAGAATATCGTGCCATCGAACCTCGTTCTCCCCGAGCCGAAGAGTAGCCCCGATCATACTCGCCAGACCTCCTCAAAATTTACGCCGCAAAGTACTAGGAGTATTGGCTCAGACGGGCAACATACTACCTCCCGATCACGGGCGTCCTCTGGAGGTCTTTTTTCTGATAGATCATCGTCTTACTCGACTCCCAAGCCAGAACAAAGTCCTGTCGTACCCTCGGCTGCGCTTGCGAATACGCCTCCGTTCTCCCCTAATGGAGACTCCTCCTCTCGATACCATAAGGCAGCAGCCGCTCAAGCGATACCACCCAAGGCCCTACCAACACCACCCCTGAATTCTGCCAAGGACCCCCTGTCACGTTCACGGGCTCCGTCCCGGGGAGCAGAAGCCCGTCCGATTTCTCATATACTGCATCTTCCCAATGATGGCATATCTACGATTAAGCCGCTGTCACCGCGCCGGCTGCCCACTCAGGAAACAGCCCATCAGATTTCCCTGGATTCGCTTATCAAAGAGGACAAAGAATTCATCCAGAATGCCCTACAGAGGCACAAGATATTTATCGAAGAAGAAGCCGCTGCCATGGACGAGGCCGAAGGCCTGAGACTTTTCAATGAGTTCATCATAGCAGAGTCTCAAATACGGCGTCAGCGATATGCCAAGGTTTTTGACTCTGGATCTCCTCGAATTGAGGATGTGCGTAGCAAGCTTTTCGAAATTCCTCAGAGCCAACCTACCGGATCATCCCACAAGGCTGTGAGGCCTGCGCCCACGTTGGAAATACCCCCAAGTCGACCCAGTCGACCTGATTCCGCATGGTGGAACAATTATCAGCCTTGTCTGTCACCGATTGCTAGTCTCAGTATGAGTAATGATGAGATGAGCTCCAGGGGCCGGGCACCCAGTCGCTGGTGGGAATCCAAGACTGGCTCAAGCAGCGAGGGTGTTGAGAGAAGGATCCAGCGATCTAAGCGAGAGTCCAAATACATGGGATTGCCCCGCGAGGCTATGCAGTGGGACCAAGAGCGGACGCCGTCCAAACTCGACGATGCTGATGCGAATTTTACCGGTCAACAGGTGCCATACGGCCCAAACGAGTACCCCCCGGAGAAAGCTGGCTGGTATGAAAAACCGACCGATTATCCCGTTGCTGGGAATGGAAACAGATTTGCACAGGTGATGGCTAGCCAGAGGCTGGACATTTCGCGCCTGGTTACTCTGCCTCCGCCGTATCCGCGCCACTACCCAGCTGTGAATAACAGCCATCCGGATCTCGTGTCTTATCGAACCACTGTCCGATCAATCACGGATCTGTCAGAAATAAAGGCTACGAGAGAGAGGTACAAAGCCGATATGGAACGAATGTCTCAGGAGTACCAACATCAGGTCAAAGACGACCGTCGGCAATTCAAGGCTAACATTCAGAGCCAGATCCAGGAGGGAAGCCTAACATTTGCTGAGGCTGCCGAGGCTGAGGCGGCAATGCTAGTCGAAGAAAATAAACGTGAACGGGAACTGGCAAAGCGGCAGCTTGATAGTTACCAAGAGGCCGTGCTGAAGCCTATGCATGCCATTCTCGCAGACAGGATCAGCAGGGCAACGACCTGCATTGACGAACTGAGCAGCAGATTGTTTGACGATGCCCAGCGTGAGACGCCAGACCAGACGCAAGAAGAAGGCGATGAGAAGCCTGAGCTCTTGGAGAAGTTGACACAATTGAAATGGCTCTTCGAAGCGCGGGAGCAACTTCACCGGGAGACTTTCGACCTGGTTAGCGACCGGGATCAAAAATACAAATCGATTGCATTGTTACCGTATCAGCAAAGCAAAAACAATGACAAGCTCCGCGAAACCCAGGCCTTCTTTTCGAAGGATGCCTTGGACAGACGCGTACAATATGAGACAACCGCGCTTACTCGTCTCGAGTCCTTCCTGGATGTCATAGAGCAGAATGTCGTGCGAGGCGTCGAAGTGCAGCTATCTGCATTCTGGGATATCGCTCCGTCACTCCTCGCTCTAGTGCAGCAAGTCCCTGAGAGCCTACACGGCTTCCAGGTGCAGATACCCTCGAACGAGTACGAAGAGAACCCGAGTTACCATGCACATCCGCTGCAGTACCTTTATTCACTGCTCTCGCACGCTGAGAAATCAAGCTACCAATACATCGAATCCCAGACCAACCTTCTCTGCCTGCTCCATGAAGTCCGATCTGCCGTGATGCGAGCCAGCCGCAATCTCGCCGAGGCAGAGAGGATATGGCAGGGCGAGTCGGAGGATACAGTGCATCGGGAGATGCAGGAGGCCCGAGCAGATGAGGAGCTCACACTCACCACCGACCTCAAGGACAAGGTTGCAACGGTCGAAGGCCAGTGGGCCGAGGCTCTGGGGAGCCAGATTCAAGAAGTTCGGGAACGAGTCAAAGATCAACTCGTGATTGAAGGTGGATGGGAAGATTTGGAGCAACTGGAGCAAGAATAGAACATACTAATCATGGCTCGTTGGAAAGTTTATATTTGTGTTTTGTTTCTTGATGACTTGTGATATCCCCATTCGTTCGCTCTCGACCGGGCTTGCACAGCATATATCTTCTTCAATCCCTCTTGGGCCTTTTACTCTCTACCAAATATTTAGTCCTCTAAACGAAAAGAATTCCAACCCTTCATCACAGCGATTGATTTCATTCGCTGGTTCTCCTGGACGACACCGAATGGATTAATTTTGCACGAAGGCCCAAGCACAATCGACGTTGTCAAGTCATCTCGCGAATCAGAAGATACCAATCGGCCTGGTCCTTCTGAATCTGTCTGGTTTTTGGGATCGATAAGCTTGGGGATCAGGCTCATAATGTCAATTCAAGAGAGTGTACCTCCTGAACCGCGTCCATGTATGTCGGGGTCTCCACCATAACCCACCACCTCACGTGATCTCCCTTCTAGAGTCTTCCGTCCAGGTTCACTCAAATATCGAGTCTTCTCCCTCGTCCACTCTTTCCCCTTCCAATCCCTTCTCATTCTCCGGTCCAGTGAACCCTCGGACTATTTCTTGGAACTGTAAGTGTGCACCACCTCATATCTCCTCTCCACCCTTCCATTGGGAAACATCCCTCTCCCAGGCCCTCCTACGACGGATCTCCGTCCGAGGCGCCACCATTCGTCCAAATGATGAGATGCAGCTGGCACCAGTCAGAGGGAAGATGGATACGTCTGTCTTTCGCTTGCTGAACAGCTTTACGTCCGGCTATACGCAGCCGGTCCTGATATTTGTGACTCTTTGCTTCGTGCAATTTTTCTCCCATCACCCCGCCACTCACCATTTTGAGACCTCGTCGCTAACATGTCTCAAATGAAGAACTTTAGATTTGGTTGGAAAAAGAAAAACAAGCAAAGCAAAAGAAAACCCCGGCCGTGCCGCGATTTCCGGAGCTGAACTCAAGAGAATTGAAGAAGGAAGATTTACCATTCGGCCCTCTCGCAATCTCCCCACAATCAGAAATTTCATTTTCATAGTCCTACCGCCATCATGGTCCTCCACAACCCCAACAACTGGCACTGGGTGAACAAGGATGCTTCTGGCTGGGCCCAGGAGTACTTGCAGCAGAAAGTGAGCGCCATCAGTGCCGAAGAAGGGGGCGTGTCCGCCAAAGTAGACAAGGTGCTGTCCATGAATGGCGACGTAGACGTCAGCCAGCGCAAGGGCAAGGTCATCACCCTGTACGATGTCAAGCTGTCGCTAGAGTATTCAGGTTTGTAGACTATTTCTCCACCGAAAACTCGTTTCCGGGATGGCAGCTGAGACTGTTCAATAGGTAAGACCAAGGACGGCGAGGAGGTCTCCGGTTCCATCACCATCCCCGAGGTAGCCCACGACACCGAGGAAGATGAGTACGTCGTACGTTCCCTTTTAAAACTTTCTCTCCCCGTCTGGCTGTGCTGTCGAGCGCAATGCCTGGATAGAAGCTCTCCACTAACGCGGAGCCGTGCCACTCCAGTTCGAGATTGAAATCTACTCCGATGCCTCCTCCAAGCAGCCCGTAAAGGACCTCGTCCGTTCCAAGATCCTCCCACAGCTCCGCCAGACCCTGGCCACCCTCACCGGTGCCCTCATCACCGAGCACGCCAAGGATCTGCAGCACGCTCCTGGTGTCGATCCGTCCGCCGGCTTCCCCCCTGCCGTCGTCCACCCCCAGGCCAGCAAGGAGGCTGCCCCCGCCGCTGCACCCGTCACCTCGACTACGGGCAAGGTCGCCGTTAATACCACCACCGTGACCGCATCGGATGAGTTCCGCACTACCGCCGAGGAGTTGTACAACACCTTTACGGATCCCCAGCGCATTGCCGCCTTCACCCGCGGCGCGCCCCGCCAGTTCGACGGCGCCCAGGTCGGTGGCAAGTTCGCCATCTTCGACGGCAACGTCACCGGCGAGTACGTCAAGCTCGATGCCCCCAAACAGCTGGTCCAGAAGTGGCGCCTCGCCCAGTGGCCCGAGGGCCACTTCAGCACTCTCGAGATCAACTTCGACCAGAACGACGTCGATGGCGTCACCCAGATGCGCGTCGAATGGTCCGGCGTGCCCATCGGACAGGAGGACGTCACCAAGCAGAATTGGGAGCTGTACTACGTGCGCAGCATCAAGCAGACTTTCGGGTATGTGGCGCCCCATGGCTTCTCGTTCTTGCACTTTGACCAATGCGGGTCTTTCCGTTCCAGATCTAGATCCAATACTTCACTGCATTTGCTTTGGACTCCGTTACTGACGTTTTTGCTTGTTCTTCTGCTTGGTATAGGTTTGGCACTATTCTCTGATCGACTTCATACCTTCTCATTGGCCGCATGATACGATACACACCCGCTCAAAGAACAAAAGTTCGTATCCGCCGAGTCTTTTTTTTTGCCTTGCAGCACAGCAGAAGAACAAGAGTACATAAATCGAGCACGCCGTTGTTGGTTTTCTCGGATTGATCATAGAGGGGGGAGAGAGAGAGGGAGGGAGGGAGGGAGAGGTTGGCGGTCTACATGGGTTTCCAGCCAAAGACGACGCCGAGTAGTCAAGCCGCTACCGTCCCCCCTTTGCCAGTGTTTCCTGCCTGTCTGTCTTCTGTTAGCTTCAGCTTTTGACTTTGTGTCTGCTAGGCTCTATGTATGACCCTTGTCTAGCCCTGGGCCGGGTTTGCAATGATGCTACGATAGAGGATCGTGATATGTCTATGATAATGAAGTCAAGAAAGAATGTATTGATGTTATTACCTACCTACCGAAGTAAGAAATAGTCTGTCTGAGCTGTTTCTTATAAAACATCTAGAACAACCTTGCTCGAGAGGAAATGATTTCTACTACACGTTTACATCCATAGGAAGGGAACCCATGCATCCATCACAATCATAATCTATGTCATTCTTTTGTACGTTTTGCTAGGCCTAGCTTTTTACCAGAGCAGGACTCTTACAGAGTGCGCTCCTCCATCTCAATACCATACTCCTCCTTCAGAGTCTTCAGGAGCGGCGCACAGATCTCCATGGTCATGGGGGCAAGAACGCCCTTCTGGGAGATGGTGCCCTCGAGAACCTGCTTGACAGCAACACCGCAGGGCACACCGACCAGCTTAGCCATAGCAGAATAGCCGGAAGGGTTACCGTACTCGCACAGAGTGGAGGTGCGGGTCTCCTTGGAGCCGTCCTTGTTCTCGATCTCGAACTTGTGCTGGAGCATGACCATGTCGCGCTCGCCGGCCTCGTACTGCATCTTCTTCTCGAGGGTAGCGCAGAGGGTGTCGAGCGCGTTGCCGCGGGGGTTGATCGCTTCGTCAGAGAAGAGGCCGATCCAGCGCAGACCGGCCAGGAGGCGGTCGCGCTCCTCGTTGCTGGGGAAGGCGGTCTTGCTCTGCACGGCCCAGGCGAGGTCCTTCTCGGACGAGGAGGTCGCGCCCAGCAGCTGGCGGGTGGCCTCCTTCCAGGGAATGGCGCTGTCGAAGACGGCGTTGGGCTCGTCCTTCAGGAAGCCGGTGTCCACGAGGACCTTGATCATCTCGGGGAAGCCCTGGTAGCGCAGGGTGCCGCGGATGACGGTCTGGGCCTCAGGAATCTCGTAGCGCTCACGGAAGGGAGTCGAGTCACGGTTGGGGTAGCCGACGAAGGCGAAGCCGGGGTAGATAAAGTACGGCTTGGCGTTGGCCATCAAATCGGGGCCGTCGATGCTGACGACCTTGCCGTCCTGGTAGATCTTGGCGGCGTTGCGCAGGGCAAGCAGCACACCGCGGCTGGACCACGAGAACTTGTAGCCCAGAGGGTTGTTGGAAGCCTCGGGGGCGGGGAGGCCACCGCAGAAGGAGATGAAGCCAGTGACCTTGCCGCCGGCGGCGTGGACCTCAGTGATGGTCTTGACGGCGTCTGAAAAAATATCAGTATTGGAAGATTCGGGTCAAATCCTGCTGGAATACTTACAGAGGTGATCAATACCGGGATCTAAAGGGAAGCCAAGTCGTATTAGTTGTGGGACGGACAGAGCTTCTAAAGGAAACAGACATACCCAGGCCAATCTCGTTCATGACGGTGATGCCGGCCTTCTTGCATTCCTCGTCGAGCTCCTCCATGGCGGGCGAAACGTAGGAGGTGGTAACGACATGCTTCTTGGTGCGGATAGCCGACTTGATGACAGTGGCGTGGAAAGTGTAAGGGATCAACGAGATGACCAGATCGACCTGCTCCATGGCCTTGTCCAGAGCGGCATCATCGTTGACATCCAAGGAGATGGCCTTGGTGTTCTTGAAGCTCCCGCACAGCGCCTGGGCACTCTGCAGGGTACGGCAGGCTGTTTATCACACAAACACACTATCAGAAACGTTCATCGCACCCAATTGTACAACACACAAACTGGTGTGGCGCATATTCCTGGTCATCATCCCACCCCAAGGACCCTTGGTGGGATGGGGCGGGGTAATCCGGTGGGAAGCTGGGGAGGTGTTGGGGCGGCTACTCAGGGCCAATGGCACATACCGACAGTGACCTGGACATCGGCCTTGCTCAGAACCTCGACGGTGGGCTTGGTGACTAGAGGAAAAGCAGAGCGTCAGCGTCTTATACTTTTTTTGGAGCGGGCATTGCGGGGCAGCCATGCCCTGTGACTATCCCATAGGCCTGGGGGGGAACGTACCGAAGCCCGAGCCCAACAGAAGGACCTTGGAACCAGCAATTGACTTGACCATTGTGAACTCGATTGTTTTGTATGAATGGGGATGAGGCGGACGAGTGCCCTCGCCCACTTCCCCGTGTGCGTTGAGTCACCTTCGTCACGTGGCCGGTAACTATCGGCGCGGGGTTTATCTAAGCGGTCGGGAAGCTTCGCAATGTCATTGGACTAGAAGTATAGAAGCATGGAAGGATAGAAGAACCGAGGATAGGATTTGGAAGATGTAGAGCATAAACATGTATGCACGTCAGTAGAGAATGCTGCTAATGCTGCTGGTATATGTAGAAAACACGATGGAAGGTCGGGGTTGCCGCAAACTCCAGGAACTCCGCTGGATGCTGAGAAAAGAAAAATAGAGAGATAATGATAGGACAGAATACAGGGAGGAATTGAAATGCCTATACAGACTTGACCTTGCTCTGTCGCAAGACCACTTTTTCCACGTCCTCCTCACTGGTGTCCGGACTATCGCCGGCAAAGTTCCCTTCGGCATCGGGGTTCTGGCGTGACTTGGAAATGCGTCGTTGCCAGCCAAGCAGGACGGGCAGGAAGTGCCAGAGGTCAAACTCTGGCCACAGGACATCCAGGAAAACAATTTCTGTGTTTTCGTGACACTGCCAGAGCATGAAGTCACTTAACCGCTCGACGCCGGAGGTCCGCACCAGCATATCCAAAGGCGGAGTGCCTTTGGTCAACATGTGATCGGACAGGGTTTGGCGCGAGATGGTTTCGGGGGAAATGTAGACCGGGCTGTCTCCATCGGATGTATTCGTCTGTGCCACACCCTTGTGCGGGTGTCCATCTTGCTGGCCGAGGTGGAGAGTTGTAGATGACGAGAAG
This sequence comes from Penicillium canariense, assembly GCF_028826845.1. NCBI lineage: Eukaryota > Fungi > Ascomycota > Eurotiomycetes > Eurotiales > Aspergillaceae > Penicillium > Penicillium canariense. Next base: position 1,954,147 of record NW_026622729.1, read on the forward strand.
GATGAACCAGACTCATAGACCCGGCTGGCAGGATCATTCTGCAAGAAGGAATCATCATCCTGCGCAGAAGACTCTGCTGACGTAGACTCGGAGTCACTATGTGTATCTTGAATCTTCGATGATCCAAGCGTCTGGGCTCGAATGTTATGCACGATATGGGATTCGGAGAAGGGCGTGCGAGCAGGGCCGTTCGGAGAAGGAGCAGGTCGAAGGGGTTCACTGTAATCTTCCACGGTATCGCGGATTGCAGTCGTTATCTCGTCACGGGAGGTGTAGGGAAAGCAGATGTTCAACACGCGGTCACCGTTGCGACTGGTCAGGTCGACAGCCTTGTTGACGGCCGCGAGAACGTCCGGCTTGAGCAGGTCGAGGCGACCAAGAACGCGCACTTTGGCCCCATATCTATCCAACAAGTCTCCATGCTGCGCCATCTGAGACAGTTTCACCTTGGCCATGTCCATGAGCGCGTCTACCTCGAATTTGGAGCGCTTGAAATTCTCAATGCTGAACGCGTAGATGGTGACGACCTTGACGCCGCTTTTATAACAGACTTCTAGGATCTTGATGAAATGTTACAATCAGTACCAAGCAGGACACACCTAGCTCGCCGGTCAGTCGACCCGAAAGAAAGGACATACTCTAGCCAGCGCCTCAAAGCCCAGATTATGACCCTCCACGGTCTCAATCCCATGTGTTCTTGCAAAGCGACGATTCCCATCCATCACGAAGGCGACATGCTGCGGGATGGGGCCCTGGCGGAGTGCGCCCACCAGTAGCTCCTTGAGGTGAGTAATGGCATACTCGATCGGTGGCGAGGCGAGGATCCATTTCCGGAGGCGCGACAGGTGCATTGAGCTGGCCATGGTGGGAGACACGCACAGCACGAAGCTCAAGCCAAAGAAAAAGAAAAGACCAACGGGTCGTTTTGGGTGGGGGTAAAAGGCAGGATAAGAACGGACAAGGAGGGAAAAGGTTGAGGCGGAAGGCTGGAGGTCGTTTCGTTAAAGCCGAGGGCTCGGGAAGCGGTTGCGGGCGACGTGGTCAGATAAATGCGGCCAATGTCAGACTGCTGCCTTCGTAACGGCCCTAAAATGAAGAACAAAACTAGTATAATAATGAAATCGTATAAGAGTATGAAGGCTCCAAGGAATAATCGAGGCGATGCGGCCAGGCTACACTATTCTGCTTATGCAGCTCCCTTTTCATTGGGACTCTCGGCGTGCAGCAGCCCCGGCAGTGGCGAGACCACGGTCCTGGCTCAACGGCGCAACCACCTCAACAATTGGCTGGCGACCCTGCCTGCACAGACAAGACGCGCACAGAAGCAGTGCGATTTTGAGGTGGGTAGCTGCATCGCTTCGGTTTCACGTTCAGTACCACCACTACCGCCCCTCGGCGTATGCCGTGTCGACCGAAAATAACTACTTTGGCTTACATATGTATACACACTAAATGCAGGTTGGAGGCCTGGCGCCTTGAAGGAGGGATAGGAACATCCATGGGTAACATTTTCAACAAAACACAAGGGATATCTCGAATTGTGATATAAACGCAGCAAATAGTTCAAATAACTACAAGGTCGTTTGACGACGTCAAACATGACCATCAGAGCAGGTCATCAAAGATCCTTTCGCGACTCATCCCCGCTGGACGGCGTCCCTGGCCCCGAGCTGGCCATGTCCCAGCTGCCGTCCTCACTTCGTCGCCGACGTCGCTCGCCGCGCTCTCTCATGGCATCCCGGATCCGCGAGCTAACGTCCTCGAGGGGATCTTTTTGGGTGGTAAGCGGACTCAGCGCTTTCATTCCATGCCGCGAACCTGGCCGGGGTCCAGCAGAGCTGCTGCGGCTACCATTACGACTGGGCGGCCGGGTGGAGAAGAAGCCAATGTTGGCCAAGTTGTGGAACGATTCGTTGCGAGGCAGAGGCTCAGCCGAAGGCCATTCCTCGCTCATATCAGCGTGACGACTCCGCGTGAGCACCGGCACTTCGCCCGCGGCCGCCGCTTCTTGGTGAGTGACCTCACGGAAGGGACCAGTGACAATTCGGGCTGCATCGAAGTCGGGGAAGAGCTCTGGTCCCATCGTGTTGATGGCGTCGGTGACCTGCTGGGCAAGCGTGGCGCGTTTCTCGCGCAGCTTGACCAGCGTGTTCGCCGAGGATGGGTTCAGAGACAGAACCAACGGCCTCAGAGATTTGACAATGTCCATGCCCACTTCGCCAATGCGGAGGGCAGCAAAGGTGATGGTAGGGAAGCCCACCATGCCAATTATCACGATCAACCAAAGAGGCACCCATTCCGGCATCAAACCCTGTATGCGGTTCCGGTAAGTCCAATAGGTAAACATAGCAGTGTAAAATGCATAGACGGCAGGGGCAAAAGCAAGGGCAATGAGCAGCTTCCACGTAGCCATCACGTCACGGCCCTGCAACTTAACGGTGGAAGCGGCCAACGCTTCCTGGGACTTCTTCCTGGACAGATACTTGGTCGCGATGAAGACGGGGGTGAAGAGGAGCAGGCCAGGCAGGGTACCAATAGTGAGGAGAGCCAGCTTGCCCAAGCGATAAATGAGGGTAGCAATAACCTGCAAGATGGAGAATTTGGCATAGGCCACTTGGTGGTCTCGGATGCCGAGGATGCGAAGCTGTTTGTTGTAGTTTACAATCGACTTCCGGAGGTGCACGATTCGCGGATCATCCTTGAAGTGTGCGTATCCTTTCACGAGACGACGGTTGAGCTCCACAACCATCGGAAGTGGGAGCTTCTTTCCCTTGGTGTTGTACAGGCGGCGAGCAGCTTGTATGACCTATGATTTTGTTAGCACGTCGTTTGCCAGATAAGAAAGAGAGAGAGAGAGAGAACCCCCGGGGACGATGTATAGAATTGAAAGCATGTGGGTAGTCCTACCATCAGAGTTTCGTAGTCAGGGCTGGTCACAGTGACCGCAACAAGACTTTGGTAAATAATATCCAGCAGGGCACCAACAGACTCGCGCCGTTCGCCCTGCTTGAATTGCTCCACCAACTCCCTGGGGACTTCAATAGGATTACCAAACTCAATAACAGCACGGGACCGGAACTTGTGGGCATGGAAGTAATTCATGCCACAAGGCACAATCTTCAGACCACAGTCCGGGTTATCAGCCAAGGTGCCGAGAGCCATCAGAGCCACACCAGCTAGCGAAGGGTCAGCACTCATGTCCAGCAAGATAGAAAGGCAGTCCAGGCAGCTTACCTTTAAGAGGAAGCAGAGACGGGCGGTCGTGACTACCACCTTCGGGAAAGATGCCCACACAACCTCCTGCATTCAATCTGGCGAACACTGCCTCGTAGACTGCAGTCTGATCTACATGCGGCGCCACCTTGAACTTGGTGCCCTGGAACTCCTGATTTTGGTCGGCCGCATCACCGGTAAACTTGCCATCATCATCAATATCCTTCCGGCCCGTCAACTGGAACAAGGCGTCTCGGTGTTTGAAGGGCTTCTTGAGAACCAGCTCCTCGGGGCCCCGAATTTCCGCAATGGCCGTGCTATGCGACGTTCCATTGATGGTCGGCAACGCAATTGTTCCCTCCGGCTCGAACCCAGGGCTTTCGAAATTGGTGCCAATGCCGCGTAGGAGGGTGGGTTCGTTCACGGGGTCGGGGAGATAGACGGTGCCGGTTCCAGGCTTCAAGTTATCCATGGCGCGCGCCACGGGCAAAGTGCCAATACCCCTTGCTAGCAGACCGATAAACTTGCGCCGGAACGACTTCTCCGCGATTAGCCATGAGATCCGACGGTGAGCCTCGCTGCGAATCACGCGCATCAGCACGAGCGAGTCGACGAACTGCGGAAAGGGCCGGATTAGCGCTATTGGGGGTCACGGTAGACCGGAACGAGCATACCTGGTTCGCATGAGGAGCTGCGACAATAATAATGGGTCCTCGACGAGGGATCTTCCATGATCCGCGCGGGTGCACCTCGCGGAAGAAGAGGTCGATGAGCACGGAGAACGACCACAGGACCAGATCGTACAGCCACCCGATGAGGGGCGGGATATACGGCTGGTTCTTCCCCATGATGCCGTCGTTGCCCCGAGTGATGCTCACAGAAGCTCCGTGGGCGCGATCGGTGGAGCAGCAGTTAGGGTCGCAAAGTTGACATGAAGCGTTGCGGACCGTTAAAATATTAGCCGCGCGAGCTTTGACCCGCTTGTAATGTAAAGTCCCAGCTTGCTTTTCTTCGTCTTCCCCTCCGACAGGAGGTTTCGGTTCGGTGAGTCTGTTCCAACAGAATAGCTTCAGGTCTGGAAAGAGCTTGCAAAGTTCAGTCACGAGGCTAAAACAGGATCGCAGGAGGGGCGAGGGCCAAATCCGGAAAGTTTGGGGACCGCTCTAGCGCGCTTTCAGTCGCCTGAATACGGACGTTTCTAGAATTCCCAAAATTCTCGAATTCTACAGCCACACGCCCAGCTATGTGAGACTATCGCGATTTAATTATCTTCGCTCATTCGCTGCTGCTGTTGGTTATCTAAGAAGAATATCCTCAATGGGCGAGCTCCGTGCGCGACGAGGGGGAGCTCTCCCAACAACATTCTTCGCGTTTTTGAGGGCCTCACAACATACGATACGATCGATATGCGGTATACTTACGATCTATTTTCTCCTGGTTAAAAGCAGCCTTTAATTTCATCATTTCCGCATTTCCCGCCGTAACCAGCTCCTTCCGCACGCCCAACATGCGCACCGCATCCCAAGCTCCTCCCTCTGTTGGGGAGATCGCCCTTTTCTGTTTTAGACCCGGAAGCATCTGTCAAGCTGCAGGGACCTGCTTAGGGCGCGAATTAGGGAGTTGTCGTTGAGTTGGCCTGGTCGAGATGGAAGCGGGTAGTTCTCGGTCTTCGACTCTTGGACTCTCTAGCTCTTTTCTTTTATGTATTCTATGTGAATCAAACAAATATGTTCCATTAATGAGAGTAGTACTTTATACCCCTCGGTTCCGCCTGGGCTGCTCTCCTAGGGATCCGCCCAAGGAAGTAGACTCCCCCTGCAGTTCTTCCCCGCCTGCCCCGCAACCCTTTTTCCTCCCTTCCGCTCTCTGTTGAGGCGGACTCGTGGAGGTCCAGACTCTGCAAGAATCGGACTGAAATTAGATCTTTGAAACCCTGGACCCCTGAAGGACCCCTGATTGGAACCTTTGCACGTCTTGTCCGGAACCATCCTCGGGATCCTCACCCTCCCTCGATTTCGCCTAATATTCCCCATCCTTGCTGTTGCATGACTGGCGGATATCACCATGTCTATCAAGTACGCCCTTCCCACCCGGAGACCCTGTATGGGAGTTCAGGTCACAGTATCAAATTACTCATCGGTCTCCACAGCTGGGTGATGCTCCATGATCATGAGGGTTTTGTTCGCCTCCCCAACGAGCGTCTGATCTATTCCTCGCCTCCCCGCACTAGCCTGGCGCTGACGCCGCCACCGGCCTACAAGGGCAAAGAGACCTTGTCGCTGCAGAGCAGCGCAGGCGGTATCCACCTCACCAACCAAAGAGTATGCCTGGGGTCTGGTTCCCTTGCGCTCCACGGCTTCATAGCTAACAGCCTCGTAGGTGGTCTATCTCCCGGCTCAGAGATCCGATGGATTTCAATCCTTTTCTTCACCCTTACTCAGCGTCCGCGACTCTCATGTCTCCGCCCCATTCTTCGGCCCCAATGTCTGGTCCGCCCTCGTGCAGCCCGTCGCCGGCGGTGGCATCTCGCCGTCCTTACCCGCGATCCAAATCAAGGTGACCTTCAAAGAAGGCGGTGCCTTCGACTTCCACACCAATTTTGAGCGAATAAGGGAGCGCTTAGAGCAGGCCGTGGAGAACATAAGTGACGGGGCACAAGGAGTGCGAGGCGTGGACCTCTCGGCGGTGCATCTAGAGGAGCTGCCTGCATATGATGGCCCCGGAAATGCAGGTCCTAGGACGGTTGTGAGCGATGCTCCGGTAGCACCACCACACAACCGGCAAGTGTCGGAGAGAGGGCCTGAACCGGTGGAGCCACCGCCTCGTTATGAGGAGGTGCAGTCGCAAAGTGTAGCCGACGAGTTGGAGGAGAGGTTACGGCGGGCCAGTTGACCGATTAGCCCACAGGAAGTAATGGACTGGAAGGCTGCTTGGGAAATCATGTGTTTTTGAATATGACCCTGGCTTGGGACTGGGATGCCAGGATGCTAAATCTTTTGTACATTATGATTCTCCCATTTGTTAGTTACCCAAAGCGGTTACCACGGCAGTTCCCATAGAGAGCGATCGGAACAGATTTGAGTGCGCCGGCGCACCCAACGCCCATCCGCTGGTGATAGAGTTGATCAAAAGGGCTGCTTGTCACCATCCATTACCTTTTCGAAATTGGTATAGAAACGAAAACCCCAGATCCATGCCGTTAGGACGACGGCGCGGTGGCCCCGACGGGCTGACCAATCACATCCGGCACAATTATGCTCTCAGCGGCCGGGGCGTCCCGATTTTCCAGTCCAAGCTTGGAAAACCACATCCTCGATTCAACCGCAACCCCTACCTTCAATCCCCAAACCCACCGCCCACAATCTCCCACGACCCCCCGGTCATTGCCTCCAATTGACAGTCGCAATGGGTCTCGCCGACTTTTTCACTGACGTCGTCTCCTCCCTGGGCTTCACCGAGGCTCAGGCTGAGGCTCCCGCCGCCGACGTCGAGACTTCCACTCCCCAAGACGCCGAGCCCGCTGAGAAGACCGAGGAGGCCACCGAAGAGAGCACTGACTCTGAGCCTGCTGAAGACACCCCCGAGGAGTCCTCCGAGGAGGCTCCCGAAGAGGAGGAGGCTGAGGCTGAGGAGGAGGAGGAGGAGGAGGAGGAGGAAGAGGAGGAAGAGGAGGAGCCTGAGGACATCAAGCCCAAGCTCGAGGAGGGTGAGTGACTCTCACCTTGCTATGATTGTACCATTGGCATCTCCATTGCCTCGTCTGTGATATCCAAAAGTGCCATCGGGCGGGCGGATGTTTCGCATCTTCCCGCAGGTGGCACCCCGGATTAACACTCATGTTGTGGAGGTCCCCCAATTGAATCGCAAAATTTCATCGGGTCATCTCTATACCCGATAAATCATGCGTGACTGACTCAACCCTTTCCAGAGTGCGCTCACTCCGCTCAGTGTGCCCCCTATAAGCACCACTTCGACGAGTGCGTCGAGCGTGTTACCCGCCAGGAGGAGGATGAGGACTACAAGGGTCCCAAGGAGGACTGCGTTGAGGAGTGTAAGTCATCCCCCAGACTGGGCCGCTACTTGGACTCAAGTATCCTCTTTGTGGTTGATGAATCAACCAAAGCGCCACCCACTAACATCACACTCAGTCTTCCACCTCACTCATTGCGCCACCGCCTGCGCCGCCCCCAAGCTCTGGCGCGAGCTCAAGTAAACGGATCATACGGGATCCTCTTTCAGCGCGACGTCTTGGTATTCTCGCATCGACTCGACCCCACACACTTCGGCTATTCCGATACGAGCATAACTAAGACCTAGCCTCTGAAAGAAACGCACATCCGTTTCTCTGATGACTGTTACCCACAATACCTGACAGTCTGCCGTCTATGTCCTTGATTTGGAAACACGGGTCGCCGAGGGGTGTTTTGACCACTTTCTCGGTCCTTTCCTGTGTGCATATGGTGTTTTCGAGGCAGGGAGGGAGGAAGCAAAGGAGAGGCAAGACTAATAGACCGCCTTCTCTCTGCCTTGCATGTACAGATAGCTGGTCATCCGCCTGTTCGAACTGTGCTTGTGTTTTATTTACTGTGTTTTAAGACGAATCTCATCTGTTAAAACGGAAGGGTTTCATGTGAAACGCGCTGTTCCCGTGACTTTGGCATTGCTGGTCTATTGGTAGTTTGTGCGTAGATCCCTCGACTTGCCTGCATCGCTCTTTAATACGAAAACACCATAGGGTCTTGTGAGGTTGGAGGGGTTGACTCACACGTATATCGCACTTGTTCCGCCGACGTCTGGACCAGGCAGGGCATGCAGAAAAGGAACCCCGCAGAGGCTTGGTTACATACTTCAAGTGCAAGTAGACTGTGGTGGGGAGTAGGCATTTTTCTCCTGATCTAACGGATGGTTGCTCTTGATCTCCGGCTCCAAATTCGCGATGCGACTGGTCAGAAAAGCCTACTCCGTCTAGGCAGCAACTAGTCCGGCCCTTACAATACAAATCAACATGATTCTTCCGTGCCGTCCGCCATTAATATCAAAATATCGATTCCGTTGACTAGAATGTCCACCATGCCTACTAAATGGGCCACAAAAAGGTCCATGTACATCACGAAAATCCAAAATATCGGGGGCGTGGCACGAATCCGGGGGTATAAACTAAAATGGACCGGGGAAACCTGCGTCCAACTGGCACTTGATTGAAAATGTGGTCAGGATGGCAGACCACTAAATGAGCGCAGACATTCGAGGAAGAAGAAGTAAATATCGACAGCTACGGTGCAACTTGAACATTGCAGAGAAGAAGGCGTGAAGTCATGGTCATCCATACTCATGTATTGACTCGGACTTCCTTGCAGGATGCGTCCTTCACGCTCCCCGAGTCAACATGGGAAATATTCTCGTTTGGTGCATCGCCGGTAGCCTGCGGCGGGGTGGTGGTCTCCGGCGCATCCAATTCGACGCCACGGTCAACATCCCACCGACGGCGCCTGACAGTCCTACCAAACCAACCGATAGACATGGGCAACGGAGCCACGATCACCGTCAGGACACAAGCGAAAATCAGACCCTTGCGCATATTCGAGGGCGGGCTGGCGCTGTCGCCCGCCTTGAGCGCATCCTGAATAAGAATGAAACACGCGCCCAACAACTGCCCACCCGTCCAGCAGATGGTGCTCCCGACCTCGGGCGAGAAAGGGTACGTGATCTCGACGAGGTACTCGAGCACGATGGGCAGCAGCGCGAATGAGGACGCGCCCATCAGCGCCATGACGACGTACATGGGCGCAATGCCGGCGGAGCTGGACGGCGCGAATATCAGTCCGATATACGAGGCCACGATGATGGGCACGAGGACGCGGATCGAGCCGAGGTAGTGCTTCCACCGGTCTGTGATGGGCGACATTACGGCCGCCGATACCAGGCCGACGACGATCAGGATGGCGCCTGCGATGCCGGCGTCTGTCTCGGAGAACCCGTACGGGCTGAGGATCTGGTTCAGCAGCGAGGAGACGCTGTTGAAGAAGCCGACATACACCGAGAAGGGGGCCAGGATCAGCCAGAACTCGAGAGTGCCGAAGAGCTGTCGCGTTGCGGGGATCAGTGGCGTGCGGGGGATTGCTGACGAGGCGCTTGGGGGCGTTGGGGGTGCAGCGGGGATGAAGAAGGAAGGAATGGATGCGACGGTCGCCTGTCCGCAGCATTCTATTGTCAGTATCGAAGTTTACTCACTTTCCGCCTCTAGGCGCAGGCCCGGGGGTGGTGGCACCACTCACGATCACGGCGATATACAGAACCATATTTGGGATATCAGACGGTTCAGTCGCCCATATCGAGTCCACCAGTTGCCCTATTGCCGCGCCCAGCGGGTTCGCCAGACTTGCGAGTGCCGTCGCGCTGGTACGTCCTTTGTCGGAGAACCACAGATCGCTGTACCGCGTGGGCGCGCACAGGCAGAAGGGCTGAGCCAGACCGATGACGAACTGGCCGAACATGGCGAGCCCGAAGATACCACCGTTGGCCCGGGTGCCGGCATAGCGCAGCCAGTTCCCCACGAGCAGCAATGTGGCAGTGATTACGATGGCTGGCTTGGGTCCGCCTTTGTTGAGGACCCAGATGACGACGCTGATGCGGAGAAGCAGCGCGGGGTCAGCGAGGCCGACAGCGACACGGACACGAAACAAGAGCACCTCCAGCTCCCGCAATTGCTTTGTGTCCAAGTGGGGGGGGGGGGGGTTTACTTACGGACTGGCAACGCAGAAAGCGAAGAGATAGCCCGTGCTCAGCCAATTAATGGCGCTCTCGGACACATCGAAATACTCAGCGGCCGTGGTGGAGATGGACGAGAAGGTCAGCCACTATGCCGAGAATGCATATAGTTAGCGATAGCCGGCCACTGCTTTGAGATGGATCGTGCATACATCCCAGCTCACAACGACGTTCAGCAGCACCAATTGGGCCAGTCCCCAGAAGCGGCGCTTGTAGACCTTGTAGACAGGTCGCGTGACAGGCGCCTCGATGTCAACCTTGGCAGTCGACATGTTCGACTTCGACCGGTTCGACCTGTTCGACCTGTTCGGGGAAGGCGGCCAGATGAGGAAGCATCCTCAAGGCAGCGAGGGGGCTTCTGGGAGATAGGAGGATTAAGTAGCGCCGCGTGAAGAGACTACTTCTGTATGGGGTATGGGGCAGGCATGGGGCAGTGGGAGATAAGATGTAAGACACGAGGAGAAAGACTCCGTGCGTTCATATACGGCCACCGAACTGCCTCGTCGGACCACAGTTCGTTTCCGTGCCAAACCAGCGGGGACAAGGCAGTTCAGGTCAATGAATGACGCAGCACGGGCGGATTGTACGCTCCTCCACCGGGATGTAACCAGACATCCGAGGTTCTGCATGCGCCTACGTTCCCGGTACTTGCGACCCCGCCCATTTCTCCGGGTCGGTAGGTACCGCCAGAGGATGTCCTACGTCCGGCTAATAAGAAGCAGTGAGAAGAAGTGAGAAAGAAGGGGGGAAAGCCATGTGCCAGCGCCCACCTTCGCTTACAGCCAAGTCGGGGCCGCGCATGCACGCCGTGGCGTCGGGGCCTCTCAGGGGAGAGCTGGGATTTAGTTCGAGCTGTTGGAGGAGCACTCCGTGGTTGCATGGGAGTGATACATCCTGTCCCGGCAAATACGGAGAGATGAGAATCAATGATCGGTTGGATCCACATCGGAACCCTATGGCTGCATAGATGGCCTGCTGCTGAGGAAAAAGAACCGGCAGAGCACTTCTGTACACATCACAATCACAATGGCCAAAGCCGACCGCCCGAGATGTGTGGCTGAGGCCTCAGCCTCCGCTGATCCTCCTTCTTTTCCTCCCCCCGCCATCTTCAATTCTCGTCAGCCCCGTCTTTTTTCTTGCGCAGAACCTGCGGTGCGAGAACTTGCAATTTCCAAACTGAACGGCCGGCCTGTCATGATGTGTGACGGCCGTTCCTGAATTCCCCCTCCGATCCAAACCGTCCCCTCCGGCATTCCGCCCTGAACGCCCAGCATGAACATCAGCCTCCGATCCAGTCAGTCTTCATACGGAGACCCTCGCTATCTGTCCACTGCCACTGTCTCCGATATCCATATCCCGCATGCCAAATCCCTTGTCGACGGGTATCGCGATGCCGTGGACCCCCAACATGAGGACCGGTCGCGGTACAATCCGGTAAGGGGAACCAACCGCCCCGGGGCTCACGTTCACCCCCCGCGAACCATGGGTCCATGGGCCTTGCTAACCAGATATTGTGAGGTATACAGCTCAATCCGAGTCACCCGCGAAGCTCAGCCCTCCTGAATACGAACGATCCCGTCACGATGTACCTCCTGACCGAGACCGCCATGGGCGATAGCACCAACTACGAGATCCTCTCGTTCGAGGAAGTAGAGGAACTCAAGAAGGAGCGCACCCTCCTGGCCAGTCGCGTCGAGAGCACCAAGCGGCGACTGGCCCTGGAGACCAAGCTGCGCGATGCCGCTCAATCCATCGGCCGACTCTACAGTCCCCCGAGTCCCCGGAACAGCAGCGAATACGGCGCCAACGGCACTTCCAAGTCCCACCGGAGGAGCCGCAGTATATTTGGACGGAGCGGTGCGGACGAAGTCCGAGATAAGAGCGATTCCGAGTTGGCAATGAGCCAGCGGAAATGCGAAGAACTGGCGCAGGAATTGTGGAAGCTGGAGCGCAAGTCTCAGCAGATCAACCAGCGCTTGCTCGAGCATACAGCGGGTGTTTTGCAGATGACCCACAAGGGGTTGAGGAAGGCGCCCAAGAACCGGGAAGGGTCAGATGGCCTGTACGACGACCACGACTTTGACGACCGCAGCCTCTACCGGACGACGGAGCATTTGGATAATTATGGAATGAACGGAAGGATAGAGACGACTGCCTCGGCTGTTGCGGCACTGGATCCCGAATCTCAGACAAGGTTGGAGGAACTCAGCCAGCGCATGTGCAATATGTTGATCCAGGCCAACCCGGACGAATTCGTTGACCCTCCACCGCACCCAGGTGGGCCTTCGTCCGTGGTCGACGCGCACATCGCATACCTGGAGAACGGACTAAACTCTCTCGGTTCGCTCAGAGGCGCTCCGGCAATGGATACAGGCGGTGGTGCGGCCCCGGAAGCTGAAGGCGCATGGAAGGAACAGCTCACGGATATCAACAGCCGGGTCCAAAGCATTGTGGACCGCTTCGGCTTAACCCGTTCGCCAACTCTGCCCCCACCGCCGGCCGCGTCAGATGGCGAAGGGCTTGAGGAGCAGCTCTCATATCTTCAAACGGGCCTTGATGGCCTCGCGAGCCGAGTGGATGGAGTGCTGGAGCAGAAGAGCATCCTGACCACCCAAATCCAGCAGCAGCGTGAACTCAACTCCAAGTCAGATGCGGAACGAGACGCGCACATCGCTGACTTGACCGAACAGCTGACTCAAGTCCGCAAGGATCACGAGATTTCTGAGCGCGAGAGCAAGGCCAATCGGGATGAGCTGGATGTGGTCATGCAGCAGCTTGAGGCTCAGCGCCACAACGGCTCCTCCCAGGATGAGGTCCAGGCCGCGCTAGTGCAGGCCGAGGGCGAGATTGCCCGCTTGCAGAGCGTCGTGGAATCGCTGCATGCCGAGGCTGATGCACGAACCGAAGAAGTGAGAGAAGCTCACGACCATGCCGAGGCGGTCAGAGAAGCCCATGACCGTGCGGGGCGAGAAGTCGCCCAGCTTGAAGCCGAAATCCAGCAGATTCGCACCGATGCTGACGCCCGCCTGAAGGAGGCGTTCGACCAGCGCGCACAAGCCGAGGAGGAATCCACCCGCCTACAGAACGAGATGACCGAGCTGGAAGGCGAGGTCGTGCGTATCACCACCGAGCTCACCATGGTCAAAGCCGAGCTCGACGGCGCCTACGGCACCCGCGCCCAGCGCGCTGCCGAGGTGGCTGCCAACCCCGAGATCCAGAAGGAGATCGACAGCCTGAGGACGCGAAACATCGAGCTGACCGAGGAGCTCGCTACGTTCAAGGGCCAGCAGGGCGGCGGCGATCTTCAGCAGCGAGCCGATACGCTGGAGAAGGAGCTCCGGGAGACTCTTGATGACTACGAGGCCATGACCAAGGCCAGCATCGAATTTGAGAAGGAGCGCGAGCGGTTCGAGGGTGTCATTGACAGCATGCGGGATCGCTGTGAGCAGCTGGAGCAGCAGCTCAGCGAGGAGCGGATCAACTGGATGAACCTCAACAGCCCGGGCTCGGTAGGCCGCGACGGAACGTCCGAGACAACGTCGACGATGGTGCTCAAGAACGAGTTCAAGAAAATGATGCGCGACACGCGCAATGAAAACATGAAGATCTTGAAGGTTCGTCCCATCTCGGTGACCGAGTTGCTTCCTATGCTTAGCCAAACTAACGAGGTGATGACAGGCGGAACAAGAAGAGCGGCGACGAATCGAAGGGCTGCTGCGAGCCCTCAGAAAGGAGCACGCCCAGGTGACTGGCAAACCGATGCCCAGCCCGGTCAGCACGCCCTTATGATGATGACATTGTGTTTGGTTCTCGGATTTGATTGCATTCGATCAGGACTTGTACATATAGACTTCCAAGCCTTCCTCTCGCTGTATTATAATTGCATGAGCGCTCCCCACGGCAAGCGCGATGATGTTGTTGCCCTGCCTACCAACCAAACCTCACAATCGATGAATGACACTTTTCCGATCTCTCTCTCTCTTTCTCTCTCTCTATGCGCACACTCACTCGTTCATATGAATGTCTCTCCTCTCATTATGGCTGAGCACCGTGATCGGTCAGCTGGTGATGTTCCACCACAGCTTCCGTTATCTCGGCGCAGGTCGCTTTTCGAACCGAAGCACATCGATCACCACCACGATAGCCCTAATTCTCCTCGTCTATCCTCCGAATACGTCTACAGCGACGAAAAAGAAATTTCCGACGCCATCGTAGTGCCAACGCCAAGCGGAGATTCCCGGGGCTACGAAACCATGTTCCAAATGGGCCCCCTCATGGAAGAAGGGCTAGCAGCCAACATCGCGATGTTCATTCCGACAGGCAGCTGCGGTAGCAGTCCAGCATTGACGGCGCATTGTTGCAACAAGAGACGGGAATGCAAGAAGGTAGACTCCGCATGGTGGCGCAACCAGGTGCTATCGGACCCGTCCTCGAATCGTCCGCGACATTTGCCGTCAAGACCTTTGAGCGAGACAACGTCCACCGCGGAAACTACTCAAAGTCACCGAAGGGCCGTCTCGCTCGACACCGTTGATAGCAGCGGACATACATCCAACTGGCCGGGAAAACCAGGGCCAGCAGTCATGCTCAACCAGCCACAATATCCTCCGCCGGAAAGGATCCCCACGCCCCCAGGGTTGCCATCTTTTAACACGCCCGAGGCAGTATATTTCTCAGCCCAGTTCCTTACCGGTCAGAACGCCGAACGCTTTTATGCGCAGCGGGATGTGCCTGGAACCGAACAGCGCTCCACTTCGTACAGTGACGCCTTTCGCAGGCTCTTTGGCCTGCCGTCTTCATTGGATACAAGAATACACACTCAATCAGATGGCAGAATTGGACGAGTTGATGGCACGGCTATAGTCTACGGCCGATTCCCTTATCGACAAAGCGGGCACAACTCGACCATGGCTCGGCAAATACATGATCACCCCTTCTATCAGAATGATCTCCCTCTCGCGGAAACCGGGGATGAAGCTGGAACAGAAGCTGCGAGTACAAAGGACGCCAATGTTCGCTCTCAAAGAGGTGCTTGGGGCTACGTGCCTCCTTCCATGCAGCAATTATGGCCGTTTGCAGGCGGACATTTGTCGTCTACACCGGAATCTACTGCTACATCGCAACTTGGAATATCAGACAGGGCCCATTCTTTCTTCGGGGTATCCCTAGGTCCTTCCAGCCGTTCGGATAGGTCCAGTGGGGCACCACCTACCAACCGCCAGGGCATAGGGGCTGTAGGAAACCACGCTCCTCCGGACCACTCTCGACTTCGACCCGTCCAAACCAACGACTCCGACGAGGAGGTACTTCTCGAGGGGCCATATTCGGCCTTCGGCATTCTCTCCTGGTTGCCCGTGCAGATGTACCTCTGCTGCTTACTGCGCGTCTGTCCTCTTTCGCAAACCGATAGTGATATGGAAGCACTCGAAACTACCCCGTCCCGCGATACGTACGTGACTGCACGGAGTCGGCCCTCGAATTCTGCGCCCCAGCCTACAGAGGTGCGAGAGGAGGTGCGGCGTTTCGGACAGATGGAGTTTCCAAACTGGGTTGCTGATACTTTGGGACGGCGTCCGCCTTATACATCTTCTCGAGCGTCGATTTCTGTTCAGTCAAATGGATGAACGTGTACCTGTCGTTGTTTCGTGAAATACCTTGTGTCCACTAATTCCCTCAGTGCTAGTTTCTATTGGATGCTACTTATCCTTATTACAACTGATTCATGTATTCAGCCTAGATTGCTGGCGCGCGGATGATTCTCTTCCATAGAAGGCAGTATTGTCGACATCACTAGATGGAAAACAACGCACTTCCATCCATTCAATGACCGTGGAACTTGTCAAAGTTTATTCGAAACTATAGTATTCATCTAGTGACTATGCCCGCAATGCTCGTGTAAACCAGAGGCAACAAAGCCAAATTCGCCATGCAAGGTCCGTGGGATAATAGCACAGGACAGAGAAAGGCAGGAAAACGGTAAAGGAACCCAAAAATGCGGGTACGGAGCAGGTATGGACCACCGCGCCCCCGGCCAACACCAATGCAAGGAGCTAAGCCGAATGGGAGGGTAGTAACCAAGAAACTATGTTGAGGCTAAGGCGGTGATACGCACATACGGGGTGGGCAGAGGACATGAGGTGGAGAGCAGAGGCAATATGGAGGGGCGTATGCAGGTCGAGGAGATCGTCGGGGCAGGCTGCTGCACCGGTTCGTGGAAAGCGTGGAGTAATTTGCGCTCTGCGCAGAGGAGATCGAGACTAGATGCCCATACGAGATAATAATTCCGTTTTCGTGCTCGGATGGGAGTGAAGAATGGGAGGATAGAAGCGGGTCAAGGCAAATATATAGGAGGGTCAGAGGCCCTGGAAGAACGAACATGCCTCCAGTATCTCCTCGTCACCGCAGGCAAAGTCCCAGCCCACGATGCGTGGGTCCACGCTGGCGCAGACGATCTTGCGTGAGTCGAATTGGACTTTGAACACCCTTGACGTGGGAGGTGTGGGTGGCAATTGCCGATTGTGTCGATGGAGGTGGTGGTGATGATGCCCAGCGGCCAGCTGATGTGGGTTTACTGCTGGAGGAGGGTGGTTCGGAGCAGGCGCCGCCGCGTGTGCTGGGGGAGGAGGCAGGTTGGAGGCTGCTGCTGCGGCAGCGGCAGTCCCGTCTGGTAGTGCTGGCACGGTTGGAAGGTTGTTGTTCGTAGCAGGTGGTGTGGGTGTATCTTCAACAACATCTTGATCTGCCGATTGGTCGGCGTCTTGAACTGTCGCGGATTGAGCTGCAGTCGCGGGCGCAGGGGCCTGTAGTGCTGCCAACTGCTGGGCCTGTGCTTGGACAGCAGCTCGTGCTGCTTCACTCAATGTTCCGCGAGCTGCGTTGGCGGCGGCATCAGCTTGACGCAAACGGTGTCCAATCGACCATGCACCATCGCGGTCTTTGTGCCAAATCAAGATCGACTCGTCGTAGGAACCGGACACAATACGACCCCAAGCACTACCTCCACCACCTGGAGGAATCTTTGCTCCAAGAGCTCGGATATCGCGGGGGTCACGAGAGCCAGCAGTGTTTGAATAGTGGCCCGCGCGACGCAGGGCTCTTGGGCCAAGGTCGACAGGTGCACCCTCTTGCTGAGCTTTCCAAAAAGCATTCTCAACCTCCAATGCCTCCAATCGCAAAGCTTCATCCGCACCTGGTGGATCACCGAATCCCGCCTGCACTGTGCGTACCAGATTGTTGTGTCCTCGCAAACAGGCCACCTCGGCTCCAGAGATATGATCGTAGATGCGCACTGTGTTGTCGTTGCTGCCGCTGATGATGCGGCGGCTGTCAAATTGAACACATGCAATACCCTTTTCATGACCCATCAAAGTCTTCATACAAGTACCATTACGTATATTCCAGACCTTGATCATGCGGTCCCCGGATGCAGTGACTATCTCATCACCGTGGAGTTGCATTGCATTGACGGCAGCTCCATGGCCCTCTACAGTCATGAGCAGCGAGTAAGCTTTCAAGGCTTTGACATGTCCGTTTGCGATGCTGGCCTCAAGCACATTGGGGGCGACGTCGTTGAGGTCAATGATATATGACGGATAGCTGGCACCACCACCTTTGCAGACTCGGGGGTAGTCCTCATCATTGGGCATGAGGTCGTGACGATTCCACACCTTCACAGTTCGGTCTTTCGAACAGGTTACCAGGTACCGGTGATCGAATTTGAGATTCAGCACGGAGTCAGCATGCGCATTGGTAATTTGATGAAGCTTCTGGCCCGTCGAGAATTTCCATAGGATTACAGTCTTGTCGCTGCTGCCGGAGATGACTACATCCTCTTCGGGACTCGGGTCGAATTGTAGACACAGGACTGATTTGCCATGTCCGACTAATGGGCGGTGCCAGAGTCGTTTGGTCTCCAAATCCCAGACTCGTACAGTTCTGTCCCGGCTTCCGCTGACCAGCCATTTTCCTTGGAACTGGATCGCATAAACGCACTCTCTGTGCGCCTCCTCTGGATAAGACGGATGAGGCAGTTGGAAGTTGGTAAACCGACCATGATGCCAATTCGCTTCGAGACGTCTGCGTTGTTTATAGAGATGTACCCAATTAATTCTGACAGCCCCGTTCGGCGAGTGCATGAGCAGTGACGATTTCAAAGGAGGTTGGAGGAGTGAGGGTGGTTTCTGAATGAGACTGGGCGGCGCGAGCCCGGGTTTCTCAATTGATGCGTGTGTCCCTCGGTCACCCGCATCAGCCATGTGGTGGTCTCCCTCGTCGTCAGGTTCAACCTTAACATCTGAGGAGCCTTGACCCTCCGCACCACGCGTGTCATACCATGAGGGAGGTAAGCGCTTCTTATGTTTGGGTTCACCCAAGTCTGGTTCTGAGTGTCGGGGTCGAGAACGGCGGGTCTGAGGGGACGTCGCTTCGGAATGCTCTTGTTCGAAATTGCGAATAGCGCGAGTATCTACTCGCCAGCCCTCGTTAATGTATAACACGCGCCAGAGGCCGGAGTCCAATATTCGATTGCGCCACGAACGAGACGCGAGCGTCGCAGTCAAGAGGGTGCGTGGATCGAGGTACGAGAAGATCTGGAAGGTGAGTTCGGGCGGTAATTTCACGACTGGGTCCATATGGAGAAGCGGATTTAGACGGTCAACGAGGCCAGCAAGTGTCGACGTCGAGAGAGAACGAAGCAAGCTATACGCAAGTTCTGTAGTTGAGTTCCATTGGTGAGCACGGGGCGTCGAAGACAAAGGAGGTTGGGAGGTTGGGAACCTCAAGGGGGTAATAGAAACATGCAGGAAGAAACATTTACCAGCTCTGTCAGCCTCACTTTGGGCGAGGACCCATTCAGGGAGCATCGTCACATTGTCGGCGACCAGATCTTTGTCCGACTGACTTCGAGTGTCATCCGAGTAACCTTCATCCAATTTGAAGGAAGGCGATAAAGATGAGGTAGTATAACCAGATAAAGCGGTCGCCTGCAGCCGGAAAGCGGGGCGAGATGGCGAGTTGGAGCCAGTGTCTCCCTCCATCAGTGCTGAGGATGCGGGAGTCACGGTTGCGGTGCGCGCGCTGATGGATTTTTGAGGGGGAAAGTGAAGGCGAATGCGGTGGCTTTGCAGAGAGCCTACGGAGTCGTCGCAGAACACTCGTCGCATTCACTGGAGACCTCTCTCCGTCCAACTGTAGAGTTGAAAGGGAATAATCCCTCTTGCGCAGAAGAGAGGTAGGACGGATGACGGGGTCCTTGGGCTCAGGGCTGCAAGTCACGTCACGTCCGCCGGTTTGGCGGCGGCAGGATCCACCCAGAAGTGATCAGTCGGGCGGAGAAGTCAAATCGTCAACACACATATCAGATGGATAGGTCTAGAAGCTTCAGCTTGGGAGGGGGAGGAGTGACGAAGTCCAAATCCAGAGTTGGCCATCAATCATATGAGAAACATAATAAACATGCCAGAAAATGCGAGAAGACTAATGTAGGGTTCTGGAATGGCTGTCGGAGCCTACGTTCACGTGACCGTGTGAACGAGAAGTATGTGGTAGTCAACAAGAGATGGGCTGAAGGACTTCTTACATGAAAGATATTTCGATGATAACCTATGCTGGGGACATGGTGTTTTAGGGACCTTTTTCTTTTGATTGGGAGCTATGGCCTCCTCGTCCTTTTCTTTCTTTTGTCCTGGTCTGATCTTAGCCGCAGGTTATTCCTGCAAGCAATATATAAGTGCCGAGGGACTAGCTAGGGTTCATCCTGCCACGAGGTATAAATTCATTCAGATGGGGCTAAACAGTATTTATGTAGAGAATTAAAATATATAAGAAGGACCATGCACTACTATGATCTCCACCGGGCTCTAAAAACCAGCCAAAGGGGTTAACCCGACTAATTCCTCAAACGGTAGATACTCGTAATGTTTGCTGGTATTTGACCTGTCTTCTTACTCTCTCTCTCTTTCCAAACGTATATACTCATCCCGACGTCATCATGCTCGGCAGTGTCGAGACTTATTACCCCGTCATCCCATTCACCCTATCTAGACTGGTCGTAGCCTCGTCGCAGACTCGACTCTGGACCCGCGTCTCAGGTAGATGGAGACTCGTGCCCCTCCCCACATCCCACCGCCCGACGGAACAGGCGCTAAACCCGAAGGGGAAACTGAACAGCCCTCCCCTTCGGCTCACCCTCTCCTTTCTTCCTCAGCCTCCATCCCTCCCTCCACGCCTGTTCCTCTGCGCCTTCGACCATCATCCTTTACGGGTGTAAGCTCGTCTCTCCCTTCTCGGAAGTTGACTCTTCCCGCGCCCCCTTTGTCTGTCGCTCCCCCCAGTCCTAGTGACGGGCCCAGTCCTTACGACACCGACACCTAAAGGGGTTCGACCAGCGCTTTTTTTCTGTGATTCGGCACGTCTGCCAGGCCGCAGCGTCGTCTCCAACCCATCACTTACCTCTCATCGATTGGGTTAGTTGGCTGCCGGAGTCGGACAAGATACACCGACCCTCCTGACTTCCCTCAGAGGAAAGTGGCGGCGCTTTTATACTATTCGTCCCTGTTGATATATTGTCTCTTCATTACCCTGCCATCGCGAGCCGATTCTTACCTTCCGGGATTCTTCACCGAACAGCAAATCCCTACGACCAGGATAGAGGTGATATCGAGGGCCCTTGGGTTTTCGAAATCCGACCGGACTTTGTCTCTGCGCCGTGTAGCCCGCCTTTTGACCAGTCGACCGTATCGCGGAAAATCCATGGTCGGCTTCCCGTTGTCCCGACGCTTGTCGCTCTCCGATTACATATACCCCGGGTCTGCTGTGCAGATTTGAAACCGAGCCTGGCTGGCCTGACTCACATAATCGGCCGAGGCAATACAAAATGATCGACTCCGCAGCAATGAGCGGAATCCCGGTCGCCGAGGACAACATCATCAACCGGCGTGGTGGAGAATCAATCTACCAAAGCTGTGTGAACCTTAAGCGCCGGCTATCGGAAGTCCCTAGTTTCGAGCCTTATCTCTTGGAGATGGCCGCGGAAGATGAATCGCGGGGAAACACAGATCCAGTATCTTCGTTGTGGAACTGTCTTCGAAATGGCTACCCATTGTTGAGTATCTATAATGCGTCTGGACCGGATGAGGAGTTGGTAGTCGACCCTGCCAAGGTGCCCGAGGCGAAGCGTCCCAAGGCCGCAACTTTCAAATTTTTGCAGGCCTGCTTGCAGGATCTCGCCTTCCCCCAGCAAGACTGCTTCCTGATCACCGACCTCTATGGCGAAAGCACAACGGGTTTTATTAAGGTGATTAAGATGGTGAATCGCGTGGTGGACATCCTTGAAATGCAGGGCCAACTGAAGCGGCCGGAAGTGACAGATGCTCCAGTGGGCGCACAGGGAGTTGTGAAGCTTACCAAGCGTGAGCACATTCTCAAGGAACTGTTGGAGACTGAGCGCGATTACGTCCATCACCTGCAGAATCTCCAAGCACTTAAGAAGGAATTGGAGGAGACAGGTGCTCTTACAGGTGATGCTAGCCATCAAATCTTCCTGAACCTTAACAATCTCCTGGATTTTGCCCAGCGATTCCTGATTCGAATGGAGCAACACTATGCCCTGCCAGAAGAAATGCAGAACTGGGGCCATCTCTTTTATTCAGATGAAGAAGCCTTTCGGCAGTACGAACCATTCATCGCCAACCAAATGCGGTGTGATGAAGTTTGCATACAGGAGTGGGATAAGATCCGGACATCACCACGTCATCCAGATCTCATGCAGATGGTTGCGCAACCCAAAACCCTGAATGGATTCTTCGTCAAGCCCTTCCAGCGGTTGACCAGATATCCGCTTATGTTGTCGGTAGGTAGATCTAAACATTGGGTTACATCCTTGTCTAACATGCGACCTCTGCATAGGAATTGCGCAAACAAATGGAAGACCCCCAACTCCACGCCGACATCACCCACGCTATTGACGCCATTCAAAATACGCTGGACTCAGCAAACGATGCGATCCACAAGGAACAACTGGCTGCAGCGGTTGTGGACCTGTCAGAGCGCGTAGATGATTGGAAGTCATTGAAGATGGACTCCTTTGGAGACCTCCTTCGTTTTGGCACGTTCGCAGTGGTTAAAGGAGACAGTGGCAAGGACAGCGAGCGAGAGGTATGCACCAGCGGCTTTTTGCGCCCTTGTCTCATTCATATACACTCATGACCACCATGCGAGAGTTTGAAGTTTCATTTAGCTAACATTATGGGTGCTTAGTATCACATCTACCTGTTCGAACGCATTCTCCTGTGCTGCAAAGACATCAACCCGAACAAGCAGAAAACCAAGCTCATGATGAACAAAGACAAGCCCTCCCTCACAGCGAAGGGCAAGGCTCGGCTTCAATTGAAGGGTCGAATCTATATGGCGAATGTCACGGATATCGTTTGTCTTCAGAAGCCTGGTAAGTGACAACATCTAAGCAGGACACAATACAGGGATCGGAGTTCTGACGAGTCGATGAACAGGCCTCTACCGTATCCAAATCTTCTGGAAAGGTGACCCCGGTGTCGTCGATAACTTCATCATTCGTTACGTGAATGAAGACGCCATGCGGAATTGGTATAAGGAAATCGATACCCAACGTACAATCCAATCGGAGCGCCGGACACTTCGCAACACCGGCACTTCAGACAGCGAGTTCACCTACATGGAGGGCATGGCCCATATGCCTAATCCATACCAGCAAGAGTATGACGTCGAAGATACTCCTAAGGATGGTAATTACTACTCCGAGTTCCCCATGAGTCGAAATGCATCCAGTACCAGTTTGAGGACTCGATCCGCTACCGGAGGCAGTACTGGTTCTGTACCCCACTCCAATGGCAGGCCGCGCTATGCTGGGGATCCAGCGCTTTCTGTGCATACCCAATTCCCTGGTGCTGGCAACATGTCCCCAAGTGATCGGAATATGAACTCGTATTTCTCGCCCGCGGAAACCCCTTCCACACGATCCAGCTCCCAATCTACTGGGTTTTCGTTCGGACGCCAAAATACCAACTCGACAACTGCATCAAGTGTGTGGAATGAAGATTCTAATCGCTACACTGCCCCTGCTTTGTCTCGTGGAGCCTCAAGAGATGGAACAACCCCAACAGGGTACTTCCCTCCTCAGACTAATGGAAGGAGTGCTCAACGCCCGTCGTTGCCCCCCCTCTCGGGACCACAGGCATCTTCGAATGGAACTGCCCAACGGATGCGTTCAGCCAGCAGTCCCGACATTCACCATCACAACAACGCCCCTCCGGATTCTCGGCGGTATATGGGAGTGCACACTATGCAAACAGTGGACAATGTTCCGGTGCCGCCAATTCCTGCACATATGGCCAACATGAAGGCGCCGGTCAACCGAAGCCAGAACAATTCCCCTACCAATAGCCAGCTCCCTATCCGCCCTACAGCTCATCATGCTCACACGACCCATTTCACCGAGCCGGAGTACAACGAATCTCGTGCCTCGGGGCAGGTCTCCGACCAGGCGACATCTCCCTTAAGCCAAGAGCCCGATGGAGACTCGTATATGCCAACTCAGCTCAAGGCAAAGGTGAATTTCGACGACAATTATGTCACGTTGGTGATCGCAACCAACATCTTGTTCCGCTCGCTTACAGACCGTGTGGATGCCAAGCTGGCCCGATTCACCAATCGATCCATCGGCAACAAGACTGTTCGTTTGCGTTACCGTGACGAAGATGGAGATTATGTCACGATTGACAGCGATGAGGCTGTTCAGCTTGCCTTCATAGAATGGCGTGAGCAGCACCGTGACATGCTTGCCAAGGGCATGGTGGGCGAGATCCAGCTGTATTGCCAGGTGGTTGACTAAATGGACTCAATCTTCTTGATCCATGGTGTCTTAATCTCCCCTCGTGAATGATGTCTACTGTCTATTACATCTGGTGGAGGCGCCCCCAACTGATCCGATTAGTTCCTGCCGTCAAATTCTCTGCATTGCCCTGGCGCGTGTTCCCCTCCTTTCCCCTCTCCGCGTTTTCTTCCCAACTGGATTGGCTTGGGTCTGTTGAACAGCCACTCTCGGAGACATGTTCCCCGCTTCCCATTCCCCCATATCCGATTACCCATTCATTCAGCCGCGCTATGGCTGTCATGTGGTTGGGTCGTGGCGGCTGTGTGAGGGTATCTGCATCATGAATTTGATTGCGGCATGACGGTGTCGAGCGGCGGTGTGAAGTACCCAGGAATCTCCCCTTTTCTCGTCTCTCATTTTCACGACCTGTTCCCTCGGATTAATCCTCCGCGGTGGAGCGAATGATGACTGCTATCTATTGACCATGTGCCTCGAATGTCCACGAACGTATGAAGCACCTTACATGATGTATGCATACTTTCTTGTTTGGATTCTGTATTCTGTGGAAGCCTGCATGCGGACAGGGTTCCGGCGCATTGGAATTTTATATTTATTGTCCCTAGCTTCTTTATTTCCTTATTTCTGTTCTTCCGTATATCTTCAACCTCTTCAGCCTCGTTAAAATGCTCTCCTGGACTAGATCATGCGGCGTCGTCTGCCGATCGGGTTGCCGCTCTTCTCGGGAGTTTCGGGTCGCCGCCCACCTTGGCAGGGCTGAAGTATGGAGTCAACCAGACTTTCTATATGATGCCGGTTCGACCTTGGGTGATTCGTGGCTAGTGGGTCCCTTTCAAACTATGGAATTACCGGAGCGGCAGGAGCTTCAGGGGTCGCGTCGAAACTCTCGGGCGCATCCTGGACGAAATATCGCGCAACGAACGAGCCTTCTTCAGGCACCTGCGACGGCACATGCGGCATTTCCAAAAAGTTGTCAACGGAAAGCAGGCGCCCGACGACACAAGCCATGCCTGGCTGGTTGCCCCGTCCAGCGCGACTGTGAAAGGCGGGAAGTTGGGCGCAGAGTGTTTCGGGGGTTTTGTCGAATCGCCGCCCGCCGCCGTAGGAGCAAGGCCACATCACCGGCTCTTTTATAGCGGGGAGGTGACCGTAAGTTCAACCACGTGGGGAAAACATTGCCCCTCTCTCCTTCGTTCACTACGAACTTTGCGTCTCAGTTATCTGGGATCTCATTTCAGTGATCTGTCTCGATCTTACGTCAACTTGATATCATTCAAGCTATCACCCTGCTCCATAATCAGCCACCCAAGCTAAGCGCAGCCAAAGAATGTCGTTCTCCGGCCGCCGCGTCAGTATCCTGCGCCCCTCCAACCGGCGTTTCTCGCAAAGCAAGGGGCTTTCCGAGAACGGTTCGTCAACTCTACACGCCCTGAACGTGCGAGTCCCTCCGGACTAACGGCACCATCTTCCTAGAGCAACGGTCCGAGACTCATCGCCAGTTCCGAACCGCCCATGAGGGACACCGTCCCCACGCAGGCCTTGACGCTTCCCGTGCCTCCACCGGTGTTGTCTGGTGCACAGAGAGAGCCACTGAGCACGGATACGCCGAGGATCCCTCTGGCTGGGCCAACCTAGGCCAGGGTGCCCCAGAGGCCGATGACGGGATCGAGGGAAGCTTTCCCCGCCCGACGACGATCCCTATCACCTCTGCTGCTCGAGAATATGGTCCGACCGCCGGTATCAAGCCGCTGCGTGCGGCCGTTGCACGGCTTTACAATGAGCACTACCGCCAAGGAAAAGAGAGCCAGTATACCTGGGAGAATGTCTGCATTGTGCCTGGTGGACGCGCGGGGTTGATCCGAATTGCGGCCATTCTGGGCAATTCGTATCTTTCCTTCCCCATCCCCGATTACTCCGCGTACTCGGAGATGCTGTCGCTGTTCAAGAACGTGAGTACTCAGTTTGTGTCATTTGAGTGGAAGCGGTATATGGTAGAAGAGTGCTGACAGTAATTTGACCGTAGATTGCCCCCATCCCCATCCCGCTGTCTCAGGATGACCACTATCACATCCATCCCAACAAAATCGCCGAGGAGATTGCGCGTGGCACCCAGGTGTTGTTGACCTCGAACCCTCGTAACCCCACTGGGCACTTCGTGTCGCATGATGAGCTGGCCGAAATCCAGGACATCTGCCGTGACCGCGCGACTCTGATCCTCGACGAGTTCTATGGCGGCTACAACTACACCACCGACTGCGACGGTAGCACGATCAGTGGTGCCGAGCATGTGGTCGATGTCAATCAAGATGGTTCGTTTCTTGCCTGGGCATCCTGCCCATCCTTTAGCGCTTATCTGCTAACTTCGCAACGCTCCAGATGTGCTGCTGATCGATGGGTTGACCAAGCGTTTCCGTCTCCCGGGCTGGCGCATCGCGTGGATTGTCGGACCCAAGGAATTTGTCGACGCCCTCGGCTCTGCCGGTTCCTACCTCGACGGCGGTGCCAATGTGCCCTTCCAAGAGGCCGCCATTCCCATGCTCGAGCCTTCGCTCGTGCGCACCGAGATGAAGGCTTTGCAGGCACACTTCCGTGAGAAGCGTGACTACGTCTTGAAGCGCCTGTATGACATCGGCTTCCGCATCCAGGACGTGCCGCAGGCCACCTTCTACATCTGGCTGGACCTGACCTCGCTGGATCCGCCACTGCCGGCCGAGGCCAATATCTCCGACGGGCTGAATTTCTTCAACGCCCTCCTGTCCGAGAAAGTCATCGTTGTGCCCGGAATCTTCTTCGACTTGAACCCGGCCAAGCGTCGGGACTTGTTCGACAGCCCTTGCCACCACTTTGTGCGTCTCAGCTATGGACCCAAGATGGAGGTGCTGAAGATGGGTCTCGACGGTATCGAGCGCGTGATCAAGCGTGCGCGCGAGACGGTCCACGCGGAGTGGGAGGATGAGGTTGCTATTCAGGATGAATAGACGGTAGGCATGGTTTTGTGAGATCGGCGGCTCTTTTCAGTTTTTTTCTTTTCGCATCGAGACACAGGTAGTCTTGTAGCGGCTGCTGGGGCTTATAGTAGAGCGCTTGAATTCGACTAAAATCGTCTGGCTGCGCCGGACGAAGAACTTAGCAAGCGGCACGTAATAGACAGACATTTTGATGACTTTTTCAAAGCCTTGGATGATCGACCGATGGTCTCAGTTCATCATAGGAATAGATATGGAGCTTCCGATGAGTGTCTTCGTAACCTTTTCTTGTAAACCAGAGGTGAACCGGGGCAGATCTTCGATATCACCTATCCCTTGTGAAAGGAAGATGTTCAAATATCGCAACACTTGGCGATATGATATACCCAAACCCGTTCTGACAGTGATTCAAGATGAATGAGTCGCAGCGGTCATGGGAAGCTGAACACAGCGATTGAGAATGAGTAGCAATACCACCGCAGGATAACAAAAGTGGTAGGATGACGTATACGTAAGGTGTCCTCTCTATGCTTCCTTCTTACTCCGTCCTCTGATGCTGACAAAACCTGTGTCTGTCTCATCAGCCGAGGGTTTGGAGGTCCTACTTTGCCGCAGCCCAATTAACTGTGTCAAGTACTTCCCCGGAGATTGTTGCGCTTCCCTCGGGGATTGCAGCGCAACAATCTCCGTTCCTCCAGTAGTCTACCTCTTCTTCGATCCTAGCACTCTACGTGTCGCAGCCATACCGGCGTTATACACAAGACGCGAAATACGTCCCTTACGGGGCCGTACCAGGTATCTGCTAGGTATTGTATACGACTGAGGACTTCTCAGTCCATTTGCAGCACCCGCCACAATGCACCCAAACCCTCGGGAGATTTGCAGCTAACGCGCAACAGCGAGCTTTATCAGGACCAATTACGAGTCCCAGAGACGGAATTTCGTTTACTTTTACTTGAAAAGGTTTAGCTTTCCCCGGGTGTTAACCAAGTGGGTTGGCGACGGTACGCGAGGAAATTCACCCGTGGACCCAGGCACTAGGTACCCACGTAGTACTGACCTCGTCCCTGAAGGAGAAGCTAAGGCTCCGTTGCAACCTCCGTCTCGTCGTAGCTCTATCTCAGCAGACTAAATCACTAGTCTAGCCCAGACAGGCACTTCTAGGTACCCTATCCTTACCTAGATGGGCGTTAGTGTGGTCCGAGTATCATCATATTCCTGGTTGAACGTCGGGTACAATATCCATAGTAAAGCAATCCATGGTCACACAGTAGAAGGGATTTGCTTGAGAATAACTATACACTACATGTGAAGTAAAACCTTTTGCCGACGGGCGATCGATCTGAAAGCACGCTTTGCCCCAACGTCAGGGTCTTGCCTCACCCTGCTGCCCTGGCGGTGGTTGGTCGATGACTTGGAGGGTGCGGCCACGCTGCGATCCCCCCACGCCGGGGGTGCGACGACCGATAGAGAAAAGAGAAAAATAATAATAATAATAATAATCATAATTGGAATATTAGCGGGCGGTACAAACCGCCCCTTCTCCCTCCAATGGCTTCTTTTCCTTGCTCGTCGGCTATTTTATGTAGTTCAAGTAGGAGACTGAGCAGGATCGGGTGTACGAGGGCCAGGCAGAGTGCAGCTACTGTATCTTGGAGCAAGTCGAGTAGTTCCAGCATCTCCGGCAGCAGCATGGCGAATGAAACGTCTCGCATTTGCGACACGCAAGGGATGTATTGGCTTGGTTTCGACTGGTGGGAAGTTGAACTCCCCGTGATCGAGTGCCATGTGGGGAGAGCCTCACCACAAACCCTTTTCTCACTCTAACCTTCTGCTGTCCATCATCCATTCCATTTTCTCTTCACCAACCTCGAGCCACCCTCCTTTCAATCACCGCTAGTACAGTTGATTCCCAGCTCTCTACCCCGCCCCTAGACCCTTGATTTTTGAATCCTACACCAATAGCGTTGCCGAGAGAATTGGGGTTCGGCCTGAGCCGCGAGACACCGCGCGCGACCGCCGCAACTCCCCGTCGGCTCGGCACCAATCGGGGTCGATCGCTCGTATTCAATCAGTCACTGCGTCTCCGCCAAGTCTGGCCTGCCTCATGCGGCAACGATGTGACGCTCGTCCGTCATGACAGCCGGTTTTTGTTATTCTGGTTATCTGGCTGGAACCCACTGGTCATTGCCCCAATTACCGGCCCCATCCCACAAAAGCTTGTTTCTTCTGGTGGCCTTGGTGTGTGCGCAGTCCCTGCGATCTGCCTAGCCTCGAACTAGTAGCTGCCTAGACCGACAGGCAATGCGATCCAGCGGATCATCATGGGAGAGGCGTTAGGTTGTGGATCCCAGCGGAAGTTTGTCCGTTACCTTGGCCAACGAAGCGGGTGGATGGACACTCTCCTTCAATTTCCCCATCTTGCAGGACGTTCGCTGTCCCCTGGAAAATGAATAATCCTTTCCTTTGCTTCTTCATAAGGTCCCTCCACGTCCCCAATCCGGCACAGATACACCGGGATTCCATGCGGGTTTCATGCTCCATTTCTAGGGCGTGCCCGAGACAAGCGTTCGCCGTGCGAGGTATGCATTTAACTATGCAAAATGCTGACCAGCTATCGATCGAGACAAGACCCTACAAGCCACAACCTTCCATCCAGGCCCTCGCATCTATACTCCTTCTTTGGGTAGACTGGATTGACTGGATCCACCCCCCGCGTGGCCCCATCTTACCCAATCAGAGGGTGCCTGTGACATACCGCTGGAAGGCCTAATTGGCCGTGGGTCCCCTGGACTGCGGTTCAGGGACAATGACATTCACCCACACGCAGAATGGGATGAAGGACGACCAATACAAGGCCATACAGGCCCCCATCGTTCCAGGTACCGGGATCTCAGGCTCTCCCCGTCAAACTAGCGGACCCGCCCCGGGAACGGTTGAGTAGCGCACTCCGCAATGGTATTACGTCTATATTACAATTACGCTTTCTTACAGTCAGTTTCTTACAGTCACAGAAACACGTTCTGTCCCAGTCTTGCTCTTACGGCAGAGTCGAAGACCAAGCAAGCGGAAAAGTACAGGGACGCTCCCACCACACTGTGCGCCGAGCTCCCATCTCTATTCCTTCCCATCCCAACGTCTCTGGGGCCCAAGCTTCTTTTCACTTGCGAATCACAAGCTTGGGATTAGAGGGGCAGTTTGGTCTGATGGAGCTTCACCAGGGTTAGCGTGTTTTTTCTGCTGGTCGATCAATTGATAGATCACCTGCCCCCGGGTTGTCTTACAGGGCTATCGTTCCCTTCCCCCTCTTTCGCGTTCTCGGGCGCCCCTTACGTCCTGCATGAAATCCCTCTTCCTCTCCGCAGACCAGAGCCCGGGAATTCGGAAGTTTTCTGGACCGAGTGCCATGCGTGCTGCATATCGGTACCAATTCCAAGCTTGCGGACGGGCTGTCGTGTGACGTTGATTTCCGTGGACACTGGACGAGACAAGCAAACTCGACCATCCCGCTCGACCTCCACTCATGAACCCCCCGGGACTTACCCTCCTTCAGGGGGTGCGGGCAGCGGTAAGGAGCCACACCCGTCTGCCCAGCCTTAGCGAGGTCCTCATCTCTGATGGGAAATCGGAAAGTCCCCGGCCATGCCGACAAGACGGCAGACACAACAGTCTCGCCCCCACTGCCCCGCAGCGCGCCAACAACAAGCGACGGGGGTAGCTCGGCGCCTAGAACGCACCGGACACGCCCATGTTTCATCGGCGCCCACGGACCAAGTCGCAGGGAAGATCCCTGTGGCTGGGCCAGGCCAAATGGGGCGCCCCTTTTGGGCCTGCCATCCACCATCCATGCCCCGGCAGGGAACTAAAAGGCGAAGCCACTCACAATCTCCGCGCTGCCCTCCGCGCAAGTCCGTCTCGCTTGGCGGAAGGGGTTCGGTTCCAAGTTAGTTGCAGATTGGGCCGTGATGGAACTGCTACACCTACCCAGTCGAGGCATTAGAATGAAAGACAGACTACACTTAGACCGTGGAGACCAGGTCCACAGGCACTATGCACGCCCATCGTCATTCTCTTCCGCGATCCCCAGGATCCAGAGCGAACAACGCCTCATGCAATCCTGTCGATGCAAACACTCCCTCCTCCCGACAAACCGGCAACATGCAGCTAGAGAATGCAACAAGGCTCTGAAGTATTATCCTTCTAATCCCGAAGGCCACCTCTTCATCCTGCACGACCCATTCCATCTCATGTATGGAGTGCGGAGTATGTGATTGGGAGTATCCGCGAGGCACCGTACCGGGTGTGCACTTCTTCCTGTCCACTGCACTAGCAATTCATGGACGGCACCGCGTAGCTGGAATCTCGCCCAGCGCCCAGAACACCCTACATGAGAGGCAGTATCTTGATTGGCACTCTCTTCGCCTCGGCGTCACCAGCGGCTTGGCTCGTTGTGGTGGGGGTCCGGCAAATCAGCCTCGGTCGCTGCGACATTTCCAATCGCCCGAGATCTTGAGTGACTAGCCTCGGGCTCTAGGTCGATGGGTGCATCGCACCCGATGATTCTTCTTCATTTAGCAAGTCGCAGTCGACGTAGGCGATGGGTCTAGCGGTGATTGATCCCCACAATGTGCACCCGCGCGAGGATCGCTAGTGCAGAAACGGCGATCGGGTGGCGTAGGCCTGCGTTACAGGACCTGTGGATGGGGCGGGTGGATGCTGTTTCGACGTATTGCATCCAGAAGGGTGCATCGCAGGTTCTTTTGCGCAGCCAGTGTGATCGTGAATGGGACGAGAGGGAAGGTCGTGCTCGAGTTGCCCGTCGGATTCGACCGGCGCACGATGCAGTCTGCTGCTAAGTGCTTGCTAGCTTACTTCGCGAGTTCCCAATCGTGAACTGGATCCACCGCATAGCCACCGACGGTGGTCGTGCAGTCATCCCACCGTGCGGGCAGCCATACTTGATTCGAGGCACTGGAGACCGCCCCCAGTTTCCGACATCGATCCACTCCGGATCAGAACCACTCTGATGGCCAGCAGGAGCGCGCCCGGCTAGGCATCCTGGCCGCGCCTGTCGGGCGCATCCGCATGTGCCATTTGAATCGCGGGGGCCGATGGCACGCGTCGATGACCTCAGGGCCTCAGGGCCTCAGCTTGGCTCGGTGCTCGACAAGACCGCCTGTGGCGTCGGGGGTCTCCTGGGGGCGTTCGTCGATTTCATCAATCCCGCACAATGTCAAGATTCACACGGTCTCGTGTGTTCAAGAGAAGGATAGTCAATCGAGAGGATCCAGAGGGAAGCCCCGACGCTGCTCCGACCATGGCAGTCGCACGGATCGAGGATGCCATTTGCTACCACTCTTGGCGTCTGTTGCTTTCCAGGGCTGCCCCAGATGCATTGCCCTCTTCCACGCACGGGGTGGAATGTGAAACAGGACCGAATGATCACATCGGCTCCCTCGCACCCCGCCAACCTGGCCTGGGGCTCGGTTGCGGGTGGATATCGACTAACGTGCAAAGTGTCAAAAACATGCTCCGTGCTCCGTCTGCCATCCATGGCTCATGATCCACACCCGGACACCCGGACCTCCTCCATAAACGCGAGTGTGGGGAAACCCCCTTCAGCCTCAAATCCATCCATCCCCCCCAAACACCCAGCGCGCAGGAGAATAACCGCCATCACGTTACCTGCCACGCATCCTTCCCCAGTATGTCTCCCGATTTGGAAAAAAGAACGGGCTCCTTTCTCGCCTGTGCAGTTGTATGCGCTGCCGTCCGCATGCCTTGTATCCTGGCCGGCGCTAACGACCCACACTGACGACGACGCGAACCCCCCATGTCGGTTCTCTGCCAGCTCGAGTCCGACGGACCTTGCAGACCCGACGAGGCAAACTATCGAGCCGTGTCATCCGAAGCGAATGCGCTGCGCAGCCAATCCTATGTCCGCACCCACGCGAACAGTCCAGTCTCGCCCGGGAAGTTCTGTGTCCGTTCTACCTGGTTTTTTTGCCCGGCCCCCGCCCCGATGATCATTCCGCCAAGACAACCCCTTCCTGTCATCCATCTATGACAGGAGATCACGGTTTTGAAGAGTACGCAGGTAACGGGGTAGTCCGTATGCCGTATGCCATCCTCCGTCCGCCGCCCTCCGTAGAGAGGTAGCGAGTCCCAGGCAGAGTTCGAGGCACGAACCGAATGAACCCCAGTTCAGATCCCCCGGTTCAGATCGGCGGTGCGACCAGTGGCTCCGCCATTCGCCATTCGTGCAGTTCTCGGCGTGTCGACCCGCTTCGTCCAGAATAACCACCAGAACGCGGCTGTGCTCACTTGATCGCCCATATCGTTGGACCCCTTCCTCGCATGCAAAGCACATGTGGACATTGGGGCGAAAAACAAACCCTATTTTCGCGCCGGTGACCCAGGTCGCGAACACAGAATCCCAAGAAAGTTAAAAGTAAGCCGGACAAGACCATAAACAGAAATCCAAAAAGCCCCTAGGCCCTAGGACCATCGAGCGCGACCCCCAGTCCTGGAGATCCGCCCCTCTCAGCCCTGCATGCTCCACAATCCATCCTACTACATCTCGTCCATCCTAAGCACGGTGCGCACGCGAATGTCAACTGAGACAGTGTTCTCGGAGGCCGTTTCTCCCATCGTAGCGACCCAATACGCAGGCACCGGTTCTGGCACCCCCCTCGTCGAATGGCACCGTAATCGAACAATCCGCCGTGGCGGACCTGCAGATGGCGGCGGCCAACCACCTCAACCCCTCGTCTCCCCCTTACTGGTCAGCCAGCTTACTCCTGGAGGCTTAAGGTGGTCCTTGGCGCAGAGCTGCCTTCCGAGGGCCAGTGCCCTCCTCTCGTGCTCGGTAATCGGCGTTTAGTGTGTCCCGCGCGAGGCACGGCTGTCGCTCTGTCTGACTCGCTGTGATGTCATACTGCCAGACCCCCTCTATCCTCTATCCCGAAGGGCATACTCCATATGGAGAATTGCACCGATGCCAGTACGGGATGGCGCAGGCCGTGTCTTACAAGGTTGCGTGAGCGGCGTCCGTGGCCAGGTCCATGGCGGTACGTGTTCGTGGTGTTGGCCGTGTTGGCCATGTTGGCCATGTTGGCATGACTCGCCGACTACTCGACGATTGGACGATTGGACGAGTCGTGGAATGCTCGGAGAGAGGATGAAGGATGAGTGAGTGGTGTTGGTATGGCGGCCCCCGCGTTTCCGTGTCCGCCTTCATCGATCGATCAATGGACGTCCAGAAGACGTCGAAAAGGCCCCGTAACGGCACTACGGTAGCGTCGATCGGGCAATCTCACGCGCGCAGACGTGGCGATCCAGCCAGACCGTCGCGTCTAGCTGATTGCTGATTTCTCGCCTGCGTGGCCGTGCCTGGACGTTCGTCCGCGTCTGATCTGCATCTGCATCTGCATCTGCGATTTCGATAGGCATCGAGCACAATGGACATAAACCCGGATGCCGGTGTCGGCATGGAAACTGGACCGGACGCCTACAACATTCTTTTAGTCCTTTGGTCTTGTTGACAGGCTTGCCAACCAAGGGCTCGCTTACGGAGTACGTTGGCTTTTCCCCCTCGCACCCAGCGCGACCCACCGGCTGAGGCAGAAAGGGGCGACACGCCGAGATATGGACTGATAACTTAGCTGGTCTCATCATACCTCTCGTTTCTCGCCTGCCCAGTCATGAAGCAGCCAGCCAAAAAGTAAACGATCACGAGCACGAATGAGCGTCTCCGTTAATTTTGGTTGGTTAAGCCAGGCGAGTTGCCCATTCGATTGTTTGTCGAGCTAGCCAGCCGCAGGTTGGTGCTGATTGTGGTACTTTGGGGAGGGGGGCAGGAAGGGATTGTGTGGGGCCCACTTGGCTGCTTGGGTTTTCTAGCTTCCCAGCTTTCCGAGAGTCGCTCTCTTTCAAGAGGGAAAAAATAGTGTCAGAGGGAGGGGGCCGCCACGAGTCATGCACGCCACGCAGTCGCATTCTTCCATTCTTCGGATCGCTCATACAGCACAGCTCATACAGCCCTATTGCTCTTTCCCGATAGGGCCCGCCCTCCCCCCTTGCTGGGGCGATGTCGCTAATTTGGTCGTCTAGCTCTTCGCGCGAAATGAAGATATTGCTTGCTAATCGCTGACTACGCCGTCCAGTAACTAACTTACATGGGATGGAGCGTTGGGGGTTAGTTCGGGGGTTTAGTTGGGGACAGAGACCCACTGGGCGTGGCGGCCAATCAGGGCCCCGTTCACCCCAGGACATTCCGAAACGAGCCAGACGGACGAGTGAGCTTGCAGCAGACCCGAGGGGGGCCTTTGCCTCTTATCGTGCGGTGCAAGATGATAGAAGATGAAATGCTCATTTACAGTTTCCTGTAAGGCCTTCTACAATGACGGGTGGCTTCGGATACTCCATACGGGACAGAACAGAATTATGGTTTCAAAGGGTGTCCAGTGTTGCATTTCTCATGCGAAAAATTTGACGCGCGAATAAGGGGATTTCTTCGTTCCTCGTAGACATCAGGCGGGCCCATAGAACAGCCCCCAAGGAAAGTGAGTATCATCTCAGGCCAGGTATCAAGGGGAACAGCGCAGAATTCAAGAAAGAGGATCCCAAAAGCGGAGAGAGAGAGAAAAAGAGCGAGAGGAAGAGATGAGAGAAAAAAAAAAAAAAAAAAAAAAAGGAAAAAGACGAAAAGGACGAAAAAGAGAAAACGCCGGTCCTCTCCTTTTAAATGAGAAATGAGAAAATCAGAGATGAAAAGAAAGAGACCCAAGAAACTGGTAAGAGGGGAATCCAAACGCAGCGCCCGGCAACCAGGGACAAGAACACAAACAGATAGAAAAGATGAACCAATACAAACGTAGTATGCAAAAAACCCCGGTGCTCTCGAAAAATAGATGGTGGGGGAATCGGGGCGAAAGCAAAAGAGCAAAGAGTCGTGACGGGCATTCATCAGTTGGGCCAGACCTCCGGAGCATCTAAGCGAGATCCGCTCTTAACCTACTCCCAGGAATCCCCAGTCAGTCCCCTCCGGTTGGTTCAAGATGCGGGTTGGGGGTTTGTACTGAAAATTGGGATGGTAGCCCACCATCATGGGCTGTCCCTCCGGCAGCTGGTGGCCGGGAAATGGTGGTTGGTGATATTCCGGAGGCAGATAATTCGTCCGCGGTGTCGTATCGTAGCGCTGCTGCATCATCTGCATATACTGTTGCTGCTGCTGCGGATGTTGCTGCGGGTGGTGCGGCGCGTGTTGCGGCGCATGTGGCATGTTCATGGCCGAGGTGACGGGCACGTTCTGCGTCACAATCGGGGGCGCGCCTTCATGCCCGGGGACCGAGTTCATGGGGACGCTCTGTGGCGAATAAAACTCGTGGTTGGGCGTCGCGGAGTGCGGGTAGTATGGCTGCTGCGCAAGGAGGTACTGGTCGTTCCCGTTGGGGATCGATACGGTCACCGGCGTGTGGTGGTGATAGGAGTGCTCCGAGGTCGCGTCCTCCGAGGATGGCCGAGTCAAGGACCCGGGAGGATGAGAGCGATGCTGGTGTTTCGTGAGGGTGGTTTTGCGACAGAAGCTACAGTTCACACGCGAGGTGAGCGGATGGCCCCCTGGTGCGGATGGGTGTTTGGGATTGGCCTTACCTTCGTTCGCAGGTGGGTTCCTGACAGATGTATGGTCGCTTGCCCGTGTGGATTCGTCGGTGACGAGCTAGACTGGAGGACTGTCGGATTCTCCTGTTAGCGGATACGTTTCACACAAGAACGGGGGTCGGGTTGGGTTTTCGAGATGCTCACATCTGAGAAAGCTTTCTGGCAGCCCTCATGGTCGCAAACATGGGGCTTCTCGCCGGTGTGGGTCCGCGAATGGACGGTCAGAGCGCTGCGCTGAATGAAGCTCTTGTTGCAGTCCTTCACCGTGCAATGGTAGGGTCGCTCATTGGTGTGTATCCGATAATGACGGCAAAGGTCTGACTTGCGATTGAACGACTAGAGCAGAGGTACCAAATTAGTACCGAATTAGGAGGGGCGCTAGGAGGGGGAAGATCGCGACGACGCGTGCGGAAACATACCTTGCCACAATGCTCCCAAGAGCAGTTGAAATCGCGCCCGCTGCCAGGAGCCATGATTTGCGAGGTTGGGGAGAACCTCCACAGAGGACGTGATCAGGTTGCGGGGGAAGCGGGTTGCGGAGCAGAGCGCGCGGCGACGTGGAGATAAGACCGGAAGAATGGGAGGGGGGACAGCAGAAAGGGCCGACGGGGAGCGTCAGCGCATGCGACAAATAAAAGACGTATTGGATGTAAGGATCCGGGATGGTCCTGGTCAGGCCGGAAGAATAGCAGCCGGGATGTTTAGACGAGCCCGGTGCATAATAGACAGTTCATATAAGGGCGACCAGAGAATGAGGGAGGAGAGGGGGAGGGGGAGAGGGAGGGGAGGAAGTAGAGGAGGAAAGAAGGAAAAGGAAGGGAAGAAGAGGATGATTGACGATAGAAAAGAGGGGGGAAGATGAGAGGGAAGGAGGAGGGGAGGGGGGGGGGCCTCAAATGATATTCAAGAGCAGAGGAGCAGCGAAGAGCGAGAACGAGCGATGAGAGCAGCGTTGGGACTTGCTAGAGAGAGCTGGGAAGGGAAATAACGGCGCGAATGGGACCGTACAGGAGGTGACACTTTATGCGAATTATTTTATTAATCCAGAGTTTCAAAAGGGGAGTCTGCTACGATTTAATTCGGATTATTCTGAATTTAATTATTTGATTATTCGAATTTCGGATTTAGAAGGGGGAAGGTAGGGAATCGGGAATCAGGTAATCCAGGTCGAGGGCATAATAAACCACGATAATTCCAGTAATTATGGATTAGGATGAATATTTAATTTTAGCTGTGTACCGGGTACCCTTCTCCAGTCCCGTCGCCGCGAACAAGGACTTGCGAAATTATGATTACCAGCGGCCACGCATATCATTCTGGGGGTGAGCCACTCGAGTTAATTAGCTAGGTACCGGTACCCTCGTACTCGGTACCGTTGGTACCTGGAGAGGTATCTAAGGGGTAAGATAAAGCAGTAAAACGAGGTACGACGAGCGCCCAGGTATTCACCGTACGGGAGCATTACACTGGGCCCCGCCTGTCAAGGATTCGGCTTTCTCATTGGAATTTCCACGGATAAGGGGGCACCTCGACAAATGTGTAATCAAGGTACATCTGATTGCTAATCCAGAAGGCCACCTATGGATAAAATCGAATCATCCTCGCGCTCCTAGGAAATAGAGACGAGTCGAGAGATACCACCAATACCACCAATACCATCCATACCATATCTTCTTCCCTCGGGGACTAGAAGAGAAGAGAGAGAGAGAGGGGGGGGAGCGGTTATATTTAGTATAATTCTCCTTATTACTCCGTATTCTTTTTCAACTGAGCGTTGCTGATAGGATAAGCGCGAAGGGTTAGGTTGGCAATTAAACCTCGTCCGACGGAATTGCGATTGCCTAGACATCTCCCAAGGCCGACCCCCACATTACCGTCCATTCATCCAGGTCGACCAGGCCACTAGACCCAGTCAACGTTGGCGGTACGGACCTACCGTTCCTCTAGGTCGTGGGAGAGAGGAGGGGGGGGGCCATTTGGAACCTGGTTCCAGGCCTCCCGACCCACCACTGACTAGGCCAACCTAGTTGACAGACCCTCGCTAGGCTGGACCGGGCAAGGTGCGTGGGGATATACGAGGTGGGTACTGAGTCCAGCGGATCCGTATGTTACAGGGACAGACTACGGTACCATGTTCAATTTTTAATTCAGGAGCATGGATGACCTCCCAGTGCGTAAGCTGTTGGTCAAAGTCCGCGTTCCTAGATGACCAGAAGAATAAAGCTAATGAGCCTAGGGGATCCGACACGCCCCGACTACGACGATTCGCTATCCCGCCCTTCTGGATCCCTCCGATAGCCAATCTGGGCCATATGCCGGACTTCACGCGGTGCCGGCTCGGTGCGCTCACAGGGTCTGGATTCTGGCCTCTTTGGAATCTATCTGGCCTAGCTTTGGAAGGGGGTAAGGAGCCCAAAAAACGACAAAATGTAAACAGTCCAAAGTCAAAACAAAAGTAAAAGGGGGAAAAAGAAAACAAAAAGTAAAGACGAGAAGACAGACAAAGACAGAGTTCCCCAGTTCGCCCCCGGTTCGCCCCCAGGGATCAGAGGATACATCTGGGGTACATGTACCTCGTCCTGTAGTGCTACAATCCACAATAGTCCAACCTGCAGCATACTCCGGACGATGCTCGCTATGATATCATCGCCGAGCACTCTCTCATGACAGTTGGGAATTCAGCCACTCAAGAACCTCGGCGAAAGCACATCCAACAGCCAGAGCCAAGCCACTGCTGGGTCCACCGTCCATGCCTAGCCGGACTCTGGCCCCATTCGGTCCCTCGACGGTGGGGGCCCTCGAGAAGAGAAAGTACAGAGTAGACGAAAGGCCCACGCTAACTCTGTACATTCACAGACGATTGTCCCAGCAAAAGAGCAAGCTCTCGGAGGCTAGTGTGCAGAGAGGCTACTTGACACGCTGCGTCCCCCTCCTTCGGAGAGCCAATGAGGGCCCGGCATTCAGCCGTTCAGATTCCAAAAGCCCATAGTCCCCGTTAATACTCCCGGATCAGAGAAGCAAGAGACCCCAGTCCAATAAGGCAGCAGGAGGAGATATCGTAATATCACGACTGGTGCGGGATATTCTCGCCGCAAGGGATGCTGTCCATGACGCGGCTTTCTGGCCCTCGCAACTTACGCGGGAACAGCTGCTTCGGGAACGCGGAGTCGGGGCTTTCCACGGAGTCGCTTTTCTCTCGCAAAGGGTTTCCCCCCTCGTGGTTTCCCAGCTGAGCAGTTTCATTGCCAAGTCCCGTATAGATTGACATCCAGTCGACCGGGTCATTTCCTTAAGGTTGGGGCTGTTCCCTGGGCGATCTAGAGGCATGGAACGACTCCACTCGGCTAACCCTCATCTTACCACCGGACCGTATGGTTTAGTAATTGGTATTCTGATTCTGTACGAGAAACATACTGTACAAACGATCGAAAGCATTTGCCCTCCTACAGTACTGTAGTCCGCCAAAAACAAGGGAATCTCGCATACCATTCCCCCCGAAGCAAAGTCCTCTCCGATTGAGACCTTAGTTCCCGGCACTACCAGGAGAGGAATGGATTTTAGTGTCGGATAGACTTTGTGAATGAGGCAGCACCCGCCTGATTTGGGCGCGCTGTAGAAGGGAGAAAACAAGAGTACTGACCACCCCCCCCCCCTGGGGGCTACTGCATCATAGCGGTTACCCTCGACGGAGTACCGCGCAAATGAATGTATGGAGCTAATTAAGGGCCCTCTTCCTCGGTGACCATCTCACAGCCATACCCATTCCAAGATCCTTGGATTTCGTTTCGCATTTCCTGGTGTGGAAGACGCCGGTCGATCCTGGGAAGTACTGTAGACGTCAAACAGCTGTTTTTCCCTTTGCCGCGGCACGCTAAGTTTACCAGGGTTAGGCAAAAAGGTTTCTGCATGGGACTTTCTCCCCCCGATGAATGGTGAAAATGACGGTGGCGATGATGGAAGTGGAAGGTCGACAGCGCGATGCTGGGCTGCCCCTCACGAGCATGGCGGTTGGCCTCGGGTGCGCGATGCCAATCACCGTTGGCCCTCGATCTCTGGGCCCCGTCAACAGTCGGGGGAAAAGCTTTGATCGGCGCCCCGTCGATGGGACAGCCATGCCCACCACGGATCAGGGACCTGCCAAGAGAGACCCTGGGTCCATACAGTAGATCATTAGGCAGCGGAGGCAGCGGCGGCACGGTGGCATCTGCTGCTGAACGTGGAAATCCACTCTGGTAATCTTAACCGCCGAAGATCTCATCGGATCCTTCAACCTTATTATCCCAACCATGAGACAGGCCGCATGGTATTGAAGGATGAGAGATGAGCAGTGCGCCACAAGGAATGTGGGAATCCATGATCCGGTGAAGCTAAGTCAACAGCAGGGCGAACTAACCACAAAAAGCGTCCTGCTGAGACCCTGCCGGGTTCGAGATCGGCAAGCCTTCGGGTTTTGTTTCGCCTCCACAGACCGTGGTGCATGCCGATGGGGGCCTCATGGCCTGTAAGAGGGAAGCCCGATCGGGGCCCCACGCTCCAATGACGGTATCTCGCAAACAAAAAATTGCATGCCTACTGGTGGGAAACACGCGATGGAAAGCATCGGTCTGGCATCAGTCAGGGAATGCGCCCCCTGCAACTGATCCCGCCTCAATGGGAAACAATCGTCGTCCGCCATTGGCGTAATTCGGCGTTTGGGGGGGGGGGGGGGGGGGCGCATGGCAGGGCATGGCAAAGCATGGCAGAGCATAGTCTGGCGCCTCCTCCTGCACCCATGAAGAAACAAGGGACATCACCACGGCGTACTCCGTACGGCGCTGGATGCAATCAATCAAACAAATCAACCTAGTCCGTACAGCGCCGAGAATACCGAGTGGATCCCATACTGGCGCTATCCCCCACTGGACCCCAGGTTATCATCCTGGACGCCGCTCCGGGATTAGCTTCCTAGAAGATAACACAGTGGGACCCAAACTTCTGTGGCGTCTCAAACGCCCCCGGACCGAATATCCGTTCAAAGAGGATGGTGGCGGACCGCGTGGAGTGGGCCCCCGTCTCAAGAAGGATATTCGGAGCGGCTATCGAGGATTTATTTTTATACTGGTCCAAAGGGGATGCGATGGATGCGATGGATGCGATGGATGCTATGGATGCTATGGATGCTATGGATGCTAGTAGGGGCATTGGATCGACCTCGCCAGCAGGGCCCATGGGCTTAGGGCTTATGGCTTATGGCCCAAGTCCACGGGAAAATCGTGCAGTACCTGCGACAGGGCTGGTCAACAAAGGGAGGGCGGCTCGAGCGGACGAAACAAAGAACCCGAAAGAAAACCGTATGAATCCCTTTCCTTTTTCCCACGAACCTGGTCATCGGATTGATCCAGTCGACGTTCGTTTTTTTTTCTTTGGCGGGACCAATATCCGGGCAGGGCTGGGGGGAATGAAATCGACTGGATGAGGATTCCGAGCATTCTCGAACCCACATGTGTTTGCTTTCTCCCCCCCCTCTGCAGTCTCGTACCGACGTGGTGGATGGCATTGTCCCTATCACGCGAAAGCGGGAAGAAGGAGATTGTGATGAGGGTGCATGAGAAGTCCGGGGGTTGACGACAGAGTTAGTGTGGGCTCAGCTCCGTTCACTTGGCTCAGACGGTTCACACGCTTCGCCGCTGACATAGACGTGCCCATCGCATCTCCCATGCCTCCGTGAGTCCCGACTGCCCTCGGGCCGGCTACCCCGCATTTTAGAAGGGGACAAAATGATGCAATACACCCCCTTGACGGCTCAGCCTTTCTCATGGGGATGCGGACACGAACTGACCGGCTTCTCTCGGCGTGGGGTTGGGTCAAGATGGGTCGGTCATCTGGTTCGGGGACGGTGGAGACCAAGGTTGTGCCCCCGACGACCGTGCTCATACCCGCAAATGTTTAACTTATTCCCGACAGTGTGCCATGTGAAGCCAAGAATATCGCCGACTCTGTCAGGTGTCCCGTGCATACGCTGACTGATATGGCGGAATGATGATTGATGGGTCTGGGGGAAGACTGATTACGATATTATATACAAGATCAAGGGCCCCCTGATTAGGGTATAAACACGCAGCGCTCGTTCGCTGGCGGCACATAGATGACCAACAATGAATTTCGTCCGAGGCCATTTAGTGTATATTCAACTATCGAAAAGAGGAAACTCTAGTGTTTGTATGGTGGCAGAATGGGAAAGGAAGGAAGAGAGATTCAGCAAAATATCAGGACATGCCTTTGTCTCAGAAGCGGGAAGCCATTTCTTGCGAGTAGTTGCCATCGCACGATCGAGACCAGCCCTTATGAGTTGGAGATAATCCTAAACATCGACATGATACAAGGTTTGAAAGGATTTGTCATTTGATTCTTTGCTGCTGTAGATGGTCTGCGTGGTCACTCCAATCTTCCTCTACATATTTCATAGAAAGTGATAACACAAACCCGTAACCCCGCTCAGCAATCTGTAGGTGGGAGGAGAAAAGCGGTCCCAAGATACCAACATCGGTGACGCTCGCCTCTCGGAGTGCTCTTGTTTTCCCAAATAACCCCTCTAGGTGTCAAGTCCAGGAGCCATGTCCTTCACCTGGCCCCTTGCATCTTTTGCAGTATCAAAGTCGTTGGGTTCCGAGACCGGCTCATTAAAATGCGGTGACCGGAGGGACATCGGCGCTGCGGGTTGCAGCTGGCGATACCCTCGGCTAAGGAATGCCCTTTCGATGGGGAACTTGCTGAGATCCCAGACACACGTAATCAATGTCAATCCCTGCATGCTGATAACGCGGCTGATATCCCCAACAGAGGGACGGGACGTGAGGATGTAAGAGCTAGATGATTGATCGGGTCTATTTTGATTGTTGGATTGTCACGGACATATTGGATTTGGCTTGATAG
This sequence comes from Penicillium canariense, assembly GCF_028826845.1. Lineage (NCBI taxonomy): Eukaryota > Fungi > Ascomycota > Eurotiomycetes > Eurotiales > Aspergillaceae > Penicillium > Penicillium canariense. The sequence continues at coordinate 1,997,533 of NW_026622729.1, forward strand.
CTACGCATAAATGCCCCCCGGCAACGGTCTCATGCTGACGCGTTCCCGTTCTCTACGCAGATGGCATGCTCCATTTCCGCGCCTTTGCACCTTCCATCTATCACCTTGCATCTTTCCCGGATCAACCCGAAGCCTAGTGAACATGGATCATGGATACTGACTTCCCAGCCCACCAGTTAGAAGGCGATGGGGAGCAGATAGCTCTCAATATCAGCTCTTGATCATCTCTAGCGTCTTATGTGGGCAACAGGGAATACTCAATTACTGACGGCGCTCCAGATCTTTGAAGGCACTTACTGTAGAGGCGCAGGCTGTGATATCCCTGTTGAATCTTAAATGGAATTTGTCATCGAGATGACGCAAGTGATACTTCTTGGGCTCTGCCGGCTATCTACTATTCAGGAATCATCCTCATCCCAGATGGAAAGCTAGTCTGCTACCTTCCTACTCCTCCCTACTCCTCCCTACTTATCAAGGACTGCCCGAAACAACGGGCCAGGATGGTAACGAGTCGGGACAATTGTCCGCCAGCATTTCCCCGTCGGCCCAACCACATGTCTCTACTCATCTAATGCGAGCGCTGGTTGCCGTCAGATTGGACGACTTTCGCGCTTCCTAGCTCATTGGTTGGTGGGATCATATGTAGCCTACATAGATTGCCAGATGTGTTTGATCCGCCTCGTGCTGCACGATTTGGAAGAGCTTTTATGTCACTGGTCGCTCACACGTAGAATGGCCGATCATCTGCAAGATGCTGGCGACTCCTTGCCTCTCCACCCGGTGCTTGCGTCTGTCTCGCCCACTTTTCCTGGTCTTTCGTCAGAGTGTCGGTCAAGAGGCACGTCGAGACTGAGCTGCTAGTGTGATCCGGAAACTCTCCAGATTTCTCACGCGGATGATCGTGGGACGGAATCCTGGTTTGGGGCTGTAGGTAAGCCACCGTCTTTCCTTCCCCCTCCTGATGCTTATGGTTTAGGGTAGCCACTTGTGGGATGTACGGAGTACCTTCATCCCCATCCCTCAGAATAAGAAGAAAAAAACCCACGAACAGAACCAATGTAAAACCAAAACCAATCGAGACAGAACGCAAAAAAAGGGGAGGGCCTGGCTGCCCGCTCATGAATTGCTACATTTGTCTATTTGGCGAGTTTCGTTGCCCCGCGGTCCAGTTCACAGTGGCGACGCCACCGTGAACTGATATGCTCACCTCCTTACTGATGGCGATGGTGTTGCCGTAACAGTCGACATGTCCGGTCTCCCCTCCTACTGATGCGGCCGACCGAGGCTCAGTCGATTGTCGCCGGGGACATTTTGAAGCAAACGAGAGTCCACAAGGGGGTTGCAAGTCGCCCTGCTAAGACAGCGGGATTAATCTTCCGAACTATGAACCCCTCCGGGCTTCATCGACTGCGAAACGAGGGTATCCACCTATTCCGATCATGATCAAGATCATCTGTCCGTGACGTGATGGTGGGTACCTGGCCCAATTCCAACAATTCTCTGTCCGATGTGGAAGGATGTCCCCAGGCAAATCCCCCTTCCTCTGCCTGTTGACTTGTCTCGGTCAAGATGACTGCAATTAATCATTCAAAGAGGAGGGCGAGCTGAGGCTGAGCGTGATGGCGGACTGTACTGCGAGGAGGTACCTGAGCAGGTACCTGAAGTATACCCGATACCTCCTGGAGGAGCGGAGTCGGGCCAGAGATCTCGACGGGATCGAGTAGTCATTCCTCCGTCCCCCGCCAGTCATCTGATCGGTTGTCTCCGATGCAGATGGCAAATGGGCAAATGGGCAAAAGAACCCCATGCACAGTGACGTCGTCGGGGCTTGTGGCTTCACAGGCTTACCTCTCCAGTCGCGACCAGCTGCACTGCCGGCTCGGCACTCGGGTACGCATGCACGCATTGTCATGTGGATGGGGAAGGTGGGCTGTAGCCTGAGGGGAAACGGTGGACAGTGGAGGGTGGAGGGTGGAGGGTGGAGGGTGGAGGGGTGTGGGATGCAGGATGCGCGATGTGCCTGGCACAGGGGAGAGGCGGAGGGTACTATTGTCGACAGGGGTTGGACGGAATCCCTTTGCTTTGCCTCTTGCCTTCGTGCCAGCACGGGAACAGGAGATACTACGAGAGACGACCAGGGCAACCAGTGGTCAATCGGAGACGGGCTGGAGAATGTCACCCTGCGCGGCAGTGCAGGTAGCCAGTACTTGGGTGACGGCTGGTGAAGCCTGGTCGATATTCGGCCGCTGCTAAGAGTCCAACAGACCAGCATTGGACCACGCCGTCCAATTGGACTTCCTCGTTGCAGACCCGTGGGCCGGCTTGAGTTTGGTCTTGCCTGGTCTCTATTGCATATGCCATTAATAGCCTCCTTGATGGCATTCAGGCCGGGCCTGGGCTCGTCTGCGGCGCTCCGGGGCGAGGCCCCGTTTTCGGCATCGAACGACGCCGTCCTGAGGGGCCATTGGTCTCGCTCAAAGGAGCTAGGCTTGCCCGGTCGACGGAGACGTAAGGCTGCTCGCTGTGATGGGAAGGGGGAAATACAATCGTGGTGGCGCGACAATGCGACTCTAATCTGCTCGGTTTCCTATTCAGAAGAGTTCGGCCATTCGCTGCAATGCACACATTGGCACATCAGCCGGCAGCTCTCGACGGCATTTGGGGTTGATGAGACGGTTAGACGGCAAGCCGTCTCCATGCAAAGGCGCCGGCATCTGGACTGCCTGCGGTTGGTCCAAATCCATGCTATATTGTGCTATATTGTGCTATATACAAGTCCATAATCTATACCCATGCTCTTATCATATCCATATCCATATCCCTATCCCTATCCATGTCCATATCCATATCCCTGAAGACAAAGGAAACTCACTCCTCAGTCTACCAGCTCGTCACCCCCCGTGCCCGATCAAAGCCACCCCGCAACTGCTTCCCGGGCTTGAGCACCTTGCCCTGAAGCACTGTATACCGAATGATATTCTCGCACTCCTCCGGCCGCACGCGCGCCAGCCAGATGCCCTGCGCCGCGCCCTCGTCATTCTCGCTGGCGTCGGCGCCTTCCCGCTTGTACCAGTCAAAGTCGCGCCGCCGGTACACGATCACGTTCGCCGAGTACTTGTGGCCGCCGACATGGCTGATAAAGTAGATGCCCACGCCGCCGGGCCGCGTGTCGTCCATGTCGCGATACAGGCCCAGCGGGCGCAGATGGCGCTCGAACTCGCGGCGCAGAAGAGGCGCGGACTGGCCGCAGCGGGCGTCGCGGGTGCGCTGGGAGCAGAGGAGGATGACGGCGGCATGGGGGCAGGGATGTGAGCGGAGCGGGGTTGAGAGGGATGTGTTTGGTGGCTGTGGGGATTCCTTCCCATCCCGGCCTGCTTGGCTTGCTGGTGAGGCGCCCAGTGGTGTGGTTGTTGTCAGAGACTTGTTGACAAAGTGCTCGATCAAGTCCGGCGCCAATTGCGGGGTGACATGCTCGACGACCGTGAAACTGGGCAGCAGAAGCACGTCTGTGGGCTGCTTGCCCGCCTCGTGCATGTGGTATTCGTCTGGGACGGGCATGTTGGATGCGGACAGCTTGAGTCTCTGGATGGCGAGGTATGAGTGGTCTTTCAGACGACAGGGGAGATACACTGGTCGATTCGGCTTACCCCATTGCTCGGTTCTACTCCTCCTTTCTCGATCGCCTCCATCACACTGCCCACCTCGTCGGCCACGTCGCGCACCCAGTCTGACTTCCCCGTAGCCACCAGCAAATGTGTCGCCCACCCCTTGACCTGTCCATATAACTCGTCTTCATGGTCAATGTCGAATTTGGCGGGGTATTTCACAGTACATGTTGCACAGTCGTGCAGGCATTCCTCGCCATCCACAGCCGGATCTGGCTTTGTGAATAGCTGATCAGATTCAGAGACGGACCGGAATCCCTCCTGGGCAAGCGCATTGTCGCCCACGGCGTCGGTGTCGGTGTCGGTCCTGGAGGAAACGAGGGAAACATTGGAGGAGCTGAAGAGCGAGGACGTGCCCCGGCGGAAGAGGTGCATTGTAAGGACAAGTGAGCGAGCTCTGCGGTGTCTGCAGCGATAATCTTGGGAAATAATAAAGGTAAAATTGGCCACGGCACCCGACTGTGCGCCGTTTTCTCTCGCTATGACGCGTAACACTCGAGAAATAATCTTATCAATCATTTGCATTTATGCCAAGTCTCGGAACTCTTTCCGCATGACTAAGCGCCCCCGGGGGTCGGTTCGATAAGGTGCTATTCATGGTATTGGGTCTATAACTAATGTACACGGTCTGATGGGGTGGGATGCAAACGTGGGCATTTTATTCTCTACGGCCTGCGTAGTGAATGGTGTACGGCAGATCCCCCGGACTCTGCGTCTGTGCCAGGCGGATCACACTGCCTCCGGAGCTACCAGACTGGCCCGATGGGACACGCTGGAATGATCGAGTTGACGGTGTGCGCAACGGACCCCGCCCGTTGTAAGTGCCGCTAGCAGCTGAAAATCTGGAGATGGGGCTCGGCCCTGCGGGGGCTGTATCGTAACCGGACTGGGTTTCCCATGTAGACGCATTGGACGGTCGAAGACTGTTACTCCGCATTGGCGTGAACGTACCATCGTATCCGAAGTGGTCAACGGTATCTGTTTCACCCTCTTCGTCCGAAGGCCCAATGACTGACTCGCTATCAGCGCGATGGTAACTCGCGCTATCGCGAATCACGTCTAGTACTGGCGGCGCAAGCGATGTCATCCCCCTCAGTATCTCGGCAAATAGGTGCATCAGCTCTCGAAATTCCGTCTCGTGGAGCTGGTGTGACGAGAAACGCGCACGCTCGTAGAGTGCTAAGAATTCGGAGCCAAGTTCTGGAGGGTTAACGACACCCAGTGTGGTGAGATGCCGAATATACTGCCGCAGGCCCATCGATGCCGGCCTCTGTAGTACTTCCACTACACGCGTATCGGGGAAGGCATCCGGAGCAGCTGATGAGAAATCATCTGCAGGAGCCAGTGAAACGGCTTTCGCTTCAATTAAATTCGGTAGTTCTTGAATGACGGTGCGGTAGGGGAGATCGGGCAGATCGGGCGACGCCGGTGATGACCAGCCTGGGTGTTCGATGTGCCCCCATGGCGGGCGGTCGGGGTCGACGAGGAGATCTTTGTAGCTCTGGAAGCTGTCCAATTCATCTGAGATGTCGCGCGGGCGAGCCTGATACGAGATGACTGCGCTGCGGGCAAGTCCCTCCATCACCAGGCGCCTGACGCTCTTGCTCACATCTTCCTGTTCAACGGGGATCCACGCCTTTGGGATACCGGCCAAGGTGGTGCGATTCGTGTAGATGCGGGTCGCATAAATGAGAATGGCGAGGAGAAAGGTAATGACGTAGGCACCGGTGATGAAGAAGATGTTCGTCAATCGGTGGGTTTGATAGCATTGGTAGATGGCATCGGCCGGAGTAAGGAGGACGAGGCAGAAGCAGATGAGGGCTAGGAGGGAAAAGAAGCTCGAGTTGAGGAAGCGATCGAGTCTCGCGGCCATAACTGTCCGCGCATGCTGTGCGAACTGCACAGCATTTGGTGATCGGATTAGCTGGTTACGTTGACGGGCCAAGCTGGTTGCGCATGTCTGAGTGGATATGCGGTCACGTGTTTAATGTGTACTTTATGATCACGTCGGCTGCCAGCATGGAAGTGCGGCATAAAGAGATCTGGTTTATTTGATAGCCTTTTGTTATCCTTGGTCAAAACCCCTCCCAATGCAGCGCGACTCAAAAACTCAGTTCGATGCAGCTTGGTGTTGTAGATCCACTACCATTCAGGCGCCGGAGCATCACATGATCGCTGTTCCCCGGACCCGAAGAAAAAAAAAAACAACGGGTTCGTTCCATCTTTACTTTTGATAGGGGGTAAGAGTCATGGACAACTGCAAGGCTCCCCGGGAGCCACAAGAACTCTACATATTGGTCACTGGTGCCAACAGGTACGATACAGCCAATTGCCAGACCCCCGCCGCGGGGCTCTATAGGAAACAAAAAGGAGACCCTAAAACTAATTGCTCTATGCAGCGGTCTTGGCTTTTCGATATGCTGTCGCCTCGCCGATGAATTTCTTTCGTCGCATCACTATGATGACTCCTTGACTATCATCTTTACAACCCGGAGTGAGCACAAGGCTCAGGAAACCCGCCGCCGCTTGGAAGCGCACCTCCGATCTTCCACTGCCTCCTCATCCGACACCGCGCGGGTGAAATTCGTTTCCGAGAGCGTCGACTTAGGTGATCTTCTCTCTGTTCGTGAGCTCTCTCGCAAACTCCTGCAGACCATCCCTAAACTCGATGCTGTAATTCTGAATGCTGGAGTTGGTGGTTGGTCGGGAATCAACTGGCCGGAAGCCATTTGGGGCGTCCTCACCGATCTTGTCCATCAAGTGACTTGGCCTTCTTACAAGATCGCGCCTGTGGGTGTCTTGACAGCCAAGCAGACTCCTGAGAAGGAGGAGCCAGCCTTGGGATCTGTCTTCTGCGCCAATGTCTTCGGGCATTACATGCTGGCGCACAACGTGGCACCGCTATTGAAGAAGGCCGAGACTCCCAATGGTCCGGGCCGTGTTATCTGGGTGTCAAGTATCGAGGCTACCATCAAGTGCTTCGACATCAATGACATCCAGGGTTTGCAAACGAAGACCCCTTATGAGTCCTCTAAGGCCCTGACCGATATTCTGGCTCTGACGTCGGACCTACCCAGCACCGCACCGTGGGCGGTGGATAGCTTTATGCACTCCAATAGCGGAACCAAGGCGGACGAGGCCCCAACCATGTATGTTTCTCACCCAGGCATCTGCGCGACATCCATCATCCCGCTCCCGCTCCCCCTTGTCTGGGCGATGGTGGCTACGTTCTGGTTGGCGCGCATGCTTGGCTCGCCCTGGCACCCATTATCTACCTACCTCGGCGCGTGGTCTTCAGTTTTCCTCGCGCTATCCTCGCAAGGTGCGCTCGATGCGACCGAATCCCCCTACCGTCATGCGGGCGGTGGCCGAGTGAAATGGGGCTCTTCCGCGAACCGCTTCGGTGTCGGAAGTCTGAGCAGCACTGAGATCGAGGGCTGGGGGCATGGCGGCGTCGTCGGAACGCCTGTTGTTGAAGCCGATCGAAATCGACCCCGGAGGCGCGGCGCAAAGGATTTGACACGCGAGGAGAAGGAAAAGTTCGAGGAGCTTGGTCGCGGATGTTGGAAGCAGATGGAGGAGCTGCGAATCAAGTGGGATGCCATTCTAGACCAAGCGGAACAGAACAAGGCTGCAGCTGCAAATGCCCAGTGAGGAAGGAATGGGCAAGAAGGAACGGGGCCTGAGCGTTGCCAGCCTTCGCTCCGTTAAATCTGAGGGGACGAGCTCACTAGAACCACTTGTAATCTACTCATAATGTACGTAAAGATTTGTTAATCCATGATACCTTATTATCTTTTGAATCGGATTCGCATCTTCTGAATACCGCCTCTCAATTATTTACACCAACAAAACCCGCCCCGCGCCCATGATATCATTAAAACAGGTAGAGCATGGTTTCGTTGCCCGCCATTTGCCAGGGAAACAAGACCCGCATAAGACAATAAAAAAACGCAGAGGGAGCGGGGATGTAGATAGATAGAAGCAGAGCTTGGACGACTGCAACAGTGGTAGATAGATGAAAAGTCGAGCTCTGACGCAAGGAAGAAAAGACTAAAAGGAGGTAGATGTCGCAAATAGCGGAAATAATCGCGCATCTCCACCATCTAGGTTTCGGGATGATATCGATTATCGGGGAGATACGACGAGAAGGGATAAAAAGTGTGAGCGCAATAGCGGGAGAAGATCATGCAGAAAACGGCTCCGGTGCCATGCATCAAGACGGGGAGGAAGGAAGGTATCGGACGGCGAGAAAGGGATAAGTGTAGAGGGACGTAGCGACGTGAAGGACGAGGGGAGGGATTACATGATAATTGCAGGAACTATACGGCTATTAGCTTTCATGGATCAGACGCTAATGGCGGAGGTTATGCTTACCATCAATGTTCTGCTTGATGCTCTTGTGCGGCAAGATGGAACCACCGTTGACGTATACCTCGTCGGCGATGGTCACATCATCACCCAGGACAGTGACGTTCTCCAGACGAGCCCAGCGACCGACGGAGCTGTTCCATCCAACGATGGTAGACTTGATCCAAGCGTGGTCCTTGATCTTGCTGTTCTCCATCACGACGCAGCGCTGGAGACGGACACCGTCCCCAATCACGACGTTAGGGCCGATGACAACATTGGGACCAATACGGCAGTTGTTGCCAATCTTCGCCGAGGGGTCAACCATGACGTTACCGCCATGCACATAGGGTTCGGAATTGCAGGCCAGCTTCTTGGAGTTGCGCTTGGCGAGGGAGGTGAGGTACAGGCAAGTACCAGTGAGGAAGTCCTTGGGCTGACCAACGTCCATCCAGAAGCCCTCGAGGTCAAAAGAGTGGAGCTGACCGTCCTTGCAAATGGCGGGGAAGGTCTCCTGTTCGATGGAGGTGGGGCGCAATTCGATGCGCTTGAGGACGCTAGGGTTCATGATGTAGATACCAGCGTTGATACGGTTGCCAACGAACTCGACAGGCTTCTCGACAAAGCGGTCAATGCGGGAGGGGTGGTTAGGCTTGTGAACGACGACACCGTACTTGGAGGGCTCGTCAACCTTGGTGACAACGATGGTACCCTCCTGGCCGTGAGCCCTGTGGAACTCGGCCAGCTCCTTGAAGGGGTAGTCGCAAATGACATCCGAGTTCAAAACGAAGAAGGGCGAGTCGTCCTTGCCCAGGATCTTCTCCGCCAGCTTCAACGGGCCAGCCGTGCCCAGCGGTTCCGACTCCACCGAGAATTCAATGTTCACGCCATATTGCTCCTCGTATTTCTTGAGGGCGGCGACCATCACATCAGGGCGGTAGTTGACAGCCAACACAATATCAGTGACACCCGCGGCAGCCAAGCTTTCGACCTGGTGCAGGATCATAGGGCGGTTGCCGAACTCCACCAGCGGCTTAGGGAGAGTAAGAGTCTAGACAGTCAACCGTCAGCCATTGTGTGCCAAAAGAAAAGGAAAAAGCAATTTCCCCGTAAGGCCAAGCATGGAAGCATTGGATAGCTCAATGAATAAATAAGAGGTCGGCAGCGACTTACCAGAGGACGCAGACGGGTCCCGAACCCTCCGACGAGAATGAGAGCTGCGGCGGTCAGTCAGTATGGACGGGGAGGAGGGGTGGGTTGCAGGGAGGAGGGGTTAACATACCCTTCATTGTGGGGGTGGAGAGGATGGGATGAGAGACACCAGCAAAAAGCAATGGAGAAAGAGATCAATGATCGCGACTACGCGACGTGAGGGAGGTTCAGAGAGTGAAATAGCATGATTTAGGGAACACCTGGCCGTTGATGGATTTATTTTTATCAGGAGGGAAGAGGGTGGGGCACGTGAGTGGCACCGTGATTGGCGGCGAGGGGCACGTTTGCAGCGAGGAAAAGGGGGCGGCCCTTCCCTTCACGCTCCGTACCTGTCCCTCCGGACTTTGTACTTGTCCAGACTACAATTCCGGTTCAGGTCTGCTAATGGATCCATGGTCACTGTTGTCTCAATGTTGCGATGGTTTTCTTCCCTGGTTTCTCCCTCTCGAGCTGCTGCTCATCCCCCCGGGTGGTGGGCATTGGTCTCGCACTGGGTCGTGCTGGGCCTGGCTAGCCCAGCCCATCCCGGCCAATGCATCCAATGCCGCCTTTGACTGGATCGGGGCCACCAAGATGGCTTCCCCGCGAACTTAGACCGGTGTGCTTCACTCCCATCGCGGGTCAGACGATCTCACCCCTGACGGTAGCACTCCGTGTCTATCCTGGTATTTGCTGTAGTATTAGGTAGATGGTTGGTTGCGGTCGGCGCAGGACGCGTGGAGAGAGGTCCGAAGCAGGTCTCCCCATCCGTCGCCCCACTCATCCCTCCTTCATCTGCCTGGGACAATTCCCAAATTGCGGACCCATCGACGCATCCCGAATACTTGGTCTCGCTCCTCTCCCCCTCTCATTGTGTGTCCGGGGGCAGCTGCCGATGGCCACGTTGTGCCTGAGACATTCCTGACAGGCTACCGCCTGCTCCATCCGTCGCACCCACAAACTGCAGGACCCATTCCCGCACTCTGCGAGCCTTCTGCCGCGGCAGATCGTCATGCAAATCGTGGAGGCTATTCAGTTCGAACCCGCTCTTGTAGAATCCAGCCGCATCCGTCGTGTCTCCTGGTCGTCGGTGCAGCAGATCGACTCTGGTCATGCCTCCCCGCAAACTCTGTCCGTAAACCCGATTCCGGAATGAACTGAGCCCTACGGTGCGAAGCAAGATAATGTCTTGAGGGCGGAGCATGGCCAGCGATCGACTGAGGTGATCAGCCTGAGGAGTCTTGGCAGCAGTGGGCTTTTCGGGAGGAACCCAGAAGTTGACCGCAAAGCCAGTCCTTGTCTCATCGCCGACGATCAGTTCAATTATATCAAGCTCAGTCTTCCATTGTCGGGTCACTATACGACGTGGTGGGTGGACAGCAATGACTCCGACGACCAAGTTAACTGTCACTGTCTGTGGTGTGATGGACTGCAGATGTCTTGCGGTGGGAAGGTCCTGCAGATCGCTGAGAGGGCCAGGAATTCGGAGTGAAGGAGGCAATCCGTGGACAAGTTCTTCTGCGGATGAGCAAGTGGTGGGTGCTTCCAAAGTCTCTGGCTGTGGTCCGCTCTCCTGTGTAGATTCTTCCTCTCGTGATCCCGAAGCAAACATCTCTGATGTTTCGTGCACGACAAATGAATGGTTGTAGAACTCTGAGAGGACTGAGTCCTCGTCCATTGACTCGTTATCAGCCGTCACCAGCTGATGTGTGGACAGGAAGTTTGGGTTTTCTGGGCCGTGATAGAAGGCATGGTAGTCTGTCGGTAGCTCAGTGCAAAGAGGTTGAAGAGCTCTCCATTTGGCAGAAACTCTGCTTTGGACAAGAAATGACTGGTGCTCATCAATGGTGTCTGTTCCTTGGAATGGTTGGATGGCGCTGTTGAGAAGCTCATCCTTCTCCCAGTCTAAACTGCCAGGCAATGGAGCACCCATCAAAAAGATCGTGTTTGGGGACATAACCATAGATGCCGAGCTACAAGCTTTTTGTAGCTGTAGCCCGGGCTTGTTTCCCCGCGTGAGTGAGGCTATTTAAGCCAGCATGTACTCCGTAGTCCCATGCTCGTGAATGCAGGTGGTTGGGTAAGGGATCTGCATAAGATCAATCATCGAAGATACAGACGCTGGCATCAAAGTCCCATGTGAGGGAGGCTATATGTGAACAGTTGTTCTTGGTGTCTGCATTGTAGTCTTAGAGGTGCATAGGTGACAGATGTTGTTAAGGGTTGGACTTGATAAAACGGTGGTCACCACAGAAACTCGGACAGGCCCGAACCATGGGATGCCGACGGTGGACGGCAGGCATCTACGTCTATATCGCTAACCAGCTCACGCTTTCCTGGAACCACATACCTCATTTAGGACAAGTAGGTTCATTCAAATACATTCAAGAGTTATCAGCTAGATGCTCTCCAGATAATTATTCTATGCTCCACTCGAAATCGCAGACTAATTAGACCTCGAAGAGCATGAGAGTAGTGGATGCCTCAGGACCACTGTAAATCACGTGATCGTCCAGGTAAGCACACGGGCCCGAGTGGCAACTAACAGTCGCCGCAGGCCCGCCGCCGGAGCAAAAGCCATCGTCACCGTCCTCTCCATCGCCTCCGCTCTCACTGTCGGTCATGGCAGTTGCCCCAAACCGAAACTGAATTTTGTCTGCTTTCTCTTGGTCGCAGATTCCAACGAACCCCGTCATCGAGAGCACATTCTCCCCTTCCACGCGGCCGAGCGCCGATTCATATCGGACAACTATGGCCTTCCAGTTTCCGATTCCCCGGCCGGTATGTTCCGCCATGTTACCTTCCTGCATTCAGATCTCATCGTTGACACTTGCTCCTTGCATCTAGAATGTCGCCGCGGTGACTTCGGACCTATGGCCTGCGATGTCGAGCGTTCTGGCCGCTCCCTTCAAGCAGGCCGGCCGAGGTTCGGCGGCCGAGGTTCGCGATATTCGTCAACAAGATCTCACCCCGGAACAGAATGCGGCGGTATGTCTTCATCGTATGGATTGCAGTGATATCATGTATTGACTCAGGCAGACATTTCAGCGTGTGTCTTTGCCGGAGTGCCTGGACACTGTCTCCCTGGAGGCATTGAGATCTGGTATTCTCAACCGGCCCGCGCCGCACAGATTGTCGCCGCTGTTGAGTGGAAGTAAGCAACATCTCTGAGATCTTCTTCACTGTTCCATATCTAATCTGTGATGTTTCACAACAGATAACGCTCTCTGGACCTCATCGACGATTTCGCCAGCTCGCGGCTTCGCATCCCCAGTAGCTCGATCCTTTTCGACCTTGACCCCCTTCCACCTCAATACCCTTCGCTCCACCCCGAAACTCAGCGGACTCTCGAGACTTCAGCAGCAAAGATTCCTGTTTGGCGGCCCATCGCAGAATCTGTTGGCTCAGAAGGAAAAGACAGCGAACAACAATCCGAATAGTCCGAATGCCCAGAACACATTCTACCAGGCGCTTCTCCGCGCCAACATGCCGGCCATTGTCGTGGAAAGATACCGTAGCGCTCAATTTGCGAGCAATGCGGCATCCGAGGCAATTTATGCGAAGGCTCTGGAACGTGTTGGTGGTGCCGAGTCCGGCGCTATTGCAAGCCAGAATCAGAATCTCAACCCGGATCAGCTTCAGGCCATCGGCCAAGCTGTTGCTGCACGGTCTCATGGTGGCCAAATCGGAATGTCAAATAAGCCCAATGGTACTGGTGGCAAGGAGGCTCCTCTCTACGTTGTGGTTGAGGAATCTCTCGGCAACACTGTCTTCCGCTGGGTCAAGTTCTTGCTCATCTTTGGTTTCTTCACTTATCTGTCTCTCGTTCTGATTACCATTCTGGTTGAAACAACCGGTGTGTTGAAGAACATCCGCGGCCAGCAGAACAACGAAGCTCAGCCTGAGAAGCAGACTGTACGTTTCAGCGACGTTCATGGCTGCGACGAGGCGAAGGATGAGCTGCAGGAGCTGGTCGAATTTCTTCTGAACCCCGAGCGTTTCTCTTCCCTTGGTGGAAAGCTACCCAAGGGTCTGCTTCTAGTTGGTCCTCCCGGAACTGGTAAGACTCTGTTGGCTCGGGCCGTTGCTGGAGAAGCGGGTGTCCCGTTCTTCTACATGTCCGGTTCCGAGTTCGATGAAGTCTATGTGGGCGTGGGTGCCAAGCGTGTTCGTGACCTCTTCAGCCAAGCCCGTGCCAAGTCTCCAGCAATCATCTTCATTGACGAACTGGATGCGATAGGTGCGAAGCGAAATGAACGTGATGCTGCCTACGTCAAGCAGACCCTGAATCAGCTTCTGACCGAACTCGATGGCTTCTCGCAGACCACTGGTGTGATTATCATTGGTGCTACTAACTACCCCCAGTTATTGGACAAGGCACTGACCCGACCCGGTCGATTCGACCGTAAGGTCATCGTCGGCTTGCCCGACGTCCGTGGCCGCATGGATATTCTACGTCATCACATGAAGGAAGTCCAGATCAGCACGGATGTTGATGTGGGCGTCATTGCCCGTGGTACTCCTGGCTTCTCCGGTGCTGACCTGGAGAATCTGGTGAACCAAGCCGCAATTCATGCCAGCCGCGACCGCAAGCTCAAGGTTGGCCCCCTGGACTTTGACTGGGCTAAAGATAAGATCATGATGGGTGCCGAGGCTCGCAGCCGTATTATTCAGGACAAGGATAAGCTCCTCACTGCTTATCACGAGGCCGGACACGCCCTGGTTGCGTACTTCTCGCAATCTGCTACCCCGCTGTACAAGATTACCATTGTTCCTCGTGGCATGGCATTGGGTGTTACTCACTTCCTGCCGGAGATGGACACCGTCTCGCGCAACTACACTGAGTATCTGTCTGACATCGACGTCGCCATGGGCGGCAAGGTCGCCGAGGAGATGATCTTCGGCCCGGACAACGTTACAAGTGGTATCTCAGCGGTAAGTTCTATACACCATAAAGACGCACACAGCTATGTACTAAACCTAAACCTCTCCAGGACATCCAACAAGCAACGGAAACCGCCTTCACCCTGATCACCCAATTCGGCTACTCCAAGAAGCTGGGTAACGTCGACCTGTCGACCAACTACAACCGCCTCTCCTCAGAGACGAAGCAAGAGATCGAAGCCGAAGTGCGCCGCCTCGTCGAGGAGGCCCGCGCCCGCGCAACAAAAATCCTCACCGAGAAGCGCAACGAGCTGGAAATCCTGACCAGGGCCCTGATCGAGTACGAGACCCTGACCAAGGATGAAATGGAGCAGGTGCTCCGCGGCGAGAAGCTCGACAAGATCTCCTTGTCGCCCAGCGCGCCCATCAAGCTGCCCGAGGCCCTGCAGGCAGCTAACCTAAACCCGACGGCGGCAGCGGAGGGTCCAGGCACGGCGGCAGAGTAAGCTTCACCGTACGGCGTGCATGTTCCTCGGCTGTTCGATTTTCCCCTTTTTCATTTCTTCTTTGTCTTGTCACTTTATATTTGATTTGTGCCTGGCCGTCAAATTTCCTCTCTCTCCATTGTGCATTCCCGGATCGTTCGGGCGTCGATACTGAAAATACCATGCTTCTCTTTTCGCTTTTTCGCTTTTTCTCTTATCTTCTGATTCACATCATCGCTCTTCACCCTTGATGCCCCTCGTTCGGCGAGGACAAAGTCCCAGCCGCCGTATTGTCTTGTACATACAACCCTGTATCTGTATGCCTACTACCGCGAAGCGCAAAGCGCACAAGTCGCATGGGGAAATAGTGATGGATTGAACATTGCAAGTTCCACATCTACCAAATACGATATACTGTAGATCCGACATCAACCCGGATATGCGTACAGATCATCCAATCAATTGACCATGGACTCCAAACCAGGCTAAATCCCCACCACCCAAAAACAAGCCCACCGCCCTGCAGATCTGAATCCATATATCGTCCCCACTATGGTCAATGCTCGTCCCTGCGGACAATTTTTGCATCATTCCCGTACCATCTTACCCCATCATCTCATTGGCAGGTATCTCGCCCGCCCGGCCGCCGGAGCCTATTCTCCACAACGGGCATGATGTCATAAGCCGGACCCGCCAGGTCAACGGCGATCATGGGGCCGGTGCCTGGTTCGCGGCGCGCTTGACGCCATCAGAACCAAGATAGGGCACTCAGTATCTCGGGGAGTTCTTGGGTTCTATTTCGGTGCATGGGGAAGGTTCGTCAGGTATGACAACATTGTTTGGAGGGGGTGGGGTTGTGTTAACGTGGGATTGTAGTTAGATGTATGTTGTGCCTGATGCCATAGTCGTGGCAGGGATGGTTCAGCTTCAGTGGATGGGCTGCTTTGTTTTATACCGACATCTACCTAGATGGCAAGTAACAGTCTTAGATGGTAGTGTTAGACAGAGAATAAGAACTTTTTGGCTTTGGAATTTTTATTTATTTATTGATTTCACACGATTCCCGCTGCTATGTACGTACATCAGATGCAACCGTGACTCGACGAACTTAAAACGCGTCGGCCAAGACAAATACGAACCAAAAGGGTGGGCGGGGGAGCTGAAAATGAAGGAAAGGATGAGAAAAAGGAAAAGAAATCAAGACCAGCTCTTTCCCGACAAAATCATAGCTGGAAAAAAAACACAACCATTCATCACGGTCATGAAGGAAGACAGGCGGCGCGGAGGCCGATCGGCTCGCCAATTAGAAACAGGGCTATCTAAGGAGAAAGGGCCTCTTAAGTATGTATAGTGGAATGTGAGTATGTATGGGTTGCGTGTCCCATAGACCCGGGGAGAAACCACAGCAGGGATATCCAATCCACGAGAGACGAAGGGGGTAGGTAGGAAGAGGGGGCGCGGTTGTGGGTTATTTGGTTTAGGGCGTATTCTCTCTGGAAAGCGTGCGTGGGAACACACCGATCGGATCTCCCGGCCGTGAACAGCAAGCAGACTGACTCGCAGTCATGCTTGACAGACAAAAGAAGACACAATAGTGGTATGGAGCAGTGCGGAATAGTCGGGTTGGTGCGGGGTTGTATTTATTCGTCGCCCGCCTCCTCCTTGGTCTCCATCCAGCCACGGGACATCTCCACGGCTTTGGACCATCGTTTGTACATGCGGGTGCTGTCCTTGAGCGAGATTTGGGGTTCGAAGGTGGCGCGGTTGGCACGATTCATGTGCTTGAGGTCGGAGAAGTCCTTCCAAATGTCGATCGCGAAGGCCGCGGCGATGGCGGCGCCGAGGGCAGTGGTCTCGTGCATGGCAGGGCGCTCGACAGGGATCTGGATGACGTCGGCTTGGGTCTGCGGGGAACAAGCAATAGTTAGTTATTGAAAGTCAGGGAGGAGAGGGAGAGAAGAACACCCGGGGCATCAGAAATCATACCTGCATGCAAATGTCGGAATTGCTCATGCCGCCGTCCACGGCCAATTCCGTTAGCTTCTTGCCGCTGTCCATCTCCATGGCATCCAGGATGGCTTTGGTCTGGAAACAGGCTGCCTCCATGGTTGCACGGGCAATGTGTCCTCGCTGTGTGTGTTGGGTGATACCCCCTACGACATCGTTAGTGCGGGGTTGCGGTGGGATCCGACGAAAACAAGACTTACAGATGGTTCCCTGCGCATCATCAATCCAGTACGGTGCAAAAAGACCACTGAACGCAGTCACGAACACGCAGCCTCCGCTGTCTGGCACCGTCGCCGCCAGATCACTGACCTTCCGCGAGTCGCGGAAAAAGCCCATGTTGTTCATCAGGAAAGAAACACCACTACCGGCCACGGCCACACTGCCCTCCAGGGCGTACACGGGTTTCCGATCCCGGCCCAGCTGAAAACCGACGGTGCCGAGCAAGCCGTGCTTGGAAATGACGGGCTTTTCACCCACATTGTATAGAAGGAAACAGCCGGTTCCATAGGTATTCTTGGCGGATCCGGGCGTGAAGGCGCAGTGACCGACTAGCGCGGCCGCCTGGTCACCCAGACAGCTGGTAATGGGGGTGCCCTCCAAGGGGCCCTCATAGATCTCGCCAAAGCCCTCGCGGTCCGACGAGGGGAGAATCTCGGGCAGACGGATCTTGGTGCGGTCGATGTCGAAGAACTTGAGTAGTCGATCGTCGTACTGCAGGGTCTCGAGATTCATGAACATGGTGCGCGACGCGTTGGTCACATCCGTGACCAGGCGCTTGTTCTGGGGACCGCCGTTCAGGTTATAGATGAGCCACGAGTCGACGGTACCGAAGGCGGCCCGGCCATCATCGTACGCGGATCGGACGTCGGGCAGGTTGTCCAGCATCCAGCGCAACGTGACCGAGGAGGGGTATGTAGAGAGGGGTAGACCGCAGATGTTGACCAGATCCTCTGCGCCCGGCTTCTCCTTCAGCTCGCGCACCAGGTTCATGGTGCGGGTGTCGGTCCAGGTGATGGCATTGTGCAGGGGCTCGCCCGTCTCCCAGTCCCACACCAGGGCGGTTTCTCGTTGACTGGTGATACCGACGGCTTCAATGTCGGATCGGGAGTGGCCCAGGGCCAGGAACGATTTCATGGCCTCCTCAATGCAGATGTAGACCGACTCCACCAATTCGTAAGGGTCTTGTTCGTGCCATCTGCATACGGAGAGGGGGACATGGTTAATCGAGAGCGTTGATTTCGGAGGGGAGGAGTGGTGATGGTAATGGTAGTGGTAGTGGGAAGAGGGGAAAAGGTGGGGGAGACGGGGTTCTCAAGCATGTTCTTACCCTGGATGTTCGTGAATTTGGCGGAATTCCGTTTGGTATTTGGCGATGGGGACGCCTGTGCAGTCAAAGATAATAAAGCGAGTGCTGGTGGTACCCTGATCAATGGTGCCGATGAAGCGCTCTTTTAGATCGGAGGGATGATGCTCCTCGTCCTGCAATATGGCACGGTCCCCGTCGTCGCTCTGGTGCGGTCGCACATCGACCTCAAATTCCAGGTCCGTTGGAGGTTCCGAGTCCCCGTCCACACTGTTCTCGTCGAGCTCAAATGGGTTTCGCATCTTCCGTGGTGGGTATGTGAGTGAGATTGGAGGAGAGAGGAGAGGTGTAAGTTGGGAGGAGAAGTGGAGGAGTTGGCGAGAGGGGGGGGGAAGTGGCGTGCAAGTTAAGAAAGTGTGGGGGAGCGATTACGCCCGTGCCTAGGAAACGCAGCAACCAGCAAGCAGGCCGGACGGAAAGTATGACGATAGGCCGACTGGTTTTGTCTGGTTTGGCTCGGCGGGCTCTCGGCTCTCTCTCGTGGCGGTGTTGGCGACTGGCCGGGGGAGCTCCAGCACGGCGAGGGAAGAAAAGTGGGGCGTGACGTACGAGGGGCGATTCGAAAGGCGAAGGAACATTGCTCGTCGCAGGTTCGCGTGCCAGGGAAGACGAGCGGCTTCTTATCCAAACGGGTGGGCCAGGCGCGCTCGAGGGTGTGCTCGTCCTGGCAGCCCAATTAGCCCCTAGTTCAGCGGGCGCCCAGCAGAGGCCCAGCAGCGGCCCTGCACGGGCTGGACGGGCCTCTGCTGGGCCTCTGCTGAGGTGCTGGAGAGTGGGTGGAGGAGCCCAAATCCGGTTCGGGGTTTTTTTTCTGATCAGAAGACCTCGTCACCTCCCCCACTCTGCTCTCTGCTCTCTGCTCTCTGCACTCTGCACTCTGCACTCTGCACTCTGCACGCAGCCCTTTTACACGCCCTGTGCAGAGATCCATACTGGACTGGCCCTTGCAGCCTGATGATTCTTCCATTCTTCTTTCCATCCTTCCATCCTCCCGTCCTCCCGCCCTCCCGTCCTTTCATCCTTCCACCCTCCCACGCCATACTCCTCTCCTATATACTCTCGATATAGTCCAGGTCCGGTGACATGTTCAATGCTTATTGTCAAGCTTCATCCTGATTTCAACGCCTCTATGCTGTCTGATTCTGTGCAGCACTTGAGGGGTGGACCTATCACGGAACATGATAGTCCAGCATCTTCCCCTGTCCACGATCTATAGATAGCCCCCCCTCTAGTCAATTTAGCGTCAGAGCCCCGGCGATCGAGGCACATGACACGCTCCGTTTTGTCCGTTAGCGGTCCCCTGCACGTTCTAGACCCCTTTTTTTTTTTCTTTTCTCGCTCCCTTTCTGGAGGGTGCTGGCTGAGCAATTGGCTCCGATTCATGGAGAAATCTCACCGGAAGAAATATGTTTCTATGTGGATAATCTACCGCTAGCGATTACCACCATCACCGTCTACCCCTCCGTACTCCGTACTCCGTACTCCATACTCCATACTCCATACTGACTTCCACCTTCCTGGAGACCGGACCGTAGCCGCAGCCAAGAACAATTCCACGAAACCGGGTCCCTTGGCTGGGCGTTGA
This sequence comes from Penicillium canariense, assembly GCF_028826845.1. NCBI lineage: Eukaryota > Fungi > Ascomycota > Eurotiomycetes > Eurotiales > Aspergillaceae > Penicillium > Penicillium canariense. The sequence goes on from NW_026622729.1 coordinate 2,017,063, forward strand.
CGGACTACTTGCTTGCCACTGGGACGGGGACCTGGACCCGAAAGTTCCACGATCCACTTGCCCCCATAGACCCTAGTGTCTACTATGGATACGGGATGTACAGATGTACTCCGTTATATGCCTATAGTCCGTCCGGATGTTCAATCACGCTCCAACGGCTGTATATAGTTCTGCGATCATCGTTCTGGGCATCTTCTAGGTAATGATACGAACAGTCAACCCACGCCCTTGGTAGCCCAATCATCTCGCCGTCGCGCTCGGGTGGTGACGTCTTGGATCCATGTCTCGTCCACACAACTGTGTGTGTACTATCAATAGCCAGCGAGACCTGGAGAACAACCCTAACTGAAGGCACCCTTCCGCGGCCCCTTCTCCTCCCACTTGTCGTAGCCTATCTTGGCCATACTGTCTCGCGGGGAAGCCGACGGATCGGATGCCCAACCTGCCAGGGACGGGGACGTGCGCGTCAGTAGATCACGCGAGACGAAGAAAAGGGACGATCCTGCGGGAACGCTACCCGCATGTTCTCTCTCGCGGCGCCGGGGGAGGAAGGGGGATGGCCCAACCTGCCAATCGGGGCGGTATGCGCCCTCGCTTTACCTTCCCCTCCCAGCACTACCCCAAATAGCGTGGACGCCGGGCCACCCTGAACATTCAATCCCTGTTGAATTTAGACTATAGCTAGGATTCCAATCCCTGCCAGGTTTCGGATGGCGACGCCGAGGAATTTCGGATTCTATAGATTGATTTCTTTTTCATCGACGGTGGATTTGATTGGGTCACTTCAAAAATCAAATAGCATCACTGGTCCCAAAGAAACTAAACTCGGCTCTTCATCGCCGTCGGGATCGACTACAGGTCTTAAGCGGGCCTCTCCTTGCGTGCAACCAGGGAAATTCGGCCATTTTCGAGGCCCGCTCCTCGTCACCGGGGCCGGTCGGGAACCCGCATTGCGCCTTGGTGGCTGCTGTCGCCGCCGAATCATTCGTTACGTGATTATCGAATCCAAATCCTCCATTTTGGGCCGCTTCCTTGTTCTTGAGCTTTTTTCCCCAATGGGCTTTTACGGCGCTTAATTCGGGTTAGCTAGGATTACCTGTGCACGTGCACGTGGGCTGGCAACTGGGTTTAAGGAGATCGACTACTATCTACTAGTTATGTAGCTCCTGTCTTGGCTGGATATATATCCCATGACCTGCGGACCTCTCGCCTTATCTTCACGTTTCGTTTCCTTTCTTTTCTTTGGTGTAACTCTCCAATTCAAAAAACAAAGGAAAATCAATAGAAGCTTCGGCCCTAGTGCGTTCTGCGTATATTCTACAGGAAATCGCGGGGAATGCAAACAAGAGAAAACACGGGGGTTATCAGGTATCCACCTCCCTCCTCCCCCCATACAGTTGGTAAGTCTTTTTTTTCCTTGGGTTCAATAGAACCATATCAAAAAAAAAGAGAAAAATGGAATCTACTCCTCATCCTCACCACGCTCGGCGGCCAGACGAGCCTTGGCCTCCTCCTTCTCCTTCTTCTGGAGGAAGATCAGGGCGTTGATCTTGTCCTTGATCGTGTGCTCGGAGGTGATGGTCTGCTGGATCTGCTCACGACCAATCAGGGTGGCGACGATGCTGGCACCGACGACGAAGGTCAGCACGAAGCGGTACATGCCGTACCAGTGAGGGGCACGGCCGGCGGCGGCAGCGCGCGCGTCGTTGTAGTACAGGAAGGTGAAGGCCAGGAACTGGCTGATCAGGGCGTACTCCACGGGGAGCAGCAGGGTAGGCCAGGCCACGGCCGGGGCAATGACACCGGCGGCGTAGCGGCGGTAGCCGTACTTGCCACCGTAGCCAGCCCACTCAAGACCCCAGTGGATGGCACCAAGGAAGGACAGGATCTAGAGGAGTGCCAAGACGTGATGAGCAGGATGATATCAAAAACGGATATGAAGTTTCAAGTTTGGGCACTTACGACAGCACCGTAGCCAACCTGGATGGGCTCCAGCATGTGCAGCATCAGCTCGGCGCTCTGGCCAGAGAAGATCAGACCGTCACCAAGGGCGGCGGCGCGGTTCATCTCGTAGGCGAGGTAGACGGTCTGGAGAGAGGTGGCCAGGTAGGGGATGACACCGGCCATACCGAGAGCAAGAGCCTCCTTGGGGACCTCCTTCAGACTGAAGGTGTCCTGGATGACTTTCTAGATTGCGCGGGTTGGATTAGCTGTGGTCCGCCACAGACAATTGATCGACAGATATCGGAAATACATACCGCCTCAGACTTCATACCGGCCATCATGTCGACATCGTCACTATCCTATCGCGCAAAAAGCATTAGCCATCGGAGGTCTCCCCCATATTCTCGCCAAAGTATCTTCTTACCTTAGCCGAGGAGGATGCGTAGCGCACCAGGGCAGTGGTGACGGGCTTGTGAGCGGCGAGCGCGAAGCTCGGCGAAACGGACGGGCGGATTGCGCGGGCGGACGATGTCAGCTGGGCCTTGAAGATGGGGTTACCCAGGACCGAGCGAGCCACAGAGGCATTGGAGCTCGAGACAGCCCGGAGGACAGAGCGGGCGGCGGTGGTGCGGTACAGCATGGCGGGGAACAACGGGGAGATACAGCTTTCATGAGCAGGTCGGGTTAGCAGTCGGCGCGGGCAACGAAAAGACCTCGGGTATGGTATGGCGACGACGCCGGGGACTACCCACCCAATTGGTCTGTAGAACAGCTGGAAGGGAGATTGGAGAGTGGAGATGAGGGTATTCACCCGGAGAAGATCTCAAGATCGAAGTCGGGGAGGCCGTGGGTTTCCGGGAGAGAGCAAATAAGAATATCCAGAAATGAAGTGACCGAGTGGTGAGGTGTGGTCGTCGGGCGAACCGTAGCGACCCGAACGGCACTTGACGCCCCAGGCATCAAGAGCTAGATAAAGCCCCGGGATCCCGTGATTATCACGTGACTGCAGGGGCGAAGCCCTAGAATGGCTAGCCACTTTGGGGCCGGCCAGCACGGAACCGACGTCACTCTGCATGGGCGGCGGCAGCGTGTAGCGTAAACAAGCGTACTCTCCAGTACAGTACGCTGTGGGGTACATCATCGGCCCGTGCGGAAATGAAGACACGCGAAATCCTACGCGCGATATATGATAGATTGACCAATATTGACGATTAAGAGCAAGGTACAAGCATTCAGGGTGACCATCAACGATCAATTTAGTATGGGGTAGTCGATGGGGTCGGGGAAATGACAGACAACCCCTAGCTGCCGAGCTTGTACCCCGACAGTACCGCGTACCTTGGCCAGCACCAGCCAGTTTGCGTAACCGGTCGGAAATGTAGCGGCCAACGGTCCTCTTTTCTTGATCCACGCAATCAGGGCCATTGGCTTGCTTGGATACCCAACCTTGTTCGGCCGCGATCTTTTGTCGCTTCCTCCCTTCCTCAACACCTCCTCCCAAACTTGTATCCTATCATCGAACATCCACCCCTCCTACTTCCAAGACCCTGGCTCCCGCTTATCTCGGAGGTGGTGAGTTCCGCCTCGGTATCGCGTGCAGCCTACCCGCTTAGCTTGAATGGCTTGGATGAAACCCCGACTGTGAGGGTTTATGCTGTCGTGTGAGAACTGGCCGGTTCCTCTTTCCCTCATTTACCTGCGAATAGCCTCTGACTTGCCCGTTTCCCAGAGCTAGGTCGACTGATCCTTGACGACCACCCGCACGGTTCAGCGACATCATTCAAGGAACATACATAGACCTCTGCCACCAGGCCCGGTCTACGGCCACCGACCGCAACAATGCTGGAGAGCTTGGTTGCCAATCTGCTCAACCGCTTCCTGGGCATCTACGTTAAGAACTTCGATGCGAAACAGCTCAACATCGGAATCTGGTCGGGCGATGTCAAATTGAGAAATCTCGAGCTGCGTCGGGAAGCGCTCGACCAGCTGCGCCTGCCCCTGAACGTTGTGGAGGGTCACTTGGGCGAACTCACATTATCGATTCCCTGGTCGAATTTGAGAGGAAAGCCAGTCAAGGTCGATATCGAAGATGTCTTCTTGCTTGCGGCGCCCAAAGAAGATGCGGACTATGATCCGAAAGAGGAAGAAAAACGCGCGCATGCATTGAAGATGGACAAGATAGAGAGTGCGGAGATTATCCGCGAACGCAATGCGGAAGGGATGAGCCAGGAGGAGCAGCGCCGGAACCAGAGCTTCACCCAGAGCATGATCACGGCAGTCGTGGATAACCTGCAGATCTCCATCAAGAACGTGCATTTCCGCTACGAGGACTCGATTGCATCGCCCGGCCATCCGTTCGCTGTGGGATTGACATTGAAAGAGCTTAGTGCTGTCAGCACCGACTCCGAATGGAACCCTACCTTTATCCAATCCACTTCCGATACCACACACAAATTGGCAATTCTTGGCGCTCTCTCAATATATTGGAACACAGATGCGACACTTCTCGGTACCGGCCGAGGTTCTGATATCGGCGCCGAAGCCCAAGGAATCAGTCACGATGACTTGATGTCCAAGTTACGCGATGCGATCGATAATGGCGATGGTAACCAGTTCATGCTTCGCCCCGTTAGTGGTCGTGCAGGGTTGGAGATGGATAAATCGGGCAAATACGATCGCCCCGCTATGAAAGCTCGGCTGCTGTTTGATGAACTCGGCTTTGTTTTGGACGACAACCAGTATCGCGACGCCCTCATGCTGGTCGACCTGTTCCACTACTTTATTCGCCACCAGGAGTATAAGCGCTTCCAGCCTAAATGTTCAGTGAAAGAGGACCCTCGCGCATGGATGAAATTTGCCGGAGACGCAGTCCTCAGTAAAATTCACGACCGGAACAGACGATGGACTTGGGATTATATCAAGGAGCGGAGAGACGACCGAATTGCATACATCAACCTGTTTAAGAAAAGGAAGAGAGAAGAAGTGCTCACACCGGAGGAAACGCAGGAGATAAACCGGATTGAGCAGAAGCTCAGCTACGAGGATATTCGATTCTGGCGATCTCTCGCGCGCAACCAGCTACGCAAAGAAAATATCGGTCTTCAGAAGACTGCACAACAACAGTCATGGTCGCAATGGCTCTGGGGCAGCAAACCGGCCGAGTCCGAGGAATCCGCTATGACCGAAGAGCAGCGCCAGGAGCTTTATAACGCAATTGACTGGGATGAAAAGAAAGCACTTGCTGAAAGTGTGGATGTTCCTCGAGAATGGGTCAAGCTTCAAGTCAACTGGAGTCTGCGGGCTGGTAGCTTTACATTGAAGCAAGACCCCCACGGCGCAGCGAACGAGGTCATGAAACTGGTGTTTGACAATTTTCGGGCAAAGGCCCTGCAGCGCCCAGATTCATATCTGCTGGACCTGGACCTGGGTGGGTTGAAGATGTACGACGGTACTACGGCTGGAACTCTCTATCGCCAGATTGTGAAGGTCAAAGACTCCCTTCCCGAGCCTGCCAGGGATCAGGGAATGGATACAGATGACGATGAACTCGCCTCGGAAGCTAGCGCCGATGACCTGGTAGATGACGATAGCCTGTTCCATCTGCAACTGGAGAAGAATCCATTGGAAAGCGACGCCGACTCCGCAGTCAAGGTCAAGTTGAAGAGTATCGAGGTTATATACAACCCCCGATTCCTTGTGGGAATCGTCAAATTCTTCGAACCGCCTGAAAGACACATGGAGTCTATCGGAGCGCTTTTGGACACCGCAGGAGCCACCGTGGAAGGTCTGCGGCAGCAAACCCGAGCAGGCTTGGAGTTTGCCCTGCAAGAGCATAAAAAGGTTGATGCGCAGTTCGACATCCATGCCCCCCTCATCATCGTCCCTGAAAGCATTACGCAAGAAAGCTCTTTGTGTCTGATTATTGATGCTGGTCATGCTAGTGTCAACAGCGAGCTGGTCGATCGACAGGCTATGAAGGATTTGCAAAACAAGCACAAGCGGCAGTATGAGGAAGACGACTACAAGCAGCTTGAACATCTGCTGTATGATCGATTCCTCATCAAACTGGACTCTACTCAAGTTCTTATTGGACCGGGAGTGGAAGCGACCAAGGCGCAACTCACTTCCGGCGTTGAGTCCAAGAATTTCCATATTATCGACCGTATCAATGTCGATTTTGTATTGGAGATGTGCATTGTTCCAAAGGTGACGCAACTCACCCGGACACGCATTTCAGGAAACCTGCCAGAACTGCATGCATCGATGTCCGACACGAAGTATAAGGGCCTGATGAAGCTCATCGATATTGCGATTCCGCACTTCGATGCAGGCAAGGAAGCTTCTGACGATGTGGCGAAAGCCACAGCAGCTGCCGAAGAGGCTGCAATCGCCACAAGAGCGAGGTCGGCGTCGTTCCACCCCCCGGCACAGCGAGACCTCCCTGTCGTCGACGAAGATGAAGACGCAGACGCCGAATCCGAAAGCGATCAGACAAGAAAAAGCCTGGACTCCACCAACGATATCCACCGCCGAGACTTTGAGTTCAAATTCAACGTTGGCCGTCTCCGTGGTTCGCTATTCCGGGCGGACTCACAAGATCCGCAAAAGGATAAATTGCTAGTGGAACTGGTCGCTGAAGGTTTCGGGCTCGATTTCTATATGCGCCCTTATGACATGGTTGCAGAAGTCATTTTAAAGTCTCTGAGTGTGGATGACTACATTGAAGAAAACCCTGTACCAGAATTCAAGCGCATCGTTTCGTCCAAAGGATTTAATGCGGATGAGGACAAGGATCTTTTCCACTTGAAGATGGTTCGGGTGAAGCCTGAGTCTCCAGAATTCGAGTCAACCTATGAGGGTGTTGCCATGAACCTCGACATATCTGTCTCCACTATCAATCTCGTCGTGACCAGAAAGACTCTGCTCACGCTCCTGGATTTCATCCTGCTTACATTCACCAGCCCGCAGCAGCCTGATGATCACAATCAACAGTCAGACAAGGCTTTGCCAGAGACAGTTAATACGGAGCAACAACCCGAACAAGCTGGCAAGCTTCGTATCAAGTCCAACTTGAAGAGTATTGCCTTGATTCTCAACAACGATGGCGTCAGATTGGCAACTCTTAGCCTTAACACTGCTGATGTTGGCATCTTCCTTGTCGGCCGTGCCATGACCATTCAATCCCGCATTGGCAGTTTGACCTTGGTCGACGATGTCAACTTGGGCGCCTCAGAAGAATCAGATGTCCGGCGCCTCTTGACGATTGAAGGTGACAACTTTGCAGACTTTAAATATGAGACTTTCAATTCCGATAGCGACACATACCCTGGCTACGACTCCGAGGTCTACCTGCGGTCTGGCTCCATGAAGATTAATTTCCTGGAAGAGCCCTACCGGAAAATCATCAACTTCCTTGTTAAGTTCGGTAAAATGCAAGCAATCTTTAATGCAGCTCGCCAGGCAGCCGCAAACCAGGCAACCCAGCTCCAAGAGAACCAGTCTCGTATGCGTCTCGATATTGTGGTCAAGACTCCCATCTTGGTATTCCCACGGGTGATGGCCGATGATCAATCCAGGGACAATATCACTGCTTATCTTGGAGAGATCTATGCCAAGAACGAATTTGTTCCCATGGATGACACAAAGGATAGCCCCGCTGTCAATGTGATTTCCACTGGTGTCCGCAACATCCGCTTAACGTCCAAATTCCACTTTGACGATGGCGTGGTGGAAGAGCTCGAGATGATACAGAAGGTGAACCTAGACTTTAGCATCTGCCATCTCGAGCACCAGACCAACAATCCCCGCCCGGATATGGAGATAGAGGGCTCTTTGTCTCCTATCAACCTTCGAATCTCGCAGAGTCAGCTCAAGTTTTTGTTGGCCTTGTCGAAATCGATCCCCGGCGCTTTTGTCACAGATGCCGAGCAGCAAGAACTTGAAGCTATGGAGTCTTTACCATCCTCCGTGACTGAACCTACTAGAGAAGCAACTTCGAAGGCTGCCCAAACCCAGAAGGACCAGGAGGGTACGGCTACCGATGACGACGCAGGCAAAGAAACTTGGGTACGACTTGACATGATCTTCAAGGTTGACAGTGTTGGTCTGGAGCTTATCCTGGCCAGCGACAACCAACCTGTTGGTCGCTTAGAGGACTCCAGCCTGTCAAAGTTCTCTCTCAACGACACCAGAGTCAAGCTCCGCATGCTAACTGATGGTTCTCTGGAGTCGGAGCTTCTGATACATTCATTCTCAATCCGTGACAGCCGTCAGCAGGACAAAAACAAGTTCCGTCATATTCTGTCCTTGATCAACAATGATGTTCAACAGCAGTTCATGGCTAGCGTCTCCATGTCTCCTGGACCGGATAAGCATCTCATCGCCATGTTGACAATCGACAGCCCGCGGATTATGTTCGCGTTAGACTATCTATCCGCCTTGCAGTCTTTTAGCAATTCTGCTTTCGCCTCGGAAGCCCCTGCAGAAATTGTGGAAGAGGAGAGTGACTCTCCAGAGGAATCAGAACTGGACTCTGATGCTGCTACGTCCACTGACAAAGCTATCACTGAAGGCTCGGCTGGAGCATCTCCAGCCGGCACCACCACCATTTCATTCCGGATCAACTTGGTGGATGCCCAGGTTATCATGGTTGCAAATCCTGCCATCCCCCACTCTGAGGCTATCGTGCTTGGCACCAAAGAGATCCTCATCTCTCATCAAAATGTCTCCACTCTCCAAATCCAGAAAGTGGGCATGTATTTGTGCCGCATGGATAAGTTCGAGACTAGCCGGCTCCGTATTCTGGATGACTTCACAGTTGAAATTTCGGTTGACAGCCGAGCTCAAGAAAAGGGTTCTGCTCTGACCTCGATTGAGATGCATTGTGAACCCTTGGTTCTTCGCTTGTCTCTGCGTGATATCCTGATGGCTATCCAGATTGTCAATAAGGCCTCCGAGATGAGAGCTTCGCATGCTCAGCAACTTGAAGGCGGAGAGGCGAAGAGGATCACTGATGGCAAAACACGAGGTCGGTCTGCCAGCAAGACATCCTCAACAGTTGCCAATCGAACTCGGCGTCGTTTGAGCCAGACTGTGGACACGCTTGACAGAAATGTTGTCCACCAGAGCTCGGCCGTTCTCAAGCGCGAGGAGTTGTCCGCGAAAATTGATGGTATCAGAGTCATTCTTATTGGAGACTTGCACGACCTGCCATTGCTCGACTGGAGCGTGAAAAAATTCAATTTCGATGTGCGCGATTGGTCATCTACACTGAACGTTGATACCAGCTTCGATACCTTTGTCAACGTCTACAATTTCTCAAAGTCGGCATGGGAGCCATTGATCGAGCCTTGGCAGCTAGGTTTCCACATGGCCAAGGAAGTGAACCCGGATGTCTTCTCGATTGATGCTTATTCCCACAAGACGATGGAGCTTACGCTGACATCGGCTACGATCGCGCTTGCATCCAAGTCCTTCCAGTTCCTCAGTGCTAGTGAGGACGTTCTCTCCAAACCAAGAGGCGCTGATGCCCCCTACAGAATTCGCAATTACACTGGGTTTGATCTTAGAGTGTGGGCCGATGTCAGTGCAGGAGAAGAAGGACCTGCGGCTAAGCTCAGTGATGGAGAGGAGTATCCGTGGCGATTTGAAGATTCCACAGCAGTCCGTGAGACCCTGACTCCGGAAGGTCATGGCGGTATTGTCGGCGTCAAGCTGGAGGGAAGCGGGTTTGATAGTATCAACCGAATCCCTGTTGTGCGAGAGGGCGAGGTTGTGTATAGTCTGAAGCCGAAGCGCGATAACGTTCTTCATCGGCTTCTTGTGGAGGTCAAGCTTGGCGATGACAACGTCAAGTACATCACTTTCCGCTCACCTCTTCTTGTGGAAAACAATACCCAGATTCCAGTTGAACTGGGTGTATTCAGCCCTGACGACGGTCATCTTTTGAAGATCGAGAAGATCCTGCCTGGCGATGCTCGGCCTGCACCTGTTGGATCAGCCTTCCTTCATTCAGTTGTCATCCGTCCTGATCAAGGCTTTGGTTACGACTGGTCGAATGAGCGACTATTCTGGAAAGATCTCTTGAAGAGACCCACACGGACCATCAAGTGTGTCAGCGAGGGCGGCCAGCAGTCTCCTCCGTTCTACTTCCAGGCCAATGCCACTTTCGACAGAAAAGACTCACTTACCAGCGTGTATCCGTATATGAGGGTCCGAATCTTCGCTCCCGTGGAGATTCAAAACCTGCTGCCTTTCGACTTCAAGTACCGCATATATGACAAGAACACAAAGAAGGACTGGACGAACTTCTTGAGAAAGGGTGGCGTGAGTCCTGTTCACGTCGTGGAGCTTTCTCACCTACTCCTGCTTAGCATTGACCTGGAGGATACGGTCTTTCGGCAGAGCGAGTTTGCCATTATCAATGGAAACGCTCAAGATTACCGCAGAGAACATAACTTGTCTCTGAAGGACGAACGGGGTCTCCAGTTGAAATTGAAGCTTCATTACTTCAACATCCCCAACAGTGGCGGTGCCTTCAAGGTCTCTGTGTACAGCCCGTACCTCATTCTGAACAGGACTGGGTTGCCCATGGATATCCAAAGCAAGGCCTTCCTCCAGTCTGCTCGAAATGCCGCTGGCCAAGGACTCAGAGTTGATACGAGGGATGGTGGTCGCGCAATACCCTACATGTACTCCTACAATGCCGAAGATCAGAAGAACCGATCTATTTTGAAAGTCGGCGATTCTGCATGGAGCAAGCCGCAGAGTTTTGAGGCTATTGGTAGTACCTTCGAGGTCATTTTCCCTGACAGAGAGGGTCGATCCGAGTTCCATTCTGGTGTATCTGTTGCCGAAGGCGAGGGCAAGTACAAGATGACCAAGGTCGTCACCATCGCACCGAGATTCATTTTGAAGAGCAAGCTCAACGAGGATTTGTTAGTGCGGGAGCCGGGCTCATCCAATGTTCTGCAGATCAAGAGCGGAGAACTTGTTCCGTTGCACTTCCTTCGTCAAGTTGCGGAGAAACAGCTCTGTCTATGCTTCCCTGGTGTGAATAACCAGTGGTCTTCCCCGTTCAATATCGCGGATGTCGGAACTGTACACGTGAAGTTGGCGAAGGCGAATCAGCGCCAGAAGCTGATCAAGGTCGATGTTATTCTTGAGAATGCTACTATCTTCCTTCACTTCAGCTTCGAGAGTCGCAACTGGCCATTCTCGATGCGCAACGAGGCTGATATAGAGTTCATCTTTTACCAAGCCAACCCCAATGTCGAAGATGATGAGGATGACCGGTCAAGTGGCTGGCGGCCGATTCGCTATCGTCTACCGCCGCGGAGCATCATGCCTTATGCATGGGATTACCCGGCAACCAAGAACAAATCACTGGTGCTGACCTGCCAGGGTAAAGAACGGCACATAAAGCTTGCTGAAATCGGTAACTTGATTCCAATGCGGATAGCCCCTACCAAGCCTGGCGAGTACCAGAAGATTATCGATATCAACATCGTTGCCGACGGTCCCACTCAGACTCTTGTCTTGTCCAACTTCAAGCCATCGAAGAGTATGTACAAGCAGCAGAAGGGCCAGTCTTCTCAGAACAGCATAAGCGCTGGTTTCGAAATCAAGGAGATGAATTCGGATGTCAACTTCAAAGCCCAACTTCGCCTGGGTGGTATCGGTATCTCTCTGATCAATCAAAACTTGAAGGAGCTTCTCTACATGACATTCCGCGAGATTGAGATCAAATACCGGGAATCAAGAATCTATCAGACTCTCAATACTTCCATCAAGTGGATCCAAATCGACAATCAGTTGTACGGTGGCATCTTTCCAATGCTTCTGTACCCCAGTGTGGTTCCCAAGACCGGAAAGGAGATGGAAGCACACCCTATTTTCCATGCAATGGTCACTCGGGTGAAAGATGACTCCTATGGTGTTTTGTACATCAAGTATGCAACCCTACTTTTGCAGCAGATGACACTTGAATTGGACGAGGACTTTGTCTTTGCTCTGCTGGATTTCGCCAAGGTTCCTGGTGCATCGTGGTCTGAGCCTCAAGAGGGTGTGCTGTGCGACGAGGATTTCAATATACCGGAGCCGCAGCAGAATGAAGCCGGCCAGGATGTCTACTTTGAGCTTCTTCATTTGCAGCCCATGCAGTTGGATATTTCCTTCATGCGAACTGAACGCATCAACGTGGAGGATGCCATGCAGCCGTCTAATCCTCTGATGTTCGTTGTCAATGTCATGACCATGTCCATGGGCAATGTCAATGATGCACCAATCCGGCTCAACGCTTTGATGCTGGAGAACGCCCGTGTTTCCTTTGGGAGACTGGTCAGCAATGTCCAAGCCCATTACACCCAGGAGTTCCTGCGACAAGTCCATATTATCCTTGGTTCCGCTGACTTCATTGGAAATCCCGTCGGTCTATTCAACACTATCAGCTCTGGCGTGGCAGACATTTTCTACGAGCCATACCAGGGTTTCGTCATGACAGACCGCCCTCAAGAACTGGGCTATGGTATTGCAAAGGGTGCCGGGAGCTTCTTCAAAAAGTCTGTGTTCGGATTCTCGGACAGCATGGCAAAGTTTACTGGAAGTATGTCCAAGGGTCTTGCTGCCGCTACTCTTGACAAGGAGTTCCAGGATCAGCGCCGGATGTCCAAGTCACGCAACCGCCCGAAACATGCATTGTACGGCATTACAGCTGGAGGCAATGCATTTGCAAACAGCTTGGCTAGCGGAATCGGTGGCTTGGCTCGCCATCCCCTGCAAGGTGCGGAGAAAGAAGGCGTGGCAGGATTCATCAAGGGTGTGGGCAAGGGTTTCCTGGGTCTGGCAACCAAGCCCGCAATTGGTGCCTTTGATCTTGCCTCCAACCTTGCAGAAGGCGTCCGCAACACAACCACCGTATTCGATGCTGACGGTCTCGACCGTGTCCGGTTGACTCGTTTCATCGGGACTGACGGCATTGTCCGCCCGTACTCACAGCGCGAAGCCCTCGGCCAATTCTGGCTCAAGACAACCGACGACGGCAAGTACTTCAACGAAGATTACATTGCGCATCTGGAGCTCCCTGGGAGAGACATGCTGGTCATGTTGACGTACGCGCGTATCATGCTTGTGCGCACCAAGAAGCTCAACACCGAGTGGGACATCCGTCTGACAGACATCCAAACCATCTCCAAGGAGCGTACGGGTATGAGCATCACGCTCAAAGGGGGTGCAAATGGACCTTTCATTCCAGTCCAGGATGAGAGTTCCAGGAACTGGCTGTATAGACAAATTGCTGTTGGTACGTGCCAAATTGTGTTTTGAGAATGATCCAAGGTGCTAACCTTTTTTTGCTCTAGCGGTTAATGCCTTCAATGAGAAGTATAATCGAGGATAGGCGTTTCGCCAGACTTTTGTAATGATGTCATGAAATTGAGCTGCATTAGTGAGAAGGGATGAACAAAATGATGAGGGCGAATGAATGAAACAGGCGCTCGCTTTTGACTTCTTTTTTATTGTTAATTTTATTACCTTTGGAAGGATTCGACGCGCTTGCCTGGCTTTTCCTTTAGTTTCGAGTACATACATTTTGCTGCACATCTTGCGCGTGGGTTGTTCTTTGGCTTGTTCGTTTCATATACAAAGCGAATGTTAATTTAAGTATTACTTGATCTCTAGCTGCCGTGACTTGATACACGCCCACGGCCATGGGTTCATTCAGTAACCCTCTCTCTTCCATAGTCACAATATCAAACATGTCGTGAGACACCAGTAAATTGAAAAAAAAAGAATAAAAATCAAAAATTTCAGCATTAAATTCCATTTTAGATTTCATGGTACAGCTTTGTCAGGTCCAAACCTACTCTCAGTGTTCTTAATGGTATGAAGAAACATTGACGGGAAACAATGTCGACCGAAGCGAGTTTCCGTTGACTGCCACGCGACAAGAAAAGCGTCAGTCCGCCTCCCCAGAGACAAATGTTTTAACCAGCACGGAAGAATCAACATACCTTCTTTCCACCCTCATTCTCCGCAGTTCTGTACCCAAGCCATCGCCTGTACAAGTCCTCCGCGGTATGTGTCGTGAACATGTAGGAAAGTCGGTACATGATATGGTCGTACAGATGGTCAAAGTTCCAGATACTATCTGGCCCACCATTGATATTGTCGGGCGATCCGCGATTGTAGATCCGCGCAAGCTCCTGCGGTGTCCACTGCCCGTCTGCGTAAATTGGATGCGGGACATAGACGGCTTTCAGCCCATGATGAAGCGACCATGAAGAGCCTGTCATCTCAGATGCGAGACCGAGCCCGCGCGTTGCCTGTGCGTGGTGAGCGAGATCGAGCAAGCGCCGTGAGTACCGGCCCATCGTGATGACCCCAGCGCGGCGCGGCGTTTCACGGTCGTATTTGAAATTCCAGATTTCGTCCGGGAATGTCCACGCAGTGTCTTTCGGATTAAATATTGGCAGGAAAGTGATGAGGTCCGCCTCTTCGCCGACACCCCAGCTGAAGTTGTCGCTCTCAGGGGGGCTATCTGGCGGCTCTGGGCCCATGGGGCGGATTCCCGTGCCACGAACGGGGCCCCATATCGTGTTGGCGGACATCTCGGTGAGACTAGAGTTAGTCATTTCCATGAATTCTGCCCAGGTACCGTGTGCACCGGGGGTGTAGAAGTAGGCGTTGCGCTCCCATAAGTATTTGCGAGGCTGCTGTCTAGCGAAGGAGATGGCTTTATCCAAAAAGTGATAGATATTACCAGTGTGCCGGCCGTCCATCTCGAATTGCCAGTAGTAATCGAAGTGTGGGTACAATTGGGAAAAGATCTGCAATGGTTGGTGATGTTGTAGTATAGGGCTTGAGAATATGTTAGCGATGCAAACCTGCCAATGGATCCTGAGCTTGTATTTTGAGTATGTTGGCCTTACCTATGTTCTGGGATTCTGGGATACCACGCCTCCAACAGCTTGGTGTTGAAGAACAAAGCAATGTTTCGAAACTCAGGTGGGATAGACTCCCGCAGCTCACTCATGGTCTCCGCATCCGAGAAGATGGGCAGGTCATCATCCTTGACGTGAACCAAGAGGAACACCTCATACTCGCCTCCAGAGTGCAAGGCAAGCTCCATGATCAACGCCCGAAGATACTCCCGATGATTCGGTGTCCATAGCATATTCTGCCATGATCGGATGAGGACGGCGGATCGCGAATGATATTGTTTCACGCCGGCAGTAGTCGGTTCGGATTCATAGACTTTTCGCGGGGGCTCTCTGAGCTCAAAGGAAAGCGGGGGCGGTTGAGACTGGTTCATCGCACTGTTTGGTTTAAACCGATTGGCATTCCTCTCGAGGCAGAGGGACTGCAGGCCTCTCCAGTCAACCTCGTTCCAGTGCACCATCGGCGGCCGAGTGAAACCAGGAACATCTTCTTCGCTGTCATCGTCATACCCGTAGGCCCCGAAACGAGAGTAGCGATCGGTGCAGATATCCCCGTCCAGGCCGATTGCCTCGTGTGAGCCGAATCGGGACTCTGGAAATGCAATCTGCTTTCCTTTATACACCAGAACCATATCTTCGAAGCGGGTACGGTCTAAATCGCGACCGCGCGGCCCCAAGCATGGCTCAAACCGGCCATGGTATTTCTTTCTCCATGCTCTACTGTTGTATGTAGGATAAGGATCGTAGATAACGGGATCAGGGTGTGCAGCTCCGAGAGATGGAGCGCTGGTTAGGGTTCGGGTGCCACCCAGGTAGAATCTCTCATCTCTAGGGTAAGCAAAAGTTAGAGATTTTGACCATAACGCATGAAACACGAGCGCTGATGTCGAGCATCACGAACCTCTGGTCATGCCACAGGCCCATTTCATCAACTTCCACGTCCTGGCCTGGGCCTTCCCCGATGGAGGAATGGCCTACCGTCTCCCGATACTGGCCCGGTCGCAGAACCGCCGGACGGAACAGAGGGCTCCATTCACCGAGAAGAGATATCTCCGGGCGGTTGACGAGATACGTGAAGGTCTCGAAGACGGTCAGCAGACAAACCACACAGCCAAGCCAACGCAGCGACATGGAGCAACGAGACCTAAGCGACGTCCTGGGCCAAAACCCGACGGGGCTCTTGCTTCGTATCGTCAAGATCTGGTCCATGGTGGATAACCGTGCGGTGGTACGTTGCAGGGCAGGTGCATTCTCTGTGTGCCCAAGGTATAGTGTTGGGCTGGCTTGGATGAGGATGGCGTAAGAGGAAGGTGCAGGGTAAGGAAACGGAGCAAAAATCACTGGGCAAGCACCAAGGAATGGTACTGCAGTAGGAGGAACGAGAGATATCGTGCGCTCTTCCCCTAATCAGCTATGCGACGGGCAGACGCGAATAGATAGGCAGGGTCGCAGTCCGACAGCCGCGACTGCGATGTCATAACTACGCGGCCCTGACTACATCGACAGTCATTTGGCCGCATAATATCGGTCGCATTCAGCCGCATAATATTCGTCGCATTCAAACGTATGATACGGGTCGCATTCAGTTGTATGATACTGGCCGCATTCAGCTGTATAATATTGGTTGCATTGGGCCGTATAATATTGGCCGCATTGGGCCGCATGATATCTTGCATTCAAAGTAGACGGGAAGCCGCGGCTCATTTCGGCGGAAATATTCTTTTCAGCAAAGTCCTTTAAGTGTTGCTGGTTCGATTCCTCTTCAATTCCTCTTTATCTTTCTATATATTATAGCGTCGTATCACCTTATGTGAGACAGGGCGGGCGAGTTTCTCTCAGCAAAGATCCTTTTGCTATTTGTACAGTAGACGGTCCGTGGAAGCCGCGGCTAATTGGCCTGATGGCTTGTATACAAACCTACACCAATCTCCCCGGTGAGACATGCGCCCGCACCTCAGCCGTCAGTTGGTAAGCACGGAGAGCGGAATGCCACCGGAAGGAATAGGCTGGCACGGGGATAGATTGAAATTTATTCTTGTCCGTCTGCTGGATCTGGGCGAAGAATGTGGCGTTGTGATCACGTGCTTTGGCGACCAGCGAAAGAAGTAGAATTGGGCCGACCCCTCGCGGACCTTGGCTAGCATCACGATGATTATGGGAATGAAAGCGGCTACAATTCCGACAGTGAAAAAAGTAGATGGTTGGAGCGGACCCAGGTATGTACAACACAAAACATGGACGCAAAAGACGGGGCAAACACGAAAGCCGAGCTCGGACTCTCCGGACTCCAACTGAGCAAGGCTATGAAGTGGTAGTGACACCGCGCTTCCAGGATTCTCCTTGATTAGGTCTCAATTTGTACCCAAGACGAGAAATACCATTTGATCTACCGTACGGTCCGTCGACTATTGTACTATGGTAGAGACTGACTGCTGTAGAGACGGTTCTTGCTTTTAGGCAAAGTAGCTCTTCCATAGAACACCGGACAGATCCTCCAACTGATCCGGCGTGAAGGCCTAGAGGGCAATAATTAGTACTTTGCGGGAGTCCAATGTAAGAGAGGTTGGATGTTGGTAGATGACCCACCTTCGCATCAATGTGCCAGGTATCCTGTCGAGTCTTCTTGAACTCGCTGATAATCGACTTCACGCTGGAGCCCACTACGCCTGGGTCATTAGCGGCGCGGATGCTCAACGTAGTCAAAGCCTCCGGCATCCAGCGGGGCGGAGGACTGTTATACGGGAACGCTTGAATCAGAGCGCCCAGTCCCAGAACTGCACCATGGCGCACAATGATCAGTCGATTGTGCTCAGGGGTAGGAGTGCCCGTGCCCGAAGATGCCGCGGAGGAGATGCCCGATCGGAAGTTCTTGGGTTTCTTCGGCAGCGGATTGTCCGCCAAGACCCGGTTGAAGCGCTCCTGGAATCGGTGAACCATCTTGTCACGCAGGAAGATCGGCGAGCAACGGACCATGCCGGACAGGGTGGCCGATGCGCCAGCCCGGACTTCGTGCTGGGGATCTTCGAGCATGGAGGCAATGCACTCGAAGAGCTTGTCACGATCGGCTGGATCTAGTAGGAATAGTCGGCGGAAGTAGATGATCTGGATGTTGATCATGACACGCAGGCGTTGGTGCCATGAGGGAGAGGTCTGTCCGATGCGAATGAGGGACTGGATGAAGTCGGAGTTCTTCTCCGCAGGGTAGGGGATGTTCGGGAGGTGGCGGAAAACATGGTATGCGAGCGACTGCAGCTCCGGGTCTTCCTTGACATCCATCATGTGTAGAAGCTGTGCGGTGAAAACATCAGGGAAGAAAGGGACGAGCTGAGTGCACTCGTGGGAGGACAGAGTCGAGTCCAGCCACAGCAGAACCGTCTTACTGCCCGAGGTATAGGACGAAGGGGTCTGTTGACCTGGACTTCTGGCTTGCCGCCATTGTTCGATTTGGCTAAAAACCCCACGAAGCATCTTGGAGAAATCATCAGAGGGCCGGTAGGGGTACGTGCCAACAGACGAAGCAGCCTTCTGATCGTCCAACAAATGTCGGAGGTCGGGGTATGACTCGTGATATCTTGTGCGGTAGATTGTCGCAAGAGTCTGACCCATTGCTTCACGCACTCCCTTGTAAGGGTGATCCAAGTGTGCAAGGAAGTCTTCCACAATAGGCTTCTCAAGCTGGAAGTGCCACCCGGCATCAATGATGCACTGGTGCAGCAGGTTGATCTTCGAGCTTTCCTTGAAGGCCGCATTCGTCGACATGTCCAGACGGAAGCTGGCAAGCCAGTCAACCAAGGGCCACGCGCGTCGAGGATCGCGACATTGCAAGATCATGTGGAGGAATGTAGTCCAGTACCCTGAGTTCTCAGGCGTAAGACCATCCGTGAAGATCTTCCGCACAATGGGGAATGCATACTCCCAAACGAGAGCACGCTTTTCCACACTACTATCTGTCACGGAGCTGATCAAGGCACCCAAAATCTCAGCGGTGGCACGATGCTGGTGCTTGTCACTACCATCTTCAAAGACGGCCTGGATCTCCTGCTGGATATCCTTGAAGGAGGCACCTGTGAGCCCATCCCGCAGCATAAGCTCGAAAGCGTACAGGAGCATCATGGCACAAGACATGCGGAACTTGTCCGCAGATGGATCCCTCGGCTCTTGCTTCAGATACATGAAAAACTTGGAGAACCACTCGCGAGTAAACAGCTTGCCCATCTGGGTACGCACGTTCCATTCCACTTCATCATATTCAATATCGCGTTCTATGTTGGACTTGTACGCAGGCATCGTGTTGCCCCATACAAGCCAACCTGGGAAGTCGTGGTCAACGTAGTATTCAGCCTCGGGCTTGGCAAAGCTGGCCAAGTACTCCTGGGTCCAGTCCTTCTCATAGGGCCGCGTGGCCACCTTGATCTTCGAGGGGAATCGCTGGTGGCCCAGGATGTAATTCTTGTACTCGTGACTGCAGATAGCCCGCACATCGATCATAGTGAAGAGCGCAATGAGTGCCTGGGAGTACATGCCGCGAAGGCCTGGGTGATCATCAATCGAGCCAAGAGTGACCAGCTCGATCAAGTTGTCACTTGCGACGTAGTCGAAGCGCAGACCCATCGTAATAACAATTGTTGCGGCGCGACTAGCAATCTTCCAGTGAGAAACTCGCGCCAGATTCACCAGCTCTTCAGCCAGATCGGCCTTCTTCTTCTCAATCATAGCGCGCTTCTTGTTGATGATCTTGCGCTTCTGTTCGATCTGGCCCTGGACGTCAACGCTGGGCGCAATCGCCTCGATGATCTCCTGGTCCAAAATGGCCATGCGCTCCATGGCACGGCCATAGTCCATGATTTGGAATACAGCACTAGAGCAGATCTTTTGCACAGAGGGTTTGTCAACAGCGCTGGCATCGATGAAAGCTCGGATCAGCGCTGGGGTGTACTTCCAGTTCCGCCCGACAGTCTTAGCAACGCTGCTTAGGAGCAAGGAAAACAGAGCTCCTTTGATACGGGCATGATCGTTCTCCTTGACACCCCTCTGCAGAGCTTTGAGAAGGGGGGGAATGATGAGAGTCCGGGCGCCCCAGACGGACTTGAGAGCCGATTCACCGGCGTTCTGGGCATTCCTGCGAGTTTCAGTATAGAGGGAGACACAAGACTCGGCTAGATCAAACAAAAGTATCTCGTCCAGTTTGGACCGAGGTCGCGGTGCGGCATTGTGTCGCAGACGTTGTAGATGGTAGACGTTGGCCCTGCGCACGAGCAGTGCTCGAGGGTAGTCCTTCCGGATACCGCTCATCTTGTATGGGTGAATATCTGCTGCCAATAGGCGGGTGACTCGGTCCAATACGTGGGCGGATCGTTCGATGCCAACATCGACGAACCAAGAGCGGAAGGCCGAGTAGAGCGCACCAAAGCAAGGCACGTCGTCCTCCTGCTTATCACTCAGGAACCGGTGGACCTCGTGTAAGACCAATCCTGCGCGTTCACGGATTTCGTGGATGGTCGTATAGAGAGAATCTCCTTCCTCCAGAGGGTATCCAGTAGGATAAGGGAAGCTTTCTTTGATCGCTGATTCATCTGAGCTGTCAAGCGAGGCATCGGGATCCTCGTCGCCCACGCCATTAGACGTGGACGAGTCATCCACCATTTCAAACTCGCTTGATGTCACCGACACGCCGTTGGAGGCTTCGGAAGTCTTCGAGGAAGCCTTGGAATCGAAAAGGACAGAAATACCAGACAGAAGCAATCGAAGCAGAACGAGGTTCCGAGTAACTTCATCGGACCAGTCCTTACCGCTTCCATCGCGCTTAATGCTTGATGTCTCGTTTGTCAGACCTGAGAGATGCTTCAGAGCCGACTCAGCCTGATTCTTGAAGACTTCGACAGCAAACTCCAACTCCTCACGCTTAGGAACATGCCAGTTAATATCAAGGTTCCGTACATCAGCGCTGTAGCTCCAGTGCTTCGGCTCAATGCCATCAGCAATGTCTCTCTTTTCATAAAGAGAGTAATCACTGGTATACGTTCCCGTAAGATTGAGCAAGAGATGGTGGATGAAGTTTGAGATGTGCACGGTCGGAATCCCCCTGCATTTCTGCTGCATGTAGACTGCGATGTCAAACAGTTCCTGTCGATGGGCAAGCACGGCGTCGCCAACGTGAACCACGCACATGCTCAGCATACTGACGTTCCAGACCAAGCCACGGTCGCGTGGAAGGACGTCCGTGCCTGTAGTTCTGGTGGAGCCTGCACCGTTCTCCTCAATCTCTGTACGAATAGCTTGAGTAAGAACTGGGATAAAGCGCTTCAGGGCCTTCTCAGGATTGACCTTGCACAAGGCATTGCAGATAAACGCCATTGCATCTCGTGCTTGGTGAATAACGTGGTTGGAGACAAAATCTACAATCTTCGACAGCGCGATATCGTAGTACTCAGGAGACAGCGAAGCAAGCAGCGGCATGAATGTGGCGGGGAGTGTGTTCACAATGTTTTCTTCAGGGGATCCATTGCGCACTCTGGTGACATCAGGCAAATTCTCCAGGAGGGTAAAGACACGGCCAAGGAATGAGATGGTGAAATCGCCAAAGCCGCAAGTCGATGAGCGAAGAATCATCTCTTCTGTTTCATCATCAAGCTCGGTGTCATAGTTCAGCTGCACATCGGCTCCTTGCTCTTCCATCCTTTCCATCTCGCCAGTGATCCACTGCAGTGCAAGCATGTTGCAATTGATATCCTCTCTTCCCTGAGTCAAATCGACCATCGGGATGTTATAGCATGCCGATTGAATGAAGGACAGTGCGTGGAGGGACTTTTCAAGATCGTTGGCGTCAATACCGGGTAAGGCAAGACCAAGGAGGGTGGTCAAGTGGCAGCGATAGCCCTTAGTCCGAGTAATGACGCGGGATAGCACTTGCATGGCACGAAGGGAAGATGTCGTTCGGTGCACTTCAACCAGACCCTGAAGAGAAGGATAGATTCTCTGCAAGGCGCCGGGGAGAATGAGATGAGGCTCCAGGTAGGCGAGACCTTGCAGGGTAGACAAGGAGAAGGTCATGGCGGTGCTGCTTTTGGCGTAGATGCCCATAAAGATTACATCCCTCAAGCACAACACGAAGCGACGCTTCAAGGGCTCATTGAGTCGCCGCTCGGGCGGAATTTCCATCTCTCCACTTTGCTCACGATTCCAACGCATTACGAAGAAATCGGTCAAATAGTAAACTAACTGCGATAGAGTCTTGGTCCAGCTACCAGAGTTTGAAGGGTGGAAGAATGTCTCAACAGCCTGGATCAACCCCTCGAGCTGCGTCAGAATCGAATCTTCCGATTCCAGACAAGCTGGTGAGAGCGACAACACTATCCAGCGGGCAATATGGTGGGCAACGGGATGCTTGCGCGTATCGCGATCAAGCATGATGCCCAATCCAGATGAGATGTCCACCAACGCGCTGTATGGTGATGTAGATTGCCCAACCGGAATCTCCAGTAGTCGTAGGATTGCAGTGAATATAAGGGAAGATTGCTCCTTGGTGAAAATGCCATGCTCAGAGAATGGTATGTGTGCTGCTGGCAGGGAATCACGAGCTAGTCTGGATAAGTAGTCCAGATATGTCGTATCGAAGGTTTTGGAGCGACCGATCAGCGACCACAGATGGAAATGAGTCGGCAGATGGGTTTGTGGAAGGAGATCTTCTCGTTCGGCGGGCGGAGGTGAAGTCGGGAGCAGCAGATTGATCAATCCTGCCACCACGAAAGCGCCTTCGGAAAATGAGGTGGTATAATGAGGGAGGAACTCTTCGAGCATCGCGGGCACTTCGCAGGGATCGATGAATAGCTGGGAAAACGCACACAGCTTTGTCAACGTCTTCACGTTGCGCTTCAGGTTCGTCGAGTGAACCAGGCCGGACTCGGTTGGGAGCACGAAGGCCTTCAGCTCCTTGTACAAGGGTTTCCAGTCGAGAACGAGATCTTTCACGGGTCGGAGGTAGTGCTTGCGCCTGTATCAAAGTTAGCATCCCCACACCATGCCGGCGTACCGGCTCACAGATAAAGCTCACTTGGTGAGAAGCATGAACATGCTGGCGAACCGCTCCGAGGTACCAGGGTCAATGCCCGGAGCTAGCGAAAGCTCATAATAAAGCTTCACCAGATTGATCCGCTCCTTTCGGGTTGGATCGAACTTCAGTGACAGCCATCCTCGCAGCTCGCGTGTCCAGTGCACAGCTCCGGAGCTGAAGTCACCCGCCTCCACCGAGATGTACAGCTGATTTAAGATTTCCCGTAGAGTTCGATCCCGCTCTGTCTCATCTTCGAGCTGGTAAGGCAGGTATTTGAAGTATGGATAGGTGCGCGGTCGAACCCGAGCTTTGGGCTCGCCGTCGCCGTTCATTGCTGCGGGTTCACCACCTGGTGAGGTGGCGCGTGAGATCTCTTGTGCATGGGGAAAGTTATCGGATGTGAGAATCGCCTTGGGGGCTGAGGCGTCCATACTCGCATGCGAGACGAGCGAGAGGGGAAGGTTGGGGGCGACACGAGGTGGAGATGAGAGGAGGGAGGAGTTGCCGTGGATGGACGTCAGATGGGCTCTGCCGGTCGATACGTCAGCAACCGCAGGGTTCCACGACCTTCACCGTGCCTCCACGCTGGCGTCAAGAGGGAAGGAGAGCTATACCTTCACCACACAACTTACTATTCCACTCCTACGGGGCGGATATTGGGGCCGGACGATGCGGTGCAGCACGGGCGGGTTCGGATGAGGTCAGGACTGCGGATAGGCGGGTGGAGGAGCTGCTCTGGGTGTGGGCTGGACTGAAGCAGAATGGGGCCCGACGGTCAGAATCGGCGCGAATCACCTATAGGGCTTGGTCAAGAGGGGTTGGACAACTCTCAAATGGCCAAGGCTGAGATGTCAAAGGGAGTGTGCTCAACGCCGCCAGCTCAATGCTCGCGGCTCAATGGGGATGGAAATTGGATGACATAATTTCACGTAACAATTGCGGCCGCCTCTGCTGCGAACCCGGGTAGAAAGCCCACCAAAATGGATTCAAACTCACCCTTGTACTAGTGATGGTTCCTTTCAAAAGGTTCTAGGGCGTAAACGTGGAATTTCTCACTATCTTCCATGACATGGATTTATAAGGGACCCCGGGAAGCACCGCAAAAGTGTCTTACCCAGCCCCAACTTAGGCAGACAACCTCTTACGCAAGCGGTACCGGATAACTGACTAGTTACCACGCGGAGAAAATTAGTCACCAAGGACTATATTCTACCAAACAGTTCGGTTGTGGCTAACTATCAGACCTTCTCTAGCACTTGAACCTTCATGCTGGGGGTAAGAAAGAACCAAAAAGAACGCCCTGGATGAGTGCATAGGCCACCATGGCTTGCGCAGCGACCGAGAGCCCTCGGCGGCTCTTGTGAGGGTCTTGGAAACTGCTCATGGCTGTGGATACGAGCCACCAGTACCATATGGGGTACCCTGATGAGATTCGGTTGAGAATCTGGACGTGGTAGCTCGTCAACGCCATCACGGCTAGCAGGCCCTGGGGCACTGCCAGGCGGAAGAGCATAGACCCAGGGCTCACGGGCGAGGAGGATTGGCCCCCAGACTCCGAACACAGGGTCGATGGGGCCTTTAAAGCCCACAGCGATGACTTACACAAAATTACCAGCATCGGTGCTGCCAGCAAGAAGAGAGGTATGTTGGAGACGGTCCAGTATCGAAGGAAACCAACATTCCTAGCATAGGTTAGGAAACACCCTACACAAGACAGCCGAGAAGAAACTTTTCTTACCAATAGTAGCTTTGGACCCAGCTATAGATACTTGGAAGAGGCCAGCTGCACCACGGTCGAAGATGTCCTTCTCCCGTGCAGTATATGCGGTAGGCCAGAATCTGCGGCACAACCATCCCCATTGCAGTAATGCACCCACCCACGACGAGCACGGCGAGGCGGCGGGCATTATAGGAGGAGGGACCCTGTGTCAAGGTTGCCCAGGCCAGCATCGCGGCATCGTAGGCGAACAAGAATCCACTCAGGATGCCATTACTGCGCACCACGCTCGCAATGGCAAAGAATACCGCAGCGGTCAGCACCCGGAGATCTCGGAGAAATACAGCACGATTATGCTCTGCAATTAGAGAGGACGTGTAGAGGTAGTATCCGGAGATATTGAGGAAGGAGAAGATCGGTTCCCCATACGGCGCCGACAGGAACGCTCCGGCAGGCGAGATGATATGCAGGGCGGCCGACAAGACGCAGATCAGCTTCTGAGTGGGGGTCGCATGACCAAAGATGTTGGCCGACAAGCGGTACAGCGCCAGCACGGAGAGATAGTGGGCAACGTGGGACAGGACCATGCCCACCAAGGCCGTGTTGGCCGGGCCGCCTAATCCTCCAGACCAGCGAATGCCTGAGAACACAGGTTAGTTCATTGATCTCTCAAGCGAAGCTGCTGGGACATTCTAACCAGAAACAAAGAAGCCCAAGATTCGGGGATAGCTAAATGCCCATTCCTGCTCAAACACATACCCCTCCTCGGCGATATGCAGAAAATAAATCGCATCCCACCGGGCAAACTTCAGTGGCAGCGGAAGAGAGTCGTGGATGCTTGCAAACGGACTAGCTCCCTCGCGAGGAATCAAGCTCGTGGAAGTGTCATAACCCGGCCCTGGACAGGCTGCAACGGCTATAAACAGCAAGGCTTTCCATAGCCAGAAACTGAGGGTCAAGCTAGCTATCGGGTTGTCCAGCCGGAGGAGCTTCGCTGAGAGGGACTCGCGGGCCATTGCAGCCATCTCGGTAGCGCGTCCCCGAGGTGCGCCGTGACGGAGAAGAGTTCCAATGGGTAGGCTCTCGGCTGGCGGGTCACTGCCGGGAGGATTCGTGGATCGGCTTGCCTGATCAACCGAGGCACAGCAGCTACCCCGTAGGTAAAGTTGACTTGACGAGCTTTGTGGACGGGAAGCCGTCGGGTGCATAACTTGGTCACCACAGCATAACAGGTGCATATTTAGTCAGCGGACACGGCTGCGGGTGGACCAATGCCGATGCACAACTTTGAAAGTCAGGTGGTCCCCGCTCGGGGATCGACCCTAAACCTGCACGAAGAATCAATCAGAGCTGTGCTTTATCGGGTAGCTCGCCGACGGAGATCCATGGGCAAGTCGTCCACGTGTTTCACACTCTCCGTGATTATCAATTATGCACCGAGCGGTTCGATAGAGCCACTTCTGTTTCTGCGACTATATCTATCTTCCATGGAACCCCTCCTTCTTTTGTCCAGAATTCATCTATCTACAGTGGCAAACGGTCATGAAGTGAAACACAGGAAAGACTCCTCGGCGGCAGCAACCTGACGCGAAGTTTTGGATTTTTCTGGAACAAAGAAACCGATCAAACCCACTCGGGACGGGATTGCAAACCGTGGGATCATTCCCCTCAGCCCTATTGGGCCCCCCACGGCTCTGCTCCTCCGCCCCAATTCCGCAAGGAGCCGGGATTGTGATGCACAGGTGAATTTGCTAGTCTCATATTAGATTAGAAACAGCCATAATTTTTTTTTAACAAATTGTAATAGTAAAAACTAATTTGTCTGTCAGCTTGGCCCAGATAGGTTGTTTGGACCGCCCCGACCACCACCTGCTCGTATACTGCGTACTGTAGTCAGACGCCGAGCCGCCGCGTTTCGAGCGACACGAAAACACGAGAATAAAGTTCTGGTCTTAGGCCAGTGGGGTTATGGACCGGCGCATGGACCGGCGCATTAGTCTGTCCGATTCCAGCCGTGGGCGGCACTCGGGCTTTTGGTGTTTGCGCGTGCCGACCTCGGTAGAGGAGGGCCTTGGGACCTTCTCCGGGCTGGGTCCCGCGTGCTCTCCACCATGGGCTGCGGCCTGATCTCGATGAGGTCCAAATAAACAAGCTTTGCTCGTCTAGGCCTCCCGGCAGAAGAGAAAGAAAAGTCTGCTGGCCAACGTGACCCGCCACGTTGCTGTTGGACGGGCGACCCCATAATACCGGGATCAGGTTTATGAACCTTATGTACAGAGGTACAATGGTACCTGTGCGCCGTGGCTGAAAGCTGAAGAAGCTAGCACTATGAGGACTTTCCCATCCGCACCACGGCCAATGAGTGTCGATAAGAGGTCGACAGTCCAGCTCGAGCAGAGGGGCGGAGGCCAATAGTAAGCGCCGCTGGACTCGCCAAGCCTCGCCCGATGGTGACGCTTTCACCATGACGTCCCTTGAATCCTCGGCCTCGGAGCCTCACAAATGGTCTTCCCGACATCCGCTCGGATGCGCCGGAGGTCGTAAGGGCCGATCCCGTCAAATCAGCGAGGTTGTCTGCGCAAGTGGAGCCCACCGGCACTGGACTGGAGTACGAGAAAGAGTATAAGGCTGACCGCCCATTTGTGTGTCCTGATGGTCCTTTCCATGTAATCAACGAAAACATCCACGATCCCCCTCCCCCTTCCACTCCTTCGCCCCTTGCATTTCCCCTTCCTGGTGAATTTGACATCCCCGGGTCCCAACTATACTACACACTCTCTGCGCTCACATACTCTGCTCGTTTCCGTGCCTTCCATTCTTTCCCGCTTCACTGGTTTCCAGTGATCTCAGCTCCGTGCACGCGCATATCCCCACTCTACTCTAGCCAAACTGCCCCCGGGCGGTTCTTCCCCGCAACAGACGCGTGGACGATCTTGGATGCGTACGTGGATTCCCCGGAACCCTACAAACTCCTTGTGAGCGCGGGTTTGTTGGTAGGAGACCGATGTGGCTTCGCTAGAGTCCAAGAATGCTGCTGAACCTTGGTCTCGCAGCGGATGCCGCAGCAGCTCATCCAAACGAACCCTGCGCCCAGCCAGAGTCTGCCTCAGCCTACACATCTGCGTTCTCCCTGTATGCGCTGCCATTCCTGGGCACGCTTTATAACCGCATGAAGCTCGATGCTCCTGCCGCGCCCGCAGGATCTATTTCCGCCGTGGCGATGAGCCCAGTTGCGTCGACGCCGGAGGGCCAGTCCTCCACCGCAGCACCGTCCGCGCCGCCCGCACTCGCCAGGCCTCAAACCAACCGTTCGTATACCAACAAGAAGCCTTCGCGACCGAAGACCGCGTACCAGTTCGCCTACCCTGCTACACATGCCCGCCACAAGCGGCTGCGGTTGCGGCCGAAGCTCCTGCTGCAGGTGCAGCAAGTGTCGCAAACTCCTCGACCCTTGCCTATTATAGACGTCCTTCCATCCACCATGTATCTCCCTCGGTTAGCTCGAAAATTCCCGACCCTGTTTCGGCAGAAAAATGGACTATGTCCCTTCGACGTGATCATTGTGATGAGTGAACTGTATGCGCGCACAGTGGACGCCACCCCGGAGAAGCGTGCAGGCTCCGACGACGATGATGAGGATCAGCGCGAAGTGGTGGCTACCGTCTGCCAGATGCTACAGGAGGAAGCTCGTTTGAAGCGGAAGGCTGAAATCTGCTTGAACTTTGGGCCTGTCTGGGAGGCCACCCCGCTTCCCAGTGGCTCTTATGAATTTGTTGCCCGCACAGATGACGGTCTCCGGGTCATGCGATGGGCCCTGCGTGGAGGGAAGAATCGTCGACTTTCGGCGCCTCCGGGAACCCAGGCACCCGACGACACCAAGCGGTTTACCTTCAGCGTCATCGACCCGAATACCCGTCGGCACCCAGTGCTCGCCTCTATGACCAAGAACCAGCTCGAAGTATATGATGAATATTCCACCGTGACGCGATCGACTACTGGTCACACCACACCGAGTTCCGCTATGTCTGTGGTCAGCGACATGTCGGATACGGAGACGCCTGTGGATATCCATGATGCGATTACACTTGACGATGGGCTACGCACCTTAATCATTGTTACTGGCATCTGGGTTGCTTTTCGAGAGGGCTGGTCCCGCAACTTTAGCTATGAAGACCTTGTCCCCACCCCAAATGGCAAGGCCCTTCTCTCTCCAACCTCGTCCACAAAGTCCGGCTTGCTCACCCCCACCAAGAGCGAGAATGGGCGCTCAGTTGATCGCGACGAGCTGGAACCGGCGAAGGAGTTTGCGGACGGCAAGCGCTGCCTGTCCCTTTCCAGCATGAAACGCGCCAATTCAATGGCACCCGCCGAAGGAGGTCAAGGGTCTGGAAGTATTTCGAAACGGTCCAATTCTACCGGGGCCGCCTTCATGGAACGAGCTCAGCGACGGGGCGCGTCGGGGGTTAACAATCGACTCAATCGACACAGCATTTTCACCAGCACGGGCGAGAATGGCCGCGACATCGTCGTTTCTCGCCCTTCTTCTCTGCGACAGAACTCTATTGAACCTGAAGTCTCGCCCCAGCGCCCCGAACGACCCAAAAACAAAATCAATGCTCACCCGGTCGCCGACATCCCCAAGCTCAGTATACAACCTGATTATGGTCCAGAATACAGCTTGGGCAGCACCTCTGATGTGCCATCCAAGGACTCCGACGCCGAGAAGGGCAAACGACGACACCGTCTGGGCTCTCTTTTCACGATCTTCCACCGAAAGCATGGGGCTCACTGATTTCTCTCCCCACCTCTTCGTCACGTTCACGTACCTTTACACATGTATACCCTTGCATCTTCCAGCGACCTGTCTCTGTATTCCCTATCAGCATTTCCCCATCATTCTATTGCATTTGACTTGGGCGTTCCCCCCCCCTTTTCTACTTCTTCTTCCTCCTCCTCCTCCTCCTCCTCTTCTTTTACTTCTTCTTCTGCGGCATTGAGATTCGTTTTGGTAGAGAATCCAGCTCTCCCGACCATCCCCATTCCTGAAAATATTACATCTTCTTTCCTTTTCATTCCATTGAATTTCACCCGACTGTATTTCGGATTGCACTTGGGCCTTGCCGCAAAAAGTTGGCATGCGGGCTGTTTCCATACGTATTGGGTAGTTTGTTGACCGCGGGGGCACACGACCATATACTAGTTCTTGTACTTCTTTCTAAAGTGCGGTTGGGCGTATATCCATATATATCACTGCCGGTCACACCATAAAAACACGAGTTCATAGGTATCATTGCATCCATGAATCATTACTATGGTTCACGAGACCGACCGGTCGTGAATAAACGTTTAAATTAGATCCTTATGTATATTAAGAAGGGAGTTTACACGTAGACCTTCAGGAATGGCAGGCGCCTGTCAGGCGGCAAGACCCGCGCGCCACCCAAACAAAAGAGTATTGAAACACACTTTAGGGAGCCTCGCTAGAGATTTAGACATTGGGCTAAGAAAGTGCTGGGTGGAGACGTGACGCGCTGTCGAGATTAGCTCTACAACCTGGCATATCGGCATAGTGAAGGAAAAATGCATGGCGAAATCACCACTAGCATCGGGGAGGCCACACAAAAGCTTGAAGTTTAGGCTAACTACTTAGTATAACTGAGTTATCAATTTGTTTTTGTATGTAGATCCATATTCAATTCACCCGGCCAACCAGCCAGCCCCTCTTCACGTCCCGCTGATTGGACCCTATTACCGTTCAATTGCAGCGATGGTCTTGGGGATATACGGCTCCTCCAGATACTGGATCTCCTCGGGGCTCAACTTAACCTTCAGACTGGCAACCGCCTCGTCAATACGCGTAGCGCTGTTCAGGCCGACGATGGGGCACTCATTCTGGTGACTCAGGGACCAGGCTAAGGCGATCTGCGCCATGCTCACCCCCTTCTTGCCAGCCAGCTCCTCCACGCGGTCCACAATGGCTTTGTCCGCTTCGGTCTCTCGGTTGCGAACAAGCATCTTGATGGCCCCATCGGTGTTCTCGCGTACGGTGGAGCGAGAGTCCCACGGTCGCGCCAGTACGCCACGGGCCATCGGGGACCAAGGGATGAGTCCGACCCCACTGTCGAGACAATAAGGGATCATCTCGCGCTCCTCCTCGCGCGCGATCAGGTTGTGGTAGTTCTGCATGCTGATGAACTGGTGCCAGCCATTGCGCGAGGCGATGTTCTGGAGAGTCTGGAACTCCCAGGCCGCCATCTAGGAAGTTGGCAATATTATTGGCGCTTGTGTTTACTTTGTGATAATCATGAAAATGTTCGGACTTACCGAGCTAGCGCCAATGTAGCGCACCTTGCCACTCTCAATGACGTCGTTCAGAGCCTTCATTATCTCCTCGCGAGGAGTTTCACGGTCCAGACGATGGATCTGGAGCACATCAATGTATGTGCCCAGGCGCTGGACGCTAGCATCAACAGCATCGAAGATGTGCTTGCGAGACAGGCCAACACGGTTGACGAAGTCACCGTCATTCCGCGTCGACGCCCAGATGGGCGGGAACTGGCCCTGGTCATCGACGCCAAAGAAGCACTTCGTCAAGATGACGACGCGGTTGCGTGGGACGTTGAGCTGCTTCAAGGCCTTGCCGACGACTTCCTCGGAGCGACCGTGGGAGTAAACATCCGCCTAATCGTAGTGCAAATCAGACTCAGATTCTTTGATTTGCATAGAATGAGGCATCTACTTACCGTATCCCAGGTGTTGATACCACGCTTGTAAGCGTGCTCAATCAGCTTCACTGACTCTTCCTCATCTAAGACCCAGTCCTGCCATTGCTTGCTGCCATAGGACATGGTACCCAGGATGATTTTGGAGATTTTCAGGCCCGAGTTGCCAAGGCTGTGGCACGGCTGTCAGTAGCCTGTCGAAAATAGAATACTTTATCTGCTGCGGGGTGCGGGATGTTACCGGGTGTATTCCATCTCGTTACTAGACATGGTGGATGTGATCGGATCGATAAAAGGAACTGCTTCCAAACGGACGTGGTTAGTTTCAATTGCGTCAAGTCCATTACATTCGGCCTCTGTTGGCTTATAGTCGTACATGACGTCAAATCGCGATTGAAGGGACTTGGAGATAACACACCTTCACAAAGGAGGGACTTGGATCATAAACGACTCGTTGCAAGTGTAGGTAGGAGAAGAATATGGAGCAGGATAAGTATAAGTTCGGGAATGCGCACCGATAACCTTGTGGGCTGAAGGGGCATTAATAATCTAGCTTCCGCGGTGAGGCCGTCGATATGCCGAAACCAACAAGCGAACATCACTTAGCCGACAGCTACCCGGCAAGCTTTACTAGCGCCCACTCACAGCCCAATGGCCACTCTGGTCGGCCCATCGTTCGGATGTGAAGATCTAGGGTAGGGAGGAGTATGTACTGGTTGCATTGGCTGGTGGCCCGCAGGATGTGTAGCCGTTGATTCGCCAGAACGGAATGAGTTCAATAGGCTCGTTTGTTTAAAAAATGGGACAGCTTTTGGTGCTCCCTGGCAACACGTACTGGCCGGTGACTTTGCTAGGCATAATGTTCTTGATAGGCGGTCGCCTGGTCCATCACAGGGTGGCCTGCCTTCTCTCGGTCCCGCGGTAAACGGTACATGATGTGGGGCATCGCAATGAAAACCGGTTCGTCACCGAATGGCCAAGTTCGAAGAAATAGCAGCTGGAACTGGAAGCAGAAAGCTGCTTTTACTACTGTCTATATACCACAGTGTGCTTGCTTTAGCGACGTTGTCGTTGCTATGTTCGAGACTCCCGGACATGGTCTAGTTTGTGCGCGTCATGTACACAAGTCGACGGGCGAGCACCTATTTCAGAAGGAACCTTTCCACTATAAGAGCCGGCGGGACGGAAGTATATGATAAGGGATGAATTGGACCCGATGTTAAATATACGCAAAGCATGCACAAACAAACCGCTTCTGTGAACCCTAACTGCTCATTCGTATTCTTTGAACAATCCATGCCCATCATCCATCAGTGTCAAAACTCAATAAGTTGACCTTGCCGTGCGAGTATGAGTCATCTTGATTTTACCTCGGAGTAAGGTCTTACTCTGTAACCCATATAATCTCGAATGCGGATTTGCCTTGACCAGGACAGGCCACTGCTGGAGGGGTGGGCGAAGCCAGAGAAATAGAAATTGATCCGGCACAAAACCATCCATCTGCCGTCACACCGTTGCCAATTACGGCAATAATGCTATAAACACTAGTCTCAATATAGTATAGCGCAGCCATTGCATTGGATCAGGCCAGTTTTGCCCGATGATTCGATCTTCTTCAGAGTCTAATAATAAACAAACATCATGAGAACATGCACATTCGTGACAGGCAATCCGAACAAGGTCATCGAAGTCAACGCCATTCTAGGCGACTCGATACCCATCAAGCCCCTCGCATTGGACATTCCAGAGATCCAGGGGGGCTGGAAGAGATTGCACGAGATAAGTGCAGACGAGCAGCTAGAATTGTGATAAAATACTCATTGTATCGATTTTTATTCGAGTATCACTGACATGGCTTGTGGGGCAGGTCAATGGACCGGTGATTGTGGAAGACTCGGCATTGGAGTTTCATGCCATGAATGGACTTCCTGGGCCGTACATGTACGCCATTCGACATCGAGAGACAGATATCATACTAATCTGTCTTCTCAATCTCCAGTAAATATTTTCTCGAATTACTTGGAAATGACGGATTGAACAATCTTCTGGTTCCGTACAAAGATAAGAGTGCAGACGCCGTCTGCACCTTTGCTTTTTCTTTAGGGCCTACAACGGAACCGTTGATTTTCCAAGGAAGACTCCAAGTACGAGCCAGAGAACTGTGGTGGTTCAAACTGATATTTGGTACTAAATATTTTTCAGGGCACGATTGTTGCCGCCAGAGGGCCGCCCGTGTTTGGTAGGTGCCACGGAAAAAGAAAGCAGAGGACATCAAACTCACATCTAAATAGGTTGGGAACCAATTTTCGAGCACCAAGGAGAAACCCTTGCGGAGATGGCGCATGACAAGAAGGTAAGGCGTCTAGAAAAGAGGGTCAATAGAGTTACCCCGACGGCTAAAACCAACAAGAACAAGTTGTCCCATCGCTATCAGGCCCTATGCAAATTCCAAGAATGGTTGGCGAATGGCGAAAATCGGTCGATGTGCTTCAACGACGAAGCAGATCTGGCTGGTAGGTGTGAGTGATTGAAGTGGTAACCAAGCGATTTGCTGTCGGACATACTACCCCCACGACCCCACCGTCATCTTGCTACTCTAGTTCCGCAAGGGAAACTTTCCCCGCTCCCCCGGCGCCGCATCCATATCGCAGAATCACTTTCAAAATGCCATGGAAGGATAATAGAAGTGTATCATCGCACAAGGCCTTTCTCTCTCATAGATAGGCCTCTTACTTCTGGCCTTATCGATCAAAATAGCGATATACGAGGATACTATGCGAACTTC
Organism: Penicillium canariense; assembly: GCF_028826845.1. Classification (NCBI taxonomy): domain Eukaryota; kingdom Fungi; phylum Ascomycota; class Eurotiomycetes; order Eurotiales; family Aspergillaceae; genus Penicillium; species Penicillium canariense. The sequence goes on from NW_026622729.1 coordinate 2,051,216, forward strand.
ATCTAGAGCTATAGTTCCCGCCTGTCGGGGCAGTTGCCCCGCGCGACCTCCCGGTCACATCTCTACGCGAATCACCAACGCATTCGCACTCACTGTACTTGTCCGGCGGACCACGTTTCGGTGAATTTGGACTTTTTGGGATATCTGATAACCCAGCTCTGCTGCATCGTTCCCACCCCCACACTTAATTGAACCCGTTGGATCCCCTGGCAACAAGAACTCATCGATCTGTATGGGGAAACCCAGCGTCAGCATCCGAATAGCTCACCCTCTTATTGCCATTTACGTCAAGAGGGGAGATTTCTTCCTCTCCAAGCCATACCACCCCACGGGACCCGACCCCAGAAATTTAATTCACCTGGTTGGCTGGACGGATCTTTGGTAGCTGATCGTTGTAACCCGTTCTACGCAGAGCTCAGACTTGCTTTTCCACGATGGGTAATTCCCCCCGCGAACTGGTGTGCTGGAGGCTTCAACAGCTTAATGTTCTCTTGGCGATCCAAGACCCATCGGGGAATCCTTCCAAACCGTCAACTAGACTTTGTAGAGGCATGGGGACCGTCTCTTAATGTCCGCGGGGCCCCCGATTTTTCCCTGCCTGAATACTAAATCTCTAGTTGAAGGGCCAACTTCGTCTCAAGCTTCTTCTCCCCTCATTCTCCTTCACGATTCATCTTCGCCCATCCACGAAGTGATCTCTACATAGGGACGTAACTAGATATTCGCCATCTCCAAGCATCATGTCCCTCTCACAGTTATCTCCATGGAACATTCCACCTGAGCTCCTTCAGGCGATCTCAAAATATGCCACACCAACCGGGATCGCCGACTATACGGCCTTGGCTATCCTTCTCGGGACAGGAGCGACCTGCCTCTCGCGAGGGCTCCTGTGGGATAAGCCCGACCCGTACCACCATCTCGCCTTCGAAAAACCTCAACTAAAGGATGGCGGCCTGGTTGGAGCGAATGCCAACAAGGAAACCAGGAATATCGCGCAGAGAATGGAGGAGACTGGGAAGAACATCGTCGTCTTTTGGGGGTCGCAGTCCGGTACAGCCGAACGGTTTGCCCATCGACTAGCCAGGGAGATCTTTATTCGCTGGGGCCAGGAGACCATGACGGCAGATCTTTCAGACTATGACCCTGCTACCATCTCGGAGATCCCCGACTCGAAGTTGGCTATCTGGATCGTCTCGACCTACGGCGAGGGCGACCCCAGTGATAACACCGCTGATTTCTGGAATTGGATCACTAAGACCGACGGCGTTTCACTGTCCAATCTCCGATATGCGGCGTTGGGTCTGGGCAACTCCAACTACAAATTTTACAACCGCGTTATCGATGTCATTGTCGAGGGTCTGGAGAAATCTGGAGCTATGTCTCTGATGCCGATCGGCAAAGCAAATGATGCAGAGGGCGCCACTGAGGAAGATTTCATGGCCTGGAAGGACCGCCTGTTCACTCTTTTCCGGGAACAGTTGGGGTTCCAAGAAGTTGAAGCTAAATACATTCCAAGCTTAAAGATTGAGGAAGACACGTCATTGGAGCCCATCGATCTACACCATGGAGAGCCCAACTCCCATGTCGATGCGCCCAAGATAGCGGCTCAGTCTTCACCTGTTCGGACATTGAGCATCTCCAGCTCCAGAGAACTCTTTACTGCATCAGATCGAAACTGTCTGCACATGGACTTGGACTTGACTAGTCAGCCAGAGTTGACTTATAAGACTGGTGATCACCTTGCTATCTGGCCCGGAAACCCCGACGCCGAGGTTGAGCTTCTGCTTCAAGTGCTCGGCATCTCGTCGCCACGCGATGTTCCTATTATCATCAAGTCTGTTGACGCTTCCACCAAGATTACTATTCCGACTCCGACGAGTGTCCATGCTCTCTTCCGCTATTACCTTGAGATCTGTGCTCCGGTCAACCGCGACAACGTGCGGGACCTCGCTCAATTTGCGCCCACACCGGACGCAAAGGCCAATCTGACCAACCTGGGACAGGATCGGGATGTCTACGCCGACTTCATCAATCGCACACATCTCACTCTTGGCCGCCTATTGCAGCTTGCATGCCCCAACCAGGCGTGGTCTGACCTCCCACTTGCATACCTCGTAGAGACGATGCCTCACATGCGTCCCCGCTATTATTCAATCTCATCCAGCAGCGTTGTCTCACCTCGGAAACCCTCCATCACCGCCATTGTCTCAACAGCTCCTCTCCCAGATAACCCCGACGAGCTCGTGCACGGCGTCACGTCCAACTACCTTCTTGCCATTTCCCAACAGTCGCGCTCTCAGCCTCACCCCTACGGAATTACATATCATCTCAATGGCCCCAGTGAGGCCCTCGCGGGCGGCAAAGTATTTGCCCACATTCGCCGCAGCAAGTTCAAATTGCCCATCACGAGTAAAACGCCCTTGATCATGGTGGGCGCCGGTACCGGCCTAGCTCCCTTCCGCGCATTCCTGTCAGAGCGATGCCAAGTCCAGAAAATTGGAAAGGAGGTTGGTCAGATGATCCTGTTCTTTGGATGCCGTCAATTCAATGAGGATTTCATATACCGGCAGGAGCTGGAGGAGATGCAGAGTGTTCTCGGCGAGAAGTTGCGCCTGGTGACGGCATTCTCTCGAGAGAAGGGTACACCACGCAGATATGTGCAAGATCGTATTGCAGAGCTTGGTGATGATATCGTCCAGCTTATTGATGAGGGCGGCAGTTTCTATGTTTGTGGAAGGGCAGGGATGGCCCGTGAGGTATGGAAGGCCGTTGGTGCTGCGATGAAGACAGCAAAGGGCTGGTCAGATGATGAGGTGAATAACTGGAGCAAGGCCGTGAAAAGGAAGAACAAGTGGCAGGAAGATGTTTGGGGCTAAAGAATTTGTTGTCTTCGACTTTTGCTCAGGTAGCTTCTTGCGTGGTGATATTGGATTAGAGTGGACAGCAGGAGGAGTTCACTGGTGAGCAATATATGATTCTTTCTTCACCCTTTTACGAATCTGATATTATGAAATATGATACACCTGGCTATTAGAGATACCTACTCTTCACTCTTCGGCCTCTTTCATAGTATCTTTATGTTCTTGCCGCATCTTAGCTTCGGCAGTCCAGTTTGAACTCCGAGGCTGGGTTGCCACACCATCAAGAAAAGATCACTTGGTCCTAATCATGCTATCCCCGAAACTCGAAAAAAGTCTTGCAGGAAAACTCCGGCAATCCGTGGGTCATCTTCAAGTCTAGTAGACTTGGGTTAATTACCGATCGCCTGAACCAAGATGCCAATGTGCAGCCTTCCAGTTCCCGGTTTATCGAAGCAGCAAGGCTGTACTCTATATAATTATGGCCCAGCTCGCTGTGCTTTACGGTAAGGATGGCAAGTTAACGCTAATGACCCCGGATTCTGCGCAACAAATCCTGACCGGTATTCGGGAACTGGCTACACCGGAGAGTGGTGTCGTTCATTCGATGTGACTACTGTAGTAACCCTGGGAAAGTATGGGCCAGCGGGGACTTTCAGTTGTGCTGCGGCACTCGGGCCCTGGTACTAAATACTGGATGATCAGTTTTTCAGAGAAAATGGAGAAGCGCAGGGTCTAATAATGCCACTCGGTGAATCTAATCTATCGATCATCAAGTCGTGTCGGATTCTATCGTATCACTGATTACCCGCAGTGGGATAGTCAGTGTAGTGGAAAGCATTGTCCTCGAAAGGTCCGTAGAAACGGGTGCGATCGTATGGCGCTAGCGGGAGGCCCTTCTTCAGCCTGTCTACTAGATCGGGGTTGCTAATGAAGTAGCGACCGTAGAGAAGGGCATCGTATTTGCCTGACTCGACCACGCCCCATGAATTCTGGTCGTCCCAGCCGCCTGCAGAGAAGAAGGGGGTGGAGCCGAAAATCTCCCGGAACCTGTCAAGGGTGACATCAAGCAAGCCCCAGTTCTTGAGGAAGGAATCTTTCTCCTCGTAGCTAAAGATTTGTTCATAACGCTAGGACCAGTTAGCAAGAACCAATATTGGCCGACGGAAAAACAACTCATACCGGCTCAATGAAGCTGACGTATGAGAGGGTCGGGTGAGCCTGTTTCAAGCCTTGGCAAAGATACGTCCAGGTCTCAACCCGCTGCTCACTGCGGGCCTGGTTGAACAGACCGAATGGCGAGAGACGAATAGCAAGGTTCTGTGCGCCGATAGTTTTCGCGACCTCGTCCATCAGCTCAAAGACAAACTGGCACCGCTTCTCAGGAGTACCGCCATATTCGTCCGTTCGCTTGTTAATATTGGAACTCAGAAACTGCTCCGGGAGGTAACCGTTGCCACAGTGGATTTCGACGCCATCAAAGCCAATTTCCATGGCAGTTCGGGCGGCGCGACAATAGTCCTGAATAGTTTGCTTGATATGCGCCACGGACAGCTCGATCGGCGGATGATACGCGTATGGGACGGGCTCGGTGGAGCCTACGGGCGGGTGCGAATAGCATTCCGTGGGAGAGTCCCACGCACTGGGCGAGGGGCACACAGCAGGCGAACCAGTCATCTGGGGGATGGTGGCACGGCCAGCGTGCCACAGTTGGCAATAAATGTAGCCACCCTGGGCGTGGACGGCATCGACAACCTTTTTCCAGCCATTGGCTTGCTCGGGGGTGAAAATCCCAGGCACTCCCGGCATGCCATTGCTCTGTGGACAATCAGGAACTTAGCACTGAGTAGCAATGGGGCAGCTTCAACCCCTTCGAATGGCACCATCAGGGGGTATACATGACGGGGCGCAACTTGGCTTCATTTACCTCGAGAGAAGGAGGGATACCCTCGGAGATGATCAGTCCGCCCTCGCTGGCACGCTGGAAATAGTAATTGATCATAAGATCACCAGGCACCCAGATTCGATTAGGATTTTCTGCGGTGCTGATAGGGTTTGCAGGTTCTCCGCGATTGCGGGTTAGGGGCGCATGAATGATGCGGTGGCGGAGGGTAATGCCTCCATTGCCAATGGTCAGGGGCCGGAAAAGACCAGATTTTTCGCGGCTCAGAATGTGGATAGTCATAATGGCTTTGTTTTGATTATGTTTATGCGGAGGAATATAACGTTCAAGGAGAAAGGGTGATATAATAATCGAAGACTGCGGGCAAGGCTGTCCATCCCGTCGACTCGGCTAAGAGATGTTAGTTAGGGTTTGCCATGGAATCCACATGTGCCGCCTAATAAGACAAGTAAAACAACGGTGCAGGCCCAGTTTCTTGGACATGCATCGCGTCTGAATACGAGCTCGGCGGCCCACTAGACTTTGCCTGATGCAGTCCGTGGTGTGTGCAGGTGGAGTCTCGTTACTCACAGAGAACCCGCGAAGACCCATCCCCATCGGACGCCGCCCGCGAAATTAACTCCGACTTTCGCACATGCTCAAAGTTTATCGGCTCATCGTCGGTCGCCTAGAGCGTCATGGACTATTGGGGTGTATGGTCAATAGCGGTCCGTCTCCACTTGATATTCTTCGGCGCCTATCTTCACTTTCCTTGGTCGCGGACTTCTCATGGAACCGCGGAAGAACGCCGAAGCTCGCGGGCTATCAATTCCTTTATGTGTCAAACGCTCCCAGAATTTCTCTTCTAAGGAAGAGACGGTCTGTGGAATTCTGGCGTCGCTGTCAACATGACTGCCAGCAAGCCACATGACCTTTACCACACAGTCAATCTTGTGACGCAATGTCTCTGCATTCCGATCGTATCGATCTTTGTGGCGCTGCGCTTCTACACCCGATGGCGATTTAAGCAGAGCCTCGGGATTGAAGACTGTAAGTTTTGTATTTGATTGAGAATACCTTGCAGGGACCTTCGCTGACCTTATCGCCGTAGATGCATGCGCCGTGGCTTGGGTATGGTTCCCGTTAACTGACTTGCGTGGGAAGCTTGCTGACTCCATAGGGTCTGTTCATGGGATACTGCGGGATTAGTATTGTCGGTGAGTCTTCACGACGGACCGGGGATGGTTGCGACATGTCACTTATGCCTTTCAGTCGGAAACCATGGCGGAGGATACCACTTCGATGACCTACGTGAGGAGACCAAGGTCCAATACAAGAAATTCTGCTACATCGCCACCATTCTCTATTGCCCAATGGCACTGTTCGTCAAAATCGCCCTTCTATCCATCCTAACCCGCATTTTTGCACCCTACCGTGGCAAGGTGTGGTTTATCTACATTCTCCTCGGCTGTCTGTGCACCTACTACACCATCGCCCTTATAGTCAAGATCCGAATGTGTGATCCGATTCCGCTATACTGGCTCGGAGAGCTTCCAAACGGCGGGGGCTCATGTCTTGACCAGGCTGCCGCTCTTATAGCCGACTCGGTGATTAGCGTGGTTAGCGATCTCATCATCCTTGTTCTGCCACTGCCATTGACATGGTCGCTACAAATGGAGCGCAGTCGAAAGCTTCGTGTGATTGGAATTCTCGGTGCTGGAGGTCTTGCCACAGGGTTCAGTGTGTACCGACTGGTGCTGGTGTTGAAAGATGGCAATTCAACGGATCAGAGTATCGTTTTCATGTGTGTTATCATGTCGGGGTAAGTCATTCCACCTCATCGTCTCTGATATTCACGCCCTAACTGTCTTCAGCAATGCCGAAGGTGGTATCGGATTGATCTGCGCCTGTCTTCCTGTTTTAAACGTCCTTTACGCCCACTACCGGAGAGCATATTCGTCCCAGAAATACTATAACCAAAGCTCCGATGTTCAACTAGGGGATCGCAAATCAGGGAACAATTCTCACTCCGCCGGCCGATTTGGCAAGACACCGAATTTCGGTGATCAGAATGACCAAAGCCATCTCATTTCCTTTGCAGGCGCTCCAGACGCAAGCGACTCGATTTATAATGATGACGGGATTAGAAAGACGATCGCAGTGGAACAGACCGTGGAAAGTACAGATAGCCAGAGTCGTTGACACAACTCACGAATGTATTATAGAGCCCAGACTAACTTAGATACCATGATTTCACTATTTTAGGCAGTTTTATCCATTCATTAGCAAGTCATTGATCGGGTCGCTATCTCCAGGGAGCATTCGGTTCAAACAATCCAGAGTGGTGCCACAGTCCATCCAGCCCAGCATCAAACCCAGCAGACCAAGAAGCGTCAATGAAGGGCCATTGAAACATATCAGTTTCAAGATCATGATGACTCCCGGGGCCACTCTGATCCCGTGAAATGAATGCGGCTTCGCCTTCATTGGCAGGCAAAGAAACCGTGGGTCCATGCGGTTGGGGTGTGCTTTGCATATGGCGAGCCTCCGCGGTCACCGATCTTGTCGCATGCAGATCACGATTTGGACGTGAACGGATGTCACCATATTCGTCCAAAGTCCCTGCCAATGCTAAACGCCTTGGGCTGTGCATGGCAGAGTCTGGGTGTGTCTGCGTACTCTTCACTGTTTCGTAGAATCGGTTGGCGTCCTGGACAGTTCGCCACTGTGGAGTATTAGGTGGTCTGCAAACAAAGACAGGGGTTTACACGAGTAATAGACACTTACCCAGCTTCGACCAACTGGCCACAATTTACTTAGCCGTTCGAGATACATCATATTTTGACTCTTTTCATTCTCTGCTCGATCGAGTCCTCCCGGATATTGTTGTGGAATAAGAGTACCATACATGTTGATGTGTGCTGCGACAAACACACTGAATCCGGAGTAAGGGGTCATCACAGATGCCTCAGAAGATTCTAGTGCCGTTAAAACGCTGGAGATATGTTGTACAGCCTGGAAAAGTTGCCGAATTGTGTCGGGCTGGTATTGGTCATTGTCGCTCATGTCATGAAAAACGTCGGAATGGGGTTTTAGATTAGAGAGAAAGCGATCACGATGCAGGAAAACGATGCTAAAGTTCATAGTGAGCTAGCTTCTTCTTGGGTGGAAAATCTCGCGTCAGGCCATACCTCATAAAGTAGAGCAAGTTTATATATGCAAACAGTTCTCCATATCCCAGGGCAACATGCGCCTGTGCACTGGTATTAGGATATTTGACTGTTCTGTCTTGGAGTGAGCGCCATTCATCCAGCTCGCCTTTCAGCCTTTGCCATGTCTTATGAAGAGGCGACATGGGTGAATCATCTGCACTGAAGGATGCCAGGGAGCGGCGATGTTCGTTGGCGAATCTAAGAATTCGCACAAAAATATCGAATCCCCGAGTGACTATTGTCAGACCGTTCTCGATTGTCAAATTATTTGCCTGTGGGCATTGCTTGTTCATGTCGGCCGGCATTAACCTCCTCTCCGGCAGGTGATTGAATGTGAAGTCTCGGTCGCTGATGGGAAGTGGGACCGAGATCTGAGAGAATGATAGAGCAAAATGTTGCCGAGCACCAGAACTCAGCTCGCAGTCTTGCGCAAAGCAGCACCAATAGGTACGGACAAGTTGCTCATACTGTGTTTGAGATGCATGAAACTCTTGTGGACTGTGTTCCATACTGTCATCCGCCATCTTGAGTAGAGACTGAATCATATATGTGGCCATTCCTAGAGAGGTCAGCGTATGCTCCGTGCGGGATTGCACCTCTCATGCCCTCCGAACAAACATACCACTATACATCCATGCCTGGTAAGGTCTGCCAGTACCCCATTCGTAGAATGAGATCATCACCAGAGACTGAGCAAGATATAGGGAGGGGGCTTCCATCGCTCGGTGTGCGAGATGCTTTTGAGCGTAATTGGCATACGTCTCCTCGCCATCCAACCCATCATCGCCCATAAAGCGAACACATAGCGATAGAAGCGATGCAATGAACACTGCATCCACAGACTCAAAATTAGATGAGATATCTGATATCAGTGAAGGATAATGCAGAAAATTCGCGATCGGAAATTTTTTCCGGTACGTCTCAATCGCGCTGATGACGGTCGACGCGGACAAGGACGAGATGGGATTCCAGTGAGCATCTGTAACAGTTCCAGAGCTGCGTCTGCTTAGGTGTTGGCGGCCTTCAATAGCGGGAGATGGATTTGCGGTGGCTTTTCGCTTTCGCGAAGGCCCCGATCCGGCCGTGCTACTGCGTCTCCGTGCCCGTGATTCCCGAGGGTCTGTCAAAGCACAGCCCTCGGTCTCGGTTCTCTGACAGCGCCGGCAAGGAGGACTTCCTTCATGAATGCATTTGACTTTGGCTCGACTGTGTATTGAAGTCAGCGCAAGAACTTATTTGTTCTGCTGAATAAGTTAATACAGACATACCGACACGCATCACATGATATTGATAGCCTCATTGGACTGGCTAGAGTCGGTTATGAGAGGAAGATGGGATGGTCGTCATACACAATTCATAAGGAAGTTCTATTTCCATGAAACAGAAAGGTTAGAATGGACAGGAGGTGCGTTCAGATAAAACCCATTCTATTCTCCGGGAGGGGCCAGCAGGAAGGAGAGAAGCATCGGAGGTTCCCTGATATTCCAGGTGTCTAAATTACTTGATCCAGATAATCCTAGTCATGTGACTTAATTTACTATTCGACACACAAGTAAGTTAATGTAAGGTACCACGGTGACGTTAGTTGCTAATTGGTAAGTGTATTAAAGTTGCTTCTGAACTATGCTCTATCAAGTATGCTCTGGTATCTATATGCAACGCTCCTAAATGGTGGTGACGTCCCTGTTTGCCACAGTCCACTGTTGCACCGACGCATTGAACTTGTCAACCTGCAACTCGTCTGTAGCCCAAGACGTCACAATCCTCACAATCACCTGCCCGTCATCCAGCTGCTCCCAGGTGTAGAATCGGAACCTTTCCTGCAGTGTCCGAATCAACCGCTGTGGAAGAGTGACAAACACCTGATTCGTCGCTGTCTCTGCAGCTAATTTATATCCCAACGTCTCGAAGCTCGCCGAGATCTTCTCAGCCATAGAGTTGGCATGAGTAGCTAAGGTGAAAAAAAGATCATTCCGGAAGAGCTCCATAAACTGAACACCCAGAATACGGCCCTTCGCCAGCAAAGCGCCGTGCTGTTTGAGGTGGAAGACAAATCCTTCCGCGAGAGCCTTCTTGACGACAATGGCTTCACCCAGTAGCGCGCCGGCCTTGGTTCCGCCAATCCAGAAGATGTCAGAAAAATCGAAAATATCGCGTAAAGTCATGTCGTTTTTCTTCGAGCACATGGCAGTGCCGATTCGGGCACCATCCACGAGAAGCAAAAGATTCAATTCTTTGCACAGTGCAGAAAGAGTGCTCATTTCGCTCTTCGTGTATACTGTCCCAGTCTCTGAGGCATTGGAGATATACAGCAACCGCGGCTTAGCCATATGCGGGAAGAATTGATTTTGCTGGAAAGCTTTTCGGAGATTCGTCGCTGTCATCTTTCCGTCGACGGCGGGGACAAGGATGAGCTTGTGCCCAGTTGCTTCGATAGCACCAGCTTCTTTGCATGCAATATGGCCAGATTCCAGAGTAATCACAGCCTCGTATGGACGGAGGCAACTGGCGATTGAAATGAGGTTGGCTGATGTCCCGCTGGGGACGAAGAAGATATCTGCCTCATCCTCAGTGCAATTAATCCTTTGGCGGATCAACTGTCTGGCATTATTGCAGTAGTCGTCATTCCCGTAGGAGACTTGCTGCGTTGAATTGGTTCGAAGAAGAGCTTCCAGAATTTGTGGGTGAGCTCCCTCGCTATAATCGTCCATGAGGCTGTATGGAGGGCATGCCTCGTCTTGGCAGAGACTGGTAGACGGCATTGTGTGCTGTCAGTTACCCAGGTTTGTGACAGTGAATGGAGAACTGGAGATACGGTCCTGAGGACGAGATGTGACTGGTGTTTGCAACAAAAATCGCTTTGTGGCGATTTGAGTGACCCAAGGACCTAAATAGAAGGTACGGGAATAAAAAAAAGAGCGATAAGGACGGGAATAATACTTCGGGAATGATACCTTGGGAATGGCGCTCCCATTATTCCCGAGAACCGCGCTTCGGGAATCCCTTGCGACCCTCGCCAGGTGATTCTCATGTAATCAGTGGGCCAGAACGCGGAGATGCATTCTTCAACCCGATAGTTAACTATACCTGGGCCTGCTGACCCAGCATGCGTGTTAGCAGCTCTAGGATTCGCCGAGGGCTGAGGATCCCGCCAAAACGGGTGGGTTACCGGAAATCCGGCGGTTGCGTTGACACCTTCCTGTGTAGTCCTGCAGCTGCAATTTAACGGAAAGTTTGGAATGAACAGTCAGTGCTACGTCGAGGAGCATGTAATCCTTGATTGATACATGCTTCGCGGTTGGTGAGTGGAGAAGGTCAAGTAGACTTCGATGTCGCAATGCGCGTTCCGCTCATTCCCAATAAATAAATAAAAACCGATATCAATCTTTTGTTATGCGAAGATTCAACCGAGTGGCTGTATTGATCAGTTAAATTAGTGAAGATGAACAGATTGGAGGCTATTTACAACAAAAAAACAACATGCCATGCCAGTGTAAAAACACTAATGTACAATAATCCCCCGCAGCCCATGCATACAAGATAGTAATTCAAGGCGATGTTTCACCTGACGATAATCAATCGTCCATACCCGGTCGGAGCTGAGCCTCTTCTTCAGGGAGCCCCTCCTCCAGGGGAGCTCGCTGGTATAGCCGGACCCGCCAGCCGCGAAGCAGCATATAGCTCGCCAAGATACCGCTCATCACGGCCAGGAGCAGGATGAGAGCGAAGAGACCGCCAATGCTGCGAATGGTCTCGTATGTGTTCATCAGGGTTACGGTAGCCTTTTTGAGCTGAGCATCCGCTGTGCCATCCGCGACCGAAAAGAAGCCGTCCTCGCTAGCCTTCTCAGTCGCGAGAATGCTACCATCTCCCTGGTAAATCGTTGCGGGGTTAAGAGGTCGTGGGGTTGACGAGTAACCCGTCCATCCCGAGGCCTCCCAGCTGGGGAAGGTGGTTCGATGCACGGCAGAAATGCCAAAGGCATTGCCATCTCGATCGACGGCCTCAACGGTGATCCAGTCGAGATATCCCTTCGCGATAAACATTGTTTCAAAATCGACCTTCGAGGTGTTGCCGACAAAGACAGGCTTATCAAATTGCGAGGCCTGGGCATAGAAATTCCAGGAAGCGATGTCGGTAGCGCCATTCCAGCTGACCCAGAATGTGGTAACGAGATTCGTTTCGTCAGTGCCAAATACAGACGAGACGACATCGGGAGGAGTATGAGGACGCCCGGTGAATTCAAATTTGTAGGCTCGGTAGTTTGAGTAGCGAGGAGAGGTGAATTGGGCACTCATTAGTGTATCACCCTCGGATGAGAACTCCGAGATATAGCCACCTTGGCTCCAGCACACAAACATGTTCTGGTTCGGGAGTACCTGAGCGTTGCCACGGAGTCGAGTGAGGCTGCCATCGGGACGATTGTAACGGTGGAGAACTCTGGCGGTCATTGGTACTGTGCCTGATTCCACCTCGATGATCAAGGCTGAAGAGACCTCCTCCTCGGCATTCTCCTCGTCAGATGCATTGTTGAGGAAGGAAATGACATGGCGCGTTCCCGAAGATTCGAGGAATTTAGCATCGTGTTGTTTGGAAAAGATGAAATCCTGGGCAAAGTCGCCATTTTGTTGGCCACCAAGTCGCCAGATGATGTGGCCATCCACGCCGGATATTAGATAAAGAGTATTGGTGAAGCGCATCGAAATCAGATAATCTCCGTTGTCGTTCTTGTCAACCGAGTTGATATGCACGTAATCCCAGCCTGGCGGTCCTTCTGGCACCGAGTCGGGGAGGTAATGAACGGTCTCTTGCAAAGGAATCTGGTTGTATGATCTCCACTCGTAAGTCACCTCGGCGGTGTTCAGATCGATCTCCGCAAAGCCACCGGTCTCCAACCATGTCTGTTCCTCCGGACGACCGAATTCCGCCAGGGAAATCTCCTCGGTGAGATAGACGGTTGCGACGGCAGTCTTTCCGTCCTTGAGAACATTGAATTCGTGGATATCAAAGGCGCCGAGATCGGGCCGTAAAGGAATCTTCCGGGAAACCTCGTAGTTCTTATCCAAGATCATTCCAAATCCACGTTCGCTGTCGTCGTTTGCGTACTGCAAAATCAGCGAAATGTGAGGTTCATTGCCGAAGCTGTTGATGACCTTGAAGTCGAAGACATTGCGGTTGTCGAACATGGGCGACCCGGTCCAGACGAGATGCTATCAGATGGAGAATCGAGTCAGCCCTCGCTTGATAGGAAGGTTGGTACAACGCGAGAACATACCCCATCCTGATCATAGATATGTGGGCCGACCTGGTACTGTTCGTACAGGCTGGTAGGCTCATCGGGCTCGATGTGCAAATACGGCGAGACAAACCAGTATCCCGGCGCGACACGTTCGCGATCCTGGTACGTGATATCGAATTTCACGGCCCTCACGTCGGGAAGCTGAGGATAGACCGGTTAGCCAATCCAGTCCAGACCTCCATACACCGTCCAACCCGCGTCGGCTTACCGTCACAAAGGACATCAAGTCATCGTCGGAGTGCCAGGCAACCACATGTTGCAAGAACAGCAGCAACAGGCCGGTCCAAAACATGGCGGTTCAGAAAAGAGGGACGTTAAGCAAAATCGGCCATGAAGGAGAGGCGGAAAGGTCAAAAATAGGCCCGGGTCGCGAAACGACAGGGAGGGCAGGTGAGAGGGCGGAGAATCGAGATTGGAGGGCGGCCCGGCTGGAGGGCGGACCCCAGTGGGTCCAATAGGGGCCGCAACAAGCATTGTAGTTGGCCCCGGTGATGCAGCTCCGTGCCTGGATTCCCGTTGAAGCGCTTTTTGGGATGTCATTGGCGATGACGGAGCTACGGGATTTTCTAAGGATCCAGATACCCCCCGGCGACTGGCACCCCGATGGTCTCACTCGACAACACATTGTGAATGGAAGATCAAGAGCCTGTCAGTCCAGACACGTGTTCTCCGTATTCACAACCCTCGGAGTGAAAAGAGCATTCGTGAACGCCTAGATTCCTTCCATAGATGGATCCATCGAATGCCGAGCCACTTATTCGGGTTTCGAGGTCCAATCCCGGGCAAGAAGCCAGATGTATCGCTAATACCCCTCAGCCGAAATCCGAGATAAGTTCAGACAATGACATTTTTGCCTCCGTCCAACCACCACTGGCCATCAAATCTTAGTGCGCGATCTCAGGGGGTGGCGAACGGGCCAAACAATAGCCGAGTCATGTGATTCTCTATAAGCTTAGTCATGATTCTTCGCCCTTGGGACGCAGATGGACAGCACAATATCGCATTGGTCAATCCGCATAGAATTGCGGAAGAGTATTAGACTGTACAATCTGATCAAAAGCTAAATAAAAGCGGGGTAGTTAGGTGGAGTGGAGAGACGAACTGGGAACTGACCGTGCCCGAGTGAGACATCTTTCTCGCCGGTAGTATCGCGCCGTCCAATCAGTGGCCGTGGATTTTTACGTAGCCGGTTCCTTCATAGCCTTCTGCATATTGCGGCGATCAGTTTGAATAAACTCGGTATCTTAAATATTGAGAATGATGCTAACGCTGTCTCGAGGCAGATGCCCCTTCTTCTCTCATGCTATGGAGAACGGGAATCTTCGGCTAAGATGATTGCGCAGATTTTCTGGCGAGCTTCACTAGTTCTTTCATCGCTGTTCTCGGTTCTAATCTTTTGGTTGTTGTTGGTGGTGGTCGACAGCATTCAGCGGCGTGAAGCCGCTGACAACGCCGGCGCCGCAGCCAAGCTGGTGGATTTCATCACACAGTGGATTCTGTCGATAATAACGTGTATTTCAGAACCAGGGTCTCAGACCAGCAGCCGGTCTTGCGTATGCAGACAAAAACTACATAGAGCGCCTCTTCATTCGCACTGGGTGAAGTGGTTTAGGTAGTGGTACGACATCGTTCGAGATTGCTTGCCCCAAGGAAATGGTCAAATATACTGCCAGTATCTGAGAGACATATCCCTGCCAAGGCCCGGGAATGAGTATTTGCAGCCAAAGAGGAGAAGAGAAGGGAGTCCTACATGCTAGATCACGTTAGGAGATCCCCAAGAGGCAACTTATCACCCCTCTGCGCTGGAGACGATTGAGCCATTGCGGGAATAAAATCATTATACGCAATGATCGGACCAGGGTTGGATCTTGTGCGATTGGGAGTCATAAACTCAGTAATCATCGGTAATATCATTCGTTTCGTTGATGAAATGTCGGTGTTCGCGGGGAGTGGATATTCGTCTCTCGAACTCATTTTGCTTGGGGTATGGAATTTGGACACGGTAGTCTCCTCGAGCAGGAAGGTGTGGGAACCCCATGGTGACTCGCTATCTAAGGCAAGTGGAAGCGCCGTATCTATTTCCCTCGAGATAATGGCCGCAGAAAGGGTGAAGAATCGGGAATAAATCATATAACATATCTACGTAGCCAAAAAGAGAACAAGGCACATAAATCCCACATGAAGTGAATGATAGAAAGATCGTTGTGAAACGAGTTCTCCACGTCGAAGGTTAGAGGTTGAAGGCTTGCTATTCTTATCACCTATTATAGTGTATTTGTAAGAAACATTCCAACGTCACTTCCGTCGTGTAGCCACAAGTATACTATAAGCCCCTATCGTATCTCAGGTTAGCTTTAGCGCATTGCTCGTACGGAGATTGAGCACCGTCTCGATATGCTGATATCCCAGCTGCTTCTGCTGAGACCAGGCCAGCAGGCTAGCAGTTTTCATCATATTCTTAATCTGCCGGCCATTCAGCTGCACTGCGGCCAGCTTTTCCAGCTGCTCGTCTGAGAAAGTAGCCGCATTGGCAGAGCGGCCCAAGAACTGGCTCCAAATATGCCGCCTCGAGGGGGCCTCAAGTTCCTTATAAGCCAGCGACACGTGAATCCGAGATTCAAAGGCCGGATCGATATGCTCAGCACGATTAGTGGTGAGGAAGAGAATACCCTCGTAGTACTCCAGCATCCGCAGAAAAATCGACACAAGCTCGTTGCGCTGCAGGTCAGTCGAGGAACGGGCTTCCATAAAGACATCGGCCTCGTCTAGGAGAAGGACAGCACCCCACTTGGGGACCATGCGGAGGATGTCCTTCAGACTTCTTTCAACTGCATCTGCACTGGTCCCCAGATCGCCCGCGCTCATTGCATACAGTGGAACCTGCATCACCTCAGCCACGCTCTCCGCCGTCAAAGTCTTGCCCACTCCCGGGGGCCCGCTGAGTTGCATAATGATTCCCCGGCCCTTGCCGTGAACGACATCGTCAAAGCTGTCTAGCTGCTTGGATTGGGCTTTTGCAAAGGCTAGAATCAGCTCTTTTAAGTCTTGCTGTTCCTGGGGAAGGACGAGAGACTCGAAGGCGTGGGAGTCCCATTCAATATCTGATGTACAATAAAGAGAGAATTGCAGCCACTCCTTGTCCTTCAGGGAATAACCGTACACCATGTGGGAAGTAATCATAAGCAGATCGTCGTTCAGCTCCTGGGGTATGTCGCTGTACCCCCACACGTGGATAGACTTGTACGGGTGGAAGACATTAAATGCTTCAGCGTCGATGATGATCCTGCTTTTGACGTGGTACCGCTTGGTCTCGTCGTCTTCCGAGAAACCAACGGCCACGCCTTCGTATTGCCTGTAGTGGTAGCCTTTGTGCTCCTCCCAGCGCTTTCCTTGGGCAATGAGCTTTTCGCGGATGGCTTCCTTCTCGGGATGATACTTCAGTGGGAAGACTGGCAAAGAAGTAATGGGTGTAGTTCCAATGAACGGGTTTGCGGCAAAATCCTCATCCTTGTATCCGAAATCTTCACCGTCGAAGTCGATGTGTCTGCAAGTGAGGACCCATGCTTTTGTCCGGCAGTTGATGCTGCAGTCAGAAAACAGGAAGCCCCGAGGGATGCTAGTGTTGCTGATGACCGCATCATCGGGCTCAAAAAGCGTCCAAATGAGCGGGTGCGTGATAACCCCATTGCGAATGAGATCCTTCTTGCGTGCGAGGGTGTCACGCAGCTCCGCTTCGAGAATCTTATAGAAGAGGTCAACGTGCTCTTTCGTAACCGCGTCCAGTACTTCGTCTTCACGAGCCATCACAAGGTCCTCCCATCGGTGGACCAACGGCTTGAATGGCTGAGTAAATTCTAGGCGCTCCAAAGTGGTAGTGACGCCGGGGTATCCGTCGAGAACCTTGCCCAGGAACGTCTTGAGTGCCTCACTTTGAACAACCACTGAGTGGATTGACAGGCTCTTCCGCCCATCGTAACATTTTGTGTGCCGTACAAGCATTGCGTATTGTGCAGAATCCTCGTCCTCGGCGGGCGCGACCAAGGTCTCGGGCAGGTCCTTGGTCCACGATGTTTCACCATTCTCATCGGGCTTGGTCTGGTAGAGGTTCCGAGCGCCGCAGATGGATCCGTGCGGGGCGTACTTGGTTTCTTCTTCCTGTGCGGTCTCATTCTCTAATATGTGTTAGTAGGGAAACCTGACGATGTTGTATATGTCTATCGTGCTCACTTACCAGTGCCGTTTGTGGTGGAGTTGCTGGCGCCGCCTCCAGCCAGAATTCCGTTGGTGTCCTGCGCCATGGTAGTGAGGCAAGATGTACTAAATTGTGCTTGTAAAGTGTAGATAATCTAGCTGTGAATTTGAAGCAGAAGTGAGCCGAGAACACTGAAAAGATAACCCGGGTATGAGCGTGGCCAAGGATAGAAGATGCGCCCAGGCGAATGCTCTGTGAGAATATCTCAAGTATATAAAACCCGGCAAGGAAGATAGCCTACGCAAGATGATCCAAGTCAGTCGATGATGGAGAAAGACTCTCAGTCTTTTATACTTTGCTCCTGGGCCAAGGCAGAAGTCACCGACGACCGTAGCTGCCTAAAGTCACTGTACAAGCACAGTATCGCCTGCAACACACGTCTGATGTGCCATTATCTCACTGGTTTATTTCTGGAGGATCTGCAGCTCGCCCCACTCCGTCAGCCCCAAAGCCTTGATGACAGCGTTGAGTCAGAGCATGCTACCTATCACTTGGCGGTCGGCCAGGAATAGGCTGGCCCAATCGAGTCCCCGGTCATTAGCCTCACTAGGGCTTTTTTTTGGAGCGGTGGTTGCTTCAGTTTCATTGGAGGTGGCATACTATGCTTCTTCGGGATTAAGTTGTGGTAGGTCCTTGTGGCGTCGGAAAATTATTTGGGTCCACAAAGATACGCCAGAGGCCAGTGTCGAAGCTAGCGTCCGGCTGCAAATCTATTGCTAGCCATGGGGGGGGGAAGGGCAAAGACTGCCTAGGCACAGCCGAACCAGAGAATGATGGGGTCTGCACAAAAGGGCCTCAACGCTGTTTTAAAGAGGCAAACGGAGGGTGATTTCAATGTACAACAGTCTGCCGTCACTCACTCCTTGCCAAAAAGGAATGGGGAGGCCTCATTTACTGAAACCTAATGACCCTCTACGATTTCCAAGAGTTGAAATAGGATTCACCTTGTCGTCATTCATCATGTTCGAGCTGTACGCCACCGGAAAGAAAAATTCTATGCCCCAGTACACCCCCACTGTGCTACATACGCTCGGTAAAGAATTATCAAAGACTTAAGCATCGGTCTTGAAGGCCACCAACCGTGCCTTGATCGCCTCATCCGAGTCCGAGGTATCCAGCTCACGGAGAACACCAGAGCCAACCTCGTAGATCAGTCCGTGGACCTGGAGGCCACGTTCCTGGATAGCGCTCAGGACGACATCCTTCTGGGTGACAACGTTCAGGCTCTCGCGGACGTTCAGCTCAGCCAGCTTCTCCGCAGCCTCAACAGGTGACAGCTTCTGCAAAACAGCAAGGTTACGCTCGCGCACCTGGCGCAAGGGCAGCAACCAGGGGTCCAAAATGCCAAGCTGCTTGTTGCCCATGGCGGCAGCGACGCCGCCGCAGGAAGTGTGGCCGCAGACCACGATGTGCTTGACGCGCAGGTGCTTCACGGCGTACTCGATGACAGCGCCCGAGCTCAGGTCACCGGGATGCAGGATGTTGGCGATGTTGCGGTGCACGAAGACGTCGCCGGGCAGCAGGCCGAGCATGGAGGTCTCGGCGCATCGTGAGTCAGAGCAGCCGAGCCACAGGATCTGGGGTTGCTGGCCGGTTGCGAGGGTTGGGAAGAGTTCGGGGTGCTCACGCGCGGTCTGGGCGGCCCAGTCCTTGTTCTTGCGCAGGCCAGCGGCGTACTTGTCTGTGGTGGACGAGGCGGTGCTGTTAGTCTGTGTGGCGCCCGAGGGTTTGTGGTTCGCGCAGTAGGAAGGGGCGGAGGTCGAGAAAGGAGAGACACGATGCGCCGGGATCACAACAGGACAGGAGGCAAGAAGCAAAGGCTGACCCGCGATCCGATGCGCGGCCTCACTGGGGCGCGCGAGAAAGCGGGATCGTATAGCGAGTCCGGCCGCGCTCATGACGAACGGTGGGGGGAACTGGTGTTCGGGGCAAGGCCAATAAGAAGGAAGGGGTTGAAACACCGGGCACCGGGTTGAATGAGGAGCAGTACGAAGCAGGAATTATCACGACCCCGGCGGTCGACTTGCCCTGGACTCAACTGCAGAGTGTGCGCCACGAGTATCCGACGACAAAGTGGGAAGAATGAGATGTTGGGGAAAGAATGGGGTAAGAAGGGAAATCCCGCCAAGACCGAGCAGAAAGGTTGACCGGGCGCGCCCGTACGTACCTTCAGACATGGCTATATACCGTCTTGTTGCGAAAGGTGGAGATGAGGGAAAGGAAGAAGGAGAGGTGTTCCTTGTTGACAAAGGTGATTAAGTATTAGAAAGAGGAACAGGCGGGAAGGTCTGTGCCTGGGCGGGCAGGGTGTTGATGGTTTGGAGGGGCGAATCTTCCGAGGGGAAATGTCGGGATGGCGGGATCGGCCCCTTGCGCTTTCGGTTGACCGGAACAATCTATACAGCAATAGCAATTACAGAACCACACACCGGGGGCTTCTACGCGAGTATTATGAATTTCTAGAAGGAGTTCGCTCATTCTGATCTGCATTGCTTGTACTTTTATGTATAACCACAATCATGCCGCCTAAAGACACGGCACATGATAATACGGATTAAACCGCCGCACCATCACTTAAGAGGCACCGCCACGACCACCGACGTTCAGGATCATCTTCTTTTGCTCCTCAGTAATGGACACAGCCGGCAGAGGCCGGGATCCTGCGACAGATGGCGTGGGCAGGAAGCCAATTGCCACCAGATAGGACACGTACAGCCCGATCAACTCAACCGTAATCCCGGCACCGGCGGAGGCATCAACGCCAGACCAGGCAGCATCGGCCCTCAAGGCGGCGGATGCGAATGCGTTATCCAGTTCCGGTGCCTTGCTGTTGGAGGGAAGGTCAGAAACAACGAAATGGTACAGTGGCATGCTAGTCAACGGTTAGTAATTGCCTAAATTGTACAAGGGCGGGTATGGGGTCACTTACAGGGCATGCTGAGAGTCTTTGTCGTTGTGCTGACCATCATTGACATAATGCTCAAGAGACGCCGCCCATGGGATGTAATCAATCTGCTTGACAGGGTAACCGTAGCTCTCTAGGGCTCCAAGGAACTCATTGAAGCGTAGGCGCGGCTGTCCGGTGACATGGACAACGCCAGTAGAATTGCTAGGGGGATGGAAAGCAGTCGCAATGACAACCCTCACGACGTAGTCAGATGGCACGGCGTTGATCGTGTTGTTAATTTGAGGGCGACTGCCCAACTGGACACAACCCTTCCAGAACCGTGTCAGGAAGTCATCCGTCACGCAGACACCAGATGTCGAATCACCCAAGATGTATCCAGATCGGATGATACCGGCCTTTAGGCCGCGTGCCCGTGCAGCACGTACCAAATGTTCACTAGCCCACTTACTCTGGCCATAACCAGTACCAAGGCCAACGGCACTGCCCTCCATGTCGTCCTCTTCGCTTACGCCATTACCACCAGCGGCAAGGCTACGCTCAGACTCTTGCACGTAGTGGTCGTTATCCAGTGCACTAGTAGAGCTGACGAAGGCAAACTGTTTAGCCTTGCCGGTAGCGCACAACTTCAAGGCATCGATGGTGCCCAAGACGTTAGGACCCCTGAGAGTAGAGTAGGGGTAGACCCAGTGAACAAGGGCACCGTTATGGATGACTACATCAACACGCTTGCTAAGGTCGTCCCAGGCGGACTGGGACAGGCCGAACAGAGGCTTGCCAAGGTCACCACTTCGGGTTTCCAGCCTGTTGACCCACTCGTCGTCCCAGAAGCCATAGGCGCGGCAAGTAGAGCGAAGACGCTCAAGAGCCTGTTCGTCGCTCTTGGCCCGAATTAGAGCAACGACCTTGGTGGAAGGGGACTTGCGAGTGAGAAGGTCGCGAAGAATGTGGGCACCCAGGAAGCCAGTAGCGCCGGTAAGGAAGACAGTCGGTTGAGTAAGCAGATCCTCTGTCCTGGTAGGGAAGGTCTCGGGCAGCTCATTGACCAACTGGCGAGCGTCCTTCGAGTAGCCATCGTCTGGCTCAGTAGCGCCCTGTGTGGCGGCCTTGTCGCTAGTCGCAAACGCCTCCACATCAAGCAGACGGTCAATCTCGCCTGCGAAGCCCTTGAGAGTTGGGCTGCGGAAGATGGCACTCATGCTAATGTCAACAGTGCGCCACTTGCGGCGCAACTCGAAGAACATCTGCTGGGCTAGGATACTGTGCCCACCGAGGTCGAAGAAGGAGTCTTCAGGTCCAATCATGCGGGCGGTCACGTTGGGAATAAGCTTGGCCCAAATTTGGCAGAGAGCTTGCTCGGTCTCAGAGAGCGCCTGGATCGCCGAAGATCGGCGACGAGGAGCAGCTGCACTGAGTTCCGCAGTGTCAGGGAAGGGCAAGGCAGGCTTATCAATCTTGCCGTTGGGATTGAGAGGCATGCGCTTCAGCGGAATGATCACCGTCGGCACAGCGTAAGCAGGGAGCTTGCTGCGCAGGTGCTCACGAGCGTCATTACGCAGAGGAAGGAAGCGACGCAGCATCCCGACCATACCCTCACCCGAATCATCATCCTTAAGGCCCTTACTCTCAAGCCATTCGGACCACTTACTCATATCAGGCACGAAGTAGCTGACAAGAGTAGGCTCCTCAAACTTGTCACGCCGAACGAGAGTCACATTCTCACGAACCAGAGGATGGCGAGACAGGTGAGTATCGATTTCGCCAAGTTCAATTCTGAATCCACGGATCTTGACCTGAGAATCTGCGCGCCCGGAGCACTCCACGTCTCCAGAGGGAGTATAGCGACCAAGGTCGCCACTGCGGTATAGGCGGTCTCTAGGGCCAACGTAGAACTCCCGCCAAGGTTCATTGCCGCCCCTCTCCTTTTCAGTCCAAACCTCAGGCTTCACGAACCAGTTGGTCAGGAACTTCTGGGCATTCAGCTCAGGGGATCCAAGGTACCCCTCGGCTAAGCCGGCAGCGCGGACGTAGATTTCGCCAACCTCGCCAATAGCGCAGATACGGGAAGGATCGAAGCGGTTGACAACCAGCATCTGCACATCCAGCATACCACGACCAGCAGGAATAACGTCCTTCATGGTGTCCAAGAAGCCTTCCTGGCTCGAGTAGCTAGGAATCTCGTAATAACTGACAGCACGTTGAGTCTGCTTCTTGTTAGCTCGTGGACGACGCAAAATTATAGACCATAGACCAAAGAAAACCCACCTCTGTTGTGCCGTACATATTCGTAATATAGCAATTTCTCGCCAGTTGCTGTAGAGACCGGCAGTCACGCTTGATTAAAACGTCGCCCACGAAGAAAGCGTGGTGGAGAGCAGGGAACTGCGCAGAGGCGCCGCCGACTAGAATCTGACCCATGGCGGGGGTGAGATGGGTGACAGTAGCACCATAATTCTGCATCCACTCAGCCAACTTCTCATTCTGGATATCCTCCTTGGCCGGCACCAAAAGCTGAGCACCCAAAAACAGCGGGGTAAAGATATCTCTTTGGATAGGGTCGTGAGCAATACCACTCAGCATAGTAAACTTCTCATCAGGAGTGAGCTTAAATGTTTCAGACATCCACGGGAAATAATAGGCCAGGGAGAAGTGACGGCCACGGACGCCTTTAGGTCGGCCCTCCGAACCAGATGTGAAAGACAGGGTCGGGGTGGAATCGGGGCCCACAACCACACCAACAGGCTGCGACTTCAGTGCAACCTGCTCAGCAAACACGTCCTGGCCATTGCTTGCGACAGAACCACCAGTAAGAGTTCCATCGTCATGGAGGGCGAGAGCCGGAATCTCGGTGTGGAGCTCCAGGTTATCACTGATGAATGACCGGACAATGTCCGAGACTTCGCCAGCATCTCTGGTGGCTTTGGCAATCTTGATCAAAGCACGCGGGCGGGCAACATCGAGATAAATATTTTGGCGCTCGGGTGGGTAGGCAGGGTCGATAACGGAGAACGTAGCACCGGCCTTCAAAATACCCATCACTGCAACGACAAGATCCACGCCCCGGTAGGCATAAACCATAACAACATCCCCTCTTTGGATGCCGGACTGCACCAAGTGGTGTCCGAGAATGTTGGAAGCCTCGTTGATCTGTTTATAGGTGAACTCCCGGTGGGGGGAGTTACTCGACTTGGTCTCCACGACACAAAGCTTCTCAGGGTGCTTCTGCGCATTTTCAGCGAAGATTTCATGAATAGGACCACGGAACTTGGACCAGTTCAAGTCAGCCGTGGGGTCGGGTAAAAGTGCGACCTGGTCCGGGGTCATCATATCGATCCGGCCCACAGCTTCCTCTGGATTGGCGGCAGCATTGCTAACAATTTGAACCAGTTGATTAAGAATCGTAGCAATTCGTGCGCTCGAGAACAGACGTTGGTTGTAGTATGCGCCCAGCTCAGATGACACATTGATCACTAGATCGGTGCTGTCAAAAGTGTTCGCGGGGTATTCTTGTGAGGCGGCAGGGGCATCGTAGGCAGCGAATCGGAAGAGGATAGGGGTACGTTCAGACTTGGATTTGTCTTGGATATACGAGCGGAGGCTGCCCAAGGGCACAATATCAGAGGCACCCTCATTGAACGTCTATCGAGAGATTAATATTAGGCTCAACGGGTAGGATCTGGAGAGATAACGCACCTTGTTAACCTTAGCATAGAGCTGAGAGAAGGTTTCAGAGGCATCGTAAGAAATTCGAAGCACGAATGGGCGAGAGTCCTCGGCCAAGTTTGTCGCAACCGAAATGCTTTAATGAAGTAGTTGTTAGCTTCCACCGATATTGAAAGACGAAGCATTCACTCACTCTTCGTCGCCAGTCAAACGAGCAACCAAAACCACGAACGCAGTCAGAAAGACTGTGAAATCGGAGGATGAAGATCCAGAAAGCTTCTTCAGGGCCACCTGGATCTCATTGGGGAGGTTCAGAGTCTCAAAGGCCTCAATGGCCCGCTTGCCTTCGTGCTTTTGTGTGTCGGGGTAGTCTCGGGTCAATGGCGAAACGGTAAGGTTGTTAAGGCGCTGTGCCCACCTCTCCAGGCGGCCCTGCAGCGAAGCGGATCCCACAGCCATAGTTGCAGCTGTGCAATTGCTTCGCGATGTCTTTTTGGAAGATGGAGAAGGCAAGGATGAGTCAAGCCGTTCTGCGGAGGGGCACAAAAAAAAGCCCGATTTCGCCGTGGCCGCCCCGCGGTCATTGGCGGCCATTGACCTCGAAGCGCCCCCACACATAATCAAAAGCTTCACCGCCTTGAGGCCGCAGCCCACCGTGTAGACAGTAGTTAACTAGACCCTAGGCGGTGATGTAATATGATGAGTCATCCCGTATTCTGATGCCCCAGGCCGTCCACGAAGCTCCTGAGTGCCTCAGCGCCAGCCGTGCTTCTTCAGAAGCGAGTTGTACATTTTGTCTGACATCATTGGAGGCATCGGCGTGGCTGCAATTTCGTCGCATTGTCTCTTCCGATGGACTAATCCCCGGCTCTTCGAACCCTGCCTCACCTCCCACCAAGACTGTAGCTGGACCGAATCGCCGAATCCGGTGTACTCTAGGCGACATCCCCAGGAGAACTGCATCGCGGCCGAGCTTGCGCCGTCTCCGTCCCGTGTTCACACTTCAATCGGCCCTTTTTGTGCGGTGTGAAGATGATTCCCCATCGAAGCACGGGGCTGTTGGCTATCATTGTCTTTGTTGCGCTCCTCCTGTTTATCTTTTCGTCCTCTCCCATCCCTGAGCCAACAGTGGAAGGAGAGGAGGGATCAGAGCCAGCTAAATATCATGTGCCTTTACCGAAACTCCCATCGCTGAGCAATTTCCACCTGCCGTCCTTCCGTCCTCCATCGCACGAGCCTCCAGTCGAGCAATCAAACAGCACGAGCGGCGAGTCGAAGTGGTTTACCACATGGGAATGGAAGAACCCGTTCTCGTCGGCCATTACCCTGGATGAGAGCCGCTCCGTCCTTCCTCCGCTGCAGGAACGCCGTCGAATCTACACCTATTATAATCCCGAATACAATCCCAAGAAGCACCATGGCAAGGACTTGAAGGATGACCACACTTCCGATGACCAACTCCTGTTCACCTGGCGACGAGCTTGGTTCGCGCAGGGGTTCCGGCCAGTGATCCTCACTCCAGGAGATGCTATGAAGAACCCACAGTATGAGGTGGTGCAGAAGTTGAACCTCGGCCCTGATCTGGAAAACGAGGTGTTCCGTTGGTTGGCCTGGGGCCACATGGGAACCGGTCTACTGGCTGACTTTGAGTGCTTTCCTATGGCGCGATACGACGACTATCTCCTGACGGCTCTCCGGCGGGGCATGACACCCGAGTTCATTACACGTTTTGACAATTTCAAGGGCGGGCTCTATTCGGCAGAAAAGCAAGTCATTGACAAGGCAATTCAAAGTGCCGTCGATAAGCTGGACGACAAATCTACCTCATTCTCGGACCTGGTTGATCCTGAATTGTTCAAGGTGGAGCAGCCGACTGCCCTGGCGTACTATAGGTCTTCCAACATTAACTCACACTACCCGGCTGTGCACGAAAAGATCAGCCAAAACCCCGCGGCTGGTCGACTACAGCTGGTGGAGCTGATCAATGCACACCTTCACAACACTTTTCAGAACGCTTTCCCGGCGGGCCTGGCAGTCCTGAAGCCCTTCCCTCAGTATACTACGGCTCTGGTGGAGCCTGCACTGCGCTTGGCTAAAGCCCTCATCCAGTGCCCGGAATCTCCAGTGCCGAACTCCTGCCCGCCCAACATTCCCGAATGCCGTCCCTGTGGCTCTGCAAAGTCCCCCATGCGGATTAGTCAACCCTCCAGCTTCAAAAACACTTCATTCCTATTCACTATCGGGACTCTGCCTCATCCATATACTCTTGTCAGCTTGCAAAGGAGCTCCGATGAGGTGACTACGCGCCAAATCCGCCGTGAGACTGAGCGTGATCCATGGCTTGCCGACGTGACAAAGGATCACCTTGGGGAGGACCTTGGCGCATCATCCCGGGGTGCAGTGTTTAAGCAGGTCGTTGCCGGTGAGCAGGCCGTTGCCAACTCGTTGTGGATGACTGTCGAGTCCCTCCCCGCAGAGGCCGGCCAAAGTCTTCCGGGAGATCTTTTGGATGAATTCGAGTGGCAATTCGGATTCAAAATCCCACGCAGTGGCGCCATCGATCCGAATACCGCAGGTGATAAGGAGAGCGTCCAGAACAAGAACCCCAGCCAGCAGGGCGTGGGCAAGGAGTACGAGCTGATCCAAAAGGCTCGCGAGATCATCAAGAGCAAAGACACCAACCAGATCAACATCAAGGATGTTGCTGAAGCCTGGAACCTGGCGGATGCTGAGGTGTGGCGATTCGTGAAAGCTTATCGGTGAGTTTCTATCCAGTCATTTCTCTACTCTCTACGCGGGAGTAGGTAGTCTATCAGTCTTTGCTAATGAAGTGAATGTGATAGGGCCCGAAGTGTCGTCGAGCGCAAGCAGTGGGAGGAGGAGGAGAAAGCTTTTGCTGGCTCCTCGGCATAAGCGCGAGAGCTGTTCCTTGCTATTTCCCCTTCTTGACTTCTTCTGGTATATGTATTTTTTTTGTTACCCCAGCATTTCCGGCGTAATTCAGGATTTGATAGAATGAATGCTGCCTTCACTACTCCTTACATGCTATGAAACTGTGTAACGCGCTGGTGTCCAGCCCTGGGGCCGCCTGTTAGTAATGCCGCGGACTCTGATAGGCATCCGCCCGGGGTGTGGCGATCCCCGCAGGATAATGCTGCGGTTCCACGGTGGAGTGGGGTGGGGTTGCGGGCGGGTTGGTCTATCTCGTCCGTAGTCGCCCGCGATCTGATCTCATCTCTGCTGGACTTTCCCCTCTTCACCTCGGGCCTGAATCGCACTCTGGTGACCTCCGTTGAAGTGTGTGTCTCGTGATAGCATTAGGAAGGTCTTTGCGATCTCCCCGAAATATACTAATAGCCCTTTGCCCAGCATGAACATTGAGAGTTGCTCGTGAACGCCGTCCACCTAGCGCGCCTTGCCGCTCCTCCTACACTACACACACTACAATGGCGTCCGCTAGCAGTACCGACTCAGACTCGGTAAGCGAGCTCGACAAGGAGATCGAGAAGGTGACTTCGCTCGCTCAACTCACCGAGAAGTGGGACGATACTATTCGCTTCTATCTCAACGGCACGAAAGTCGCCGTGGACACTGTCAACCCGGAAGTGACACTGTTAGAATACTTGAGAGGTGTTGGGTTGACGGGAACCAAGCTTGGGTGTGCTGAAGGAGGCTGTGGCGCTTGCACAGTGGTGGGTTTCCTCGCAGAGATGGCCTGAACGGGCATAGATAGCATTCCACTGACGCTCGCACAAATATGTAGGTGGTTTCACACCTCAATCAAACCACGAAGAAAGTCTACCATGCCTCCGTCAACGCTTGCATTGCCCCCCTCGCTTCGATCGATGGGAAACATGTCATCACAGTGGAAGGAATTGGCGATGTGAAGAAACCGCACGCGGTCCAGCAGCGGATCGCGGTGGGCAACGGCAGTCAATGTGGATTCTGCACGCCTGGAATTGTTATGGTGCGTCCTCGGAACTGATGGTGGATCTCCGGAGGACCAGAAAAATTGACTGGGAGCTAATCTTCTAAAATAGAGTCTATATGCATTATTACGCAACGAATCGACTCCTTCGGAACACGCGATAGAGGAGGCGTTCGATGGCAACCTGTGTCGCTGTACGGGATACCGACCCATTCTCGATGCCGCCCAGAGCTTTAACTCCCGCAATAACTGTGGCATGTCTAAAGCCAAGGGTGGATCTGGCTGCTGCATGGAAAAGAACGGTGGTGGTGGCTGTTGCAAGGAGTCCTCTCCAACCACCGAGGAGAATGAGGCTGTAGAGCCCAAATTTCCAGCGCCTGAATTCAAGAAGTACAGCCCCGACACAGAGCTAATTTTCCCCGCCGCCCTAAGAAAACATGAATTCCAGCCTCTGGTTTTTGGCAACAAGAGGAAGAAGTGGTACCGGCCTGTGACTGTGGAACAACTGCTGCAGATCAAGCATATCCACCCCGAGGCGAAGCTAATCGGCGGAAGCACGGAGACTCAAATCGAGATCAAATTTAAGGCAATGCGCTATTCCGCCTCCGTCTACGTGGGCGATATCCCTGAGCTGCGGCAATTCAGTTTCCATGATGACTACCTGGAGATTGGCGCCAACGTATCATTGACAGATTTGGAGCATATCTGCGACCAAGCAGTAGAGCGCTATGGACCAACTCGCAGCCAGCCCTTCAAGGCAATCAAGAAACAGCTTCTTTACTTTGCTGGACGACAGATCCGAAATGTCGCGTCGCCTGCTGGTAACCTAGCTACCGCCTCTCCAATTTCCGACCTGAACCCGGTCTTTGTGGCGACAAACACCATCCTCATCGCCAAGTCTCTGGAAGGAGATAAGGAGATCCCCATGACCGAATTCTTCCAGGGATACCGCAAAACAGCATTGGCCCCAGATGCAATCATTGCCAGCCTCCGGATCCCCGTTGCACAGGAGAAGGGCGAGCATATGCGCGCTTATAAGCAGGCTAAGCGGAAGGATGATGATATTGCCATTGTCAACGCTGCGCTTCGCGTGTCGCTGTCCGACACCAACGACGTTACCAGCTGCAACCTCGTATTTGGTGGTATGGCGCCTATGACCGTTTCTGCGAAGAACGCCCAGGACTTTCTGATCGGCAAAAAGTTCACCAACCCCGACACGCTGGAGGGAGTGATGGCTGCATTGGAGAAGGACTTCAGCCTGCCGTTTGGTGTTCCCGGTGGCATGGCAACTTATCGAAAGTCTTTGGCAATGGGCTTCTTCTACCGATTTTATCACGATGCTCTCTCAGGAATCGAGGTCAAGGCAGCAGACCTAGATCCAGATGTTGTCGATGAGATTGAACGATCCATCTCATCCGGAGCGAAGGACCACGAGGCCTCTGTTGCTTATCAGCAGAAGATTCTGGGCAAGGCTACCCCACATGTTGCCGCCCTCAAACAAGCCACTGGCCAGGCTCAGTATACTGATGATATTCCCGTGCAACAGAATGAGCTGTTTGCTTGCATGGTTCTTTCAACCAAGGCGCATGCTAAGATTCTGAGTGTTGATGCCTCGGCAGCACTGGAAATACCTGGAGTTGTTGATTACGTGGACCACAAAGATCTACCTAACCCGGAGGCCAACCGGTGGGGAGCACCCGTCTCCGATGAGCTTTTTTTCGCCGTGGACGAGGTGAACACCGCTGGCCAGCCCATTGGCGTCATTGTAGCGCAAAGTGCCAAGATTGCCGAGGAAGGCATGAGAGCTGTCAAGGTTGAATATGAGGACCTACCTGTCATTTTGAGCATGGAAGAGGCCATTGAGGCAGAGTCCTATTTCGGTCACTATCGCTTCATCAAGAATGGCGACGTTGATGCGGGCTTCAAGCAGGCTGACCACATCTTCACCGGTGTTTCTCGCATGGGTGGCCAAGAACACTTTTACCTGGAGACTCAAGCCTGTGTTGCCATTCCTAAGCCTGAAGACGGGGAGATGGAGATCTGGAGTGGCACGCAAAACCCGACCGAAACGTAAGTTCTATTCGAAATTATTTGGCATCTTTCGAATTTCGCTAACAAATTGTTCAGCCAAACCTACATTGCGCAAGTATGTGGGGTTGCCGCGAACAAGGTTGTCTCTCGTGTCAAGAGACTTGGTGGTGGCTTCGGTGGCAAGGAAACGCGCTCAATCCAGCTGGCTGGAATCTGCGCGACTGCTGCGAAGAAGCTCAACCGACCAGTTCGATGCATGCTCAATCGCGACGAGGATATCCTGACATCTGGTCAGCGCCACCCGTTTATGTGCCGGTGGAAAGTTGGCGTTACCAAGGAAGGGAAAATCCTTGCTCTCGATGCCGATGTCTTTGCCAACGGTGGCCATACCCAAGACTTGTCTGGCGCAGTGGTCGAGCGAAGCTTGTCTCACATTGATGGTGTCTATAAGATCCCTAATATCCATGTGCGTGGCCGGATTTGCAAGACAAACACTGTATCCAACACTGCATTCCGCGGCTTTGGTGGACCGCAGGGTCTGTTCTTCGCCGAGTGCTATATCTCCGAGGTTGCGGATCATCTCAACATCTCGCCTGAACATATGCGGGCCATTAACATGTACAAGCCTGGCGAAACCACACATTTCAACCAGGAACTCAAGGATTGGTATGTGCCGCTGATGTACAATCAGGTCATGGAGGAGAGCAATTATGCGGAACGCCGCAAGGCTGTTGAGCTGTATAACAAGGAGCATAAATGGTCCAAGCGCGGTTTGGCTATCGTGCCAACAAAGTTCGGTATCTCTTTCACGGCTCTGTTCCTGAATCAGGCCGGTGCATTAGTGCACATCTATCACGATGGTAGTGTCCTCGTCGCGCACGGCGGTGTTGAAATGGGCCAAGGTCTCCATACAAAGATGATCATGATCGCCGCCGAGGCTCTTCAGGTGCCGCAAGAGAACGTTTTCATTGCCGAGACCGCCACCAACACCGTGGCAAATACTTCCTCGACGGCAGCGTCGGCCAGTTCTGATCTGAATGGCTACGCCATTTTCAATGCCTGCGAGCAGCTCAACGAGCGACTCCGTCCATTCCGTGAGAAGATGCCCAACGCGACTATGAAGGAGCTTGCGCACACGGCGTACTTCGCTCGTGTCAACCTATCGGCGCAGGGTTACTACCGCACTCCCGATATCGGCTACGTGTGGGGTGAGAATTCGGGTCAAATGTTCTTCTACTTCACGCAGGGTGTCACCGCTTCTGAGGTCCAGATCGACACCTTGACGGGTGACTGGACTCCTCTTCGCACTGATATCAAGATGGACGTTGGCCGTACAATCAACCCTTCCATTGACTATGGTCAGATCGAAGGTGCCTACGTCCAGGGCCAGGGCCTCTTCACCACTGAAGAGAGTCTGTGGCACCGCGCCTCGGGCCAGATCTTCACCCGTGGGCCTGGTAACTACAAGATTCCCGGCTTCCGCGATATCCCTCAGGTCTTCAATGTTAGTCTGCTCAAGGACGTCGAGTGGGAGAATTTGCGAACTATCCAGCGTTCCCGCGGTGTCGGTGAGCCGCCCCTGTTCATGGGTAGCGCTGTGTTTTTCGCTATCCGTGATGCACTGAAGGCTGCACGGAAACAGTGGGGTGTTGAGGAGGTGCTGAGCTTGGTCAGCCCTGCTACACCTGAGCGTATCCGCATCAGCTGCGCTGATCCGATCGTTGAGCGGGCGCGGGTTCATCCCAAGGAAGGCGAGAAGAGCTTCTTTGTTGCTATTTAGTGGAAGGGTTATGTTATATACGACTCACGGCATGTACGACAACCACCTCATTAGGGCTTTCTTTGATCAGATTGTATGAATCATCCGCACTCATTGAGTTTTATACTACAAGGAAGTCTCGTGCTGTGGCTTTCTGTTATCGTATAGAGCATGTACGGCTTGTTCTGGCTTTTGGTGAGTGTAGGTTTTCAAGAAATGCAGTTGATTTATTCCTAGAAGTAAACTTTCGTAGATCCAAGCCGCTAGCACCTTGACATGCACCAGATAATACAGATGAACAAAAGAAAGCCAGGCGCCAGCTTAATGCTTCAAACTCTCTTCACATCATACTCCACATAATTACTTTTCCTCATTGCTGGCGCTGTATCAACCTGCAGGGCAGCCTCATAGTTCCTCTGGCCCGCAAAGCCAAGCTTTTCGTCGCTGAATGATGGCTCAGTCCTCGCCTGTGCGGAGCTCGCCATAGGTGTCTCATACTGCGGTACAGCCTGGATGGACCCAAGCTCATTCTTTGGCAAAACAGTCAGGGGCACATCCGAGAACTCTCTCGAGTCCGGCGCGGGCCCGGGATTGTTCGACACAGGGTCCATGACATGGCCACCCCCATCGCCCCGATTTCGGTCATGGCCCCACCAGAGAACCATAGCACGGGCGATACCAACCAAGGCGATAAGAACCCACAGCAAGAGGATAGCTATTGCGATGAGGGTCTCTGTGCGCAGGCCATCTTTGAGCTTGTTGATGACTTGTTGGACCACCTCCGTGATCTTGTTGGATGTGCTGTCGCCTGCATCAGCGAGAAAGCTATCGGAAGGGTTAGTATCGTTTGAGATACTATCTTGTGCACCCCGGGAGAAGGTGTCGTTTGGCAGGGTAGGGAATTCAATGTGGGCGTTGTCTGAGACCCATGTGAGCCCTTTTTGTACGCTGTCAATCTTCAGGCCGACAAGACAATCAAAGAGCTCCTGAATGGGCTTGTAGAGAATAGTGCCGCCGAAAGTTTCATTCAAGACGCCTTCTGTTTTGTCGACGAACGTGTTGAGTGTGTCATTAACAGCGCGCGTGCTAGTGTTCACCCAGCCGAAGATGTTCTTGTTGAGATCAGCGTCCATATCGAAGATCACTTTGTTCGCGTCGGTTGCCCATTGCGCGGAGGCGTTTTGTAATGAGCCAACTACTTTGTCGGCGTAAGCCCCAACCTCAGTGCTCAGCTCCGGAACAGCCTTCTCGATGCTCTTGAGTAGAATGTACTGGCATAGGCAGGAGAGGAGGGCCGCGATGGCAATGGCGAGAACAAAGAGTGCCGGGAAGGAAGTTGCATACGCAATTGCCCAACGTACTAGGATCTGTCGACGGCTGTTGCTAAAGCGGCTTGCGGCCTTGATTCCCGCCGCTGCGGTGTATGGCCGAGAGACAATATAGACGACGTCCATCGGGTCGTGGGCCTCCTTACGCACCAGCTGGGCGCGTTCCTTCATTTGGCGCCATCGTCGGATCTCTTGCCAAGCGACAGGAATACAGGCCAGGACAGCTGCAACCAAGATGACTACGATAAAGATCTTCCGTGCCGTCACAGCGATGTCGGTCACTCCTTTGAAGAAGCTGTTGATGCCGTCATTGTCGTTGCAGAATGTCAGCTGCGTCTTTGCTGGAACAGGCAAAGCAGAGCGGTCGAACGTGTAAGTTCCCAGCGAGTTGTTCACCAGTTTCTTGACTTCCTCAAACGGCAATCTGATAATGTTCTCGGTAAAATTCTGAACTTCGGTAAATGACGGGAGATTATCGTTCAGCTTGTCAAGGGTTGTGTTGATTGAGGACGGGAGTGAGATATCGTCCAGTGCGCTGAGCGAATCGTTCAGGCTCAGGGTTGGGAGAGAAGCGCCTAGACCGCTAGCCGCTGTGTTGACGAGATCGGCAAAATCATTAAGTGCATGCTCAAATGTGCTCACAGTGTTCTGAATGTCCTTGGCAGCTGACTTGATGGTGCTGTTCAAGAAGCCGGCCACGTCCTCGATCAGCGCTGTAGCAACATGGACGCTGCCTCGCACAGCCATCGTGATGAGACAGAGATAAGTCTGATACATGATCTTGATGATAAAGAGAATGATTTCCTCCACACCCGTGATAGTAAGCAGAAGCATAGACTTCAACCCGCGGACGGCATTCTCAATACCCGACGCTGCGAGCTCATTGACTCCCGAGGACAGATAGTGCGGCATCGAAGCCATGGCACTGCCCATGGACTCCACGGAGGTACAGGCAGAAAGTGCCTCACGCTTTGCAGTAGCCATGTCGCTCCGAACATCTCCAATGGCAATCAGGACTCTGACAAGCACCAGAATCAACAGAACTGTCCAGCGATTGATCCATACTTGTGATAGCCGAGCACGCAGGCCAAGGTACGGTGTGAGGCCGTCCGGATGCAATGGGATAATTCGCCCGTTGGAAGGATCCTGAGCTCCGTATGGCGGGAGCAAAGGAAATGCCGGTCGCCCGGACCGTGAGAAGATCATTGTGTAGTTGCGGAATGGGGAAAGTTTCAACGTCCAGCGAGAAACAGGAACCGGCGATTAGTGTCAATCCCACCGTGTAGGATAACGTAGGAGAGGAAGGGGGTATTTGGCAGATGTAGATATAGCAAGAGAGCGCGCGTGTAGGGTCTATTACAGGACCATGGTGTATAGAGGGGGCAGTAGGCAGTGCGCGGATGTCAACAGAGGGAGGTAGCCTAGCAGGCGAACAATAAGAGTCAAGGTAACCACCGAAAAAGTGATGAATGGAAGATCAAATATACTCCCAGGCAGACGCCTGAATGCTCAAGTCCGGCATTGTAGCGCCAACCACGCCTACAAGAAGCCTGATCTTTTTATAAAGAGCCCCGCCTGAAGCAGTTAGCGACCCCGGTGACGTTGAAACAGCCACTCAGAGTGAGCCAGGGTCCATGTCAAAACAAAGAAGGCATAAAAATAAAGCCTGCCGACAAGTGATCGTAGCTGTGGGTTGTTTCATGCTGCAGCAAAGCGCGTAAGTGGCTCGTATGGTTGCGAACAGCGCGGGAGCAGTCAAATATAGCCCCAGTCAAGCCAGTGGGCGCTTAGCGCCCGCTGACCGTGAGCCAATCGCCTGACGATCAGGATGTGCAACTCGAACGCGAGAGTCTTCACAGAATGCGCTAGTGTTTCTGACATTGTTTGCCCAGCCTTGCTAGCAAGTCTTTGTTTGGGAGTCGCTCCCGAAAGGCCCTCTTTGTTCCTGTGTCGCTTAATGTGGTGTCTCGGTGCGGTCCCGCATAACCCGAGATCCAAACAATGAACGTGGGCCTCTGGACTTTTTCTGAGTAAAGAATTTTCGATGCTTCCCCAGAACATCATCATAAATTTCAACACCCATAAGCACTTTGAAACTAAACAGATATAGAGGGTAGTAGCTACTCCCTACAAAACCTCCAACAGTAGCTGCAGACGGCAGGTGCTGTTGTTAGCGCCTCAGGCAGGAACATCGCCAGTACATATTCAGAAGGCGGTATGTGACGGGGTTAAGATCGCCGCCAGAGCTCACGTGCGCGTGTCTACCCTAAATGCGTCGCAGCAACAGCGACCTACAAACTTGGTCGTCTCTTTATGCTTAAATTATCTACCGTGCTATTTTACGCTGTATAGCAAGGAGAAAGGAAAAATCAATCGATAGGATAAAAGGGTAAGTGGATATGGATGGAATGATCTAGGGTATTAGTAAGACTTTGGCGCAGGTCTTCCTCTTCCCCTTCCTCGATACCCTCCGCGAGGCCGGCTGGGGTTTGGTTCCAGTTCAACCAGCTTTCGATCTTCCTCTGATTCAACATGCCGGGCACCTCGATATAATTCACACAGATCTAGTGAGTCGTGGGGAGGGTGTGGTATCGCGGACGGATCAGCCACGCATGCGTAAAGTAGAACATTGCCCATAATCGATGCAATGGCCCCTGCGTTTTCCGCTCCAAGCCCGGTGTGATCGAGTGTTATCACCCGCTACAGTGTATGAGACTGTGATCCGTCCTGCGGTCTCATCTCTTGTTGTAGGATGCGCATGGGCCAACACTCCTTCTCTGTGACATCCGGGTGCGGGGTGGGTGTGACACAGAGTGCATCTAAGTCAATTCCCAATTCAGATGCCGCATGCTCGATTCTTCCAAGATAACAGGTATTCTCGCAGCGTTCTGCTTCGAGCCATAGCCATACATCGGGGGTGGGATTCAGCTCATCGAACAGAACCTGGTAGTCTGCATGCATACAAGCACGTGCAATCTGTGGCTTCATTGAGGGCCGGCGACGTGCGAGTTCCGCGTACGTTTCTTTCTCCGCGTGCTGTGGATGCCAAACCAAGACGGGCAAATGACAGTCTAGGGTCGTATCGTGCAGCCAGGTCAGGTCATTATTCATGACGCT
This sequence comes from Penicillium canariense, assembly GCF_028826845.1. Taxonomy (NCBI): domain Eukaryota; kingdom Fungi; phylum Ascomycota; class Eurotiomycetes; order Eurotiales; family Aspergillaceae; genus Penicillium; species Penicillium canariense. The sequence continues at coordinate 2,087,450 of NW_026622729.1, forward strand.
GCGGGCGTTGATTGCTTAGTGGATAGCAACGGGACCGTTATCGGGCTGCATCTGCATCGACCACCACTTGCTAAAGAGCGGGTAATGATAGATCCCTCTAATCACATAGGGGAGTTCATACGAAAGCAGTTTCGGGCGTCGAAGGCGTGTATAGCGGTCGATGTTGCCCGACCATGCGGCCATCAGAATCAGGAGATCCTTATCCACCGTAGGCAAGTCGCGCGGGAGAGGATTATACAAGAGCCGTACGGTTTCGGGGTCAACAGGCCGTGCACCAGGCCTGACTCCCTCAACATCCATACACCAATCCTCGGTAATATCGAAGATAGGCTGCTCGTGAGGATTGTAAATCGGCCCTCCCACAAACAGCGTCTTATCTAGCATCGAGCGGACGCATGCGTCCCCGTTGAGATACGCACCAGGGATCGGGGCTTCCCGTAAACAACGTAGGTAGTCATCCATATAGGCATATCGGATCGGTTCACGGACGATGGCCTCGAAAATAGCCCCCCCGGACGTAGCGTTATCGCGTGCTTCCTCGGCGATGGCGACATCTGGAAGAAGACCTAGTTCATGATACAAGGTTGTATGACCCCCTGCAGCGCATGCGCGACCGACTTGGTACCGTAGCAATTTGTTATCGGGGTATTTCTCAAGGAGGCGCCGCAGAGTTTGCTCGCCAGGCACCTCGGGGTGCCAGAAGCAGTATGGAAAGTCTCCTGGCCCGTTCATCTCCGGTATCCGGTTGCTCATGATGGCCCGCGCATTGAGCGCCCGCCTAATCTCCGGGAACTCCAGGTTGCCGTACAACTCTTGGGCGAAGCCTTCATGGTGCCGGATCCCTCGTACCACACACAGGCGGGCCAAAGCTCCCATGACAGCCGGGACTCTTTCGCCTCGGATGGCTGCTGGATTATCTCCGGAATTGTCAACGCCCCACGGACGGGGCATGTTGTTTTTGTTTTCCGAAGCCATTTCCGGTTGGTGGTGACGGTTAGACGAGGGGTGGCAGGGGAAATGAGTTAAATCTCATTCAGCGCTGCCCAGTCCTGGGGACAGTCCTCCGCCGGGAGCTTGAGAGTAGCTTGGCAGTAGCTTGGCAATAATTTCGGTCATATTGTGGGGCGCAGTCTAGTCGGAAAGGAGGAAATGAAGGATTCCCTCGCTCGGCATCGTTTCCACATTTCTCGGAGGATGGATAGGACAGATGATACCTAAAAGCCGCAGCCACTTAGACTGGTTCTAGGGCTCTTACCGGTGTCGGACTCGTGTAGTGGTGCTTTGGCTTACAGTAAGAATAAAACGTCATATCCCGAAGAGCGTTGCCTTGGAATATACTCCCGCCTCATGTGAATGAGTGCTCAGCTCCAATCTCTTCCTGCCTGCACTCGAACGATACACGCCGGGTGGCACCTGGTCATCTTTGCGATACCATGCCGTCAGTTTTCCCTCTTCGTCCTGCCAATCCTCCCCCATCGCTCCCTCCAGGATGGAAACAAAAATTGGATAGTCACTTTCAGCGTGTCTATTATATAAAGGAGGATTCCAAGGCTGTACAGTGGGAATATCCCGCGGTTGTCCCTGCAGAAGACAAGTCAACGCATTGTGAGTCATTCTCCACACCGGCATCCCGTTGCCTTTTCTGTCTCATGGCCGGGAAGCAGTCCTGACTGAGCAGTATTACAGACACCGAAAGCCTTGAGTGCCGACAAGAGGGACACAGCATGGACGCTCCATCCGATAGCGATATCGATGAACTTGACAGTATTATCTAAGTCTTTGCATGAGGCAGGCTGGACGGTGAATTGTTTTAATAGTAACAGGACTGTCCTGTATAGCTATGGAAATACAAAGGTGTCAGAGCAATAAATGACAGTATAGACTAAGAATGTTGCTTTTAGTGCATTTTTAGTCTAGTGGTTATTTTGCCTAAGATTTGGCCCTATTTTGTCTTGACATTCGGTATATATGACGAGTCTGTGGTCAGTGACTAGGCCGCAACGGCAATAGCTTTTGAATTGTGGTTTCAATGACAACCGTGGACCTTGGCGGCAATTTTAGATCCCAAGTCATAGTTCAAGGTTGACGAGAGACTGAGATGTGATACTCATGTCTCATCTGGACTGTTGTGTCCATTGACGTTAGCCTGTGTCAACTCATGGCATGGCCCAACATACGTAGGATAAGGGTAACTTGACAGGCGGATTCTAGACCTCATAGCGTGATCAGTTCCTCAAATGATTTGCATTTCTTTAGGTCTCAACCTCTAGTCGTTATGTCCATGGTTATCACGTCAAGGCCGTGAAGCTTTGAAAGCAGCTCGATGAGAATCCCTAGTGCGTCCCGTCGCTTTCCTCATGCTTTGTCGTCGAGTGGCCGATCGGACGGATAGGTCTGCACACTGGACACGTATAAAATATAAACTATATAGCTGCAACGCCCCGATCATTTTCATACGACTCGTCATTTGCCACGTAGTCGTCGATGATTCATCGCCGTGATAATTCCCATTCATAGTTAGAGATAACATTCACTCGAAGTAATGCATACCTGGCTAAGCGTCGTCAATCTTGCCCTGTTGTTACCGCCTTGCTGTGGGGTGGAAGCTTCAGTATCAGCCGTCACTACCCTGAAGGCACCAGCTTCAACCTTGTTTTGACCTAGACTTCGACTTCTGTATTCGGCCTCATGGTTTCTTCTCGCAATTTCCCTTGTCGTCCCGCACCACCCCTGATCCCTTGATCTCGCACCCTCCAGTCTCCATCAGCCCACCACCGTTCTTCATCGATGTTATGAGAAGCATTCTGATATCTCAGTTCGCATCGTCTTGCTCCATGAACTTCACGGGACCATTCTGGTCTTTGTCCGCACCTTGCCGTCATTTCCCGCCATCTTCTGCCACCTTTCTTTGCTTGAACACAACGCGTCTTCCACCCAGTCAACACCCCACTGAGCCCCGCGGTTCACAATACCCTTGCAAACATACCTCTGGTAAGCTAAAGGAAGACAAAAGATTCAGATAACCAGGGTTACCATGCTGACGGAACATCTCCCCAAGTCGCGACAAAGTTGATTTTGAGCGTCGCTCCTGGATCCTCCCGGTGTACCAGTGCAGTAGGTGCAAACAACCTTTTTGAGTATCAGCGTATTGAAGGTGTCTCAAAGGAAAGGAGTTGAAGCTGATACATCCTTATAGCAGCTTGGTTTGATACCTGCGGTGCTCGTGCTTCCAGAGCACCCACAGCCCACTACCCTGTTGAGAGCATCTCCAGTTTCGTGAGTTGTGATTATTAAAAGACGATTTCCAGTTTATCTGAATCTATCGCAGGCCAACCTGCTGTACCCGTCTCTGCTGAACCAAGAAGGGCCATCAGGCCGCTGAATAGACCGCAATCAGACAGCTGAATATTCACAATCCCGTGAGTGCAAGGATATCTGATAGCGAAGGGCTCGCAAGGTCACATTTTTAGTTTCGGGAGTCTTTTGATACTCTGGTGTTGTCTCCACTTGTTTGGTCTCGAGGCTCACCAGCCACCAAGAACAGAAAATCCCGGCGAGGAATTAGCATCTGGCCAATTACTCTGATTGGCATTACAATATCGAACAAAGTGCCCCTCGCTAACATCACCAGCCTTCTGGCTGTGCCGCGACTTCTGCAGTGATTCCTCCCGGTTAACTCAGTGGCTAGTCACGAGCAATAGATAATTTAAGTAAGTACCGGAATAAAAGCGCACGGAAAAACACTCCAGCGGAGTAGAAATTGCTATTCGTTTTGATAAACCGGGATGAGGGTACCGCAAGCTAATATGATTTCTGGCGCAGGTCAAGTACCTCCCAACCCTGCCAACTATGGGAGGCCAAGAGAGTCGAGTGGAAGATGGGGCGAGTCAGCTGGTAAGCCAGTATGCGCTGATCCTGGACTCTAACAAAGGGCTCCATTATTTTGCTGGAGATGATAAGGTCGACTGTGAGTCCGCGGAGAACCCATTGGATCTGCAGGTCCTCCAGTGGCGGGAAACATCTCCAACCCTGGTTTTGAGAATTGGTCCACCAACATCTAAGGTGGAATTTGAGGACAATCTTGACTGGTCAACCGATACATTGCACTTCCACTTCAAACTATCGGCTGATTATGCAGGAGGCCGCGTTGAGCTCCTCCACAGGATCAGACATCTAATAGATGGGACATACCCCTTTGGCATCAACGCCACGCACATTGGGAAGGAGGTGATTGAGAAGTTCCTATTGGGTGTGAAGAAATCTCGCCAGAAGTACCGCCAGTGGAGCCCTTACGTGAACTCCTATGGCTGCAGGGTAAGCTGGCTGCGGCGGTCCGAGAATGCCACCAACATCTTTTTCAAGTTCATTGCGGACAATGGCGAGTCAGCCATTCTTATGGTGGACGAGAAAGCCGAAGAGTACCGTGCTGCAGTGCAAGACCACCCTGTAAGTGGAAGGCCCGCTAACATCTTGGAAGAGTTGAAGCTAACCTTTCATAGCGAAAGTTTATGGAAATAATGACTTTGCCTGTCCGAGTTTGGACGTGTATTCAGTACCTGTGCCAGAATTACCAGAAGACCAAGCAAGAGCGGCAAACTGAAATTGACGCAATCCTTGCTGAAGCTCTGCGTGATACAGCTCAGCATTCCACCGAGGATTCGTCATGTGGGATTTCTGGAGAGCTTAAGAGGCTCATCGAAGACGCGGTCCAGCAGGCCACGAAGAGGGCTGACGACGGGGGAAATGACGGAGGGCCACCCTTTGAACTGAGTAAAGGCGGCTCGAAAGGCGTGGAGCAGACAGACCTGAACACTCAGAGCCCGGAGAAGATCGTCCACTCTGGAAGCACCCCGGTGAAGACCCCCAGTGGAGGAGAAAATACAGAAGAGGAGAGCGCAAACACGCCTCTCGAGCAGAAGAGTCAGACAAAGGGGGATTTGATAGCGGACCAGGAGAAGCTGGAGAGGGAGAGAAAGCGTAGAGCGGCAAAGAAACAACGACAAAGGCTGACGCGGAAAGCCCGCCAGGCAGAGAGTGCAACGACAGCGCACGCAGATGAACAACCGCAAGAGGAGGGACAAGATAAAGAACAGTCAAGGAATGCAGTCAGTGGTGCGACTGGTCAAGATGGCATTGCCTTGACGAATTTCAACATCCTGCAGCCCCCATCATCTCCTACTTCCTCGTTCTTCACTGCCCCGATCTCTCCATCGCCACTGTCTCCATCTATGCATTCTACAACCTCTCTCGACTTCCACACTCCTCTTATCATCCATCACAATTCTTTGACGGCCCTGGAGCCGTCGAGCTCACCTGAGTTGAGCAGCTGCTCCGCTGGGCAGATTGACGAGAAGGGCATTCCAGGTAAGAGACTATTAATTTCCATATATCCCAGATTTGCTGCTGCCTTCAGAATGGCTTGGGAAAACGAGCTAATATGAATATTTAGATGCCGAAGACACCAGAGTCGAAGCGAGAGACTCTGAGGTAGCATCTTCCGGGAAATCTGCAGAGCCCAGTCAACCAGGCGAGTAATCTCCATCACCACATGTTCACCTACCATCACGGGTTCCTTCACATATTTCTGAATAGCGTGCTAATAGTCATCGCAGAACTGAAAGCTCTGAAGACCAAGTATGGCGCTATGGCAGATTCTGGTGAGTGGCGGTCGCCTGGTACAGGTAAGCAATGATGGCCTGTATAGTTTCCTGCCTTTGATAATCCCTAACAGCTCCCAGCGACCCCCGCACGAAGCATCATCCCGCGTCCTGAGGAGATTTCGACGCGTCCAGACCGCGGATCTCCTCGTCAGATTTCCGGGACACACCCGCCACTGGTAGCGACTTCTGGGCAGACTGGTCCGGTAGGTAGCTTTGCCACCACCAGTGGCAGTTCCGAAGCCACTGGCCAAGTACCTACCGAGACGCAAGCCGCAATTGGCAAGCGGAAGAAGCCAGTCCGAAACAAGCGCAACAAGAAGTCAAAGAGCAGGGATGAAACCGGGGGAAAGGATAATCGCCAGCAAGAGGTTTCCGCGCAGGTCGTGTCTGGCGTCACTGGCCAGCTCCTGCACCCTCGCGTTGAGCCCTCGTCCAGCCGCCCCGCGAAGGACCAGGGCCAACGAGCCGGCGATATCACGGTGCTTGCAGAGACATTCCAGTCGCTTGATGTCAACTACCCGTCCGCTGCATCTGCAGAGGGCCCGTCAAGCGACTTAGGCTCAGAGACTCCGCGACCAACTCTCCGCCAGCTGCTGGCGGCTCTTCCGGGCTCCGCTGGAGTACAGCTATCGTCGACTGCTTCCGTATCGGCAAGCCACCCATATCGAGATGAATCTTCATCGGCGGCTACCCCAACCATGACGCCCAGTTCATCGCCCAGAACTGAGGTAACAGTGGGGCGTCAGATCCGACGAGGGGCGCCTACCGCGACTGCACCAGCTGCCAGGACGCCCGGCTCTCCATCACCAGTCGTGGTACGAACAGGACGTGCGCGCAGAGGTGCCTCACTGACTCATGCTCACCCGACCATGATGCGCAGTCACAACACTGCAGCACCAGTTGGGCATCATCGGGGAAGTGAATTTGTCTCTGGGGCTCACCCTGCCATGACCCCCGGTGACATGACCGCGGCATCAGCGGGGCATACCCATGGGGGCTCTGCTCCATCCCCCACCGTGGCATTTAGGCATGGCGCCCATCAACTAAGTCCTTCTCAAAGGCACCAGGCGTCCACACCCGCCGCAGTGCTCTGGGGTACACCAGGGGATCCCGCAACAAGTCCTTACTATTTCAGGGGTATTCCCTCCCAGGCACTCGGCGGAGGTGCATACCCAACGTGTCCGACTTTGATGACTCCGGGCCCTACCGGCGTGTGCGAGGACAACGTGGCATACATGAGGTTGGAGCCAGAATCCGGCAAGTTCTTCTGGGACTTGACATACCACTTGTTCGAGTGCGCACTGGAGGGGTGTGAGAAGCGGTGCTGCCTGGGGGATTGCCAATCTGTCATCTGCCCGTATTGTGGACCTTTCTCGCATTTCATATGGTGCAGCAAGGAACACATGCGGGAGGATGTCAGCACCCACTGGCTGTATTGTGGACAGTCACCACTGAAGGAACCCAGCGTGGAGACTTCGGTGACCCCGGACATTCGAGTCGGACCTCCCGCAATTCCATGCAAGAACGGCTGGGATAGCCCCGAGCGACACCGACAAGCAATGTGGTTCAGCACGGCGCGCCAGGAAGGCGACTACTTCATCTTCGCCGATTGGGACGACAGCATTGCCGCCGGGTTCACGCCGGGTGCTTGGGAGGTGCGTTGCTCGCCTCGTGTGCTTCGGACCGTGCGTTTTGCCGATCCGGAAGAGAAGGACCATTTCCGACGGATCCTTGCTGTGTGTTTGTTGAAGTCTGTTGAGGTCCAGCCACTGGTTGAGTATATGTACCGTCTGCTACGGGACAAATTGCGCTTGACGAACCTGTGGACGCCTCAACTGGACGCGCAAGTTCGGCACCAGCTCTCCTTGGAGCTGAGTGTCATCATCGAACCGAACATCGCGGGTCAGCGGCATGCATGTAAGACCGAATGGAACGGTCAAGACCCCCGCCATTGCCGAGACCCAACCTGCGTCTCCGAGCGACGACGCCTCCTGGGGGGTCTGGGATGGGCGCCAGCGTTCGATCGCTTGGTCTACATCGAAGAATGCAACCATTGGATTCTTCGAGCGAATCGAACTACCCATCCTACCGTCAGCAGCGTGTACGCCCGGACGCGTGGAGAGGGATTCGAGGACGTCCTCGAAGAAGAAAGACGGCTCTTCCGGCGTGGCGAGGGCTGGGATGGGGCGGGGACAGGTCCCATGGAGATCGAATGTTTAGAAGAGTGCCAAGCTGTGCCTTAGCACTGGCGATGACATGGTGAGGTGGTCGACAGCGTGTGGTGGTGGCTTTCTCCGGCCTAGGGGTTCAAGCCATCATATCATCTCCCTGGCTCCGATTCTTGCCACAGGAGTTTGAGTCGAGCGAATACTTCGGTCCTACCACGCAGATTTCCATCACCGCGCGGCCCTCCTTTTGGATTATCTTGCATGTAGTGGGCGGGAAAGGGGCGCGCTCCTCTCCCCACCTTTTGTCTTCATGTTTTGTCAGGTCCGGGGCCGAGGGGCCAAGGTTGTTCTGCAAGCAGCTGTTTCAGCTGTTGCGTACGGAAGTCCTAGGACTCGGATCCCGTTGTTTGTATGAATATTGGGGTCCTCTCACCGCTACGCTGCGGTAAGCGGCTTAGAACATACTCAAATAATGGCAGAGGATAGAATTTCTCTTCCCAGGCGCTCGATTCTTAGTTTTCAAACCTCCGTAAACTTACCTTATTAAAATGTACGATCACCTCCTGCCGGAGTCGAACATCCCGTAGTCGCAGGTGAGAAGTATCGACTTAAGGTTAATGACTTGCCATGTGTAGACAGCAAATAGTCTCAAGTTGGTTTTGACTGAGGACTCTCAATGTCTCTAGCATAAGCGCCTGTGCGATCTCTTTGTATTCGGTGAATCTATAAATGAGTACAAGGGCTGGGGAACTGTTCACTGCGTAATGTACTTCTTCAGGCCCCGCAGTCTCTCCTTGGCGGTCTCCAAAACATCATCGTTCTTGCATACGGCAAAGCGGAGATAGTTCTCAGCGATATGAGCATTGGCATCGGTATAAAACTCCGTAGGAGGAATGGCAGCCACACCAACTTCATGGATAAGGAACCAAGAAAGCTTGAAGTCACGAGGACGGTTGGCTACATGCGGCGGGAAGGGATAGTCGGCCGGCAGCTTGACAGAAGCCATGTTGGCCAGCACGAAATATCCACCCTCAGGCTCAGAGTACTGAGTGGTCTTGTTAGAGAGGAAACCATCACAAAGACGTGTGAAAGGCTGTACATACTGGGATACCAAGCTCGTCAAAAATCTCGCAGAAGAGCTTCATCTTCTGCTGCATCTCGTTCCGGCTCTCGTCCCAGAAGCCAACCTTGTCTGCCTGCTCAAACGCAACGGCAGCAGCCTCTTGGAGAGGAGAAACACTGCTATAGCAAATGCGCGTGTGCGCACCAGCAACGTATTTGATCAAATGCTCAGGTCCAATCAGGTAGCCCACACGCCAGCCGGTGGCGTAGAAGGCTTTGCCAGCCGAGCCCACAGTGAGGGTGCGCTCGTACAGCTCGGGAGACAAGGTGGCAATTCGGGTAAAGGGAACATAGAAAAGGCGGTCATAAACTTCATCGGACAGGATAATAAGGTTGTGCTTGACACAGAGGTCACCAATCCGCTGCAGCTCCTCCTTGGAGAAGACCTTGCCAACGGGGTTGTGGCTATGAAGAATGTTCAGTATGGAGAAATGGGAGAGGAAAAGAATTAGAATTCTGGCTTACGGAGAGTTCAAAACCTGGAAATTCAAGTTAGGAGTGGGCTCTTTGCGATAAGCTGTGTCAGAAGCACTTACAATCATCCTGGTCTTGGAGTTAATAGTGTTCTCAAGCTCTTGGAAATCAACCGTCCACTCCGAAGCGGGGGAGGTTCTGGTTGCACCGTCCTTGGGGGGGTGCAGGGGCACATATCGGATGGTGCCCCCGGGCATCTCGATGTTGCTGATGTACCTATTTCAAGCAGTCAGCACACGAAGGCCCTCGGATTGAGCCAGCTAGGGATTGTAATCTTACTGGTCAAAGAACGGCTCGAAGATGATGACTTCATCACCGGGCTCAATGAAAGCCATGAAGGCACTAAGCATGCCTTTCCATAATACCTTCGATCAGTCTTTCCCTCCAATGACCATCCGCTGTGGACCACTCACCTTCATTTGCGCCAGTGGTAATTGAGACCTCAGTGTCGGGGTTTAAGGTTCGGCCGAAGGAGGGCGAGTATGCGTCCGCAATTGCCTTCCTGAGGCGAGGGCGACCCTGTGTACTATGAGCTACGTTTCAAGCGCGCCTGGTTCATTCGGTAGCTTCTACCTTTGTTGGGGAGTATTGGTTGCATTCCACGCGGTCTAGGGCGTCCTTCGCAGCATCAATCGCAAACTTCGGGGGGTTATAGCCACTGTGAAAATGACAAGGAAGGTCAGCAGTTGCCCATTGGATGCAAAAAAACTACTCGTAGACCGCAGCGACTCACAAGAACCCTTGACCCATGTTCACGATTGGCTGCACAGGCGAAGCAGCAGCAGCTTCGTTGACAATGGACCTAACATCTCAATCAGAGCCCCTTCCTAGCATCCTATATAGCGAGGTATAGATATGCGCCGTACCAGACATCCTGTCGCTGACCAGCAACTCTCTTTGCTGGCCGAAAAGGGTCGGGCCGCGAAGCGGTCACGGACATTGCTCTTGCGCCGAGACTAGGAACGCGGGGTAGGGCCGAGGAGATGGGAGCCGCGGGCAGTGTGGAAGCGTACGGCTTGAATTGGGCGAGCGTGGACAGGAGAGAGGAGCGACCAACAACCATGAGGCAGGAAGTGAGGAGGGACAGTGAGGGGGAAGTGCGGAGTCAAATGAACATCCAGGGCTCGCGGATGGCGTGCTTCGCCGTTTCCGAGTTCGGGAAACCGTGGGAGCAACATTCTCCATCGAGCGAGTACAACAGAAATGGTTGCATAGTTGCACAACACTTAAGATACTGCATAGTTGTATGACTTTAATTTCGAAATTTGTGACCAGCCTCTAGTAGGACAATATTTTTGTTTCCTATATTTCCCCCTCCCATTGCGCTATACAAAGCCGGCGATACGTAGTTTGCAAGGCAGCAAGGCCCCGCGGGCCCGGAGCTCTCTCCGATTGCTGGTTAGTAAGCAGCGGTCGCGCTCGACGCGTCTCCGCAATTAAACAGCTGCATCTGCATGACTGCTTCTTTGGTGGTGACTACGCTTTTTTGGGGGCATTTCGTCAGCATGGTGTCCTGTCCTATTTGTGAAAAATCCGTACCACAGCTCAAAATCAATGACCACATCGACTCTGGTTGCCAGAGCTTCGTCGAAGAGCCGTCCTCTTCTCCGGGCGACCAACCGTCATCGCAGAAAGGACCGATTGCCAGCATCTTCCAACCGCCATCTGCAAGAAAAGTTCAAGGCCAAACCAGTCTTTCCAAAGAATCACCTTCACGTTCAATTAACGCAACCTCGCGGCCGCTCAACGGCAAGAGATCCTTCGTACATGATACGCTGCCGTCCCGTGAACACGATGGAGTGACACAACCGAATGGGGAGGCGGCGGAACCGCAGCCCAAGCGGCCAAAGGCGAACGCATTGCAAAAGGCTGCCCCGCTTGCAGAGCGTATGCGTCCAAAGACACTGGATGAAGTGTGTGGCCAGGAGCTGGTCGGCGAGACTGGCGTTCTTCGAGGCCTCATTGAGCAAGACCGGGTCCCGAGCATGATTTTGTGGGGAGGTGCTGGAACAGGAAAGACTACTATTGCACGAGTGATATCGTCAATGGTTGGCAGCCGCTTTGTGGAGATCAACAGTACCAGCTCAGGGGTCGCAGAGTGCAAGAAGATATTCTCTGAAGCCCGCAGTGAACTTGGTCTCACCGGGAGAAAAACGATCATTTTCTGTGACGAGATCCATAGATTCTCTAAATCGCAACAGGATGTGTTTCTAGGACCGGTGGAGAGTGGACAGGTTACTCTTATTGGTGCAACTACAGAGAATCCGTCATTCAAGGTCCAGAATGCTCTGCTTTCTCGGTGTCGGACATTTACCTTGGCGAAGCTTACAGACGAAGACATCATATCAATCCTACAACGAGCACTCCGAGTTGAAGGCCCAAATTATTCTCCGTCTGAATTAGTCGATGATGAATTGATTCAATATCTGGCTCGATTCGCTGACGGCGATGCCCGAACCTCACTGAACCTCCTTGAACTAGCTATGGACCTATCCAAACGACGGGGCATTACAAGAGAAGACATCAAGCAGGCCCTGACGAAAACCCTAGTCTATGACCGTGCCGGCGACCAACACTATGACACGATATCAGCATTCCACAAGTCGATCAGGGGCAGTGACCCGGATGCCGCCCTTTACTATCTTTCTCGTATGATCCAATCTGGCGAAGACCCTCTATACATTGCTCGGCGATTGATCGTCGTCGCCTCCGAGGATATTGGCCTGGCGGATAACACCATGTTAACACTTGCAATCTCCACTCACTCCGCCGTGGAAAAGGTCGGTCTGCCAGAGGCACGGATCAACCTAGCACATGCAACGGTGGCAATGGCTCTATCGAAGAAGAGCACACGGGCCTACCGGGGGTTAAATAATGCCTTTGCCGCGTTGAATGAACCAGGTGTCGCGGGGTTACCAATTCCAATTCATCTGCGGAATGCTCCAACGAAGTTGATGAAAGAGCTCGGGTATGGCAAGGAGTACAAGTACAATCCGAACTATCTCCATGGTCAAGTGCAACAAGACTATCTGCCTGAGACGCTTATGGGACGCACGTTTCTGGAGGATTTGGACTTGGGAACACAGCGAGATCCTGATTGGTTCAGTGCAAAATGAAGTTGGACGTGATCTTTCTAGCTGCACCATCCCAGAATTGCAAGCCGATCTAGCATTGTGAAATCATCACATATAAGCCACTCTCTGCACCAACCAGTCTCTGCGACACCACAACCATCACGCAGGCCTGTGCAGCGGATCTACAGCACCAGACCGGGGCCCCAGTGATCTACGTGTCTAGCTTCGGCGTGAACACATTTCAACTACGCGCATATTGTGCTTGTACTTTTGGGGTCAAATCAAGAATACTTGTTCTATCGTTTCAGAATTGGTCGGAAATGCAGTCGCAGGATTATGAAGGAAATGGATATGTGGCATCACATCTCATCCCACAACCCGCACTCCTGCCAATTCGAGATAACGGCATGTCGTCACCGTTCTTCTTCTCGCCCCATGGACACCCAGCAAGCTGCCGTCACTGCCTCAAGAAACTAAGCTCATCTGGAGTGACGCTTTCCTTTTTCGAGCAGCGGCCCCAGGAACGTACTCCCCTCTCTGTTACCTAAGCGGAGAACTAGGGCTGTTCCTGCACTCTCGATATTACAGTTCCAATCCAAGGTCATTTACCTACGAGGCCGTTTTTAGGCTGCTCTTCCTCACTCCATCTCCCACATTCTTTTTAACAAACCACGTGTGCCGCATCCGCGAGCGCCAAAATATCATGTATCCCCGTCCGGGAGCAGTATTCAGCGATGATTACTTCGTGATGTATGATGGGCCACAGCCGCAACCACAAGGTCCGAACAACAGCTTGAGTTCTACTCAAAATCCAGGCTTTGCTTCCTTCACCAGATGGGCCCCTCCAACAATCATACCCTGTTCGCAGGGTTCTTCAGCCTCGATATCTCATTCATTTGCTTGGCACGCTACCTCTCAGCACTCATGGTCAGGTCCTTCGGCAGCAACTGGCTATGCCTCAAGTGCTGGCGACCGCATTTTGAATGGATACCCTGCGTTGCTCGATCGATCAGCTCCCGAGCAGAGGTCGTCGTCTCCAGATGCGCAGTTCCCGTTCATCATTGAAGACCCAACAAATCCACAGAAGCACCGTGAAAAGCGAGTACGGACCAAAGAGGAGCTTGAGAGCCAGAAGGAAGGCATTCGAATCTTGAAAGAAAGCGGCGGTGCATGTATAAGGTGTTACCGGAGCAAGAAGAAGTGCGCACCTGGTACCCCATGTCCTCCTTGTGCCTCGAAACGCCGAAAATGCATTCGACGCATCAGTGAGCCTCTTTCTGCTCCTGCTCAGCCCATTTCTTCTCCCGCTCAACTTGTCTCTGCTCCTACCCAGCCTTATCTACTCCTTCTCCAATCAAGACTCTAACTTTCGTGCAGGCCAGCCTGTCCGACAATCCAACCCTGACCGACAGCCTAACTGTGGAGACGGTGTCGAATCAAGACCTGCCGTCTGTGGACCCCGAGCTTGAAGATTATTTCGACCCGTTTAGTTTCGATACTTGGCGAAATGGCATGGACTCCATTGACGGGGCATACAATAATCCCAGCTACCCTTTTGTCGGAACGGACACAGGGGCGCGTCTAACGTCATGAGGTTGGGTCTCCCATGTCATTCACCTGTTCCAGCTCACTAGCAACGAGCTTGCTTCTATCTATCTTCCGGTGTCGCGGTGAACATACCCATACAGCGCTTCTCCGTCAGAAATTTGTTTGAAATCCGTACAGTTTGGAGACTGGGACACAGTAGAGTCGTGCAGCATTGTTCCGGGTGGCGCTTTTTGTTTACTTCGGTTGGGGCTAGATAGATACTTATCGCCCTTTTCTCTCTTCTCGTTATTCTTAATAGCTAAAATACCCCTGGCGCTCATTCGAAATGGAATAGAGAATCAAGCTGCAAATTATTTTTGTTGTCGAAACATAGCTGCAAAACTAAAGAGAAGCAAAAGAAAAGGAAATACTCCATAGTCTGCGGGATGCCCAAACGGCGGCTGATTCCGCCCGCGTCGGCGCGTGTCAAGAATCCTCTCCACCGCCAACACCGCCAGGCTAGTCCACCTCCACACAACATCGGGCCACGAGCCTCAATCCCTTCCAACCCACATCAATTGACATACTCCAACTGGGAATCCAATAGAGTCCACACCGACGCACGCATCACTACATCCACACGAGTCCGCCATGGCCTCCGGCCAACCCTTCGCGTCGCGCTCCTACGCGGGCACGAAGCTGCCGGAACGGTCTGTCAACGCAAATGCCTTGCCCTTCAGCGCCTCATCCTTCTCGAGGCATCGTGGCCTCGGAGCCACAGCCTCTGCCGACTTTGGTGGCGCCGACGGCCCCAAGCAGGCGCAGCAGCCTACATCCGCGCAGGCGGCGACACAGTCGCATGGCCCGGGGCAGGATGCCAATCCGTTGAGTCGGTTGACTGAAGAGCAGAGGGAGGAGATTAACGAAGCAGTAAGAAACGATCTATTCTTCCCGTCTTCAATCGCGCTTCAATCGCTCTCGCTCTATCTTTGTCCCCTCGAGCAAGAGTGCACGCGAACACATGGTCCGACCAGGCCCCTCGAAATCAAAAAGCTAACCAGCACCACCAACAGTTCACCCTCTTTGACCTGGACCGCGACCGCCACCTCGACTACCACGAGCTCCGTGTCGCCTTCCGCGCACTCGGGTTCACCCTCGCAAAGCAAGAACTCATCTCCCTCCTCACAACGTACGGCGTCCCGCGTCCGCAAGTCCAGCAACAACAAGGCAACCCCCAACAAGCGCCCAAGGGCAACGCCGGTGCCAACCCGCAACACCCATCCAATCTGCTCATGCCGCTGTCCTCCTTCCAAGCTGTGACGGCGCTGAAGATCCTGGAACGGGACCCACGAGACGAGATTCTGCGCGCGTTCGAGCTGTTTGACGAAGGCGGCAAGGGCTTCATTGACCTGGAGGATTTGCGGCGTGTTGCGAGGGAGCTTGGGGAGACAGGGCTCGAGGAGGAGGAGCTTAGGGCTATGATTGAGGAGTTTGACCTTGAGGGCGTTGGGGGTGTCACGAGGGAGGCGTTTGTGGGGATTTGTTGGCAGTGAACGTGCCTCCTGGACAGAAAGGGGCTTACTGTGATGTGCCTTGCATGGGGGTTTTCTGGTGTTGGGTTTCTATTTTCTGCTTGTTTCATGTGTTTTACCGTTTGGGTATTTTGTTCAGTCCCATGCCATTGAATTTGCCATGTCTTCAAGTTTACCTCTCCCTGTGAATGGACTACTGGTTCCTGACTCCGATTGTCCCGGTGAACGCCTAAACTTTCAAACCTGGAGCGAATTATGCGGCAGTATCAAAGGTCACGAGTGGGAGTCTACCCCTCTCTAAAGTAAAATCAAACATGTAGACAAGCATTACACACATTTACAAGAAGGAAAGAAAAGTCCATAAGATCCAATTACCCCCGTATATCCCGGGAGGCACATTTGAAATCCGACAAACCACTCAATAGCGACGCCAGAATGAAAAAAAAAATGGAAGTTTGCGTAGGCCGTCCTCCGGCCCAGAACCAAAGCAGCCAGCCCCTGAACTAGACATGACGCGATGCAAAAAGGAAGACAAAAAAAGGCGGCAGAATGCCCTGTATACTAGCATCAATAAAGGAAATATTCGGAAAGGAGAGAGGTCATCACTAGCTGTACCGAGGCGGCGGCGGCGGTACATTGTGGTATCCATCGTTGGGATAGCCATACCACTGGTTCATGGGCGGACCAGGTGGTGGTCCGCGAGGGGGTCCTCGCCCAGGCATCGGGCCAGGCATCGGGCCAGGGTACCGACCCATCGGAGGTGGGGGACGGCGGTTCTTGGCTATGCGGCGCCTAGCCAGTGCCATTCGGCAGCGGCTGACGAGGCAGTAGAGCAGACTGAGAACAATGAGACTGCCCACGCCGACACACAGGCCAATCACGAGGTTCTTGTGGTCGCGAATCCAGCCAGCGGCAGAAGAGCCCTTGCACTGGCCGCCGTAGCATTTGCCGCCCGCATCGCACGGCGTGCCGTCCAGATAATTCTGGTTCATTTCGATACAGGTGCCGGCAGGATACTCGGTGACGCCCGGGGGTGCGCCGCAGACCAGGCTGCAGGACGGAGCTTGCGTGTTGTCACAAGCCCAGGTGTTGTTGCTGTTGAGCAGGGTGCCCATCACCGAGCGGCATTGGTAGTTGCGGCTCGTGCATTGGCCGCTGGCGCATTGGAGACCTGCGCCGGAGTCGCCACAGGAGGAGCCGTCATCTTTGTACTGGTCAGTTGGGCAGGCACTGGAGTTGCCGGTGCACGTTTCAGCGATGTCGCAAACGCTGGTGCTTGAGCGGCACACGGTGCCTGCGGAGGTGTACTGGCATTGGCTGCAGCAGCTGTCGTTGGAGTCATCGCAGACAGCGTTGTTCTTGTACTTGCATGTTGTCGCATCGCAGCAAGAGTTGTCACCGCAACCCTGCTCGCCGCCGCAGTCACAATCTTCGCCGGACTCGACGATTCCGTTGCCGCAGGTGCTGCCGCTGATGGTGACAACCCCACGATTGTCGGAGAGACAGGTCGATTTGATGCTGTTGCGGCCAATGGCAGAACAGATATTACCGACGGTACATTGGGAGAAGGTAGTCATGCTCGCTGCAGCGTACGGGTTCATGATGTATTTTGCATCGGCATCGCAGGTTGATGAGGTCAGCGGGCAGCACTGGGACGAGTCTTCCAGATTTTCGGCACATGTTTGCGAGTCACAGTCATGCACTGCTCCAAAAGTGTGGCCTGACTCATGGGCAAAGATCTGCCAAGTAGAGCCTTGGTTGCCGACCACGACATTCGCGCCCGTCACGGAATTACCTTCAGAGCTGACGAGATCGGAGGTGCATAGGCGGCCCATCCAGGAAACACCAACCTCCTGGCCTGTCGGGCAGCCGGTCATCAGGGTCCAGTAGGCGTTGTTGTCTGCGTTTTCCGAGCGCCACTTGGAGAATTCATTCAGTCTCCAGGTGATATTGCCGCCATCGCAGCCAATATTCCATGGCAGGGTCGATGTGGCGGTGGTGGGACAAGATTGGTCATTCACCGTGAGATTGCGCAGACCAATCGATACGTTGAAAGAGTCTTCGTAAAGACTGGATGCAGTATTGACTAGGTTGATGACCCACTCCTTGGCCGCGTCCTTAGGGGTAGAGTTAGACTTAAAGTAGTTGGTCATTTCACAATCCGTGGCAACGCCGATCAACGCGACTTTCTTCGTCTTGGGACATCCCGATGTGTCGCCCACCGTGTTCTTCAGGTTCACCCCGGCCGTGTTACCTGAAACACCGCCAATATCACTTGATTGGCGCTTGCTGAGACCAAACAATGAATTCAGTGGCGTGACCCCCCATTGGCTATCCGACTGGTCGAGTCCAAAGGGAAAGATCGAGTTGGTCAAGTCGGCATTGAAGTCGAGCTGATCCGCAGAGCAGCCTGTGTGGTCGGCCAGTGACCGCTTGAGCTCGGTGTGATATCGGAGCATGTCAGTGTCCCGGTAGACAATCATGTAGTCGCCGCTTCGGTGCTCGATATCGGTATCGATCGGGCGCTTCTTCGCCAGGTAGGTAGACTGCAGCTCGATGTGGTGTTTATTGCCGTCGACGCTGAACGCACCCTCAAACAGCGGCTCGGGTCCGTCCTGTTTCACAGTAACTCGAGCCCAGCCGCTTGGAGTCCATCGTCCCTTGCCCGAGCCGACCAGGGCGCGACCGCGAAAGACTTTATGTTCGTGTCGGTGGATGGGTTCACCCTCCCACGATCCGTCAGCGCCAATGTATTGCACGTACGCATCGTCTGCAAGAATATCATGATTCGGCTCGAGTTCCAGCTTTATGCGTTTTCCGTCGCGGTGTAGTTCGAAGGTGAGATCAAAATGTGAAAGATGGTCTATTTGGTGTTCCGGTGTACGAATGATCGCATTGTCGACCGGCGTAAGCTGGCGGATGGCTTCTGTAGCCTGGGATCGCGCTGGGACAAGATCAGTGAGTAGCGTTACGACAGCGGAGCATGGGACAACGCACCTTGGACGTGTGTGAAAAGAGCCGACACTGCACCGACGATGGGCAGGACGCTCCGTGGAAACCTCATTGTCGGGCAATGATGGTTGGGGGAGGAAGAAACCCTCGGGCGGCGCTCAGGGTCGGTGGGTAGGGTTTCCAGGGTCCAGACACGCAACCATGGGGAACAAGATTCAGGGATCGCAGGGTCCACTCGGAGAGCTCGGGATCGGCGGAAGTAATCACAATACCATCACCAACACCACAGTGCTGGCAGACAATCGGAAACGATAGAGGGATTATAAGTTGGTGAGAAGAGATAAGAGGGAACAAGGCGAGAGTTGACGCGAATGATCTGACGGCCAAGCGCCAGTGACGAGGCGGAGCCAGCAGAATCCATCGCCAAGCACAAACAATCCAATGGTCAACGAGGCTTGGCCTTGGCAAGCTGAAACATCACATTTCAGGGCATTCGATTAGTGAGATTAAAACGGTTATGATTTATGCCCTGTTACTATTCTTATCGTGCACAGCTCGCGTTCCCAGTACATAGCACTTGTACGCCCCCATAGTATGCATCCAAACCCTTAAATTTCTCCAACCTCGTCCTTCTCTGCCGCATGGAACGTTTGATGCGCCAGCTGCGCAAAGTACGGGATGGCGGCTCCGCAGAGGCGACACTCGACACCCTCGACACTTGCCAGACTCGCGCCCAGCCACGCATCGTCGTCGGCTTCATCTTCTTCCTGCCACTCCCCATCCGCCCCATCCGACTCGGCTGCAGAAGCGCTAGGCTGCTGCATTCTCCCTCCGCACGACTGGTCTCCCTGGTCCGGATTGTTTGGCTCGCGTGCCGTCCAGTCCCGCAGCACCGCCTCTTGCTGACGGAACATCTTGCTGATGTCTCGCCCGCTGCTCTGCTTCAGGTCTCCCGCGCTCTCCACCAGATTGGTCACCGCGATATTCATCAGCCCCAAGTCCCACCCCGACCTTTCAGGGTGCAGTTTGCGGAACATTGCCATCGCGTGGTCTCGCACTAGTCGCTCGGCAATCGCATCGATATGCTCGTCCAGATGGAAAATAAAGCTGGGCAGTGGCGCCGACCGTGAAATGCGATTGGCATTGTATGTCCGCAACCCGTCGCTCTCTGGCAGGTTCCGTGGGCGGGTCGATAATCGCAAGGTGCGCGGGTGTGCCAGCCACTGGGGCTGAGGCGCAGCGCTGTCAGACTTGTCACTCTTGTCACTCTTGTCAAGCAGATCAGTTCTCATTCGCCGGATCAAACTCCTCGCCAGTGCCTCTAACTCGCGCCGTACCGTGTCGATGTTGTCTAGGTGACCACGACCATACGAGTCCTCGATACTAATCTGGGTGGGCAGGTCGCGTGCTTCGAGCACATCGGTGTTGTCTACCCCATGCAGGATGCTCCAGACTTTTATCCCAATCCCCTTTGGGGGCGCCCGGTCCGCCGAGTGCTTTCTCCAAGGCTGGCGGACCCATCCCAGGGAACAGGCGAACGTCGCGGACCGTCAGCTTTTCCTCCTCGGTATTCTGCCCCGTCACCTTGATCCTTAGCTTGTGGGCGATTCGAGAGCCAATCCCGGGGATTTTTCGGATTTCGTGGGCATCCATGAACCGGGTGACATTGCTCTCTTGGGCGATGGCATCCTCAGGGGTCTCATATGGCGGAAGTAGCGTAGTTTGGTTGTTGGGTTTATGGACGCTCCCGACTAACTTGGCCAGCAGCTTCGACGTCGAAACACCGCCCGTAGCCGTGAAGCCTTTCTCATGTTCCATCTGGCTTCGCAGATACCCCAGGAGATGGGAGGCCACCAGCAGCTTCATTTCAAGCGATGATGTCTCTGGTGGACTTGCAGGCTCATCCTTCGTAGGCGGATAGGTAGCACCCAGATAGTGAGTTGCATCGTAGGCAAATCCCACGGTCGGGTCCTTTGGGTCCAAATGGAAAAATGCCGTGGTCAAGTCAATCGCATTTAATAGCTGGACATTGTAATCGATCATCTCCGTTACATCCAGCGAGAGTTCATCGAAGCCCAGCTTCTCGACCCGCCCGCCCCAGATGAAGCTACGCACGAACAAGTAGAGATCCTTCGAAGCATTGCGGAACCTGGTTAGGTCCTCGCCCAGGACCACGACCACGTCAGGGCAAATCCGTTTTGCATCTTTGATGAGCTGGAGCTTGTGCAGGCCCCGCCGCCGGGCCTCATAGTTGCACGTCACCACAATCTGTTTCTGCTGGACTGCTAGGGGCAACGACTTCAGCGCCGGCTGCTCTACCTCAAAGACAGAGGCATAGAAGCAATCATAATCCTGGGATCAGTGCATTAGCGGTGGGAAGCTGGGTGAGGGCAACGGGGAGCGTGCTCTACCAGGTGGAGAATGACTCGACGGTCGTTGCGTGTCGGTGTTGCAGCCATCGACTCGGTGCCCACGCAGGCTTCTCCATGAGTGGATCAATGCCGGGTCGTTCGTTCGTAGCGACAAGTCTTACCAGCCGCCCGGGGGCAATTCATGTAGGGAATACACCGTAAAAGCAAGCTCTCCATGATCGGCGGGCTCGGCACGTGGCTGGTGGGGCTCAAAGTGTGGCTGGTGTATCTGCGGGCCACTCCTAGTTACGCGGGAGTCTACTATGCTTCGTGAGGTGAAAGCTGTGGATTGACTTAGCCTTTTTGAATTGTGAAATATCAGTACGCCATGTTAGCCAGGCCTAGTCGCCAACTCGCTCATGCCTGACCAAAACTTGTCAAACATCCAGAGGATCTCGATTGGATCCTGGAACATCCCCTCCTTACCGTCTCACCTCTCGGCCCCCAGCATAGTCTCAGCACGATTCAGGACAGCTTATCGAAACGCTGTCACAACTACTCCCCTGAGGGTCGGCACCTCGGTGTTATAACTGGCCTTATCTGCCATGTCACTTCCCCTGGATTTTCAGTCCGCGTCTGGAAATGAGCTCTCGTCGCACCCGACACCAGGTTCGCGTGGCCTGGGGTCTCAACCGGTGCTTGAAGGTCAGGTCCCAGCACCGCCTATTCCTCCTCGTGAGGAACTGTTAGCTGTACCACGATCACCATCACCATCGCCATCATCTTCCCCTTCATCTTCATCACTGCCACTATCATCACTCAGATCAGCAGCTCCATCACCATCCCCATCATCACTACCATCTCTACCTGCTATGCCACTCCCCCGGTCTCCAAGAGACTGCGCACAGTATCATCTGTTACCGCCGGCCATGACGGATTTCAAATTATGTATGCAACACGGCTCATTGCCAATTACTCCCTTTCATTACTTTGTTGCGCCGGAAGGGCTTCCATTTCCCGGTCCCAAGCTGTTCCATCGTTTCATGGACTTGCCGCCGGAACTCCACCGGATGATCTTTCAATGCTGCAATACGCCAACGCTTTTTCATCTCACGCACGCTTCCTCTTATACCAGACACGAATGCGTGGAATTGTTTTGGAAGCCGGAGCGCAACACCTGGTATCGACCGGAACGTTTATGGGGCTTGGTTCATTCCAAACGTTCTCCTTTCTCCCATTGCCCCGAATTTGCCTCGCGCATTACGCAGGTGGAGCTAAGTCTTTCATTCTCCGACCTCACTCAGCAGGCGCATAAGAGACAGTCATTCTGGGATAAGGTACAAGAACTCTTCCCTTCCGCGTGTAATGTGGTCTTGAGTGACGACCAGCCAAGGTATCCGACGGAGATTGAAGGTGAGAGCAGGTGCTTTGAATTCTCCGAACTGGTAACGTCGGCACCGCCAAATATCACAGCTTTAGTTGCATTCCACTACACCGGTAGTGACAACTTTGACGCCGCGCTTTATACTACAGCGTGTGGCGGGTCAAAGATCGTTGCTGGAGCCTCGTCGACGACTGCTGGACACCGATGCGAGTCATGCTTCCCCCAAAGAATGTCCCGCGCGGTCTACTGAATCACCTGATGGCTAGCATTCAACTTCGTCAGATCTCATGGCTCGAAATGCATGCTATAAATTGGCTGAAACTAGAGACCTACGCAC
Organism: Penicillium canariense; assembly: GCF_028826845.1. Taxonomy (NCBI): domain Eukaryota; kingdom Fungi; phylum Ascomycota; class Eurotiomycetes; order Eurotiales; family Aspergillaceae; genus Penicillium; species Penicillium canariense. The sequence goes on from NW_026622729.1 coordinate 2,110,031, forward strand.
TTTATTCGGACAGTCGCGGCATTGAATGTCCCTATCCCGGTTGTGAATCCTTAAGACCCCCCCACCTTGAAAAAATTGAAGATACATATTTCAAACATCCACCGATCAGGCCTCGGGTTTTATCAGGATAGCATCCTGATCAAATGCCATCAAAATACCCCGGCTGAGATGAAGGCTATTCTTGACGCAAAACAATGTCGCGTGGACGCGATGGTACTGACAAGAAATCTATTGAACGAGGAACTACGCGATCAGTACCGCAGGCCGGGGGATGTGAAACGACAGTTTGAAGAAGCCCTTACCGGCGAAATGAAGGAGCATGGATTTCTCGCACACGATGACTTACTTCAGTACCACGACTTCCGGGATGACCTAAGTGAAATGGTCGAGTTCGATCATCCTCAGTATCCTGACGTAGAGGACTTGATCGGGCGTGTCCAGAGGAAGATCTTTAAGTTCTCCGGGGAGGAATATTTCGGCTGAAAGGGATCCTATCATTCCATACTCAAAATCAAAAAATACCGGTTCCAGTTTTTGTTAACCAATCGATTCGATCAAGCTTCATGGTGCGGCTAATTCTAAAACGATCGCATAAATTTGCAGTACAATATGTTACGGTGACACTCCTATACCGACAGGCCCTACCACGGTTCCCCTTCACGCCCATCATAGGACCCCTCCTTATGCGCAGTCATCCATCCTCTATAGCACCAATTTCTGGAAGTTTGCTAGTGTCATCGGCGCGGAATGTGGTACCAAGACCCTCCGCCCTCCACCCTTGCGTTCTTGGTGTTGATTTGCCACGAGGAGTAGTCATTAACTTCGTCGTAAATTTTGGGAAGAAGCTGAATGCAGCGAACGTGTGATAAGCGTCCGTAGGAAACTGCGATTATTTGGGTTCGACATTGATATTTGCCACCCCCACATCCCTAACCCTATTCCGCGGAGACAACGGGGTATTTCCACGATCATGTGCTCGGAACCTAATATCTGCCCCAAAGGAGATGGGTCCCTTTCCGTGGAACGAACTCCTGGTGACTCTGTAGTTTGAACTTTATCTTAGCTTTCAGTTCTCCCTTTCTAGCTTTGAGCTCTTCTTGTTTATCTTTGTCCCTTTTCGGAAAGCCCGTTCAGATTACTCTCTTAACAACAAAACTTTTCAAATAAAACTTTTCAATAAACCAAACTTTTCAAATTAACCAAACTTTTCAAGTTGGCGAGGCCCCATGCGATGAATGAAATCCTCTGCCATTCCATATGTCCTTCAGGTCTCTCTTCCCCAAGACAAGAAAACCAGACGGTTAATAATTTAACAAGATCACAAACATTAACTGAGCTCAAGATTTTTGGGTAGTTTTAAATTGGATTAATTCCCAAAGCACGCAATGTTTTTTCCACTCTGGATGAAAGTCAGTATATATACCTCGGAACAACGTTGAGGAATCATGACTGGGTTTCATCTTACCGGTACGGCTTTGCAACAGACCGACTTAGGTTGTGTGCCAGAGCAGCCTTACGTTTGTTAGATAGATAATTCTTCTAAGAATAAAGGATCAATAGATGACATACCTGTAACTGGTTTGGGCTTGCAATTGCTCCCGACCTGTGTCACGCCAAATATGTTGACTGGAAATGCATATTGGCAACACCAACATGTAACGGCAATTGCCCGTCCCTCGAGATCGCGTTCCTCGAGGTCGTCAATAGGAGAAGAGGCAGCCACTCCAGCCAGCGCAGCAAGAGCCAGAAGAATAGTCGGACGCATTTTCGAGAAGTATCTGGGGTTCGATTTGGTGAGGCAAGTATGAGAACTAGAACGTTTCTAATCTGGGGGAATTTTTCTGTCTTAAATCCTTTTCGTTGCTAGTTTACATAGAGAATATTATTGATAGAGCTTCCATGTGACGTCACGAGTGTGAAGACAATGCTGGGGTTCTCCATCCGTCAAGCCATGGCTACATCAGAAGCCATTCCGTAGCTTGAACAATATCATTGGTCTAATTTAATCTGAAAGGGTCGACCCCATCCACTGTTAGCTGGGTGCTGATGCACTGAAGGCAAAGATCGTATCGGAGTTCACGCCCGACCATGACCCTTGGATAAGAACTGCTGTGCTTTCCATCAACGTGATTGACATTTCTCTACTCATCATCAGATCCCGCGCGGAAGTCTTGGCAATACCTTGGCAGTGTAGCCACACGCCCTTAAGAGTTTGTATCGTTGCGGTCCAGAACATGTGTGACCTCTCTTAGAGCCGCAGACAGGTTTGAGCCTAGAACTGAAGGTTTCCGTGGGTCGCTATAACACTTTCTTGATACTACAGCACCATCCTAGCAAAGGTCAATACCTTGAGCTGCTGTTTCAGATAGGGAATGAGCTACTTGCACATTGGTCGGATCACGTGCATTCCTTATACCTCAAAAGTCCCAGAGCCAACAACCAAAAAGATTTCAGTTGAATCGACGGGCAGAAGATCAACCAAACTTGAGCTCAGAAAATAAACTGTAACTGGATGTATGCTTTGCAGTAGAGAACTTTATTTGTCAGTGCAGTGCCACTCTTCGCCGCCATTCACCACGCACAGCATTATGGATGGCAGAGGAATCGTTCGTAAAGCGGCACTTGCCGGGCCACTGGCTGAATACTCTTATTCATTCAGATACACGTATACTGGTGATGATGGGGATTGTGTAAGACAATTATCTTAGCTAGGTGGATATGAACAGTCTAATCGAGCAAATGGCCACAGTAACCGCAGTAGTGGGACATTGACCTTCGGCTTGGTTTTTTTTTTCTTATCTTTAGATCCTATCGCAAACATAAAAATTTATTTGAATGAAGAAGACTTCGAGCCATGCGACGCGGATTCAATTCTGGACAGCGCTGAAAACGGTGAAGAAGAGTGTTGTTCAGGAATGTGGAATCTACCAAGGAAGTGGGGAATAAGGATAAGGGTTGAGAAGATCCCGTGGTTAAGAGTATTTTGTGAGAGCTGTTTCCATGGTTCGAGCTCTTGAGGTTTTAGAGATCGCGGCATAGAACAGACTAGATCGCCAGATCTGTCCCGATCTCCCTCTTTGAGCTTTCTTGGGAGACTTGCGGTATGTAATAATGGCTGAGTAGCGAGCGAAAATCCAATCAGTTGTAAAACGCGACGTTTTCAGAACAAAGCATCATTTTCTAAGGGAACCATAAAACCGAGACTTATCAATGCGCTAATCGCAAGCACGCTAGATGTACCGAAATCGCCGGCCAAGGAACTTTGTGTGAGGGTCAAAAGTGGTTGATAATTTACCGGTTTCAATGCCGTGTAATGCACTTCTGGGCTGAGAAGTCTAAGATTCGAAGGCATTCAATTTACCCTAAGCGGGTGCATATCACGGCAAAAAAATCAGCATCCTACTGACCATTAACATGAACCCAAATCGACCAACGAACAAGTTCAAAAGCCTGCTGGCCTTGGTGGAGCATTTCTGATTTGGCTATTTAGGATGAAAATGGTGACCGTGTTGATCACGATATCCTAGCAAGGAAGCGATTGAACGCTTTAATGCAGCAGTCAAAACGTCTAGTTAGATAACAACGGCAGCAATATTCGTATTTCGGCAGTGTTTAGTCCCCATATGCTCTGATCTGTGAACCTTGAGCCCGTATCCACCAGTATAACCAGGGTCATAACACTTCTGCCCGAGGAGCGATTTTTGCGCGGCTAACATTCTAAGCAGCGGTAATTCTTGGGAACAGTATGTCCCAGCGAATATTTTACACTACAAGGTGAACCGGTAAGTGTAATTGCGTTCGGAGTTTTGGTGCAGGAGTTTGCCAAATCGGTAGCCCAAGAGTGCCCCGTGGTACATCATCGCGCGGGGTCGTGCACGTGTCGTACCGAACCCACTCTGCACGAGGCCGTGTCCGACCGTTCGGGCTTCTGGACCACAGAGTGGATCCCAACCAGAGACCGGACGAACGGTCGAATACCCCCTCGGGTAGTCGAACTCAGGCTAGTGGTTGCGTCCATGTTGGTGGAATATGTGGCGAATGTGGACGAGGTGACAACGACTTGCAGCGTGAACGGGCATCGCTCTATCTGGCAGCGAAACAAGGGCAGGCGCCGTTGATGCATCTGTGGGCCATGGAGATGGAGCCACGGGTCTGGGTTGGGGGTGTGGATTAGAGTAGGATGGGACGAGGAATACCGTCCAGACGGTGCAGTTGAGCAGTTGGGAGTTGGGGTGGAAGGAAGCGACGGAAAAGCAAGCCGAAAGTATGTTGTGCTGGAAATGCCGCTGAACCGCAGATTAGACCGGCAGGCGGCTCCGAAGCCTCGGAGAATTGGGGGGAAAGCCCAGAGTATACGAGAGGCTGCACGCTTGACAAACCAACTGCAATGCGCGGGGAGTTCCGAGTTCCCCAGTTGACCACAATCAACCACGTCTCATAAAAAAGAGAGACAGAGAGAGAGGCGCTCATACGCGTTCCGAATCATCCTGGGCTGAGCCGATGATCGCCCCACTTATCGTGTCGGGTTCTTTTTATAGCACATCCTCCGGTCCGCTGTATACTCCCCCTCCTGCTGAGCTGCTCTCTTCTGCCTAGCCCCTCCCTCCCTCTTCGCCTGGCTAAAGCGGATTGGTCGTCGATCCCCACACGCTTTTTCCGTTTAACATTATTTTAGAACGGGCACGACAACACGGTCGAGGCCCATCCCCCTCTCCGACCGGGCTGGATGTGGCGTCGATAGTTGCCTGTCCACACGCCCACGCCAAAGAAAACTCTGCGCTCCGGTTCACCCATGTAAAATGATAAAATAATAGTGGAAGTTGGTCCCAGATTCATCGTGAGGTCTTGTTGTTCTCTTCGCTCCGCGACTTGGTGCTGGTGGTTGATGGGCCTCTCCAACAAGCCCTCTCGTCACAGTGCACAGTGTGCAAGCGCCGACTATTCTTAGCGCAGGCCCCACCACTCGACACTTCGCGTCTCAACTCACTCTCGTTGATCTCCCCCGCCGTGTGCCCCGCGACACACTTCTACTCTGCTTTGCTTGACGCCCTCCCTCTTCATTCTTTATGTCCTACGACCATGTCCTGTCTCTCGTCACCCCCCGGTGACCCCCGAGCCATCACAACCAGACCCAAACTCACCCTCCAGACCTCCTCGCTCCCGCGGACGTTTGGCAGTTCGACCACCAGTCTCTCTCTCTCCTTCGCAGCCAGCTCGACTGCTTCGCCGACCGTCCGCAATACCTTCAAAAACGCCTACGATGTCACCTCCCCCGCCTCCGCGACCTCGCCTCCCTCCAAGGCCCCCAGCCACCGATTCAACAGCAGCAAACCCATCTCCCCTTACGTCTACCACCCAAACAACAATCCCAACACCTTCAGCTACCGCACCCCTACCAACTTCCGCTCGGGGTGCGTAGCATCCTACGCAACTCCCCGATCGAAACAACCTCGCGGCGCCGCTCGGGATCCATCTCCGCAGGCGCCAGTGGACCTGGCAGTGCAGGCGCACGGCGGGTCTTCTTCCCCGCCAAGAAGCAAGTCAGCTATCGGAACCCTCTCGAGGAGGAGATCCGCACCGAGCACTACACCGCACAGCATCTGGATCTGATCCAAGAAGAGGAGGCCGACGAGGCGGTGCGCGACGAGGCAGACCCGGCGGACGCGCCACCAGCTGACTTGGCGGAGGACGACTCAGACTCCGCCAGCCAGCTTTCCCTGTCCGAGATGAGCAGTGCGTCGAGCGATGAGGTGAGCCTGGATGAGCGCGCTACCAGGACGCCGCTCTCCAAGACCGAGCGCAAGAAGCGGCGCACCATGCGTACCGAGCGACAGGTGCGGGCCGTGGCACTGCTCGATGGGTTCGAATCCGATCCGGACGCCTCATCAACACCCCAGACTCCACGGCAAGGCCGGGTCAAGCGGCGGCGGGAGTGGAAGTGGACGCTGGGCCCGGCAGGTGCCACCGCCGACGACGTGCACCCCGAGACCTCCGTGCGAATACCACCGTCTGAACTGGATGATCCGCCGCCAGACCCACCATTTCATCCATGACTACATGGCCACGATCTTCCATTCTACACATTTCTTCTGACAGCATGCATAATGGTGATACATATACTCTGCTTTTGACGAATCATGTTCTTCATCACATAATAGAGGCGCTGGGGGCTTTCTGGGTTGGCCGCTTTTCTGACATTTTCATGTGCCTGTCCGTGGACGCGGGCATACTCTACTACTATTCTATTACCCCCTCTTCCTAACATATAATTTAATTTCTCTAACTCCGTGCTTTTTCGCATGCTTGTACCGTGCATGATTCGTACCAAGACCAGAGTATGTACAAGCCAATGGCGTTCGGTGTCGATCAGCCGGCGAGTATTGGCTCGGCGAAATGGCGCCCAAGCGCTGTGGCTGCATCTTCCGACAGCCACGGCGTCACGCAATGACGGGCCATCGTGGTGGAGAGATGCAGGCGACGTACAAGCGGGCTTGGCAGGTGACAGAAGGTGCAGGCCGCCACCGCCCAGGGCCATGTCATCAAGAGGCTGCTAGTGCTACCCAACCTGTCCATTCATCGGTCCACGATCGGCGTCACCGGGTCCGCCCGCTGCGGGTCTCAACCGGGCTCGGCTTCAGTAGCTGATCGATTGAAGAATCGAGGAGCTCAATCGAGATTCAGGGAAATGAAAATGGCTGGCTAGCTATTGGGTACCTGGCTGTTACTCTTGATACTATCCGTGCGCCAAGCTGAGCGTCGCAATGGATAGGGCGAGCCGCGAGGAAGGATGCGGTCGGACAATAATCAGATCCGAGCACTTCGAGCTTTAGCGATCAAGCTTTCTATCTAGCTATCTAACGATTTAGATTCCCGACTATTTACGTTCCTAATTAATTAGCCTTAACAGAGCTCAATTTATTGAAGTAGCCTCTTTCGTGCAGAGAAGCCCTAATCTAATTACCCCAATTGCCTTCGTAGGACAAGATGATGACCGGCGGCAGGCTTGATTTCATCTTGATTTTATTTCACATGATTTACTTTCACATGATTCTATCTTCCATGATATGACGTTTGAGCTGGTTACATATATTGTGAATCTGCTTTCAGTAAGATTGTCAGATGCAAATAGCGTGTTCTGGTCATAATGCTGAGCCTTCCATGCCATTGTTTCATTTTTCAATCTACACTCTCCACTCACCAATAGCAAAATTATTATATACTTCCACCTGTCAGAGGGAATATATGGGACCTGACCCCGACGTTGCACATCACCGTTCAAATTCTGCAGGCAATTATTCATGGGGAAATTGAAGGCGATGATGGAACCAACTAGTCTGACATGTTAATTCTTCCATCTATCCTCTTCTTCGGGGGCCATATGCAAATATCATAGGTAATATTTCCAAGACGATGTCACGGTGATTGGCGAACTGTGCGTACAAGTATTCGTGTTCATTGGGACATAAGTATCGTAATATATCACAGATATCTCAGCGGACACCTTTTACACTCATCCCGAGACTTGAATATACTTCACTTCCAAGGCATTGCCCGACATTCAACATTCCAACAACCACCTGAAGTTCAAGTCTCAGTCTCCACATCCGGCTCTCTACCGGTCAAATCCCCCGTCCCGATCTTCTTCTTTAGCTTCCTCAGCGCAAACTTCGCCTCGTCCTTTGCAAATGCCGCATTACGGGCGGGTCGCCACTGCATCATTCCACGCTGCTGGCGCTGCTCACTCCGCCGATTCGCCTTCCCTATATCGCTCTTGCTCAGCGAGCTACTGCTCGCTTGTGAATATCCTGTCGTAGCAGTAGGACTAATCGTCGACGGGCCTTGTGACAGCGATTCAGTCTCCGACGCCTCCGACTCGCTAGTGATATCGTTAGTGCCCTCCTTCAGCGCCTGGTCCCCATCCTGTGAGCCTGACTGGCGTGCTGGCTGGCCCTTCAGCGGCGGCGGCGTCACGGGGTCATGAGGAGGCTTATCGCGCCCGGGCTCGGCGACCTTGTGGCCGTCAGAGTCTGTGTATGCGCGTGGGTCATGCCCGAAAGCGCCGCTCCAATCATGACCCTCTCGGTCGATCCAGCGGCGGCGCTCAGTGGGGTCAGCTTGCTTGAGAACGTCACGGCCGTCGATGAGCGACTGCTCGTGCTTCTCTTGGACTTCGGCGGGGACTTCGACCGAGACGCTGCGCGAGCGGACTCCCTGTGCAATGCAGGCTTCCCAAGTCTCAAACGTCTCGCGAGAGTCGTTGTCAACGACAAATCTCTCGTGAGACTCGTCGATACCCGGGGAGAACATGCATTTGAATTGCAGGCGGCCTACTTCGGTCAGGTCTTCCAGCCCGGGCACCTCTTTGGCTTTCCAGTTCTGTTCGGTAATGTAGTTCTGTGTGAGGCGGGCACCGTTCTTGGTTGTCCATATTGGGAGGTCGATGTCGGTTTCTTCGTTGTCTACTAGATGCTGGAGCCAGAGAACGGAATAAGCGGCCGCGCCTCGCTTGCCTGGAGTGTGGAACTCGAAGACGATTGGCGCGCGGTATCTGTGTTTCACAGGCATGCGCAGACTATCCCGGAAGTGCTCGTCAGAGGTGTCGTAGGTTACATCTTGGCCCTCTAGCTTGCCAACGTGACGGTTGATCTTGCCCGTGCTGCCGCCGGTGCGCAGCTTGATCTTGGAGAGCCGGCCATATCCCTTTGCGACGACCTTGTCACTAGCAAATTCAAAAGTGCCAACGTCCCAGCCGAGCATGTTTGGTGGCAGCTTGGTCTCAACATGGCGGAAGAGAAGCGAAATACGGATGCGTCCAAAGCCGACGCCGCCGTCCAGAGGGTACCAGCGGGTTACCTGTGAGCTTGTTTGGAAGATATCGGACAGCTTAATGGGAACAACGCCCAGAATGGGGTCGTGTTCACGATAACGCTGGTCTCGCACAGTCACAGTGACGACAGCAGATCGCCAATCGCGGACAAAGCGCTCTGTGCCAGCATTGAAGATAGGCTTAGAGCTGACGGCCTTCGGGCGAGTGCGGTAGACCTACAGAAACGCACCCAATTAGTATGCGGAGAAACAGACAATGGATGTGCATGAAATCATACCAATTGATCATTGAGCATGATCTTGCAATAGCTGGTGGGCAATTGGCCGCCCTCTTCTTCGGTATTCTCACCGGACGGCTTCGCAGGCTCATATTCCTTACCCTTGCGATTGCCCTCACTGCCCTTAATATTGGCAAGCTGGAGATTGACGATCTGATGGACAACAATATTCAAAATACCGCTAGGCCAGATGGGATCGGGTGGCGTATGCACAACAGCATCTTCTTCTTCATTGGTAATAATGCCCTTCTCATCTTCGAAGGTCGGATCTCCCTTAAGGTTCTCCGGGAGGTCCTTCTTTTTGCCATCAGTGCGCAGCTCAGGGCGCAGCTTGGGCTTGCCAAAGTATCCGACTTCCCAGTGCAGTTGGCCCGGCATCTCGCTACCTTCGTCAAGGCCCTGCAATTTGGAGACTTGCGGATACATGCGGCCGGGGTGTTGGAGCATTTCGCGAATGGGCAGCTCGACCTTGCCGACAATGTCATCTGCTGTGTTCCGATCCGAGTCCCAGAGTTCAACACTCAGGTTCTCGTTAGCCTTGATCAATTCGGGGGTGACGAGGAGTGCGGCAGTCTCTTCCCAGATCGGATTCAGGTCGTCGGTGATAACGCGGGTGCAGTACATGGGCTTTCCATACTTGGAGAAGGAAAGGTTAATGTAAGGGTCGCTGCCACCACCCTCGCTGCCGCGGCGATCCTGCTTGCTCAGGCCAACCGCACGGTGAATCCGAATCCACATAACACCAAGCGCCTGTGTTTCCTTTTGGATATCGTCACCCTTCAGCATCATGCTAAGATCCATAGTCATGGATTTCGGGGCCGCGAACATGGAGCAGGCGGCGCCAATTGCATAGTTGACGAAGTTCGAGATCAGGGGCAGGTTGAGAACGTTCACACCGTGACGGATCATGGGCATACAGCCCGCCCGTACATGCGGAGTACCGACCAAGCTGAAGGTGACTTCTTTCATGAATGGTGGCTCGGGCATCATCTGGAAGCGCAAACGGACTGTACCAACCAACTCGATCAACTCCACGAAAACCGGAAATGGGACTCCGAATAGGCCACGAATTCCCAAGTAGAAAATCAGGTGCATATGCATGTTGCGGGCCTTGGATGAGGTCGACCCACTGCTTGGTTTTGCGTGATAAGCGAAAGCAGCCTCCATATTGTAGTAGCTACCACCCTCCTCAGCGGCAGCGGCTTCTTGTGGGTCCTTGTTCTTAATGTTCTCCTCGTGGATATTATCCTTGAGATGTTGAACATGCTCATCTGGTAGAGCACGCATGCTGAGAATGCGCAATGGGTTGTTTCCCTGATCTATCTCGGCAATTCGGACGTTCTCGACGACCTTAGGAGCCGACGCTTGCATGATATCTTCGATTGTATCGGCCACAGGGATGAACATCTCCGGGTTCATGAGGCCCCATGCTACGGCGAGGAAAGAGTTCATCCATTCGACAGATTCCGGAAGAAGATTCACAGTGGCCTTGGATTCGTTTGTTAGCATTGAGAACCGTTGAGTGGTCGAATATAGAAGGCTTTACCATTTGGCCGCGCATCTGCTCACTAGCCCATTCCATCTCTTTGCCACTTCTGATGACCTCTTGCACCCATAGCCACACACCACTTGCGATGCAAGCCGCCAGCGGGATGAGGCCCCATAGGGACCCCCCAAAGGTCCGCCCAAGTACAATGATAGCGAAGGGAATCCCGACACATAATGCGGTGGCGCGCTTCTCCAAGTTATCGAACATAGGCTTATATGAGACTGTTGGGGTAGGATGGAAGAGAACGTTTGTCTTCTCGCCGCGAATGGGAACGTCAGATGTTGTACCTTCGGCAATGGGATCTGGAGGCGCGGTGATGTCTTGCTTCTCCTTGTACTCGGAGAGATCTTGATCATGGCGAGTTTGGTGCTCCTGGAGATCTCGTCAGTATAGTCATCTCCAAGATAATACAAGCGGCAGAAGCACGTACGGTCGGTCGGCCCAGGTTCGCATTGGGGACGGTCAGCTATGTTTCAGTTAGCGACCGTTCATGCACAGGCCCTCGCAAATGTTTAACAGACCTTCGGATTCTTGACAGCCTCCATTGCGGAAGCATCTTGGTCCTCGACTCCGATCTCTCTGCCGGTCGTCGGATCGGTCACCATGCGGACATTTTCTTGGGCAACCTTGCGGGCCTCATGGGCCATCACATCGCTCTGTGATCCTTCATTTGCTCTCCCAGACTTGGATTGCTCTTTTTGTTTCATAGCCGCCCTTTGCCGCTTGGCCTTGTTCTCCTCATCGATTTTGTGGTCCCGCTGACTCTTGTCTTTGTCGAGGTTTGCGATGAACTTCTGCACGGTTGGAACGGGATTGTTTCCACTCCAGTGTTCGCCAACACGATGCCGCTGAGGCTCTCCGGCTTCCTGGGTAGTCGACGCCATTGTGGTCACGGATGGTAGTTTCAAGACGCGCGTATAAGCTTCGGTAGAGAGATGGACACAGAGGTATGGTGCAAGTGTATGTTGTCAGACAGTTCTCCTTTACAACAACCCCCACTTCAACGGCAGGTTATTGTAGGAGATGTTCAATCAAGGATTTGAAGCCAATTTTTTTTTTAAAAAAAAAGATAGATATACACGCGGAGAGAAGATATCCGCCCATCAGGCCGGGCGGACAGCTCAGCGGAGCTCTCCCCAGAACTACGTCATCGGTGGACCAAACCCGGGAAATGCTATGACGATACCAATTGCCCTGCGATTTACGATTCGCGGGATCATCGTTTATGTGCAACTTCGAGGCAATCGAGATCGACTCTTCTCCCCAGATCCACTGCCCCATTGCTGAGCTATTTCCCTCTCCATCCAGCGTAGCGTGATTCTAGACTTGGCATTGTGAGCGCATACAGATCGAGGGTTCATAGATTGAGAGTCACGAAGTCGTCGAGAGCAAATGGATCTGGTCATGATAGAAATTGACAAGATGCAATTGATGTTGCTCAGGAAACACCATTGGGTCACTAATTAGCGTGGCAACGGATTCTGTATTCGCGATTAAATGATCCGCCTTAAGGGATGACCTCCTCAGCCATGATGTAATACTAATATCTACAAGGCATTAAGCACCATTTAGCGTAACCATGGACGAGTACAAACCGCACATTCCCGGAGCGTCCAACTCTGATACCCTCTCGCAGGCTCGCAGCTGCGGGTTGTGTTGTACGGGCACAGTATGTGTCAAAGACTGCCGATACCCCAGCTACTGATCTGCGCAGCTAGCGATCAGATCATGCCCAGAATAGATCTCACTCACCGACTTAGTAGACTAGCTGGGCAGCTGTCGCTAATCCCAAAGCCAATCATCATGCTGCCCAGTGCTGATCGGATGTCGTGCAAGTCGTAATTGTATTATCCTGGATTATGGGCTATTAAGAGAATGAATGATGACAAAGGTTCGAGAGCGTGTGTAAATCAGGAAACGCTGCACGCCTACAGTATTATGGGATGACTGTGCAATACTTGCGCTCTTGTGCCTGGAAACGCTTTTGGTTTGATCGGAACTACATATGTTGATCCAACTATGGGATTCGGTCACACCAAAAGCAGCTACTTAAAGCCTGAGAGATACCACCTAAACATACGAATGGAGAGTCCAAAGTAAGAGGGGGAGAAAAGAAAAATATGGTTCGAAATGGTCGTAAATGAAATTGAAGAGTTGGAATAAACAGATACTCCGTGGTTTCTGTTGCCGCAGTTGGTTGATTCTTATCGCCACGGGACCTCCAATCCGCTCATCTCGGCCCACTCGACACCTCACCCCATCTCCTGCGGTCGTAAACCGGTCCAAGCATCTTTCCATTGCCCATCTCCGGGCTTTGAGCATCGCTTACGCTCCTCCTACCTTCTACCATACTATTACTTTGATCGATGTCTACACCCGAGGAGTCACCGGCCCAGCGCGCCGCACGCCTGCGGCGTGAGCGCCGTGAGGCTAAAATCAAAGAGGGAGGTTCGGCGCGCCTGGACAAGATCACAAGTCTCAGCGGCCGCACACCGCAACCAGGTATGATATGAAAGTTCCATTCCTGTCATTATGGTGTTCCAGCTCAAACCCTTGGCTGGTTCTTGACTCAATCTGTGGCCGTGGGTGCTAACTCCGACCCCAGTAGTGCCCGAAGAAGAAGCCTCACCATCTCCTAAAACTGCAGTCTCGCCATCCCCGTCTCCCGTACCAGAGATCCGGCCCTTGCCTTCACCCCGACCTGAAATGTCGCCCGCAGACGACCTTCAAGCCCAGCAGGAAGCTTTCCGTGCCATGCTACGGCAGGTGGCCCCGGAGCAAGGACAAGGCCAACAGTCAAGCGATGTGGAGGACCCGACACTGAAACTTCTGAGCAATCTCTTGGGGGCCATGCCAGGCGACCCGAACACACCTCCACCAGGTATCCCAGGTGCCCCAGATGCTCTGCCCGGACAGTCGCAGCCTGGATTCTCACCGGGTGTCATTGCATCTGCTCTCGGCCTGCCACCATTCATTGCGAACATGATAGGAGGAGCGACTCAACCGCTAACCGCAAAGGAGCAAAAGTCTCTCCGAATGTGGAAGGGGCTACATGTCATTTTCGCGCTCGGTGTAGCTATTTACCTGCTGTTCATCATTGGAACATCGGTTGCGATGTTCGGTAGCCCACCACCGAAGCCTGCCACCGCGCAAAACCCGTTTCTGATCTTTGTTACCGGCGAGATGGTTCTCACTGGAGGAAGAATGTTACTTGGTGGAAAACAAGGGGGTGTTGGGATGGTAATCCAGCTTTTCAGGGACATCATTCGAGATGGAAGTCTCGTGCTATTTGCACTGGGCCTGGGTGCCTGGTGCACTCGCGAGTGGCAGGCTGTTGCCTACTAGATCTCTCGGTTGCAGTTGAACCTTTACGAAAGCCGGAAATGAATACTTGAGCTTACGCGATATTAGCGTGTAAAATCTGTTTTCTATTTGCAATGAACTTAGTCTTGTGTTCAAGAAGAGCGACCGGCCACAGCCCGCTGGGACGGCAGAACTGCATTCCGCAAAACACCCATGGTCGTCGGGTCCAGCCCCCAGTCACCTTCCCATTGATCCATGCGTGCTCCATTCTTGAAATGTTCCCCTAAGTGTTGGGCTCGAACAGCCCAGGTGGGCAGAGTAATGTCGCAGAATCCGCACCGGCTTTGCGCATTTGCACCTGTACCACACCAGGCACCGAGACTAGGAATGGGAGGTTTGGTGCAGGCGTGAAACTTGCGCAAGTGCTGCCAAAGATAATCCTTTCGGCTGAACGAACGCTCAGATTCAGGCTTTTGAGCACAGATATGGAATTCATGCTCTTCCAAGTGAGCAGCGAGTGGCAATGGGGTATCGCAAAAGCAGCACTCGGCCAGATGAGCGCTCCATTGTTGCTCCAGTTCGATGAGGTTGGGTGTACAGACCCAGGAGTCGAGTTGAAGATGAACACTCTTTTCATGGCGTGACCAATCATTTCGTTTCTTGAACGAGTGCGTGCAGAAAGTGCACTGATATTGGTGCTCTTCTACGTTTGATTGTCGTCGCGAATGGCCTCGGTGGCGGGGTTTCTTTGTCTGCGAGAGCAGCGGGAAAGGCATTCCTCCCTCTCGGCCTGATTGATGGCTCCATGCTGATGAGATACTGTCAGATGTCTCTGAGGCTCTGCTTCCGAAACTGGAGATGGAGGATGCAAGATGAGAGGATGCCTCATCGAAGTGGAATAGGTCCATAGTAGATTCATCGAGTTGGAATGGATCTATCGGATGATCGGATTCGACGGTACCGGAAGTGATGGCGTCTTGAATCACGGACTCTGAAACAGATTCATCTTCTGGGGGGGATGCTTGCCATCGCTCCATAGGAGTCAACGAGCTCAAAGTGCTCGTAACTAGGGGCGAACCGACGCGGGAGCGGGTGGCGGATAAGAGATTGGCTGACTGAATCTTCTGCTTTTGTCGTCGGCGGGCATTGGCAAACCATGTTGATATGCGTTTTAGAGAGAATCCAGTTTCACTAGATAGCTGGCGCTTTTCGTCGTCGTCTGGATATGGGAATTCTTGGTGCTGATAGAACCATTCACGCAAGACCCGGGCCCCCTTTCTGACGAATTGCTTAGACTCTTTTCGTGCCTCCCCGGTCTCCACAATGGAAGGAATATCACCACGCTTGCTCGGATAGTTAGCTTGGGTTCGTGGTCCACTATATGCGAGGACATACGCCAGTTTCTGCATCCTCAGGTAGGCCATGTAGATGGCCTAAAACTGGAGTGAAGGTCTCAAAGCCAGATGCGACGCGTTTTTCTCCTTTGGCAAGGCTGCATTCTCGGAAAAGAGCCACACAGCTAGAGCATGACGCGATGGGATTCGGATTTGCGGAAGTGGTGCGAATAATCAAACACTGGAGCCGATGTCTGCGACAATGACTGCAAGGAGTTGACGGGCGATAAGCTCCATCAAGCCACTGTGAAATATTTCCAAGATTCGGAGAGGGAATTGCTGATCTGAAACTTCCGACCTGTGGAAGCTGAACTGATTCGCTTGAATACCACGTGTCCGGGTTCGTATTGTTTCCTTCCGATGGTGACGAGAGACCTTGAGATGAGTCGAGGCCTGTACATTGGGGCCTTTCCAGATTGGTGGGTCCCGATGCACAAAAATAGAAATCAGCCATGGTATTCCAGTCAACAATGGGATCATCAGGTAGCCAGCCCCCAGGAACATCGTTATCTACTATGTTCTGCAAAGCCGAGTCTGGGAGCGACTCCGGCAATTGCCGCGGTGACGAAGAGTCAAACGGCGGCTGCCTATCCATGCTGCAAGGACTCTCAACACTTCGGATGCCGGGTACTAGAGTAGCATGTCCACGCTCTGGTTGGAGAACAAGGATCTTCGGTCGGGGTTTGGTTGACAATCTTCAACCTCTGTGGTATCGCTAGTTCTCTACAGTTATGAATCAGACATCACTGACTCATCGTCCCTAACCAAAGACGGCTAGCAGCAGTTACCTCCCGCCGCCTTCCAGTGACATGCTTTAGTTATGTTTGAACTGTGCTTGGATTGGCTCCACGTGATTAAATAAATGGGTACGCTGAAATGGACACCGTTTGAGGATTGGAAAGGGAATGATGTGGGGTCATTCGTGCACGAAATGGCTGCTAACAACTACAAATCCGAAATCATGAAGGGCACAAATGGATATTCAAACGTCAAGAAGAGTTATGTGTGACCAAGATTGCGACGACGAAAGGTCAAGAACTGAAAAGAACGTAAAAAGAGGAAAACAAACGAGACAGACATAGGAAAACAGGAAGAAAATTAATCTCAAGGCGCTCGCTCATGGTGCAGGGGTAGATGTGCGCTGAATATTTGCATTTAACCGCCCTTTCTTTGTTCAACAACTGTAAGTAATCAGCTGGGTGACCAAGAAAAGAGCCAGCAGTGGAAGAATTACCTAAATAACCGGTCAATGATACCCCAAATATAGCAGTGCCCATAGAAGGCTTGCGTGACATGGTGACATGCCACAGGCGAGAGACAGATCAGCTTCCAAAGTAGCATCATCGCAGTTGTTCGCCCCAAGAGAAAGTCGGACCCCCATATCGGCTATAAGTGATATTTGTGACACCCAGAGCGACAAGAAGAGAAAGCTACTACTTTCCGCTTTGGACAGGAGGCGAGCCTTTAGTTGGCCCAGATTTGACGGTGGTGCTGGTGCTAGTCTGAGGCTTGGACTCAGACGCAGGCTTTGTCGTTGAATTTCCAGTGGAGTTTCCAGAGGTGTCGTTCGTACCGAGCAGGACCATATGAGAAGCACCAATAAGCATTTTGTGAGTGAAGTTGAACTATGAATAGCTTTTCTGTTTTGATGTTGAAGATTTTTATTGTCAGCGGTGGAAAGAGATCGTTGTGAAATTGTGTTTACCCAAGAGGGAGCTACAGTAAACATTATATAGTCGACTCCCTCAAACAATTCTTAGATGTCTAAATAGAGACAGATTCAGGCGCCGCGATATACCGCATGTGTTTCAACTGCTGATCTAATCCTACAAGACATATATCGGGCCTCATTTCATCGAGGAAACAGGATTGGGGGCCGTGTTGACTAGCGAGGGATTGGTCGAATGCTGATCTACGGGGTGGCTGAGGAAAGTGTGATCTTAATAAGAGCTATGGCCAGGATAATTTCGGAAGCGCGGCCCCATCGACCACGCAACATGTCGCGAACTACTAGTTGTAGCGCTTACAGCCCGGTTCCCCTAGGTGGCGTGGATAGATAGGCGGGATATTAGGCAATCCATAGGCCCCGTGGCCTCTTCGGATAGCCCCCCGGATAGTTGCTGGAGTTGATCATTCGCCAACAGAGTTCCAACAGTGGCCCTATCATAGATGAGCACAGCCGTCAGCTGAGTATGTTTTGGTGCTGAGGCGTCTAATACGGTGTTTGAGGGGAATATTGGTATGACCATTCAGCTACAGCCTCTGCCGTTGGGTCAGGAACATGGATCGAATATGGCTATAGATCATTGGACAGCTGGACCATGTGGCCTGTGCGACCGCTCACGTATTATGGGACGCTTATATCCGGTTACTTCCGTGGGATCTCAAGGCCGTTTAGATTGACCAGAGTGGTCAAATCCGGGTAAGACAGATTGTCGGCCCTATGCTGAAAATAGCAGACTCCTGTGTTGGGGTTTCACTCATGTAATGTCTAAGCGGGATGAAGGCCATAACCCTTTTTCGTAGATCCAAGTCCTAGGCTGTAGAATCGTAGCCACAAAAAGATTATCACTTTTTCAGCGGCCCCTATGCCACCGCTCGACCGGACTTCCGATTATTTCCAGCTAACAGTTGATTCGTATAGAGTTTCGATTGATAATCTGTGACTTCTGCCGCTGACGTCGAATTCTCATACCTCTGCCTATTTTGTGCTGGGCTGTTACCCAATCACCCTTTCCACCTACTTGTCATTATGCTGGGCTTCTGGATATTTAAAGGCCATCTAATATACGTGAAACCCGAAGATGCCATTGATGCCATTACTGATGCCCCTTGTCAAGAGGAATGCACAGAAAATCTCCAGGACTGATGGAGACAAATTACGTCGACCAATATGAATTTGCCAAAATCGAATCACTTTTCACTTGTACTGGAACAGGTGGCACGCTAGATGGGACATTTGAGGGCTTTTTCGGTCATGGCCCTATGCACTTGATGCGTTACCTAGGAGAGGATATCTGGTTTCTTGCATGCCCACGAGGCTTGCAAGCACCAGCTTCGAGTACTAGACTGCTGTATTGCAGCGCAATTAGAGGGTACAATTGCAAGGGTTGTTACAGAGTGCTGGCTGCCAAGGAATATTGAATATCCAATGCGACGATGGTTTCAAAACTAGCCTAACGGAATGATAGATTCAATAACAGAAATCCCGCGCCAAGATAGTATAGACTTTCTCCATCTGCTGCAAGGTGGTGACCTTGACCCATTCCTCTTTACTATGCAACCCTGCACCAGCAGGACCAAACACGATGGATGGAATGCCAGCCTGACCCAACAGGGCCGCTTCGCACCAGAATGGCATACTCTGAACAGAAGGCTTACTACCAAAGACAGCAGATCCACACTCAACGGCCTTCTCAACTAAGGAATGGTCTGTGGCAAGCTTGTGTGTTGGGCGGGATATGGTTATGCGAGGATCAGCGTATCGGAAGCCAGGGTTGTCCTGCGTGATGGTCCAAAGCATCGCAGACAAGTCGCCCAGAATAGATTCTTCTGTCAGAGCTGGGACGGTTCGAAACTCAACAGTCACGGTGCATTTTCCAGGATAGGAAGACGGCTCTTCACCACCTCGAATCAACCCGCAATGCAGTGTTGCCCGGCCGAGAAGATCATCTATAGGAAGTTGGGCTTGATACTGGTCGAGAGCCCGCAAGAACCACCCGGCATGAAGAATCGCATCTACTCCTGCTGAAGGATCGGATCCGTGGGCAGCAACTCCCAGAATATCGATTTCGACCCACACAAAGCCTTTGTGTGCAGTGGCGATCGTCTGCATCGTTGGTTCCGCCACAATTGCGGCGTCCGCTCTCCAGCCAGCAGCCAAAAGGTCTTGAGTTCCCTGAGAGGCATCCTCTTCATCGGATACAGCAGCGACAATAATATCGCCACGAGGGATTTGGCCGCTGGCCTTGATAGATGACAGTGCTGCCAATGCTGCTGCCACGCCACCTTTCATATCCAAGCTGCCTCTTCCAAGCACAACCTCTTCCCCTTCTTTCATAGCTAAGGATCCGGAAAGAGGTTCCCCCTCATAGCTAGAAAGGCTGACGGTGTCAATATGTCCGTTGAACATGAGGGATTTGCCGCCTCCACTCCCGCGAATAATGCCCAGGATGGACGGCCGTCCAGCGACGGTTTCAATGCGGTGAAATTCGATATCGCGGTGGGCAAACCAAGCAGAAAGATAATCCACAATCTCACTCTCCCCAGCCCCATCGCTGACCGACAATGTGGGGTTGGAGGAGTTGATTTGGGTGAGTATCCGGGTCAAGCCCACTGCATCTTCCACAGAAACATCCCGTGGGGTTGGATATTCCCGTGCACCCTCGGTGCTAAGAAGAACCACAACCGCATCCTTGTGAAGAGTGGGGGGCCTGTCGGCCTCTGTAGCTAGTCGCCGCAGTGCAGCCAGAGATGCACCGCCACATGGACCAGCTGCCACTGATTTAGAGGTGAGGTATTGGACAGCGCTATGGCTCTCATGAGATGACACCGTGACACAGACATCAACAAGGCGCTGAAGGTCCGGCCATGCAGTCGATGAGACAGTGCCGCAATTCATGCCATCCATAATGGTAGATGAAGTCTCCACAATGGTCGACTTTCCGGCTCGAAGGCTCTTGAACAGACAAGGAGCTGAGTCCGGTTCGACAGCAATAACAGATACCGGGACCTTCCTGGACTTGCAATGCCTGACCACTGCATGTGCAAGGCTACCAACGCCAACAGGAGTCACCATCGCGCTGGCCGATAAGCCGAGTTGAGCGATCTGTTCCTCGGCCTCACTCAGCATCGTCGAATACCCCTCCACAATCCATGCAGGAACACTCTCGTAATCTTCGAATGCAGTGTCCTGGATTAAAAGTGCACGTTCAAATTTGTTCGCGCGGTCTGAAGCTTCTTGGACTGCCATATCATAGGACCCCTGAACAACATGCACCGAGGCATTTTCCCCCGCGATCAAACCGCGTGTGCATTCGTCCATTGACCGGGGAACGAAAATATGAGCATGAATTCCTAATAGCCGGGCCATGAAGGCCACGGCTCTTCCATGGTTTCCCTCAGTGGCAGCAGTCAGAATAATTGCGCTAGCTTTTGCGACAGTGGAAACCTCGTCAAGAGTAGCCGTTGGCGGCAATCCAAGATGCTGTGCAATGGCACGGAAACATCCCCAAGATGCCCCGAGAACCTTGAAAGAGGGCAGACCGAACCGATTACTTTCGTCCTTGACAAAGACAGCCCGAACTCCAAATTCGGTCGCAAGCTCTGGCAGCGAAACTAGCGGGGTTGGAGCATAGTTGGGAAGTGACTGATGGAATCTCGCGACGGCGCCCGCTTGAGCAGCGTCGCACCGCTCAGCCGAAGCGGCAGGGTTGGTATAAATTGGTCGCCTTGCAACCATTGTTAGAAGACTCCACGGATATCGCGAGACCAGATTAGTTTATAGCCTGCTAGTTGGCGATCAGTGGTCTGTTATACATATTGGCTCCTTTTTCTGATGTTCCAAGTGGCGGCAACACTGGGCCTTCCGAAGACAATCTGCTGCGCCTTCCGACAACATCTTCAGCGGAGTGAGTGGAGCTCTTGTTGGAACATCTACAGAACTGACACGATTATCGACGTTCAGAAAATTACTCCGCTTATCTTCAGTGACTGAGCTTACCTCGCGCTCGTTTAACCATCAATCTATGAATCAAGCTTTCGAAGATCATTAACCTCGGCAGTCGGGCATGGTCGAGTTTCTACACGGGCCGGAAGTCTGATTTCAAACTTGAAAGTGTATGCGGGTAATGCGTTTTAGAGCCCGAACAAGATACATCTGCTAATTACTATTCAAGAATACAACCCCGCAATCCAGCCGTAGCAACGCTATCTAAGTGTCCCTCATCTCATTTGCGCGTTTGGTCATAGTGCACGACAGCTTCCAGCAAAGCTTGAGCTTCAAGAGCACTATACATGTCAGCGGGCACATGAGAGATGTAGTTCGACTAGGGTTACGTACCTGTCCTTTGGAGTGTAGTACTCTGTTGGATGGTAGCTCACCCCGTCCCGGCAAGGTACAAAAATTATGGCTGACGGGCAGTGCTTGCTGGTATACACAGTATCATGACCAGCATCACTATTCATATACATTCACCTGTCGGGCATCCGCGGACCGGAGTATCCCGGACAAAAAAAATAAGTATAGTTTTGGTGGCTCAAGATAGATAGCTATGTGGCATAAGCCCCGAAGCTCAAGCGGAACCATTAAAGGAATCATCAGGAAATGACGGCAGCAGCTGCCCAAACACTGATCGCCTGGGAACCATTAATATCTCTGAAGGGGGCTATTCTAGACACAGGATTACCGTTGTATGGAGTCGGCACAGTTTCCTGATTCCCCGAGAAGAAGAGAACATGCCCCTTGAGTATTGCTCACTGAGGATCGGTCAGAGGACTGACATCATGTTATTCGAGAACATCTTCCTGTCCAGTCCCCACGGAATCGCTATCAGATTGAGTCATTTAGAGGCAGAATCGCCCGGACTTTGGCCTTTAGGCTCTTTCCGTCTTCCTCTTCGACTATCTTGTTGTGTGGAGCTGTGCTGTTCTGAGGCGAATTCGACGCCACGTTATTTTAAAGAAACTTGGTCGGTGTGATTGTATATACAACAGAATTTCTCTGGAGCTCTTGAGCTGATTCTTCTGGCTTGCAATTTGAGACGGAACAAACGCGATCGCATTCATATATATGTCCTTACGGAGGCTATTTTGGTACCTCCGATTCCGATCTGCAGAACGAGTGGATGTCGAGCCAGGAAGATTTCATCTCATTGCAATGCCGCTCCGTTCCATAGTCAGCGGTTCCTGACCACCTTCCATCTGGTGGATGACTATATCACGCAGATCATCGCAGTCAGCGATGAGCGAATGCCTGTCATTCCTCTGACAGACGAGGCTGGTCCTGGGATTGCCGTGCTCAAGGCCGCCGAAAACTGCGCTGCGACCAAGCTGCAGTCGGTGATGAGCAATAGGTCGGCAGCAATTTGGTCGGGTGTTGGTATTTTTGTTAGCACCGGCCTTGCTGTCGGCCGTGATCGGATCCATTGTCACCTCTGGCCAAGGGTCCCGAATCGGCTGCGCCCCCAGTCTCCAGCTGCATGCTGCTCCTTATCGTGAAAGCACCTCCAATGAACACGCCTTCCGCGCCCGCCGTTTGGGATTTCGCGGCGACAAGCGCTGCGCTGCCAAATCCAAGGCAGCGCCCCGATGACGCTAGAGGTCAATGGGCCGCGCTGGACCGGACTGACGCGGAACTTGTCCAACCCCAGCGTGTCAGAGAAGCGCTGGAGCGCATCATTGACCAATGATGGCCCCCGCCGACGGCAATTGGGGTTGTGATGATATTTCCAGGGCGTTGGTTCCAGAGAATGGCGTTCAACATTTCTCGACGGGCGGGGTCTGGAGATAGTACGGTCTTTTCTCGGGCTGGGGGTGTTATTGCGTCTCCCATTTTTGCTGCAGGCAGCGAGGAACCGCCGGCTCGTATGGGGACCTCATCTTAGTGGGTGGGAGGTGTTCCACAATTCCCACATTCATAGTCAGCTTTGCCGCTCTGCAAGGTCAACTTGCTTGGGCTGTCTTGTGAGAGAGGCCTGGTTCACGTGGTGCCATTGGCTGACGCGTTGTCAATAGCCTATTTTTGCGAACGGGCCAGCGGACAGGGGTTCTAGTACCGGGTCATCACCCACGTTTAAATAGCTCGCTCGTGGGGGTGTCAGCATGGATGAGGATGGGCACATTGGCCCACTCAATACGACCGGCGTACCGCGTAACAAGAAAGAAAATCAAAACAATCAACCGTGATTATGTCCAGGGCAGGTTAGCTCCACGAGGCTGCATCGAGAAATTTTCTGTTGGGACCGCAAAGTGGGATGGGTGGAGCTAAATACCCAGACCAGAGGCAGTGTTGCATGTTGAAAGCGTGACACTGCAAAGTCCGTATTGCAGTATTTTAGCTTGGCATTTGACTAGACTGTGGGTGCGGGAGGGAATTGTTTTGGGTCGCGCTACTGCGTCCTCTTTTCCCGCACTGATCTTCGCTGAGTGGCTCACATGTTACGGTCGCATGGAGGAGCGGCCGATCCGGTAGCCTCGACTGTATACAATACGGAGTAGTCCATCCACAATGCCGATGGCGAGGATCGGGCGGTAGATCCCATACCCCATCCCACGCCACGCCTTCGGTGTACAATCGGGACGGAGGAGCTACTGGACTGTGGTGTATGATTAGCACACAATTGGCTCTGTGAACTGTGATACCGTCCGTAATTTGCATGAAAGGGGGCCCAAACGAGGGGCGCCAGGCACCACTGCCCGTCCCACAGATGCTTCCCACCCCCACAATCCGCCCACCACGCATACTGCCGTTCGACTGCCGTGAGGTAGTACGATACCGACGTTGTCCGGGCCTACGACTGCACTGAACAACGTGCCGCCCGCCGATGGAGCCGGCATCGGCTCCGACGATACGTTGCCCTGACACGAGCAGATATAGAAGCCTGATATAAAAGCCCTTTGTCTACAAATCCATCTCGCAAAATAAACTTCCAACCCGTGATGCAGGCGAGCCAGTCTAGCGCCCCTCGCCAATCAGCCCTAACCCGGCGCTGAGTCAGGCTCGGTGCATGACCGGCTATCCGGGGAGACGAGGCCGGCCTTGGGCCAGCTGCTGGTTCGCGGGTCATGCGTTGTAGGTAGGTTGTAGGTAGGTTGTAGGTAGTTCGTGGTTCGTGGTTCATGGTTCGTGATTCTTGACTTGCGACCGAAAGACCTGCTCGGGTCAATGACATCGATCAATGACATCGAGAGTGGCGAGGAGAGGAAAACAAGTCCTCGCTGGTGATGACGGCAAAGAGTGGTCCTAGCCTAGGTATATCCTAACCTAGGTAAAGGCCACTTCCCCCAGTCCGCCCGAAACGCCAAGCGGCAGACTAGAACCGGGGCCGGCATCGGACGAATGGTTCGGAAGGTGTAGTTGGTAAGGCGGGGGGCAGCAAGTATATGGGGGAGAAATACTTGGGGTGGAAGCTGGCCAGCTTTCCCCGGAGGAACGGAAGGGCTGTCCCCCGCATGGCCCCTCCACAGCCCCTCCTTACGGATTGTGTAATGAGGCACTCCCACGAGATGTTGTCCCCCATAGACCGTAAGCTATGACCTTATATCTCCCTATGCTCAGTTCCTCCACAACTGTAGCTCTGTAGCTCTGGAGCAGATGTGTCCCTGGCTGTCTGCAGGCCCGAGGACGTCGCTGGAGGGAACCGGTCGCATTCCAGATGCAACGGCCACGCCGCATCGGGCAGTAGTGTATGTGCCTTTGACCCGAGTCGGCTGCAATTAGTCCATACAGTCCGTATGGAGTACGGAGGACGGAGGCTAGTTAGTGCGTCTTCAGAGGCCGGTGGTTTCGGACGGAAAGAGTGGGCATCTCCCCACCTGCCATACCAGACTATACCACTAGACTGTACTGTCGCTGCCCGCTAACGACGGAGGGCGCTGCAGCAGAACAGGCTCCACCCTCCCTCAAGCCCGGGAACCCTCGTCCACCCCGTACATACTTTGGAACCCTCGATTTCTTGAATTATTTAATGCTCACCTCGCCCGGCCCTGCCCCAGCTCTCTTTGGTCTGGCCCTGACGCTTCTTTGCTCTTCCTCTCCTCTCCTCACCTTGTCTAACCCCCTCCCCCCTCGGACTCCGTAAGTGTGATCGTCACCTCCCTCCCCACCTTCTTCCCACCCCGGCCCCTCTCCCGCCGGCGAGAGCTTATTGATCCCACCCCTCGTCCGCCCGGTGCTGACGGGCCTTTTCCCCCTCCCCCGCAGAGAGAGGTGTGCGCTGACAGTTTTGCTTTCCTCCCAAGATTGAGTTCTCTGCGTTGAGGAACTTCCAACCATGACGGACGATCGCAAGCCCTCTGTGGTAAGTGTGGTCGTCGCACAGGGAATGTTTGCGCCCGCCATTCCCTCTCGCAAGATCTACTTCCATTTCCAATCCTTTCCCCCCCCCCTTTTTTTCAATGACGGCAGGCTATGCAAGCTGGGGGCCAGTGGACCACGGCTAACTCCAGCCCTCATTAGGTGCTCGAGGCCCACGAGGTCGACACCTACCATGTCCCCAAGGCATTCCACGACAAGCACCCGACCGGCACCCACATCAAGGACATCGACGAGTACAACAAGCTCTACGATGAGTCCATCAAGAACCCCGACACCTTCTGGGCTCGCATGGCCCGCGAGCTCCTCACCTTCGATCGCGACTTTGAGACCACCCACTTCGGCTCCTTCGAAAACGGCGACAACGCCTGGTTCGTTGAGGGTCGCCTGAACGCCTCCTACAACTGTGTGGACCGCCACGCCCTCAAGAACCCCGACAAGGTCGCCATCATCTACGAGGCCGATGAGCCCAATGAGGGCCGCACCATCACATACGGCGAGCTGCTGCGTGAGGTCTCCCGCGTCGCCTGGGTGCTTAAGCAGAGCGGTGTCAAGAAGGGCGACACCGTCGCCATCTACCTGCCCATGATTCCCGAGGCCGTCATCGCCTTCCTCGCCTGCTCGCGCATCGGTGCCGTGCACTCCGTCGTCTTCGCTGGCTTCTCCTCCGATTCTCTCCGGGATCGAGTGATTGACGCCCAGTCCAAGGTGGTCATCACCACGGATGAGGGCAAGCGCGGTGGCAAGGTCATTGGCACCAAGCGCATTGTCGACGAGGCCCTCAAGCAGTGCCCTGATGTCACCACGTGCCTGGTCTACAAGCGCACTGGTGCGGAGGTTCCCTGGACCGCGGGCCGTGATCTGTGGTGGCACGAGGAGGTCGAAAAGTACCCCAACTACCTGGCCCCGGAGTCGATGAACTCCGAGGACCCGTTGTTCTTGCTCTACACCTCCGGGTCGACTGGCAAGCCGAAGGGAGTCATGCACACCACTGCCGGGTACCTGCTCGGCGCGGCTATGACCGGCAAATACGTGTTTGATATCCACGATGATGACCGTTACTTCTGCGGTGGTGATGTTGGCTGGATCACCGGTCACACCTACGTGGTCTACGCTCCGCTGCTCCTCGGCTGTGCGACTGTCGTTTTCGAGAGTACCCCGGCCTACCCCAACTTCTCCCGGTACTGGGATGTCATCGACAAGTACGACGTGACCCAGTTCTACGTTGCCCCCACCGCCCTGCGTCTGCTGAAGCGCGCGGGGAACGAGCACATCCACCACAAGATGAAGTCGCTCCGGATCCTGGGCTCTGTTGGTGAGCCCATTGCCGCCGAGGTTTGGAAGTGGTACTTTGAGTCGGTTGGCAAGGAGGAGGCTCACATTTGCGATGTTCGTTCCATCCCCACTTTCTACCTATTCTGACGCACTATGTGGCTAACACTTGGGTCCACCAGACCTACTGGCAAACCGAGACGGGTTGTAACGTGATCACTCCTCTGGGCGGTGTCACCCCCACTAAGCCCGGCAGTGCCTCCCTCCCCTTCTTTGGCATTGAGCCCGCGATTATTGATCCCGTTTCCGGTGAAGAGATCACTGGGAACGACGTTGAGGGTGTCCTCGCCTTCAAGCAGCCCTGGCCCAGCATGGCCCGCACCGTTTGGGGTGCGCACAAGCGGTACATGGATACTTACCTGAACGTCTACAAGGGATACTACGTAAGACACCTGTCGGTCGCCATTTTATGAGACTCGCCACTAATCATCATTCAGTTCACCGGAGATGGCGCTGGCCGCGATCACGAGGGCTACTACTGGATCCGCGGTCGTGTCGACGATGTCGTCAACGTCTCTGGTCACCGTCTCTCCACCGCCGAGATTGAGGCCGCCCTTATCGAGCACCGTAAGTGGATTTTTTCTGGAATAGCGTTGGAATATACAAAAACCTGGAACTAACTCTGCCCTCCTCCCCCCAGCCATGGTCGCCGAAGCCGCCGTCGTTGGTATCACCGACGAGCTGACTGGCCAGGCTGTCAACGCCTTCGTCTCCCTGAAGGACGGTAAGGAGACCACCGATCAGGTGCGCAAGGATCTGGTCGCGCAGGTTCGCAAATCGATTGGTCCCTTCGCGGCCCCCAAGGCCGTGTTCGTGGTCGACGATCTCCCCAAGACCCGCAGCGGCAAGATCATGCGCCGTATTCTGCGCAAGATTCTCAGCGGCGAAGAGGACAGCCTTGGTGACATCTCGACAGTAGGAGCTCCCTTTCCCTTTCGTGCGACATGACGTGTGGATGAAAGCTAACCCTGCTTCACAGCTGTCCGAGCCCGCTGTTGTGGACAAGATCATTTCCACTGTCCACGCTGCCCGCGGCAAGTAAAAGTCAGGTCCATGAATTGATGATAATGATGCTTCAGAAGAGTTTGCCCTTTTCTTTGAACCTTCTTGGGTGTGCTGCTTGGCATAATTCTTTCCTCCCCTGTTGCGTCTGGGACTGTTCGGGCCTAGATGTACGAAATTGATCTATTTTCTTGGTTCTGCGTGTATTTGAGATTCCCTGGTCTGTCTATCCAGCTGCGGTGTGAATACTATTTTGCTTCTTCTGGACTCAACTGTCGTGTTGTTATATGATTTGTATGGTGGTGTGATGTGTGGTGTGTAGTATGATGTCGACAGAGATCATACATGATAAAGTAAACACCCGCTTTGGTGCAACCTCGGGTAGATCCAGGGAGCTCATAGACGAATAATCTCTCTCATTTTCCCTTGCACGGGATCATGCTGCAACAATGGACATGTGTCATCATGGGAATCGAAAGCAGCTACACGGTCTGGCAGATTCTTGCATGCCTGCGTGGCCCATGCATCGGCCTCGCATACAAGAATAATGACGTCTTTGATTGGCCGAATCCCCGACACTCCCAGGCTGCCATGATTCACGTGACGGACCACAGTTGCCCGTGCTGAGGTAAGCATGCCTGCCTGAGCTGGCAAACTTGACTTGACTTTACTTTTCTGGCGCGTCTCTTCCCTCTATTCTTACTCCACGCGCCATCCATTCGCCCTTCGCCGCGACTCCCATTCATCCTTCACCCTCTCGCCACCCGTGCTCGTCTCCTCTATGAAAGCTTGAAATCCTCGACTCCAACCGACACCATGTCTTTCGGCTTTGGAGGAGGAGGAACCGGCTTTGGGCAGCAGAACAACCAGAGCTCCGGCTTCGGTACCGGCTCTGGTGCGTTCGGAAGCTCCAACACTGGCGGAGGTAGGTCTCTCTCTCTTGCGCACTGCTCTTGAAGCATCTCGTTCTTGCGTTCTGCACGTTTACTCGGAATTTTCCCCGGGCTTCTTTCCCCCTCCTTCCCCTGCGTGTTCTCTGTCTCGGGTTCGGCAAACCCACAAAAGCCCCTGGGGTGCTCCTGACGTCGGACGACCCGCGACGGCGATGACATGCGCATAGCCAACGACTTCTTCAACCTGGCCTTTTTGCTCGTGCCCACGGAATCTCCCGCGGACTTATCCGGATGCTCAGCGACACTGCGACAAGAGAAGGGATGCAAGGGCCGCCTTGAAGAATCATTTCTCTGACACGCGATCCCACCCCGTCATCTAGGCTTTGGTTCGACCCCCTCCGCATTTGGTAGCGGAAATACTGGAAACACTGGCGGTAGCCTGTTCGGTGGCAACTCGTCCAGTGGCTTCGGCGCCGGCACTGGCGGAGGTACGTGCTCAAAACGACCGAGCTTTGCGATTCTTGCTTTCGCTCTTGCGCTTGGGGGGGCCTCGGTTCTTGCATCGCGCCGAATCGACCTTTTGTCGCTCGCGACCCGCTTTTTTTTAATGGGATCGCAATCATGAACGTTGTTCTGGCACCAGCTGCTTTGTTGCTGCGCGCGCTGTCAATGTCGGCTGTCTACGCGAAACCTGAATTCCGATGGATTTCCCTGGAGCTTGACACTTTGCGCCCATGGAGCCCATTCTTCCATTGAGCTACTGCTTGCTTATTATTATTACTTTCGCCTGGATTGATGTGCTGAACACATTACTAACATGTCTATTATCTGCCACAGGATTCGGAGCCAACACACAAAATCAGAGCGGCTCTCTCTTCGGCGGAACTCAAAATCGCGCTGCGGGATTCGGAACCAGCAATACCCCTGGCGGAAGTCTCTTCGGAAGCACTACCCCAAACACTGCTGGACCCTCTGCGTTCGGTAGTGGTGGTGGATTTGGATCTTCAGCTGGCGCCACCGCTGGTGGCTTTGGCAGCAGTGCCAACACTGGTGGTGGCCTGTTCGGCAGCAAACCTGGCGGCGGTTTTGGCACCTCTAACACAGGTACTGGCGGCTTTGGCTCGACTGGTAGCGGCTTTGGAACTGGAGCAAGCGCTACCAACACTGCTTTCGGTGGCTCAGGCACTGCTTTCCAAGGCGCACCTCCTGCCTGCGAAGGCACCGGTGGCACTCCCTTCAACCCGTTCACTGAAAAGGATGCCAACTCGACCGCGACCAACCACTACCAGAGCATCAGTTTTATGCAACCTTACAGCAAGTTTTCTTTTGAGGAACTAAGACTTGCCGATTACCAGCAAGGACGTCGGTTCGGCAACGCAAGTGGTCAGGCTGGTGGCTTCGGTGCTCCTGCCTTCGGTTCATCTACTGGTGGATTCGGTGCTCAACAGGGCACTTCGGGCTTTGGCACGAGCTCCACTCCATTCGGCGGCGGTGCTGCTGCTACGTCTGCTCCAACCGGCTTTGGCACTACTCCGACTGCTGGTGCCTTTGGGGGCAATAATGCCGCAACAAATCCTCTGTTTGGTGGGAACAAGCCAGCGACGTCAATGTTCGGAGGCGGAACCCAGAATACCGGACAGACCTCCCTTTTCGGTGGCGGCAATACAACCAACGCCGCTGGTGGATTTGGTACCACCCCCAATGCAACCGGCGGTGCGTTCGGCGCCAACACTGGTGGCTCGCTCTTCGGCAGCAATCAGCAGCAGAACAAGCCGGGTTTCGGTACTGGAACTACCAATACTGGTTTTGGTGGTGGATTCGGTAACACTCAAACTACCACCGCTGCCAACCCCTTCGGCGGCACCCCTGCCACCGCTTCGCCTTTTGGTACTGGTCAGCAGCAACAGACCGGTGCATCCGCTTTCGGCGGCGGCTTTGGGAACACCCAGAACCAGGCTCAAAACAAGCCCGCCGGTGGTTTGTTTGGTGGTAGCGGCACGAGTGCCTTCGGTACGAACAACCCACAGCAACAGACCGGCGGAGGCTTGTTTGGCAGCAACCCTCCTGCTGGTCAGGCGACCACTGGGTCTTCGCTCTTTGGTGGTCAACCCCAACAGCAACAGCAAGGCACGTCTTCATTATTTGGAGGCAACCAGGCCCAACAACCAGCAGCTGGCGGCGGCCTCTTTGGTAGCACACAGAACCAACAGCCAAAGCCCGCCGGTAGCTCGCTTTTCGGCGCTGGCAACACCGCCAACACCGGAAGCGCCTTTGGTAGCGGCTTTGGTAATACCCAGACTCAGCAGACTGGAGGTGGCTTGTTCGCCGGCGCGCAGAATCAACAGCAAAAGCCTGGTCTTTTCGGAGGATCCGCTGGTGCCGTTGGCGGCGGTCTGTTTGGTGGTCAGAACACTGCTAACCAGACTGGGGGCTCCTCACTCTTCGGTGGCAATCAGAGCCAGCAGCAACAGCCTGCCGGAAACAGCCTCTTCGGTGGCTCGCAGGGTACGCAACAGCAACAGCAGCAGCCCGTCCCCGGCAGCTTCCAGGCCTCGCTGCTTGAGGGAAACCCCTATGGTAGCCAGTCAATCTTCTCGGGCCTTCCGACCCCAAATGTGTCTTCTCCCGGCCCCCTGGCTACGCCGCTGTCCTCCAGCATGAAGCAAAAGCAGCGGACTCCCCTGCCTGTCTACAAGATCACCCCCAATGCCGCCAATCGTCTCATTACCCCACCCAAGCGCCAGGGCTACGGGTTCTCATACTCAACCTACGGCTCGCCATCCAGCACTACCAGCACCCCTGGTTCTGGCCTGAGTAACAGCCTTTTGGGTGCCGGCGCCGGCCCTGGCAGCCTCCGTGGCAGTGTCAGTGGCAGTCTGGGCCGCAGCTTCAGCAAGAGCTACTCCACCAGCAACTTGCGCAAGTCTTTCGTTCCTGATGAGGATAGTGTCTTGTCCCCTGGTGCTCTACAGCCTAGCAGTGCTCGCAGCAATGGCGGTAGTCTCAAGCGCCTCACCATTGACCGCAGCTTGCGGAATGATCTCTTTTCCCGCCCGGCTAGCACCTCGCCTGCTCCCATCTCCAATGGGGATGAGTATCAGTCAGTTGACAAGCTTAAGAAGAAGGTTAGCTTTGATTCCACTCCCTCTGGTCCCGGTAGTGCCATCGTCCGTGTTGAAGAGAAGAGCCCCGAGCCTACGCCTGAGGAGCTCGGCTTCCTTCGTTCAACCCGCAAGAGTGGCAGCCTCAATGGCATCGATGGACCTGAGCGTCCTGAAACGGAATCTGTCCGTCGCGATCTGGCCGTTGTCCCCGAGAATGACGAGGCCCCTAATGGCTCTTCCATCAAGCGCCTTACTTTTGTTCCCGGCACCGACCCCAAACCCGGCGACTACTGGATGTCGCCCTCGCATGCCGAACTTGCCAAGCTCAGTCGCGACCAGCTGAAACACGTCGTGGACTTCACTGTTGGCCGGCAGAACTGTGGAGAGGTCACTTTTAATGGTCCCGTTGACCTTACTACCGTTGATCTTGACAACATCTTCGGTGGAATTGTTGACATTGGTGTTCGCAAGATCACCGTCTACCCCGAGGAGAGCCTGAAGCCTCCTATGGGCAAGGGCCTGAACGTGCCCTCTACCCTGCGCATCCAGAACTCCTGGCCCCGCGGCCGCGACCGCAAGAACCCGTTGCCCATTACCAGCGGTCCCCTGTTCGACAAGCACATCGACCGTCTGCGCAAGGTGACCGACACCGAGTTCGTCACCTACGAAACCGAGACTGGCACTTGGGTCTTCAAGGTCCCTCACTTCACCACTTATGGACTTGACTATGATGAGGATGAAGGTGAGAGCGTTGAACAAAGCACCCTTGGTGCAGGCCCTGATGACAACCGCACTCCTAAGGCTCATCACGAACACCCCGCGAGCTTTGAGCAATCTGCTGCCTTTTCCATTGACGAATCCTTCGTTGGCTCCATGGCCGGTGTCGACGATGATACCTTCGACTTTAAGAAGCGCAAAATCGTACCCGGCTCCTTCGGCAGCCGGGCTATGGAAGCGGAAGATGAGGAAATGGGGTCTGAAGGCGAGGCTGAGTCTTTTTTAGAGGAAGGCTCCGCGGGTTCAACTATTGAGCATGACGATGACGTCACTGAGAGCCAGCGATCTGGCGACTCGATAGTTGGATCTGATGAGGATCAGGCAATGGACATGGCGGGTTCCTTTCCCAATCTTCATCACACCGTGGAGCAGGATGACACCGACAGTGATCTGGATACCACCCACCCCATCTCGAAGCCCTTAGGCACCCCTGGCAAGCCCCGTCTCGACCTAAGCGGCGACTGGGCTGAGCAGCTCCAGCGAACTATCAGCCCCCGGAAGCAGAACCGGGATGCACTTCGTGAGATCCAGGCCAATGCTTTCACCGACCGATCTCTCCTACATGACGTATCCCCGAACGAGAAACCCACGACGTCTCCCCAGAAAGGTTTCTCGAACAGCATCGACCTGATGAATTCTCTCTTCCAGCAGCATCCGCGGAAGCAGAATGCACCTTCACCGCTAAAGGCGCCCAAGTCGCAGCCCAAGGGCTTTGAGGTTCGAACTTCCCCCCTGCTTTACACTTGATCTGCTTTTCCCCCTTGTCATGAACTTGTCACTCGCACAAAATGCATCGTGCTTCTCTTGCATTCCTGCACAATCTAGCCTGTATCCCCGTTTATCATGTATCTAGCACTAAACCCCCGCAAATAGTTAATTATTCAATTTGAGAAACTCTACGCTAAAACTTCCTCTTCTTGTGTACAGTGGCCCTACAACAAACAACCGAAGACGTTCGCCGGTGATTCTGCGCAAATGGACAAGACCGATGCTGCCTTCCACGATTCCTTCAAGCCTCGCTGGGGTCCTATGGACTCTATCGTTTGCGCCAAGAACAACATGACCGAGCCTTTGTCTGAGAGCAGCCAGCGCTGGAAGGAGCGCTTCTCTGTTTTCAGCGAAGGGAGAGATGTTGCCGTGTTGCGGTACAGCCAAACTAGTATCGTATGTAATAATCACCTCCAACAACGCAGCCAAAACTGACCACCACGTAGTCCACAGATATGCTCGATGTGCAAAAGCATCAGTCCACCGTCCAGCGTGTTGACGGAACTCCTCTGGTCCGTTTGGCCAAGACTGACCTCCGTCAGTTTGCCCTTTCTCCCGCCAAGGATGAAGAGCGATTGGTGTGGCAGCTGGCCAACATTCTGTTCAATGATGATATCGAGGACGACATCTCTGCTGGAGTACCACCACAGCTGCGGCCAAAGTTTTCCCACCGAATCAAGAAGGACCGGTTGACTCGCCTCTGGGAGTCTATCATCCGCGAACGACACGCCCACACCCTCGATTCTATTCGCTCTCCCGAAGAGCGTGCCATCCACCTCCTCTGTTCTCACCGCGTCGAGGAAGCGTGCAAGACATTGGTCGACAGCCAGAACTTGCACTTGGCCACTGTAGTCGCACAGATTGGCCGCGATGCTACCTCGCGGGCTGACATTGCGAGTCAGATCGACGTCTGGCGCCAGAACAATGTTCTGTCCGAAATGACCGAGTCTGTTCGGGCTCTCTATGAGTTGGTCGCTGGCAATGCTCTTCGCAGCGAGGGAAGGTCTGGCGGTGCGCTTGAGGACCGGGCCTCTAGCTTCGTTTTCACTGAGCGCTTCGAGCTTGATTGGTTCCAGGCGTTCGGCCTTCGCCTCTGGTATGGCATTACTGAGGATGCTCCGATTGAGGATGCTGTTTCCAAGTTCCTAGATGACCTCGCTACCGGTTTTGAACCTGCTTTCCCTGCTCCTTCGCACAGCGCTAGTACTCGTGCAACCCTGCAACCTGGCTCCGATACCCTGGGCCGCGAGTCTCCCCTATGGGTACTTCTGAAGGCCTACTCGGCGGCCAGCGGTCACGACAATGTTCCGCCCGTCCAGCTCCCTGCTGCGCTACTGCCAGAATCGGTCTCTGGCGACCGCCTGACAAACCGCCTTTCCTTCCAGCTTCACCATGTCCTTGCCGCTGTCATCGGTCAGACCGAGGCTATCAAGATCGACCAGACTCAGACCGATCACCTGGTTTGGGACTATGCTTCTGAGTTGCTCGCCAGCGGAGAGCTTGCTCCGGCACTCTTCGTCCTCCTCCACCTCTCGCCGACCGAAAGCCGTAAGCGCGCCGTCCAAGATGCCCTCGGCCGCTTCGGCGCCGTCCTCCCCAACCCTACTACCGATGATGGATCGACTGCCGACCCCGCCTGGCTGGACCTGACCACCGAACTCCAGCTCCCCGAGGCCTGGATCTGGGTGGCCAAGGCTCTGCACGCTCGCGACAACGGCGACCCCACTCGCGAAGTCGACTGTCTCATCCGCGGCAAGCACTGGAATGACGCCCATTCTACATTCTGTAGCGTCGTCGGCCCTACTGCCGTTATTTCCCGCGACTACCAAACCCTCGAGCGGCTGGTGTCCGGCTTCGGTGACGGTCCCGAGCGCAAGATGCGCGGCTGGGCTGCTGGCGGTGGTATCTACGAAGACTTTCTGCGCCTGGCTACCGCGCCCCGAGGCCGGCGCGACCCAACTCGTTTGAGCCGCCTGGTCAATGCCCTCGTAGACATGGGCGAGCGTACTCGCAATGTAAAGAGCATGAGTGGACTGGAGGAGAGCGTGGCATTCAAGGAGATGAGCCGCGCTGTGGCTGGATGGATTACCCACGAGGACGTTCAGGTTGGTCTCCCCTCAACCAACCTCCCCCTATCAATACCGTTACTAACTATCGCTTGCAGTCCGTCGAATCCTCTGCTGTTCTCGGTCTCCCCCTGAACGGCGATGCGCGCGTCCTACAGACGGTGGAGATGAGCCGCCGCTACTACGGCATTATCATGGCGGGCGGCTACTAGGGAGCCTTGGCGACCCTTGGTGATCTCTTGGTCCACGGTTGTGGTCAAACCCTTGATCTTTGTCAAACGATGCCTGGCTATGTAATGTGGATGTCCATTGATTGCATGCTCCCATGATTTCTGGCTCAGCAATCGTTTAGCTTTTTCCGCGACTTCTGTTTTCTTACTATTTTCTCCTTTGTGTGATCTGAGCCCGATATGACTGTATCGTATGTTATCAATCAAGTGGCTTGCTTAGCGATATGGCTGCCCTCTTGTAAACCTCAAACGTCCATGTGTACTGTAGAAAGAGCATAGCCGCCTCAGGTGGAGATATTCCAGTTCAGGCCCTGAGCCTGGGACCGGCACTCCACAGATTGGCTGGAAAGTGTAGATGTTGTATGAAGCAATTGCTATAAACGTCAATCATGCGCCCGATCATGCCCTATTCACTCGTTCACCTATTCGCCTGCGCAGCAACAGATTCGTAGAAGGAACGATTGAAGCTGCGCCCCTGCTCGGTACATCATGCCTACACTGGTGAAAAGCGATCTCACCACGGCGCTAGTTAATCTGACTAGCACCACATCTACTATTCGCCAAGGTCTAGCGCCTAGTTTCCCGGCTGGTGCAAAGTCTTCTCGATGGCTCTTTGTATGGGCAGCAAGCCGCCAAAACAGTGATGGCGGATGTCGCCGATGTAATATCAGTCTACTCGATGATGACGACGATGATGACGGCAAGCGGAAGCGCATCGTGAACGAGTGCGCAAAGTCCCAGCATCCACAGCGTGCATCGAAGCTTGTTCCAACTTCTGCTTCAGAAATTAGAGGGTTGGAAGAGGGGAAGACGTAAATTGCATCAATTTGCTACCGACTGTACATGGAAGGAAAGGAACCTAGACGCGACAGGAAGGGGATCGAACAGGAGAGAATATAGGAAAACAATTGAGACAACCTCTCTGCGAAGCTCACCAGCCGGGCCCTGGGGGAACAAGGCCATTGCCAGCTAGTGAGTGATGGCGAGGTCAATAAGAGATCTAGTGGGAAAGAAAACCGGATCCATTCCTTTATCGATTTTGAGAGACAAGGGTGGTTGAGGGTGTGAGGAGGCAGAGGAGGAAGAGGATGGTTTTTTCAAGTTTACATGCCAGGGGAGATCAGCTTGCCCTCGGCACGGGCTTCGGGCTTCCAGCCACCGGCGAAGGGAGCCCCGCCAATCTCCTTCTCATACTGGCGGATGCGGGCCTCCAGCTCCGGGCGGAAGTGACGGATCAGACCCTGGATGGGCCAAGCGAAGGCCTCACCAAGAGCACAGATGGTGTGGCCCTCCACCTGCTTGGTGAGCTCCTGGAGCATGTCGATCTCGCGCTCGCGAGCGTTGCCGGTCTCCATGCGCTGCATCATCTGCATGGTCCACTTGCTGCCCTCACGGCAAGGGGTGCACTGGCCACAGGACTCGTGTTTGTAGAAGGTGGACAGACGGGAGATGGCGCGGACGATGTCGGTGGACTTGTCCATAACAATGACGGCCGCAGTACCCAGACCGGTCTGCGAGTCCTTCAGGGCATCGAAGTCCATCAGCTGGTTGTCGGCGACGGACTTAGGGATCACGGGGGTGGAGGAACCGCCGGGAATGACGGCGTACAGGTTGTCCCAGCCGCCGCGGACACCGCCGCAGTGCTTCTCGATCAGCTCGCGCAGCGAGATGGACATCTCCTCCTCGACGGTGACGGGGTTGTT
Organism: Penicillium canariense; assembly: GCF_028826845.1. Taxonomy (NCBI): domain Eukaryota; kingdom Fungi; phylum Ascomycota; class Eurotiomycetes; order Eurotiales; family Aspergillaceae; genus Penicillium; species Penicillium canariense. The sequence goes on from NW_026622729.1 coordinate 2,147,289, forward strand.
GACGTGGCCGGAGATACAGAACAGCTTGGTACCGGCATTGCGCTCACGGCCAAAAGACGAGAACCAGTTGGCGCCGCGTCGCACGATGGTCGGGACGACGGCGACGGTCTCGACGTTGGTGACGGTGCTAGGGCAGCCGAACAGACCGACAGCAGCGGGGAATGGAGGCTTCAGGCGGGGCTTGCCTGCCTTGCCCTCAATCGACTCAATGAGCGAGGTCTCCTCGCCGCAAATGTAGGCACCCATTCCACGGTGGATGTAGACGTCGAAGTCGTAGCCGGTGCCGCACGCGTTCTTGCCGATGTAGCCGGCGGCATAGGCCTCGTTGATAGCCTGCTGCAGGATGGTCGCCTCCTGGTAGAACTCGCCTCGAATATAGATGTAGGCGGCGTTGGCGTTCATAGCGCGGCCAACAACCAAGCAGCCCTCGATCAGCTTGTGGGGGTCCTTGCGCATAATCTCACGGTCCTTGCAGGTACCGGGCTCGCCCTCGTCGGCATTGACGACCAGGTAACGGGGACGGGGGTCCTTGTCCCAGTCCTTGAAGTTCATGAAAGACTAGATGCCGGCAAGAAATCATCTGATTAGAAACACGTCCTGCCCACCCACCATCATCACCCAATTGGGTCAGGTCACTCCATCCCACTTACGTATTTCAATCCCGAGGGGAAACCAGCACCACCTCGGCCACGCAGGCCAGACGCCTTGATTTCAGAGATAAGCTGTATCAAGCAACACACAATGTTAGCAAATCAACGCCCCCTCATCGAGTGTACCCGACACCCGGAACGAGCAACACAAAACGCACCCAGTCGTCGCCCTTCAGCACGATATCCTTCGTCCGGTGCCAATCGCCGCCATACTTCATCGACGACTTCAAATCGGGGCTGCGGTGTCCATAGAGGTTGGTGAAGATGCGGTCCTGGTCCCGGAGCCCGCCATGGTGCTTGACGGGAGGAGCCTCCTGCACCGTCGCGAACGAGCGGGCGGCCGCCTGGGCACGGAGGGAGCGGCTCGAGAGGGAGGAAAGGGCGGATGTGGAGGGAGCCGCCGCTCGAGATATCATGGTGGCGGATTGGGGCAAGGCGTGCGGAGGGTCAAGCGGTGCTCTGGAGAGAAGGGAAGGGGGAGCTCACGGCAATTCCTGCGCTTGCTGAACGATCCGTCTTTACATGGGCGCTGATTGGGCCCAGTGGGTCACGTGGCATCATCGGATATTGCTGAGTCAATCTCTGTCCGATCCGGTCATGACGCAGCGTCCTCCTCCGGTCTCATGTGGTGTTGTTGATAGTCGCATCTTCTATTCTACTTTTGAATTGGCTGTTTCATTTAACTTTCATTGATCGTACTCCCTTTTTTTATGAAACAATAAAAAATCTTCTTCTTACTCCTGCGGCACATACAAACAACCCAGTCTGGGCAACCCCGGGTTCTCAGTCACCAGCACCTGTAGCGGCTCATGGGGGGTCAACACCATCTCCGCCTCCACCACATTAAATGCCCATGCCAACAACTTGGAGTCCAGCCATCCACTACCCTCAGATAGCCAGTACATCCCATCCTGGACTGCCCATGCTTGGGCCTGCTCGCCCTGAACAAGTTGATTTAATTGAACCATAGTCTCAGAGGTCCCCAATGGGAAACCTAATGGAGGGTACTGCTCGACAAGGAAGTCTACCCATCGAGTCAACCTTGGAGACAGCTGTGGTCTTGCTTGGGGAGACTGTCCCGTTGCAACCAGCAGGCAAACCACGAGAGAAAACATGGCCTGGGGATCAGTCTGCAGCGCAGGGACCAACTGGCCAGCTTTTGCAAGAACATGGTTGAAGCAGTTCCGACTGGCCTCCTGCATATTCGCTGGCAGTAGACTGAACAGCTCGCCCAGTCGGAACAATTCTCCGTTCTTCTTGAGCAGCGACTCCCGCTCCAAGATACGGACCCGGATCCGAGACAGCGTCTCCGCCGAGAAGTGGCCCTCCGGGATCTGTGCCATGTGCTCGTTCAGTAGAATTTTGATATCTTCCCAACTCTCTCCGCGGTTGTGCTCCCGGGCCCGCGCGAGGGTCCACGTAGCAACTACCAGTGCAGCCTTGTCCAGCGTAAGTTGGCCGTTGCGGTATATCTGCGCATAGGTTTGCTTCAAGTTCGCAGGTTGTAGCTGACGGTTCTGCCCAGTGGCTTCCAGCATCATGATATGCGCAATCAGCTCGAAACTGATTTGTGATAAGGCTGCCAGAGTGCTGTGGCCATTCCCGTACGCTGTGGGGATAGAGATGGATGTCTCGGTGATTTCAATATGTCTGCGTTCGCGCTCGTTGGCGTGCATGACGGTCAGGGAGTTGAAAAGAGCAGGCGAAAACATTGAGTGCTCCATAGCAGTGTCGGGCGCAAGGAGCGGGTAGAAGACATTGAAGATGTAGTAGTGATCGTCGCTGTTGTTGGCTACCTGGGGGAACATTTCTATTTGACGGTCCTTCGCCTTGCTGAGCGGGCTATCCGGCTTCACGCCCAGCTTGACAATGCGGTAGTCGGTTGGGTTGTTTGGAAGACAGAAGCCGTAGTTCATCAATACTGTTCCATATTAGCACTCTGCAGGGACCGGTTGCTTTTAAAGGAGGACAGCAGCGCACGTTGTTCGTTGTTTCGGGGTCCATAATTGTTTGAAATTTCCTCGCCGGGACTGACCTCCTCCAAAACGACCATGCTGATGTCTGAAGATCCTGCCCGCCACTCAACCTTGGCCAGCGGACGGTGATTGGGGAGATCAATAAGCGGCAAAAGTACTGATACACCACTGTCCTCTGCCAGTTTTGAGGCCTCAATAACACCGGAGAGAACCTTCGGTGAAAATGCACGAGAGGAGATAATGGTGGAAGCCCACAAGTACAGATCCCTAACAAGTCAGGACCGCATACCTAGGCATAACAGCATAGGTTCAAGTTATAACTTACCATGTATACTCCTCAAACCCCTCAAACCCAACCTCCTCCAGCTTCGATATACACTCTTCATACCTCTGATCCCAAACCTCGTATCTCTGCACCGAAGCCTCAGGAATTCCGGTCCCCTGAATCCAATCCACATCTTCCTCTCCAAAGAAAAGCGGCGTATTCAACTCTCCGGGCTGTGGCAAAGTTCGCAGATACGGGTACCAAAAGCCCTCCTGGCCGCGCAGGAATTGGCCCATAAGGAAGAAGGTGCACGTCTCCTCGACGGCGACGGCTTCAATGAATGCCTGGGGCAGCTCCACACCATGCTTTGAGAAGGACCCTTGCGAAGATTCGTAGCCAATGGCATTGAAGTAGGACATTGTCACGCCCAGAGGCGTGCGGAGCACTCGAGTCTCTTTGCTGATGGGTTGGGACCAGTCGCCCTTGACTTGAATGTGTACCCCGCGCGAGGCATCCTGCGCGACGCGAACACTGTCATCAAGCGAGCCACCATGCCTCGTAATCCATTCTACAAGTTCGGTGTGAGCGTGTAGAGAGTGGCCACTGCCTTGCCTATTGTCCGTGGTCAATATCGTAGTGTTGCAAGCCAGGAATATATATGGCAAAAGTCTCGGCAGGGGAATGCTTAAAATTGAATGACTTACTCTGTAGACGATTCCATGGTCCAGGGTATGCCTTCTGGATACCGATAAAATGTCCCGACGTGTTTTAATCACAATTGGAAAATAATCACAGGCGCGGGACGAAGTGCGGTGATATCATTGCTCGTCGAAAAGATTCGGCGCGTTGGTGGGCGATCCGGCCCACTTTTATTTTCCCGATAACACCCCTCGACAGTGCCTGCCACATCGCTACCGCATGGAATCAACGTAGGGACCAGACTATCTTGATGATGAAATTTTCCAGTATCCCGTGAGCATAAACAGGTACTGCAGCTAGACCATCCCGATGAGTATATAGTATGATATATCAGTGAAGATCCCTAGGCCGGCGCCGCGAGGTATCTGCCCGGCGATATACCCATCTATGGCACTAAATTGGTGTAGTAACTACCACTAAAGCGACCACAAAGCTCATAATAAAGCATCGATTCACCTCTCTAACTCAGCTATCGTACAATGGCATCATCATCCACCTCCGAGTGATCAAAAACCCATAGATTCATCAGACTCTCACCACCCCGCGATGCACGCGACAGTTCAAAAGACGCGAAACAAGCTCTTAACCCATGCGAACTTGCGAAGAAAACAGGAAAACAGAAAGCAGAAAGGGTCATCGTAATGCAGCCTTTCCCCAAATTGACCAGAAGATGGAAACATATATACAAACGCCATGCTGCGCGTGGCACGCATGGATGTAAACATCCCCAACTAGCGAAAAAGAGCAACCAAAGCATGAGATAGAAGTGGATGAGAAATCCTCGCCCACTGGAAAAAAATGTTGCTTTCTGATGGTCGGGCACTTTGCAAGGGCATCATTGCTAGTGTATGCGCGAAAGAAATAACAGGTGCAAAATGCAAATAAAGAGGGCGCAAAAGGGGAATCAGATCAGAAATTGAAAGCCTGGCCTAGTTAGACGTGGAGGATTTGCGGCCAGGAACAAGTATCTCCACCAGCCCGTCGTCCTCGCCGTCGCTGCTATCGTTCTGGTCATCATCGAAGTGGGAACTCACAGCCCGCGGCCGCTGGAAGCCGCCGTATCGGGTCTGACCAGGGATGTTGGAGTAGCCCAGAGACTCGTTGATGATTGCTTCATCTTCATCGTCCGAATCGACCATACCACTGGCAGTGGGTGCGACCATCTCACCCATCTCGTCATCGTCCTCTTCGACTTCGAGAGGGACACGGACGCGTCGTCGCACTGCTTCCGCGCGGCCGTCGCCCTCCTCGTCTGAGGAGTTGGTGGACAACGAGTCGGGAGGGCTGAATCCAGATTCAGGGAACATGGGGGAGAAGGTGTGATCCGCATTCGATCCGAAGTCGGCGTTGGGGAACGCCGAGTTGCCACCTTCGGCGTCATCGTCAATTCCTGCAATCACAAAGGGGTTGGTGGACCACTCCCGACCTTCACCCTCGGCAGTTTCTTCCTCTCCAGCATCTGAATTCTCAGTCGCTTGCTGCTTCTGGGCAGCAAGTCGTGCTGCCAGCTGACGCCGAGCTCTGGAGGGACCCAGACTGAGGGGCGCGGGAGGTGGGGGTAGAATGGGAATAGGCTGGCTAGTAGAATTTTCGGAAACCTGCAGGAGTTGAGTCAGCACATACAAATGGCGTTTTAATGGGAGGAATGATGCAAAGTTGTGAAGTATGACGGTGGGAACATGGAACGAGCACTGACTCGACGCATAAAGCCAGCAGTACACAAAACAGTGGGCAACCAGGAAAAAGGAATATAACCGGCGTCCAGATGGAGGATATGGAAAGTATCGTGGGTGAACACGGCCTCGAGGGCATTGCGAATCGGCCAGACTCCATTGACAAGAGGTGAGAATCATGCTCCAAACAGAGGAGGCCAAGTGGAAAGGGACGCAGAAGAATCATCACATGTAGCAAAGCGAGTGCGAATCCCATCATTTCAGGAGTGCACAGCGTTTTGCTGCTGATAAAAACCACATCCCCCATCTCAAGCCAACCTTGTCACCGATACAAAGGCAGTCATCAAAGGCAAGGGGATATACAACATTCGAGGTATTGCGCACACGTGCGTCGGTCATGTATCGTGTATCGAGAGGATGGTACCCACATTCTCGGCATCGCCGTGGTCGGCACCGCTAGCGTCTTGGTCATCCTGGTCCTCCATTTCCTCGTCCTCATCATCACTCGAGCTACCAAAGCCACTCAGAAGCGAAGTACCGCCGCCGCCAAATGCTCCACCAGAAACACTGCCCTGGTTGATGTCAAAGCCCTGGAAAGTCGAGCCGCCAATGCCACCGTTCAGTCCTGCCTCGGCCAAAGCCGAGGAGTTGCTGAAGCCTTGGCCGGAGCTAGAGTTGTTGATCATAGTCTGTCGAGGACCGACAGCCATATCCGGCCGTACGCCACCTAAGATGGCGTTGTCGCGTTCCCGGGTTTCGGAAAGGGTCTGCTCAACATAGTCGATCCATTCAGGATTCAGAACGGACTCCATGACAAATCGTGACAGCAGCTCTGGTGGGTGGCGCTCGCTGAATTTGACAACCTCCTCCGCAACCAGGGTCAGGTGGCCCATGTAACCGAGGCGGATCTGCTTGGTGCGCTGGGTCTCATCGCTGCGTTTTTGACCTTCGACAATGGCGCTCGTAATTTGACCAACCTCGAAAACGTTGATGGCTAGTGCTCGGTTGTATCCGCGCTCCATAGGGCCATTGAACACCTGCTGGATCACGTCGTACACAACGTTATGAAGAAAATTGTTCCAGGGAAATCGGAAGAAAAATCCCTGAGATGAACGTTAGAAATGTCAATGGTTACAAAGATGTTAAGGCTTGGAATATACTCACCAAGATGGTTGGCACCACCTTGTTCTCGACGAACATGATCTTCAGATAGTCTCCCACCACAGGACGGCCGTCGGTGTCATACTGAATGTACTGCTCAGCGGGATCCTCAGCGCCCCCGTCGTTAATTAGTTCTGTTTCCTGAACCGACCCCGCAGAGCCTTCCGCTTGGGCAGCAGCCTCTGGCTGTTGTTCCTTTGACGCAAAGAGTGGAGGCGGCACATCTTCAGGCTGAGCAGTCACGGGCACCTCCTCTTTTCCATTCTGTGTGGATGCTGGCTGCTCCTTTTGCGATTCGGCTCCAAGCTCAATGCCACCGACTTGGTCAGTTAGACCAGTAGTCGGAGTAGCAGGGGTGTGAGGCGAGGACGCAGCGTCTGCGTCTGTCTTCCCCGTTTCCACCGATACATCGGTGGTTGGCTGAGAGGTCTCTTCGGTGTCCGTTTGCTGGGTGGCTTCCTTCTCCTCATCCTTCTCACCGACCAGAACGCCAGAGGCGCCGACATCCTCGAAGCCCTCATCTTCAACAACCCGAGCCTTGAGAGCCTCCGGTGATCCAGTATCCATGACCGAAGCATTGGTGAAGTCCGCAGTTGTATCATTGTAATCTATACCGGATTCCTCATCCCGGTGAGGGTTGAAAACGCCTTCGCGAATCAACCGCTCGCGCTCCTCGTTGCGATGCCGAACATAATCGTCACTGCCGGGCTCGTTGAGAAGACCCATGTTACTGCAGTGCAGCAGCTCCGCCATCAACTCGCATGTCTTGAAACGGTCAAAACCAAGCGGCTCGATTGTGGCGCCCCAGGCGGAGTTCAAGCGACCCCGGTCGACAGACTTCAACTGAGTACCGTCGTGAACCGCATGCTTGGAGCTTTGAATGAGGGCCATGAAATCGGGAATATGCTGAGCAAACAGGCGAAGCAGGTGTCCGAGATAGATCGGGTCGTACGGCGTAGGCATGGAATCCGGGCCACTCAACTGCTCTGGATCATAGTCGGAGTTATTCTTGCGGATGACCTCGATGACGATGCCCACACCCACAGTCAGCGGGTTGCCACCCTTCAGCATCGCAGTGATGAGCAGCTGCACATGCTCGGGCGAAACGAGCTGGCGGGTCAGGCTGTTAGGACCAATGCAGGACTGGTCATTTGGAGTCGCATTGGCGGAGATGGTAATAATCGCCTTTAAGAAGTCGCCGGCGGACGTTTGCACAGAGCCTGGATGCTCGGGAGACAGGAATGAGAGGAGGGTCGGGATCAAGTCCTGCGACTGCAGCCAGTCCACCGTGCCTTGGCCCCCATCCGCCTTCTCCAAGCTAATTATCTTCAGCAGGAGATCCATTACCATGGGATTATCCACGTGCTGCAGCAGTGCCGCCACAATCCCGTCCAGCGACTTCAGGAAATCCAGCATTTCCTCCGTCTTTTTGTCCAGTAGGGTCTCATTCACTTTGGTAAAGTAGCTGGCCTGCAGTGAGTCTAGGGGAGGGGGCCGTCGAAGGAAACCCCAGAAGTCGCGCAGGTTGGAAGGGTTGGCCATCATGGATTCCAAGATCGACCATGTCTCCGAAGAAAGAATCTCACACGCAACGTAGGCATGCTTCAAACGAGTCTTCTCGACCTTGTCCAGGTCATCCGGGTTTAGAACATCCTTCAGTAGGTCGGTTTCCTTCTCTTCCCTCTCGTCCTTGTCGTCGCTGTCCGCCTGCTCTGTTGGCGCAGCAGTGGCGCCTGTATCCTGGGCGGTATCCTTTTCGTTGGCATCATCGTCATCATTTTCTTCGTCATCATTGACCAAGCTCGGTGCGGTGACATAGTCCATAAGCCGTTTCAAGACATGATCCTCGCGCAGGTATTCCGTGAGTTTCGTATTATGCTGTTTCAGTTCCTGGATGATCTCCGGCTCATCCAGCAGGTCCTCGAGGGTGACATCGGGCTTGTCGAGAAGGGTATCGATGGTGGAGATACTTGCATATCCCCCAAAACGCCAGAACATGATGAAGTATATAGCCGGAAAGCACGATTCATGGGATTGTTGGGTTCGTCAGTCTCCGAGAGAAGTCGTAACAAAGCGGCCTATTGTACGCCGGGGGTTGGGGGTTGGGGAGGGGAGGGGGTGGGCGTTGAAAATGGAGGGGCGAGGGGGGTTTCGCCGGCAGAGCGATGCACCGTGTGCACACACACAGAGATGTCGCGGCAAGGTCCAGCGGGGTCCGAGAGAGGGATCTCGATCGCCGCGCTGCCGAGGAGAATTCAAGGGGGATATCGATATAGGCCGAAGCGAATCTGGCGCTGAAGTTGGTGGTCAGCGATCGAGGGAACAAGGGTGGCATCAATCACGGGGAGCTGATGGTGTGTGCACCTAACGGAGGCTCGATCTTCACGGGGATAAGTTCGAGACAAGACCTGCTGGTGGCGGGATCCGGTAGAGGGGTGGAGCGCCTGATTGATCGCGACGTACCTTCGAGAAGGAGAGTGGATGGAGAAAGAGAGGGGTGGAAATGACACCTCCCGTGGGTGGATGAGGTGATGGTGGAAGGGGAAGAAGAAATGGGAGCGAGGCGAAATGCGGGCGGGAATGCTGGACGAGCTAACGCCGGTCCATCAAGGAGACGACAAGTAGAGATGGGGAGTTGAAGCCGCTGAAGAAGGGGGACCACGAGAGTGGAACAGCTGGACAGCCGGACAGCGAAACAGCAGAAGATCAGGCTGGTTCATGTAATCACTCAGTCATCCACTCGCTGTTCTCGACCCAACTGGCGCGGGGATCGCAGTCCCGACCAGCGCTCGATCAGCACACCATGAGACGACAAAGGCATTCTTCACGATCGCATCTTCCCCATCTCTTGCCTCTACACGATCAATCCCTTCCTACGAACTCGGAGCTGCTCTTACTACGATTCAGCGATCTAGCGAGGTACCGCCGCGGACCAGATCCCGGCGATGCGGTTGCGCCCCGGCGGCTCGGCCTCAGATGATGGGCATCAAATCCTACGAGACGCAGCATTCCCTGCACTCAAACGCCCCGGGCGAAAACCACGATGGGCGGGGACCCAGGGCTGATTAGGGACCTATCCACAACCGATCCTGGACACAAGCGTGATGCTGGTGGGGTGGCGACGTAGCCGCTACTCCCACTCCTCCCACTCCTCCCATCTGTCCCACTGCCCAACCCTGCCTGCCCAAAGCCCAGATCTCTCGAGCTCTCGATCTCTCCGCTGACAAGGTCGGATGCTCTCAGTGGACTGGTTGCTCATGGCCCCTGTGGGGTGCATGATCGCATGGGACACACATAGATGATAGAGCAAAGGACGGCCGTTTGGTCACTCATGTACTGAGGGCCAGGACCCAGTTATGACGAGGAGATCGGGAGATCCGTCGTATGTATTCTCCATCAGGCCACGTGATTTCGCGCCTCGGTCTGCATCACGTGTCACATATACTGCGGCCTGAGGCGATACTGACGTCGCCTCCGCATGATCGGTGCCAGTGGAAGGAATACAGTTGATCTCCTGGACCCGACTGCTGCTGCACGCTGGCAACTGTGCACAAGCCCTCAAGTCAGCTCATTAGCCCTTCTGTGATCACGGTCACACCGGCCTTCTTCTAGGCCGCGAAACGGTGTGAACCGCCGCCATCATCAGTATTCTCTTACCCCTCGCTGCGCATACAATCAATCAATCAATCAGTCACCATGAACCGCCTCTTCGGCACCAAGAGTGCGGCTCCCAAGCCCACTCTGGACGGTGCAATCTCCAGGGTAACATACCACTCCAGCCTCTTCTCACAAACCAATTCTAACCCCCCCCGCCAGGTGGACGAGCGCGTCTCTAGCATCGACGTCAAGCTCACCGCCCTCAACTCCGAACTCTCCACCTACCAAGCGAAACTGGCCAAAATGCGCGACGGCCCCGGCAAGAACGCCCTGCGCCAGAAAGCTCTCAAGGTCCTCCAGCGTCGCAAACAGTACGAGGCCCAGCGCGACCAGCTCTCCCAGCAATCATGGAACATGGAGCAGGCCGGCATGATGCAGGATAACCTGAAGAATGTGATGACCACGGTGGATGCCATGAAGACGACCACCAAGGAGCTGAAGAAGCAGTACGGCAAGGTCGACATCGACAAGATCGAGCAGATGCAGGATGAAATGGCTGATCTGATGGAGGTCGGCAATGAGATCCAGGAGAGCATCTCGCGGGCGTATGATCTGCCAGAGGAGGTGGATGAGGCGGATTTGGATGCGGAGCTGGAGGCGCTGGGAGAGGAGTCCATGTTCGAGACGGAGATGGGCGCGGATGCGATGCCGAGTTTCTTGCAGGACGAGGTTGCGCCGCCGCAGTTTATTGATGAGCCGCCCGAGCCGGGCAAGGTGAAAGAGGCGGCCGGGGGGGTTGGCTAATGAGGAGATCCCTTTCCCGTTAGACATACCGGAGAGTTGTGGGGTTGCCTTGCCGGCGTTGTGCCACGGGTTGGTTTTTTCAGGTGATACGAGGACCATGTCAGTTACGACGAAACTGTTCATTTCATGAGACAAGAAATATCATATGCAAGCGCTGCGTTTATTGACTATCTGGACATGCAATGGGATGATATATACAACATAGAAGTGGTAATAATGAAGGGATTCGTTCACCGACCATCTCATGCAACAGCGCCTGGGATGCCATGGATAATGGGGAAATACCCAACCCCACGGGTTTAGGCTTTGCCCATACCTACCAACGCCAACAGAGCCACGTTCATCACGACAATGAGTAACCATACCAGCCCCGCGATCAAGGAGGTAAACCAGTGATTCCGCATGCTCACTTGTTCCACCGCCACGTCGCCTTCGCCTTCGCCTTCGGTGCTTTGCTGCATAGGGACGGACATGTACTTGCTAAAACAAGTGAACCAAATGAGTGGAGCAGAGACGAATGGCAGGATGACGCTCAGGCAGACCTGGCTGGCCGTCAAGGTCCTGTCGAGACCATCCTTGCCAACGGCTGCCGCGATGATGATGCTGGGGATGATGCTAATGGCCCGCGTAATGAGTCGTCGCAGCCAGGGCTGGATGCTCCAGTTCAGCATGCCCTCACTGACCATTTGGCCGGCCATGGTGCAGACGATGCCGGCAGAAATGCCAGAAAGAAGGAGGGCCAAGGCAAAGATGGTACCGGCGGCAGGAGAGACGGACGAGGAGAGTAGGTCATGGATACCGAACAGGTCGGCATCGGTTCCGCCGGGGACATTGTAGAGAGAGGAACCCGCGACGATGAGGATAGCGCTGTTGACGAAGAGGGCAAAAGTGAAGAGGGACAACGCCAGCTCGATGATCGAATATTTCATGCACCCGCGGATAGCGTGGAGGGTTGGTCGGTACTCCACTCGACCGCCATTACTCCCTAGCGGTACGGTGGATTCGACATATCCCGCAGTGACATCAAAATCCTTAAGTCTAGACTGTACCACGCCACTGCCCAAGAAGAGGGAATGCGGCATGACGGTGGCGCCAAGGATACCACAACTTTGGTAGAGACTAGAGAATTTGTGTTAGTGATTTACCACCGTAAAACCCTTAGGCTCGTAAAGCCGTGATGCCACTCACCCTTCGGATTGCACAACGGCAGAGGACGGGAGGTAGCCCCTGAACACTTCACCAATGGGTTGATTCTTGATAAGAGCAAGCTGGATGCAGAAGCAAATCACGACACCTAGCACAAGCGCCATCACGAAGAATTCAAACAGGCGTAGCCCCATCATGGACCCGTTGGGGCGCCAGAAAAGCAGTAAAAAAAAGACGTCCACTAGAGTGATGGCACATCCCGCAATCAAGGGGATGTGAAGGAGTAAATTCAGCGCAATTGCAGAACCAACCACCTATTCCGCTGTCAGTACACACAGACCTGGAGAGAGCTTAAAGCTAGGGGGGCACATACCTCTGCAATATCAGTGGCGATAATTGCCGATTCGGCCATGATATAGAGTACAATGACGAGCCATCGGGGGAGATGCTCGCGGCAATTCTCCGCCAGGTTGAGGCCCGTCACCGTCCCCAGCTTGATGCACAGGGACTGGAGAAGAACTGCAAAGAGGTTGGACATGAGAATGACGAAGAGCAAAGCAAATTTGAACTGTGCGCCGGCGCCGACGTCCGTGGCGTAGTTCCCCGGGTCGATATAGGCGACCGCGATGAGGAATCCAGGGCCGATGAAACGGCTGAACTTGGCCAGGCTGCGGGCACAGTGTCGAGCAGAAGATGAGAAAGAGAAGTTCTGGAAGGGACGGCGAGATGATCCGCGGGTCCTCGAGGGTGGTTCGCACCCCGAGGCCGCAGCGATCACTTCGCCGCCCGGCTGCTTCCCTATTGCAGGGTCCTGGTCTTCCACACTGTGCGGTCGCGGGTCGATGGCCATGCTATCGTCGCCGGCGGCGCTCCCAGTATTGGAGGCATGCTTGCGGTGCACTCTAGCGTTCGCGATGCCGTTGAAGTCGTTGCGGGTGGTGGTATCCGGACTGAACGGTGGCGGACTCTGATTCCAGCTGGGATGGTCGAGGGTGTCGTCGTTCCGGGAGGGGCAATTCATGGCGGCGGCAGTAAGGTTCTATCTCAGTCACTGGAGGGCAATGCAGGTTAATAAAGTCCTTGCAGCGTCGGGCATGAATCGCCGATTGAGGTATCGGAGCGACAATGAGGGCTAAGGACCCTGCGGGCTGGAGCCGTGTCCGATTCTGTCCGACTTGCGCGGCTTCGCGGCGGCGGGTGTCTGGACCCAATAACCTTCTGGCCGGCGGGTCTGGCTTGAACTGTCGAATTGTTCGCACACCGGTACGTAAGGGAATCCTTAGAAGGCTTCATGCAGCCAGTGCATGTCTCAATTGTTGACTGCAGGGCGGCCCAGTGATGAATTGATTAACGGGTTGGATCATCGCCCGCCTTGCTAGGGAGGGGTGTCGCAAACGGCGGTCGATCGCGGCCCAGTTCCACCAGAACCAGAACCAGAACCAGAACCTTCACACACCACGATCGGCACAAACTGGCAGCAGCCATGAGGTTCATTTCTAGAGATCTGAATCAAAGAGACGGCGTGCCTCGAAAGATCTCGAAAAGGGAAGGTGCAGTTCCCGATCGCGGGTCACAGTTTCCTGCAGGTCGCGGCAGCAGCGAGAGGGCCCTCGTCATCCCCGCATACACGAGGGCTACACAGGGTCATCCAGGTATGGGGACTGCTGGCCGGAAGAGTGGACGAGACGGATATACGGTCAGTATGCTATAACATTCGAAGTAGTCACTTGAAGTCACTTGGACTTGGAGGGCTTGGGGGATTGTCGGTGTCATGCTAAAAAGGTGGATACCGGCCAGCGTCTCTAGTGAAGTATAAGTACCAGATCAACCTCGGTCGCAACAGTGCAGTCTATACTTCACCAGGCTGGCTGGGGGTATTACCTATGGCATGCAGGATTTCCCGAAGACTTTTTGAGGTAGTTGCTACTCTCTAGAGATGTGCATCTGGTGCCCACAGTAACTGGTTCATCTCGCACTTGCATGGAAGTAGGTATATATTGAGGGTTGAGGGGAGGTATACAATGAGGTGGTTGATTCTAGAACCGAACCCCACCATTGCAGAACCGTTGGCACACGACACCTATAAGGATAGCCCGAAGAGATGAGTTAACCTAAATACTAAATGAGTTTATGCAGGCCCCCAAGAACAGAAAGGCCCCGAGGTGCAGGATGTCAGAACTAGTGTGTCCTCATCTCCTCATTGCGGACATGTTCACCGCCAGCTCCGTCGCGCCGCCGCGTTGCCCCTCGCAACCCCCTCGCCCGCACGTTGTTTACTCCTCCACCCGCGCGATCCAGCCAACCCCAAGGATCCCATGCGATCACCCCTCGACACTAGCTGTTGTCCTGGTCGAAGGTGAAGTGGAGTTCTGATCCTTGGTGTTGCCGTTAGCAGCAAGACACCACAGCTCATATTCCCTCGGCTGCCCGGCTTTGTTTTCCTCTCTTCCAAGTTCTCTTCAACCATCTATCCCGCATTGCATTTGTTTTCTGCTTTGGTTATTGTTTTGTTCGTTGATTCTTCTTCGCCTCTTCTACTTCTTGGGCTGCCGCTGGCTCTTTTCGCTCTTGCTTCTTGTTTCCCTGCTGCTTTGTTTGCATTCACAGATCCCGTAAAGAAGACCTGGCACCTTCCGCGTTATCAAGCTGGCCGACCTGCTAACACACGTGCAGTTGCTGGCCAAAGTGGATAAGCCATGGCTCCCAGTACCACCGGTCCTCAGATCTTCGACGACGCCCACCGTGCCCCCGCCAGATCATCGGTCTTCCGAGCCATCATGTCCAAGCCGCATAAGCGAAACCAGTCGGCGGACGACGCCACGCCTCCCCAGTTGAGGAACAAGGCATCGGGGACTATGCCCTTCCCATGGGCCGGCAAGCCTGCTTCTGGCCCCGGTCACCTCCCTCTTGGAGAGATAGTTCCGAACCGCGATGCGGGGAGAGAACACCGTTCCCGCAGCGAAGGCAGGCAATAAAGAGAATAAAGGTGCTCTGCATAAGAAGACCAAAAGTGCTGTTTCTCTGAAGTCGCTGCGCAGTTATATGGAGCGGAAGGATACCAAGTCGGAAGAACCCCAAATCGAAAATGCCGACGAATTGAAGCCCAAGAAGACCAAGTCCACCAATAGTTTGTCAGCCATCCTCAAGCGGTCTCAGCGGGGGCGCAAAGCCGGCGGCTCGAAGCAGAGCCGTGAAAAAGAGAACCGGAGTCCCGTTGACCTCGTCGACAACATGCCATCCCCAGTTTGGCCCCAAGAGGGCTCCATCTACCAAGCTCCCAGCACTCGATCGCGACAGAATTCAACCGCAGATAGACAGCGAAGTGTCGCCGAGGAAGTATCCCTCTATACGCCGAAGGAGTACAGCCCAGCCCAGCAACGAAACTTTCACGACTACCATCAACCATCGCTCACCAGACAGGGGGAAGCAAAGCCCCGTCCCAAGTCGGACTGCCTTGCCGGCAACAGAAAGATGAAGGACATTCTGGGAACCATGCAACGTGCACCATCTGGTGACGGCAATGCAAGTAATCGATTTGATAGTGCTTCATCCAAAGGACAAGGGCTTGACAGGGCTAGAAAGATGTCCGCCCCCGCGCTGCATGCCCCCTCATTGAAGGACCAGCCGAATTCGAGGAGACTTTCTCGTGTCCAAGCTGCCATCTCGGCGTTCAACGCAAAGGATCATGATGCTGATGTGCACAAGCATCTCAACTCCATGGATCTTGAAAGTGAATTCGAGAAGCTTCTGGTTGGTTCACTTCGAAACAGATATCCTAGTGTCTGTCAAACTAACATTGCGCCAGGATGCGAGGAACATCCCCCACAACATGAGGGATAAGATGCGGTCTCTTGATACCAACATCAAGGCCGACTTCATCCAGAAAGATCGAACGGAGAATGGCACACCTCTCAGCGCTGGGACCGGTGATAGTCGCCGTGGACGTGGCAAAGAGTCCAAGGATTCTCAGGATCGTAAAGGCTCACGATCGCGATCCAGGAGCCGTGGTTTCACATTTGGCCGGGGCTCTTCGTCTCCAAGCAAGAAAGCCCGGCCAGAGAGTGGGACTTTCCATCGTCCCAAGTCGGTGGACCTTTCTCAGCCAGTAGGAGTCTATACCACTCTCAGCGCTGCTGGTTCCACCGCATCCATTTCTGAAGCCGCTGCTGTGGACACTGCCGCGGACCCATCTGACTTTGTGCACTACCTGAGAGAGATCCAGAAGCCGGAGATGGTTGAGGTGGGCAAGTTGCACAAGCTGCGTCTTCTGCTGCGGAATGAGACGGTGAGCTGGGTGGATGGTTTTATTGCCGAGGGAGGTATGGATGAGATCGTTCAGCTCATCTACCGCATCATGAAGATGGAGTGGCGGTATGTAGCACCATTCTAGTTTGTTTTTCTGGAGTCATTTGCTAACACCTCTCATAGGGAGGACCATGAGGACACCCTTCTCCACGAGGCATTGCTCTGCTTGAAAGCTCTTTGTACCACGTCTATCGCGTTGGCACATCTCACCAGGATCGAGGGCGAGCTCTTCCCTGCTTTGCTGAAGATGCTGTTCGACGAGGAGAAGAAAGGCCCCAGCGAGTTTACCACCCGAGGTATTATCATTAACCTCTTGTTCACCCAGCTGTCCGTGACATACCCCGACGAGATGCCGGCCAAGCGTGCTGAGCGAATTCTCGCCTATCTGCGAGATCCCTCTCCAGAAGACGAGAGCCAGCCAGTCTCCTTTATTGCCAATATATACCAGGCAAGGCCCTACCGAGTCTGGTGCAAGGAGGTTACAAACGTAACCAAAGAGGTGTTTTGGATCTTCCTGCACCACCTGAATGTGATTCCGCTCCCCAAGACAGGTCCTCAGTCGGACGACGCGTTCACGGAAAAACGCCCAGTGAACTCCCGTACCTATAGCCAGCGGCACTTCCCTCCACCTCGCCCTCCAGTGCCTGCTGCCCCGTACGTTGGCGGCGTTGAGTGGGATGCAACAAACTATCTTGCCGCACACCTGGATCTCATGAATGGTCTCATCGCTTCCTTGCCGACGGTTGATGACCGCAACAAGCTCCGATCTGAGTTGCGTGCCTCGGGCTTTGAGAAGGTCATGGGAGGCAGCCTGCGCACTTGCAAGGAGAAGTTCTACTCCGCGGTCCACGAGTGTCTCCGCACCTGGGTTGCTGCCGCTGTTGAGGATGGTTGGCCCTACCTTTTGGTGCGCGAAGGACCCCCTCGTGGTGAGTCCGGGTCACCCACCAAGTCCCCCAAGAAGTCTGCGCCAGGTAGCCCGAAGAAGGGCCTCCTTGATGAGAAGCCACCTCAGCTTAATCTCGCCCTTGACTTCTCCGACAATCGCCCTTCTGCTATCGCTCAAGGCCCGATGACCCCATCCAGCGACATGCCTCGCTGGCTTTGAATGCCAGCCACCGGATCCCACACCGGTTTGGTACCTTTTCTTCTATCTTGTGTTTTTCTTACGATTTTTCTATTGTCCCTTTTCCGTTGCACGTTTCATGACTCGGCGTTACGGTCCATATCTTTCGCAGGGCTTGCGCTAACACACCTCGGTGGTATGTTGGATGTCTTGCATGTCCCTGTCGGGGTTCTCCCCTTTTGGGTTTTGTCTTCCACGGCGTTGGCATATCTGGCGTTGTTGGGAGTTGCATATTTCATTGTCCAGTGAGTTCCTGGCAGACATGATGTAATGAAGTCAAGTTCCGGCGCAGGTGGCCGAGGAGGATGGCATGGAGAGACAAGGTGCCGTCCCGCGGTATTGGATGGATGTATGGACGCATCCTGTTCTGTGAATGTCGCCCTCTTCGCGGATTAGAGACGCCTGCTGTTCCGACTGGATTTGCTCATGACAAATGACAGATGACAGATATGAGAATTGAATGAATTTTCACTGAGGAAGCTTGTAGATACTTGTGAGTAGCTAGTGGTGGAAGAACTTCGTAGCCCCTGATATGGGACGAAAGTAAGGGAAGGTCATAGGTAATGTGCCGTTTAAAATAAGCATTTATTCCAATGAATATTGTACAGTCACATAGGATTACCCATATACAGAGGATAGGAGATAATCCACTTGTCAAATCTAGTTCTGAGATTCGCTCCCAGTATTCTCGCCTGCTCTTTTCACCGGGCCAGGAGACGGCGGGCTGGAGAACACAGCCTTGACTCCGGCAAAGACGCTCTCTCGGATCTACACGCAGAGAGATCAGTACATTATACCATAATAGCCACAGAGAAAGGAGAAGAACTTACGCCGTCAAATGGTGTATCCTTGGTATCCCACTGCATGAAGAGAACTGCATAGATCACGACAACTGGAAGGAACCAACACTCATCAGCAACCTTATCCATCTGGCAATTTCAACGTACATAATTTCAGCCAAGGTTGTGTCTGTAGGCCACTCACATCCAATGATCATCCATTGCGCCAGGGTAACAGCTTTAATGAACTTCGGCCGGGCGTACTTTAGCGCCGCGCGTCGGCGGTACTTGCGTTCCAGCCGGAACTGATGCTTCGGCGAGAGCTTCGACATGTCCGGCGGCCATTGACGCTTCGGTTTGTAAGGGCTGTAGTACTCGTCATTGGGATTGGGCGAGTGGGAGGACTCATGCTTGTCGGAGGAAAGGCGGAAGGGCGAGGAGTATTGGAGCGCGGTCGATGTGAAGGGCGCTGGGAGGGTGCTGGAGAAGGAGCGGGTCGTGCGGAGGGAGAGTGGTGAGGTGTTCTAGATCGCATAGGTTAGATCTTTGATCCCTGGGGGCATGGGACTTTGCAGGGGTTGTCGTACAGCGAGACGCCATGTTGGTTGTCTGGCGACTTGGGCTTTGAGGGTTGCGGTCGAGATCGGACACACGATGCGCGCCGGGGAGGCGGCGGTAAATAATTGTCGGATCATGTAAAGTTCTGTGTGTAGACCTCTGTGTGTATGGTAGAGGGGGTGTCGAGCTATGTATGCTGGGTGTAGCTGGGGCGAGAGGCGTTCGGATGATGAAGTCGCGCGGTCTAGGAATAATTTGATCTGCCGCTCTCCGCATGTGCTCCGCATCGACCCAACCAACTCCTCATTCTTCCTGCAGACAAACAGCAGGGCCGATGTACCTTCTCAAACACGATAGCTGGATTAACTCCATATATCAAAAATGTCTATTTTACCTATTTGCCTAGTAGCTCTGCATCCCCGGGAATTCGATGATCGCCAACCTACAGGGCCAGGTTAGGCCTTTGAACTGACTCATCGATGAAGTGACGCGATACCTCGTTCGGGGGCCAAGAACTGGGGCCAAGATGGGGCATTTTTATAAAGTCGGCACAGTCCCGAGTTTAAGCAGTCGTCTGATGCTGTTCATGCACCTTGATCTCATTTACTACCGCCATGTCTCTTACAAGTCTGCCCTTCGAACTGCTGCTGCTGATAGCAAGCGCCGTTACAGATGGCCGTGATGGTCGACTGCATCCAGCCCAGACATTGAAAAGCATCTATGCATTATCTCGAACCTGTCGGGTAATATATGGTAACTTGTGTTGGAAGTTATATCGCTATGATGTCGACAGAGGCGAGAGCTCGGCGCTCCTCTGGGCGGCCGTTACAAACAATCCCAAGACGGCCAAGTTATCTCTCGCCAGCGGCGGCGATACGCGTGCCACGAACCAACACGGTCAGTCCCCACTGTGGCTAGCAGCTCGCCGAGGATACCGGGATATTGTTGAGATTCTGCTCGACCACGGTGCTGATATCGAGATCAGGAACCCGGTAGGGCTCACACCGCTTGCGATCGCATCGCGAGAGGGATGTTGCGAAATTATGAAAGTATTGCTGCATCGAGGAGCAAAACATGCAACTCAGACTCCCGATCACTCAACTCCTCTTCTTTGGGCCATTCGCGCTGGAGCAACAGATGCGGTGAAGCTTCTCATCGAACACGGAGCTCAGCTTCCGGAACCAAGCACAACTCCATGGCGACGATGGGCTCTAGCTGCGTACCGTGCCGGGCCTGCTAGGTGGGTTGGCATCCCTGAAATCCAAGCACTGATGGAATCAAGCCACGATCCCAACCAAGGAAATCAGCTGTCAGTACGACCTTTCCTTCATGCCATGCAGCACCAATTTCTTGCAATGTCCACTTTTATTCTGGACCAGTGCATCACCTCGATAAACGACCTTGGCTCGTTTTTCGGTCACTGCCCCGCTGATGAACCTATGTATGACAAGAGTCGGCAGGGGATTGAGCGGGTGATATGGGCGGGTTGGCGAGCAACGGAGCAGCGGATTCACTTTGGCCGTCCACAAAACAGCCCGTTATGGTGGGCGGTTTACCATGGCGAAGAGGAATTCGTCGAGAAACTACTGAAACGTGGAGCTGGGACTAATTCTCAGACCGATCGGTACAGACACGACAGGAAACCAACCAGGTTGCTTTCGCTTGCCCTAGTTCGGGGGTTCCCTGGAATTGCCGAGCTCCTATTGGACTGTGGAGCGGACGCAAACTACTATTTTTGGGACGGTTCCTTGCTGATAAGGGTCCTACGACTTGGGAATGAACGATTGGTGATGAAGGTCTTGTCGAGTTTGAATATGGTTGGAGCTCTCCATATTGCCAATCAACGACGGCCACTGGTCATAGCGATTGGGAAACAAAATGCGACGTTGGTGAGAATGTTACTCGAGTTCGGCGCGGATCCAAATGTGGAATTCTCCTATGTGAGAAAGGCGGAAGACGGCCACAAATATGAGAAGCGGCAAACGATACTGTCGATTGCGATTCAGAGAGGGAACCGGGATGTGGTGGAAACTTTGCTCGAATATGGAGCCGAATAGCTGTAAACCAAGGAAAGTAGATGCATTATAACCAAATGTGAGAAAATGAAACTACTGTGAACTTCAAGCCACTATTATCTTGTAGATCTCCTTCTTTCGGGCCTGCTCGTAGGCGCAGTTCAGGCAGCATCTGCGGCAAAGGATTGCGGGTTCCCATTTCGTCAAAGCAACGAACTGTGCGGTGGGATTGCCGTACGTCTGTACAATAGAAATCTGCTCTCCAGATCTTCCATCGGGCGTAAGCACTGAGTTGATTTGTACCTTGCTCACGTATTCCCGATTTAACGGAGTCTTCCTTGAATGATTACAAGCATAAGTATCAAGGAGCCCGAATAACTGATCAACGCGTTCCCGAAGATTGATTGACTGCCGTAGACCAGAATAGATTACCGTGCATTCTAACACTAGTCCGTGGACATCTTCTGCTATGGTGAGCGATACCTCCGAAGGGACCCTCGGCTGTGGGGTAGATAGTCTTAGTTCTGGGGGCGAATGCATTGGGTCTCACGCCATCGGCATCAACACCGGAGATGACTTTGTCGTGATAAACATTCTTGTGGAATATAAGCCCATCCATTATCTCAAGGCCTCGGTAATGGCAAATTTCACGGCCAAGATAGAGAATACCAGCAGGAAACAGAGTCGTGCCTCCTTCTGACTTGGCTATGAGTCTCGTATCGTCCCAAGAGAGCAGCTGTCGCAACAACTTTGAAGGAGTAACAATGACATGCTTGGACCCTCGCCCGAGAATGATTTCACATGGACGCCATGTCCTGTGATTGGAGCGCTCTTGCCAGACCCCGTCCTGTTCACGAGAAGTCACAAGCAGAGATGCGGCCCCGGCGTCGATTATGCGAAGTAGAAGGTCCGATGGATCCGCGTATAAGCCGGAATGATTGGAAAGCTGTGAGAAGGTTTCTGCTTGGTTTGACCGTGCCAGAATGTGTTCTAGCTGAGCCAGTGATTCCTTTAAGGAGGGCCATTTGAGAGGCAATGTCACTTCGAAAGCCTCTTGGCAACGTTGATGAAGGGCTGCTCGAGGACTCTCGCCAAAAACTTGGCTGAACAGGTTCACAGTCCCTTTTTCGTTTGTGTGGGGGACATCATCCACGGAAACATAGATCAAATCAGACAGGGAAAGGATGCAAGTACCCATGGCTACTAGTGCATCAGGCACACACATCAAGCCCATTTCCTGTAGACGGAGTCTGGTGTATTCAGCAAAGTGGCCTTTGTAGGCAAATTTCATGGAAGGTGACAGCTGCGATAGTCGGACTGGAATTTCGGATACCGATTCAATTATTCCCATCAATTGGACTTGGAGAGACCTGTTTCCCGAAGACTCGGTTATCTCGACAGTGATAGCAGAAGACCGACACCCTTTGTGGATGATAAGGTTCTCAACGGTGACCATGCAATCATCTGAAAACAAGGACACGGCGAGAGCAAAAATGTATCCCATGCTGGCACATCCTCGCACTCGAACAAGACACTTCTCCTCTCGTAATGCCTGTGAAAATTTGGAAAGAATATTATCCATACCTTCCTGGCTTAACGATGCTAGCAGGCTTGTCGGTGCTAGACGCCCCAACTGCCCATAGACATCGTGGATTCGGCATACATGTTTTGCGAGCAGAGTTCCAAAGCCTATGGTACCAGCCTTACGGGACAGGATACCCGTAGCTTGAGACAATTGCTTGGGACTGCTGAGCCGAACAGAGTTCGGCAGAAGGCTTTTGGAGAGTTTGTAGAAAATGTTCGCTGTCGCGTCGTTGCCGTAGATATTCTCAAGACAGGTTGCTAATAGTGCAACAGCTTGCCCACCCGCTGACTGGGACATCAACGAGGCAGCATCGCCTTTTTTCCAGCCTATACACAAGCCAAGACGTTCCAGGCGTGTATTTTTGCATCGTTGAAGATGATCGGGAATTATGGTCCTCAGAGGTCCACTGATCGGGAATACTGCACCCAGCTTTTCAAGCTGCAGCATAGCTATCGGTTGGACATCATCTGCCGAGAGGGCATCAAGGATAGTCGAGAAGGTATTTAAGCCCGCCAGCGACAAGCTGCTCACATCTACCTGTACACCAACTGAGCCCGACATGACTTTGGGGAAAGAAATTCAACAAAATGTATAAAGCCTAGAATAACGACGCGGGGGAAGTGGACGCTGTTTTTGTATCCATTGCCTACACGATAATAATAGAAGAGCGGCGAGGACAGAACAGGAAGGCGTCAAGGATAGGCGCCGCGTTTTTTAGAATTGCATAATCTATCATTATCGATCAAATCTCTCTTGGTGGATTGGTTTCAAGACGGTTCTTCTGCGACTAATTTTAGTTCTAATGCGCTGCACTCAACTGATCCTGTAGCGCTGAAGAACACTCTAGGTTTCAGGTAGGCGCCCTTGACTGCACGATGGATTATCAGCTCTTTTTTCTGGAAAAATAGAGGTGTAGTGATAAAGCGAGAATTATGTATGTCGAAGTATCGAAACTGATCATATACACGTAAGGGTAAACTGAGCAAATATGGCTTGTGACAAGGCATCTGTGGAGCTTGAAAGCGGTACCGAACCCCGAGGGCGTCCCCACAGATTAGGGGGCTCCCGAAGAGGGTTGGGCGGGGGAGGGGATTGCGGTGTCGAATCATCTACAGGGAGTAATACGGCGCTCTAGAAGCCGAGAAGACCCTCATGAGTCGGGGCTGTACTCCGTACCCCGGCGGAAAGCGCACGAATATGACGTGAGAAGGGCATGCGACCCCCGGTTCACATGGATTTCTCAGTGTTTCACATGTTCACATGCCGCATAGCAGTGGGGATCCCGTGACTGGAATGGGGGACTCGGAAGAACAATGATGCGGGGACCTCGGC
The DNA here is from genome assembly GCF_028826845.1 of Penicillium canariense. Lineage (NCBI taxonomy): Eukaryota > Fungi > Ascomycota > Eurotiomycetes > Eurotiales > Aspergillaceae > Penicillium > Penicillium canariense. Next base: position 2,170,960 of record NW_026622729.1, read on the forward strand.
ACTCTCGTTGCACGCCAGCAACGGACGACACTGCGACAGGAAATACCACCGGATCTACGGCCGTGATTTATAAGAGAGACTTCGCCCGTGAACGTGAACGTCTTCTTCAACTTTGTCTTGTGTTGCTTTTCCTCCCTTCCCCATACTACCCCATACTATCCCCAAACTTCATCCCCCATTGACGTCATGTCTTCAGGTGAGTACTTCTCCATCAGCATGCCAGAATTTGGCACATGCTACATGTCTGAAAAGAAAGACCCCCTAGAAGACGATGGTTAGACTAACTGTCATGTTCAGCTCAGCAGCGTCTTTCTCAAGTCTCTTCCCACTTCGGCCTTACCGGCCAGAAGGGAGCCGCCGCCCTCACCCAGAAGCACCCCGATGATATTGTCGTGACATGTGCTCTGCGCACTGCCCTGACCAAGGGTGGCAAAGGTGGCTTCAAGGATACCGCAGCCGCTGACCTTCTGGCTGGTGTCTTCAAGGCTGTTATCCAGAAGAGCGGTATTGACCCCAAGGCCGTCGAGGATGTTGCTGTCGGCTCTGTCCTGCCCCCCGGTGGTGGTGCTACTGAGTTCCGTGCTGCTGCCCTGGTTGCTGGCTTCCCCGAGACCACTGCTGTCAAGAGCTTGAACCGCCAGTGCTCTAGCGGTCTCCAGGCCGTTGTTGACGTTGCCAACGCCATCAAGTCCGGCATGATCGAGGTCGGCATTGGTGCCGGTGTTGAGAGCATGAGCTCCCAGTACGGGTAAGTAGTACTTGTTCGAGTGGATTGTTCGTCTGGAATTTATGTACTGATGAGTTCTTCCTTTAGCCCCGGCGCCGTGACCGAATTCTCCGAGCTCCTCGAGAACCACCCCGAGTCCGCCAACTGCAAGGTCCCCATGGGCGTCCTGTCTGAGGACATGGCCAAGGACCGCGGCATCAGCCGTGCCTCCCAGGATGCTTTCGCCGCTGATTCTTACCAGAAGGCCCTCAAGGCCCAGAAGGCCGGTCTCTTCAACGAGGAGATCGCTCCTCTCGAGGTCAAGTGGACCGACCCCAAATCCGGCGAGGAGAAGACCATCACCGTCAAGGCCGACGACGGCATTCGTGAGGGGATTACTGCCGAGTCCCTCGGCAAGATCCGCCCTGCCTTTGCCAAGGATGGCTCCATCCACGCCGGTAACGCCTCCCAGATTTCCGACGGTGCTGCCGCCGTTCTGCTCATGAAGCGTTCCACTGCCGAGCGCTTGGGCCAGAAGGTCATTGGCAAGTACGTCGCTGCCAGCGTTGTCGGTGTCAAGCCCCTCCTCATGGGTATCGGCCCCTGGGCTGCCATCCCCATTGCCCTGGAGAAGGCCGGCATCACCAAGGATGATGTCGACATCTTCGAGATCAACGAGGCCTTCGCCTCCCAGTGCGTGTGGTGTGTTAACGAGCTTGGCCTGCCCGCCGAGAAGGTGAACCCCAAGGGTGGTGCTATTGCCTTCGGTCACCCTCTCGGCTGCACTGGCTCGCGCCAGGTCAGCACCTTGCTGACTGAGCTTCACCGCACCAACAAGAAGATTGGTGTCACCAGCATGTGCGTTGGTACCGGTATGGGTATGGCTGCCGTGTGGGTTGCCGAGTAAACGCGATCTCTTCTTTCATTGTACATTGCACAGCGACTTTGGATTTTTTTTTCTTTTGATTTCTTCATCCACGGGCTCCTTGATGTGAAGGATACCACGAGAGATTGAGATGTTTCATGTATATTTTCCAGGATCAGGACTTCGAGGTTAAAAATTGGCTCCATATACAAAAGAGTGGATCTATTCTCCTTCAACTTTGCACTTTGCACACGCCATGCCTACGTAGATACGTATAATTTATGCTCGAAAGGTCTTGAAGGCCTCTGTTACCGTCATGCCGTCGATGACGGCGGCCCTCGCTTGATCATCCATGCGAACCATCCTGGGCATGAGATCTAGAATGGGACCAAGCAAGTCGCGTGGAATAGCGACTACGCCCTCCATGGGATCGCAGAAAATGATGTCCCCCGGAGAGACAGTCACCCCTTGAATCGAGATCGGCACATCGCGCACCGCAGCCTTTGCTTCGGCACCTGTGCCCACAGTCGACGTTCCCCGCGCCCAGACCTATACCCCGATATGAGCCCCCATTGACCCTTCACGCTCAAGCAGGGAGGTAACATACTGGAAGATCCGTCTCGTGTAACTCTCTTACATCGCGCACCCGCCCATTCACAACAGCCGCACGGATTCCCAGCATTTTCATCCGCGCCGCCATGATCCCACCCGTCACCGCACAGTACTGATCCTCGGGCTGATCGATCACCATAATCAAGCCGGCATTGGATGGGTCCGCCGCGGCAAAGTCGCCGGCGTAGTCCACCCAGTGTTTTCCCGGCGGAAAGCCGTGTTTCTCGGGGTTCTCGGTTGCGAGTGTGGGCGGACTGTCATTCTTGTTGAGAAACTTGAATGTTGTTGCTGGGGCCGCGATTTTACGGGCTATGTCGTTTCGGCCGATTACCGGGGAGAAGGGGGCTAGCCTCGACCATCAGCGGTTGGTCTTCTGGGGGATGCTTCATGCAAATGCTAGATTCTGCTTCGGACGTGCTTTGCGCCATCCTCCCTTCCATCTACTGGGTGCTTACTGAGATCAGCTAGAAAGCCAGCTCGTGCTGTGCCACCTTCTGGGACTTGTTGGAGCTTGAGGAGGGCATCAGATACCTGGATTGACGGAGTATGTTAATATCGCCAACATGCTCTTAGAACGATGCGCTGTGGGATGGTTCTCGATATACAGGGGCACGGTACTCACATCACAAGCTGAGTGGTTATACGCCAGCATATCGAGCTCTTCCTGGAGGGTCATTGCGGGGTGCGGGGTGGCGTGGCAGGTTGGGTGATACGAGGTGCCTTCGGGGAGTCGGATCGAGTATGATCGATAGGGATGAAGCGGGTCAGAGAGAAAGTGCTTAGAGTCAGCGACTTCAAATCAAAGATAAGATACTCCGTGGGTTCATCCGTGGGTTCATCCGTCCACATGTCCGCTAGTCCGGGTATCGGAACACGACAGGATCGGCCCACTCGAGGACACGCTCTCCCGGGGGGAATATGCCGGAACATACACATGGTATCTGGATCCACACGACTTGGATCTGGATTGGGGCTTCCATATTTAGACTATTGGACCATTGATCCCAAACTCGATGCCGACAACGTCTAGCCCACCACAAACACAGCAATGTGGAAAACTTCAAGATCTAGAGATCCCCAACGAGCTCTCCTACCTATTTCCCATGTGCTCCAGAGACCGCCTGCGCCCAGGTAAAAAGGGGGCTATGTTCTGGAAAGGGTCACAGAAGTCTGATAAAAAAATAATAATCACGCAGCTCTAACCAGCAGAGGTGCTTCTCACTCCCACCATCCTGGCTGTCTCATCACGGAACCACAGCATCAACGCCATCTGACTAATGCTATCCCCATCCCAACCCTGACCCATCAGATCCAATAGCTCAGGATCCGACTTGTATCGCAACATCTCGAAGCTGGAGTGGCGCAACCGGTGAAGAAGCCATCGGTTCACGAACGTTGTCTTGTTCAGCGGGACAGCACGACGCTCTTCAAAGAACGGCGAGCGGTCCTCGAACTCGGTCATGCGCAATGGATCCTGCAGCGGTTGATCCTCCGGAGACGTGGGCAGGAAATCCTTCACCACTAGCTTCCATTGCTCATCCAGCCCGGCCGCCTCGTCATGGTTATTGTGTTCGGGATGCGCTTTGGCTCGACGGAGTGCCATGTCCAGTTCGGCTTCCGTCTTCGCCCTTTCCTCGTTGTAGCCCGCCAGGAAGGCAAGTGCCTCGTGATCAAGAGATATCCCAATCCGCTCACGGAGCTCCCGTTGGTCGATGAGATTGAGGTACTCGGATTCCAGCTCGGAGCGCCGATCGCGAAGCATGCGCACCTCGCCAACGAGAGAGAGGTACTCTGCAACCTTTGGGGAAAGTTGGTTCACATTCCCGGTAGACAAAGAGTCCGGGAGCACATCGGAGTCTGAATCAATGGCATCGGGCTGTTGGGTAATCAAGGAGGCGTGTTTGCGCAAAATGTGGTTCAGTCTTGTCATGCGCTTGTCTAGGCTGGATTCACGTTGTCCAAGCTCGTCTTCGAACTTGTGATAGTCGCTTTCGAGAACCTGGTAAGCTTCCGTCACAGCCTGCAATTCCTGGATTGCGATGTGGATTGTGGTTAGCTCCTCATGCATGGCGTCCGGAGCTATCAAATTGAGCCTGTTGCGGAGCGCGAGTCGCAGATCATCCTCCTCCTCCCGTTTGTGTCTAAGAGCACGCCGGAAATCTCGAGCTCGGACGCGCGTGAAAGCTACTTCTTCCTGCAGGGTGACAACTTCCTTGAGAAGTTCTGTGAGCTTGACACTGTTGTCGCATGCGGGCGGTCCATTCTCCAAGGGGTAGGAGTGTTGGGATGACGGTAGAGATTGATTTCGCTGGTTCTCTATGTTCCGTGCCTTGGAGTCATTCCCGAAGTTTCCGCTCGGCCCACCATCTTCTGCTTCGTTGATTCCAAAAATTGGGGCCGTGAACGTTGTGCGGGGTGGCGAGGCTCCTGACAGATGGGGAGATACTGGCTGTAGAGTGCCCGAGGCCGTGGAGCTCAGGACCCGGTCATCGTTGCTCCACCGCGGGCCCCACTGAACTGGCGAGCTATCCCCCAAGGTAGGATTCGGATTCGGATTCGAATTCCTGGCGTAGACCTCGCTTCTAGTGTCGGACCCCCTAACCCCGAACGGCGCCTGTGTGATTGAACGCGGCAATCAACGACTATGCTTGTTCTGGAGCGATCCAGATTTACTTACCAGCGACAGACGGGTCGTGAGGGTTCCCGGCCAAGATGCCATAATTAGGGATCCAACAGCGTCCCGAACGCATTTCGCGGTACTCGACACTGGGGCTCATGCCATAACCATAAGGAGCGCAGGAGTTGGTGAGCACGCAGCGGGGGCGGAGCACAGAGGAGCGGACACAGCAAGGTAATCAATCATGCTGGGTATCTTCTCCTCACCAAGTGCGCCCGTGACTTGGGGCCGTGCCTTCGACGGATCCCGTCGATCTCGTTGGACGCAGGGCTTGGTGCGACGAGCGATTTGCACCTACCCACCTCTCATGCCTCGCGGTGGCGTTTCGGCCAGATCACCTCTGCAGCGCCCGACTGGTGAAGCGGCCCAAGCATGGTCCGTCACTCCCCATTCTCGGTCGCTGCCAGGGCCTTTGGCGCCTGCGCTTCGGTGGTCGCTCGTTGTTGGATGGTTTCGCAATTTTACCTGAGTTTCACCTCTACAATCCCGGCCTCCAGCATCATGTGGTGCAGACCACGCGAGCAAACGGCGGCCAACTCAGCTTCGCAGCCTCTGCATACGCCCTAGGCATCTCCGCAACTTCTATGGACCGCTCTCCAACAGCTATGGGAGCTTTGGAACCCGTGGAATAGACAGGATGAGGGACGAGGGACTGTCCGAGCCGCAGGGTGTATGGACTATGAAACGAGACTCTCTCCGCGGCCCGATTCTCATGATTCGCTCGGGGCCCGCTCACTTAGTCCAGATACGAGAGCTTTTTCTGCCCAACCGTCGCCCGTTTCGTTCCATTTTACAAGTTCTCCGGTAGGAGAATTTGCTTTGCGGTGTGGTTGAGTGCATGTGCTAACGGTCTGAGAGGCGAGTCCTGCTTCGAAATGGGACCCAGCGGTCCGGTGACACCTGCATAATTCCGGAATCGACGAGCTTCATTGGCCTGAAGAAATGGCTATTGTTTCTGTCTAGTGTTACACGGCGGCAGACCACTCTTCCAGGTGCTGCCTGCGCGCACCCGGGTGAGACCCATACGGACATCCCGTCTCATTGGCTGTTGGAGCTGACTATGCAGCTAGCCTCGGCAGCATTGGCCGCAGAGATTATATCCTCCCTATGGGTATCCTGCGAAGGGTGCTCACGCCAGAAATTGGCCTAGGAATCCTCGGCACCGAGTCCCAGAGACGGGCGACAAACATCGGCCAAATCCCCATATAGTGGGAACTACCGCTCCTAGAGGTGTTGCAGTAGCTAGTACCCTAGTCAGCACTTCTGGAGATTGGGGCGCGGCCAAGACCCCAGACGATGAAACGCGAGCTTCAGGCAGTCACCGACCCACTCGTGCAAGCATCTCTGATGGCAGTGGTGCCACCGCAGCCACGCGGAGTGACGCATCCAGCCCAATACCTCTATCAGAGAACCTGCGGAGCCTAGCCTCGACCATCCGCCATCCAAGCTGGTTCCCGTCTACCGGGATAGCTCTCTCGAAGCCAGCGCTGGTTCCCGTCTACCGGGATAGCTCTCGAAGCCAGCGATGAGACCTTGTACCTGGGACAGTCCAACGGACTCATGGCACAGAGATGGCGAGTTGCACCCCTTTTCCTGATGAGATAGTTAGCTCAGCCGCGCAGCGAGTAACGCGGGAGCCCTCATGCGTGACCCTCGGACCCTCGGGCGAGCATGAGGCCTGGGATCCCCGTAGGTGCAGCATCACTGGCTCCCCAAACCACCAGGCTACATAATAATCTTCATTCAATATTCAATCCGGGTACAAGCGACAAGGCGACCCTCAGACATTCTTCCCGGTTGGCAGAGTTCGTTCATAGCCCTCACAGCTTACCATTGAAACTGTGAGATCGACTGAGATAAAGGGCTTTGTGATGCAGCGATATCAAAATGCCGGGTTCATGAGACCATGTTGAGCCCGAGAGGCTCACCCCTTAGCAATGGCTATCCCAAGGGCCACGATCAAGAGATAATATAGAGTGTAATCAAGGAGCGAAATGAATGTTGTTGGCGCATTTAACCTCACGCTTCCGTCACCAATATGCTGAGTTCCTCATATTGGCCAGTGCCGTCGCCACCTACCGTGGTCCGGGAGTTGCTAAAGGTGGAGTGGACCGCAGCAAGCATGCTGTCATGTTCATGCGTGGTTGCCACCCGACGATCAATATCTCTAAGCCGAGAATGAGCAAGGATCCACTAAAGGTTAAAGGAAAAGAAGAGAAAGAGACAGAGATATTGTAATGACCGCATGATATGGAAGGTTCAGGCGTTTGTTCCAGCGTTTGCAGTAGTGGTGAAGCAGAGGGCTCATCTCTCTTTCTTCTTTCTTTTCCTTCCTCAGATTCGATATTTTCGTTGAATGGACTTGTTACCACTATCTTGCTTATATCACCATCCCGTGACAGCCCCTTAGTTTAGCAGCTTCTGGCTTAAGATAGCAATATCATCTTCTTTACCACTTATCAGGCTAGCATACGCTACCAAGACTCTACTCCTTGATGATTTGCCAAATGCAACAGAGATGAGCTCTCGATTTACTCTACGCGCCGCCGGAACCTTCCATATCATGTGATCATTACAAGCTGCTCGTCACACTTTGAATAATATCCTACTCGCGCACGTTCTCTCCTCACAACTTTTCGCTAATCACACCTCTCAGCTTATAACTCACCTCGAGCCGCCTTAAGTCAATCACAAACATGGCGAACATATCAACTTTGACCGCACGCGATGCTCTCCAAGAGTCCCTACCCGAACCTAAAGGTCGGCGGCAAGAGAACTACCAGTTCTGACTTACACCCAAGAGATTTCGTGGGAACCCTTCACACTCGAAGCCCCGTATCGCCTGCTCTTCTTCCGTCTCGTGTCAGTGGTTTTTGGGAAGGAGGATTGGACATGCTCTATAGCATGGTTCCTTGGTGTCTGCTACTCTCTTATTGCTCTCATAATGGGGGTAAATCGATGGGTAATATGGAGGATTTTATCGTTGGGAACCGTTTTTCATTGGAAATTGGACAACCCTAATCCGGGAGGGGTGGGGTGGTCAGCGCCACCGGTAGTAGATATTGTCGTTATCTGCCCTGACACTGACCTATGACTCACTTTCCTCCCGCTGCCTTTTTCCTATGCAATCTGGCATTGACCTTCTTCACCAACAAGCAGACTATCCTTCGCTTCGCTGACCTATTCATCATTTTGTCCTGCCATCCTGCCTTTCGCAGCCATGGCTCGCACCGCCCTATTTGTGATCGATATTCAGGCCGATCTAGCCCAGAATCCTCGAACTGAAATTCCTTACGCCGCTCGAATCCGAGATGTTGGGGCCGCCGTTCTTTCAAAGGCACGAATAGCCATCGACAATGAACTTGGTCGCGGCCTAGGTGCCAATCTTAGCATAATCATCGTCCAACACCACGAAACCCCTGAAAATGGCTCTTTGGTTAGAGGCAGCAAGCCGTGGGAGTTAGTTTTCAAACCACGTAATGAAACGGAGAGGATTGTAGAGAAGACTACCAGTGAGTTAAAACTTGACCGATTGCTTCAATACAATCACGATCTCTTGTTTTACAATAGAAAATGGTGTCCGGGCCACTTACTGTACTTATATAGGGGACACGTTCGAGTCTAACCAGCAACTCGCAGATCAGCTAAAAGCCGAAGGGATTGAAGAGATTGTGGCTATTGGAATTCAGAGTGAATGTTGCGTTCAATCAACCTGTGAGGGGGCATTAGCTGCTGGCTTCAAAGTTGTGTTGCTGCAGGGAGCCCATTCGACTTATGATATGGGAAGTAGGAAGGCAGAGGAGATTGAGCGAGAGGTTGAAGAGAAGCTCCGCAAAGAAGGTGCGGAAATTATTCCATGGGATACATGGCAACCTTGACATAGATTAAGGATACCCGCAGCCGAAGTCCGTCCTAGTCATAGATAATGCATCCTTCCACCATCTCCGAACGGACTGCGTAATTATATATTAATATCGGATTCAAGTTGGTTTACTGTATCTACCTCCTTATTCGCTAGATATAAACCCGGGTGAAGGAATTTTCACTAAGCTCAAGGGCTTTGTTTGAGCTTACTTTAGGCGCAGACAGGCGTTGATCTGTTCATGATTGCGGCCTGAATATGGGGGCCAGCCATTCCCCGCTTAACTAACCGATTCCCAAGGCAGTTGTTTGTTGTGGCTGAGGTGCGGCTGGGTGCAGACGAGGATTGGGAAATCACGTTAGACGTTCCGCTGATGTGGATGTGGTCCCGCAATAAACAAGGCTGGAGTTTTCTCTCAGACTACGTGGACTCTACCAGAGGTGCAAAAAATCCGTCCTCGACCGGGCCATCCTGTGGAATGCTCGCAGCCACGCAATCGCAACTCCCCGCCTTCAAATATGGAGCCACCCCAATCCCTGCGAGAAGCCTGCATTAGGCCGGATAGCTTGTTCGCACTATCCGAACAGGCCCTGGTGCATCTGGTGTACAAGGAGTTTCCCAGCGAAATCGATCGTCTCCGGCGGGCTTACTCCATTCGCGACCCTGAATGGACCCCTCCGAGCACCCCATCGCCTTCGTACATTCTTTACCAGGAGAACTACGACGAAGTCAACCGGACGCTTGTAGGATTTCTTGCCTTGCGTTGGATTCATAACGCGCAGTATGAGGTCTTCGTCGGGTCGCAGTCCCCCGAGCTCCGCTTGACCAAGGAATCGTTTGACTGGATCCGGAGTTATTATGTCCAGGCCATTCCAGATGCCAAAACCCTCTACGCCTTGATTACCTCGATTATCATCAATGACCTCGGCAAGGATCCTGAGCTGGCGTTGGATCACCAAAAGTTGACCGGGGAAGACATCTCGAATCTCAACCACGATCACATTCTCCTCAAAGCGTATGGGGCTGGGCTGGTCCCAGCGCTCGAACGCCATTCTGCCCAGGAGAAAGATGATATGGTCCTTGCGATCGAGCTTGGGGCCTTTTTCAACTTTGGTCAGATGGGCCAAGCAGAGAACGCTCCTGCCGCCCTGTCAGGTCTGCTTCGGATGGAAGGTCGACAACGTAGCTTCCAACTGCGCTTTATGGAGCAGCTGTTGGACATTGCGGGTGCTGCGGGACATATGGACTGGACCTGCGCAAAGAAACTCAATCAGCCCATTTTCGAATCGTATCGGAATGTGTATGATGCATGCGAGGGTGTCATTGACGGCAGGTTCAGTTCTCGACAAGGGTATGACCTTGTCCTCATTCGACGCGCAGAATTCATCCAAAGCAAAGGCTTCCGCCTGTTGAACGTGGAAGAAGACCAGTACGAGCGTGCGCTTATGCAGCTACTGTGCATGGGCAACGTCACCACCAAAGAAACCGCCGATCTGTATGAGGCTTCGCTGGCCTCCCTCGAGCCGGAGGCCAAGAACGCCCTTGTGTATGCTCTTAATGTTGACGGCTCCGTGGGCGAGCCTGCCATTCAACCGACCTACACTCCCGCTTTGCTCAGTCTTATCAAAACACAAAAGGAATTGACCGCTGTGTTCGAATACCTCTCTCGCGTCATGAGCGTCAAGGCTCGTGCAGATCCTTCGGCTATTCTCGTCGAACGAAGCGTGCTGGGAGTTCTCAAACGACACGTTGAGAGTGACGAATTCCGCGAAGACCCATCCATATTGGGACACGTTGAAGTACCAGATGACGTGACTGCTTTGACTGGATGAAACCTGAAGCGTATCGCAATTGCTGCAACTCATACACACTGATAAAGAGTCGGCGTTCTTTCATACCGAGGGTTCTTAACCGGAGCTAATCGATCACGTTGTCTTGCGTTCTATTGTTCTATTTACCAGGTCCTTGATCATTACACGCGTTCCTACTAACAAATAGGGAGGTTCGGGAAACGTATTCTTTTTTCCATCAACTGCATTAGAATATAAGTTACAAACAAGGCTATCGGAATGTTCATCCATTTCTGAGATCTTCGTGGGGACATGATATAAAATTGAGCGAAATTGCCATCGGAGTCTTTCAATCCGCCAATCAAGAAGTGGCAACTCTCTCGCTGGCCAAAGATGATGTTTGCGTTGATCCCACAGCCTGGGAGGCAATGTGAGGCCCAACTTTTACTGCGGACACCGTTGATGGTTCATCCTTTGGAGGCGGAGTGGGAGGTGCTTTCGCCTGTTTCCTCATTCTTCGAAGATGCTCCAGCCGGGTACGGCTAACATCGCCTTGGCTGGCCAGACTAACTTTCAGCCAGTCGTTGGGTGTTGCCAGATACTCCACAGAGCTGCGCATCCGCATAACACACTCCCGGTAGAGGCAGTTCTGTTCAAATCGCCAGCTGCATAAGAGAGCACGCACCATGCCGCCTTCACGGCCGCAGACCAATGCCACCACTGGCGGTCGCTCGGCAGCGATCACGGACACGGTCATACTTCCCGTGTCCACGATGGTAAACAGGCGATGTCCCTGAGGAACATTCAACCTCTTGGCTTCCTGTTGCCACCACGTCGAATCCTCAGGCTCAATGCCCTCTCGGGTCTTTTTGTTGCGCAGGTTTCTGGAGAAGACAGTTGACGAAGGCGCATAGGTCAGGCGGTGATTGAAGTTCCCATAGATGATTTTCTCGATGTCCTTGAGCGGCATCGTACCTTCGAATCCAACAAGATGGCAGGAGACACCAGTGGCCCCGCTGTTGCAAAGTTGTCGGACCGCCCATGGACTGAACCAAGAGATGATCCAGGCGCAGCCAACGAACAACGCAACACCAACTAGGTACATGGACACATCAATGTCACTCTGGCCTGAGGCGAGCGAGAATTGGAGAGATATGGCGGACGAAAAAAGGCCAAAGCCAGTCAGCAAGAACCAGGCCCCAGCATACACGGCCTTTTGCGCCATTGTTGCGCGGAATCCATTCAGGTCTTTGATGTATCTGACCCTTGGGAAATCCTTCCAACGAATGGGAATACCGCGGCACCGGTCCAAGATAACTGTGGGCGTGTATTCGTCGTCGCCAATGCCGACCACACTGCAAAGAGGCTTGATATCCCAGAGGTGAATCGAGAATTGATCCCGGTCAGCAATATTGCCCAAAATGGTCGCGCTGCCTGCCACATTGTCCTTGACGTCCAATTGGGCCTGGAGCTGCTTCTGTGTGTTTTCAAAGGGCCACAGGCAAACCAGACGCTCGAGGAGCAGGTTGCTATCGTTCACAAGGGATAGTCGTGCAATCGCCTGGAAAGCGCTGTCCGATGGATTGGGGCTGATTCTGTAGGATAGCAGTCCCATGGCAGCATAGGCCATGTCGGTTGTTGTGTAGCCTTGTCTGTTCTTGCCAGTGGATAGTTTCGCCATGGCTTGGATGGCACAGGTGAACAATTGCAATTCGCTCAGCGTGGTGGTGCTGGTATAGTGGTTGACCAGGTGGCCAATCACGTCCTCATGTGGTTGCTCATCGGTTCGTTCCTCATGGCTTGATCGGAATCGAGACGTGGGTCCCGGCCAGAAGCTGCCATACATATCGGTCAAAGTAAGATCGAAGTGTGGCAGTTCAAGGTTGCTTTTATCGATTGCATCTGGGTGCGAGAAACAGTATCGCGTTTTGCCAGCGGCGAGAAGGACCTCTGGTAGTGTCCAGATGCGCTGTCCCCAGATTGCCTTCTCGTTTGGATCGTTACTAGGTAGGACGACATAGACTCGCTTGGCACAACGAACTGCGTCACAGATTGAGTTGACATCTTTAGTGCGTTTGGATTCGGCCTTCGCCTCTTCCGTCTTATCGTTCGCATCGGCGGGGGATACACAATCCACGTCGATCCAAAACGCCTCGATCGGGGGTTCATCTATGTCTCGTTTGCGATTCTCATGCTTCAGCATGGCCTCTGCAATATGATAGAGGAATGGTCGCAACTCGTGGTCCTCCTTGCCGGGATAGTTTGCTCGAGAGAAACTGAGGAAAATATAGGGACGCAGCATGCCTGTCTTCTCGTCGCGCAGCTCTGTCGTCTCTTTAGCCACCCACTGCTTCGTCTGAGGGTCTCTTACTACCAAGCGACGAGGAATGGTGAGATTGGTGAGCTGCGATTGGGGCTTCTTGTTTTCAGGCGACTGATCGAGCACATTGACGGCGTGTTTGGGCCAATACCACTGCACATTCTCATACTCATCGTAAGGCTCAGCGGTGCCATCATCACTCCATGGAGCGGTAACAACCTGAATGGAAAGCAATAGCTGAATGATCCACGCCAGCCCCAAGGTGCTCAATGCTGCCGCTATCACATGCAGGATGCGTTTTAAGACCGTCAATGGATTCTCCTTGCGCTGCTTCCCGTGTCTTTCGCTTTCATCTTCGTCATCATAGCCACTTTCGAATTGCTCGAGTCCCAATGGGTTCAAGCAGAGCTCTGCCAGTGAGATGATGAGGGGCACATTGCCCCTGATCTTGCGGCGACTCCAGTGACGAGGACCGGCGTCGTCCAGGGCACCTGAGGACGCTTGTACAACCAGTCGACGGGGATACTCCTTATTTGTACTGTAATAGGCGTCCACGTCGGGAAACTTTTCATGCTCGTTGGCTCTCCAAGGGTTCAGATAGCGTCGCTTGCGGTAGACTTGCTTGGCATCCTGCAATTCCAGCATGCGATCTTTCAAGTGGTGTGGAGTGATAGCAGGCCGACGGGTCCTTCCCTCGACCGACCAGTGCCATTCGCCATCATATTGGTCCTTCAGGTGTTTCTGGGCTTTCCTGATCTGGTCTTGCTTGTCGTCGCGGTGTGAAGACAGAGCGGCCCCCATTCTGATGGTTGCGACAGCGCGCCGGAAGCACAGGTGCCGCTGTAGATGGTGCAGGACTTCGTTATGCGTGTAGATGGTATACTCAACACAGACGGTGCGATGCGCGTTCAAGTAGGGGTGCGCAGTTTGGCCCCCATATAGTTGGCTTCTCTTGACTCATTATAGTGGAAACATTTCAGGGGCATGGTGGCTTAAGCCATAATGGGTAAGCTGAGTATAAAGCAGTGAAAACCATATTAAAGTTCGGCTTACACAACGCGGGCATGGTATTTTTCTGACACAGGGAAGGGAGCCGTGGTAGATCATGCATGGCTGCGGGATGTTCATATGTTGTATTTTCAGCCAGAGGTCGAAAACAGAAAAGGATCAGCGCAGAAGATTGCGATGACCGGATGTGAAATGTGCAAAAGCCGCAACACGTCGCCAGTGGCCCAAGTAGTTTGTTTTCGGCAAACGGTCTGGGGGCCAAACTGGACCGGTCGGACATCATCCACCCATCGGCGCCAGAAAACGAAGCCAAGCAAGCCTTCGTATTCGTCTCGACGTTATGATTGGCCATGACCAGGCCAGCATCGCTGACATTGGGCTTTCACTTTAGTTCGCGGACGGGCCAGCGCCACGCGGGTGTGACAACGGCTTAGCCCCGAACGACCAAAGTCCGCCAAGTTAATCGAATACTCAGGATCGATGAGATGCCCGAGACTTAAGGGGTCTCATAATTTCAGAGCTTACGGTAGCGAACAGAAATTTTTTGTATGGGATTCACGGACTTTTTACCCCCTATTCGAATGCTCACTGATTGAAATACAAGTCCATATGGGATGCTTCAACGCTTCCGCTGCATGGACGAAAATCTCGGGCCGCAGTTATGACCCTCCTGCGGCTTGTCAAATACACCAATTTTCCCGCTATTATGGATCATCCGTGGGGCCAATCCGGCCCATGTAGCCCACTCTTTTGTTTTCAAGCATCGTCGAGTGCTGACTTGTGCGCATGACCCGCTTCATCAGCCGCACGGCCAACGCGTGTCCCTGCAGTCAGCACTTAGCCCATTTTGAGGCGCCTGCTCGGGTTCCACCAAAGAGGAACAAACGGGGGTGCTTCGTGTCGCCTGCAGACGGCATTGAAACAATTCCGGTGCTAATTTACAGGAGCCACGCGCGTGGGCATGCGGCTAAACAAATATCAACCCGTGCTCCTGGTCCTGATCTGAAAGACCTATCCATCCTCATTGTTCCCACATGTACCCCTGGAATGCTACTCTCGGCTCCTGGGCTGAGGGTACGGGACTTCACATCGATGCCCTCGGCCTCGTCACGCTCCTCGGAGCGGAGGAGATGAACCGCAGCATCGGGAGACTCGTCCCAAGCCTGTACCTCGACTATCTACCTCTGCTCGGCGCGTTCGTTGTGGCTGGAAACCAGTTTACTGAAAAGAAGCCTGGCTTTGCGTTGTACAACATCTCGGAAGGAATCATGACCAGCGAGCTGGCTGGGTGGTTCTCGAGATGGCTTCAAGGACAAGAACTTCATCGGGTTCGCAGTGTGGTCAAGTGGGAGGTTGGGGAGCGACCTCACCGATGGACATCGTTCCTCGTCGGCTTCCTTTTGATCAGTTTGCCCTCTCATGGAATACTGATCGCGCTGACAGTATTGTCGGCTGATTGGTGGGGATTTGCTAATGTTATGGCCATGATCGTCTCTGTGATTGTCCGACGTATTCAAGTCGCACAAAATCAAGCCGGGATTGACGCAAATATCAGAGAGGCTCAACAGGAGGCTCGCAAATACAATTATCCACAAAAATTCGAAGATTATAAATCATCAATGGCACGACTCGAAGAACGCCGTCAACAGAGTTTAGTCAGCGAGGACGCGAAATTGCCCACAGAACCCAAAGATCCATACACAATCGCCAAGGTGATCGTGATAACAGAAGATTCCAAAGCCGTCACGATCGCTGTGCCAAGATATCTGATCAAGCACATATTTACGGCCCATCCACAAAGTCCAAACCAGCTCCTCTACACGGCATGTCAATGGATTGGCTGGGCCGGCTTCGCAGTACATGTCATCAGCATTGGGATGGCGGGTCTGTACACCCAGATCTGCACGGTAGTGGTTATTCTTGTTGCGACGGTATTTACAGCCCACAAGGTTGGCTGCGAGGATTCAAGGATATGGAGCCGCTTCAGGAGCAAATGGAGGAAGGACGTCGACGAAGACCTGGAATATAGTTGCTGGGTGAGCTCGAGCTTGAAAGCCACACTCGCCACATACCCAGTCTCATACGTCAATTGGAGTGACACCGAAGAGGACCGCAAACTTCCTAGTGTGCAGGAACCACACGAAGTGAAAGGAGGAGGAAGGTGGGGCCGAAGAAACAAGGTCGACTTAGAATCTTCTCTCTCAAAGCCAGACGTTCTGAAGAACATTCCCGAGCGGCGCCAGGATCTGTACGCTTGGCTAGATCTAACAGCAGAAGAAGACAGTCATCTCAACTTTTGGGGATTGATACCCCATAATCAGGAGTGGAAGGATATTTATCTGGAGAAAAAGGCTATTCATCGCAGGAGGCTTCGCCGAAATCAGGCACATGGTATGAATGCAAATCCTGGGGCGGCATTGCAATAAAAGGTACCATAGGCTAGCCGCATCGAAACAATAAAAATGTCAAGATAATAAATTTTTACTTTCGTGTTTAGCCTTTTCCGCATTGGGGAACTATGTGATGATGTCAGCAGCGGAGACCTGCTGCTCACCGCCTTGGAAAATCTCACCGCCCGCTGAAATTTCCCAAATCGTTCTGTTCGCCTTCCTGAGATTGAACAAGACAGCATAGCAGACATGAAGCGCAAACTGGATGCAAACGACGTGCCGTCCCCCGAGCTTGCGGGGACGGATGAGCAGGAATTCGACTTTGAGGCCTTGAACCTCGATCCGCGTCTACGCCAGGCCCTGATTAAGGAAAATTTCAGCAAGCCGACTCTCATCCAGGCGAAGGCGATTCCGCTGGCACTTGAAGGAAAGGACATTCTGGGTGAGTCCTCCCGTCGTCTACGTCTGACATGGTCTGTATATGCTAACGGAATCAGCTCGTGCGAAAACTGGCTCTGGAAAGACCGCTGCCTATGTCCTCCCCGTCCTCCAATCCATCCTCCAACAAAAATCTGTGAGTCTTATCGGATCTTATGATAACGGGAAAGAGCAGTCGCTGATCGAATAATTGAAATAGGCCGACCCCTCATTGAAAGCCACCACCGGCCTCATTCTTGTCCCGACTCGCGAGCTTGCTGAGCAGGTCCAAAAAGTCATCATCTCTTTCACAGCCTTCTGCGGCAAGGATGTCCGATCCATCAACCTCACCCAGAAGGTGTCCGATGCCGTGCAGCAGACCATGCTTGCCGATTTCCCAGATTTGATCGTTTCCACACCCACTCGAGTCCTAGCCAATGTCAACAATTCCGCTCTGTCGCTCGAGAAGCTTACTCACCTTGTGATTGATGAGGCCGACTTGGTTCTTTCTTACGGATACGACGAGGATATTAATGCTCTGTCGAAGGCCATACCCCGTGGGGTGCAGACCTTCCTCATGAGTGCCACTCTCACCTCCGAGGTTGATACTTTGAAGAGCCTGTTTTGCCGCAGCCCGGTGATTCTCAAGCTGGAGGACAAGGAAGAGAAGGGTGCTGAAGTCAGCCAGTTCGTTGTTAGGTTCGTACTGGAATCTTGGACAATATGGTCCAACATTTACTGTCTACATCTGCTAATACATAAACTACAGATGTGCGGAAGATGAGAAGTTCCTGCTTACATATGTCATTTTCAAGCTACAGCTGGTCAAGGGAAAGGTTATTATCTTTGTTGGCGACGTGGACCGGTGCTACCGCGTGAAGCTCTTCCTGGAACAATTTGGTATCAAGTGCTGCGTTCTCAACTCTGAGTTGCCAATCAATTCACGACTCCATGTTGTCCAAGAATTCAATAAGGGCGTCTACGATATCATCATCGCCGCGGATGACCAGGAGGTTATGGGGACGCCCAAACCATCCAAGAAGGCCCGTGAAGCCGACGCAGATGCCGAAGAGAAGGAGGAAATTGGCAGCAGCGAAGACGAGGAAGAACCCGAGGAGTCGAGCGGCAAGCAAAAGTCCAAGCGCCGCAAGATGACCAACAAGGAAAAGGACTATGGTATCTCGCGTGGAATCGACTTCCAGAATGTCGCCTGCGTCCTTAACTTCGACCTCCCCACAACCTCGAAATCCTATACCCACCGCATTGGGCGTACCGGGCGCGCTGGCAAGGCCGGCATGGCACTCTCATTCGTCATCCCGGCCGACCAATACGGCAAGCACAAGCCTACTTCGACCACCACCTCCAAGAAGGACGAGGCAGTCGTCGCCAAGATCATCAAGCGTCAAGCCAAGCTTGGCAATGAGGTCAAACCGTACCATTTCGAGATGGCGCAGGTCGACGCCTTCCGCTACCGTATGACTGACGCCCTGCGCGCAGTCACTCGCCTCGCTGTGCAAGAGGCTCGTGCTCGTGAGATCCGTCAGGAGCTGATCAAAAGCGAGAAGCTGAAGCGCCATTTTGAAGAGAACCCTGACGAGCTGCGCCAACTGCGCCATGATGGCGAATTGCGCGCTGCCCGCGTCCAGCCGCATCTGAAGCATGTGCCAGAGTATCTGATGCCAGCCAAGGGGCGAAAAGGTATCTCCAAGGAAGAGGTGGGATATGTCGGTTTCACGAAGACAAATGTGAACCGCATTCGCAAGGCCCGTGAGCGCAACCGTGGTCGTGCGAAGGGCAAAAAGACTTCCGGAAAGGTCGATCCTCTGAAGACGTTTAATCGGGGCCGCAAGTAAAGTAGTTGTGGAGGAGTGCTAGAAACATGCTATGATACCATTGTACAGTCAGATGGAACAAAAAAGGAATTTTAAAGCTCGCGATTATCATTTGTTTTTTTCTTATATGAAGATGTCTACCTGGTAACCCCAGTGGCCCCGGCCGTACCTTATCCTGCGAACCCGACTATGTATGTAAGGCACCCAGCAGCAAATCACCAGGAGATTGGCCAGAACAGACAAACAAGATTCAAGAAACCTTATGTTTCTGACGGCCGTCGTGGGAGCCTTCTTCTCCTCCAGTAAACGCATGGATCCATTTTCCACGAACCTGCCTCCTGATAGCTTGGATTTCAATGCGCACCTCACGGGCCTTGCTGATTGCATCACACCAAGCCTGACGTTCCCTGTCGCGACGATACAACCAGCGCTCCTCCTCCACATTCCAGGGGAGATCGGATGGAGGAGGAGACCGAGGAGGGTCATTGTGAGCTGATTGATTTTGGGTCGGGAAATTCTGGGAAGCATCAACCGGCGCATGCATCGAAGCAGCCAACGACGAAGACGGGAACTGTGTCGCAGGGGGCATGCTCTGGATTGCCGAGATGGGTCTTTCGATTGGACGAAGAAGATCCTTGTCCGAGGGGTACTCGAAACCGGGACCTAGTCCAATCCATTCAATATCTCTCCACGACCCATTCCACTCCGGACCAGAGGTGCCGGGGTGGGAGGGCCTGCCATCTGGGTCATTGCCTGTCCAGGTCAACGCGGCAAGCCATTCAGAGCAGCCTTCGAGATCCAGCCATTTCAGGCAGTAGGTATAACGAGAAAGCTGTCGAAGGATCCCTGCTGCTTCTGCCCAGTTGTTCTCCATTCCAGAGTACACGTCTGTACCGCCATGGACCAATGTGGGACCACGGTGGTTCGGTGGGCGCATGCGTGCGGGAGCGGAACGAGGAGTGCGAGTGGGAGGGGGCCAGTGGGCCAGGGACAGATGAGTAATAATTGAAAGACGTGAAAGCAGGTGGAGGAGAGAGTTCCAGCTTGCAGCAGCAGGGGCCGGATGCGCGAGGGAGAGGTAGCGGAGGTTATTGAATCGAAGACTGTGGCTGATAGACTTAGGAATGGCACCGATCGTAGCGGCAGACGGAGTGGAATCTTCTTCATATCCGTTATTGGACTCCTCGTCCCAAGACCCAGGAACGCTCTCCTCGGGCTCGGCCTGGGAGGTAGCAGGTGCGGACTTGGCGGAGACGAATAACTCGCCGGAAAGTTGTTTGAACGTTATCCAGTAGCCTAAGGCCCAGCCCAAATCTAAGCGGGAGATACCTGCATCGATATCGGTGGCGACATTGAGATCGGCCTCTGCTTCGTCCCCACCAGTCGCCACAGTGTCAGCCTCGGTGAGAAACAACGGCTTTAGTCCCCTCATGCGCCCTTTCAGGGACTGACTCCCCGCGTAAACCGGGTAAACCGCGATATAGCTCAGCAAAAGCTGCTTCAAGTGCGAGGGAATCTGAGCCAGGAATGCTCCATCGTAATCCAGATGCCAGGCCAAGTTCAGGGCCATGGACTTTAGGACTGCATGGACGAGGCTGGACTTGTCCGGGAACTTCGCCCCAGGGAGTCTGTCGAGACGATATAAAGTGACTCTGTCATAACCAGTAGTCGCCAGCGCGGCTTCTTCGAAGGACCCTTCACGGTTATGTGAGAGCCAGCTGTCCGGTGGTGGGGGCCCTGGGGTCAAACGCACCGGGCGCCCGCCGATTGCCGTGCGACGAGAACCAGGGCGAGGTCGGGGTGGCGGGGTTTCTGGAACTTCGAGGAGGTTGCGGAGAGATGGGTGAACGGAGCGCTGAGATGTGAAAGATCGTGGAGAGCTCGAAGGGTTGTGCTCCGGGGAACTGGTCGCTTGTGTGCGACGGAGATGGCTGATCAGATCATTGACAGAAGGCGCCTCTGAAGTGGCGGAACCTGCAGGTCTTCGAGTTTGATCATTTTGGGCCGGTCCAGAAGTGAGCGTGTGATGTGGAGTATCAGCGAGTTTGAAGACAAAGGATCTCTTCTGCTTTTTGGGCATGAGCGGTCAAGGTGTCGGCGAGGACGTGAAGGTGGTAAGAGGCAAATCTGCACTCCGCGGAGGTGCTCCCTTATCGTTAGCTATCGCCGCCCACCCCCACCGGCGGGAGGGTATGAGTCAAGTTGCATAACAATGTTGTAACTCTATCATGGAATCTATACACGCTATTTACACATAATTATACACTCGGGCTCAGATATCTCGAACCCAGGAATCATCCTTCATATGACCCTCACGCTTGGGTCCTTCTTCAAGCCACGTCTCGACAAGTCCTTCTTTAGGATCCTCGTCGGGAAGACCGCGAGACCGTCGTACGTCAAGTACAAGATTCCTGATCTTCATAGTAACTTCTTTCCGCAACTCAACAGCTTCTTTGTTGTTCAAGAGCTCGTCACTCAAGACACCGACAGGCAGATCTCGGGATTGAGGGTCGGCCTGTGCGACCCTGTCCTTCAGCTTCTGCCAGCGCGATCTCATATCACCAAATACCTCCTCGGAGTCGACCTTGGAGCCGAACGTGACGCTGACCTTTTTGCCAACGCGAGGAAGAAATCGTGGGAACTCGCGGCTTTCGTGCATAATGTCATCGAAGCCCTGAATCCACATGGGAACTACATCCGGACACTCCTTTGCCTCGAGAATGAGTCGCGCAATGCCCCATTTGAAGTAGCGCATAGTCTTGCGCGGTGCCTGGTGGATCTTGCCCTCGGGGAAAATGTGAACCCACGAGAAGGCGTTGCTCGAGTATGCAGAGGGTGCCAGATGCGCGTCCTCGCCGTTGGTAGTATATGCGATAGAAAGGTCGGAGAAGGGATCGATGCAGACGTTTTGGAGGCTAAAGTGCTGGCGTTCGGGGGTAGCCCGGTGGTGATCGACCGGGAAGGGACCCTGGGACAATAGGCGAATCGCCTGCGTGACCGCAGGCTGACCCAGTCCACCAAACTGGGAATGCGCGAGGCGATGCGTCGGAAGCACTTGTCCCATGGCAAAGAAAAGCGACAGGGGCCTGCAGGAGATGTGCTGTGTCAACAAAAGAAAACACCACGCCACCACCACTTTCTTCCAAGGTTGAACGTACCTGGTCTGGAAACAAATATCATGACTGCCGAATGACCATCTCTTGTTCCAGAATCGCATAGGAAGTAGTCCCCATACTAACGGATCGTCCATACTAGTTGTCGCGACACAATGTCAGTTTCGAGGGTTGTTTGCAAGACAGCCTCTTTGATTTGAAGTCATTCGTACACACGTACACGCTGATATGATTTGACACTGCCATGGGGCAAACCTATCAGCAAGCGGTCTTCAATTGCATGTACAAACAACCTGGGAGAAATACCTGTAATCAAGCCCTTCGACCTTTGCGACGGATCCTGCCGCGAGTCCAGCAGCGCCGTAAAAGCTTCGCCGCCATGAACCTCTGCACTGTTCAAGGCCGACAAGAACGCTCGACACAGCCCAGCCACCCCCCACATGGTCATGTTGGACATGGCCCGCCATGGAAGGGACGGGGAATCTGCTGTTGCGCCGGAGTCCATAGTGCTGCGTGTGAGGGACGAGAATCTATAGAAAATCCATAGACGGGAGCAGACTCTCGGGCACGCAGCGAGTGGCCTGGAATAATCAAGGCGCCCTTTTTGGCCAAGCAGAGAAGTTGTTGCGCAGGAGAAACGCGGCGACTGCTCGGCGAACACAATTAATCTTTCGGGATCATGTGACCGAGCCCGCGGTAAATAATGAACCAACACTCGGGTCCCATGACTTTCTATGATTTGCCAACTTGTATCCTCCATATATTTGGCCTTCGCGTCATCCTGTATATCATTTCCGATCCAGTGCCCGGAATCATCCTGTTCTGCTGCCAAACTTTCATCCCCTCCTCCCGAGTGTATAGAAAGGACGGCGCGCACGGGCCAATTGCAGTCCCGACTTCGAGCACGATTTTCCTATCCGCGCCGTCAACTTCCCCTCCGCAAGCCGCAGCCATGTTCAAGCCTACATCGGCCCTGTTCTCGGGTCTTCTATGGTAAGAGGTCTCTCCGGAGATTTTCAATGACAAAGTTTTGAGCCCGCAGAGCTAACCGCCTCCCTTTCCGACTCACAGGAAGACCCCATGGCGTCTCTCTGCACCCCAGAAAGCCCGGCAACGCAAGCGCCTGCGCGCCGTGGACCGAGTCGTCGATACCCTCAGTGCCGCCCTCGCCCGGAATGGCCAGAGCACCAAGGCCGTTGAGCGCTGGTACGCGGAGATGCCGCGTGAGGAGGAGATGCTCCCCAAGGACAAATACACCATCTTCGACAAGAAGGAGAAGACTTACCGAAAGAGCATTCACAGTATGTCGATACCATCGAAGTTTGATCAGATGCTGAAGCCAGGATACTAATGACTTGTTCCTATTGCTAGAGCTCCCCAAGTGGACTCGTGTCAGCCAGCGCGTGAACCCCCCTGGTTTCTAACGAGCTCGGCCGTCACATCACCCAAACCCCCCTGCGACTGGCCGATACATACCCACTCCGACTGTCGGTCGACATTTGTATTATACACTCGAGCCTCGAATTTGCCACTTCTCGATCAGATGGCTGGTCTGGGCACAAATAACATAGGAAGGATTCCCGGAGTTTTTGGCAATTGAGAAAACTGCCCGCGGCCGCGTGGCCCCGGCTTACATTGTTCCATTACCCAGCGTTTAGACTCTGTCACACAATTCAATTTCATTTCAAGAATCAACTCTATTCGGTGGTTCAGGTTCAAGAGTGGTTTAAGAATGGGGAAGCAAAGGGACCAATGTAGGTAAGGATATAGCATGGCAGGTGATCGATATATCAGGGGTATCGCAGGGAATGAACGAGCGTGGTTTACGGCACTGCTGCAAAAATAGCAGAGTGGTGGCCTCGAAGGGCCTTAAACCACGGGTTGAGGCTGTGGTGCTGTGTGTGCGATCCCCCTAGGAAGCAACTTGAGCGACGCAGTACGGCAGCATCTGTTAACCTGGAATGCGACTTCCTTCACGCGATTCCGGTTCACGCGACCCTCATGGACAATTTTACGCAGACGGTATCCCCGCCGAACTTGCTGCCAGTCTTCCAGCTTTTCCTGCCACCCAGTGCCTCCTTCGTACCAGGCGTTCTTTTGCTGTGTCGACATCTCAAACCCCTGAGGCGGCTTTGGCAAGATCCAACAAGCTGGGTCGATTTTTCCATCCGGTGGCTCCTCGGCCGAGTCTTCATATAGTTCAATAGTTCGGATGGCATCCCGAATTCCGGAAATCCTCCTCTGTCTGTTGACAGCTGCCCGCCATGAAACTATGCGCGGAACCTGAGCTCGTTTCCGTGCCATGGCTGGGTATTTGGGCCTTGATTTCCGATCCGCCTCCGGGTAGGGGTCGTTGAATCGCGGGTCTCCCCACTGCCGTCGATTGTGTATTGGAACTCGCGATGGAGGGTCAATCACGAGCCAAGTCTCTCTGTTCAGCCAGTGGTTGGCAAGCAATGTGAAATGATACGGCTTCAGTCCGGGGGTCATCTCGTTGAATATCCATAACAGTTTGCGATCCAATCGGTCAATTAGTCGCACCTCCCAGTCACTCAGCTTATCAAAAGAGATTTGTTCCGCCTCGAAGACCCCATCCAGGCAGCTCGGGAGGGGTGCATACTTGGTCCGGGCTTTGATAGTGCCTGGGTGAGTCCAAAGTTCCTGGAAGCTGTTTCTAGGGCGCCCAGCTGCCCTGGTATCTCGCCACGAATGCCATAGCTGGTTCGACGAGAGTGTATTCAGTACTCCTGACTTCTTCAATGGCCGAAATCGTGCGGGTGCAGTGTTGAACTTGGCGTATTTCATATCAGTATCGAGAGGAATCGCACAGGCTGCTTGCTTCCCTTGGAAAGGTTGGTCAGGAATCACGGAGATTTTCTCCAAGGTCGTCGTCGCACCTATAAGACTCTTTTTGCGTGTTTCTGGAGCAATCTCACAGGAACTTTGCTCGGACAAAAGACTGGCCAGAAGCGCCGTAGCAGGGGTTCCCGGGGGTCCAGAGGATTCCCGGAGATCTTGCTGTGCTAGTCCAGTCGATTTCATTTGCATCTGCGCCGACCACAATCTATATTTTCGTGAATGAACACCCCGAAGTGCGGGTCTCGGGGTCTCCCGCGCTCTTCGAAGACTTTGGTACACATTCGAGCAGGAACTGGGCTCAGCTACATGGAAGCTGTTACGTATTGAGCGTGGGTGTGAGGGGCGTCGCATTCGATCGGTATGACGATCTGCCCATGAGGCCCCGTTCCGGAGAAAGGATTGACTGTTTGTTGAGATTTGCAGGGACTGAATCTGAGTCGGCAACGTCAACACATGCTTGCATATCCTTCCATCTAACCGTTGACTACCCTCAGTCTGGTCCTCGGAAGATCTGGAGCGTGTCCGTGAAGGTGGCGTGAACATTTGCTGCGATGCTGAAGAAGCTGTGCTGCCGCCAAAGTGGTGCTTATTGAAATGAATTCTCGGTAATGGACGGAGGTTCTCAGCGCCTCTAGTTGCGGATCCGATCGGTCGAGAAGACGCAGATTCTTGGCTGACAATCAAAGCCCCGCGACATTCTATAGACGATCGAGGGTACGGAACCTGGATATCTGGCATCGCCTCGTAGCTCTTCAGGCATTCTGGTAGCAGCTTCAGTCGTCTTCGGTTGACCCGGCGTTCTTCCATTGCCTCCAAGCCAGGATCCCACCACACCCATTGGTAATCGGTCTCGGTTGACTCCCATGACACCCACTCGCGAATGTGCTTGAAGAGTGTTCGGAGGAGGGATTTGTTTCTCTCATGTGTCTCCACAGAAACCCAGCCATACCAAGTCCGGGCATAGCGAGTCGTCGTCAATTTGCCCTCCTGCAGTACTTTGTGTCTGTTTAACGATCGAATAAACTTGCCGAGCTTCCAGAATAGGACGGCAAACACGAATATTCCCACTGTGCCTGTGAGCAGCTCGCCGAATACCCTGGGGTCGATAGAGGTTTCCACTGGGACCGGTTTGGCTGGGGATTCTTTACCATAATCCCGCGGCGAAGGGGCCAAAGAGTGGTTCTGTCCAGTCTGCAGCGGCGCCATCTGCCGGGTGCGACCTGAGACTCTTCAGTAGATCTTCCCGGTAAGTGATGGGTGGGTGGGTGAGTTTGAAGGGTCATGAAGTTGGAGCTTGGCGGCTTCGCCGGGGAAGTCGCGCGGCGCGAGATTGCCTCATCTTGCCCTAACGACAATACTGTTTACTTCCATCCGTAATCGCCGTGGAGGGCTAATATTTGACGTGTTTCGTATGCGATATGGATTCAATAAAGCCCAAGTCAGCAATATGACCTGTCGTGCTTTCGATACCCTGTCCTTGATATGGCACAGCCCGACAACATGCGCCGGCCGATGCATAATTTGTGCAGCATCCAGCATGGACGATACCACTAGGAAGAGATCTTCATCAGTTCATTAAACATCCTTTAGTGTTTTACAGTATTTAGGTCATCCGAGTTGACAAGGAGAGGTGAAGATTTTACCCCAGCCCTTTTAAAGCACGTGCTATGATACCTGCCACGGTAATAACTGGATGGACAGCATCCATACTTCAGCGTCCGGAGGGTAATGGTAAGCTAAAATGTGAGATTCGTGGAATCCCTCTTCATACGGTCGCGAGATTCCCTATCTCGGGCCTTGGGTCAGTGAGGCTCTGCGGCTGGTTCCACCTACTCCAGGCTTGTTTGGCCGTATATACCCAAAGGTGGTGCCACGATTGACGGCGAATTCTGTCTCAAAAGGAGTATGTTATAGAGTAGTTCACGTAATGCTGAGGGGCTTGCTCATAAGAACAATCGCCATATGGCCGTGTCGGTCGCTACATCATCGGCTTTCCATACCGACTCTTACTTCGTTGAGTCGAAGTCCCATTACCCTGAGAGATAGCTACGCGTCAAGGTCCAGGGTTTGTGAACAGATGGTTTGGCAGGGATGCAGCCTTCTGGCGCTGGGCCACGTAGATGCATTGCGCAAGTGTAAAATACCTACTCCCTTCGTTTTCGAAAGTGGTAAATCGCCCGCTGATGGTGGCTGTGTCCAGTGTGGCAAACGCCGAAATACGACTGAACATGTCCAAGGTCCTGTAGAACTTGGACATGACCGTCGACGGAAGCTCGCGGAATTGGGGGTTCCACAAGGCAGACCAGCTGTGGGAGAAGCAGCTGGTAATGATCAAGCTCTCATCTGCAAAGCCTTGCTAATCACCCTAGCAACAGAAATCTAGCGGGATTCCGCGCTAGGTGTTCGGACTTGGGAATGGGGGCCGACTTTTCGGAGTCGTGGCTGCTTGGATGACATGGCTGTGCAGAGGGACCAGATAGAAGGGCTTCGGAAATCTACCAAATGCAGTAATTTGCGGGGTCTTTTCAGTTGCCGATTGGTGCGTCGATACATGCAGAGTATTACTTGATGGGACGAACATCAAGCATTCCCTAATAGGCTTACGTGGCGTGCTGGATTTTGCGTGGTCGCGCCTGGCAAATCGGTCGCTGAATGGAAGAGCCGCGTGATACCATGTGGCATCATGAGTGCTCGATCGGGCACAATATTACCACTGCTTTCGACTATTAATGACGTCCTCAGGCCCAGTCGGCCCTTAGCCTACAAGCCCACCAGAACAAGGCTCCTCTAAATATCACTGCCGTCATTCACACTCCTGAACATCTATAAAAAAGCCCCCCAGATTTCTAATAATTCTTCCACTATTTCAACCACATACTCAAGCTCATCCCATACCGGAATATGTCTCTAACCCGAATCGCCATTGTTGGCGGAGGCCCCGTGGGTCTCACGCTCGCTCGACTTCTTCTCAACAAACCTAAGATTGAGGTGGTTGTCTTCGAGTCAGAGAATTCCCAAAATGCTCGTGGGCAAGGCGGCAGTCTCGACCTGCATCCCACGACCGGTATTGCCGCCTTGAAGGAAGCCGGCTTATACGACGAATTTTTGAAGAGAGCTCGCTTCGAAGGGGAGGCGTTGACTATTTGCGACAAGCATTTGACCAAATATGTTGAGCTGGCTGGCTCGGACGAAAAGTCCTCTCACGGGAGACCAGAGATCGACCGAAAATCCCTCCGTGAGATGCTTCTTGACTCTATTCCTCCCGATATGATCCGATGGGGCCATCACCTGCGCACCATTGATGAAAATCATAATCTGATCTTTGATCATGGAATCGAAATGGGATTCGATTTGATCGTCGGCGCCGAAGGTGCCTGGAGCAAGACCCGCAAGCTGGTATCAGAGCAAGCGCCAGATTATGCTGGCATTTCTGCATTCACCTTCGAGATTCCCAATGCCAAAGAGACAGCACCAGAGTGCTACCAGCTCTCCAACCACGGGTCTCTGTTTTCGTACTCCGATGGCCGATCTATCATGAGTCAATGTATCGGAGACGGCCGCCTGAAAGTCGCCGTCTATGCTATATGGCCCAAGCAGTGGGCAGAGAACCCTACTTTCGATATCAATGACCTCGACGCGACTAGAAAGGCCATTCTGGAAGAATGCCACGATTGGTCTCCTGAATTGTTGCAGTTTGTGCGCAATGCCCAAGACCCAGAGTTCCGACCGCTTTATATGCTCCCCGTTGGCTGGTCATGGGAGAATCGCCCTGGCGTAACTTTGATTGGCGATGCAGCACATGTCATGACACCTTTTGCTGGCGAGGGTGTCAACTTGGGGATGCAAGACGCGCTAAAGTTGTCTCGAGCAATCATCAAGGGTGCAAACTCACCAAACCCTCAAGTTACCCTTCCAACTGAGATCAAGGCATATGAGGATGACCTCTTCGTGCGAGCCAAGGAGACATCGACCCTGACGAGTGATATGATGAACTGGTTGTTTTTCAGTGGTGGCTCGCTTGGATCTGTTATTGAGAAGGTTGCTTTGCGTAGGTTGACCTTTTATGACAAAAGCCCCCTTCAGCGTGCTAAATATCCACTGATGTGGGCTTTGATATATGGTTATTACTTTTTATTCAAACTGCAATATTGATGTTGAGATGAACTTCCTCGTTATCCTGGGAGCCGTGTTTGTTGTGCTCTCCGCACTGTCTGCTCGTTAGCCTTAGAATTAGATATTAATCAGCTATACATTATTATCAACTCTCATCATTGCCTCCCTCAGACAGGTAAGGCAAGAATGTGACACCTTACCTCACCGGCTCACCGGCTTTCTCATCACTGATCCACCCTACGATCACATTCTCCAGTAAATGAGATCCAAAAGACAGGTCAGATCACTCGCACTGTATTCTCAACTCTAACATCCTAAACAGGCAGCAAGAATGTAGCAGGTGCTGCTCCAGCTGCTCTCGAAGCACATGGACGTTCACATGAAAGAGCCCAACGTTTGAGATTATGTATTCCAGCCTTGGGGTGAAGGGATGATCCATGTTCACCCGGAGCAACGGAAGAGAACGACCAGCAAAAGGGAAGCAAAACACGGACACAAAGGAATCGGGGAGCTCGGGTTCCACCTGAGTTGGACTTATCGACTGGAGACCTTCCTAATTGGGCAACCCACTGGTCCACCGCCACACCATACCAGCCACTCCTTGCTTTAGCCACATCATTAGCCACTGCGGCTGATGTGTGGCGGTGCGACTATTAACTCCAAGGGCCGGGACCGAGCCCAACTGACCCCCCTGCAACACGATCGACATTGCATAACAAAAAAACAAGGTTGGTTCGTACCTCCCTTTGCATGTTAGGCGTATCTCTGGTTTTGGCTTCTACGTTGATGGAGACGTCACCCGTCCATCGGGAAAACGTCCTTGATGTCTCCCACACATGGTCGATCCTGCTTTCATTGGTGGAGGGTTAGTTGTCTTTCACTGCTATGCCGCAGGATTGTATCACTGCTCTCCTCTCCCCCCTCTCCTCTCGGAGTCAGGCTCCATTGCGTTTGTGATTGCATCATCCTTCGGAGCTCTCTTACTGATCTATCCTGGCACAGCGCTCATATCTCACGGGCTGCAGTTCGCGCTGACCTCGAACGTTTCGATCAACTAATCGACGGGAAAATCTCGGTTGTGTCACCGAGTTTTTCCCAAATCCTGCGTCGGGAACTCTAGACCCGATCCCGTTCTACAAAGGCACCTATCACCGGGAGTTACCGCTGCAGTGGGCGGGGGCCCCTAGATGATATGAACTATTGACTGGCCTGTGCCAGATCGGCGAGGCGATCATTAAACCCTAGCACCTTCATCGTGGCACGTGCCAAGAGTAGGACAGTGCGCGGTCCTGGTGAAAGCTTCCTTCCTCGTGGAACCCGCTTCTCGGACTTCCTCAACCCCTGCTCATATCCCGGCACACACATGGTGCCGGTGATCATATCCGCTCTGGTCACACGGAGCGTTCCCGTGCGGAGACACGGAGATCCACGGAGTCTCGACCCTGGAGTGCCAAGGGGTGAGGCTGATGATCCGCGGATACCGAAGTGCGGTGCTGTGGCTGGTGATCGATGGAGCTATCGCCTCCTTAGTTTTCGTCTTTACCTAGGCAACATCATTTCTGAGGCGGGTTCGCCATACGATGAAAGACTCAAGCAGGGCGGAGGAAGGCGGGGGGGAAATGAAAATGTGAGCGCCAAAGAAGCCTCGGTTCGAGGCCAAGGGAAACCGCGCTGGAGGGTTCGGCGTGCCCGATGACATGGACATGGTTACCAAATTCCCGCGCCACAAGGCTTCACGCGCCACAGCTCACCGTTGTGGCTTGCAGCACCAACGATGGGAGGGGCTCGACTCCCCTGCAATCGAACAGTGCGGTCTGTCCTCCAAGGACTTCCTCCCTTGATCGGTCCAATGCGTCCCGAAGGTCGTCATAATCATGCTCCTTCTCGCTTCCCGGATGCAGCGGCCTTTGGGGCACAGACCACACTGTCGCTGACCGCAACGCCTGCCCAAGTTGAGGTGACTGCATGATAGTCTCAACGCCACCACTGTGACTGAGAAGTGATGATGACAGCTGCGACGGGCCGGGCAGTTGAGTGCAAAACAGAAAAGCAAACCCCGGATCCAAAATCCAAACAATCCTCTTCATGCCACCCTTACAACTGGCGAGGTCGAGATGTTGAGCAGGGGGTGGAGACGGTACAGTCCGTGCACGCAACTATTGACATCTCCAGAAAAAGCCGGTTCTCAAGTAGACCACCACCTCCGCCCTGGATCGAGGGACTCTCCGTTTGCCCCTGCACATGAACGTTGATCGTGCATGTCAAAGGCGCGTATCCGATTATTTTCACCGTGCTGATTGCCGGGAAAATCGGTAGCTGGGCGCGAAACCACCGAATCAGACGCGCAGCTGCCGAGTGGACCCCCCCCCCCAAAGCACCTGAAAAGGTCCAGTAATGGTGCTCCCCAGTCGATCCGCACGCTAGCATCCGATCTGTCCTGCGCATCTTGGATCTCTCAGATCTACTCCGTAGTACCTGCTTTGTTCTGCACCCCTCGAGGTCCACCCCCCTCCCCCCCCTCTCTTCCTCCCTTCTTTCCCCGTCCGTCCATTACGTACCCGTCGATCAAACCACAGCAAAACCAAGAAAGTAAAAATTCCTGGTCTCCACTGTTCGTGTTCGATTTTCCCGGAACGTGTTGCTGCAAGGATCTCGCAGATGCCGAAGGAACACCCAATCCACTGGACGGTCTCTTGGCCGTTTACTGCTCTATGGGGATTGGCGTGCTTTTTCATTGATTTTTTAATTTTTTTAATTTGGAATTCAAATTTTACTTTCCTAGTACTCCGGGTTTTCAATTTGTGATCCGCACAGCATTACGGTTGCCTTGGCTCAATCCCAAAAACGCGGTGACCGATTCATTAATGCGCTCGCATCGCGTGGTACTTTTGCCGGTGGCGATATCTACTAGTTCCATCATTCTCCAACGACTGACCTGGAACATGAAGCCTGAACATGTTTGGCAGGGAATGGGTCTCGGCTGTCGCGGGGAGGTATATGAAGACCGCTTGAAGCACCTAGCTCGAGCATAGTTCCTACCAGACATCCTTCATCCAACATCCCAATCTTAATCGAAGAGTGCAACTTGCTCTTCCCTTATACCATCTTTACGCCCGATCCATCTCACGTCTCTTATAATCGCCTTCCTCGCTTCTCCAAACTCTATTGTCAGATCCAATTCATTTATACTTCACCGATTCTCTCTAGCCCACTGCTCCCCGATTGGTTTAGGGCAGATCCTTCAAGCTTGAGTTTATATTCGCCATACCACCCCCGAAACAACTCCAACTGTTTCATCCCACAAAGCCATGGCTACTCCGCGCGAATTCAGCCTGGCATTCGAAGCCGCCCCGCCGGCAGCAGCCCGCCCCGGCCTCCCTTTCACGGTCCCCGTCATAGTCGTAGTGCGCCCCGTTGGCACACCCTCGCGGACAGTACAACTCGTTGCCAGCGCCAGCCTGCGCGACGAAGCCGGCACTAGCCCCGCCATTGGGCTCAGCGGCAACCTCACCGCAATGGTGCGGAGCCGGTGCGAACCCTCGATGAGCGGCTACGCCAAGTTCAGCGGGCTCACGATCTCCCGACCAGGCAAGTATCGAATCCGGGTGATGCTCAGCACCTCGTCCGTCAACGGTGTGATGACCAAGGAATGCGTCGACTCGGCAATCATCCATGTGCACGCCGCTGCGCCGGCGGCCCAACGGCCAAGTGGGTCCCCCTCTCTGTCTCGTTTTCCCCCTTCTAATGACCCTGCCAATCCAATCATATCTCACCGTCCCCTTGGTCATTTTCCCTATTCCCGATGGACTAGTTCACCGTGTCGGTGACCAGATGGTATGGCATTGGGTCTTGCCCCCAACATGGTTGCCCCTCAGACTACCGTTTCTGGACGCTTGCTGATCAATTAAAAACTTTAGCTCCCACTACGGTGGCAAAGCTGCAGCGGCTGACGGCTGAAAATTTGGACATCTCGGCGAGGGACATCGTGGCGTGGCAGAGTGCGTGATTGAGAGCTGCAATGGAACTTCTGCGATTGGGTCTTGGATATTGCTGCGGAGTTCCCTGGAGTTTGTTTTCCTTATCTTGTTGCGCGCAGCTCTTTTTTTTTTTTTTTTTTTTTTTTTTTACTTAGATCGTTTCTTTCCTGGTTTTGCCGCTTCCTTTCTGAAGGGGGTTTAGGTCTCAGGGGCGTTTCCATTGTTGTGGCACGGCTCTACCTACCAAGACAGTACTATTAGCAAGGGCCGAGTAATAGAACAAACTCCCTGATATTTTGTGTTGTGGTTTTCATTGGTCGAGTTGTTGTAAACAATCCGTCTAAATACTGCTAGTCCCATCGACTCGATTGGGATGAAGCGATGAAGTGACAGTGGGAAGGCCCTTTCTATGTCCGGTTTACAAGTCAAGTTCTTGCGTCCAGAAAAAAATAAAGATAAAAAAAAATATAAAAAGGGCATTCAGATCAGCCGCGTATACCCGCTAGTTGTTTGGGAATTTCCTTTGTTTCTTTGATCCTATGAGATAAAACGGTTTCCTAGGGCCGTCGTGGTGGGGACGATGATCATCCGATCAAAGGACTGTAGTTGCGAAGCTCTCCCAGATGCGGTGCTGACCCAAGCACATACTGCAGGAACGTGGGATAGCCCCAGCCCATACTCTCAGCTGCAAGACCCATAAGACTGGTTTGGTCATCGCGACCCGGGCGTCCTGGACCGGTGATGTTCTAAACCGAATAGTCAGTCTACCGGCGATCATTCCATAGGGCAAATCAGATATAGGTACCGGCTTCATATTGATATCAAACAGAGCAAATCGCGACCTAGGTCCAAATCGCCGAATGTCTATCCGCAGAGGTGCTCTTGTCTGTAGTAATCCAGCAACAGTCTCGCACTCCCTCATGATGGTCGTGTATGCGGGATCGGCGTCTACCTCCTCAGTGGTCACGGCGCGAGAGTTCACGGTCACCGCTACCTTCCCACTGTACGGTGCGACGCCATCCACATGGTTGAAGCGAGTGACAGGCGGCAGCGCCCAGTGTCGAGTGAAGCGATCTGAAGGCTCTTCTCCCGGGATTGCGTGTTGAGACGGAGGCATGACGGTGATCGTACCTTCCTCCCCATTCAAGTACTCCTCTAATAGAACCCGAGGCGACTCCTCAAACAAACGAGCCACATGCGCCGACAGCTCCGCGGCATTGTGACAAACCTTCACGCCGTGGCTGCCCCGCCCGCGCACAGGTTTCGCAACAATTGGAAAATCGCTGGCGTGGATCACATCCAAGACATGACCCGAGGTCCTCTGAACAGCAACAGAGTCGTCCATTCCAGACCGGGGATCATCTATCACCCACGATCTCGGCAGCGTAAGTCCACCGTGCCGACGCAAGCAGTCATTGACAAACGACTTGTCATCAAATTGATCCGCACACAGTGGCGGCTGTCCGACAACCCTCACCCGCTCCTGATGCGGCGTCAACCGCGACGACACTTGCAGCGGATGCTCTGCAAAAAGCACCGTATTCGCCCACAGATGCGTCGCCCCCGCCTTCACCGCGGCCAGAATGCCCTCCTCGGTATCAGGGAAACACCACTGGTCCTGATTTGTGGGGTCTGGCTCGGGCTCCGGTGTGAGCACCGTGATTCCCGAGCGGGACAAAGTATACGCCACATCAGCGCCAGAGTCCCGGTACCCTGTGCAGCGTTAGCGCATGTGGTCCAAGCTGAACTGTCCATGTTCCTGTCGCGCCTGCCTTACCACCGGGCTTGGGCGGCTTACTCACGCCACCATACCTTGGCGGCGGGAGAGCTTGGTACAACACCGCCACGACGGGCGTGGTGGAGTCCATATGAGAAAAGGATTTTGTCGTCTGGCCTTGGCGCGGTAGATTCGTGTGGAGCGGAATGCAGGTGCTAGCTGACGGGGGCGACGGTGGGCGGGACGGAGATTGGAAATGGGCTTAGGAGGCGAAGGCAAAAATTCACTAGCAAGACGAAATTAAGAGGACCTTATACATATTCGACTGTATATTGGGATGGGATGGAGGCGATAGTGCCGAGATTTCTATCTTATTGCTGCATGGGATGGCCTCGCAGAAGTGCCGATGTTCGGAGGAGATACGGAGATGCGGAGCAGTCCGAGGCGGGGATGGAGCGCTCGCCTGGAGGATTGTTGGTACGGGAAACAAGGGTAGCTTACGCGAAAAAAGGAGTGAGAAAAGAAATTGCGAGTTTCGGAGATATTCCGCAAGGCCGATACTGTTCATTATGAAAGCTATCGGGTACAAATGATAGATACAAATATGGGAAACAGCGGCCGAAAATCGGCTGCCCCTTCAAGGAGACAAGAACATCGATGTTCATCAGCTCATCAATGAAACGGATGATTGTCGAACAACCGTCGAATGACTGTCGAACGACAAAACCCCTGACCAGCACATCAAGTGAACGGGGTGCAAGATGCGGGACCAGTATGGTTTCATAGTATCGCACAATGTAGCAATCACAGTACATTGATCAAGGCATCATTCGTTTCCTGGGCGCATGTACATTCTGTGGGGAACTGTACTGGAGAAGATATCAACGGCGAAAGGGAAACATGGTTTCTTCGGAGATGCATCCATAGTCGAGTCGAGCCAAGAGCGGGGTCGATCGTCCACGGGGAGGATGACATGCTTTCATCTTGTAGGACAACCCATCACAATCAGTGCATTTCAGCGAGGCAATGCCACCAAGGACAGTCGGGATTGGAAAAGAAAGTGGCGCGGAGAAGAGATTCAGCTCTCCTTGTCATTGTCATTGCTGCGGAGCTTATCAATCCCATCGCGGACGGTCTCGCGCACGCTGAATCCGCCAAACAGCCAGTCATTTGAGTGCCGCCCGTAGTGGTTGATGGTGCCGCTGTAGCGACGGTAGTTGTCGCTGTTCTTGCCGGTCGGGGTGGAGGCCCGCTTGCTAGGGTACTCCTGCTTGGGAGACTGGGGGCTGGTGGCCATGGGAGACATCTGGTCAGGGCTGTGGGAGCGGCGGAGCTGGCCGAAGTAGGAGGGCCCGGGGGCACTGCGGGAAATGTCTCGAGGATGGGAGTCACTTGCCGAGGACGGGCAGTGGGATTTGGGGATGTCGATGGGGCTGGGAGACTTGTTGCGTGGTCGGAACAGCTTGGAGGCCAGTGGGTTGGACAGCTTGCGGCTGTATTTCTTCTCGTCGGAGCTTTGAGTGCTGCGAGAGGAGCAGGTGGTTGCAGAGGTTTGAGACAGAGATCGGTTTGGATAGGAGTCGCGGTCAGATTGAGAGTGCATCGGGCGAGAAGTATAGACGGGTTATAGAGGGGAGGGGAGAAATGAGGACTGAGGCCGAGGCCGGGAATTCTTAAGTTATTTATGCTTCTCACGTCTCGTATCTTCCCTCCTCCCATGGGGGATCGTCAACCCTCGTAGGGCAACCAACCAAAACGCAGGCCGCTTCCAGTTTGCACTCGAGCCCGTCGAGCAAACGCCGGAAGACACACACAGCCAATCACACTCACGAATGGCCCCACCAACAGCGGATCGGGCCTGCCGCGAGCCAACCGGGGGCCAGCAGCGACCACCTGCCGGTCCCACCGGTAAGGTTTAGCGGGAGTCTGTGTCGGTGAGGTCGGTCCTGCTTTTCCCCCGCCAATCCCAGTTTCTTTCTGCCTTGGAGCCTCCTCTGCCTTCCATTCGCGTCCAATCACTCTTCCTCTCCAGTCGTGTTGTTATCGTGCAACCCCGCTTCACCGCTCGTTGCATCATCACGGACACGTCCCACAGAGATACCACCCGACGCATCTACGCTGTCTCCTGTAGGTCTTCTTTCACGCTCGTGATTCTGGCCCTCGCTCGTACACCGTCTGTCCAGCTGAGCCGTCCTGTCATCCTATCTCCCCTACCCATAGGGCTGCCTCCGCGCGGAGTTAGGCAACCAGGTTACCCAGGCCGTCTGTTGATTATGTTGATCGTGCCCGTTGTTCGTCACAGGTGGGGCAGGCTGCCGACGGGTTGGCCAATGTACCCTCGAGGCTCTGCTGGGCCATGTTATCTGCCCCAATTACGAATGCATCCCTTCGCTCGTATGCCAGCATGACTGCTCCTTGGCAGAAGTCTGCAAAAGTCCGAAGACTGTTATCGCATCCACTAACCCACTGCTTACTTTCCCTCCAGCCCCCATCACCAATCACGGTTGATCTGCTGAGACAGCATCCCTTCTAGCGGCCTTCGAGAATGGCCATTGTAACCGAGAAATGGGGCACGTGTCTCCAGATTGCCCGGTTTGGCCCCCACGCAAGGGCACATCAGCCAAGAAAACACGGCTGGCTTCATGCACGCGGCACGGTCACTCCGAGGAATGTGGTGTCCGTAGGGTCAACGATTTTATGAGAAGTTCTTGGGTGACGCGGGCACCACTCGAGCGCATTGCCTTCCAAAGATTCTGCTGTCATGAGAACCACCAGAACTAACCTCAACTACAACGCCTGTTGCGACCGAGGAGCGGACTGTTGGAAGGCGCCGAGAATACCAATCACTGTTGCATTCTTTGTGGATATCGATCCAATCGGGGACTCCCGTCCCATGGCTCGTCTGCATACCTACAATACTGCCTAGCCGCGGTGTTTACCAACTCCGGGAAATCCACCTTGTCTGCTTCAGCCCTGCTGGGACGGTATCTGACCCGGTTGCTCTGAAATACTAACGTCACCATCACACAAGCGTATACCTCGCGGACTTACCTTTTCCCATCAATCGTTGCTCAATTTACATGACCCAGTGCGGATACTAATTCCCTCGTGGAGCCACTTATTTTGTGAAGAATTGCTCTCAAAAATTGCCGAATGGATGGGTTTTCTGGTTTTCTCCGGGCTGAGAGACCCACCATGGACTCACAATCCTTCCCCAGAATACTTTTCCTGGCATTGAAATGAATCCAACAATCACAAACCGTTTCAAACCGACCGTGCCATCGGGTGGTTAAAAAACCTTGGCCACATAATGCATTGCCAATCTTTACGACCGCACTATCCACGGTCAGATCAAAGTAATAGCCTATCCCCAATTCCTGATCTACTACTGTATTGAAAGCTATCCATCTTCAGCTGGGATTTGGGGTTCCGCTAGAACCTCGTAGATTATCAAGATGGTGCCAGCTCCCAGAATACTATGTTCTTAGTCTCGCTCCGCAGAATTCATTTTCCGTTCTCTCCGTTCTCTCCGACTTGCGGGGTAATCAAAACAACAGAGCTCAGTCAACTTCACGGACGGCGGGATAATTCGAGGGCTATAAGCGGAACAGAGCTGGTCGGGCTGCAATTAAGAAATTCAAATCTCGGACTCAGACTGCAAAGTTGATGTTCACCATGCCTCTATCAGAGAAGGTGGCCTTTGTCACGGGCGCTAATGGCATCAGTGGGTTTTCAATCGTTGAACATCTGATTCGGACGCCAAAGGACGAGTGGTATGAGCGGACCCTGACCCTTCAACATTTCCTGGGAGAACAAGCACTGACCAGTAAAAAACAGGATCAAAATCATCGTCACATCGAGGCGACCCCCTCCTGTTGCTTGGATCGACCCTCGAGTTGAGTTTGTTGCAGTTGATTTCCTGGATCCAGTCGAGAACATTGTTGCCAAATTGAAGGAAATCTGTGCGGACGTTACGCACGCCTTCTTTACATCGTACGTGCACAGCGATGACTTTAAGGAACTTCCTGTGCAGAACGTTCCTTTGTTCCGCAACTTCCTTGATGCCGTAGATGAGACGTGTGCTAGGCTGCAGCGAGTCACTTTGCAGACCGGCGGAAAGGTGAGTCAAGAATCATCGCCGGTCCCTTCTTCCATGCTGATGGAATTTCAGTATTATGGTGTTCACCTCGGACCCGTCAAAGCCCCCCTCGAAGAGTCGTTCCCTCGCTATGACGATCAGGGATACAACTTCTACTATCCACAGGAGGACTATCTCAAGGAGCTCTCTGCTCGTAGCAAAACTTGGTCATGGAACATAATTCGCCCCAATGCTATCAATGGCTACACGCCTCATGGTAAGTAGCAACCTTGGAATCACCAGCTCATGGATTGGATTCAATTTAACGAAGCCATCTTAGCGAACGGAATGTCGGAGGTTTTCACCTTGGCTCTCTACATGTTGATCTGTCGCGAGCTGGGCCAACCAGCCAACTTCCCAGGCAATGAGTATTTTTGGAACACTGTTGACGACAACTCATACGCTCCCAGTCTAGCGGATCTAACCGTCTATGTCGCCTCTCAGGATCAATGTAAGGACGAGGATTTCAATCACACCAATGGGGACGTCTTTATCTGGAAGTATATATGGCAAGACTTTGCCGCCTATCTGGGTGTTGAGGTATGGTGAACTCGCATTCAGTATCATTGATTATGTCCTAATCAACACAATATAGAGCCCAGATCCAACTTTCGAGAAGGCCCCTGGTCGGACAGATCACCTGGCGTGTGAAATTGACATGGTGGAATGGGCGAAAGACAAGCGTCCTCATTGGGAACGAATTGTCAGCAAGTATGGCGGCAGGGCTGATGCCTTCGATTGGGGAACCTGGGGCTTTTTCAACTGGGCTGCGGGCCGATCGTGG
Organism: Penicillium canariense; assembly: GCF_028826845.1. Lineage (NCBI taxonomy): Eukaryota > Fungi > Ascomycota > Eurotiomycetes > Eurotiales > Aspergillaceae > Penicillium > Penicillium canariense. The sequence continues at coordinate 2,210,140 of NW_026622729.1, forward strand.
ATCACAATCTCGTCTGTGCACAAGGCGAGAAAGTTTGGCTGGCAGCGGAGTGACCGGACATTGGATACTTGGATTGAAACCTATCGATCCTTTGAGAATGCGGGTGTTCTTCCTTCGCGTTCGGCTCTGCACACCTTCAAGGTCAAATAGAGAATACCCTCTGAAGGATAAATCTCAGCTTCTGCGCCGGACAAGCATATCTAATGAGCCTCTGATTTACCGTTCCATAGCTCGAAGACCTTGTTGTCCTCATTGTAATCCCCGAATTATGGACTTTGTCATCTGACTCCGCCACGTCTGCTGCATCCAAGCGGGAAGGTCCCTACTGAAAGTGTCAAATCAATACTTCGATGGTAGAAACACCGGGCCCCCCACAGGCCCAAACATAACCCGCTACACGATCAGATCTACAACATACCCAGGTTCCCTGATATGAGCATGAGAATAAACCGAGGCCCGCACCGGACTCAAATGCCTGTGATGCTTTCGGAACAACCGAAATCAGCTGGATACTGTCCTGTTATTCTATGATACGTGAGAAAATGCGGACTTTTAATGTCTTCAGACTCGACATGCCGAGGACCCGGTCGCCTAGAACAGCCCGTTGCTTTGAAGTTTCAACCTGCCTGTGAGAAGTGGGAAGCGTACTATGCAAATGTAGCACATGCGTGGGATGACTCTGGAGTTTGCCACTCTAATCAAGAAAATCTCGTTTCTATGTTGTGAACAGAATTATTCTTTATCGTAGATAGCATAAAGCAATATTCCGATTTTTTTCAGTTCACTATCACATATTCTTCCTCTGCATGAGCGACAGATAAAGCACGCCTTGAAACAAAAATAAAAGTATTTCGCCTTTAAGATTCCTCCTGTAGAGGCCAAATGCTAGCGCTAGGTTCTCTCCACGATCGAGGCTGCTAGGAATGACATCGTCGGTGGCGTCGTTCAGCGACGAATTTCTCCGCATCAGCGACAGACAAGGCTGTTCGAGTCCTGTCCGTTACTGTCAGTGGTCGTGATGAAAGTCGAGGTGGTATCCAAGGGACTATCGTCTGGTCTGCAGCTGTCATAGTAGTCGGCACGACGAAGAGCGATCGTGTCTTATCCAGTGGCGGTCGGCGGATGAGTCGGCGGAGCACACTGCGATGGACATGCTTCCGAGCCTCGACCACGGTGGCTGAAAGTGGGATGGCTTGACTTTTATCCTTCAGGAAAGGGCGAGACCAAAGGCGATGGCTCCGTGATGACCGCGACCGAACAATGCCCGCCATGGCGGCATCGTCGTCGGGCAGTTCCTCTACTATAAGCGGAACTACTTTGGCTTGTTGAAATTGCCACGTATGGCCTGGGGGTCCAGCCCCAGATTTTGAGATACGCAGCTCCGGGATGCGAGGGTCACGCATGCACAGCTCCGAGCCACAGTGAGGCCAGGAGTGGTGTCTTCTGTGGTGCCGTATGGATGGCGACATGGTGGACGTTTCTGTGGAAGAGCAGTAGAGCAGATAGGCCGGGGTTCAAGATCTGTGAAAACCAGGTTTACCCCACCGCCATCATGAAAAACTAGGGGCTGGAGGAGTATTCGTTTAAGCTGTGCAGATAGCGATAACTTAAATAGAGATGGGTCCTGATTATATGCTGTGCCTGACAGGTCTCCGCATTATAAATCGAATGCTTGTGGCTGACACCTTTATGAGGCTTACACGTGCCAGGTCAGAGTGCCCTAAAGGCGCCCCGGGTGACGAAATAATCACTTGGTATTCTAATATGACCTGTAAGCATGGACCTGAGAACAGGTTGGAGTGGGATGGAGTGGAGAGACACTGGTTACTGTATATTTTGTGGGGATGGGATAATGAAATATATATGGTTCAGAAAGTGGGCTCAAAGCCACCAATTGTAAGCTTTGAAGCCGGTATCATGCTCAAATCATGAATTTTACACACAGGTAGGAAATTACACCTCAACCCCTATTGAAGTCCATATTCATGCAAAGGACGGGAGCACTAAACCGGTTCTAAGACATGACCTCCGAGGGTGATGTGGTCAAGGGACCTGGGTGAGCACTGGGCTGAGACTACGCCCAATCCGGTGACATGGGGCGCCAGCGGGCTGAGCGACGGCCCTCAATAGTGCAATAATATTAGATTCTATTAATTTTCATGTCGACACTTAAAGAGCATGTTGATCCTGGAGGCAACAGCAAACGGGTTTCGTCTGACAGTCACCCGCGCGAAAAAGGTACAGCCCCGAGGGAGATACCGGGGATATGATTTAAAATTTTGAGATTCGAATATCAACCAGCACCAAGTGGTCGAGCAGTAACTCGGTCATGTCATCTTCCTTGGTCTAGTGGTCATGATTTCCGCTTGTCATTAATACCGATAAGCGCGGGAGACCGGGGTTCGATTCCCCGAGGGAGAGTTTCTTTTTTGGTTTCGCCTTTTTGGGAGCCGATCGATACTATTCGGCTTCTTCTTATCTATGTTTAATTCTTTTTTTTTTCAAACACCATTTCACGTATAGTATTGAGGTTTCAGTGACTGAATAGGTAGGCGAAGCAAACTAACCCTCTCTCCCTCCCAGGCATCCTTGCGCTGCCTGGCTCTCACACCAAAAGCAATTGAACTCGAAACTCTAACCTCGCATCTTGATTAATTAAAGTGTGAAGCGAAAATACATCAATCATTGATCAGCTCATTACAAGAGCCCTCTGTGCAGTTCTTTAGCCCAATTTTGTAAATAGGTAGTGCGCGACACCCTGCCTTCTCACAACCCCTGCGCACCGTAGTCACACTAAACTCGCCTATCAACTTGTTATGATTTGGGAAAGCAGCTGAAAACTACATCTTGAAGAAACCACTCGGAAGAGGTCGGTGGTTGGCATGCTCGTGAATACCTTTCAAAAGCCCTCGTCATAATCGGGTTTAATTTAGCCTTTGTGGGTGCTCTCCAACGGCACAGCAGAGACATATCCGAGTGCTTAAGCCTACCAAGGCTTTCATGTGAGAAAGTTTTAGTCTGCTTGTTGCCTGTAATGGCTGGCACATGCACGTTTAAGCTGTCTCTACGCTCTTTTTTCTCGCTCTGACCGATCAAGTCATCTTAGCACCGACGCGGAACATTCTCCCAACAGTTCTCCCACTCTCACACACACGAGTGGTTTTAACAAGCATGGGCTCCTCAACACTGGTGGTCCAGTTTTTCATACCTTGACGTGTTACCACCAAAACGCCTACTCCAATCGCTTGCCAAACATCTCACGTCGCGAAAATGGACGACCTTACCTCCACAATCGAGAAAATGCTCACAAGTTCCGATGTTTCCATTCGAGTCCTGCCAGGAAAACCCTTGGCCCCAGCACAAGCCATAGCTCGAGATGACAAGCGCATGGCACTCCCCAGAAGCCTGGAAGTCCCGTCTCCTGCTTCCCAAAAGACAGGCCGTTCGCAGAATCACACAACCCAGCCTGCGGCAGGTGCCATTGTTTACGAAACGCCTCCAACGGGTAGCCAGCACCCCGAACTAAATCGGCTGTTTGAATATTCAGCGGTCTTGGATTCAGGTGCTTCCCGCCACGTAACCTTCCAGCGGGAATGGTACACAAGCTTTGCACCAAGCAAAGGATTTAGGGTCACCGGGGTCGGAGACTTCTTTCTGAATGCTACAGGAGTAGGCACGGCTCAGGTGTCATGCAATACCGGAGGCAAGAAGGTCTATTTGGAATTGGAAAATACTCTCTTCGTTCCAAATATTAGAACGTCTCTCATATCTGTCTCGCAACTTTTAGAGCAGGGCGCTTATGTCACCTTCGAACAAGTCGACGAGAAGATGGTTGGTACGGTCAGAATAAACGGGCAAGTCTTTACTGCGTCTGAAATGCAGGGGGTGTTTTTCATGGACATGTGGCAGCCGACGGATCCCAAGGTCAGCAAGCCTTGACTGTCGTATCCTTTCCTATGCTACGCAAGCAGTGACCGCTGCTTAGCTCACTTTCAATTTAGCCGTGGCGTTTAAAAGTCAATATTGAAGTTCAACCAGTCCATTTCGAGTCTGAGTAAGGTTTCAGATATCAAGTAAAGAAATACTAGAAAAGAGGATGTGTTCAATCGAATACGATGGATATCCACGATCATCAAAACGGAAGGGAAGTAAGATACTGATAATGAAACTAGAATTGACTTGCAAACCAGTGCAAAATAGGGTAAGAGCCATCCTCGTACCATGTGGGTACACCGAGCCCGTAATTGGTTGGTATAACCGGTAGCATCAGGAGAATTTATACGACTCGATCAATATCATCAATCTGCTGAAATGATGACCCTTTGGCATCGGCTGCCTCCGTAATAGCAACTCTTGCTGCCTCCGCTTCAATTGCTTCCAAAGGCCGCATTGTCTGTTTGGCAGTTTTATCATGAATGGGTATGATGGTGCGATGGTTTGAGTCTCGGTCGAAGTAAACATCCACATCCTCCAGGGTCCGGTATGCTGTCTCTGGATATAGAAAATACACAACCAGAATGAACGTCAAATTGAAGACGGCAAAAACTGATATGGGTAGTTAGCCGGAGGATTTGGCAGCACATGTGAGTAGAAGAAGCTGTAACGTACTTATGTAAAACTTGTACCCGATTTCCTCGATTCCAGTGGGAGTAAATTGTGTGCAGATAAACCCAGCAAGCTACAGATAATGTTATTTTAGCCGCTGAGCTAAACTGCTGTAGAGTTAATGGTAGAGAGCCATACCCAATTCGTGGCTGTTGCAGCAGCGGCGCCCACTGTCCTCATGGCCAGGGAGTTAATTTCTGCTTGATATACCCAGGGAACCATACCCCATGTGCAGCCAAAGGCTGCATAGTAAAAAAACAAGAAAGATACAGCCACAATGCCCCACTAAAGCTTTGTTAGCCCTGCATCAAACTAGGAAGAGACAGACTTACCTCGTAGGGGGCTTTATCGAGCAAGGCAATGGATATTGCGACCATTACGTACGCGAAACACTGAAAAGATAGCCCACTTAGCATCAATACTCGACGCCCACATCGCTCAATCAATCCAAAGCACAAGGCTGAAGAAATCATGTATGATGTAGCATTGCAGCCTGTGAGGATTCGTGCCATGAGCTCGTTCATGCCAAGGTTGTTCATCAAGATAATAGTGAAATAATAGTTGAGAGCGTTAATGCCGCCAAATTGCTATGAAGGCCATTAAGGAAGTGATCATGAGAAGAACAGTACTCCGATTTACCTGCATAAACTGTCCACCACAGCCAAGAAGAAGCCGCTTTAGATGGCTAGACCGGTCCCGTCGAGCTAGGATATGGATAAATGAGATCTTGGATTCTCTTTCAATCCGAAGAGCGCCAATAATCGAATGATACTCGCTCTGAACACGGGGATCATCGGTCAAAAGACCCTTGCCAGAGTAACGGCGAATAGCTTCAAGTCCTGCTTCGGTTTTGCCCCGCATCAAGAGCCATCGGGGGCTATCGGGAACAAAGGAGAGCAAGCCAATCAGAAACATAGCCGGGATGAGCTAGGAGGTAAAACGTTTAGTTAGCCAAAATGTTTCTGGAGCTTCAAAAGACATGCAAAAATTACCTGTAACGCCAAGGGCAATCGCCACTGATAACCCCCAGGAAGAAAAGAACAAGCCAACGTTAACCATGTCGCAGCGCAGTAGAACACCACATTATGGAGAACGACGATCACGGACAGTTTTCCACGGCGGTCGCTGGGACAAGATTCGGCTTGGAAAATTCCACACGTGGAACTGGTCATCCCTTTTGATATATTAAGTCAATGAGCAAGCAGATCTTGTGGCGGAAAACGTACCATTACCAACGCCATTGATCACACGACCGACGATAAGTTGTGGGAATGAATAAGCAGAGAACTGTAATACGGCGCCGATAGCGCTGATGAGAGTACCAGTTCTCAATGTATTTTTTCGTCCCAACCTATTGCCATAACAAGCTGCCGCCAAACATCCCACCAGATTTCCAAGCTTTGGAAATATCAGTACTGTATCTATGCCCACCATGGTGGCTCCCAGAACGTACCGAGAAGCAGCTTGCCGTGATACCCTGAATTGATGAAACCTTGGTCTCTGGAAATACGTTGATGAAATCCGAGCTAATGAGAATACCGCTGACAACACCCTACAGAAAATCATTAGGGTGGTTAATGCGAGACTTAGACGGCATCATTCCGTCTAGGACTGGGGGGGAAACAAACCTGGTCGTACCCATACCACGCCTGAGCAGCGGAGTTTGCCGCAGTCAACACGACCTCAAGGCCATAGCCGTCTAACATGGTGCAGAAAAGATGGGTGATCTTAAGTTGCAAGAAATCCAAGAACGTCTTGGGCTCGCGTGTCGGTGAAGCGGCCCAGCGAGGACATATAAAGTCCTCGGCCGAGATCGCCGAGGCCATATCATACATCACTTCCCCAGGTTTTGTATAGATCCCCAGATTATCCGGGATTGGTTCCCCGCAAACTAACTCTAGCTACATTCAGGTTCAGCCAAGACTCAACTGTCCGCAGACGGGCCGTCTGTTGCACGGCTCACACTTTACCCCGCACCGGGCTTGACATGGCCCGCTGCTCAGTACGCGAAGGGCAGATGTAAGCGAGGAATTATATAGAGAGCTCTTTCGGATTTTTGACTGTTGGTGAGTAAGGTGGAAGTGATTGCTTTATCTACCTAGTGTTCTAATACTACCATCTCTGGGGTGATGTGAAGTCCATTTTCACACCAAGTGCGCAAGTCGTCCTCAATGTTCAATGTGGAGTAACGTAGATCATAGAATCGAGCGGGGAGCGATGATTCAGAGATCAAAGACCGATGCTCTGAAATCGCAGTACGTATTATGTTTTCATATCGTAGAGCTTGGTGCCATCTTTTCCCGGAACAAAGAAGTGCATAAGCCATAGAACGAACCCCGGCTGGTACATCGGCGTTCACTGTCTTAGCATAAACTGGTCTCAATTAGCTGGAAACTTGAAGGAACAAGAACATGATTAGTGGACCCACCGATATAGAACCTTGCGACCGTGAAGAAACAAAATACGAGGTGTGGGTTGCTGACGCTGAGCTCCTCATCCGTCATTTGGCCGACCTTGAAGACCATATTATCACAGGCATAGATACAGCGATTGGTCGCATATTGCCACTGGGATTGTAAGCTGTATGTTTGAAGAACTATTTAAGACAGAGGCACATACCGGCTCCGTGGACGGATCTATCTCGCGAGGGATGGTTGACATTCTCTGGAAAAGAAGAACCACGGCTCTGGATCTGTTAGAAAAGACCTATATGGTGGAGACAAAGCTTACATATCGAGCACACAATTAGTCAAGACAATGTTGGGGTCCATTTCTGCGCGTTCTTCTTCTGCATATTCAGCGTTGATGAGGCGGTAGACGGCTGCAACAAACTCCTCACGCCACGCAGTCAAGCGCTCGTCAATCTTCTGGGCCTCCGTCTGCCACTGTATCCGATCGTTGTGGTCGCTCAAGTTCCATGATTTTTGTAAGAAACCATGTACCAACAATAGTTCACTAGTGGCAAAGATGATGCATACCGAGAAAGCCGATGAATAGCGAAATTGTCCGAAAGACCAAATATTGATGATATGTTCCGGAAACGCCCACAGTGAGTCACTGCAGGGTAAGATTCCATTAGACATAGGAAGGGATGCTCCTGTATCCCAATCAACACCCACAGTGGACATACTATCTAGCATCTCAGACATCCAGTATGCACGAATTCGCTCTTCTCGATCTATTATAGTAGTCGATAATGGATGAAGCCGTGGAGGTACTGAAGCAGAAGAGTTGATATGGTCGGCATGTTTTTTGACCAGTGTGCCGTAGCCTAATTGGGAGGACATTCTGCTGCGTGTTAATATTCAAGTCCCGAAACCAACCAAAGTGAGGATACACACCGTTTACAAAGCGCAATCACATTCCAGAATTTTTCAAACCGACCAGATCCATATTCAATATTGGAGATTATGAGTAAGGCTTGAACAGATTGAAGACAGGCTTGTTGCAAAGCCTGGAAGTAAACACTCTCCCGCAGCCTGTCTGACCAATGCTCCCGTTCATCTGCACTCACCAATGGCGACTCATAGTGAGTCAGGGTCACTGCACAAATTGCCTTGACAGCTAGGCGTTGGCTCAGCGTCTCCGATCCTTTCAAGTGTTGTAAAGAGTCCATGAGGGATGGTTGGTGAAGAATCGGAAACCATGGATGATATCTTTTGAACCATATGGAACACAATTCAGAGAGTACAGGATATGAGAACGGATCAAATTGAAACGAGTGTCTGGCGAGTGTGTTATCATCTGAGCTAGCGTTTGGCGTTGTAAGCGCGGTTTGACTGGGTGCGTTTGGCATTGGTAAGTCTTTCTCCCCAGAGTAGACAGCGTTGATGGAAGCGTCAGGATGGCTAACTCCAGGAGTGGATACTTCCTGATCGTTCCCAGCGGACTCTAGGAAGGATTAGCTTTCAAGCTTGTCATGTCACTGAAGGAGTCATACCCTTGGAATGACCCTCCAACATCCACACTCGTTGTTCGAGCTCGACTTGGCTAGGGTTAGCATGAGGAACATCACTTTCTCAAGACTGTCGGACAGACTTAAACGCCGATCTAACTTAGCGATGTAGCCCGCCCGCAAGCCGGGCCGTCTGGCTGCCGCATACTCGCAGTCGAAATGGTTCTTGATGCAGAAGTCGCAAGTCGGCTTCCGCCGGTCGCACGCAATCTTGCGGCTTCGACAGGTCGTGCACCTTGGCTACAATCAGCTCTATACTGAGGCTATGATTCAACCTGGGACTCACGCAGCATTTTGTCGAACGGACATTGTGAGAGTGGAGATAGAGAGACTCAACTATCCCCGGGGTTGAGTTCGAATCGCTCGGAGAGAAAGCCGGGCTTGCGTCTTTCGCTTAGCACGAAACGAATCCCTCCAAGAAGCCCTCGGTTGTTTTAGATCCGTGATCCACCACATGATAAACTAGGGAATGAACTGGAAATCAGGCAGAAGGGGGTTCTCGGAGAAATTTCCCCGCGTCGCCCCCACTCTTATGGTTCAGTCAATCCGGGGTCACAAACCCCCACATCTCCACGCGCGGCTGTATTGCGTCAGATGCGGCGCGGACATGGCCCGTTCAGTGCTCTTTGATTGGCGTGGGGATTCCTTGCCTTTGAATCCAGCCTGGAAATAATGTGAATGCTCATGCGTGAGATAAGCGACCCGATGAGGAGATTGTCCAGTGATGCAAACAGCGAGAGGAGGGGCAGCGATGGAGTGTGTGGCCCTGCTGCACCCTTTTATTTGAACTGGATTGCCCCCCCAATTGATGGATGTTGTCTTTCTAGCATACCTTTCGATCTTTGTGCGACCCTGACTTTCTCCTCTATCCTCTTTCTGCCTTCAACAACAATACATTACTCGAGATGTCGCCTCAACGATACGATCATGTTATCCAACTTCCCCAGACAGCTCCAGTCAACCCGACCCCACAATCGCAGCAAATCGCACAAGAATGGTTGAATAAATTAGAGAACATTTTCACGACCGGGGAATTCTCGCGTCTTGATGAGATCTTCAGCGAGGATTCGTGGTGGCGCGATATCATTGCGCTCCAATGGGACTTTCGCACCCTCCACGGCAGAAAGCGCATTGAGGAGTTCCTGCATCAAAATCGGCGGCATGGACCTCTGTCATCTTTCAGGCTTCAGGAGACTGGGCACTTTCAGCCAAAGTTTGAGATTGTGAAAAAAGACACTGGCTTTGCTTGGATTTCGTCGCTTTTCCACTTTGAGACTCCAATTGGCCGGGGATCAGGTGTTCTCCGACTGATTCAGGAAGAACCAGGATCTTGGAAAGCATTTTCCGTGTATACAACTCTTCAAGAGCTGAAGGGCTTTGAGGAACCGCTGGGTACAAAGCGCACATATGGCACATTGGACTCTATGCCTGGCGGCGTTGCAAAGGGAAATTGGCTCGAGCGGCGACAGCGACAATTGGACTTTGTGGAGGAACACCCGCAGGTGCTTATCATTGGAGCTGGTATGGATGCGAAATCAAGCGAGAAGTGAAATGTGAAGCTAACTTTTATTAGGTCAGTCCGGGCTGAACCTCGGTGCACGCTTGCAATCACTGGGTGTTTCGACGTTGATCATCGATAAGAACGACAGGGTTGGTGATAATTGGCGGAAGCGTTACAGGGTAAGATGCCAGACGTCTTGACTCCGATGGCTTCTGACTTATTCTTGTCTAGACCCTGGTGACGCACGATCCCGCTGAGTTCACTCACATGGCTTATCTTCCCTTCCCTAAGAACTGGCCTCAGTTCACACCGAAAGACAAATTAGGCGACTGGTTCGAGGCATATGCATCGCTTATGGAACTGAATGTTTGGACCAAAACTACCGTGTCGACTGCTAGCTATGAAGATAGCAAGGGCGAATGGATGGTGGAACTGGTGCGTGACGGAAAACAAAGGACAATTCGTCCTCATCATGTTGTCTTTTGTACTGGCCACGCTGGAGAGCCATTGATCCCTCATTTCCCAGGGCAACACGACTATCAGGGTACCGTTTATCATGGAAGTCAACATGAAGACGCGTCGAATTACGATGTCAAGGGCAAGAAGGTCCTTGTCGTCGGGACTGGCAACAGTGGGCACGATATTGCAGAGAACTTCTACCATAATGGGGCCGAAGTTACGATGCTTCAGCGAAGTGGAACATATGTCCTGACTCTGGACAAAGGCGTGTTTATCTTACATGAAGGCATGCATTGCGAGAACGGGTGAGTGAGCTAATTTTCTTGACGGTCAGCGGGTGCCTAAAGCCTTATTCAAGCACTCCCTCCATTTCGCCGCGTCACGCTGAACTAGTTGTCACTAACAAACTCATAGTCCACCTACAGAACAAAGCGACATCGTTGGTGAGAGCCTGCCATTTCCGGTACAGTTTGCTCTGAACATCGATATGACCAAGCGCATTGCGGAGGAAGAGAAAGAAACCATTGAAGGGCTTCAGCGTGCGGGATTCAAGATCGAGTGGGGAATTGATAATTCTGGAATTGCCAGACTCTACTACACTCGTGGAGGTGGCTACTACGTCGACGTCGGATGCAGCCAGCTCATTATTGATGGCAAAATCAAGATCCATCAAAGCCCGGGTGGCATCTCGGGCTTCAAATCTGATTCTGTGGTGCTAAAGGATGGAACCAGCCTTAAAGCAGATATTGTCGTCATGGCTACAGGGTATGACAACATGAAGACAACTGTGCAGAAAGTGATGGGTAGTAAAATTGCAGATCGCTGCAACGATGTGTGGGATCTGGACGAGGAAGGAGAGCTTAACGCGGTAAGTCTCATCACTTTTTGAACTCTTTAGACCGTGTGACGCTAATTTTGATGCCTCATACAGATGTGGCGACCAAGTGGCCACCCTAACTTTTGGTTCATGGGTGGCAATCTTGCAATTTGCCGTATTTATTCAAAGTATGTCGCTTTACAGATTAAGGCCGCAGAGGAAGGGCTGCGCCCACCTGCTATTCCGAACTAGAACCTGTTGCCCAACCTGAATGTGGCATCTGCGCCGCTATGATGATGATCTGCTTTATATCTTTTGCTAGACTGTGCATCTACGCCGTATTATTTGAGATTTGAACAATAAGAGAACACAAATTGCCTGACTCGTCCATTTGGATTGAGATAAAAAAGTATAGTAGTACTCAGAGTTCGACCCCCCCGAAAATATTGTTCTCACCCTTCAAGCCTTAACACCAATAATTCAAGCGAGTAAGGCTCGCCTCTGAACAATACCCACTCCCGGCGGTATCTTGGTTCTTGATTGAAAAGGCAACTCTACAGGCCTTGATACTTAATAACCGGAAGCCCAGTGGACGGTCATGAGAGTGTGCTGTGGTGTTATCTGGAAGGAATATTGCCCTCAGAGATGGCTACTAGCCTTGGAGGTGGAGCGACTACTTTTCTGGGTTTAGGGGCTTGTTATATTTGGTATCAGCAGTTAAGCAGAACTATCTAGAGAGATATAGGGTAGACTTTGAAGCGTTCACCAGCGCGAAACTGTGGTGGCGTAGGGTTTTACCTGGCTAGGCGTGCTTAAGGCGAGTTTCTACATGAATAGCCCATTTTACGTGGATCAGTTTCTCCACCTGAACAGGTTGGAAATCAGATTTTGAGCAGGTTTCTGTCTTGTCTTTTTAAAGGTGCCCATTATTTATGTCAAACTTACCTCAAATTGAACTCTTGACTCTATCCCTAAGAAGAGTCTACGTGTGTTTGAACTTGGACTTTCGTTAGTCCTTAAAATTTAATAGTCAGGAAAAGCCTCACGGCTTGTCATGTTCAAGGAATTTGATATTCGATGCAAGTTCAGGGGTTATGGCTGTGGTGAGAAAGTGTGCGACAGAAACAGACTGAGAATTGATGAGGAGAGGGGAGGGAGAAAAGGCAGAGCCCGAGGCCCGGCGGGCTAGTGGGCAAAACTAGGGGGGCGGGGCCACGAACTACGAAGCTAGTCCGGGGCAATATATAACCAGGCGTCCGCAACTTGTCTAACGTAGTCTCAACCATATCCCAATACCAAAAAATGCCATTCTCCAAGTTCGTTAAATGGTGCCGGGAGCATAGTAAGTCATTCCCCATATACGGGATAGCATGGCAAAATTCTTAGTACTAAAAAGCAGAAGCACTCATATCCAATCCCAATCACAAGAAATCCTTGGTCCCTCCACCGTCAATCAACCCCCAACTGCAAAGTCCATTATTCGCTCTTCCTTTCGAAATTCGGATCATCATCTACCGAATTCTTTTTGGAGACCGGTCCATACACTACGAGCGTGACTGGGTCGACGAGAAGAGAAAGAAATGGGTTGTTTATGCCTATGTGTGCTTTGCATCATCTGAAAGAGTGGATTGGGATCACTGTGCCGGCCATCAGAGGGGGGCCCCTAATGTGGCAAAAAATTGGGGGATGTTTTTGGATGTGACCCTTCTGTACTCCTGTTGGAGAGCGTGAGTTACAGAACACCACCTTTCGGATTTGAAAAAATAATAACAACAAAAATAGATATATAGAGAGCTTACCGATTCTCTACGGCAACGAGTTCCGATTTTCGAAGCGAAGAGAGCTCTGTACCACATTCCCAAATCAGGTTACCGCTCCAGGCATTTCCAGTATCCGCAGGCTTACTCTCTGGTGGACGCTAGGAAATGATATCCAGCCACATACATCTTTGCAAAACAAAGCAAAATACAATTTGCTGTGGAGTGCGCTACGGTCCAAATACACCGCGTTAACTCATATCCGCATATTCATCGACTCAGCGTACCTGGCGCCGATAAAAGACACGCCGAGAGGTATTTCTGGTGATACACAGGATGAGAAAAACCAGCTGTTTTTGTTTCAGAATGCGTGGCTCGAGGGATTAGAAGCCATGATTGAAGAGAACAAGGACTTGGAAGTGTTCGAGGTGCATTTCTACACTAAGATATATCGGATACTGAGGGAGAGGATAAAACCGTGGCTGAAAGAGAAGGAAGAGGAACGAAAGGCTAGCAATGGCGCTGTCAGGTATAAAGCGTACAAGTGCCGGAGTACAGCTATCAAATGGCAAGGTTGCCCAGGCGGGTCATATGAGGGAGTCGGGACGGACATCTCGGACGGGAGCTCGCACATAGGCATTGAAGACGCCAAATCCAGAACTACGGAGTTCTGGATGAAAAAACCAAGAGAATTCAAGAATCGGAAATGATGTTTTTGCGGTCAAGTATTTCGCCTGTGATATATTCCAGCTTTGCGACGAGATGGCATTGGTTGTAGAGCTCCTACGTTGCCTTGGCCACGGTGGGGGTATCTAAGATGCTGATGTTGGAGGACATTGTGGAGAGGAAGAGAAGTCAAAGAGGCAACGTTCTAGTTAGGGATACTTTAAAAAAGATGAACCTATATAGTAGAAATTTCCAGATTCATCTTCGCTTCCCGCCCATGGAAGGGCAAATTTAGATCTTCTTACTGTATGTCTCGCCAAGCTCAATTGTGTAACCGGAGTCGAACAGATAATCCGATGTTGTTGTTGACGTGATATTCTGGTTGGATGTGGGGACCCGACGGCCGCCCAAGTACCAGCACCCCTTCACATTTTGGTCTTAGAAGAAATGATTACGATCGGATGGCCTCGAGATAAAGCCCGCACTGTCGTCAATTAGAGTGACCCGAGTATGACACTCGAAAGCTTCAAACCGACGGTCTAGTAAAACATAGAGCATACCTCCGTCTCCTTTTGATTCTTCAGGGCGATCGGGGCCCACCACTGACGCCTGAGGCCGCCAGATGGACCCCCTAAAGAAGTATCTCCTGAGCTTCCAATTCGGCCCTCTCACACAACCACTCTATATAAGCGCCCAACGCCTCCGAATCCGCTCCTCCGAGCGCGACATTTACATCCATTGACCATACCAGCTATACCCACCCGTCACAATGGCCCCCCCCGCCTCCTTCACCCTCGACCTCTCCACGGTCCTCTGCCTCGCATTCTCGCTCTCGTTTATGCCAATCGCCTACCTCCTCAGCAAAGCCCTGATCCCCTCCACCCACACCCGCAATCGCGTCCTCTTCTTCTGGCACGCATATGACGCCCTGACCCACCTCTTCATCGAGGGCTCCTTCCTCTACGAGTGCTTCTTCAGTTACGCGTCTATTCCAACCGGCATCGCGAACGCAGGCCCGCACTTCCTCAACCGCGCGGATCGCATCTACGGCCCCGCGTACGGGTCCGGCCCCAGCGCGCGCCTGTGGCAGGAATACGCGAAGGCTGACCACCGCTGGGCGGGCGCGGACTTGACGGTCGTCTCGCTGGAACTGTTGACCGTGTTCGTGGGCGGCCCGGCAGCGATTTACGTGTGCTATCTACTGTGCCGGTCGTCGGATGAGCGTCTGAACGCTAAGGTGCGTGGTGGCGCGAAGGCGACGCTGTGGTTTGTTGCGACTGCGCTGGCGACCGCGGAGCTCTATGGTGGCTTCATGACCTTTGCGCCGGAATGGTTGACTGGTAGCGCGCAGCTGGCTACTGAGGATCCTGTGTATTTGTGGCTGTACCTGTTCTTCTTCAACACTCTTTGGGTGTTCATCCCGCTGTGGGTGTTGTGGGAGGCTGGTAAGGAGCTGCAGGCTGCTTTTGTCAGCCAGGAGCTGCAGGGTGCGGAGCAGAAGAAGAAATGAAGGTCGAGTTTGGGAGTTGAAAGATAATGTTGGAGGAAAGATATTGTACAAATGCACAGAGAGCTGGGAAGAGCTGGCGATACTTGGATTCCACTGGGTTGGAAGATTTACTGCGCCCGACTCGAGGATGAAGATTCGGGATGTCTGCTGCGCGGGTGATACACAAGACACTTCGTCACATAATATGGTGCTGGTTGAGCCAGGATCAACCCTGTTCATAACAATTAAGGTTGGGTAATTGAAATGGACGAAGGCAATGCTATAATATACTGTACACACACGCTGGAAGCAAAGAAAATAAAGCAGTCTGGTATTATCACCTCATGCAACTTATACTTATCCCTTCATACGTTCCTTGTCCCAGAACCAATGGTAAAAGCTTTTCCACTCAGCAGCCTCCTCCTCAACATAATCTCCGACCAATTCAGCAGTCTCGTTGATCTCATCATGAGCATGCGGGACTTTCAATCCAGAAGAAGCATCAATACCATGCCCTGCACTCCCACTCTTCGTGGCAGCCGCACCGGCAGCCACAGCACTCGAAGTCATATCAACAGCGACACCGCCAGAGTGATTCTTCAGCGCGTCATCGGCCGCTTCGCGCGCCCGCTCAACTAAGTCACGGGCACCCTCGCGCGCAATTTCACTATACTCTTCCGCCTGCTCACGGGCGCGCGCAAGAAGCTCATCAGGGGA
Source organism: Penicillium canariense (assembly GCF_028826845.1). Lineage (NCBI taxonomy): Eukaryota > Fungi > Ascomycota > Eurotiomycetes > Eurotiales > Aspergillaceae > Penicillium > Penicillium canariense. The sequence continues at coordinate 2,226,106 of NW_026622729.1, forward strand.
AGGATACCGGCGCATCACTATCAGAAGAAGGTAGTAAGCCTTGACGATAGTTGCATAGACAGCATCCTTCGCCAGCATAGTAAACCCATGCGAGAAGAATCCCTTCAAGGCTTCCCCGGTAAACCGGCATACAAAGCCGGGACACCTTCAGTCCGATAGATTGTAGCTACAGCAGAGAAAATCTTCGGCGTTAGGGCAGCCAGAACTGCATTTGACCCCGAGCCTTGGGCGGCCGGTTTTTTGGCGTCCCCGAGTACCTGTGCCCGGGTCTTTGCCAGGGAGAACGGATACGTGATGGATGACGCCGTTGATTTGCTCAGAGCCGCCAAGAAAAACGTCACCGCAGGTGAGGGCCGCGCGCCTCGCGCGCGGGAGAAGGGCGTATTTCAGCACCTCATTCAGGAAGAAGGTGATCGACGGGTTCAGGGTCAAGATCAAGGACGCCGAGTATCCAGACCAAAAGCCTCCGAGACCCTTCTCAGCCCGAATTTGGCTCGCAATGTCTGCTGTCGACGCGTCCTTGCCCCCCTGCGCACCTTTCCGCGCTGCAGTCTGCTTGCGGGCGACGATGTTGGATAGCGGCGTGGTGAACAGCTTTGAGAAGGCACCGGCTACCATGCCGACCGCGAGCTCGTCCCATATCGGAAGGACGATGTTTTTGCTTTTCGCCTTGGCGGGCCCAACTCGTGCGACTATTCGCCGCTGTCGGATGGTGTTGTATGCGAGGAAGAAAAGGAACGAGTCAGCGACCGACTTCCAGGTGTCTTGCGCCAGGCCGGGGTAGAAGCCCACGAGGCCTTGCTGCTCGTAGATTTTTCGGGCTGCGTCGAGAATGTCGGTGTACTCGGATTCATCGTCGGATTCATCGTCGGATCCCTCTTTTGATTTATCCTTCTTTGCCTGCGTCTGGAGGCGGGCGACGATCACGTTCAGCGGGTAGACGATGACGTTGGAGATGGCTGAGCCAACGGCGCCGGCCACGGCGTTTCCAAGTACTGGCAAGGCTGGACCGCGGAGAGCAGCGGTCTTCCAGTCGTCTCTGGGGTCGCGGCTTTCCCAGCGGAAAGAGGGGTGGAAGGCATCCTGACGGTACAGGGTTCGTGTTAAGACGGATGGGTTGAAGGGCATTGCATTGGCTTCACTTACTAGCTGTGACTCATAGGATAATTTGAATTCAGCCATGATGAAGGTGGATAAGAGATGCACTCCGTCCTGCCCTGGCACAAATGAGACTCGTGGGGTGAGGTACAATGTCAAGTGTGTTACCAAGGCGGTCTTCTCGGTGGGCTATACATCAGCCAGAAGATCTGATACGCGGTATCTCACATCACCATCGATGAGAGAGGTGTATGAAAAGGGGGCCTGTCGACGTTCGAGAGAAAACAGGATGTTGGGCTTATCTGAACGTGAAGAGCACCACTCCATGGCCGAGGTTCACGGCCTGCGGAGATCGATTACATCATGCCGATCATGTGGTCTGCGTAGGGATGGGTGGATTAGATACGCAGGTGGTGCCACAATTGCCCCATAGTGACTCCACGCTCCACGCTAACAATTTACACAATTACAAGGCACTTGTGGTCGACTGACAGCAATCATTCCATTGAGACCCCGACAGGGCCAATGTAAAGCCTAGTCAGCAGCTACCTAAAAGAGAAACTCCCAATGAAGGACCTATTCCGATATTCGCATAAAAAGCCTTCAAACCCCATATCCTCCGAACCCCACCGGCATAATGGGTAAAATCCCCATCAAAGCCAACCAAATCAAGTGTAAAAAGACGCAAAAAGAAAAATGAAACCATCACACCGTAGCGCGTTAAATGAGATCTCAGCAGAGGGGGATGTGGCAGGAGAGCCGCCAGCGTAATCACCGCAGAGCAAGCACATCGTAGAAACGACGCATTTAGCCGCCGAAACCGTACAGGGTGCGGCCCTGGCGCTTGAGTGCGTAGACGACGTCGAGCGAGGTGACGGTCTTACGCTTAGCGTGCTCAGTGTAGGTGACGGCGTCACGGATGACGGACTCGAGGAAAGACTTGAGGACACCGCGGGTCTCCTCGTAGATCATGGCGGAGATACGCTTGACACCGCCACGGCGAGCAAGACGGCGGATAGCGGGCTTGGTGATACCCTGGATGTTGTCACGCAAAATCTTGCGGTGACGCTTGGCGCCGCCCTTGCCGAGACCCTTGCCGCCCTTGCCACCTATTAAGAGGGTTAGTAATGTATTCCGGTGGAGTACATATAGATGCAGGCTGGTGAGATAGAGGAAGAATAGCGACAGCGAGGTGCTGTGGAGAGGTTAAGGTGGTGAGGCCCTCTCCCAGTTGGGTAAGGCGAGATACGGATTGATGCCTTGGTGCCTGGGACAGACGGCAGAGCGACCAGATCACGTGCCGCCAGGGGCATCACCACCTCTAATCTCATCACAGCGCCCGCGATGCCAATATGCATCACCGCATCAAAACAAATAAATAAAGTATATACTCACGTCCAGACATGATGAGTTTAACGGGAGGGTTGATAAATTAGATAAATTAGATAGGAGATCGATGGAAAAGAAGTGTGGTGGACAGCCGCTTGAATCAAGGCGGTCGAGACGCGTCAGGAGATGTGGGCGATGAAGGAAGAGAAAAAAAAAGAGGGAAGCGAGTAAACCAGTCAGCGGCCGGGCGGGGGGAGGACTTAAATACGTGCCACCAGCTGACTACGCGTGATTTTCGGGGGGAGCGGGTTTGGGTGGGTGGTTAGGTAAGCCAGTGGTTTTACATTCTGCAATGCGGCGGTGATTGGCAGGCGGCGAGGGAGGAAAAAGGGCGTTATGAAGGGCAGGTTTCGAGCGTGTCTTGTTGGGCTGGGGGCTGCCCGCATTTTCCACGCGGGCGGATTAGAGCGGTGCGGGTCAGGTCACGTGATGATAGCGCTGATAGCGGGAGGGGTGGTTTTGCCACCGCCAGGAATGGGATCTATGAGTTATACATTCTACGCCGGGTAGATAGATCATTTCACGAGGATGGGTATCCTCTGCATCGCAAAGCTTCCTTCCATCCGCCGAGTTTCTGTGGAATTTACTCTCGTTGGATCATTCTCCAGGAGTTACACTTACAGGTACCCTAGAGCACACCTACCCCGTACGGCCTACGTAGGAATGATCATTTCTACAAGAACAGAGGAAACAGTGCCATGGCTTAATATCGCATTCATTCGTGATCCTTATTGTCAAGTCTCCGTCACCGCATCACAGCGAACGAATCTCGACCGCGAACATCTTATTTCTCATGCCAATCCATCACAACTTGCATCATCTCCAGATGATTTCTTGGGAACAGAACTCGAGAGAAAAATCAAAGAAAACACCACAGACGAAAAAAGCGAAACAACGCCGGAACACCATGCAGGCAAGGAAACCAAGAATAAAGCCAATGAGCATAAATGCATGCAAGAGCGGAGGCGAGCCCAGCGAACTAAAAAGTAGACTTTTTGGGGAAAATAGTAGGTCCGCCAAGAGGCAGGATAAAGAATCGAAAATGCCTCAAGGTGGTTTGATTTGGGTTGGTTGGGAGTCGCGGTAAAGGGGAAAACAGGCAGAATATCGTATCGTCATCATGCATAAAAAACAAATAGGGTGTGGAAAAGCTGGTAACAGAACCAGATAGTAAGTCGGGCTGGGAGGAGACGTGAGGATGACCGCATTGGTTAGAAAAGAAAACCCACGTCGATAATTTCTCCCGACGCGAGTCATGGCGACCGACGCAGCTGACGAGCAGGCGAATGGCTCCGCGGTTTATAATACATCGCAAGAACCAAATCCCCGTCGTCCGCTGCGGTCTGAGGCAGCCTTTATCGGTCATCGAGTGTGGAAAAGAGGAAATTCAACCCACGCAGGGGGCAAAAATCACTGAGCGCCCACCCAGGGCGCATATGCATAAGTGGCAACAGGCGGAATTGAAAACGAGTCGACCATCTCCGGAAAAGAAAAATCATATCCGCTTCAACGAAATCCGTCAACAAAATGCAAGCTTGGGATGTGGCAATCAGGGCTGCAGCAGGACTCCCGGGTGGTTATCAAGCTTTGGTGACTCACCCTCGGATAACCGGCGACGAATGAGGGTCTTTCAAGAATCCGTTCTGCAGTGTTTGATGTTGGTGATAGCGAAACGCCATCGAAGGCGATGCGCGCGGGGAGGTACGCGGACTCAGGGAAGCCGGCGACAATGATGCAGGACGAGATTCTGAACGAGAGGACTCCATCGTAACGGGATCACGAGGGGCTGGGGAGCGGGGGGAAAGGGGTGGGGAAGGAGCAGCGGTGTTGAAGTACTTCGACGCCCCCTCGCCGTTCAGGTTTAACGTAAAGTTCGGCTGCTTTTGGTTCGAACTTGTGGTGGGAGAGCCGTACTGTGAGTATGGGTTAGTGGGGCGTCCTCGATCAGAGACAGGCGGATAACTCACAAAACAGTATTTATCCACCAGCTCTTGGTACGACGAGGACTCGTGACATGGTTTGCTAGCCACCAGTGAGGAAGGTTTCGGATCCTCTGGTCGAGCAACATCTCTCACCGGAGAAGTCCGACCCGGTTTGTTCTCCAAGTCTTTCTCCCCCGGCTTGGCCTTTGATGCCACCGGGGCGTGGTCAGACCGAGCGTGCGCAGTCATGGTGGTCCGATCGACCGGAGGCTTGGTGCGCATAGCCGCAGTCAGCGATGCCCCGAAGTCATACCGATTACTGAATGCCTGCGGATGTGGCTTCTCGCGGCGCTTTGGTGGGCCAACCGTGTCGATATCATTCGATGAGGTCCGGCTCAACGGCGGTCCGGAGGCCGCTGTGAAAGGGTTCGAAAATGGCACCTTCTTCTTCTCGCTCACGTCTGGGAAGTCGTCGAATGAGGGAGGCATGGAGAGTGGGCGATTGCCGGAGTGCGAGCCGGTGAAGGTTCGACTGCGAGGAAGAGCCGGGCGGTTGCCGCCAGAGGGCTTGTTCGAGGTTGACTTGGAGGCCTTGATGAAATCGACCTGGTAATTCATGCCGTTATTGTTGTCCCAGTACTCTTGGCTGCCAACGTTGTATCGAATGCAGACAAACATGGTCTTGCTTTCTAGGTTGGCCTGATCATCGAGCTTGATGTCGAAGGTGAATCGATCGTGGCCATCGTGAGCATGCTTGCGACGCACATCGTGACAAAACACGGCGCCCACTTCGGATACCGTCCTCCAATTATCCAACGTGAAGCGGGCAGTCACTTGCTTGTGGTACGCCAGGTTGGCGACAGCCACGGAACCAATCAAGTTCTTTTTGTCAGCTGATAGGAACAACCGTTCTAGGCGAACTGCATGAGTGGCATGATGTGGCGCCTCCTTGGGGAAGTTCGAGAGCCGCAGTTCCCACTCCCATGACGATATGTTTTTGTCTGCGTCGTAACCGAACGGAAACTCGCCATCGGCATCATGGTTGTCGACAGGAGATGTTTCGGCACTCACGGCCAAGGGTCGGTCGAGCTGCAAGAAATGCCGGATGTGTTCCAGTTGAGAGTCAAAATGGACTGCCTTGGCGTAAACCGGAGTACCTGGCATGCTCGATGGTCGCCGGCGAGCTGTGGCGGGTCGGAGGGCTGGTCGAACTAATTCACCAGACTTCTTTCTCACCATCGAGGGCTTGGGCGTGGGCTCGGAATCGCTGTCATCCGGCGAGCTAGTCAATGCCTCCTCCTTCAAATCAATTGCTGTTTCAGTAGATGACCGCGAGTGGGCAATCTTGCGAGATTCTTTAGACAGCCGCAAGTAATTAGGCTTGGGCAGGGGGGTAGATGATCGTAGGCTCGACGAGGATTGAGCCTCTGTTCCCTGCACATCGGCTGGGCCCATTCTCTCTCTCTCTGGTGAGCTGTCCTTTCGCTGTTCAATCGACCGCACGGCAGCCTCCAGTTCCTCAAGCTCGATACCTTTCTTCTGATATGGCGACTCCTCATCACTGGAGTTGGGGGCTGATTCTGGGGGCGAGATTACCGCCCCCGGAGGAATTGCTGCATTGCTTACTGGAGGCGGAGACTGGCGGAGACTGGCATGTGGGTCGATGATGGGAGAGGTGCGAGATGGTGGGTCTGAGGAGGAAAGCACGGTCGATTTAGAGATGGACGGACTCCTCCGGTGCCGGCGGACGTATGAAGTCGAGGAGTAAGATCGGGAGTTTTGCAATCGGTACGATGCCGACCGAGCCAGGCCAGGCCGTTCAGGGTTGGTGTTGGAGGGAAGATTGGTGTATTCAATGTGCTGCGCGGCGAGCAACGACTTCAGCGGCGCAGTGTATGGCATCCGGCCGACTTATATGTCTCAACCCAAGAAGGAGTGGGGATGGAAAGTGAGCAAAGAACAGGCAACGAAGTGCTCAAGAGTTCAGTGCAGGCACAATCAGGTCCTAGAGAGAGTCCCGTCAGTTCTCGATCCCTTTGATTGTAGGTACTGTTGCGATATAGACACGGAGGGTTGTGTGAGAAACCAACAGGCAGACAGGCGGAGACGGCATCACCAGACATTAGCCAGAATCACGATGACCAGGGGGGGGAGAGGTAGAACTCGTTTCTGGTTCTGTCGCAGGATAGATGCAGATGGTGGTACCAGATGGATGGCAAGAGGAAGGCGCGGACCAGTGGGTGCAATGGTCAAATGTATCACAGCACGAGTGACACCGGAGGCAGCGAAGAGGCTAGTCGAGAAGACAATGGGCTGGGGGGGAGGGGAAGTGGACAGGAGACAGAATGATCGAGGGTGAATGGCGAGTGGTGAAGTGTGAAATTGAAGGTGGGAGGGCAGTGAAGAGGAAATGAGAGCTTATCAAGCCTACCGTTTGAAGTACATCCAGCAGTCGCGGGTGGGGGGTGTGGCGATATGGCGAGATGGCGCTGCTATCAAGGTGGGCCGATCGCAAAGGCACGATCGCCAATGGAAATAACAGAGAAACGGGAAATGCAAATGCGAAACAGAAAAACAGAACAATTACAAGTTGCAAAAGAACCCAGAGTGTATAGTGAATAATCAATGAAAGTCGAGGTCCGGCGCAGCCGCGGTGAGGATGGGATGATTCTGATCAATGATCACCTCACTGTACCTCTGAAGTACCCGGGAAGTCGTGATGTGGGGAGGCGAATTAACAAGCCATCTCCCGCTTGGGCCGTTGAATCAGTGTCGCGAATGCAGCGATAAGACCAGGGGGGGGTCCCACGGGTTCCAGGGTTCCAGGCTATGGAGGCAAAAGTGCCAGTGGAAGGATGGGGGAGGAGGGAAGAGGAGGGAGAGAATTAGGGAGAGCAGGAAGGGCGATCGAAGCTGGGTGTTATAGGGAATCCGATAGCTTCCCTCCGGTTGGGAAACCCAGACGGGAACCGGGAAGTATCATTCGAATTTAATATCATAAAAAAAATGCGTAGGGGCAAAAAAAGTGGAACAAGATAAATAAAGACGACATCGCAAGCGCCTGGAAAAATTCAAAAATTACCAAGTCTTTGCAAGGCCGATGCTACCGTCAGTGCGTCCCGTATAGAAGTCGCTATGGCCTGGTTAGGGACACGCCGAGTGGGTCCGGTATCGCTGGGGGTCTGGGTCTGGGTCTGGACTACGTCGGCTCGTAGTGTGGAGACATAGGGTCCCTCCGATACTCGACAGTCAGATTATAATGAGAATGATGATATTATAATCATCATAAAATAAGATGATAATAGAGTATACCATTACGAAGGCGTATCGTTGGCGTTTATATCGGACACTACTGAATTGTGTCCCTATGCTTCTAGTCCATCCGGCATGTACCGGGTGTACATCCACAGGTACCACTGGGGCCGAAGTGAGAGCGGCTCTCCGAATTTTCCGCAACATGTGGCCCCCGTGCACGAGGACGTTGGGGGATCTCCATTGGCGTTTGAATCGCGATTGCTCGCCCGGACACTACCACCAACTAAACCTCCCGGGTTACCTGCTTCTGGGCTTACTACAGACTAATTTGACTATCTCGCTACCCTAGGCTATCCTAGGCGCAGTACGGAGTGCAGTTTACAGGACACTAAAATTCCTGCACAAGATGGTATCCCTCTTAAGGATGATAGGCATAGGTATGTACGGAGATATTACTCCATACTTCTCAGCCCACTTAGAGCGCTAATCCCCAGCCCACCCGTCCACCCGTCCACCCGTTGCTTCGACCTGTGTTTCCTGTTTTTTGCGACCACTGACGTACTCCAATAGTATCACCACATCCACTCCCCAAACAGAATACCCCTGTGGTGCGATCACCGGGAGTTGCGACCGGGATGTTGATTTGGCCTTTTTGTCCTTTTCTTCTTCTGCAAGAAACTATAATTGCGATGGAAGACCATCGGTGAGAGCGAGCGCGGTACACCGTGCCCGTTGCATACAGATCCTTCCATTCTCTTATCAACGATCTGTTAGCGGCGAGGGCCCGAGTCCCCAACTCCGCCAGCCGTCATTGGACCCGAAACTTGCGACAAGAAAACCGAAACCCTCCCCCACGGACCAAAGTGCATGACTCGCTCCCCACCAGCCTCTGGAGATGCCCCATGCATGAAGCGGCGCATATGCGCAAGTGTTGAAGCATAAACCCCCTCCTTCCTGCGATCGCTGGCCGAGCCCCTTTGGCATTGGCACCGACCACGGGCCATGGGACTCACGGGACACAACGCGCAAGTCTTTTCCTGTTGCTCTACGTGTAGAATGGCCCTTGGCGATCTTGCCCAGAGGTGGTCTTGTTGCCCATCCGACCATGGAAAGGCGCCAATACGAACGCTTCGCATCCAAGGACAGCTTCGCATTGCGACTGTCCCGAACCAAACTCTTCGACTGTTCCACCAATTGGTGTGGGACGTTTTATCCTTATCTTTCCGTTATAGTTCGAGTGTATGGGAAGCGAATGCAAGGAGGTGTTCAGTTGGCCTGGATGGTGGTATTGGCAGTGGGACGCGACCGTAGGGATCAATTGCTCTCCATCTTTTTCTTCGACTTGATTCCCCATTGGGATTCTCCAGGCTACACCAGCGCTTACACGGAAAGTGGGCGGTCGCGAAAGATGGGGGGCCCGCAGGGCCATAGCCCCCAGCATGTCATTTCTCTGTGACATGCAGCATGCATTTGGATATCTTGCTAACGCTTGGAGGTGGATCGACAAGCTGCACTCCGTAGTCTCTAGTCTCCAGTCTCCACGGCCCGTGCTGCAAAACCCGGAGTTGGGAGGGTTAGGGCCGACCGACCGAAGCACGTCCTCTTCTTTTGGCTCTCCTTCCGCGAACAGCTGCTATAAAGTAGGGTCTGCACGAGAAACAAGGGACAGATATATCATCTACCAAACAGATTCAACAATTCTTATCAGGACTCAATCTCTCATCAATTGGCACCCAGGGGTGAAGCGACCAGAGAACCGCTCGCTGATATATACTGAGCCGGGGCAGTGGTAATTCCACGCGCCGGCCGGACCAGTGTATGACGTCAGGATGCATTGGACAGGCTCGAGAGTTGAGAACTTCCTTGGTTTACTTTTCTTGGCGAGGGTCTGGGCCCCCCAGTCGCTCGTGCAGCCAGCGAGTATTTGCCCTGGTACCGTGTGCGACGATCGGGTCCATCGAGTCGCACTACTCCGTGCTCTGAGGTTTATGGCCCCGGGCAAGGCTGCTATCTAGGATGCGATCAGCCGCAGCTATCTAATCTTTTAATCCAGTTCCACGGTACGCAATTGCTGGACGTTCCAACTCCTATGCGACCCGCCGCTGCCGATGCCGATACCTTGTTTCTGGAACTTCGTAAACACGATGGCGTAGTAGCTCCTCTAGAGCCAACGTAGGCACTCGATAAATACTATACTTGAAGCCCATCACGAAAGGGGCGTTGCTACTGCACCGGAGTGTCACCCCTGTGGACATGGGGTATAATGGATCGGTGCTCTGTACTCCGTATCACCACTGCCTTTCGGACAACTCTATTCCGTGTTTCACGATACACCAGCGCCCCAAAAAACGTTGAGACTACTACCGCCTCGCCGGGAGGCGCATGTCTCACTGAGCAGTCCGGGAAAAATTTCCGTACTCGTTAGATATCAAGCTTGACCAAGCGCCCGGGCCACAAACCACCCCCTTTGTTGATGCTGATTCTGATTTAGCGGCGCAGAGTTTTCCCTTTCCTCGCCACCCCCAACCATTGTCAGTAATATGATTAGGTACCATTTTGATCCGTCAGTGGTAGTTATCGCTCGGCGCTGGCTGTATCTTGGATCAATTTTGATTACCGCCTGGGCACACTAGCCCGTTTGGCGAAGCCGGCCCTGAATGGAGCTCGGCCAGGCCCCCATCGTGAAGGTCGAGACCGGATACTAGTTCGGTGCTAGCTAGCTCTGCCCTAGCCTCACTAGTCGCTAGACTCTCGCGAGCGCGTTCATCATGACACTCCGCCAGCTCCAACCCTGCGATCAGCCCCCTCTGCATAGCCAAGGCTGTTCGGGATGTTGATCGCAAGTTTTGTTTTGACCCTCGCACCAACACCCCCACCTCCATCTCCACCTCCCTGGAGGGGCTGTCTCCCGCAATTAGTGTTGCGGGATGGACCCATGCGCCCGCGGAGCTTCAGGCTGGAAATGTCCAGATGGCCCGACGGTGTTGGACAGGGTCTTGTGCTCCATGCACCTCTTCTCGATGTATCTCACTGATAAGGGCTGTATGTGACCTGGACTGCTGCGGTGGCCCGCACGGTCGCAGAAGGTTTCTAACTATGTCTGTAGCCACGGCACGGCGATAACGCCCGTTGGCTGGCCGGCCTCCCTTCTCAACCACGAAGTCACAAAAACTTGGAAGCTTCCCGTGCGCTTTTCGTCCAATGTCGACCAAGGGGGGTGGTTCGCAATATTTTCTTCGGCTGGGTGGGCACTGCATCTTGTCCAGGCCACCGAGATCGCAACTTGCGCTAACGTGAGCTCTGTAAGTCTAGATGATTGTCTGGGTGCATCGGTCTCGCACTGACGATGATCGGCCCATGCCACCATCGAATCACGTCGTGTGCCATCCCGAACGGCCGTCGTGAAACCTCCTCAGTGGTGTGGACGAAGTGCCCGAGCGCAGCGACCGGAATATTCTAACGGGGGGGTTGGACGTTGGATTGGCAGCTGGGGCGCGAGAGAGTTCAGCCCTAGATCTTAGTTTCTGACACGCCTGAGCGCTTACTCTCCTATACTTACTCGCGGTCCACTCTTCACGATGATCAACAAGGTTTCTGGGTCTGATTGCTGGGATATCAACCTTCACTTTTGTCTGGACGAACAAGCGACCTAGACCGCTCGCGATCGGGCTGCTTCTCCCCTCCCAGGCACATTTCCATCCTCTTTGACTCACCGGTACCAATGCTCTGCGGCATCCGACACGGTCCCCCGCCTGTGTGGGCGTTATTGTGGCTGAACCTTGAATTGAGAGTGTGCTTCGGCACCAGGCGTGCCGAGCACTCGGCCATACAGACCGTTCACCTCTGACCGGGGCGTTTGAGACGAGTGCTGATGTTTTGGTTTGGCTTCACACTGGTCGTGCCTTTTGTTTCCCCTAGACGCCGACCGTCTAGGCCCCCGCCACCGCTCTCCAACACTGGAGAGTTGTTGGGTGAACGTAATCAATGACGACGAAATGGACCTTTCCGTTCTTTGCTGGAGACCTCGGGGAAGCTTCCCCGCGAGTATCACCATGTCAGCGCCATTGCCCTCACAATGTGCACCGCAGTACTCGTGCACGGATGCGCGGATCCAGCCGTGGAGGGATCTGAGCTGGTGTCGAACTCCCTGCGTGCGGCTCCCTGTTCATATTGCGGGGTCTACGGGTTGTTGCAATAGCAAGACCGATCGCCCATGAGGTCGATACCACTCATTCGCCGTCCATCCAGCCTTATCTCCCCCGCATTTTGGGTTCTCAACCAAATGTCGGTGTGACTCGCCGTCAATCGCCGTCAATTGACCGTTCGAAGAACCCTTCTCCCATTGACCAATTGTGGCCGAGGCGGTCAATTTCGACTCCCTGTGTAACAGTTCTGGGAATCTAGGAAGTCTACACAGAGTTGATTGATTGACTAGCATAAGCCCGAAAGCTCTAGAGCCCTCATTCCCTCGTAAAATGGCTGGCCTGACTCCCTATGCAGTATCTCAAGCAAGCCCTTGCACTCTATTTGCATTGCGCGGAGGCACATGACCTCCTTTTCTTATCCCGCAGGGACGCTGCCACGTCTCCACGGTAGTTGTTGATTGCAGGGGTCGAAAACAGTGATGGGGCCCATCATTTGTGTGCTGTGTACCTTAGGGATGTGTATAGTTCCCCTCAACCATACGACGCGCTCAGGCGATCAGGGACCACAACGCCAGTCCGTGCCCCCAGATATGTCCTCCCCATTCCAGTCCTATTCTCCGTACATGTACGATGCCCACTAGTGTTCTCCGCGTACGGCGATGAAATAGAAACATATACTTCGACTCACCGCGCTAATGCATGGCATGCAAGACAACAGTCCAGCGGCGCCCGCTAACGCCCCGACCGCCCCGCCTGGCATAGGTCGACCACAGCCTAGACTTGTCGCGCGGTAGTCAGTGCACCGCGATCCGGAGCATGCGACTCGGTGGTTGGTCGGGGCCAGTGGGGCGCTCGGCTGCGAATAGCCTGGTGGACCGCGCTCTGTACATATGGCGGTGCGTTAGTGCGTTAGTGCGGCGAACTGACAATTTGCGCTGCATGCGTGGGAGGTCAGTGCAGGGCATCATCTGGCTCGGGCTGAGGATCCCGGATGGGGTTATCTCAGGGGCTCCATGCTCTTATGCACTTGTCTTAGCTCCGGGTCGCGGAGTACTGTGTTCCACTTTGCAAGTGTACCCCGAAATAGCGGGGCCTGTACGCCACGGTTAGTCCCCACGGTGCTACTCATGGCCAGCGTCAACAATGGCGCTTTCAATATTTGGATAGCACACCCCGTATGGAGTACGGAGTACAGCTCACGAAACACTCAACTAAAGTTCCACCCCTTCGTATAGGTCGTTGTGCCGACCCTCGGACCCTAGGAGCGGGACCAAAGTAGCTCCCGCTCAGGCTTACGTCGATCATAGCTTGCGGCGCCAGTGAGTTCTTCAGCGCACGGTACTCCGTACTCTGCCAGGCAATGGAGGTAATACTGCAGAAAGCATTGGCAATGTGCCACCTTGAGGGGTTCAGTCAGCTGGGTATACTTGGGATGCTGCAAGCTGTCAGGAGGCAAAATTGCGTGCTGCCGTTCAAGCCACCTCAACAGAATGGTTTCGTGATTGTTCCACGCCTCGAAACCACCATGGCGGGAGAGGCGCTTGTCGCCGCCACGCCATTGTTCCGCTAGCATCCACTCAGAAGCAGTGCTGGGCACCGGCGTCGCCCGTGTAATTCTGATAACAAGCTCCCGACGAATCATGTCCGGGCCTTGCTGTTATGTGGCGGCGGTGCCACGGCGCACTAAGTGTAGTGGGGCTATCGATTCTCTACTGTCGTTGGGGCTAAGCTGCTCGTCAATGGATGAAATATGCCAACAAAGGTACAGGGCTGCGTAATGGCAGTTAGACCCGGCTAGTCGGGTGTATTATTCCTGTTGACTCCATTTTTATTTTCTTTTCCTGATCAGACTAGACCGCGCTTGCTACTGTGATTGTCAATCTCCCGTCGACACTACTAGGATACAGATAACTTAGGGAGGGACAAGGCCCTCATGAACTGTTGCAGCTAAGTCATCGATGGGCCAGTTAAGGTCCTGATCTGCTACCCGCACAGCTACACGGACGTAGATCAACCTTCCCGAGTGGAGGTCTGGGGAGGTCCGGGGGAGGTCTGGATTTGGGGAGTACTGGGGCCCAGAGGGCCTGGGAGCGTTGGTGGTGTGGATGTTGCGCTGTCCCGCATGGTGGAATGACACGCACACCGGCAAACGGCACATCGAGGATACCCAGAATCCTAGCGGCCCACAATAGTTGTGGGCTCTGTAGGTGAACTATGTGAACTTCCTTATTGCAGATGATCAGTGCACTGCTATCAAGTGGAAGCTCCTCCCAAATCCCTCCCCCCGCGGAGACCAGGCGACACGCATGCGCCCTGCACCCCTGGGGATTGCGGGGTGCAGCCCACCTGCTGCCTGCCACTTCACACCTCACACTTCACTTCGTTATCATCCTGGCCTGTTCTCGAGGCTATGCCGCGGATAGGAGGTACCCCGCGATGGCGTGGTTTGAAAGTGTCCGCACTGTCCCCAACGGCCCATGCATCGCCCTGCCGCGATCGGGGTTGGCAGCGTAATCGAGCGAGGAGAGTGCACACTAGGACTAGTCGTATTTGCTCTCGAAGGCCTCGATTTCGGTTCTCCGCTCTTTCCGTACCCCTCGTCCGACCTCAAGCTCTCCACAATGCTCTGCGCGGACCTCCCAGCCACAACCGGCTCAGTGAGTTCGGACCCCAGATACTCGATGCAGCACGACTGGCCTTCCCCATGTCTATAGAGCACGGCGCTAGGTACTCCAGCCTACACAGCTGACGGCCGTTTCACGCGTGCATATCGCGCGGGCAGATCCGTGATGAAAGACCTTTTGCATGCCTATCAACAGAGCCCCCGGGATATGTCTGTAACGCAGAAAGAGCTCCTGGCGCCTCGGCACAATCTACTACGCAAACGAGAGTTCCGGTACTCCGGCGAGCACAACCCTCTTCCAGAGCCACAACCGCCCTCGTTCTCATGGTACGCCCCGTAAACAGTGGCAATCAGAAACTCAATCGTGCACATGCCCCAACCGCCTTCTCACCGCATGGCTCAGGTCTTCAATTTGTTGAATGAGTTGGCGCAGCCACGCCGCCACAGCGCCGTAGACGACGTCTGAAAAGAAAGTTTGCAAAGCCCAACAGCACTAAGCAAAACTTTGCGGTTGGATCCCGCCCCCTCTTCCCCCTAGTGTGGCGAGCCAAAATGGTCCGGTCCAATACGGAGCAGCGACTTGTGTGCTCGGGGCTTTGTAATTTTGTAGTCACTAGGAGGTATATCTCCTGTCTCCAATGGGAGCGGGGGCGTCTCGGTGCAACGCAGGACGTCTGGGGCGGGTGTTGCATTGCCACCACCATGGATGTACTCTAGTTGAATCTGGAACTAGAATGGGTTTTGCTGCTATCCATTGCAATTGCTGTTGCTGGTCGGAATATTATTTTCTCTCCATCTATGATTTCTCGCCATATGTCTCTGAGTCCACTCTTTCCTGTAAGCTTTCTACTTCACCGAGAGTAATATGTCTAGCCTATCCACTCTGGGCATCATGCACATAGCGAATATCACTAAATCTACCACAGCCGATGAATATAACAGTTGAGATCCAATAACCGGCAATATCACGATCCATGCAATAGCGAGATGAACATGCTCCGAGAAAATTTCGCCAGATCATAAGTCCCTACCAAAACCGCCACACCGGATTCGTCTAATTTTTTCACAGTCGTACTTGCCAGGTTCGCCGTGCCGAATAGGTGACCATATCCTCTACCTTTGTCGGCTAGTTGTATCGCCTGCTTGGGAATTGGTGAGACAACGTAAAGGACACACGGTCAGGTTGACAAAGTCGAGCCAGGGGTTGGAACAGACAGAAGTGAGGGCAGTCTCCAGATGTGGCCTTTGCTTGCAGACCATTTCGTGGGTCTCAATTAAGGGCCTAGTGTCCTCCTCACATCTGCTGGCGTTCGGCTCTTTACGGTTGGGTAAATGTGCTAGCATATGGACTACGATACTGACACGCCTCACATCCCAGTATAACTCCTTCAGTTGCTTTACATCTGACTTAAGGCTCCGCACTCTAACTTCAGGGCATATTTACGAAGAGGCTCAAATTTCTGACTCAGATAGCTGGGCAGTGCGAAGTGCCAGCATTGACGAGTCCATTCGGATATGTGTGATGACTGACAAAGTTGAAAGAATGCTAGCTTTCTCGGGACGCTCTCTCACGAACGACTGTTCCGTCAATTCGAAGATATAGCAGCACAGCCCCCTTGTTACTAGGTGCTCCATGGATTCTTGATTAGGAGGAAGAGCTGCTTCTGAACTCTCTTCGAGATCCCAATCAGACTTTTGGCGTTCGGCCTATCTGGACAAAAGCACGGCTAGAGATCACGTCGGCGAGCTAACAGTACATCTACAAAAGCTCAAAAGCATCGATAAGCTCTGTGTCTGAGCAGAATTCACAACTGGGTTTGGTTAGAAGTACGGATTCAAAGAGACCGATGGAAAGTAGGGGCTTCAAAGGGTGACGACAGATGCATGGCCAGCTCCTTAGGGTTCGCATTGAATGGTGGGATTCTTCACTATAAATAAGAAAGGGCAGCATGTCCATTGCTACCTATTATTTGCCCAGTTATGCCATATCTATGTGATAATAGAGCAGTGTTCACGACTTAAAAATAAATAGCCCGGTCGTTGGGCAAGCTTAATAATCAGGCACGCTAACTCATCTACAATCACAACCTCCTTTTGTTGGGCTCTCATTTCTCACCTGGCGGTTTGAGTTGCGACGCGCACAGGCTATTAGCCTCTTAGATTCAGTTTCTACTCTAGCTTGTTCTTTGTTCTGTCAGGTGCGTTCTCTGAACTCAATATCACTGGCGACATGCTCACAATGAGGAAGCTTTTGGGAGTTCGAGTTGTGATCGCGATGAAGGTCACTATTGAGCCTTACAATCCTGAGTGGCCACTCAAATTCTGCGCAATACAAGAGCGACTACGGCTTATTCTCAAGGATGTGGAAATTCTGTCGATTGAACATGTAGGAAGTACCTCCATTCCGTCGATGAAGGCCAAACCTGTTCTTGACATCGATATTATCATCCATGGCCCTTCGCTTGAGGCCGCACGAAGAGCACTCTCCAACGCAGGATATACTGATTGTGGTGAAATGAATATTCCTGGACGATTTGCGTTCCGACAACCAGGATACGGAAAGCTTGATGCGGCCCATGGTCCGGGTACAAACGAGGTGTTACGATGCAACACCTATGTCATGATTGGTGGGTGTCTAGCTTTGAGAAACCATCTCGATGTAAAGAGAGTATTGTTGGAAGATCAAGAGCTGCGCGAAGAGTAGGGGCGGGTTAAGAGTAAGCTGGCCGAGATGGAAGTCGAACATATTGGCCAATATGTAGAGGCGAAGACAGAGACCCTTTGCAAGATTCTACGAAGGGCAGGCTGGGGGGAAGAAGATTTAGAATCAGTGATTAAAGTCAATATTTAGAGCTTCATTTCACAGTTCTCAACACAAAGAAGCACCCTCGCATAGAAGCGCTAACCATACTTCCTTAGCCAACTGATGCGGCTTATAGCTCGTAATGGCAGGATTGAGAATCTTGTAGAGGCGTTCGCATTCGTGGCCCTTTTTAACACACCCCTAGTTGTAGACAACAAATTTTGTATAGACATGAATCTATACTTGCCACTTAATATACAAGTGCTCAGCATTTACGCTGGTCGGAGTTATAACTTATTCCGATGATGTACTGAGATTTTGAGGCCGTTTCGGGTAGATCAGCAAGACTATAGCGTAGATCAAGGACTGGGAGGAGGAACTGGCGACTGCAGAGACCTGTTAAACTGCTTTGACCAGGAAGAGGTTTGCTGATCGGGGGCTACTATCAACCGTTGCATGGATGTGCGATCATCTGCAACTAGCTTGATACCCCGAGACATCTTCGCGGCAGTGGCAAATTTACTAGCATAGTAATCTCGATAATAAAAAGGCAGCTTCACGGTCAGAGTCGGGATCTCTGTCAACTGATATTTCTAGATCAGATCTAGGATGGTTTTTGACAACTCTCACATGGCATGGTGGTGAACTTGCGTTTCAAGCCAGTTAAATGGCGACGCCTAGTGGGACGATGAAACAGCAACCCAACCTTGCTGGGTACTGAGTCGCAGGTCAGAAACTTCCTGGAGTAGCAGCAAACCCGTAAAACATCCCAGCGGGTGTCCGCGCGATTGGTGCTATATTTACTAACCTAAGTGCTGTAAAAACTACTAAGTAGTAGAGATTAACTAGGCGTGATGCGATGATGAAAGCGGGATCGCGATAAGCTCGGTGGAGCCAATTTCTCCCACTTTCTCCAACCTCCGCTGATTTCCCTGGTTCGCCGCTCCCCCGCCTCCCGCTCGTTCCCTGGACCTGATGTTGGGTTTCCCTACACTCCAATATCGCTACACAAACAACTCTCATTCTGCTCATGTCTCAAGTGCAGCAGGGCCTCGGGCTGGCCGACCTTGAAAAAGAGCTGGGATGCTCGGTATGTACACGATCTGATGATCATCCTCTTCCAGAACCCTTCCATTCCTGCGCCCATGCCCCTTACTTTGGAGCCTCACTAACACAGATTCTCGTGCATAGATCTGTACGGAGCTGCTCTACCAGCCCCTCACTCTCCTTGACTGCCTGCACACGTTTTGCGGATCCTGCTTGAAGGAATGGTTTACAGCACAAGGCTCGCGCCGCCGGCCCTCCGGCACTTCTCCCCGATTCACCTGCCCATCCTGTCGTGCTGAAGTTCGTGGCACTCGCCCAAATGCCACCGTTACCACCTTACTAGATATGGTGTTGGTATCGCAGCCCGACCGTGCTAGATCTGCTCCCGAGAAGGAAGAAATCGCAGAGAAATACCACCCTGGAGACTCCGTCTTTCCTCCTCCACAGGACGACAATGAGAGCGAGGAGGATGAAGATGATCGGAGAATATTGGAGGAAATTCAGGAGCTGAGTCTCCGCGAGAGTCGGGCTCAGGCGCGGCGGGAGGCCCGACGGGGCGGACACTCAGACAGGACGCGGGAGAGGAGCAGCAATCCTGAGCGACCGCAGCGCACCTCACGGACCCATGGGGATGCAGAACGTGCCCGGCGTGTTGAGCATCAGTCAAGTTTGCGGTCGCTGCTCAGCCTGTCGTCTGAGGCAGAGACGATGGAAGAGGAAATTCTGCGACAGATCATTGAGGAGGGGTTGCTGGATGACGTCGACTTCGAGAACCTAAGCTCCACACAAGAAGAAGAGCTTAGTGAGCGCATTGCAGATGCCTATCGCCGGAGACATATGCAACAACCGCGCGATAGCCAAGGGCAACGACGCAGACAGTCCCCCGAAGACGCCAGTCGAACTCATTCGCGGTCACAGTCAGCTCAAAGACCGGACGAAACAACCACATCCACGACCAGCCGCGATCAAAATAACAGACGGCCACCAGCATCCAGGCCGCACTTGCTTGATCCAACCACGCAACGCCCGACTCCAAGTCATCACCGAAGGAACTCGGAACAACTCGGTGAGCGCCGAGGACCCTCACCTACCCGGGTAAACCAAGCATCAAATTCAGAAGATACACTGCGGCCAGCTGTTCGATCCTCGAGTGATATGACTGCAGAGCGCACGCGTAGCTCTCAAAATGCGCGGTCAAGAGTAGAGTCATCTTCAACCCGTCCGCGACGAGCCACTGAGTCGGACGAGGGCATATCTGATGTATGGATGGGCGGAGGAAGAGAAAGGAGCTCCTCCCGTAACGTCACCAGCCAGTCTATAACAGATTCTCCAACCTCGGTTTCTTCACCACAACTCGGCCCGCCCATCTCAACACCGACAGATCACTCAGCCCCGGCATCATCTTCGCCTCTTGTCCCAGCCAGATCAGACAGGCGACCCAGATCGTCGCGATCAAACGTCCCAGCGCCTTCCAATGCCCAATACGTTGAGCCCTCCATTTCATGTGATCGTTGTGGAAAAGCGAACATCCAATACGATTTGCACAAAAAATGTCCGAAGTGCAAGGACGGGGACTATCACCTCTGTCTACGGTGCTATCGTACAGGCCTAGGCTGCCTCCAATGGACTGGCTTCGGCTCATCTGCCGAGGAAACGTATAAACGGATACTTGCATCTTCTAATCATCGCTCTGTGCAAGTACGCGAAACTGGTCATGTGCTGGGCTCTTACAAATATGGACGACCTCCAGAGACCGCGCAATTGATCACAAACGGCGAAAGAAAATTGACGAATGACAATCCAGCGCGTCGTCTGAAATCAGGGCTTTTCTGCGACATTTGCCAAAATCCGGCTAACGAATGCTTCTGGAAATGCAGCCAATGTAACGAAGGTGACTGGGGCTTTTGTAACCGCTGTGTCAACCAGGGAAGATGCTGCACCCATCCACTGTTGCCGATTCGACGTATGACAAGCCACCCAACTGCATCGGCGACAAGTACACCAGCGGATGCGAATAGCTTATCCGGACCGTCTGGCTCAGAAAGCTTCAAAATTCTCTCCTTCTCCACCAAGTGCGATATCTGCACCTACCCAATCCCTGCTTCGGTGACGCGTTTCCATTGCCTGCAATGTAACGACGGTGATTACGATGTCTGCACCAATTGCTACCTCAAGCTAGTGGCAACTTCCAAAATCAGCAAGGAGAATGGGCATAATGGCTGGCGACGCTGCATCTCTGGCCATCGCATGATTGTTGTTGGCTTCGAAGATCACGATGACGGCCAACGACGAGTCATCGTGCGAGACTTGGTCGGTGGTCATGCCCTCCAAGATGAACATGTTGGACCTTCTCCCTCGTCCTCTCCAGCCAGCGGTGTCCCTGCTGCATCTCCCGAGTTGGGAACTGGCCACTGGAGCTGGAAAGAAGGACAAGAACGCCGCAAGAAGATTGCTCGTCTCCGTGGCCCTTCCACTCTTCCCAACAGTAGCAGCTCCAACGCCCCGTCTTCTGAGCCCAGCCAAAGCACGGGCACACCTACCTCGCAACATACCCCTCCCTTCCGCCGTTTCCCACCGGATGGAGGCGTCGGCTTCATCGTTCGTGCCAGGTGGTTCTTTTACCCAGAAGAGGGGGTTGAAGACGAGCTGTTCTTCCCAAGTGGCGCCGATATCAAGGAGGTTGACATCATCAACGACGACTGGTACTGGGGCTGCTATGCTGGCCGTAAGGGATTGTTCTTTGGGAAGCGTGTCGAGGTGATAGGGGAGATCCAATAATCTTCGTCTCTGCAATTGCAGATCTTTGTTAACGCGAACCATCCATTACCGTTACGTCTTTGCATGAATATCATGATGATTACGACAGACCTCTGAATGCATGTACGTTTAGGCTGGACACAGAGTCCTATCAAGCTCGATAGGCCATAACATGTCGTATCTCAAACAACCCACCTACTCAACCAATAATTGAAGCATTGACATGATAAACATTGACTTCTCATTCCATGCCGATCATAATCTCATACTTGAAACGTTCACTAAGTACTGGTATCCAAGAATCAGAAATAAAATAGAATACAAGGCAAATAGGCCGACGATGGGTGCGTAAGTAGTCCACCCGCCAAAGAGATCACAAAGTCGCTTACTCGAGCAGCGCAACCAGCAACCGCTCAAGATCACCCGACGTCTCCGCGCGCACGCGTTCAATCAGATCCTTCTGGAACCGATGCCGATAAGCACGTTTAACTTGTTCCTTATGACTCCGGTTCCAGTGCAACCGGACCACGCGCACAATCAACCGCTCCTCCTTCGTCCCCATACCGGCCATACACTCCTCAAGCAGGATGGCATCGCGCATGGCAGGATCCGTCGCCGTGCGCAGCATGTGCAGCAGTGCGTCTTCCATGTGGCCCGAGAACTCCTTCTCGACGTGCTTCTCAAGCGAGGCATGGTACCGGCCGTGGAAAGCCTGATCGATCGCGCGCAGCTCGTTATCCGACGACCGCGCAAAGATCCCGCAGACCTCAGTCACGTTGTTGACCATTCGTGCGGCGGTGGAGTTGTGCAGGGTGCGCACTTCGGATTCGATGGCTTGCGGGTTGATCGGGGTCGATTCTTCGTGGCGGGTGGCATGGAGCACGATCTTGAAAAGATCGGCCGTCTTGAAGGAGAGATCGTCTTCGACGTCCTTGGCCAGCTGGCGGTGGTAGGTACGCTCGTAGGCGGCCTTGATGGCGTTCAGATCGGCGTTTGACCGGCCGAGGAGGACGTCGTTCAGGAGCCACTCCTTTGTGCCGGCGCCTTGGATGGCTTCACGGACACAAGCCACGTCGTGCATGAGGGGGCCCTCGATCACGGCCAGCAGCCCCTGTTCGAGGTCACCGCCCGTCTCGGACTTGACATCCTTGTACAGATCACGCCCGATGTGTTTCGAGTATGTGGCGCGCACGGCGGCCATTTGGAGAGGGTCGAGGCGCGAGAGCACGTGGACCAGTGCCTTCTCGTCAGTACCGAATCCCTTCATCGCTTTGCGCAAGGCGTCCGCTTGCTGCCGGAAGTCGCCCGGTGCCAGTTGGCCGGGGACATAGCCCAGGGATGGTTGGGCCGGAGGCCCCATCAGAGGAGCACCGCCGGGAGCACCATATGGGCCAGGCGCACCGTATCCAGGAGCACCGTGAGCTGGAGGGGGGGCCAGGTGGAGGTTGTCCGTAGGGCGACTGACCGTGCGGGGGTTGACCATATGGAGGCTGCTGGGGAGGCGCATGGTACCCGTGCGGTGGCGCGCCGTAGGGGGCAGGAGGTTGAGGTGAAGGAGCGCCGTAGTATGCGCCCTGCTGCTGAGGAGGCTGGCCGTAGCCCTGCTGGGGTGGATAGTGACCCTGCGGGGGGGACCGGTCGGTGGGGGGCCGGGCGGAGCGCCGTAAGGCTGTTGTTGAGGGTAAGGAGGCTGTTGTGAGTAGCCCTGCGGAGGACCTGGTGCAGGTGCGCCCTGAGGATGGCCATATGGCGGCGCACCGTAGGGTTGCTCTGCAGTGTCGATGCGCGTCAGCAGAAGTCCCCCGCGTTCCGGCGGATCAAGGTCTGGTCATCGGAGTCACTCACGGTTGGGGGGATATTGGTAGGACATTATGTGATTATGATTTCAGGATTATTTGAAAGAGCACCAGGAAGAGGATGGCACCAGGGGAACTCAATCGGTTTTAAATAGTCACTGGGCATGACCCGGTCCCTGGTTCCCCTCGGCTTGGTGTGTGGCGCAGTAGTTGGTGGGGTTGTACAGCCTTGTGGGTGGGCGTTCGAGAAGCGCGTTGACGTGTGCCAATGCTCAGCCTTGATTCGTAGCCACTTGAATTCGGAAAAGAGGACAGGGGACTGTGGCTCGTGAATATTTATCCTCTGCTCGGCGCTTATCCTGCTGCCTGTGACCAAAATAGGAGCAAGTCTAGAGTACAAAATGGCCTGCGGCGAGTCGCGTATCACATCTAAGGATCAACGAGAGCTTTCCGACGTAAATCTAATCATTGAACTCGAGATAGACTTGTCTACAGACGAAAATCACCAAGTCACCCGTCGATGGCCGCGCTGGGTTATCTTCCGATGTGGTTGTTAGTACTTCCTTGAATATCGCTTCTTACGCGATCGAAAGACCAACCTCACGACTGATACAACACAAAGTGTCTAACAAAAATACCTGATGATATTTTAAGCTCGACTTTCAGTATGGAAGAACAAGAATCGAATGACATCACAAAAGTCCAGCCCATGGGATGCAAATCATCAAACCGCAGTTATTGGAAATCATATAAGAACGAATGCAACGCTATCAAATCAGACGCCTCAAAATGTCATATTTAACATAATTTTCACAAGAGACCGCGAGGTCAATGCAATTCTTGAAAATAAAGCTTGCCTCTCTGCAAAATGCTCGCCAGGAAGAAATCTGACGACAACCAAACCAGAAAAAAAAAAAGAAAACAAAGAGCTGTGAGGGTATTTATAAAAAGATCATGTAAATTAGGCATCCAAATCCAGATCACATCGTGAGACTCGTCAAGGAAATAATTCATGTCGCTCAGGGGTATCGTTTCAATTTCGTTTAGACACTTGCAGTACGCCGCTTCTCACTCGGCTTCTGCGCATGGGCGATCAGCATGCGGAACCCGGTGCCACGTTTCTGGCACTCGCGGAGGACTTTGCGGTCAGTCCACATGCTTGGGTCGTTGTCACCGGTGACGGGGAGGGCTGGGTCCTCGTAACACTTGGTATACCACCAGCGGCCGACGCGAGCCACGATCTTAGCAATCGACTCGTCATTTGCGGCTGATGGAGTCGGGTCGGAGAGGAGGTCTCCTAGGGAGATGTTGTCGTCGGAAGGCGATGACTTGGATGCAGTCTGGGTGCTTTGACCGTGTGTCGCCGTGGAGGCGGAGACAGCAGGAAGCGAGAATGCAGTGGACGTAGTGGTAGCTGTTGCGGAGAGGGACTTGTTCGATGAGGATGTGGTTGATCCGGAGGAGCGGACGATCATTCCTGCAACAGGGATCCGCACTATGCAACGGCGGAGATTGTCGAACCCTTGGGTTCCGATCAGACGCTGAACACTGTCGCTAGTTGGCTTGAGACTGATGCTTGAGTTGGTGAGACATGTCATTTCTTTCAGTCGGCGGACCGCTTTACGAGTGCGAACGCCCATATTGACCATATCTCGGTCCAAAAGACACATTTCCAGGTAACCGCCAGAACGGAGGACGCGGCGGCATTCCTGGATTATATTGCTCTGAATAGTCTCGGAGCTTGCTATGGGGAAACGCAAGACGGCAGCGGTGAAGTAGTCCTTGGGAAATGGGAGAGGATTCTGAAGGCCAGCATGGTACACCGTGTGGTGGTTGGTAGGAGGCTGCCATGCTGCAGGGTGAGGAATCGTTGTCGAGACCGGCCGGCCACTCAAACTGTACACCTCCGCGTCAGGGTAAGTCAAAGAGCAGTAGAACGACCAGTCATCATTCCCCAACCCATCAATGACGAGAATTCTCCCATGTGTGCCGGACTTGACATGGTTGTGCGCGGGACTGAAAAGGACCCGCCCAAACGACAGCCATCGACTAGTCATGAGAGACGCCGATCGCATGTTAGTGCGGGTGACAGCATCCCAATCACGCTCTGAGCATCCTGGAAAGCCCCTGATTTCAGGAGACTTGGGTTTCGGGGTAGGCGCAGCTGCAAGAGATTGGAGGAATGTCGACTGTTGCTCCTGCACCGGGTCCAAGGAAGGCTGTGTCGGGTTTGCGGGGCTGTTCATCACCTCCGGGTCGCCATAACTAGCAATGAGATTGCTATACGATGGCTGTGTGGATGGCGCAATGGACGAGTGCAAAGCCGAGACAATCATCGAGCGGCGAAGACGAACTGAGTCGGTGCTATCACGAGTAGAAATCGCAGCAGGCGAAAAGGGTGGTGGCTGAAGGGAGTTGGCATCGTTCAACTCATGCTGCAAAGCTCTACTGGCCATGGTCGCCATCTCAAATCTATCAGCCTCTTCAGGCTTACCAGAGACATCGGGCTTTGGCTCTTCGGGGGAGAGAACGTGGTCAATGAGATCATCATACTCGTTCCATACTTCATCCTCGGTTGGTGCGGTGCCAGGCTTGGGCACCACGGCTGTCACTGCCGCTAAAGCTCCGGAGCTGTTTGACGAAGGAGAATCCTTGTATGGCGAGAAGTGGATGAGTTCGTTTGCTGAATAAGGCCCAGCGAGAAACTCCAAAGCGCTCGCTGCCTCCGGGGCACTGAATGCGGGGTTGAATCCGTAGCCCCAATCGCCTGGCTGGCTAGAGGGAATATTGGCAGGCGGTAGTTCATCAAACCCAGGGTCCTCATTTGCGCCCTCCATCATGGGTGCCATAATGGACGGCGATTCAACAGCACTGAATGGTCGAGAGAAAGAATGCATAGCCGGTTTATGCTGCCTGTCACGTCTCGACACCACTTGCGGGATCCGACCTACGGAAGCCAGTCGTCTCGGTCGACGATCTTCAGGGCTACTCCCTGGGCTTGGGTCTATCATGTTGCAATTGACCATAGCGGTTCTTGGCGATGGTCGACCGTCTCGCTCAAACTCACCATGCATCTTCGGCGGTGATGGCAGTAAGATAGAGGGATGTCGTTTCTTAATGTTCAAGCCCGCCGGCACCTCAACTGGCGCAACGTATTGCTCTTCTTCGGTCGGGGGCGAGTCTTCCACTTTCTTGAGAATATCATCGAGTTCATCTGAATCCGTATCCATGAGAGCGTAGTGAGCAATGGGACGACTATTGAGCACTGGAGAAATCGCAGCATGAAGTTGGGCAGTATGGGAAGGGGGAACAATGGCAGGTGGTGCAGCAGCTTCTGGCTCGTTGACACGGTTTCTCTGAAAGAAATTCCACCGAGATGCCTTTCCTTTCTTGGCCTGTGGTGGGTCATGCTTTGCTGGTTCCTTTTGTTGAGTAGCCATAGTCGGAGCCCCTGTCGAGCTTTGCGAGAGAACAGTGCTCGGAATATGACTCGGGAGTGATATGCTAGTTGTCGAAGCCTCTGGATCCGCATATGCCCCATGTCTCTTGCCCTTGGGAACTGGCATACGAGATCTTGGTTGTTCGCGGTTTGCAGGAGCCAGATTATTTGCTGGACTTTTGACCGGTCCCAAGCTAGTCGTTGACTCGATAGGAGGGTCGGATCCGCCAAAAGTACCAGTAGAAGTCGCCAATGACTCGGTTGATGGGGCAGTAGAAGAGGTGAGCGGGGCTGGATGGGCCACAGTTGAAGAAGTCACACTCAGGCTGCTGATGCTCTGCTCACTCTGGGTTCGTGAAAGAGGGTTGCCATCCATCCCTCCACCGCTAATGATAACAGGTTCAAGCCGACTCGAGAGGAAATCATCCAGGTCTAGATCCGGGCGACTAGATGACATGCTTCCCTTGCTGCTTGAAATTGAACGGGATGCGCTTCGTGTTGTACTTGTCGACCGGGCCCTGACGCCACTGGCACTACTGGCACTTGATTTCCTACCACGCTGGGAATATTTTCCATATCCCTCATGACCAGTTCCTGCCGCGGGTCCTTTCCTTGGCGGCCGAGCATCACCAGCGGCAGTATCGAGGTCTGGCTTGGACTTCTTGGTGAAAAGCCCGAATCGCTTTTGTGCCGCAGGTTTCTTCGAATCAACTTTCTCTTTAGGGGGTTCCTTGATCAAGGTCTTGGGCGATTTGCGTGCTAGCACTGAAGAACCAGCCTCTCGCGAGGGGACCCGAGACAGATCCTTAGATCGCAGTGAATCCGTCGAGGCTGCAGCAGACTGGGATTGAGCAGAATATGGTTGTCCACCTATCCGAATCCTCTCTGCTGACTCGCGTCTTTTGTGGCCTGTCGACTTGAGATAAGGTAGATTGCTTTGTATGACCGGGGATGTCTCCAAATACAAGCGATGCGTGCCTTCTCGGCTTGGTCGTGGGGGTGTTTTCGGTACACTTGGTACACTTGTCGCCGAGACTGGTGTGGCCATTGCTTTCTGGGAATTGAAGAGCTCTCGCTCTGCCTCTTCGACTTCCTTCCTGGCCTTGTCCACATCTATATCAGGGTTCTTAGATGGGGTATCCCTGGGTGGGCTGAAATTGACAGATGACTTCCTTGGTGGGGGGCTGTGGGGAGGGCCTGGAATATTTGTGCGGACCAATTTGACACTAGGTTGTCCTTGACCGGCTGAGTTCGTAGCGGATCCAGGTGCAGGGGTTCTTTTTGGCCGTGCTGACTTTGGAACATGTGGCTCCGCTTGTTCAATGCGGACACTTTGAGGGCTTGTATGCACTGCCGATGGCGAGAAAACGGGAAGCCTGATCTGGGACGGACTTGGCTGTCTCATACGTCCAACCTTGGTCGAGTGTATGACGCCTGGAGAGTAAGAAGATAATGAAGTTGGTGTTGATCCCCGGCTCCACATGCCAGGGGACTCTGAGTATCGGGTTGAGGGTGTACTCGCAGACGGATAGTAAGCAGCCGAAGGTGGCGGTAAATTTTGGGTGTTGACCGTGGTACGGAGGCTAGCCAATTCGACCGGTTCCTGCTTCTTTGCGGCCTCCATTGCATATTTCTCCATCCGATCTGACGTACTTTGAGAGGATGCGGGAGGTCCAGCGAAGTAGGAATCTGGAAGATTGGGAAGTCCAGGCTCAGGCTCCTCTTTCGTATTGGCGGGCTGAGCGGGCTGTGGAATAACCAGGCTAAGCTTCTGCGATTGGGTCTGCTCCACATGCCTTCCTATTGTCGGTGCCTTTCTGCGAAGGACATTGCGTGGTCGTTTGGGAGGATTGGCGGGTGAAGCTTGGTAGCTTAGCGCAAAGGGGGAGGGTATGGTTAGATCAGAGGCAGAATGCGACGAAGGAATTGATGAAGCCGGTGTTTGAGGTGATACGGTCGATGCAGGAGATGGTGAGGATCCAACGCCGCCAGGGCTTGGACGTGGTATCAATGACAGTCGATTCGCACGGCTTGGAAGCTGATGGGACACCGATGGCAAAGCCGTTATTGAACGAGTGTCTTCAGCAGCTGATAGTGAAGATGCCCGACTTGTTCGTGTTGTAGAGTTGGTTGGCCTTGCCAGTTGAGACCGCGGATACCGCGGGGCAAAGGCGGCACTTGAATTGGTTGATCCAAGATGTGATGCATCTGCAGGCGGGAAAGGATCATTCGGCGGCATACGACGGCTGCCCATATTGTACGACGACATGGTGCGACGCTGGCAGGAGTCTCCGGCTCCAATCCTGAGACAATGAATCGAACGATGGGTACATGTACTCCAGAATCGTAATCATCACGAGCGTAGGCGACATATGGAAAGGAACGGCGCTAAGATGATAACCCCCGGTTTCATGAGTTTCGATAAGCCGAGTAGTAAATGGTTCCCAACCCGTTTGATGTACAGCGTTCAACTCCTGACTCTTGTCCAAAGGGTTTCACGACATGTGCGAGCTTCGAGAATATTAATAGATGCGAAGTGGAAAAAAACGAAGGTGCGACAATCAAGTCGAAGAATTCAGAATCCAGGGTATCTCAAAGCACATGTAACGCACAACTAGATGACTGAGAGATAAAGATCAATAAGCATTATCTGCAAGGGTCATTAAGCATGAGACACAGAAGAGAAAAACAGCAGCCGTCAGTTAGATAAAAGATAGAAATTCACCGACTTTAGCAGGCTGATCAGCGCCCACGCCGGAAGCTGCAGCTGCTTCGCCACAGCCTGGAGTAGTGTGGCACCGAATCTCAGGATTTTCCACTAGCCTCGGCCACGTCAGAGGTAGGAGATCCATATGAGCCTAAAATAATCGAGCACACAGAAAGCGGAGTCAGAGTCTGGTGACATCGAAAGGTGCAGCAAGAGTCCGGAGAAGAGTCAGAAATTACTGTAGAACTGCGACGCGGACTTTTTGTATGTGCTGACTTGGATTTTTCCCTCAAAGTGGGGGGGGCGTCGACGAAACTGCCCTCTAGTCTGCCCCGGCCATACCAGACGCACAGAGTGGCATCATAGGATTATGCGATGGACGGCGGTTCCGGTACTGGACAAGAGAAGCCGAGCGGACGATAATTGGGTGCAGTAATTGTGACTACGGCTGTGATGAGTCGAGACTGCGTGTGCGCCTGGGCCTGTAAACAGGCTTAGCCGTCCCGCTGGATCGTGCAGTGAAGCAACGGCCCCAACAAGCGTGCAAAGTTAATCCGATCACGACGGAACTGCCGTTCTATGGACGGAGCTCAGCGAGCCCCGCGAGCCCAGCGAGGACCAGATTGTGCGCACGGAAGCCCGCTGGGAGGGGGGTCCACTCGAGACTGTCTTTCCCCGGTTAGGAACTGCTATCGTTGGTCAGAGCCCGGGGGATCGGAAGGCTAGCAGCGGCGTTCGCCCAGGCAGGCTAAACCACCTCGGTCACTGGCTTGCTAGCTGGGGAGTTGGCTTGGGGGAGTGCCCGGGCGTGCACTCAACATGACAGGCTGCCGTCTCTGCGTGGCGTGGAATGGGCGGCTCATCCATGCGCCCATCGACTTCCTGGAAGGGGCCGGATCCCGTGATTTGCACGTCTGCTGGAAGAAACCAGTCTGAGATCAGCTGGGATTTGAGCCGAAGGCGTACAAGGCTGTCTGCTGCTTTCTCGTAAGGATCCTGTCAAGAACCGTATGTTCACCGCGTTTGCGTCTCCGTCGCCTCGTTGACAACTCATCGATCGGGGACGCCGAAGCCGATCGGACTGCACCGTCGATCCGCCCCAAAAATATGATTTTGCTTTTTCGACTCAGGCTTTCCGGGTTTTCCAGTTTTCTACGTTAATTCTGTTGAACGTGCGGGACACGTTTCTCCTCAAGGCTCGGAGAATTTAAGCAACGTGCGCTCCGAGGGGCCATGGACCGCCGGCGCAGGCAGGAGATGTCGCATAGTATGAAACCTTTTCTCTCGTGCCATAGGCCAACATGATACTCATTCCCACCGGAGCAATGTACGGCGTCCTCCTCGAGGTCATAGGTAGTTCGTCGTCCACCGGCCCCAGCGCAAAGGCCCATAAGATCCATAACGCCTGTATCCAGAGTCTGGTACAACCAAAGGGCCGTCCCGAGCCTTGGGCGTTGGACCAAGTTTGCACCAGGGTGACCCAAAATCCCCGACAACCTGACTCAGACGAAGGCGATCACCCCCCATAACGAGGCCATGGGGGGTGGGCCACTTTCCTAGAACAGTCGACACGCGTCTTCTGTTGGACAGGGGCCTATGGGCCAGCCAGTAACCATCGCAGCAGGCCTCGAGGTATCGAGGCATAGATTTAGCACGACCCGAACCGCAACTCCAAACTCATGGGTGACCCTCGTTTGGGACCCTTGCAGCAGGGGACCGTGAGTTGATACTCCACCGAACATCCCAGCAATGAGGCGTTCGCTGCGCTCATTGACGTCCTTGCCGCTCTCGCTGCTGCGAGGCCAAGCAGCCACGCTCTAAAAACAGCAGCGGGGGCCGTGGATTCGCCAGAAGGGTCTCAACCCGAGTGGGGCCTGGCGGTAAACGCTGTGATGGCCAGGCTCATTGGTGAACGAGACTAGGGTCTGGGAGTCGCACTTGTGAACGGCTCATCTTCTCCGGTGCGACGAGCAATGCCGTGGGACTGTGGTTGGGTCCAGTACTCCGTACAGGCTCTGGGAAAGCAATTTGCAGGACGTGTGCGTTCGTCGATCCCGTCACGACGTGCCGATCGGGAGGGGCCAGGCTAGATCGGTGCCCCAGTCTGAAACCAGACTGGCCAGCGCCGGCGCTGCAGGAACGAGAGGCTAATGCACATTTCAGCTGACTGCGCACGCGGGGAGAGTTTACCAAGGAGCTGCTCATCTCGGTGCTTTGCACATCTTAAGAATGGGCTGGAGACGTTTCAGAGCAGATTGAAGTATTCGGAATGAGATGAGACGAGATGATGCAATTGCGCAACACGACGACCGGAAATCTCAACTCTACTGTGACACGGTTCTATCACGCTCATGATTATATCGTCGGTATATCACAATATGAAAAAATTGAAATTTGATTTGACTGGGTTGACCCTCGAGTTCCCTAATATCATCTCGGTACAAACGCCCCGTTACAAGACCAGAATATGTAAACAATCAGAAACCTCCGTATCGGCCAGGGAAGTATAGTGGCAGCAAAAGGATTACAAAATTCAAGCGGCAGCCGCAAAACGCTTCTTGCGAGCTTCCATCGCCTGGCGGTCCTGCTCGTTCAAGCTCTTCTTCGGCTGTGTGCTCTGCCCGCTGGTTCCCCTGTTTCCACTGTTGTCGCCGCCGTTGCGGTTCTGGTTTCCATCTCCACGGCGATTGCGGTTGCGACCAATATCGCGTCGCTTGCCTCCACGGCCCCCTTGGTCGTTGCGGGCCCGTTTGCGGGACCGTTCGTCGGGAAGGGCCTCGTCAAGGCCCTTGACACCCACACTGGAGCTGGCCTCGGCTCCACCTCCGGTGCCGAACCGCTTCGCCCGTTCCAACTGCTTCTCAGCCTCCTTCAGAGCAGTCTCCTCGTCCTCAACGATGCCGAACTTCTCGGCACGCTTCTTGCGCTTCGCCAGTTCGGCCTCCAGTTCGGTAGCCGGGAGGCCCTGAGTATAATCCACAGCCGGCTTCTTCTCAGCCTCGGTTGCAACCGCAGCGTCAGCACCGCCTGTGGATTCCACCTTCAGGTCATTGGTCGCAGCGGGATCGATGTCGAGTTTCTGGTTCGGAACAGCCACCGGGTTGGCCACGGCACCCTTGCCGCCAGCAGCAATGGCATGCGCACCAGCCTCGGTGGCCGGCTTGGCCGACTCAGCGGGGACATCGTCATCCCAGTCAATGACATCTTCGGCGGCAGCGTCGGGCTTAACGGCCTCGGCTGGAGCTCCCGCGGACGTCTTCTCGTCGTCCTGCTGGATGCGGGCAACCAGTTCAGCCTTCTTGCCAGTGTGAGGAAGCGATCGTGATTTCAGGATCTCGACCAGCTCAGCGTTGGTCTTCTTGCTGTAATCGGTCGCCATCTTGTGGTTTAGGTGGAAGGTATGTGATGAGGCTGGATGATGCGCAGAGGGAGTGAGGTTCACTTTGAAAGAAGGGAAGGGGAAATTGAGTATCACTGTAGGCTGGCGTTCATCATGCGATAAATGCGCGGGCGGAAAGTCGGATAGGACTGAAGATGAGGCGTTGCTAGTGGTGATGTGAGGACGCGCGCGTCGAGGCAGCGTCACGTTGTCCATGATTTACATCACGTGACTTATGTGACGGTTTTTCTTGACACCTGAGGCATGCAATCTCGATTCACTCAGAACCCAGAACTACCTGTTCAACTGTTCCATAAAGTATGACTTCAGACCGCAGCATCGCCGACGTCACTTGCCCACTTCGTATTGAGTGGCAATGATAAGCTTCGGTTATTGGGATTGAATACATCGCTAAGTAAATTTGGCCCAGTATGTACATATCTTGACAGGGCAATACGTATATCGGGGACTCCGAGTGGAAGAGCGCGCACTCCGAAGCAAAGTTAGGCTCTACCTGAGTCATTTTTTTGGTAGGTGCCAGCAAAGCAAGGGGCTCCAGTCCTCCATCCTGAAACTTATATTTCTTGTATGAGAGCTAGTGTGAGACCTTGTAGCCGCCACTGACAGCTACGATATTCTCCGATCGGCACCACCTAAGCGGACTTAGCTGTTGCTCTGTAGCGTTCGCCCAACAGACTAAGTCTGTTACGGCCTAGTATACTAAATCATAATTGACACTAACTGACC
This sequence comes from Penicillium canariense, assembly GCF_028826845.1. Classification (NCBI taxonomy): domain Eukaryota; kingdom Fungi; phylum Ascomycota; class Eurotiomycetes; order Eurotiales; family Aspergillaceae; genus Penicillium; species Penicillium canariense. The sequence continues at coordinate 2,259,213 of NW_026622729.1, forward strand.
AGGTATAGCTGAATACACGCTGGCTTCCATGTGGAAAGTGGAAGAAGCTGCATGCACTGCGCCACACTAGGCTTTCATTGTCTGCGCCACTTCTAATCACCTGAGACCCTAGTCAACTAACGTGGAACCCATGCAAATGGCGCACACAAAACACCATAGTCATTGTGAAATTTCATTTCACAACTTGATATCTCAATTACCATATACCTATTAGTCTTATTTAGTTATTGTTATGCTACTGTAGCTATGCAGAATCAATAGTATTCCCAAAAAAAATATCGCTCTGTGGGCAACAAATATATATATCCAGGACATCAAATATCATCAAAGTGTTCAACAACTACAGATAGGCTAGGTATTATCAAGATGGTTCCAGGACATCGTCAAATCTTCTATCAAGTTTGTGTTGTTGAGATATTGTGTATGGAACTTGGCGCATGTACTATGGTGCTTCGAAGTTTATCACTCCCTTGGATTCACGGCGGCTTCTGTGGGAATTGATTTCCAACCTAGAACCCATGTTTTTCTACAAAGTTATAACTTGTAGTAAGAGGATTAATAAAATTGATAGCATAGTAGGAAATCGAGTGTGGTATAGTATAATAATTGCACAGGCGACTGCACATACTCCCTGTAGGTGCTTGAAAAGACTGCTATGACAAGAAAAATTATCTGTTTAGATATTAGCACAGCGGTAAGGGGATATGAGAGGGTACAAAGAGAAGCGGGACACAAAGGAAGGCTGCCCACACCAAAAGTCATCTGATATTAAGTCATTTCTCAGAAGATTTTTGAAGTTTCCATTTTCTTTTTCTTTTAGTGTCACCCTACGGTTGCCAATTTTGGCCATGGTAACAGACATCATTTCAACTTATAGAAAATTTTAGGGATCCATATAGAATACGATTCGAAGAATAGTTCGCAGGTCATCCAAAATGAAGAGGCGCAATTAAGGTTATAGATTTATTCAGGGTTAGTTCTCTCATCCTAGCTAGTTTTCCTTCATCCGGGGAAATAGGGAATGAAGATTGTTTGATCCTCTGAACCGCTAACTATCTGTTTTCTGACGATCTAACCAATGACTGGGCCATTATGATGCTCTTGGACTTTTGTCTTGATAGGCTGTTTCATTCACGCAACTATAATTAATCATGTCATACAAAAGGCCGTTGCGGCATAGAGATAGTTTGAGCTCAATGACTAGGGAGTTGGTCCGAGTAATCATTTCTATCCCTTATCCATAAAACCAGTACTCTGCAGCATACTCAACCAGAATGGTGTCGCTCTGACCAACACAAGTTGATGGTGCGGAGCCTTCGAATGTCATTACTCGATAGACCTCCTAATTTAGAGTAAGAGATGTATTCCACTAACGTTTCATTTAATGTTCTCTTCACTTACCTTGAGACCGTGGCCATCCTTGAGGCCAAGTTTCAGCCAGGCAACATCTTTACTTCCATCATCGCCGGCTACATGATGGACTCTCCTCGGTGCTGTCGTGGAAGCATCCTTCTTGGCAATCATCCAGTCATTGGAGCCACTGAGCCCCAGATTGAAAAAAGGATCTCCGGCAGCATCGAAGTAGTGTTCGCCGATGATGAGATCTGAACTGTTCGTGGTTTGACTCAACAACTCCGCCAAGAGGGTGAGAGAGCCAAGAGGAGCACCGCCGATGACAGCGGGCATCTCGTGAAGAAGGGATATTGACGTCGATGCGATGCACGAAGCATCGAAAAGAGTAGCTACTGCTCCGGTTGCAAAAGGCGTGCTAGCCTCACGGGAGTGGTTAGAGTGGGCAGAGGTTGGGCACGAGTAATTTTGGGTGCCTCGGCCCAAAGCAATGTACTTGAGACTCAAGTGAGAAGATGGATTGGGAAGTTCAATTTTTGTGTCATTCAGCGGCAGGGCTGCGTTTGACAGAGAGCAATTTCCCAGGCTGATGTGGTCGAGTTCGTTGGAGATGCGGGAAAACGTGGCGGCGAATCTCAGTAGGCCAGGAAGGACTGGAGCGGCACCGACCAGCTCCATCGCCAGCAAGAGAACCAAGGCTGAAATAACTTGCATTTTAAGAACTATGGCTTTCGTGAGTTGAGAGGATGGTACTTCAACGACGGGACTTTGGTCAATAAGGAGGTGCAAACTGGTCTAAATGAAGGTGAAAGACTGCGGTGTGGGTGTGGGAACCAGAAACAGCACGGGGTCCGCTCATTTAATAAGTGAAACCATCGGTGTTGCTTGGACTCAGGACAAAGGACGTCCACCTTGATGGATACTGTAGGCTCCTTGGAACCACGTCGCAAGGCGCATTTTGAGCTAACACAAACCAACAATTCTTCCCATGGATCGTGGCTTAGGAATCTTAGAACTGCCTTATATCAGATAAACTTCCACAGCTGTTTGTAAGTACAAGTGCATGGTTTGTAATTGCATATTAGAGCGGTTTTCCTCCGGTCAGCAAAGCATAGCTACCAAGCCCAGTTTCTTTGTTGGGTACTCCTGCCAGGAAATTCAGTTCACGGGATTAGGGAAGAAACTCACTAGCCCATTAGCAGCAGCCAACACAAAAAGCTAGTTGATGTAACCCACTTTGCAAAGCCTGGTCCATGTTACACCCCCGCCCCAAGGTCATACTAGGCGCCGGTAAGGTGTGACATGTAGAAGTTCAACCCAGAACATTGATATCTGGAGTTTTAGAGATCAATTAACAACTAATCAGAGTTCAGTAGCTAGATGTATGCCGTGTGCCTCCTACGAGTTTCGTGATACTTTCAGAGCATGTCTCCAGGGATTTGTGGATGCTATCCAGACTATACACGTAAACGGGGCATTACACCAACGGTCATGCTCCAAGGTCACATTCATGATCTAAGTTTAGATGATAATGCAGACTGGTTGTAATTAGCGTAGTAATTTTTAAGTATGCACCTCTGTTGCAATTCGTGCGTGAGATAAATGACCTTAAGCGCCCTCAGGGCGCCACCAGTCTTCCTGCGAGGCACCTTCTGTTACCGCCCACCCCAACATGACTAGATGTGTAGTCGGATGTCCCCCACAAATAGTATTAAGTGATTAGCTCACCTACCCGTCACTGGAAAGGGACTTCATGCAAAAGTGAGATAAATCTAGACTGATCTTGGGCATATGGAATAACTAGTTAGTGGGACGTCCGGAAATCTGCTTACTCATCGAGCTGGACGGTCGGGTCAAGAACAAAGTTATATATTATCACGTGATGGAAATCATTAGTCATCTCTCCTCGCTGGCGTCGTGCATTTTGCACTGATCGCCCGTTATCAGCGCGTCAGCTTCCCCTTCATCGATGCTACCGGTCCAGCGGTGCTTTAAAGATCCGAATGTAGCTGCTGCTGCCTATTCTTTTCCATAATACTGTCATTCTGGACCTGACTACCCGCCAGCATGTCTGACTGTAAGTGCTCTTCGACTTCTCTCACTAACTTGATGCTGATCACTGCTGCAGCCGATATTGAAGCTGTCCGGCGGCTTCAAGCAGAGCGCAATGCTGCTGCCGCTGGCAAAAAAGGTTCTAGGACCTTTGACTCGTCTAGCCAGCGCACTGACAACTCGACCAAGGCCTCCCTTACTGAATCCTTCGACACGACTTTGTACGATCGGAACGGACCCGATAAATTCGCGGGTTACGATACATCTATCGCTGTGAACGGCGATGATGACGAAGACATGGAGGATGCGAATGGCGGCCATCGCTTGGTCGGCCAGTATACCGCAACCAGAAATCAGATTGATGAGATGGCCCATGGAAACGGAGTGGAGGAAGAGGATATGATGCTTGGCCGTGAGAAGGCTGCTCGCATTGCTGATCGGGAATCTGACTATCAGAAGCGTCGATTCGACCGCGGTCCTCTCACGCCCACGCGCGCCGACCCCTTCGCTGCCAACGCCCACGCAAATGTGGAGGATGGAGGTGGTCAGACCTACCGCGAGGTCATGGCCCTTCGTGATCTCGAGAAGGAAGAGGAGCGTGTTCAAAGGCTGATTGCTGAGAAGCGGGAACAGGGTGAAGAGGATGCCGTTCCTGAGCACCAAGCTACACTGAAGATGGCCGAAGGCGACAAAGAGAATGTCGATGCTGGTTCCACCGCAGAAGTCGCCGGCAGGAAGCGAAAGAAGCGCTGGGATGTGTCCGCGGAGGCAAATGGGGCATCCGAAGAGGCCGAGCCTGCTGAAACGACGGCAAAGCGGTCTCGATGGGATGAGACACCCGCCCCGGGTGCGTCCGAGGAGCCGAAGCGCCGGTCTCGATGGGATCAAGCACCTTCCCTCACAGCGGCCACCCCTGTTGGCAATCAAGGACTTGCCACTCCTATGCACCCGTCTCAAGGAGTGTCGACTGCACCCGGCTTTGGAACCGATGTGGCTGGCCGAGCCGGCGACTGGACTGATGAGGAGCTCGACATGATGCTGCCCTCTGAAGGGTATAAGATTCTGGATCCTCCTCCAGGTTATGCTCCAATTCGAAACCCTGCACGCAAAATGATGGCTACGCCGGCGCCAGCGGCTGGCGCAGCTGGATACGGTGGATTCATGATGCAGGAACCCGAGAGTGCTAGGTCTATGGGCAAGGAGCTTCCAACCGATATTCCCGGCGTCGGTGACTTACAATTCTTCAAGCCAGAGGATATGGCGTACTTCGGTAAGCTTATGGAGGCTGGGGACGAAAGTTCCATGACTGTTGAAGAAATGAAAGAGCGCAAGATCATGAGGTTGCTGCTCAAGGTTAAGAACGGCACACCCCCCATGCGAAAGACAGCGTTGCGGCAGCTCACGGACAACGCGCGGAACTTTGGAGCCGGCGCTCTTTTCAATCAAATTCTGCCCTTGCTCATGGAGAAGTCCTTGGAGGACCAAGAACGTCACTTGCTGGTCAAGGTCATCGATCGAGTCCTCTACAAGCTGGATGACTTGGTTCGTCCTTACGTTCACAAGATTTTGGTGGTTATTGAGCCTCTGCTCATTGATCAAGACTACTATGCCCGTGTTGAAGGTCGAGAAATTATCTCCAACCTCTCCAAGGCCGCTGGTCTCGCCACCATGATCAGTACCATGCGTCCCGATATCGATCACGTCGACGAGTATGTGCGAAACACCACAGCCCGAGCGTTCGCCGTTGTGGCCTCTGCCCTGGGTATTCCAGCTCTTCTTCCCTTCCTTCGCGCTGTCTGTCGCAGCAAAAAGTCCTGGCAAGCTCGACACACCGGTGTCAAGATCGTCCAGCAAATCCCCATCTTGATGGGTTGTGCCATTCTTCCCCACCTCAAAGGTCTTGTCGATTGCATCGCAGACAACCTCAGCGATGAGCAGGCCAAGGTCCGAACAGTCACTGCGTTGGCCGTGGCTGCTTTGGCCGAAGCTGCCAATCCCTACGGTATTGAAAGCTTCGACGAGATCCTGAATCCTCTCTGGACCGGTGCCCGCAAGCAGCGTGGCAAAGGTCTTGCCGCGTTTCTGAAGGCTGTTGGCTACATTATTCCGCTTATGGACGAGGAGTATGCCAACTACTACACCAGCCAGATCATGGAGATTCTTCTCCGGGAATTCTCGTCTCCGGACGAGGAAATGAAAAAGGTGGTTCTGAAGGTGGTGTCTCAGTGCTCTAGCACCGATGGTGTGACTGCCAACTACCTCAAGGAACATGTCTTGACCGATTTCTTCAAGAGTTTCTGGGTCCGGCGTATGGCCCTCGATCGGCGAAACTACCGCCAGGTGGTCGATACCACGGTTGACCTCGGCCAAAAAGTCGGTGTCGGCGAGATCCTCGAGCGGGTCGTCACCAACCTAAAGGACGAGAGCGAGCCTTATCGTAAAATGACCGTGGAGACTATCGAGAAGCTGGTTGCTGCCCTCGGAGCTGCGGACATCTCGGAGCGGCAGGAGGAGCGGCTCATCGATGGTGTTCTCTTCGCTTTCCAGGAACAAAGCATTGAGGACATTGTTATCCTCAACGGCTTTGGCACCGTGGTCAACGCTCTCAGCACTCGATGCAAGCCTTACCTTCCCCAGATTGTGTCCACCATCTTATGGCGCCTCAACAACAAATCTGCCACCGTTCGACAGCAGGCGGCGGATCTCATTTCGCGCATTGCGATGGTCATGAAGCAGTGTGGCGAGGACGCTCTCATGGGCAAGCTCGGCATTGTGCTTTACGAATATTTGGGTGAAGAATACCCGGAGGTTTTGGGTTCGATCTTGGGTGCTCTGCGGTCCATTGTGACTGTGGTCGGAATCAACCAGATGCAGCCGCCCATTCGGGACCTTTTGCCCCGGCTTACGCCCATCCTGCGTAACCGTCACGAGAAGGTGCAGGAAAACACCATTGACTTGGTCGGTCGTATCGCCGACCGTGGCCCCGAGTCGGTCAATGCCCGTGAATGGATGCGCATCTGCTTCGAGCTGCTGGATATGCTCAAGGCGCACAAGAAGGGCATCCGTCGCGCGGCCAACAACACCTTTGGTTTCATTGCCAAGGCGATCGGTCCCCAGGATGTCCTGGCCACTCTTCTAAACAACCTGCGTGTGCAGGAGCGCCAGTCTCGTGTGTGTACGGCGGTCGCCATCGGTATTGTCGCCGAAACTTGCGCACCATTCACGGTGCTCCCGGCCTTGATGAACGAGTACCGCGTTCCCGAGCTCAATGTGCAGAACGGTGTCCTCAAGGCCATGTCGTTCTTGTTTGAGTACATTGGTGAGATGGCCAAGGACTACGTCTATGCCGTCACTCCTCTGCTCGAGGATGCCCTCATTGACCGGGACCAAGTTCACCGGCAGACCGCGGCCAGCGTGGTCAAGCACATTGCGCTCGGCGTCGTCGGTCTCGGCTGCGAGGATGCGATGGTTCACCTTCTCAATCTCGTGTTCCCCAACGTGTTTGAGACCAGCCCGCATGTCATCGATCGCATCATCGAAGCCATTGACGCCATCCGGATGGCCGTGGGCACGGGTACAGTCATGAACTACGTCTGGGCCGGCCTGTTTCACCCCGCTCGCAAGGTGCGCACGCCGTACTGGCGTCTGTACAATGATGCCTATGTCCAAGGGGCCGACGCAATGGTTCCCTACTACCCGGGCTTGGAGGGCGACGGCATGGACCGTCCGGAGTTGAATATCATCGTGTGAGGACGATGCTGTAACTTTGAACCCTGGATCTGCTTCTTTTCTCTTCATTGCATCCGTAATTTATTCTGTTTTGCAAGCCGGTGTTTTCCGCGATGTTTCCCTTTTTCTTTTTCTTTCTTCGTTCCATTCTTGCTGCTGGGACAAGCGGACGTTCGGCGCAGTTACTGTATATCAGGATTCAAAAGTCACTACTAGGGAAATTGAATTCAATCCAATCATAAATTCCGCTTCCGATCTCTGCCCGGTCGATGGACCGGTCGGCCAGAACACCATAGCAATCCCCTCCCCCAGACTGACTTTCAGGTCACCGTGACCAACGTGAGCACATGCGGTGCTATGAGCATCGGATCAATAGGACAAGCAGTAGTCAATAAACGATGTGGGCCCGTCCCGCATATAGTGGTGGTGCGAAATATATTAATTGATCGGAATGGCGCACTAGGCATCGCACTATCCGATTCCATTAATTAGCCCGGGGGCCCGGTCGCAGCTATATATCGAACAGATATATCTACAGAGTCCAATTTCCCCCCCCCCCCCCAAAAGCGGGCAAGGTCCCAGGAACGCCCACATCGAACGCCCCCGATCCGCCGGACCCCTGGGAACCGCGACGGTGGCAGGGGCCCGGGGCGATTGGGCAGTGATCGCTCTTGACCGTCCATGACTATCGATTATCTTCTTCCGATCCGGGGCCGAGTCTGGGGTTGGACTTGTGCAGAACCAGGGCGGAGATCGTCTATCGTCTAATATCAACTCACCCTCTCGTCCCCGCTTGGCCTTAAGCGACAAAACGGCAAAACGGCACTCCGCGAACCCCTTCCCAATTATCAGATGGGCACGCGGGGTCCAACCACATCACCCCCTATTTCCTATTTCCTATTTCCTATTTCCTATTTCCTATTTCCTATTTCCTATTTTCCCCTGCTCCTCTCTTTTGCCCGACACGCGAAAAGAAAAATACACTAAACACGTAATCATCATGATTGACTCGGGGAGGCTCCCTGGGAAATAGATTCTCGGCAATCAGGAAATGAAAACCCCATCATGCACCCCCCCGTCTTTTGCATGTTTCATTCGCAGCTTAGTTTTTTTTGAGGAGGTTTCTAAGTTGCTAGGTTTCTAGGTTGCTAGGTTGCTAGGTTGCTAGGTTGCTAGGTCGCTAGGTTGCTAGGTCGCTAGGTTGCTATCCACTGCATAACTCCGGTCGAAGCAGTGACGCCGTGCAAAGCAGAGGGAGGGAGGAGGGACCAGTCTATTTGCCCACACGCGCGGTGCCAAGAGGCGCCAAATGCCTAAGCTTGCCGTGAACAGGGCTTGGCGCAGGATGTGGCCGCGTAAGCTCTCCATCGAACATCAGGCTTTGGCTGTGGGGATTCTGGTGCGCAATAATTTTACCCTGGATACGCCGTTACAACGTGCTGGAGGGTCTGAGGCGGGACCCTTTTGTTCGCTGGTCTTGTCATTGTCTTGATTTACTGTACATAGTTTCTAGAAGATAGGTGTTGGCGTGAGCGTCGTCTCTATCGTTTTTGAACTTCCCTTTTTTTTTTTTTTTTTTTTTTTTTTCCCCTTTTCTTTTCGTTTTTGCCCTGCATAATCTTACGACCAGTACGGAGTACAGAGTACTCCGTCGTGATCTGATGCATGGTCCTTCACCCGTCTTGATTGTACTGTAGTACTGAATGTCCAACCGCAGCACTCCGTCCCGCAGGTCGTGTCGTCGGCGGGTACTCCGTACTCCGTTCCATCCACTCGACATGGACGAAGAAAGGGATTCCGGTTCCTGACTCCTGGTATCAGAGCATGTCGAGTCCACGACACAGCCTCCCCCTGAATTCACCGTCCCCAATCACAGCGCTCTCGCTGGACTGGGGAATGGAGATGGAGAGGAGCGGCAGGGACGGAGTAGCCTCGACGGAGCCTTCCCTACGGTATATTGTATACTCCGTCGTGTATACGCAGACCCCGAGATAGGGCGCATTACAACGACGTGGTGACTGGGATGGTTGCCCAATCCTCCCACCCACCCCTTCGTGTCTACCTGTCTACCTGTCTTATTTTATTTCTTTTCTTTTTTCTTTCCCCCCCCCCCCCCCCCTTGCCTGGCATTAATTTTCAGGGTCTAATGTCCCATTTGAGGGGTGCGCTGGGGATCAAGGTTTAGAGTTTTGGCTGGTGATTTCTTTTGACTTTATACTTCGAGTTCGTGGGCCCGTGGCGGACACGGCTGAGCAGTGGCAGTGGCACGGCCGAGTCCGATGGATCCAGGCTGAAAGACAGAGATCCTCCCAGAGATCGTGGAGGCGTCGGTGGCACATGCAGGGAATGAACGCCGAGATGGATGGTAGCGAAACTCCACCCGGAGAAAGAACGCCAGTGCTTTTTGGGATATGCCTTTCTTTTTTTGGGGTGGACTTCGGATTTACCTGCTGGGGCGTACATGGCGTAGTGATAGGTGCATCGGCAGCTGAGATTCGTCGCGGATGTGGTGCAGCCTGCAGTCTGCGGGATTTGGATCAGGATCAGGATGAGTATCGCGTGGTCACCGCGCTGACCGCTGGGAACGGATTGAATGTCCAGAGCATACTGTACATTGTACATGATCGTAGTGACCGTACCCATCAAGTTCGCGGATACGGGTGTACCTGTCAAGCATGCGAGATACCGCGGGCTCATGTGAGAAGCTCGGTACATCGTGCGCAGAGCCAATCATGCAACGAGCTAGGATGGAATTGCGCACGAAAACAGGGATCCGGACAGTGGCGGAGAAGGGTTGCATATGGCGGTGATTGGGCGGCCAACAACGCTGCGCGCAGGACAGAGTACGGATACTCCGTACTCTGGACGACCTCTGTGGACACGACATCCAGGCAGAGGTCATCGCCATTGCAAGGGGGCCCGACACCCTGCAGCGACCAACCATGTCGGAGGGAGCTTTCGCTGTGCAGTCCGAGTTCAATTCCGTCAATTTAGAGGATGGAGCGCCTCCCCAGTGGATCGCCCTCCTTCCCACTACATTAGTTTGCTGTTCAGCAGATGCCAACTTTACTGCCCTCCTCCGTCAAGCTTCCGGGGCGGACCTCTACTAAGCCCCAAATGGTCGGGCAGTGACATCTGCCAAGGCCAAGTACACTCCACACCCTGCAAGTGTGCTCTTGTCAGAGGGAAGCTTGATCTCGGTGCGGGTAAGGTCGTCCTGGGATTGTGAGACGACGAGAAGATGCTCGAGATCGGGGGGAATGGGAAGGGGAGAAAAAGGTCGGAATACTCCGTCGGAAGTATGGAGTACGTGCAGGTTGAGATAGGCTAAACAGTTGTACAGCGCACACCGTAAGTTCATTCTGTTGGACCGCGGAGAAAGGCGTGGGCCAACACCAAAAACCTTCCAACAAGAACCGGGGGATGGTACTAGACTTTGGTGGCGGGGTCATCTCTCAGCCACCGGAAGCCATGTCATCGTTCTAGGAAAAAACCATCCGGAGCTATACAGCAGAGCTCGGCACCATGACATCGCACCCAATCCCGACCTTCTCCGCTCGTCAACGGGCTGGTTCCGCGTTACGAAGCCGTCGAGAGCCGGATACGATGACATAGCTAATTGCACTGGCCCTGCCGAAAGGAGTATGGGTCTCTTGGATGTGTCGGTGGTTTCTCAGGTGAGCCCAGTCAAGTCAGGTCAACTAGTCCATAGGGTGAAGGAAACCCCACCCGCCGAAGTGAGGACGAGCGATGCAAAAGAGTGGGCTGGAAGGGACAAATGCACCGCCGGGCAAGGCCATTTCGATCTCGAACGGTTGGGGGGGGGCGAGGGAAAACAAAAGCGTCCTTTTACCCAGGACGCGACAGGCCAGCCCACGGCGCAGGAAAATGGGCTGGCGGCCCCAGTTCTTCGTCGGGGGGGGGGAGGAAATCAGACCGGACCCGATCCACCCTTCAAGATGCGCCGGACGTTTCAGCTTGGCCTTTAGCGTTGACCCTGAGGGTGGCAGTGTTCTTGGCGGCCAGGGTGGGCCGTACCAGGATCGCACGCAGGGATCTTGCCCCTAAGGCGGCCTCCTCAAATGCTGTTAGTGCGTGAGTGTGTGAGTGCGTTAGTGCCATAGGGACCATGCCAACGGGCATTTGCGGGGATCCAGGGCCGGGCAGGGGGCGGGCGAGGGAGACTAGCGCGCCATCACGTCATGGGTTTGACGCCCCAGCCAGCCATGCGGATTCGCCGTCTTGAGGTTGTCTGGGACTCTGCCGGAAAGAGGGGGAGGTAAACACGATAGCAGGCCAAAAATAGACGGCCATCTAATCCAATGATATCCAGGGAGGTTGAGCACGCCGAATGACACCCTAGCATCTCCTGTGGCTCGCTTGGAACGACCCCCAACATTGCTCACCTTTCCCCCTTCACGACCAACGACCCCAACTCCCGCACCGTGGAACTCCGACTGCACGGGACCAGCACGCGTCAGCTCCGGGTGGGGCCGGAGGATCTATTGGACGATCCCACGGTGCCAAGCTCGGCTATCGACTATCTGCCGTCTCTTCACAAACGCAAAAGGAATGTGGTGGATCCGAGCGACCAGTGAGAGGGCCGTGATGTGCTCCAGCGCCTCCACTCTGGCAGATAAACACCCCAGAGAGGCTGGCGGGACAAGGGAGGATGGGGGGAGACTGCTGGTGGGTCGCCGGTATCGGGTGTGTATGAAGTGTATACTGGGTATTTGGGGACCGCCAATCACCGCTTGTGCATCCGGCTTCATTTTGCGAGTGTGCCGTCATTCCAGGGTTTGGGGGGGGTTTTGGATTTTGCATTTGGGTTTTTTGACTTTTTATGATTGGATTTTGGATTTTGGGAGGGGGGGGTTCTCCCGTCCAGACGGGACACCGCAGTGGAGGTGTGGTGTGCGGATGCGGATGGAGATGGCTCCCTGGGACGAGGGGCAGGTCTTCTCGACGCCATCCTGGCCCTTTAACCAGTTTACCCGGATACGCATGGATATCGATCACCCAGGAACTGGGCCTGAACCTTGGGCCTTCCAGTCTTGCCGGGGTGGATCCGTGGGAGCTTAGTGTTGGACCTCCTGGACCAGGCACTTCTCCTTTGCGCCTCCCGCGGACGATGGCCGGTTGGCTATGTATAGCAACACACCGCGGTGGAACCGCTGCTGCTGACAATGCTGACAATGCCAGCCTGGGGGAATGACATTGTCGACCATGGCCCCCACGTCGGTCGCGGGACTGGAGGTGCAAGTCCGAACGGTGATGTGCAGCATGAGACCCAAGTCCGTAAAATTAAGAGGGCAATCGCGGACGATCTGCCGTGGTGGACACCGCCAAGATCGGAGCCCCGTGCAGATGACAGATGAGCCTGGGTTGGGGGGGGGGGGGCGGGAACGGCCTCTAGGGCTGGCATAGGCTGGTTCCTGAATGATGGGCGTGATAAGCGGTATCGGCGTGTCGGGGATCGCCATCACGTGGTGGTCGACTCTATCGGTCGTCCAGCGTGTGCGCCATCGATGCGATGGGGGAGTACGGAGAGGTTTGTTCTGTCTGGGTGATTTTGCTGGCGTTCAGAGTCCGTCCATCGGATCATGCCTTTCCCCTCCATCTACGAGGGGTTCCCGAGATCGTGCAGAGCATATTTCTCCGAGTTTTCTGCATCGGGCCTGCGCACATGATGGGACTTGGACCTCGCAGGGTACGGTACACAATGGTACTGTACTTCGTGTGCTTCGTACCTTCGTGTGGCAGGCTCTGCTGGCCCTGTTGACCGCCCCTTGCCCAGTGGGCTTTTTTCAGCGCATTTCTCGGGAAAGTCGACGGGTGGATTGCCGAATCCGCCAGCCGAGTTTCCGAGGCTGGCAAACTTGCCTATTTAGGAGGGATCTTGAGAGTGGACTTGGGGCCAGAGGGCCAAACGGGAAAGGAGCAAGGCTGGCTAGCGACGCGTCATGAAGAGAACCCGTGTTTGCCTCCCGTGCGATCCGTCCAGACATCGCCTCCATCGCACGCTGTGCCTTTCCCGGTGAAGCGCAGAAAAGCGGTCAGCGGGTTCCGGTGATTGCCCTTCCCGTGGCGGCAACATCAACGATCGAGGGTCCCTCTGCAGTCTCCACTCCTCCCGTGTACCAGCCTGGGCCTCTCCTGTCGTGCTGTGGAGCCGGTCGCTGAAGCTCCGAGCAGATTGGCACGATCGCCTCTACCCTGCCCATCCGGCTCACTCCGTCTGCCCATCGCGACGACCCCAACGGTCGGCGCTGAGGGCGTGCCCTAACTCCGGCATTCAGTCTCACCAAGCACCCGGTCCTTCAGACCTATGATGCAGACATCAACATGCCTTCGGGGCCTCCCTGGGAGATTCATTGGTCGCTGGTTTCAGGGTAGGAGCCGATGTAGTTGAAACCGGGACTCCGTTCGTCTGCTTTACGGGCCAAATAGCCATTTCTCCCCTCCTCATCGCTCTATCACTCCGCACCGAATCCAACCATCGCATCCGCGCTCTCATCGCCTTGAAGACATGCCAAAGAAGATGATGTAATCCAGCAAAGGAGGTGCTGCCGGTGAGACGTCGAGTGGGCCAGACACGGCATAGGTAAAAAGGGGGACCTGACGCTCGGTGCACCTCCATCCTGCTGCCGGTTCATGATTATTATTTTTCATTTTTGGGGAGCAGTTCGCGTTTGGCCCTCAAACGGGTCACATGGAAATGAGCCGGTCTCCATCGCTCGTAGTCGAGTCCATAGTCTGTCCATAGTTCCGGCCATGGAGCATCGACGCGGGTTCCCTGTTGCTAGCTGCACGGCACTAGCTGGCACGACCAAGTTCTTGCTGCCCAAACCAACTTGTACGTCTAGAACCTTGAAGTCGGGGTTCTGGGTTCTCCTCCGTGCTGCTGGGGCCTCGGCCAGAACCTGGACGACACCCCAGGAAGGCTCCATCAGGCCCATGTCCTGGCCTCGCTGCCAATGAAGTCTTTCCCGAAGCACGTCCGAGCTGCCCTTTTTGCCCCTAGTACACGATGGGTGAATCCGGCCGATAGGACGGAATCAGGAACGAACGCCCCCGTCCAGGAACGAAGATATTCATCGCCTCCAGCCGCCGGCACTGCGGATGGGCATCCTTCCCGGTCCCGGAGACTTTAGACTTTAGCATTCAGATGGTGGTTCAATAATTGGAGACGGGCTGCGTCTCGGCATGCCACTTGAGTCCGCGCGCGCGGCTGAGCTGCACGGGCAAAGAACCAAGCCACGAAACGATCAGCGGGATTTGGATTGAATCTCCGGTTCCCCAAGGTGGATGACTCCAACGGGCATGCCAAACCCACGGTCAGCGAGGCACAAACCTCCTGGACCCGTGGAAACGCTCAGACCTACCGCATTCGGCGGGAATTCGCCGGTTCGCACGCTGGAACCAAGATCCCACTATCCCACTAGCCCCTCTCCACCGTCCGGTGTGAGTGGTTCAGTGGGTGGGGTGGGGAGTTTTTTTCTTCTGTTCCTTCTGGAACACCGCGGTGACCATGGAACCGTGGCGTTGCCCTAGGTGAGCAGGAAATGCGGAGAGGCCAGTGGTGATCCGGCGGGCAAGGAGAGTTGCAAAGGTGCAAGTTAGGAGTGAAGCGTGCTTTCGGAATCTAGGGTGCCTTCCGACAAGCTCTCCGTAGTGGCAGCTTGCTTCCTTGATTTTCATTTCCCATCTACATCTACATATATTTTTTTAAATATTATATTATTTATTTTTTGGGGGCTGGTAGAGGGAAATGGTACGGGATATACTCTTTCGGAAGATGCACCTCACGGCTAGGGAACCACGTCCACGGTGAATTACGGGCATAAGATCGGAGTATGCTTCACAGGGGAAACCGGGACTTTCTTCAGCCTCCATGGGCTATACCAATCCTTGTGATCGCGCCCTTGAAGGTGACGGAGACGTCTAGACGAAGCAGTCGGGCTTTCTCTCGAGGTATCAGAGGGGAATGCATCTGCCATGCTCGGGGACGTGGTGCGTGGATCGGGGACCAGGCCCACGAACTTGCCCTGACTGGACCCATCTGCCACAGGCGAAATGAGATGATGCTCCACTGCAAAGGAACCGCTCGGGACGAGTTAACTGATCACGACAGAGAACCGTCTCCACGTCGGTCTCGGTGTGAGGTGTCCGATTCTGGATCGCGGTCGCCTCTGCCGCGCTATTGTAGGAGCCGCGCTAATGCCCCCATGGCGGGATGTGCTGGTCTGTCCTCTGACGTCGTCCGGCGATGGTTCCCCCCCACCTCCTCGCCTCGCCGTGGTGGTGAGGAGTAGAATGGGACGAGGCGGCCATGGCTTGCAGGGCTCCGAGGCAGCACGGGGATGCGGTTGAGCGGTCGAGCGGTCGATGCGTATTCCTGGCGATACGAGCTGCGGAATGGCTCGTACCAGTGTTTTGCCTGCTTGGCTCCCCTCCCGTTTCTCTTTCCCTGGGACCTTTTTTTTGGGGGTCGATACAGGTCGCATGGCCCGCGGCAAATGGGCATGCTGGACCCGTGAAAAATCCGGCATTCCGTCATCGCACCAGTTGGCTGTCCCACTGCGATTTTCGCGCACACTGTGTAACGCGGCTGCGCCGGTTGGGTCAGGTTGCAGTCCAGGACGCAACGAGGGCTGCATCAACCGGAAGAAGTCCGATCGTGGCGGGCGCACCGGTCATCCTCCACACGTCGAGGCGACCTCTGGACATCCTTGACGCTGTAGGAGGGGAGGTGATGCTTGGTACTCCGTCCTCCCTACGGGACCGTCCCCGACCTCTATCCTGGGAGAGTATCATCTGGTCGAGTCTCAGAGTGTAGAGCAGTGCTCCGAGGTCAACGTCGTCATCATGCGCATTTTTGTGCCCGTAAATTCCTCCCCCAGCCCGTCAGAAGGAGAATGGAGCGCAGCGACCGAAGTCCTAGAATGCCGTCAATAATGCTCACGCTATTGATTCGATAATGCTGTATGCTGTATGCTGTATGCTGTATGCTGTTATTTATTGGGTTCCGCGAGGGCGACATCCTGGGGGTTGCCATTGGTGCATTTGAATTGAATTCGGGTTGGGAAGTAAGGTCGCCTCCCATCCTCCCCACGCTAGACCAACTATGGCCCGTGTCAAAGGCCCCTCCCCCCCCTCCCTCTTCATCCCACATACATGGCGGAAAGCCCTGTGAATCGTCACAATTTTCTAAGGATTTCCTTCTTTTTCACCTTTTTCATTTTTTCAATTTTTGGGGGGCTTTTTTTTTTTTTTGCCTCTGGGAGGGTCCAGCAGCAGGCCAATAGGGAAGCGAACCCAAAGCTGTCCCCGTGGGCCTCTCCCACATTTGGGTTTGCCTGAGAGCCATGGCCCGCGAGGTCAACCCTAACCCGAGCAGGGGTTCAAACTGCTTCCCTCTTCCCCAGGAGATGGGAAAATGGACGGAACAGAGAGAGAGAGAGAGGCTGGGAGTCTTTTCTCAGAGAGCATCGCCAGACCTCAGCCATTCACTACTTCTTCTACGGCGTTATTCCGCTCCAGAAAAACCATCCCCCCACGGGCGCGGGTATACCCTTTGACGTATCACTGGGATCTGCCACCTTCCCCGCTACTTTGAAACACACTCTCTCAGGGCGAACCTTGGTCGCTGCATCGTAAGTCTATTTCTTGGCGTCCCTTTTCTTTTTCTTTTCGCCCTTTTTGGTTTTCTTTATTTTTTAACCCCCTCTAACTTTTTTCCCTTTCCTCCCCTCCCCCCAAGTTTAGCTTCCCCTAGACACGGCACAGCTGGGCCACTCATCGGCAGCCCTCCTAGTCTGTGCTGGACATTCCCTTCGGAAATTGTCTCCATAGTCCCATACTCACCCATCCAGTCCCCATAGTCTCTCCTATACTCAGTCCCTTTCCCCCAATTGAATCCACTTCCCTTCCCACCTAACTAACAACCGCATCTCTGTCCCCCCTCCCACCCCCCCTTTGGTATCTGAGGCTACCGACTGTTTTTTGGGTCCAATGATTTCCCCTTTTCAACCTTGTCATCTGTGAACTGGGTCCCGTGGGGGGAGTTGCAATCCCGACATCCCCTATTCGAGTCCATTCCTCCTCTCCACCGGGAAAATGGCAACCAGGGTATTCACGATTCTATGGAGACCGCAGAGAGACAGAGATGCTCGAGAGTGCGCGTGCACACATTCTTGCTGCCGCGGTTAATTGTGGGATTCTCTCGATCTTCCATTCCTCAGCCTAATTGGTTGGCGGGATTTGCGTTGAACGGGCTGGGAGGCCTTTGTCGTCGAGGGCATACCTCCCCTCCCCTCCCCTCCCCCAAAGTCCCGAATTGAATACAGATGTCATCTGGAGTTTAATCACATTTAGGATGCAATGGCGACCAACGAGACAACACAGGCCAAGCTCGCCAGCCAAAGTGAAGGAGGGTCCGAGGAACTGGTTCCCGTTGAGAGGGGCCACTAAATACCCATCCATGAGAGAATCAGGAAATAAGAAATAGTGAAAATAAGGAAAAGCAGAAAGTGGAAACCCGAATTATTTGAGATTTTTGGCTCAAGAGGGAAATGGGGAACCGTAAATTACATTACCCGCGGGCGTATTAGCGTTTCGACGATCTGCGAGCCCCGACGGCACGTCGTCAGTGGCACTCCGCGAGAGCAATATCGTGCCTCACTCATGCGCCCACTACTTACAGGCGCAGGCCCTTCTTAAGCTTCGCCGATCCCCTTTCCCCAGACCTCTTTCTCTCACTCTCGCGATAAAAATTAAATTAATCCCTGATCTTCGGCTTATCACTTTCTCTTTTCAACTCTTCCTTTCCAAACCCTCTGGACACGCCCCAGATCAACACACGATCGTCCCTCACCTCAACACCAACCACCCCCGAGACGTCTTGGGCCATCCTCGTGCAGATACCCGATCCCGCACGACACATCCCGATCTCTTACCTTCGCACCCATTGCCCTCTCGCGCGCGATCGGCTCGCTCGTCGCGACCCTACCCTCCATGACGATGGTAATGGAAAACCAGAACCGCCCATATGGCGGCATGAGTTTCGACAATGTCTACCACCACACGCAGCCACAATTCACAGACCCCTGGGCGGCCGCGCATACCTCCTCGCACTCGACCCCGCCCATTTACGCGACATCCATGGGCAACAGCGCCAGCATCCCCATCAACCCCGTCAAGCCAGAGGAAGTCGGCCGCTCCGCGGCCATGTCCATGCCCTACCCCAACATCCCCGTGTCGGCACCCTCACTCGTGCCGGGCAGCAATTACGCCGCGACCGGCTATGGCCCGGAGGTGATGGGCATGCAACACGAGGTTCCGCGCACCGGCTTCGAGCAGACCTCCACGTACACCACCGCGCCGCCCATGAGCAGCTTCGCCCCGGCCAGCTACGCGCCAGGCACCTACGCCCCGATTCACCCCTCCCAGCCCCAGGACATCCGTCGCATTTCGCATTCGTGAGTGATTCCGCGCCTCGCTCATGGCGCCCGCAACGCACGAATTTATACAGGTGGCTGACGCAACATTCCGTACAGAGACCGTGTGGGATCCTCCCAAGCACCCGCGCCCACTCCCACCTTCGGGGACGCGCTCGACGCCAGTCGTGGGATGGTGGCGCTCAGCCAGGACCTGACACCCCGTAACATCTACGGTCCTCGCGGCGCGCGAGGCTCCGCGGATTCCTACGGTTTCCCCTCGACGCACTCCTCCGCCTCCTCCATTTCCTCCGGCAGCAACTACCCTTACTACAGCGCCTCCGTGGGCTCCGTCGACTCCTCCGTGACCGACTACAGCTCGACGACATCGGAATCGTACGAGTCTCGCACGCTTCCCCGCCCGACCAGCCTCCTGGCGGGCAGCGCCCCGCCCGGCCCCCAATCCATGATGAGCCAGTTCAGCTCCAAGATGCCCTCCAACACGCAAAAGAAGCACAAGTGCAAGGTCTGCGACAAGCGGTTCACGCGTCCTTCCTCGCTCCAGACGCATATGTACAGCCACACTGGCGAGAAGCGTAAGTGGAACATCCTGAACCCAGGAAATTCGCGTCCGAAAACAGGTGTACTGACCCGTTGATGATAGCGTTCGCGTGCGACGTTGACGGCTGCGGGCGCCACTTCTCAGTGGTCTCCAACCTGCGCCGACACAAGAAGGTGCACAAGGGCGAGAAGGAAGGCGGCTCTCCCGACGACGACGAGTAAATCCACAACTGGACGCCGCATTGACCTTATTTCCCTTCTGCTCGACTTGATGCGCCTCATCACCCGAGCGCCTTCTCCGTTCCCAGCTTTGGCGCGTTCATGAACGCACCAGATATCCTATCCTATCCTATCCCGCCGAGCGGGCCCAGTCCCAACTGTGTTGGGCTGCGCGAACCTGCTTCGGCCTTGACTCCTTGTACAACAGCATGGACTACCCCTTTTTTACACGCTCACCATCATCATTTCCTACATTCCGAATACGTCTCACCGATCCGGTGTCGGGAGATTTCTTCATATACTATATACCCTGGGACGGTTTCATTTTGGGGGTTCACGCAGATACGGGACGAGGGCTCTGGGAAGGGGACAGACCTTTTTTGATGTTTTCCTTATTTTCTCCCCGTTATGACCATAGAGGTACCGGCTGGTTTTGCGTTCCTGGTTGTCCTTTTGTTTCTTCTTTTTTTTTTTCCTCCTTTCCTTTTCCTTTTTCCTTTTTTTTTTTTTTTTCTCGTGTTGTCCTTTCCTTTCTTCTTCTTTCGCTAGACCTGGGAGTCACCTGTGCTTTTCTCGATACCAATGGGCTTGTGATGATTCAATGCGTTTTTATTGCCTTCGGCCTTGGGCCTTTTGTCCTCCCCAACCCCTTTTGTCTTTTGCTGCAGCAGGTTGTCTTTTGTGTGTTCATTTACCTTCTAATCCTCTATATCGTGCATCGGTCTTGCATGGTTTCGATCTCGCCCCCCTTTGGACCATTACCATTTTTATCCTATTCTGTCCTGTCTGCCTGGTTCCTTTCTACCCCTCCTTGGACAGGCTTTTGTCTTGTCATGAGGGTCGCCCTTTGTTTCCACCGGGTCTGTGATAGCACGTGTTTGTGCAGGATGGCAGGGATGGCGTGGTGTTGATGTGATACCCGTGGCATTGGTGCGAAAGCATTTTTTTTTGTTCCTTTCTCTGGCTTTTTTTGCATCTTTCGGTGAAACTGGATGGTTTCGCTGTTATTCCGGGGCCTATTGGTGGATCTTCACACTACAGTCGCTATAGTAGAGATGTCTAATCCACAAATAAGCGCTCATGTGAATCCGAGTATATGTCTTTGTGTACCTAGGGCCCTTATAAGTACAGTCCAATTAATGTAATGCCGCCTGTATATCTCGAGAGATCGATCTACTGCAGCAATATGGATCCCACCCTCCATGTTTGAAAGTGTGCGATTAAATTAGGCTTACTCGGTAGATGTCTCCATGAGGCAGCCTGCGTTGCATTACTGCTAGATCGGACATGCAAACTGGTTGTGTTTCGAACACAAGGTCGCACCGCATTAATCGGCATTGGAACTGAAAAGAGACGTATTGGCATTGCGACAGTGGTTGATAGTACGATATGGGTCTTAGTTATAGAGCACTTAAAGGGAACATTTGAGATACTCAGCAGAAGGTAAAGAAGGGTAGCAGTTATGATACTAAATCCGTAGTCTAAATTGCAAGTTTCAAGATCCTGCTGCGGTATGGGACGCAGCAGGCGCACATGCGGAAGGCAGAAAGCAGAAAGCCCAAACGCCGGGGAGATGATTATCCATAGATGACAGGCCAATTCAGAGGGTAATAATGATTAACGAGCTGCACAGCACCAGGCACATTCCAGCTCCAGACGGTAACAATAAGACTTAGTGAATACGATCCAGCTTGGCCCGGTTCATGGCAATTTGATCGTCGACAAAGTCGCTCTGTGGAAAAAGTTAGCATCATGCGTATAGCCACACGCAGTTCCAAGAATCGGTACTGACCTTGCCTGTGATGCGCTCCAGATGTCTGTTCTGCTCATCCAGCTCGCGGCCGGTGGCCTTGGCAAGACCGTTCAGCCGGCCAGCGGCACCACTAAGAAGATCCAAGTTCTGCTCGATCTCGTCTTCCATCGCCTCATCCTCACTGTCGGCCTCGAATTGGTACTTGGCACGCTCCGTAACGCTTGCCTTCTTGCCCTTGCCCTGTTTGCTTGCCTCTCGGTCAACGTCGCGGAACACCTTTTCCATGCGTGCATTAGTTTGGTAGGCTTCAGAGCGGGTTCCGTCGCGGAGGTCGCGCTCTTCTCGGTGGGTGTTAAGGGTGCGCTCGTCGCGTTCGCGCCGGCGCGAGGCACTGGTAAATGGATTGGAAACGTGCACCGCGAACATGCTCTTGTTGAGCGTCTTCAACTCGCGCGCCTTCTCCTGCGCAAAACGGCCCTCAATCGCGGCCATGTCAAGATTCTTCTCCGCACCGTGGATCATCTCGCCCTGTGCACCGAGGCGAGCGAGTGTCGTACGTCCAGTCTCCTCGGCCATTGCGGCAGCACGGAGAGCATTGCGCGTGGATGACACGTCGCCCTGCTTCACGAACCGCATCTCTTGCTTGGTGGCCTGGACATTTTCTTCTTCCTCCTCTTCGGCGGTAAGCTGCCGGTCCTGGTAGGTGGCCATGCTGTACTCATTGCTACCGCCACCGTAGTTATTCTGTTCTCCGTCCCCTTGGCCTGGCGAATAGGGAGGCGGGGCATTGCCCTCATTCTGTTGCACACGATTTTTGGCCCCGCCAAACAGCTCGCTGCGAGCCGCGTCCCCCGCGCCGGGGTCATTGGGGTCGGCACTGCCTAGACCTCCATAGCCACCCGTACCGTAGCGCGAGGCACCGGCGCCAGCATTGCCACTGCCAAACCGATCACTGCCATATCCTCCCTGGTTACCGTAGCGGTTTGGCGTATAGCCCGCGAACTTATTATCGGATGGAATGGCGTGGGGTCCTCCTGCGGGGGCGGGGGAACCGTTGCCGCCCTGGATATCGGCCGGTGGCGGCATAACACCAGCCTGGATCTTGGCCTTGGTGTACGGATCGATGTGAGCCGGTTGGGCGTAGGGGTTGGAGACAGGCGAAGGGCTCTTATTCTTTGATCGAGAGCCGAACAGGGCCCGGCGGTTTGAGTCGCCGTCGTCGTCACCGGACTTTTTGAACAGACCCATGATGAGCTGCGAATGAAAGATTGACCGTAGAGTTTATTAGATAGAAGCGGAAGAAGATGTCTAAGAAAAAAAACAGATCGGCTAAAACTTTCCGCAGGAAGGACGAGGAGAAAAGTGTTTCAAAGAATTGAAGGCGCTTCAGGGGAGCCTAGCAGTCGAGACCGGCGGTGGTATGGCTGTAACCCGGTGACCAACGTGACACTGCCAATGACTGCCAATGATCGGCTTTCTGGGTGGTAGTGGCGGACATCTGACCATACAGTACCGCTGACTCAGCCCCGAGGCGCTAGCCCCGAAGCGGCCGCAGCAGCTTCGCCTCTCCGTTATTTTTGGGTGTTGGCGGGAGTGCTGCCTGCCACAGCCACCTCAGCAATGGCGCCCCTGGGAGACGCCGACCACTGCAGAGACAAGGCCCGCAGGGATCTGCTGGCCCTGCTTGAAGGCGTGAGTACCATGTCTGCGTCCCAGAGCCTCTTCTAATGGCGTGTAGGCTCGGGGCAAGAAGAATCTCGTCATTAGCCAGGAGCTGGCGGGTCCAGTCGGCCTGTTCGTGAAGTTCTCCGAACTCCAACAGTATGGCGTCGACCGTGTATTTTTGCTGGAAAATGCAAACATCGACTCTTCGCAACGCAATGTCGTGTTCCTAATCCGCGGCGAGAAGGCTCACCATGTGCGCACGGTGGCAGGTAAGGCACTTTTCGTTGTATCTTGTTTGCATTTGTTGGTATTGCTCTTGCTACCCGAGCCCGCCTGGGAACTGCGAAAACGACCAGTATATTACGCAGATGAGCTTCATACTCTACGTAATCATTCGAGTTCCCTAGATCTAAATGAGCTTATTCATTGGCATTCTGTCCCGTTATAGTTCTACTTCGATTGGGTGCCATCAGTATGGGCTAACAATCCTCTCTAGAGCAAATCAAACGCCTTCAAGATAATGGAAACGTGGAGCATGAGTTTTCTATCTTCTTCGCTCCCCGGCGGACCTTGGTAAGCAATGCGGTGCTGGAGGAGGCGGGCATTATCGGTGATGTCAACATTGCCGTGTTTCCGCTCTACTTCTTGCCACTCGAGCAGGATATCTTATCATTGGAGCTTGACGAGGCTTTCAAAGACTTGTACCTGGTAGGTCTTAGATACCCTCGTGTGGCGACAGAAGCCATATTGACATAACATCAGCATAAGGACCCTGGCTGCATCTTTCATGCTGCCAAAGCTCTCATGGGCATCCAGCAGCGACATGGGTATTTCCCTCGCATTGTCGGAAAGGGTGATAATGCGCGCCGTCTGGCAGATCTTCTGCTGCGGATGCGCAAAGAGTTGGATGCGGAAGAGAGCTCGGGGCTGGCCGACCCCTCTACACGAGGACTTCTCCCGAGCGCCGATACCGAGAATCTGATAATCATTGATCGCGACGTGGACTTTGGAACACCACTTCTCACCCAACTAACTTATGAAGGCTTAATTGACGAATATGTTGGTATTAAGCACAACCAAGCCGATGTTGATACTAGCATTGTGGGGCAAGCTTCTGCACCACAACCGCAGGAATCTTCTAAAACGCCCCAGCAGGCTAAGCAAGGACTGAAGAGGAAAATCCAGCTTGATTCATCGGATCAGCTCTTCAGCCAACTGCGAGATGCGAATTTTGCCATCGTGGGTGACCTCCTCAACAAGGTGGCTCGCCGGCTGGAAAACGAATATGAAACCCGGCATACGGCCAAGACAACAAACGAGCTCCGCGAGTTTGTCAATAAGCTACCGACCTACCAACTGGAGCACCAGAGCCTTCGGATCCACACGAATCTCGCGGAGGAAATCATGCGGCTCACCCGATCTGAGACATTCCGGAAGATACTGGAAGTGCAGCAGAACACTGCCGCAGGTGCCGATCCAACTTATCAACATGAGACTATTGAAGAGCTTATTTCGCGGGATGTTCCCTTGAAGAGTGTGTTACGCCTACTATGTCTGGAGTCGTGTATGTCCGGTGGACTGCGTCCCCGGGACCTGGAGAACTTGAAAAGACAAATCGTCCAGGCCTACGGCCACCAGCATCTCCTGACTTTCTGGGCATTGGAGAAGATGGAGCTTCTGCAGCCCCGGTCTTCGGCCACGGCCATGCTCCTCCCTGCGTCCGGTGCGCAGGCCGGCTCGAAAACCAATTACGCGTACCTGCGGAAGAACCTGCGACTGGTGATCGAGGAAGTCAGTGAGAAAGACCCCAACGATATCTCCTATGTCTACAGTGGATTCGCCCCACTCAGCGTTCGCCTGGTTCAATGCGTGCTGCAAAAACCGTATATCCTCTCCTTGATTAAGGGTGGGTCGCCAGCTGTATCAATAAGCAATGCCAGCACGGCGTCTCCTGGATGGCTCGGGTTCGAGGATGTGGTGAAAAGCGCCCGCGGCTCGACTTTCAGCATTGTCCAGAAAGGTGATGACAAGGCCGTTCGAGCTCGTCAGACGCTTAGCGGCAACTCTACCACAAAGACTGTATACGTCTTCTTTTTGGGTGGAATTACCTTTACCGAGATTGCCGCGCTGCGCTTCATCGCTGCCCAGGAGGCGCCGCGGCGCAAGATCATCATCTGCACTACAGGACTCATCAGCGGCGACCGCATGATGGAAGCAGCCGTTGAGAAGGGCAGTTTTGCAAAGACGGAATAGCATATTTCATCAGATCTAGCGTTCATTGCGGTCAATAGTTCTCAGGATACCATTTCTTTAACTCAGAAGGCAGCGGAGCTTTTTACAATGATTCGTACGGTCATCCATAGCTTAGTACTTGAAGCCGGCATTCACGCCCATCAACCGACCCTGATACCGTTCTATAACCTCTCCAAGCCGCACCATGACCCCAGCAGCCAGCGTTCGCACCTGTTCCTGTGGATCAGAGAAGGCACTGGAGTCTGTTTTGTTGGCTCCGGAGGGCATGCGATCAAAGACCTCAGAAGCCCATTCGCGTAACTCAATTACCCTCGTGGCATACTCGGTGACGAGGCGTTCTTCGCCGCTTGAGCCAGATGCAATATTCACGTCCACAACTGCAAGGAAGAGGTTAAGTAGCGCCGCGGTGACAGTAGGCTCGCTAGATATCGGGGCTGTGTGCAGAGATATGAGCAAAGAAAGCATTTCATGTGTAAGACCTGGAAGAAACGGGCCATGCGGGCCGGCAGTAGAAAAGATAAGGGAAAGGGTTTGGAGAAAGAGGGTGAGGATGTGCGGTACGAAGAACGGGTTGTAAGAGGGGGCAGATGACCTATAGGATAGTTAGTGAAGCTATCGAAGAGAGTCATAGCAAAGATGAGACATACGAAGAGAATTGCAACATCATAATCTCGAATCGGCCCTGGAGAGGGTAGAAGAAGCCTTCGGCAAGCACCTTATGAACATCTTTTACAGTGTTCTGCCGTCTCTGGGCATCGCGCTGCTGGCGCTTCTTCTCAACTTCCATACGCGACGAGAAGGTGCGCACCTTCAGGGCATTCGGGCCTGTCATTTTGTCTGCTGCATCGGCCGCCAGTGGCTGCAGCGATGTTCGTGACATTTCCCTGGTGAGAGTTGCAATGGGAGACTCATTTGCGCCCAGAAACATGGCTTCCAATGCAGGCGACAGCCGCTTAGATGGGAATGAGGTATCTCCCAGAGTCGGAAGACCCAGTGCCTTAGCATCATCCTCGCCATTGCCTGCAATCTCACGCGCGCCGAGACCCAAGGCTGTTAGCACAGCAGATCTCTGAACTTGGGACAGGTCTCCATCAAAAAAGATTGCAGTGAACCAGCGACCCATTTTGAGAGGCTGTGAGACAATGAGAGCGATCATGCTTTGGAGGCGTGATTCGTGAAAGGATGGGTGCTTGTGTTCATCTTGAAGACCAACAAGAGTAAGGGCCAGTTCTTCGATCTGCTCAGCGAGTTCAGTTCCGAATCCCGTCTTACGACGGATTAGAGATGGGGCAGTAGTGATGGCAAGATGGTAGCGATCAACATTCTCAGGGTCACGGAGGTATGTAATCAGGTCGCGGATGTAGCTGAAATGTTGTTAGAGACCGAGAACAGCCTGGATTTCAACACAAGACTTACATCGGGGCACTTGGCTTGTTCCGTTGGATCAATGTAGGATCCTCATCCTCATCCTCCAAATCGTCATCGGGTTTCTCATATGGGATGAGATCTTCATCTTCACCGGATTCTTCTCCACTGTCATCTATTTCTTCGATAGCAACTATCTTGCTTGTCTGATGTCGGGTTGGGCGTGCACTCGATTTTTGGTTCCGACGAGGCTGAACATCTTTGACAGGCTGCAATGTTTTGAAATCTGTGTTCCGCAATTTGTTGATGGATTCAAATGGTCCAACCTCATCGTAGACTTTGGTGAAGCTCAGGTACCAGCGTGCTTCCTCGCTATGCATTTCTTCAAGATCAAATTTCAGGGCCTTTCCTGGCTCTTCTATAAGCCCAGAAATCCCAGTCCCTACAATCATGCCCAAGAACCGTGCTCTGTTTGATGAGGCTGCGAGTCGATTGGAGACTGCGTTTAGAAAGACACTCGTACGTCCAATGTTTTGCACCTGGAGCGGATCCAGTCGGCTCAGCCGACCTGCTGTGATTAGAATGATTTGAGCATTGGCTGGATTTTGTTAGCTTCGGGGCAGATAATGAGATGGAAAGCTTTGCACGGACCATTCTGGATGATGTTCGGGACGTTTTTGATACAAAACTTGTCGCCAAACTGGTCAAGACTGTGAGAAAGCAGAGATCTCAATGTGTCTGGCTGCTACATTAGATCGAGAATTATTTCAGAGTCGTGATAAAACTTACCAGTGGAGTTATCGTAAGTCGCTATTAAAGCACGGCGTAGACCAACTGTCTGGATTGAGCCACCTTGACTCTTTGAGAGCCAATCCGTGATTTGGTTTTTCAAGAATGGTCGATCCGCTATGATAATTTTACACAGTGCTGCGACTCCTGTGACGATGCTGCCGAATGCTTCAGGCTGTTCAAATGACCCAGAGAGGTCGTATGAGAAATGGGTTTTCTGCACATCGCGAAAAATAGCTTCTAGCATAGCAAGTTGCTCCGGTAGTTTGAGATGGTCCATAAGCAAGCCAAATTGCCCAGAAGATGACTGCTCAAAGAGCAGGCTCAAGTAGATTTCTCGAACTAGCTGATCTGCAGCAGAAAGTGAATCAGAATCTTATCGTGGGCCAGAGACCAAGGGGAAGACTTACCCGAATAGCCTAGACTCAATGCTCGCCCTGTGAGGAAACCGATTGAAGTCCAATCATTTTCATTATCTGCATTGAGTTCGGAGACTAAATAGGCGATGTTTCTTCCCAGCCAGGCTGCATAGCGAGGGCCATTACCAATCCAAGAGATGGATGACGCGGGCTCAGGTACATTGATAATGGTGAGTGCTTCTGCTGCTGTGGAAAGGATTTTACCAGCAGCAACAAGCGACGCGAGTTCTCTCCGTGCAACTTGCTGCCGAGTCCTGTTATCGTCAAAAGATGAATTATCTGTGAAAAGACGACGAAGGAAATTATTTGGTTCCAGCAAAGCAGCAAGGACAGATAGGAGATCCCGGATGATGAGGTGGCTGCTTGAGCCTTCAGCTTTTTGAGGTGTCGCCCGAACGTTCAAAATATAAGTTCGGAGTTGGGCTACAAGAGAGCCAAGACCTGCTATACTGCTGAGACAGCGTAGCAGAGCTCCTCGGCATTTTGCACCCTTCGTCTTGCTTTCCTTGCCATTCAGAGGTGTCCAGTGGTCCGGGATGATAGTGCTGACTAAAAGCTGGAGAATCTGGGCAGTTTTCGGGCCTGCAATTCGGATGTCTAGATCCTGTATCTTTCTCGATGCATTGAACGGGTCAAGAGCTGCAAGGACTGCAGAAAGCTCTTCTTGATCAGGGTGCGACCTGAACACATCTATGACCTGCTCAAAAGATATATGTTGACCAAGATCTGCGGCGGGCTTGAGAGAAGCGTCATTGTGACTTCGAGATTCAACCGCGACCAAAGGGGAATCAGAATCCCGCTTGATGGTCTTGACCGCAGTCAAAAGGCCGTCCATCGTGAGAGTCGTGATATTCAAAAAGAAGTTGATTTGCCTGAGGTGGACCGTCGGAGCTTGTATGCGGCACATCACGTGATGCGAATGTGTCCTGCCTCACCATTCCACGCCACAGTGCTCTCCGCCATCCGCTCACCATCTCAGCGTCACTGGCACTTTTACATGATTTAAGAATACCAAACAGACCATAAGTCACGGTCATAAGACCCCTAATTTGCTCTGACTGCAGCCTTACAAGTTAATACTGGGGATCTGCTTCAACGAGTAGGTGGGTCTATTTACAGGCGACTCCAGACATTTATCGCAACTCAGCGCTTGATCTGCCTGTGTTTCCATCAAAATGGACACCGTCAATGTAGGCGAACAGAGCCGGTGGTGAGATTGATGTTTCACAGCTCTGTGATTTATTGTTATATCCTGACACTTCACAGGCGGCACCTTTATAAAGTCCTATCCAAACCCGGTCCCTACTGCGATGAAGACTGGGTTCCAGGGTCAGAGACGATCAACACCCTCGAGTCTTCAAAGATCCTGTAAGATAGCTCATCGCAACTTTGTGACTGATACTGACATTGTACTTAGGGTGATGTTCGTTCCATAAGCAGTAGTTACTACCATGGAAGACAAATTACTAACGTGAGATTAGCGGAGCCGGTGGACTGGGCTGCGAAATCCTGAAGAATCTCGCCTTGTCTGGATTCAAAGACATTCATGTCATTGATATGGGTAGGCTATGCTGCACGGACTTATATACAAGCACCACCTCTAATGGTCTATCACAGACACCATCGATATCTCCAATCTGAATAGGCAGTTTCTCTTCCGCCAAGCTGATATTGGCAAACCTAAAGCAGAGGTTGCTGCTGCCTTTGTAGAGAAGCGAGTCAAAGGAGTCAAGATTACACCATTTGTTGGCAAGATCCAGGATAAAGATGAAGACTACTACATGCAGTTCAAGATCATCGTTTGTGGCCTCGACAGCATCGAGGCCCGTCGCTGGATCAACTCTACACTGATTGGAATGGTTGACCCGGAGGATCCAGAGAGTCTCAAGCCTCTGATCGATGGTGGTACTGAAGGTACGGAAGAATCGATCTCCTGTGAACGCAAGAGTACTGAATCAGATGATCAAATAGGATTCAAGGGCCAAGCTCGCGTGATTTTGCCTACACTCTCGTCATGTATTGAGTGCCAGCTTGACATGCATGCTCCTCGCCCTGCAGTACCGCTCTGTACCATTGCCACCATTCCGCGTCAGCCCCAGCATTGCATTGAATGGGCTCATCAGATCGCATGGCAAGATAAGCGTAAAGATGACACTTTCGACAGCGATGATATGGAGCATATATCGTGGGTGTACCATGCTGCCCTGGAGCGAGCCCAGCAGTTCCATATTCATGGAGTGACATTCCAGATGACTCAGGGCGTGGTAAAGAACATCATCCCGGCTATTGCATCAACAAACGCAGTGATCGCTGCCTCCACAACTTCGGAGGTGATGAAAATTGCCACTGGCTGCAATCCTTACCTGGAGAACTACATGATGTATGCTGGCGAAGAGGGTGTTTACACGTACACATTTGAGGCGGAAAAGAAGCCAGACTGTCCAGTGTGCGGTAACCTTGCTCGGAAGATGAATGTGGATCCGAACATGACTCTGGGAGACTTCATTGAAAGTCTCGGCGAGAGGGCTGAAGCGCAGCTAAAGAAGCCTAGCCTGCGGACAGAGGAGAAGACGTTGTATCAACGCTTCCCGCCTCAATTGGAGGAGCATACGAGACCCAACCTACGCCTCAGACTGCGTGACCTAGTGGAGGACGGTGAAGAAATCGCCGTTAGTGATCCAGCCTACACCATCGACTTCCGCTACAGACTGGTGTTCAACTGAACACCCAGATATCCGTTTTTCCTGGTATTGGGGCTACAGTGACACGATTCAAACGATATTTAGCTTCAGGTAAATCTTAGAATGCAAAGACTGCCGCCGGCCTTCTGTGCTCTAACAATAAGTGTGATATCCGGACTCCGGCCTCGTAAAGCCTAACTTTTGACCGAACTTTTCGTAAATGTACATCGCGAACGAAGCTCAAACAAAAATTTCCAACGCCATTAAATGCATTATATAAGGAACAGCAGCGGAGGGGACCCATCTCACGGCTTTATGCCATCAGGTCGGTCAGACCGCGCTTCCACCGGGCGCACTTCAGCTTCAGAACCTTCACGGCTTCCAGGAAAAGAACATCGCTCTCAAACTGGCCGGTGCTTTCAACGTTGAAAATGAAGTGATCCCGAATGCGTCCGAGCTTGACTTTGCCCTGGAACTCCTCATGGCGCAAGCATTCCCGGCTGACGGTATCGTTGAACGCATCCCGCACGACGGCCTTCTGCTCGCCTGCGTGTCCCTCGTATCCGCTTCCCTTGCGTCCGGCCTCCTCGGCAGTGACCGGCTCTAGGGCAATGACGCCCTTTGGGAAGCACTTGGCAAACTTCTTGGCATCATTGCCAATAATGGGGCGCTCAATCTTGATATCCGGCATGAGACGGTAGCTAGCGGTCGCAACGGGAGAAAACTTGGCGTGGTCGGCTCCAATGCCTTTAATACAGTGCATTTCCAAGTCAATTTTCTGACCGGGGCGCATCTTGGCAATCAAGATATCCGGGTTGACGGGCTGAATAGTACCCTCACCACTGAAATACTGCTCCTGGCGACCAACCGGGGAGAACGTGATATCCTTGGCATAGACATGGGCATTGTGATACAACTTGCGGGGGTCGGTCTCGTCGGCAGCGGCAGCGGGGTTCTTCGTGCATTCAGCCACAAGGTGCATGACAACCGTGTTGAAATCACTGGGGCCGGGCGGAGCAGGTCCGTCATCATCCTCGGAAGGTTTCCGGAACCAGTGCATCCAATTGATTCCTTCGACGGAGCCCTTGAGCGGGATCAGACCCAGACGAGAAGCGAGCACCTCGTCTTGGATAACCGAGGTGTTGTTTTGGATGAAGACATATTCAATAGCCAGAGTTGGGATTTCAGCCATGAGAATACGGCGGAAGGCATTAGCGACCGCGGCGTCGAGTCCGATCAGCGAGAACGAGGCTTCGTATGGGTCGTTGCGGTGGTATTCGACTTTGAAATTCTGACGATTGAGAGCAGTGAGAAAGAGGGATAGGGGCATCAAAGCTTGAAGAACAGCGAGTACATACATCCTTGAACTGGTCAAGTGCCCAGGCATGCGATTCTCCAGGCCAATGGCCAGGAAAGTCAGTGGAGGGGATATTGGTGACGGTCTCCGCATTGATGCCGATGATCTGACATACGTTAGTCCTTGGAAGGTATAGATGGTGAAGCCTATCTTACACGACGGCGTTGCAGCTCCTCTTGCGATGGAACAAGAGGTGCCATGGTGGGCAAACTGGTGGGGGGTGAAGGTAAAGGTGAAGTTCGATGATCGGCGATAAGAATAATTTCTCGAGATATTTTATTTGAAGCCTGAGGCAGAAAGGGGCTGTCTATTCTGTGACAGGCTAGTAATGGATTAGATAAGGATTCTCTGTGGAAGAATGATACGCTAAACCGAAAATGCTCAAAATACCATACGGGGTGGGTACATCATAAATGGCCCTACCCACCAACCAGCAGTCGCCTGATGACCGGACAGCTTTCTCACGTGACTAGCCAAAATGGAGCGCGACCTCATCTTCACCTTCAATCTGCAGGCTTCCCATCCCGCAGCGAGCTCACTCTCCAACCAGCAATTGAATGCGTCTGGACTGAGGACCAGCCGTCTTTCTTTCCCCCCCCTCGAATCTCCCCTCTCAAGTTCCTCATGGCTGCCTCCTTCGCCCGCCTCGCGGGCAATGCGCCCAAAAGGCTCTGCCTCCGCCCCTCCACCTTGCTCAACACATCTGTGCCCCGATCTCGCTCTATAGCGACCACGATTCCTCGCCGTCACGCTGAGGCGTCTAGCTACCAGGCCACAAGACTTGTTCCGACCGACCCGACCTTCACCCACTTCGCCAACAAGGGGTCTCCCGAGGACCCAGAGGCTGCTGGTCTCGAATCCGAGGCCGAAGGCATTGACCGCAAGATCCGTCACTACACCGTCAACTTTGGTCCCCAGCACCCAGCTGCTCACGGTGT
The DNA here is from genome assembly GCF_028826845.1 of Penicillium canariense. NCBI lineage: Eukaryota > Fungi > Ascomycota > Eurotiomycetes > Eurotiales > Aspergillaceae > Penicillium > Penicillium canariense. The sequence continues at coordinate 2,291,782 of NW_026622729.1, forward strand.
GCTCCGATTGATTCTGGAACTCAATGGCGAGGAGATCGTTCGCGCCGATCCCCACGTCGGTCTGCTTCACCGTGGTACCGAGAAGTTGATCGAGTACAAGACCTACATGCAGGCCCTGCCTTACTTCGACCGATTGGATTACGTCTCCATGATGACCAACGAGCAGTGCTTTTCCCTCGCTGTTGAGAAGCTGCTGAACGTCGAGATCCCTGAGCGTGCTAAGTGGATTCGAACCCTGTTCGGCGAGCTCACCCGTGTTTTGAACCACCTCATGTCTGTGCTCTCGCACGCCATGGACGTTGGTGCCCTGACTCCTTTCCTGTGGGGTTTCGAGGAGCGTGAGAAGCTCATGGTAAGTGACCGGGAAATCGACCGGATAGCCTTGGGAAACCCAGAGCCAACATTCTAATGCATTGATCGTCCTATAGGAATTCTACGAACGTGTTTCCGGTGCCCGTCTCCACGCTGCCTATGTCCGTCCCGGCGGTGTGTCTCAGGATATCCCTCTCGGCCTTCTGGATGACATCTACCAGTGGGCTACCCAGTTCGGTGACCGTATCGACGAGACCGAGGAGCTGCTCACGGATAACCGTATCTGGAAGGCCAGAACCCAAGGTGTTGGAGTCGTCAACGCTACTGATGCTCTGAACATGAGTTTCACTGGTGTCATGCTCCGTGGCTCCGGTGTCCCGTGGGATATCCGTAAGTCCCAGCCTTATGATGCCTATGACCAGGTCGAGTTCGATGTCCCCGTTGGTGTCAACGGTGACTGCTATGACCGTTATCTGTGCCGTATGGAGGAGTTCCGCCAATCCCTCCGCATTATCCAACAGTGCCTGAATAAGATGCCTGCCGGCCCGGTGCGCGTTGAAGACTACAAGATTTCGCCACCTCCTCGGGCTGCCATGAAGGAGAACATGGAAGCTCTGATCCACCACTTCCTGCTCTTCACTAAGGGTTACTCCGTTCCTCCTGGTGAGACCTACTCGGCTATTGAGGCTCCCAAGGGTGAGATGGGTGTCTTCTTGGTCAGTGACGGTAGCGAGCGTCCCTACCGCTGCAAGATCCGTGCCCCCGGTTTTGCCCACCTGGGTGGCTTTGACCAGGTGTCTCGTGGTCACCTTTTGGCCGATGCCGTCGCTATCATCGGTAAGTGTCTTTGTTTGATGTTCACTCAGACCCTGCTAATTCTTGCTCCTCTAGGTACCATGGATTTGGTGTTCGGTGAGGTTGACCGGTAAAAGCACCTCTCCAACGCAATATCAATAAACCCAAAAAAAGGAAGAAGACTTCGAAATGGCCCCCTTTTTAGACGGCTTCCGTGCCATGATAGGGGTCAAAAACCAAAGAGGAGGATACTCCCATACTCTATGTGATAACCCTTGGACCCCTCGACTCTAACCCAGGTGTACCAAATTCTCCCATGCTTTCTTCTCATGGCGTTGTTCTATTATGTCTTGTCCTTCTCCTTTGTTTCCTTCTATATTGCCCCTAACCTCTCATAAGCCCCTGTGTATAGTGATCATCTGATTCTTCTGAGACTTTCTTTTAGCTTCACATAGGTTGCGATCGTAGCGATCGTAAAGCCATAAATGTAGGAAGCGCTAGTAGTATAGAAACACCGTGGAATTACCTTAGTCTTGGTGTGTGTAGAAGAGTGATAGGAAACTACCAAATCGCCCTGGGCTTTCCAACTTTCTGTTCGAGCGTCTCAAATAAGAGACGCAAATCCTCCAGCCAAGGAAGGAATCCCAGTCGCGCTATGATTGGAGGGATCGCATCTGTGCCCGTATGGGGTAGGGGGTGGATCCCTTCGGCCAGAGAAATGGCCAACCGAAAGAACCAAGTACTCCGTACGCCTTACACTTCCATCCAAGAAAACGACTTGCACGACGGAGGCAGACACTGGATATGTCTTGGTGGCAGCATCTTTGAGCGGCACGCTTGAAGGGGGTTATCGGCCAACATGACCGCTTCGCCTCGGAGCCGACCTACCGAGGGGCGCGATAGCTCTGCGTGCCACCGTAGGCGGCGAGACGGTTGCACGGAATGCCGGAGGAAGAAAATCAAAGTAACTCTGACCCACTGAAAGCCTTAGATCGGAAGCTAACCCGTAGTCGCTCGAATTTAGTGTGACATGCAGAAGCCAGTATGTGCACGTTGCAAGCGATATCCCCGAGGATGCTTGTACGACTTGAGCATCATCACTCAAGCACCAGCAAGGCCAAGAGCATCAGTCAGACCTGAACAGACGTCTGTAGTTGGCGTTGGCGCAGATTGGAACCAAGTGACGGTGGACCTGTTGCCTCTGGTGCATCAGCCTCTACTCAATCACTCACCTTTGCTGGACTCCGAAGAATCCAAGTTTTGGATGCACACTTTCACCACACAGACAGCCCAAATGCTGTTCCCAGCAGCCCGGGATTCCTTCCTTCAGAGGATTATCAGTGCTGCCATGGAGACACCCCATCTTCTCTACGCACTCTTGGCAAGTTCCTGCAGTCACCACAGTCGGCTCGTCCAAGACTCGAGCCCGAGACGAAAGATGACCTGCTTGAAATATACGAATTGGGCCATAGCCGGCCTCAGAACAGCCCTCTATGACCCTAATCAGATGATCCAACCGACGACTATCATAACCGCCATGGTGCTATGCACCAACGATGTCTGTAATGGAAACATGACCATATGGCGGACCCATCTCCGTGGAGTCTTGCGAATCCTGACTGCCCTTCTGGAACAACAAAGGGCATCATTCAATATGAACGATCCGTTCATTCAATGCTTAGTCAAATGGTTTAAGACCATGGATATCCTGGCAGCCTTATCAGGAGTCCATGGAGAATGCATCCACGACCCTGGGAATGGTCCGTTGGATAGCCTCTCAGACCACACAACCTGGTCTGTGGATGACATAAGTGGCTATTCGTTGGATCTTGTTCCTATCCTGGCACAAATCGCACAACTAGTGTGCCATAAAGACCTTCGTGCACCGGCCGAAATTGGTATGGACGATACACCAAGCCCGGAGACAATGATGCAGGCGGAGATCCTCGAAACCAAACTACACTCTCTGGTTGACCGACCTGTCTGCGAGGACGTACTGTCTTCTGGTGGTAGTCTTGCCTGGGAGCTGCAGAGTACCCACCTTGCGTTTGTGCACTCTGCGCTACTTCATCTCCACCGCCGCGTGCAGAGCTTTCCTATGCGCCACGTCAAAGTCAGAGCCGACATTGAAAATATCCTCGATGCCGTGAGCCAAATCGAACCTCATTCCCTTACGAATATCCTCATTCTCTGGCCAATATTCAGTGCTGGCTGTGAGACTGAAAGGCACGATGAGCGAGAGATGATCCAAACGCGCATGGGTAATATGCAGAAGCTGGGCATGGGGAATTTCACGAGAGCCAGAGCAGTGTTACGTCAATTCTGGGCATCTGGCAGTCCATTACCTTGGGACCTCTATCTCGCACGCCTTGGCCTTGAGCTAGTTCTCTTCTAGACTCGGAATAGCATACATCATGATAATGAAACTGCTTTTCACTACCTGGTCTACTGGGCTTCACCAGCTGTCTTCGCACTCGATCAAACCTGGACCAGAAAGCTCGCATATCCATCATGCATGGATTGTCGGAGAGGCTTGAGACTGTCAACCATGAGCGGGTGTTCAGGAACATAGCCAACGCACAAATCCTGTGAGGTCCTGTGCATCTCCAAAGCACTGACGTTTCCTGAAGCGAAGATCACTCCATGCATTTCGAACAACTGCTCACCAATGGCAGCAGTTACAGGTTTCCGCCAGGACTCCCTCCTTTGACGCACAAACTTGCTGACCGTTAGGGCCTTTCGATGGCGGTCCCCAGTGCGGGTACTGGAACCGAAGAAGATGATTCAGGGTTAGCGCATCAAAAATACCGGTCAATTGCGGTGATCCATGTGGATACGAGGGCATTCGGGGATCGCCAACCAACCCTCGGAGCCCATGGACCCCTTTCCGTACGTTTACCCCCTCGTTGATCCTAGTCCCGAATGGCCTCGTGGACATATGAATCACCGAAATTGACCGGCATTTTGACGATACACTAACACTGGTTATCTTCTTCGGTTCCAGTACGCGCACTAGAAACCGCCATCGCAAGGCCTTGACGGTCAGCAAGCTTGCCGACCTGCAGTCGACCCTCAACAGCCTCGACCCCTCGAACCTAGACATAGAGACTACCGTGGCCCTCTCCTCCTACCAGATATAGGTCGAAAGGATGAATTCAGGCAACCTCTGGTGAAAGGAGCATCTCTTTCCACCCGCATTCGTGTTTGCAACCTGCACAAGAACGAATGCTGGTGGAAAGAGATGCTCTTTCCCCCACGATACATCCTTAGGAGCGATCACTCCTGCGCGATGGACGTACGCGACACGCAGCTGGGCATCGCCACGGTGGTGTTGGGGAAGTTGGTAATGCGAAAGGGCTCGCTGTTAATGGGTTGGCTTTTAGGAAGGTGATGAAGACGGATGTAGAATAGTAAGAAATCTGAGGCTGTTGCGATGGGGAAGAGAAAAAAAGTGGAGGGTCGGGGAGAAGGGGGTTATTTAAGTTGAATGCCCCGTTTGCACCAGACGATGCCTTCACGATTTCTTTGTTTACGCAGCATCACATGACGCGGTTGTTTACTTGCATCAATCAAGCTCGACGTGTTCCTTCGTCCGCTAGTCACATTCTCTCGGCAGACATCAGCGCCTTTGGAGACGGCGATGACCGTGGGTTTGGCTTGTTGTTTGCCCGCGTCACGAATCGGGCCACCGATCTCCCGACCTACCGCATGGCTGTCGCCCGCCGCAAACAAGTACATCATTGACTGGATGTGCATCTTTGACGAAGATGATTAAGACAGTTGTACCGCCCTGGGGCCTAGTCCACGAGGCAGCCCATTTGTATTCACCTCCCAATGCTTCCAACTTATCAAAATTCTGTTTCGCTAGCTGAAACCTGCGTTGGAGCAGATTGTCGCCACAAGGGCTCGAGAGCGCATCGTGAATTGCCCGGTAGAGCGAAATAATGGTTCTAAGTCTATGTTGCTCCAATCCGTTCCTGTTATCGAACCTCCTAAGCACTCCGGTCGACGAATATAGCACAGGGCATCAATTGATCTGTAGACGAGATTAGCATTGTCTAGTTTTCCTCGGGTTGCATTTATCTATGGGACACACCATCAAACAGTAACGCGGCTTTGCATGTCACCTAGTAATGTTTGAATGACCAAGGAAAGTCTATTGACGCCTTCGACCAGATGTTCTCCATCTTCCCACATAAAGCATAACCGTAACCTCCGGTGCAAATCCTTGCATCCAGAACCTCCTCCTGGAATTGCAAATAGGCCACCATTGCCGACATCGAGATTTTGCGTCTCAAGAGCTTTTTGACACACTTGATTGGCGTCAATGGAGTCAGGTAATTTTACCCAAACGTAATAGCCACCAACTAAAGTAGTCTCTTCAGGACCCTGTGAGAAGGTGACCCCAAGACCAGTCAAGCGCTCTTTGATGGCAGAAACCATTAGCGAGTATCGGCGATGTCCTTCTGGAACCAATTTTGTACTAATGTGTTGCTGCAATGTTCCTGATTCCAAGAGTTCATTGATAAACGTCGAGATCAACTGCGAGGGTGCACCGCCAGATTTTGTTTGGCCACTAGGAGGTGATGTATTAGATAAGGAAATGATGTCAAATGGGGTGAAATGAGCAACTGACGCCTGTGAAATCCCGTAAACAAGGCCTTCGGTGCCTTCCGCCCATCCAACTCGGCACCCAGGACCAAGGAGCTTGCTGAATGAGCCATTGCTCACCACATTTCCGAAGCGGTCCAGCGGCCCACCGTCGAGAGTGCGATCGATATCAACCAGACGCTGTATCTGACTGCCTACTGGCTTCCTGGAGCTTCCAGTCCAAGAAAGGAAGTCATAGACATCGTCGCTGATGATCAAAGCATCGAATTTGCGAGCGAGCCTGACGAGAGCCTCACGCCGTGGGCGCGTCATAACGGTCCCCGAGGGATTGGAAAAACTGGGCACACAGTAAATGATATGCTTGTAAATCTTCCTATGCGATCTGTGCGGTTTGGTCACCTGGTATCACTGGTGAGCGAAGACGTGAAATGAGTATATTGGAAGAAGACATACGTAGCCGTTTGATGAATTTTCATTGGACCCGACAGCGTGATGTCTTTCCAGAGCTGCCTCGAGAGCATGAACATCCATTCCCTCCTCATCTTCCGGTACGGCTCTCATCCGTCCGTCGAATCCTGAATCTTCAAAAGACCGAAAAACCAAATGGTAAGCAGGTTCGACCAGCCATATGAGCTGTGTTTGGAGAGGGTCGGTAAAGACCTGTAGAATGCTGGCCAAATTTTGACTTGCGCCACCCGTGATACAAATTCGGCTGGCAGTAATGGCTTCCCGCGGGCCGTAGAACCCAGTCAGCCATTGCGCAATATTCTGTCTAAGTGGAAAATATCCTTCGTCTGGACCGTAGCCGAAGCCGGCGCCTGATGTAATTTTGTCTGATAGAGCTCTAGCGGCAGCTTCCTGGAAAGACTGGACTGGAATAAGGTCTGGCGCAGGCCATCCTCGAAAGAGGTCGATTGGGCGCAGATTGGCCATGATAATGATGATGATGATGGGGGGAAATCAAAATAGTAGACTGGCTAATAAATAAGCAATCTCATATCGAAAAGGGCATTTTGAGACCCTTTTATACGTTCGGTAGTTTAATTGCTGATGGACCCACCTAACTCGGGTTTGGCAGTTTAAGCGATTAGGCCAATCATATCTTTGGTCAAAATGAGGAACAAGCATGGCCCACAGAAGAGGCTAGGAGAGGAACTCACATCTATTTGAAACGCTAAATTCACAGACATCCTACTCATTGTAAGCGTTACGCAACTTCCAGAGATGTTATCATCCCGGGCACCGCGTTCAGTCCACAGTCGCATCAGTCTTGTGCCCTCCCATACCACACTCCATCAGACAATGGAGGTTTCAACAAAGTCATTTGTGTCCACGGAGGAACACAGTTGGGTTCCAAAATCTCCAAAGAAATGAAATCTGTCGCGTTATTGTTATAAAGTTTGAGAATTTAAATCTTGAATCATTGGACAAAACACGTCCCAAATCGCTGAACGACACATATCAAACTCCATGAAAACGCCGTATGATTGGGATGAGCAAAGAAGCCACAGACCGGCGCCAGAGATTATGCAGAAAGGATAACAGTCAAAAAAGAGATCATTCGCATCACAATCATCACGTTGTTGTCTGATTGCCACGTATAAACGTGGTTCACATGCCATTCAAAAGCCACACCACATTACACGTTATCGTCTTCATAGACGAAAGGAATGTCCCGAATCCGACGGCGATTATATGCAACAAAGTCGCTGTCACCCGGGGGACGCTCATTGCGCGAGTTCGCAGTCAGCATGCTTTGGATGCTCATGCACACACTTTCGACCGTCTGCACTGGAGACCAGCCGGAGGAGCTCAGAAGATCAAGACATATAATACCGTTGCTGTAGATGTGGGGGTGCATGGGAATCGGGCGAGGTGTGTCGGAGGTAGCGGGCAGCTCAATGAACTGGACCTCAGGCGGTTCTGCTGCTATTAGCCCGTGCATAAGAGAGAAGGGCGGTGGAAATCACCAATCGGGTATTTATTCGAAAAGGTGAACTTGAGCCGATATGTCTGGCCTTGGTAGATCGGGTTGTCATCGAGCACCTTGATGTCCATCTGCCACTCTTCCAGGTTATCTGACTTGGCGATCGATACTCCCGGTGGAACATGCTCTTGCAACTAGAGTGAAGCATAAATCATTAGATTTGATCATTAAGCCGTGGTGGCTTTTCAGATGCGTATAGATTGCCGAAAGGTTAAACGGTTACTTAGTGAAACCTGACAGATGAAACGGATATGAGCACAATTAGGGATAGTAGTACCTTCAAGAGCTCCTACAATAGAGGGAATCGAGACGTCAGTAAGTATATTCTCAGAATGAATACTCAGGCGGATATGACTTTCAGCCAACGGATGATGTTCTCACCTTGCTCAAACGCTTGTTGGCGAACATATTTGCCATGGATTCTAGCTTAAAGCCGAGAGTTGCGCTTCGAGAGCGCGGGTGGGGTGAAGGTGGACAGGGTTGATCCAGTGGAGTACGCGGATGAACCAGGACGCGTAACCGATCCCCGCCTGCCGGTACACTCTCAGCCCAAGAGATTTGGAAGAGGGCTATCAGGAAGACGGGACCCCAATGAGATGAAGTAGTACAAAATTGTTCAGAAGCTGATGCAACCTGCGGGGGAGATAAGACTGACTTGCACGTGATCGTCCGCTGCCGCCTACGCCCGGGCGGTGGCTCGATAGTCTCCATCAAGTGCGAACATCGACATCAGGAGTAGAATAGGGGTGCCCTTTCGGAAAGTAAAAACAGGGCATGGAGAATCCAATTCGATAGACTGAACAGAGAAGTCCTAAAGGCACTAAATCTGACTGATTATGTGCAAATTGTATTGACGATGGGGAATCACACGACTATATCCAGAATGAGGGAAATTACAGGGGCATGAACCAGCATCATAGGAAAAATGGCAAAAACATAAAGGAGCAACATCTTAATGATGCGATGACTTCTCACGGGCCTCCCGTTCAACCTTCTCGCGTTCCTCGTTCTCCTTGACCTCGCGGACCTTAGCCAAGACCACCTCTCGGAAGATAGCACCACGGGCAATCTTGCTAAGACTGCGCTTCTTGGTGGTGGGGGCGGGAGAATCGCCATTTTCATCAGACGTAGCAGATGCAGCAGAAGCAGACGCAGCAGACGCAGCAGCTCCGGCGGCGCCCATGTCAACTGCGCTGGGGATATCGTCCTCCTCATCTTCTTCGTGCATCTTAAGGGCTTCGATGCGGTTGGCCAGCTTGACGATCTCAATACCGCGACGAAGACGGGCGCGCGCAATGTAGGTACGGATCTCGGGCAGCAGGTCACGGTCACTGGCAGATTCACCGGTCAGCCACATGTGCTCCAGAGCCTCCTCGGAGGTCACACGCTTGCTGGGGTCTGGTTGAAGAAGGGTGAGGATAAAGTCTTTCGCGTCCTGCGAGACATCCTTCCAATATCGCTCGTGGAAGATGATGCGGCCGGCGCGGCACTCTTCAATCAGATCGGTCAAGTTCTCGGAACGGAAGGGGGAGTATCCACAGAGGAGAGTGTAGGTGATGACGCCCAGCGACCACATGTCAACGGCCTTTCCATGGCCCTGCTTCAGCATGACCTCGGGAGCCGCATAGCCGAAGGATCCCGCCATACTAGTGAGAACTTCGGCCGGGTTGTCCAGCATCTTCGCGATACCAAAGTCGGCAAGCACGAGCTCTGAATCGGCTGCGCGTGTGAGGTAAAGCAGGTTCTCCGGTTTCAAGTCTGCAAGTCTGTTAGGCAAGGTCCAAAATAGGTGATCAGGGAAGCCGACCGCGGTGGACGATGTTGCGCTTATGCAGGTAGTTGACGGCATCAAGCACCTGGCGAATAGTTTGCGAGGCATCCTTTTCAGTGAACTTTCCGTAATCGCAAATTCGATCAAACAGCTCGCCGCCCACGGCTAGTTGTGTGACGATGTAGAATTTGTCCTAGTTTGCGATCAGAACCAATGTGTCCTAGAAAGACGTTTGGAGAAAGACTGACCTTTGACTCGAACCAGTCCACAAAGGAGACGATGTGAGGGTGTGTGAGCTTCTGAAGCATCTCCAGCTCATCGTAAACCATGCCCTCATTCCCGCGGACATTTTTCTTCAGAATGATCTTGACTGCAACCTTCTTGCCATCGTTGGTTTCCGCCTCGCGGACAATACCGTATGTGCCTGCACCAAGAGTACGTCCGAACTTGTAGAGTGACCTAGAAAGAAAACGGTGTGAACAGATGCCGGGTTCGGGTCACATGAAAGGGCCATACTTTTTCTCATAGCTCTCTGGCTGTCCAGACAGCTTGTTCAACATGTTTGCGACTGTAAGATCCATAGGTCAGCAAGCCGAGCCATGGCCAAGGCACACGAAGCGATGATCATTGCGAGGTAAGGCTGAGGGTATAGGCCGATGTGAGAAAGGTACACGCATTGAAGGACCAGACCATCATAATAGAGCATAGACAGAACGACAACCAAGTCCGCGATGCAGTATGCGACCGATAAGACAGGTGTGCAGATGAAGGCCAACATCCCCAAGGACCACTGCCGCCAGTCGTGCCATGTGGTCAAAGCTGAAACAAGCTGGGAAAAAAAAAGCACGGCCGAGCGCAAGGTCCTCGTATACCGCAGAATCCGGAGGCAGGGCCACTCAAAACACCGCAGACGAAATTGACTCACAACTCATGGTGTGGGAATAGGGCTGAATGCACTCTAGGCAACAGGACTCGAATGCGATGGGCTCGAGTGGGCACGGAGGACCCGTTAGGTAGCAAAAGTGGGCTAGGGAAACCCCGCAGCGGAGAGGTCGGCAGAGAGGCAGGAGAGGAGTTGATTTGAATTAACTGGAGGCAGGCCAAGAGGTGATTCAGGGGGAATCTGCCAGGATCGAGGTGTCAGCAGTCGGAAAGACCAGATCTCAGCCGCGAGCGACCAGGCGGGGTTCAAGTGGGCGGGCTCACGGCTCGCCCATCATGACCCGGAGCGCGAGGTGGGGGGAACTGTACCGGTCAAGTATATCGTCTTGGAGGCCTTAAGATGCCCACAGCCAGAGAGGTGGTCGAGGAAGAAGGGAGCTGGGAGAAGCCCAGAGAGCAATGGACATGGAGGAAGGAGGGATGGCTCAGGAGTTCTAGACGCGCGATAAGGCGAGTTGGGGCTGCTCGTAGGGTTTAGTGGGCAGGTGGGCCCTTGGCGTGTTCCAAACGGCTGCTGCACCGCCACAGCTGAAAGCTCCCAAGGCTGATTGCTTGGCCATGGATAGAGAGGGCTGGTCGCACTGGCAACACTGGTAGCCGCGGGGGTTGGTCCAATGGAATGGGCAACGCGGTCGTTCCGTTCCACCTTTCCCTCTCCCAGCCAAGCTCCACGCATATTCTCCGCCCAACTGGACCTGTGCGACAAGGCTGGATGGCGCATCGCCCTTGATACGGTGTATATCGACGGGTGCGCTCGATGTGTCAAACGCGACCAAGAGACAAGGACAAGACCACGGGAAAGTACCAATGAGAGAGCGGGCGTGGAACTTGGAAGGAGGTTGATGTACCTATCGACCAGAATTCAATCCAGCAATAAACCGAAACTTTCCCTCGGCGATCTCGCCCTGCATCTAGGCTGCGAGGAAACCCTTGACGGATCATTCTATCGAGGGTGGTTGCTATCGAGTACCTACCCAGGTACACCGCTAGGGACTGAGTACATTCCAGGTCAAATGTGGACTTTCAATCTCGCCCTCGTCTCTGGTTCGGGAGAGCAACATCCTATCTTGGTTTCTGCTGTTGAAGACGCACGAATTGTGCGCATCCCTGGTCTCGAAATTCCCCCATGCAAAAAGTTCGTAGGATCAATAACGTAGACATGCTGTACTGGGCTGTGCTCGAAGAACGGGGCTGCGCCCCCCAAACAGTCGATTATATAACGAGGCCAACAACGCATACTCCGTACACCGTCATGACAAGGTGCGGTAGAGATTGGTTTTGATCATGCGCAATGTGAAGGCTCCTGTCCGATGTGCAGTAAATCCGGCGCCTCCACCCACAGCCAAGGTGTTCCACGGCAGCGTCATATCCCACGCCCTGCACGTCATCGGCTGGTACATTGCAGCCCGCAATGCATATAAACCCCACAACGAACCAAGTTGACGATTGCTCAACTGTGCAAGCCCCTTGACCAAAAAAAAATAATGTTTTACTTTCTTCTCTACCTCTTCTTGCAGGTCGTGCTGTTCGGGGCCTGGGTGACAGGCACCCTGGACCCATACCAGAAGAGACTCCAAGAAATACTACTTGAAACGATGGGAGAAAACAAGGTGTCCTATGGATTAAAGAGTATGCGGATGGATCCTAGTCGAACAGGACAGCCCTCGTGTGGGAGGAATAGCAATGGACTAACATCGCGGACGTTACACAGAGAGCTTGACTGGCAAAAAGCTCATTGAAGACGAGAACTTCAGCAAGATTCAAGATCAATTAGGCAATCAGCTGGGAGGAGTATTTGGGAAGGGAGGCGTGGGCGACGGCTTGGGCTCTATGCTGAGCAAGGGTCTGTGAACCTGGCAAGCGTGGCCTGGGATGGAGCCACAGCCAGTGGCTTTGAAGCAGGAGAGTAGTTCCTGACGATAGTTGGACTGGTCCCTATGGGGAACTACATTCGATTCATGAATTCCAATTGATTGTACACGTTCAATTAAGGAATTCACATTTCATCGGCCCTTAAAGACACTCCTGGAGCAGACCCACGAGGTGAAATGCCCCGATTATCAGCAATAGGCTCCACATGATCATATCAACGTATCTATTAAGACAGAACGTAGATCCAATAGCCTCACCGATCCAGATACAGCTCATTCAGGACCATGTTGCAAAACTCCTGGTAGTACCGGGCCCCCTTCCAGGTGCTCCGGGGAGACCGCAGTCCCACCGTGTTCCATCCTTCAGCCCGCAAGCGGACAATCCGCTGCTCTTTTGTCTCCCTGATTAGGATGTTGCCAAAGTGGTCCATGATGGGCTCTGGATCTTGCTGGGCTTCGGACTCTTCTCCAGTAGTAACGGGTGAGAAGCTCCAAAAAGAGGCTGCTCGCTGAATCTTTCGGGCGCGGCGAGCTCGCTGGATCTCCGCGACGTGGTCTGCGTGTCTCTGGATGTCAGAGACATTAGTGGTCACCTGTGAGCGGAGGAACTCAACACCGCGGTTGAATTTGATGATCTGTGCCACAACAACGGGTGAGACAGCCTCGGTAGGGTGTTCGTTGCTGCTTTTATTGTTCTTCTTTGGAGGAGTTACGTGGATGTGACCCGAAGAGGAAGAGAGGACTGGCTTGGAGGCGGTAGCGCGAATATTCGATTTGCTGCGGTCGATGTTCAGTTGACTTGCTGAGATAGCCTGCAAAGGGAGTGGAGGAGTGCGGGGTCTGCCTGCACTCTTTCTCGAAGTGTTCAGGTTCATAATTGTCGGGGTCTCGCATGAGGTTGATTTACACGATGCTTTCTGAATGCGAAGCGGTGCCGGCATCAGAGCTTCCGTCTTGATTGGGTCTGTAGACTTTGCCTTGGCGGTGATCTTGTCAGGACTTAGCATGACGCGGAAAAGCACGTTGTTTTTCAATGTGGCCCTAGGAGCCGCCATTGGCTTGGTCAGAGACAGCATGAATGGAGTTTGGTATTCGTTGTCGTGGTCTGAGATGAACGGGTCCTCCTCATTGGAAGCGAGGGAAACATCGATCATACGCGATAAACTCCGGGCGAGGGAGTCTTGCAGAGGGGAGCGATGCTGAAGACCATCAAATACGAGAAGGAGGCTTCCAGGTGTCAGAGGCGAAGCTGACAATGACACAGAGGTAGGGCTCGTGGGCGGGGTCAGGTAAGCCATGGACGATTTTGGCAGAGGAATGGAAGCTGGAAGCGTAGAGGCACAATCCAGGAACGAGTCCAGGGCTGCGTGGAGAGTGGAGACTTTATTGGCAGAGTAGAGATGGGCCGCCTGGCCAAGCAACTCGTAGGAGATAGCCGTGTAGAACGACAGGTAGGCTTTGTAGATGGGGTGAATCTGGACAGAACGAATTTAGTTCCATGTCTTCTGAAAGGCACCGGGATAAACGACACAGACAGTCCTTTTGGCCGTCATCATGATATCGGCAGCGTGAGCGGCACACTGTTTGTATTGCTGCTGGAGATAGAGACGCTTGACCTCCATCAAGGCCATCTTCCACTCCTGTGGGGTCTTGGGTGGTGGAGGGGAGGAAGGAAAGGCAAAAGATGCCGCGGAGATTCGGGTGGAAAAGCCGCCCAGCATGATGAGCGCAATGCAATAGAGACTTGGGTGGGTAGGATGATGTCTGGGTCGACGAGGCGAGGCCCAATGGGTGTGGAGGTTACCTTGAGGAGGGGGGATGTTGGATCACGAAGAGCGTGGACGTGTCTAGACACGCTTGGAGGAGCATCACAAGAGACGACAACAATGCTTACGGTCCTAAATCGGAAGATTAAGGACACCACGTCATCTAAGCCACGTCAAGGGGATAGATGACCTTACATTTAATGTAGGATACTTTCTGTCTGCTTGTGCCATTCCACCAGACATTAGAGCCCACGAAGATGAGAAAGGCTCGGTATCAACTGTCTTCATAAGCTCGAATAGAATCATATTTTTTAACTTGAAGAGAATCGCCATGTTCGCATCATAATGGCAGGTGGCTCGTTTGATGGACTCCCCGTGATGCGTGCTCTGTGAGCAAAATACGTTGCAAATCAGATGCGAAAAAGACGTACGGTGGTTGTAGCGTTATAGACTATTGAGTTCATGATATTCTTTGTTCCTAAATGCCAATATGTGAACGCTGACGTGAATAAAATTCCATGATTGTTCCCAGATAAGAACAAGAACCGGAAAAACAGTTATTGGGCCCTCTCAGCAGTGTGGTTAGCCTCGTCCGCCTGCTGTTCAGGACTGGCTCTCGAAAGTGCCTCTCCAGTCGCAGAAAGGGCACCTAGGAAGTCACCTAGCAGACGATCCAGCTCTGCAGTCATAGTAGCATCGTCAGCTCCCTCCATCAAGCTCTCCATGTTGGGCGGAATGACAAATGGAAACGAAATGGCACCCGGCTCAGACTTCCCGAGAGTGGTCCCTGATACAATATCTAGACGGGCAGTCTGCAAAGGCTCCTCGTAGATAGGGGAGCCTGGCTCCGAGACAGAGGGAGCCGTACCTCCGGGGCTTCCATGTACTGGAATGGCGGTAGGAAGCGGAAGTACATCGTCTTCAGACTCCACATCATCGTGCCCCTTCCATAATGAGTGGCCCTCTTCTTCATCAGGACCAGGCCCATCGAGCACCCCCGCTGACTCTGAATCTTCATCCGTAGTTGATCCAGTCAGCGTCGGAAAGTCCGAGTCAAAGGAGGCTGGTTGGGGCGAGACGCCCTGCGGGGTGGTTGGGCGATCAAAACGGAACGGGTCATAGTCGGAATCTGACATAGTGGAGGTATGGGAGGCAGAGGTAGATGGGCGGGAGTCGACTGGCTCGTCGGTAGGCTGCCGCTGGAGAGGGGCGACTGGCGCTCGGATGGTATCATGACGGTCGGACTCATTGTTGGTATTTGTCTCCTCCGGCTGTGCTGACATGACAGGGAATGTCCACTGCATCGTGGCGCGCTTTTCGGCTTGGAAGGATTCTTCCTGGATTGGCTCTCGCGCTGGTGTCTCCTCAGGCGCTGCTTTTTCCTCCTCCTTTGCCTCCTCCTCTGCCGGCAAAAATACCGGGAACTTCCAATCCATAGTAGGAGGCCGAGGGCCGGATGGGGCTTGGAAGCTCTCGTCTTGACTGTCGCCACCTTCCGCCTCGCTGCCAGATGACTGTGAACTAGTTTCATTCGAGTTGCGATGAAGTCGTAAACTCGATCGGTTCGCACGGATGGTATCCGCATCGGCCAATTGGAATGGCTGTGCGGATGGTGCGCCAGCTGCATAGTGCGATGAATCAAACGAACCGATGTCGATGTCTATGAACGTCGATGTCACAGAGGAGCGATCGGTCTCGGTGCGCAGAGGTAGGTCTGATGATGGCTGAGGAGGCTGGATAGGGACAAAGTCGTTCTTCGTCTCATATTTGTAGCTCGGCTTCTCCTCATCAAAGAGGCCTTCCATTGCTGCCGCACCTCGTCGCACCCGCTCGTCGAAATTGGCTTTTTGCTCCTGGTCCAGGTCGGTGTCAGAAGCATCTTCGTTGGAATCATGTTCCGAAGTCGGGGTAGTCGGGCTGATGGCTTCTTCCATCTCAGCCAGCGAAGCTGCGATTTGATCTAGATCAATGACCGAAAACCGTCGCTCAAAGCCATCTGTGGTGCTGAAGTTCCAATCATCGTCCGACTCGTCGGTACCTGGAAGTTCGGCGGCGGCAGCGCCCCCGGGGTGAAACAGAGACATACGCTGGCCTCCTCGTTGTGACCACTGGTAGTAATTCCTCACAAGCTCGCCTACAGATGATGTGGGATATTCCTCGTCAGTTCCGGCAATGTAGGGATGGGCCAATATGTCAGCCATCGTGGGGCGACTGGCAGGATTGGAGTCCAACGCGAATGCAATCAGCTCCTTTAGCCCCTCGCTGTAATTGTTGCTATCAAGTTTAGGAGTATTTCGGTTGAGCTGTCGTCCGATTTGCATACGTTCACGAAGGCCAGAGTTGGGTGGGTTTCCCGTTGCGAATTCAAACAGTGTGCAGCCATACGCCCACACATCAATCTAGCCGAGTCA
Source organism: Penicillium canariense (assembly GCF_028826845.1). Lineage (NCBI taxonomy): Eukaryota > Fungi > Ascomycota > Eurotiomycetes > Eurotiales > Aspergillaceae > Penicillium > Penicillium canariense. The sequence goes on from NW_026622729.1 coordinate 2,308,248, forward strand.
GTAAGTCTAGCAAGGAGATATGACCTAGGTATTCGCTCACTTCACTACCGTATTTATGGGCCTCCCCACGGGTTGCAAACATTTCTGGTGGCATCCAGTGAGGTGTTCCGATCCAGGTGGATCGCTTGTCCCGCTGTGATTGAAGAACACCTGCTACACCGAAGTCGCAAATCTCTAATCGTCCTTCTTCATGTATGAGAATGTTTGCAGCTATAGAATATATGTCAGCACCATGTCCCAAGGGTATTGCTCAAGACTACCGTACCTTTGACGTCGCGATGTATGATGCCAGCTTCGTGAATCGCGTGTAACCCGACGGCCAGCTCGCGTGCGATGGGAATGATGAATTTCTCATCAAGTTTGTCACTTGTTGCCCGCATCTACAACACATGAATTGAGTGATCTGTAGTGAGGGAAAAGGAAAGAAACATACCAGTGTCCGCACGCTTCCTCCAGGACAATATTCGCAAACCAACCACAGTTGGGAGTGGATGGAAATGGCTTCAATGATCTCGTTGATGTTCTTCGCTCCTGCGTCCTTTACTTGTTTCATCACCTTGGTTTCATGAATGAAGTCCTTGATAGACTCATCCCTGAAATCACGTAATGACTTGTAGTCGAGCGAGTCGATGTCGAGAACTTTGATGGCTACGAGCCGACCGGAAGGTATCCCACGGCCTTTGTAAACTCGTCCATAGGCACCCTTGCCAATCAGTTCTTCAAACTCATATGGTGGCACATCCGTCTTTGCACGACGACACATCTCCTTCACAGCTGTTCCCTGCTCTCGTGCCAATTTGATTGCTTCCGCCTTGTGCCTGGTGATCGCTGCCATGGCAGACGATGGGTCCAGAAACCGAGATTCTCGAGACTCCATTTTGGTTCGCTTCTTTAAATGCGGGGTCGAGTAACGTTAGGAAGGAGAATTTGAGAAGATAAAAAGAAAATTGATGACAAGCACTTCATCAGGCTGCTCTAGAGCTTGTTCGTGGCCCGTCGCTGCTTGAAGATATCAGGAAGGCGTAGCTTGGAGGTGCTTGTAGCAATTTTCTTTTGCAGGCGGCGACGAGGCAGAGGGGAGGGTGAAGGAGGAAGGCGAGGCGATGAAGAAGAGATGGGGGGTGACGAATACTCAGGGGACGACGTCACAAGGAATTGACGGTGAGAGAAAGGAGTTGGGAAGGGTCCAAGAAATGAGAGTGGCAGCGTGGGGGGAGTAGTTGGGTCTTTTCGTCGGCTTTGACTTGGAGTAGCTGGTGGGTTCGCCTTGATATCTGTGTGAAACACAGAGCTATTTTCTGACTCCGTAGCAATGCTATTTTGCCGAGTGGTCACAGTCTCACAGTTCACATCCAGTGGAAAATGTTCAACGAGTTGCTTGTAAGACTGACTGAGTGTGCGTCCGGGAATTTTCACATCCAGGGGCGAGGCGAGGTTTTCAGGAGTCCCGGGGATTTCACTGGATTCTCTGAAAGAGCTGTCTGTCTCGTCTGCACTGCTGTAATAGTCTGAAGGGCTATATGAGCTCGCAAATGCCGGCTTGAAATCAGGCCTGGAAGACAGGGCTGCTTCCTCTTGCAGATGGTCAAGCAGATCTGATAGAAGGATGCTGGAGTCACTGGGAGTGTCTGGTAGGAGGCCAGTATCTACTTCCTCGGGCGATGGCTCCTCGTCAGGTTGAATAGTCTCATAGGGTCCACAATCCGACGGCTCAATCTTCGGTAGCTGGAAGCGGGTAGCTGAGTCCCTGGTTGAGGTCAGAGAGTGATTAATTGCAGGAACAGCCAGGCAATACTGACGTAAGTAAGGCAAAAGAAGAGGCCGTACGACCAGGCTTCTTCGTTTCAAAGTTGAGAGATGGACGGCGGCCTGATCCGTGTTGACGCAGGCTGCTGGGCAGCCTTGAGGAGCCTGAGCCGGGTGAGTCGAGATATCGAACCAAATTAGCTCTGGAGCTCGGTGAAATACGAAGTGACTCCGCCGGAGACCGGTCTGAGGGAGAATCAGTCATTGCATCATTTGTTTGAAAGACACATTTGCATTCAGCGTCGCCCGCGCAAAGTGAAGGAGTTGGCAGATGGTGAGAGTGAAGGGGAAAAAGGTAAGGGTGGGAATGGAAAAGGTGTAACAGGAGGGAGAGGGCGTAGGGGGTTGTCTCAGCGAACATTATACGAGAAGCCAAAGTCAGCTTACCCAGCAGCACCAAAGGAGTACCTTCACACGAGCAGATCGATCGTAACCGCGCCAATTGGTGCGATATGACTATTGCACGAGTTTCCCAGGTATTCCGGAGTCATTCAATGCTTAGTCAAGAATAACCCAATATAGTCTACTCAAGACCGATGATCGAAGCTCATCTGCTCTCATCCCGCGATGTCCTGGCCGTATCACGTCGTGTTCATTGCTGTTGGCGGTGGAGGCAACACAGTAACTGGCACGTGACTGTGCATGTCTTTTATGCCTGAGGCATTAATCTTGGTGCCACAAGAAGTACTCCTGCAACGAGCTATCACGCTTTTAGTCGTCTACATCACACCATGTGGCTCTGAAGGTAAGATGCTGTTCTGTGCTGGCCATACATGGCTCAGAAAATCCTGCTAGTGGCCAAATGTCTATCTCTAGACCTCGGCTGAGGCTTCATTATCACACCGTAGATTTCTTTTTTCCATGTCGGCGGCGAACCAACTGCGCATTCGAAACGAGAGTTGATGCCAATTACGTGTTGAATGCGAAGTGTGAAGGAGTGGTCTGCCAGATTGCACAGAAAGCCACATGAAAACTCAAAAACGTCTATCACACATGCAATTAGTGCTATAATGGGCCGAAATTCCCTTTGAACAGCGCTATCCACAAAGGCAACTTCCTGCTGTCTAATAAAGGCCAATGCTAGGTACATCTATCCAGAAACCCCCATAAATGCGCATAATGAGCCGTCAATTTCAGTATTCACAGACCGAACTGGTCGCGCAGGCACTTTGCAAACCTGGCGATGGCTTCGTCGATCTTCTCCGATGATGCTGCGGCATAGGTCGCGCGGAAGAACATCTTCTCCATAACGGCCGAGCTGTCGGCCTTGAACCAGCTGCCGCGTGACAAGAGAACCTGGTGATCCACAGCAGACAAAAAGATCTCCTCTTCAATCGCCTCGCGGGTCTTACCGGCGGCAACGCCAGGGTGCTTGTGCCAATCAATCTCGATCCAGTGCTAGCAAACAGTTAGTCAGATTCTGGATACTGATAGACGCCGAAAATTATAACTTACGAACATGCCTGCCGCAGGAGGCACCCAGTGGGCAATCTCGGTAGGTAGATGCTTCTCACAAGAGTGAAGCAGCGCATCGCGGCGGTCGGTATACTGCAAACGCAGGTTGATGAGCCAGTCCAGATATCCGGAATGGCCCCAGTGCTCGTCCAAGAGCTTGAACAAAACAATTTGGGATATACCGCTAGGGTTCTGCGAGGAAACCTCGAAGTTGCGGATAAAACGCTCAATCATCTGCTCGGATGCAACGATCCACCCAACTCGAGTACCAGGGGCAACGACCTTCGAGAAGGACTCCAATCGGCACACACGGCCGTCAACGTCCAGGCTCAGGAAAGAGGGAACAAGAGACTTGATGAACTCCTCGTGGTTAGCGGGAGGGGGCGGTGCGGCAGCACCCTGGCCGACATAAGGCTGCATCTGCAGGAAGTAGTAGGGCTCATCTTCGACGATGTAGATATCGTGCTTCTGTGCGACCTTATAGACGGCCTTACGGCGTTCGGCCGACAGGGTGGCACCAGTGGGGTTCTGTCCTGTGGGGATTGTGTACAATACATAAGGCTTGCGCGCGCCGCGATCCTTCTCGTCCCAGTTGCTCAGGATTTCATCCATGGCCTCCGGGATGAGACCTTCTTCGTCGATGGGGATACCGACTGCCTTCAGCCCCAGCGGGAAAGCGGTTTCGGCAGCACTAGCAAAGGTATATTCCTCCATAAGAATGTGATCGCCACGCTCAGTTAGTAAACGGAGTGCTGTATCCCAAGCATAAGTGCTACCAGCAGTCATGGTGCATTGCCAGTCGGAGTATGGGGGTTGTGGATGATCTTCCAGTGTCAGTATCATCTAGCAAGTTCAAGGCTACACCCCACATACCTCGGTGTGCTCAGTGATGAATCGGAGTAGTTGGGCAGCTCCAGTAGCCTGGCCATAGTTGAGCGCAATTTCGAGATCTGAAGACCAGAGTCGTTAGTGCCGTCTAAAGGCCAATTGACTAACGTAATAATAACCACGAACCATAAAGACTAGAGCCTTCCCTGATATCGTTCTTTCCAGCGCGTACAACCGAGCCGGACTTTTGGGTAGCTTCAGGAGAGAACCCTGGTGGATTAGGGACCTTGATGTCGATGTGTTCAAAGGGAAAGTATTCAGGAGAGGGCAGGCCACCACCAAGAGAGATTATGCCTTCAAATTGATATCAGTAACACGCATTCTCTCAAAAATTCTTATAAAAGGTAATCGCACCTGGGTTCTTGAGGTATTGAGCAGCAGACTTCAGGGTAGAAGCCTATTAATGGCATCAATATAAACATTTGCCCTGAAAGGTTAAAACATAGGTTCCGAAGCACACACCTTCCGAGACTTGGCCTCAGTGGATAGGAAGTCTATACTCAATAGGTCAACAAGTGTCGATCATGGCAGAATGCATTTTAGACATACGATCAAAACGCTTCGCCTTCGGCTTAGTATAGCAAGCCTATAACACCCAAGAAAGAACCTCATCAGCACTACTGTATTCTCACATTTCCTTCTCGCATTTTCCAGCCCTCTGAATCTGCAAGTATCATACCGGACTCTTGAACATATCACTGCTGCATGCCGCCGCAATGCCGGTGGGCATCTTTGCCATCTTTTCGCGCCACGCCGGGACGCCATTGACCGTCAACGGGTCTGGAATAGGCACAGCCGAAGTATCAGTAACCCCCACCATGTCAACATCCAGCGGCGCAGGCGGGCTCATGTCGTGAACGTGTGGGTAGAACAGGTAGGCACCGGGGTATATTTCTGTGTGCGTGGGATGCGCGAGGCGGTGTCGTTTCGGTGCGAATACAGCAGGGCTAACTGGGTGTTATGAGGAGCGCAGAGCTGAGATGAGAAGCACACAGTTGCGTGAAGAAGAGAAGAGTGACGCCAACGTTGAAGTGGTGGTGGAGGCGAACTGGAGCAGACGGCGGAATTTACAACTGTGATATCCACCCGGCAGCGCGGATCCGATTGGGACGCATGACTCATCAATGCAGCCCAAATATCCAGACTTTGGAGAACCTTGATACAGGGGAGCCAGTAGCCATCTACGCTGTGGATTTCTCTTATCTAATTTTGTCTGCGCAGGGTTGTTGCTGGTGGACAAAGAAGCCCTGCAGCGGCGACCTTGTCATGTGTAGGGCGTAGGGTGCGCAGGCGATGGAGGGGTACTATACGGCACGATACCGGCAAATTGCTATGAACGGGGCGCGAATGGGCGGTGTACAGGGTGCGATACTGTTATCCAAAAACACCGAGCCCCGCCTAGATAAGGCTATCGCCGGCATCGGCACGATAATGTTGATGCGCTCAGACTACTCGAAGTATACAGTGTTGCATGCTGTTGTCTACTCGATGCTTTCATTTCATACTGGCAGAAAAGAGTCCGCAATATTAAAGGTTAGAGCGCTCTACATACTTGCCCACAGTTCCATCTAGTTGCGCCTCCAAGACTGCGCCTTTTCCGCTCAAAACGCTCTGAATAGCCTCAGGGAGTTTCTGGGCAAGTTCGGCGACAGTAGAAGCCCGGCCAGCCCAAAGCTCTCCCCCAGCTGCAGCTTTAGCAATGCCCGAGTAATCTGGGGTCGGGGCAAATGAGATATTCAAATCTTCATTGGTAGCACGCGATCCATCTCCGTTCGGATGGACGAGTAACATGCTGCGCCGCGGCGCATTCCATCCCTTATTGTTCAGTACAATCGTCAGAACTGGGATCCCGTACCGGCGCGCAATCCAATAGACAGATCCAGGTACAGAGAAGAGGAAGGTTCCATCTCCTACAACCTGGACGACAAACTTGCCCTTGCCCGGGCCACCGTGTTGCACATCGGAGGCAAGCTTGATGCCGAGTGCACCACCCCCTGACCAGCCCAGACCACCTCCACCGCAGTTGATCCAAGAGTTGGGTAGTGTAGCACCAACTTGATCTGCGACCTGGTGGGTGAGTGTCACGGCTTCAATTGCCCATATGGTATCAACCGGGACACTTTTCCGCACCTGCGCCATCATATAGGAGACATTGAGAGGGGAACTGCCACCGCCTGCTGGGACAACAGCCAGATCGGCAATTTCTTTCCGGCGCTGGAGGTACTCTTTCTCACGGTGCTGGCCCATAGCGATGTTGTCTGTGGATCTGATGAAATGTTGAAGCGAGTTGTTGCTGGTAACATGCTCGTTGAGCTGCCTCAGAGCCGTAGTAGAATTGGCCCGGAAAGTAGCCATGGATGGGATGTAGGACACGGGCATTTGCTGCTTCAACGGATCCACATCGATATGAACAATCTTAGCAGAAGCGGAGGGTTTGAACTGGGTTGGCACCCAAGGCACGTCGCAATCGATCACCAGGATAAAATCGGCCGTTTGCACGATATCATGTCCCGGGTACCGCAAGCCTAGCCATCCAGGATGGTCGGCGGGGAAGCACATATCACTGCCCCCAGTGTCCAAGACACGGACGCCCTTGAAGTTGTTGGCGAGGGTCACCAGCTCCGTTACTGACTGGGCGTTCCGGCCAGTATAGCCAACAATCACCAGCGGGTTCTTAGCGGCCACAAGCTCAGATGTGATCAGCTCAACGCCCGATGGGGGCAATGCGGCCGGTGCCACAGGCCCCCAGTTATTCTGGATAAGCTGATATGGCTCGATATCCTCCTCCATTACCTCACGAGCTCCAACCAGATAAACGGGGCCTTGAGGATCGCTCGTTGCAAATTGTAGCGCCCGGTTGACCATCTGCTTCACATTCTTGCCAGTCTTCAACTCCCCCGCATACCGGCAGTATTGAGAAACAATCTGCTTCTGGTCTGGGACATCTTGTATCCAGTGGATATATTCGGTTCGTGAGCCTCTAGTCTCTCCCTCAATAGTGTAGGGCGAAAGTCCGGCAAAAATCAAAACTGGGGCACGCCCACAGGAGGCATTGTGCACTGCAGCCCCCAGCCCTTGGGTTCCGACATCGACGTGTACAATCACAGCTTGCGGCTTGCCAGTGAGACGAGCGTAGCCATCTGCCATTGAGAGTGCGACCATCTATATCGACTGTGTCAGGAGGTCTCATATAGGACCGATGCTAACCCAATGAGGGGATGAAAAGCTTGTATGAATGGGGTCATGAGATGATGCAATTGCTGGGTTGACGTACCTCATTTGGGCAGGTAATGATTCGTGGGAATTGGCCGTTCTTCTCCTTCTGGCCTTTCACCATTGCCTCGAGGATGGAGGGATGGTCGGAACCCAGATTAACGAAGACATGGCTGACGCCACCCTAGACTATGGTCAGAGTTACACATCACGCATTGACAAACTCCCAGGTGTCACATACCTCCCAGAGCGCCTCGAAGAAGGCAAAGGATGCAGTATAGACCCTAGCTTGCAATTAGTTGGGGACTATGGTAATCGATTAAGCACATGAACGTACATCACTCCTTTCTAATGAACGCGTTCAATATGAAAACCCGCTAGATTGGAAGACAAGGATCATGAAAGCTGAAGAAACATCAGAGAATAAGGAAGTGAGGAAAGGCGGGGCTGGGTCGCAGATAAAGCAGGGAATCTGGGGATAGTGCGGAATTGGCTTTCCCCTCGGACACAACACCGAGGTCTGCAGATGAGGAGGCGTGGGGGCATCTGCACCCCTACTCCCCATTCACACATCACCCAATCGCCACACGACTAGCTGTTGCACGGAGGTCCCCCGCATTGCGTTTCCGCGAAGGGATGCTGACAATTAGCCATGCTGCTTTCTTTTTCCTATTGTTATCCGAGGCGTTTCAGTCTCACCTGCTTCATCCGGGTTGAGGAGCTGCGGCTGCTATCCCTAGCAAGTGCAGATCCATACCGACTAGCAAAGCCGAAAATTTCAAGTTCGAATTTTGGCAATAAGAGCAGAGGCTCATCGATCTGATAGGCACTTGCTATACCAAGGGTTCAGTTCAGTTTGCGTCGGATTTAAAATGTAGAAAATTAGCTAATATCGCAGCGATCCTGGCCGCTATAAACTTGTTGTCGTGCGTCGCAACTTCCAGACGCCTCGTCCATACGGGTCCGCCACTTCTACCATGCGGACATTGTTGGTGCATCGATCAAAGCGCGTGAGGTACAAGGCTGCTATCAAAATGCACTTCGCAATCATCGCGTACGGGGTCGACCATGTTGTCTTAACTTAAGCTAGCTTCTTCTTCTTCTTCTTTTATTATTATCAATTTTCATTTTTTCTGGGCTACTGGGGCTCGCAGAGGAGCAAACATGCCATGGATTCCCATGTCTGGATGGATGGGCAACCGACCAAGCGTTGCCGGGCGCGCAATAACACGATTCCAAAAAGGGAACGGGCTAAAGGCAACGCTGCTCGGTGAGATGTGCAACTCGCTTTATATGTTCGGGCGGATCAGCTTGGTTCGCCAATAACTTTGTCCTCGGGTATTGTATGGATTCTGGGCCCGAACATTTGAGAAACGGCGTCCCGATTTACTCGGCCATGAGTAGATGAATGATTCGACGCGTGCTCGTCTAGACGAAGCCTGTGGAGAGATATGGGGTATCCGCTGTAGAGCAGCTCTCCTTCAGCTGCGCAGCTTTGTAGGAAGGAATTGTCGAAGGGCATGGAACACCGAAACAGATGGAATTGTGCACCACCTCATCGCCAACAAAAGGCAATGGTACGCAGTGTGGCAGATCGTAATCATTCTATCCAACCTGTGGTATCCGGGCTTTGAGAGACAGTATCTCAGAAGCTGCTGACAATTTGGACACAACTCCGTGGTTGACCAGCGCAACTCTGGAGCCCCTCCGGGACAGGGTCATGATTTCGCTCCGCCCGTTCTTACTCACAGTTATTTGAATTTGACCTTCGGAGCAGGGCATACTATCCACCTCAAGAACGGACCGGTCTTTCAGAGATCTTGGTTGAGTAGCCCATTGGAAATGTGCCAACCCCCAGGACGAATGCGGTTCTGAAGGCCATATTCTCGAAAATGATGCGCATGTTCTCAGACAGAGACGGGTGGAGGCAGCTTAAAGTCCCGATCTGCCAGTCATGACTTTTGTGGATCTGTTTGTGCATCCTGTAGGCCGTTCGAAAGTGTGGAGAAAAGAAACACAAAACCACTGCATTCAGAGGAAAGAGTGGTCATTCTGTCTTCAGTCGACCTTGCCAACTCCTTTCAGAGTTAGATAAACGTCTGTGCCCCATCCAAAAAGACTCTGGACCGCAATGCTCCCCCCAAAATACTCCGCGTATGCTCGACTCAGCGGCAATCCGTACCCAAGGCCCGCAATGCTGCTCAGATGACCTCCGCTGCCAGATATTGTGTTCAACGCATCCAAATTGCCGTTCTCGGAATTCAAGTCCATCTCCGAGAACGTGGTAAAACTATATGACCAGATGTGAGGAAGCACTTCCGGAGGAATCCCACCGCCCCGGTCGCGAATACGAATGGTGATGCTCTGCAACGAGGGATTCGAGGCCCCCATTGCTTCACGCGGGTACGCATCATCGTTCGCGTCGAGCTGAAACCCGATGTCGGTGTCGCCTTGAACAGGCGGCTCTTTCCCCGGGACATCTGGGGCAGCAGCAATCGTCACCTCAATGGGCTCCCGCTCATTTCCGGACTCGATAGTCGCCCGAAACGCATTCTTCAGCAATTCTGTGATGATATACTCCATGTGCACTGGAACATGGGCGAACGATGCGTCAGGCTCGCCTCCAATCACCAGACGCGGGCGCACCCCATACTTTAGTTCGCATATTTCCCCAACGAAGTCCTCGCAAAGCCGGATGATACGCGCTGGCTGTATCGCGGTATCAATCACGCCAATGTACTTCGATGGAACAGCAGTACTATCAGAGCTGCAAGGCGGCCCGTCACGGACTGGTTGTGAGGCGCAATGAAGTGCCAAGTGCTGCTCAGCGATTAACCGAGTACCGATACGCGCACGCAGGTGGGTATCCAAGAAGCGCGTGACATCTGCCGGGCAGACATACTTTCGGCATTCTAGGAACCCGCGCGCAAGCACTGGAATTGTGTTGGTATGTGTTTGCACAAGGTCCGCAAGCACTTCGCCGAATTTGTTCTCCTCTTCCAGTGTAGTGATCTGCCTCTTTTGGAATGGAAGAAGCGTTGACAGCGAATGAAGGTAATTGTGGTAGATCTTCGAGACGTTAGGGTTGGAGACGACAATGAAAGGCAGGTTCCGCAAAGCATGGATTCGGGAGGCAAGTCGTGCGGGGAGTAAGGAGAGAGTGAAGTTCGCCGACGCTAGCAGTGCGTCTTTGGATAATGGTGGGCGCCCATGCCTGTAGAATCAGTCTCTATTAGCCCGCTTCCTTCTGGACTATGCCCAAGACATACTCACCTAAGCAGATCTGCCAGTGTCAGAGGGCGACGTGGACTGGCAGCCAACTGGGCAACCTGGTCTCTAGCAGCATCACGAGTGGCCGGATGAATAGTCCAATCCCGACCCGTCTGCGACGTCGAAGCCTGACGGATCAACCGCGGCCTCGTACGCAGGAGCCTAGTATTCCCCCTTTGAAGTTGGGCCCGAAATACTGCGACCGCCATTGTATGCTTGGGAAGGGGGAAAGTGAGAGGTGTGAGCGGAGATAAGAAGAAAAGAGGGCGGTGACGGGAGAACATGCATGTTGCGGTCTGGAGTCGGATATCCTCGGCCCAAGGCAGGTACTGCTGTGACACGCCCGAACGTGTTAACCATGGGCGTATGTTTACTGAGTATTCAGGGCATGGTTGTTGTTACTTGAATCTACTATTCTACGTATGAGAGAAGTTTCCAGTTGGGTTCTTTGGTCTCACGGGGTAATCTGCCTTGAATTTATTACTTATTTATCGATGACGTCGACGTGAAGGACCCGCAATATATTTCTTGTTTGTTTCCATTAAGTGGCAGAAGGCCATTCTGCATTCGTTACTTCATTTTGATCTGCAAGAGGTTTAAGACCCTTTCAGTCAAAGACGCTCGCTGGGGAATAATATATACATAAAGGGATGAATAAAGCGGAGTAGATTCCTGACGGAATCAAACCCCGGCACTTTAAGAAAAGACCCTCCGCTGGCCCGTCTGTCGAACCGTGCTGTCACTCGTCTGATCTCAGCGATGTAGACTTGGATGTAGTCTATTACTGAGTCTTGACCTCGGTGTCCTGCTCGACGTGGATGTGGTCATTGGACTCGAGGGTGTCGACGTGGTCGTCAGGGAACTCAACGCTAATATTGGAGGGGGTGTCAGTACTCAGACCTGAGATGAGAGAGCGCCCGTGGTGGGAAGGCGGGGTAAAGTGAGAGGTGAGAGGGAGGGGGACCAGTGGGGTGCGTACACAAAGCCCTTAATGAGACTGTATTCGTGCTTGATGGTGCCGCCCTTCTCGCGCGCCTGGTCCTTGGCACTGGTAAGATAAAACTCGATTAGCGGAGACTGTCGGTGCAGATTAGGTGAAGGAAGACCAACGCGTCTAGTTGCTCAACAGGGGCATCGGGCTTCAGAGTGACCTGGGCTCGATGTTAGCACGAGACGTAGGGAACGCAAGGAAGCGTTCACTTACGTTGTAAAGAGGCATGGTTGGCTGGTGAACCGGTGGAAAGCGGTTTGAAGAAGCTTAGTGTGTGAACAAGTTGGTAGCGTAAGGTGGTGGCTGAAGTGGTGAAGGGGTGCAGAGGAGTGGTGGAGTGGCGGAGCAGGGAGAGGAGTGAGCTGAGGAGAGGTGAGAGATAAGAGCGGAGAGTGGGAGAGGGAGGGGCGATACTTTTATACTGACGGCACGCGCCGTCCACTGATAAGAGGGCGAGACTGGCGCGAGGCGCCCCGAGGGGTTTGCTTTGATCTTACGCCATTTGTTTAGCTCTGCAAGGACCTTCAACATGCCCTGTTACTACCATTTCCACTGTTTCTGACTGCGCCCTGGCAGCCTGCATGCATTCTACTTTGCGCATTGCGACACTCGGGGAGATGTTACACCACAGTGGCCTAGTCTCCGCGCAGTCTGACGTTTCGAATGTCGTGATTATCTACCAGATTTTCGGCATTGCAATGCCCCCGAATCTTGATGCCTGATGCTGAGGGATGAGTCAACTCTGCACGGGAGGTTCATGCGCCACTTGCGCACTATAATGCATACGTGGAGCTCCGTCGTCAGCGCATCCATGAAAGGAGCTGGGATCCCATCTGCGACCCAGTGTTGATGTAACAATGCGGCAGCAACGCCGATGACGCTGTTCTCCAGTCAAACGCGGGGCAGGTCACGTGGCGATACTGCAAGTCATCCCGCACGGGAAAAACTATTCCGTTTTTATGTTCATTTTATTCTCCACTGCAGACGAAGGCTAAACTCTTTACAGTCCGACATAGCCATCTTGATCGCGTGGAGGCATGCTCATTCCGTGCATCCCCTTGTATGCTGGGCTCTCCGGGGCCCTCCACCCATCCAGGATCTTCTTCTCGTCCGCCAATTGATACACCTCGACTCCCAGTGGCCGGCAAGTGGCGCCCATACCACCCTCCTTGTCGTCCCATCCCCAGTTCGAAAGGTCGCCTGCCAATGTGGTCAGTAGCTTTTCCGCTGCAGTCCGATGGGGGTGGAACCTACCGCCAGGGCACGCAGATAGCGCGCAAAGAACATCTACCTCGGCAAAGAACTCAAAATACTCTCCTGGCTTCGCGGGGGAGGTCTCCATAAAGTATCTTCCTTCCTCGTCCAGCCCGGTTACCTGGAACACGTTCAACACGTCATGGACATCAAGCTCGGTCAATCCGTAGGGAGCCACCGATCGGGTCAGATTGGAATGGCAATGGAAGTCAAATGTCTCGCCGCCCATCAGGAGATTCACGTAGGGGTCGCAGCGAGTACCCAGCAAATCATGTACTCGGCCGCCAAATTGCGTAGTTCCAAACACCACCTCTGATTTCCGCTTCCCATCTGGGCCCAGCACATTATGCAACTGCCCGCCACCTAGCGAGTCACCTGTGATGCTCACCAGGGGACGAAGATATGGTAGATTGGACCAGAGGCGGTCACCCACGGAGACGTGAGAAGCGTGGATCTGTCGGGTACGCGCAGCCCACATTCGTTCCCGCGGATTGTTCGCGTTCCAGATATTCAGATCACCGACTTGCGGCCCCTTGGGCGTGGTCAGACGGCAGACGTGACCGGCAGGCACAACCCATGCCTGTCCCGAACATGGTCGGATGGTAAATGAGTCTTTGGGGACTCGTGCGGCAGGATCGGATGCGGTCTTGGAGATCGTTTGGTAAAGCTGCGATGTCGCATGGATCCCCGAGTCCGGGGCGGAATCATAAGCGGGCGGAGGTCGACGAGCGGCAGACATCTTCGAGGATTTAGTTACACGATTGCTGGATTTTAACGCGATTAGAGCGTCCTCGAGTGCAGAAAGATGCCACCAGTAGCCCTCCAGGCCCTGGGAAAGCACTCCATTATATAAGGACTTCTACGTCGTCGGGACATTGCCGTTATCTGGGCTCCATAGCTGAGGCTTGCCCCGCATAGTTAGCTACGAGAGGTTGATTGACCGGCCTATCGCCATAAGTTGCCTAAATCGCACTAATTAGACGGGAGAAAACACGGAGTCTTGGGTAAATGAGTGACAAACCGGCCTGTCAGCTCACTTACCCTATCCCAACGGCTTTGCAGGGCGGGGAATGCCTTACTAGAATACATCGCCCTGATGGAAGGGCCATCCCTTATCACCTCGGATCCGGGCCCGCGGGGCGATAAGAGCGTGACCCGACTGCCTGACTGCCTCAGGCGACAACAAAAGCCCCTACACGCTAAACCCCAAAGCGACAACTTTTTCTGGGCCGGTGCCATATTTTCCCGCCCCGAAATAATAATTTTGGATCGGGCAGTTGAAGACGCAGCTTGCAGTTGCCTCGACGCCTGTGCTTTTCTCTTTGGAATTTTAGCGGGAGAGAAGTTGTGAGGTCCTGGACCTCTTGTACTCCACCATGGAGCAGCAATCAAATAGGGCGCATCGCCCAGCAAAGGAGAAGAAGAAGTTTGAAGGTACGCCTCCAAAGCGCTTCCAGGATTAAATCTGCGGAGATCGCTTTTGCGCACCGATTGAAAAACGCAAACCGTGCTGACAATATAACCGCTACAGGGTCAAACCCGAAAGCTTTTGCGTATTCCAATCCCGGAAAACTCAGCAAGCAGGCCGCCCGATCGCAAGATGTACGTTTACAAATTATTCGAGTCATTCGAAGCTGGTACGCAGACGCTGACTCGATTTGCTGCTTTAGGTGAGGGAAAAGAGGCTGCATGTCCCTCAGGTTGATCGCATGCCCGAGGAGGCTCCTCCGACGGTAGTGGCAATCGTCGGACCTTCAGGTGTAAGTTGCAACCTCAATTCGCAAGTCCAGGGTCAAGTCAATACTGACAAACATTCTTTGCTCTGCGCCTACAGGTCGGCAAGACAACTCTCCTCAAGTCCTTGATTCGCCGCTATACCAAGCAGACCCTGAGCTCGCCGCAAGGCCCGCTTACCGTCGTGACCACCAAGCGCAAGCGTCTCACGTTTTTGGAATGTCCCTCCGATTCCCTTGCAGCCATGATCGATGTGGCCAAGATCGCCGATATCGTCCTGCTGATGATCGATGGAAACTACGGTTTCGAGATGGAGACTATGGAGTTTTTGAACGCTCTGTCCACAAGTGGTATGCCCGGCAATGTATTCGGTATCCTTACCCACCTCGATCTTTTCAAGAAGCAGAGCACGCTGCGAATGACCAAGAAGCGCCTGAAGCACCGTTTCTGGAGCGAGCTTTACCAGGGCGCAAAGCTCTTCTATCTCTCGGGCGTGATCAATGGCCGCTATCCCGACCGCGAAGTCCACAACCTTTCTCGGTTCTTGTCGGTCATGAAGAACCCGCGCCCGCTTGTGTGGCGTAATTCCCACCCTTATGCTCTCGCAGATCGCTTCTTGGATATCACTCCTCCTACTCAGATTGAAGAGAATCCCAAGTGCGACCGTACTGTTGCGCTGTATGGCTACCTTCGAGGTACCAATTTCCCAGCTCAGGGTGCACGAGTACACGTTCCCGGTGTTGGTGATCTTACAGTCTCCGGTATCGAGGGGCTTCCCGACCCCTGTCCGACTCCCTATATGGACCAGCAGGTCGCCAAAGCAAGTGGAAAGTCCCACAGGCGTAAGCTGGGCGAGAAGCAGAAACTGCTGTTTGCTCCTATGTCTGATGTTGGCGGTGTGCTGGTTGACAAGGATGCGGTCTATATTGATATCAAGACCAACACCTTTGACCGTGACTCCGATGAGGAGTCCGATGGCGAGAACCGTGGATTTGGGGAGAAACTCGTGGTTGGCCTGCAGGGTGAACGACGATTGCTTGGTGAGGACGATCAGGGCATCCGTCTCTTCCGTGGCGGTGAAACAATTGCACAGGGAGAGGAGGGTGATGAAACTGGCCGGAAACACAAGCGCCATGCCCGCATTGCTGACGGCGAGCGTGTCACTGAGGTCGTATCCGACGACGACGATGGCCAGGAAAGTGATGAGGATGAGGAGGATCTTGACGGCGAGCAGGGTGAAGATGATGATGACCTTAGCGGCGAGGAGGAAGATGAGGTCGACGTATCCGCTCCGGCGGACTTTGAAACCAGCTTCAAGGAGCGTCAAAATGGAAGCTCTCATCGCGAGGAAGAAGATGTTGCTTTCGCCGACAGCGATTCTGACCTTGGCTCGATCTCATCGGTCGACGACCAGGACCTGGACAGCGACGATGAGGACGACGAAGAAGAAGAAGATGAAGATGATGAGGACGAGGAGGATGAGGAGGGGAATGCCCGGTGGAAGGATAATATGTTGGCCAAAGCCAAGGCTCTCCATGGAAAGCGGCCAGCATTCCGGGTCAACGACTTGTCCCGCATGATCTACGACGAGTCAATTACTCCCGTCGACGTTGTACAGCAGTGGCGTGGTGTCGGGGACGGAGACGAGGAAGACGAGTCTGACATCGAAGCTGAAGAAGGCGATGATTTCTTCAAGAAGACCGACAATGAGAAGCAAGATCAAGCCGACTACCGAGCTGTTCCTGAGTACGACTATGAGGAGCTGGAGCGGAAGTGGCGAGATGAGGAGCTTATTGAGTCTTTGAGACGCCGTTTTGTCACCGCTAAGCTCGGCGGTGGTGGCTCGGATGATGAGCTTGAAGAGGGAGATCTCGACGACCTCGATTCAGACGACGAGGGCGATGGCGCTTTCGAAGATTTGGAGACCGGCGAGGTCTTCGATGGATTCGATGATGACGAAGCCGAAGACGGAGAAGGTGACGAGGATGAGGGCGAAGAGAAGGAAGCTGAAGGCCCTGTTGACATTGAGGCTGAGCGAGAGCGCAATGCCAAGAGGAAGGAAGAGCTCAAACTCCGCTTCGAAGAAGAAGATCGTGAGGGTTTCGCAAACGCCAAAGATGGCCAGCGGGACGGTCTCGAGGGTGAATTCGGCGAAGACGACTGGTACGATTTGCAGAAGGCGAAGATGCAGAAGCAGCTTGACATCAACCGCGCCGAGTTCGACAACCTCGACCCGGGCTCGCGTGCACGAGCTGAAGGTTACAAAGCCGGAACGTATGCGCGGATTGTTCTCGAAAATGTGCCTTACGAGTTCGCCTCCAAGTTCAACCCTCGCTTCCCTGTCATCGTTGGTGGTCTGGCTCCCACCGAGGACCGCTTCGGTTACGTGCAGATACGTATCAAGCGCCACCGCTGGCACAAAAAGATTTTGAAGAGCAATGATCCTTTGATCTTCTCGTTGGGCTGGCGTCGATTCCAGTCGTTGCCTATCTACAGCACCTCTGACAGTCGAACCCGGAACCGTATGCTGAAGTATACACCCGAGCATATGCACTGTTTCGGAGTCTTCTACGGTCCACTTGTGGCTCCCAATACCGGTTTCTGCTGTGTCCAGTCCTTCTCGAACAAAAACCCGGGCTTCCGCATTGCCGCGACCGGTGTCGTTTTGAGCGTGGACGAGCACACGGAGATTGTTAAGAAGCTGAAGCTCACTGGTGTTCCTTACAAGATTTTCAAGAACACCGCCTTCATCAAAGACATGTTCAACTCCTCTCTCGAGATTGCCAAGTTCGAGGGTGCTTCCATCAAAACAGTCTCGGGTATCCGTGGTCAGATCAAGAGAGCGCTGAGTAAACCTGAAGGCTACTACCGTGCGACATTTGAGGACAAGATCCTGATGAGTGACATCGTCTTCCTGCGCGCATGGTACCCGATCAAGCCCCATCGCTTCTACAACCCAGTCACCAACCTGCTCGACCAAGAGGAGGGTGCCACAGCTGACAGTGGCTGGCAGGGAATGCGGTTGACCGGTGAAGTTCGCCGCGACCAGGGTATACCCACACCCATGAACAAGGACTCGGCATACCGCAAGATTGAGCGACAAGAGCGTCACTTCAACCCTCTTCGTGTTCCGAAGCAGCTGGCTGCCGAACTCCCCTTCAAGTCGCAGATCACCAAGATGAAGAAGCACAAGGACAAGACGTACATGCAGAAGCGTGCTGTTGTTCTGGGTGGCGAGGAGAAGAAGGCTCGCGATCTCATGCAGAAGCTGACTACCATGCGCAACGAGAAGCAGGCCAAGCGTGCTGCTAAGCAGGAGGAGCGCCGCAAGGTCTACCGTGCCAAGGTGGCTGACAGTCTGGAGAAGAAGAATGCTCGTGAGAGACGGGAGCGCGATGATTATTGGCGGCGCGAGGGCAAGAAGCGCAAGAATGATGATGAATCCGGTGGTGGTGGTGGCGGCAAGAAGCGCAGGTGATCGAGATGATATTTTGTACATGTCATGGACGGGCATGGATATCCTTTACTCTGCATAGATGGCGTTCGTGCACAAAAAAATATACCGCTTGTATATGATTTCACACTTCCCTTTCTCCATCCCTTTTTCCCGAAGAAAATGAATTGTCTGCGACCAACAGTATACTACAAGGTTACAATAATAGTAAAGCTCTAAATGTAATTCTTAATCAAGTCTTTGCAGTGATGAACCACGTACTTTCGAAAGCGGGAGCATCGGATGAGACACTTTTAGTCCCTGTCGTTTGATTGTAGGTAATCGCTGACGATGCATCCTCCAAGCGAGCTAAGCAAACGCTAATTAGAGCATGATGATTGTGATGGGCAGTTTTCGTCTCCCTCCTAGTTCATTTGTCGTGTTTCACCGAATGTAACTAGCCTCAAGCTAGTAGGACTTGAAGGCGCTAGCAACGTTTGCTTCGCTTTATGTCAGCACTACTCCTCGATACGCCACCGCGTTCGTCAATCTCTCTACATGAAACGCCCGTTCGATAGTTTGGTGCCGCCCGGATATGTACCCCTGGAGGTAGTGGACCCAACGTGTCGCTTATCATGCCTGTAGTTGAATTTGAAAGGATTCCCTCGTACGCCCTAGCTATGTCATCGGCGCCGCTTGTACTATCTGACGGAGATATAACTGATACACTGCCAAGTATTAGCGAAATCTATTGGTGGATTTTGGAAAACAGACCAAGCGAGATTGTCCGGATGGAACAGGCTATAGGGCATCCAGAGTGCGGCCTGGTTCCTGCAGTGGACTTCGCGTGTCTACGCAGTGAACAAGCTTGAATCGAGTCCAGCCTATGTGGATGTATAAGAAGTTTCAACCCCCTCGAATCCAGGTGGTCCTAGGGCTTCCGTTCTCATCGTTCTTTTCTGCCTTCTGTCATTCACTTATTCGTTCATTACCCATTCAATTCGTTCAAAATGCGCCGTGCGCTTTTTCTCTCTCTTGTTCCCATGGTCCTGGGGTGTAATAACCCCGCGAGTCATGCCTGTGCTTCGGCGTATACTGCATCCAGCTCTGCGGCTGCCGCTTTTTGTGCTACGTTCACTGCTAGCACCGTGACTGCCACTACTGGCCTTCCAAGCTTTGCTTCTGCTTGTGATTTCAAGACCCGGTCTCTCTCGAGTGCCTGCAGCTGCCTCGACACGGCTTGGGCTACTGCCGGGTCAGGAGTAAGTTCTCATTCGCATCTACAAGCGCACAACTAATACAGATCAGCCTGGCGTGGCACCAGCCAGTGCGGTTACGACCAGCGCAATTACTACCAGCACGGTATCTGCCGTTCCAAGCGAGTCGCCCCTTAGCTCGAAGACTACCCTTGTGACGACCACCCGTCCGGTTTCCTCCACCTCGTCGAGTGACGTCCTGACCACGACTGAGGCGCCTACAACTACTCGGGTCTCCAGTGCTGTAGCCGCATCCTCTACTGGAGAGGGAAATACCTGCGTTGTGTCGGAATACGCCTCCCTCTCTTCTGCTGTCGCATCTTGCACCAATATCGTGCTGTCCAACCTTTATGCCCCTCCCTCAAGCACTATTGATCTGCAGAGCCTTCAGACTGGCGCCACTGTGACGTTCGCGGGTACCACGGTAAGCAATTACACAAGATATGGCGTTTAACTTACTGATCATACAAAGACCTTTGGAGACACCTATGATAATGACTTTGATCCCATTGTCGTCTCCGGACACGGTATCACTATCACCGGCGCCGATGGCCACGTCATCGAAGGCAACGGTGCTGCATATTGGGATGGAGAGGGCTCCAACGGTGGGCAGGATAAGTCAGTTACCAGTGCTATGACCATTGCTCGTCATCCCTAATTGGAGTGCCCAGGCCCGACCACTTCTTCGTCGTCAAGAAGACCTACAATTCCAAGATCACCAATTTGAATATCATGAACTGGCCTGTCCACTGCTTTTCTATCACTGGCAGCCAGCAGTTGACCATTTCTGGTCTTGTTCTGAACAACACTGCCGGAGACGAGCCGAATTCTGCTAGTGGTGATGATCCTGCCGCTCACAACAGTGACGGCTTCGACATATCGTCTAGCGACTACGTTACCCTAGAGAACATTGAAGTTTACAACCAGGATGACTGTGTTGCCGTTACTAGTGGGACTGAGATTGTGGTGGACAACCTGTACTGCTCTGGAGGCCACGGCCTCAGCATTGGATCGGTTGGTGGCAAGAGCAACAACACCGTTGCTGGAGTCACTTTCAAGAACTCGCAGGTGGTGAACAGCGAGAACGGCTGCCGCATCAAGTCCAATGCCGACACGACTGGCAGTGTAAGTTGACACTACACAAATTAGAGCCCTCTTTCTTGACAGCTAAGAGGACTGACACTGCATACAGGTGAGCAATATTGTGTACCAGAATATTACTCTCTCTGGAATCACCGACTACGGCATCGACGTCCAACAGGACTACCTTAATGGTGGCGCTACCGGCGACCCAACTAATGGCGTCTCCATCAGTGGTGTCACTTTCGATAATGTCAAGGGGACAGCGACCGACGATGCCTACGACTACTACATCCTCTGCGGTTCGGACAGCTGCTCGGACTTCACCTTCACGGATGTTTCCATCACTGGTGGCGGTGAGACTAGCAGCTGCAATTATCCTTCTAGCGGCTGCCCTTAAGATAGTCGTGACGATTCCTTTTGGAATTGGGTTGGCGGGAGCTTGAGCCTTTCTACTTTCTTCTTCTCTTCGATGCAGATGACACTGCAGTGTCACTATTGAACAGCACCGTTTAGAATCGAGACATCTTTAATATTTCCCTTCCTACCTCTTCCAACCTCCTTCACAATTTCATCAATTGAAAATCTTTCTCATTATATTTTTGTCTTCCGCAAGTAGCTCCGTCCCACGTGACCGTGTCTCGCACGCGTCGCCGCAGGAAGGGAAGCCGAAGGGCGACGACACTATCGACTCCCACTCGAGAACTTTTGGGCCTACACAGAACTCGTCATCTGCTTCAGATAATATTCATGTTGCCTGACTCTTCAAGGTCCCCGAATTACTTCTCGTCGTAAATCACACGGCTGTGCACTGCGGCGTGTCTGCGTTCCCCACCCTCGGAGGCTGCTAGTTGACCGTTTTACCGCTCGTGCTCAACCTTGCGCGTGCTGGTCGATCGCCACTGGATCGGGCAGATGCTCCTGGCACCCGCAACAAGTGCCACTGCACCCTCCCGCCGGTCCTCGTCGTTATTAAGATCCCGACCGTTGGTCTAGCACGCTTCCTGGTCACTCCACGTCGGACATTCCCGGTGCCGTCTCGATGCGGTGACTCGGCGCAAGCAGCTACGTCCTGCGTGTTTAGACTCACCGGCGCGGCCGCGTCATTTGGCCATTGAAGCTCGGTCGCGTACGTTTGTCTTCAATTCTTGTCTCTGATTTTACCTCGTCCTCCCGCAACCCTCCCTTCGTCATGAACGACAGTTACCATGTCCCGTCGAGTCGCGGGTTTCCTTATGTGGAGGACAGCGCGAACACCGAGTCCGTGACCTTGAACACATCGACTGTGCGAGCGCCAGGGGAACCGGCTCGCGCGGAACACATTCAGGTTCCACGATCACCTCAGCTTTCGTCGCTACACGTAAATGGATTGAATGCGGGGATCGAGGACAAGAAAGACCACAGCGTCTACGTTGAGTCCTCCGAGCGTGGTAGCGACACCTCCGTTGATGGTCAACAGCCAGAACTACACTCCGCGAGCGCCTTCACATACTCCGTGCCCAGCCTACCTACCTCTTTAGTGAATGACTGCCATCGAAATACAGAGCTAGGCAACCCTCGCTTCCTCGCCGAGAACTCCCAATCGCCACGAACAGAGCCGAAGCTGGAGAACTCCCAGGAATCGTTGCACAATTTGCCTGTCAATGGAAATGGAGTACATGGTCTTCATCTACTGAAGTCTGAACACAGTAGCAATGGCTGTTCACCTCCAGTTCGATCACCAAAACATCACACCTCACAATCGGAACTCGGCATGCAGTTCGCTCCTGGACACAAGAGGACAGCAACCGGAGACATTAAAGATATTTCGTCGCACCTTCTGGCACCGCAACTCTCCGAGGTTAATCGGCTTTCGCGACGTCGTTCGAAGAGCACAGGCTCACCAACACACGGGAGCCGAATCGCACAGGTAAGTTCCATTTCAGGCTTCCGAATGAGCATTCGTTGATGCGTATATAGTTGTCCGTTCATATCCGCACACGACTGTCCTATGCGGCGGCTAAGATAGAAAAATCCCGACAGTCACAAAGCAGTCCCCAGCTTGCGCTGCATGGACTGGACAATCTATCTTCTCTAGACTCACAAACTACAAGTGGCATTGCATCACCATCTACCTCAAACCCGGCATCTCATCCTCAACGCAACTCACACACCTCAATCCCTCGACCCTTTCCATCTCATCACCGCACACAATCAGCGATTTCTTCGCCTGGCAAACTTCTTCCCATTCCAAAACTAGCTCCGCCTGTCGATATCGTCACTTCCAATGGAGATACACGGCGGCGACGACCGAATCCAAACGAATCAACCTCAAAGCCCCTTTTTGGCAGCCCTTATGCTCGTCATCGACGACACCATTCCACTCAGGCAACCTCGTTTTCTCATTCAATGGGTGGCTCACCATCGGTCGTGGGGCCGGGGACGCCATCTATCCCACCATCGTCCCGTGCGCCTACGTCTTCCCAAGAAGGCATCTATGGGTCACGAACCCATTCTCAGAATACCTTGATGGAACAGGATGCAATTGAAACCCTTCTGTTCATGTCCAGCCCCGAAAACTCGGGCTACCGCTCTAGCCCAAGGCCGTTACAGCCTCCAGCTACACAGAGGAGCCTAAATGAATCGATCTATTCCCATCATGATGGAGTCAGATCACAACAAAGCCAAGGCTCACAAAGCAACGACTCGCAGAATAGTGGGGATCTGAAGAACGGCCATCTCAGCCTGGGACTAGAAGCCCGCGCGGGAGATGAGATTGATCGCATTTTGGACCAGATGGAAAGCGATAGCGAGGATGATGCTCGATATGCATCTCACCGCCTCAATGTCAAAACACAGTTCAGAGGACATCAGGGACGTCCAAGGTGATTCTTGGCTTACTAGAGTCAATCGTTCCTTGCTTACGTTTGCTGGAACGAAGGTTTTGGGGTCATATTGCATGCAGTCTTCCTGCCATCTAGACCAACTGCAATCGCATCAACAATGCATATCCATCCATTGATGAAACGTAGAATTGGAAATTTTCGCTTTTACATTTAGTAACGGTGTTGGAGGTTGGCAAATTCATATTCTGTCTATTCGTATGCAAGGGTCATTTATATACATGAGTCTATGTCTAGTTGATAATTACGGAAATGCTATGATCAGGTCATGAGTACTTTCATCATCGCTTAATGTGCGAGTTCCTATTACTGTATTAGTACATATGCGACACTTGAGGAAAAGGTGCACTTACGCTAGCCATTTTACTCTTCGCCCGGATCCTAGGCCCGTAGAAGGCCAACACCCAGGGGACAAGGGTGAGCAGGGCGCCCTACATTCAGCAGTTAGTGGTTTGTCCAGCGATTGAAGCCGGGGACAGCTTACAATTCCACCTAGAAGACTGGATGCTGCGGGGTATCCTAGGTTGGTAAACATGGCAGCTGTCACCAGTGGGAAAACGCCACCGAGCAAATTACGGCCTGCAGAGTGGTTAGCAAAACGGCCAACATGCCTTCTTTACGACTGGGGCTGATGACTTACAGCAAGACTGTGCCGCAATTGCCGAACTGGCGTATCGGTGGTATGTGTCGGCAAGATAGTTGAAGGTCGCCAGATAAATCGAAAAGATGCCCATAGTCGCGCACCCAACAGCCATGGAGGGCACAATCCAGTGAACCGACGGGTAAGAGGTCCAACCGAACCAGAACAGGCCGATAGGAAGGAGAACAGACTCGACGCAGACGTAATATAGGCGTCCTTCAGCAGATGAGGAGGCACAACCAAATCGAGCGGCAATCTTCTCTTGCGAGATACTGATTATGGTGATGAGAAGGACGCCGACACACATGGCTAAGATTGGATTAGTATGAGAGTTCACAGCTTAAGAGAGTGGGCCACCGTAGCATACATGTGAATACAGCACCCGTCTGCTCGAGATTGAAATGGTGATTCGTGCGGAAGACGAGTGGGACGGAGCTGAACTGCAGGTAGAGGGTAGCCCAGCTGAAGGACACCCAGATGGAGAAAAAGAAAACGACCGGCTCGGTGAACAACATGTCTATATTGATGACGAGTTAGCACAAGAGTGAGCACGAGCTGGTTGTAGAAAGACTCACGGAAAGGCCGGTACACCGAGATCTGAATCATGTTGGCGAGCGACGTCCGCTGCTCATCGCTCTTGACCTTCCATCGAATCCGGCGAACAGTCTTTGCGTCGGATGCATCCTCGCTGGGCATCAGCACGCCGTAGTGGCCAGCCTCCTCAAGCTTCTCATAGTAGATATTTAACTTCTGAGCCTTCCGGCTGAGCAGAACACTGCCACGGGTCTCTTTGAAAAACACGAAGATGATTACAACGAAGGCAGCCGAGACGATTGCATGCGAGTAGTATATCCATCGCCAGGTAGTGTGGGTCACGATTACACCCGCGAGCATAGGTGCCAAACCGGTACCGAAGAGCGCGGCACCAGAGAAGAGGGCCATCGGAGTGTTGCGATCTTGGGCGTGGTAGATGTCACTGATGACGCCGCCAACCATGGTCGAGAAGGTAGCTGCGACATTATTAGAACCATGCAACTGCAATATTTTGATCGGATAGAGGGTTACATACAACCTGCAGCACCCTGAAAGAAACGAGCGACTAACAATCCAGCGAATGAGTGTGTTCCTCCACATGCAATAAGCATAGCTATCAAGGTGGGTTAGTAGAGTGCCAACCAACTTAAACGAGGAGACCAACATACCAACAAAGACAATACCGCTTGCGACGAAAATTGGCCTGCGTCCATTGATTTCCGAAAAGGGTGCCAGAACCATGGGTGCCAGGGCAAAGCCAACGCAGAAGATGGTGATGCTCAGGTTATACACAACCGAGCTAATTCCCCACTCTTTGCACAACTCTTCCGATGCAGGGCTCACTTCGCCTGCCGAATAACCAGCTAACGCCGTCACCGCACAGGAAATGTAGGTCATCATCGACTTGCGCCATTTCGGCCATAGAAACGGCGAAGTATATTTCTTTAAGCTGGGTGCCTCTGGCGGCGCGGCCTGGCCGGGGCGAGGAGGCAGAGTGATGCATGGCGTCGGCAGCGGCGTTTCGAGTTCAAGATACAGATGTTCGATCTCCTGGGGCTCGACCAGAGACTCAGGGCTGGCCTCGCGTTTTTCCATTGTGACAAAGGGCCCAGGTTTGGAGAACTCCGTCGCGCCGAGGGCCACGTAGGACTTAGTTATGTACTGTCCTTGGGGATAGCTATGACCTCTCTCTTGTCTTGGCGACTGGTCCTCACTTTGGGGACGTTTCGGCCTTTTAAAGCCAGGGCTTCTCCGACATTTCAATGTGGGCCCTGGACTCAGACTCATCCGCAAAAAAAAAATAAAAGAATTGGAGAAGCCCTAGTGATAAGGAGTAGTGGCGGCCCCACCCAGCTATGAATCTTGATGAAGCAATAGAGATCGGATCTGTACCCTCTGTCCACAAGGGTTCCATCGTCCCCGATTCAGTGAATCCCGCATCTGCTTTCTCATCCGCAGGAATGCAAGCAATCGGCCTTCTGGCCGAACTATCGCTCACAAAGCCATTGCCAATGCGCCTTCCGACGACATGCGCGTTAGTCAGCTTTTTCGGGCCGAGTTGGGGAGATCTCCCCACTTTGGTGATCTCCAATTTGGAGAAGATGACTGAGGCTGTCCGAACAAATTGCAAAGCATGGCCGACAGCGAATTAAGTTGGGAGCAATCATGTACTAGAAATTACGAATGGACGAGCATGTAGAGTTAGCCGAGTAGAATACCGAGAAATCTTCCCCTCGAAATCATCTCAACATGCTCTCGGAGACCCTGGGCCGGTAGAACACGCCCGGCGCATGCATGATGCCAGCGGCGGAGTTGAAAGCGCCCGCCCCGACTTCTCTTCGGCTGCCACGACCCGAGAAAAGGTCGCATCATGAGCCATGAGCTCCAAGCCCTACCAATGCCAGCGATGCTCGCGGGGCTTTGCCCGTCTGGAGCACCTGCAGCGTCATGATCGGTCGCGTAAGAAGCTTTCGCCCCACTGGATCATCACGGCATATCAGGTTCGCCACTAATCCCCAATAGACACCAAGGAGAAGCCCTATGTGTGCGTTCAATGCCCCAAGGCCTTCACCCGCAAGTACGTCACCCACTCGCGATTCACGGATCCTGTGCTTCTGCAAATCCTGACCAGTTAATTCAGAGATCTTTTGGTCCGCCATGAGCGGCTCGCCCATCAGCCAGAGGCCAGCCCCGGCAGCAATCAGACACAGACACCCTCCCCGGCCCATCCGATCTTGGATGGGCTAGATACCCTGGCATCTGTCGTCACAAATCATGCGCGCACTAATCGCCGTGCCCCATCGAGACGCAGCCCGCACTTCGCAGACGGACTACCTGCACATCGAACGCCCGTGGTCGTCGCGCAATTACCAAATCCCGAGACTCCATCAGCAGCACCCCCAACACCCCTGCCCGCGTCTGACTTCGGATACTCTCTGAGTGGGCTCCCAGGCTCCTATGAGGGGAACGATTTTACCTCCTTTCTCGATAGTGTGCCTTTACCTAGTCATCCATTTTCGCCGGCATTCCAGCCCCTGCCTCTCTTCCCGCCCTTACAGTACTCCCCTGCTACAGACTATGAACAGCCTTCAGAGAGAGATCATGCGACAGAAACTGCTTCGACTCCATCAAACTCAGTACTCCCGCGCCATGGAGCTCAACTACCATCGCTTCAACCCGAGGGATATCAATCTTCGCCGAAGGCACGACAGCCAACAGGGTTTGTGCCAGTCACTGCACAATGCCGAGATAAAGCCCTCCGTTCGCTCGCAGACTATACTTCTGTCGTGCCTGACCCATCGCTACCTTCTCGACACGCCCTATCTCGCTGTCTGACTGGGTATCTGATGGGCTTCCATGATCACTACCCGATCGTGCATAAGCCAACATTGGATGTGGACTCGATGTCGTTGCCGCTCTTGCTCTCCATGGCGGCCTTGGGTGCCAGGTATTCTCGTGAACCAGACATGAGCATGCGCGTCTACCAGATTGCCAAACTCGTCACGCTAGAATGCTTCCGGCGAGTGTTTATGTCCGGTACAATGCCTTCCGTGAATGTCTCCAATGACAAAGACACTCTGGAGCTACTCCAAGCCCTGCTGATGCTGCTCGCTGTTTCATCATGGTTCATAAACAATCCGCCATATCACGAGGCAATGTCATTCAGAAGTTCGATGGCTACGCTTCTTCGAAAAGACGGCATCAACCGTCTCCCTGAGTTCGACGGGACCTGGACCAGTTGGATCCACCGGGAATGCGTCAAGCGTACAAAACTCATTGTTTGCTGTTTTTTCAACATTCACACCATCGTATTCGACATTCCCCCGGTTATTCTTACCGAAGAGCTTTCCCTGGATCTGCCGTGCACCGAGAAGGAGTGGCAAGCGCCTAGAGCCGATATCTGGCAAGTCGCACGCAGTCAGAGCCCCGGGGAACCGAATATCCAGGAGGCACTTTCTGCACTGTTCACTCCCAACAGCGGCATGGAGCGCTTCTCCTCGCTGGGGGGCTATGTACTAATTCACGCATTGCTGCAAGACATCTGGTTGATGACCAAAGCAGGCCGACTCGCCCTCTCGCGGTGCAACCGTCTCGGCTCGTCCATCGCATCCACACCGGAGCTGGTTGCTACTGAACAAGCCCTTGAGCGGTGGTGTCAGTGCTGGGAGCGCAACCAAGAGTCCTCAATCGACCCACTGAGCCCGCACGGCCCGATCTCTTTCACATCGGCCGCGCTCCTCCGGCTCGCATACATCCGGCTCAACGCAGACTGCGGATCAGCCAGGCAGCTCCAAACGTGGGACCCTGTACAGATTGCGACCAGTCTCAACGACAACCTCCACGTCCAACGTGGAGACCGACTTACCCGCGCCGCGCTCCACTGCGCCCACGCCCTCTCCACTCCTGTCAAACTGGGCATTGGATTCGTCGCACACTCCCAAGTGGCGCTGTGGTCTAACCAGCACGCCCTATGCTCGCTAGAATGCGCCGTGGTCTTGGCCAAATGGCTCGAGGCGGTAACGGGCCGGGATCCAGATCCCGGGCTGACAGAACAGGAGACCCGCTTGCGGGACTTTGTGCTGGAGATGGTGATGGAGGTGCAGCATGGCGTCTCACGCGAGTGGCTGCTGGCCACCAACACCAGACTCAGCGCAGCAGTGGCCCGCCTTTGGGCGCGCCTTTTCACGGCAGACTATATTTGGGAGATGGTTAATCTGATTGGGCGTAGCTTGAATAGTTATGCGGATTTGTTGGAGCAGAAAGAGGCCGGGTATAGTGAGATCGAAGTGGGCAATAGATGAATCAGGGAAAATATCAACATTTTATGATAACTAGTGGATTTGCATACAATGTAGGCACCACACCACCAACAGCGCCGCGGAGATGGGTGTGTATGAATTATATAGCTGTGGACGTGGCCGAGGGCCGACTTCGGCAAGGATCACATTCTGTTTAACCGCTTTGTCTGTAACCGTGACCTGCCGCTCTCCCACACCTGCGGTATGGATGGGCCCCACCCTAATTGTCATTCCCACTTCAATCGTCATTTTTCTGTTATTTCAACCACTACCGCTACCAAAACATGCTAGAAACACGTCAAAATTCAGAGGAACGCGTTATTGCCGCTTATCAAGAGTCCCATGGCCTAAAAAAGCCTAATTGGTTAGCGCTTCAGAGGGAATATTGCGTTGATCGCAAGCGCATCGAATAGGTATTCGAGGGTAGTAAAATACATCACTGACGTTCGCCTACTAAATATCGTTTAGATACGTCGTAGAGAGATACGCTAATCTAATAGATATAGGCGCTTAATAAATGCTATATCTTAATCACCACGAAGGCCATTGAACGCACTACCAACGCAATCCTTCGCCGAAATACACTAGCAAATCTATATAGTTTAAAAGAAATTAGCCCTAATCGCCTCGACGCTGCCTAATCCATCTTAATCAAGTAGACCAAGACAAGATTAAAGCTTCGCAACACTAGATACCACCGTTATCAACGTAAGGCGCGCGTAACTAGCCTCCGGGAGACTAAGCTCAATTGCTAACATAGGTATAAATCAGTACTAGAGATACGATTATAAACGATCAGGCCGCTCGAAAAACACGACCTAATAAGTGCAAGGGCCTATCTAAATATAAGACTAGTCAAAAGAGGGCAAGGTCTACGATATATTCGGACAAAATACGCTACAGAAAAAGCGCGGGTGGTCAAACGCGGTCAGCACTAGGGTGATATGACAGAATGGGCTGATTCTGTATGGGCTAGTATGAAAGATGTCCAATGGGACGAGAGATAATTGATCAGATTGATGATGATAGAAGATCAGGGGGATCGCCTGTTGAATAGCTATCCCCTGGCTGTACGGACGTATTTCTGTCCGTGCGGCCGATACTCGGCTGTTATAAAGCCTGAGTTTCTCTGTAAGCCAGTATTACATATAAAAATATAAGAAACCTAGGCGCTTGATGAATAAGCCCGTTCTTAGTAGTAAGTTACTACTCTATATATTTCGACATACCCCCTCAGTAAGCGGCTAATTTCGCCTAATCTACGCGTAGCCTATCTTACCTAGGTATACGAAGCTTCTAATAGCCGTTTAATATCCTCTAGACCTATTAAACGAACGAATTTAGTGTGTTTTTACCTAGGTAGTAGCTTAGTAAGCCTATCGGCTACTATATCGCCTATTAGCACCTACTATACTAGTATTCTACCGGCCTAAACTTCCTAACGAAGCTAGTAGTAGTAGATATCGACGTAACGAAGCTTAGTGCGTAGTTAAGGTGTTTCCTTAGTTAATAGACCGATAGTCTACTAGTTATTGTATCTTAAGGCGACGGGTTAACTTAGTAGGTAATTAATCGCTTTAAATAAGCGAGTCTATATATATAGCGATCTCCCTACTGATAAGATCGCTAATAATTTAGCTTCGGTAGTGCTAGTAGTAACGGTCGTCTATTTAGAAGCCTTCTAATTAACCGGTCTACTATATATTATATAGATATATCCCTCCGAGCTCTTCCGGTTATAGTTATTAGCGAAGGATATATTACTAAAGATCTATACCTCCGCTATCTCTCTATATAGTTCGGACGGATACGAGGGTATACGGTATATAATAGCCCTAGATTTCGTCTAGTAGAGGTAGGAGATAACTCGATCGATAGCGTAGAGGTATTTAGGCCTAGGGTTTATCAGAAACTAAGCTAGACCTCTAGTAGCTTTAGCTATATCTAGTTAACTAATTATAGTAGTATATTAGGTAGACCTAACCTTCTATTAGTATTAATAAATCTACTCTAGTATAGCTATACTATTATATAGCTTTATCGTCGTCTCGGGGAGGGGGGGTATCGTACCTACGGCTCTCGGTAAGATAATATCGGTTAGCTATTAAAGAGATATAGGAATCTTGATATAGCTAAAGCGTTTTCTGTCGGCGATCTCTAAGGATACGTATCCCTAAGAACTACTACGCTTTACCTATTTCCTTTAGTTCCTATACCTTATAGAGCTTCTTCCGTAGGTTATCTACGGTTATCTATTTTATAGGGTAGTTAATAGTAATAATATCGTCGATATAGAAGAATATAATAATTCCGTTACCGATAAAGAGATAAAGATCTTCCTAGACGATACGGAGACCTAGGGAGGTAAGTACCCGAGAGGCCTTATACTACTATAGCCTAGGAGACTTCTATAGGCTATATAGGGCCTTTATAAGCCTCTAGACTCTCTTCTTCTTCCCCTAAGGGAATAGTCTAGGAGGTAGTTCTATATAGATCTTTTTATCTAGTAGGCTATTTAGAAATACGTTAACGGCGTCGTACTAATAGGTATCTAGGTCGAATATAGCTACTAGTACGAAGACGGACCTCGCTATCCGTACTACTAACGTTACTAAGTATTTTTCGTCACTACTAACGGCTTAGAGGTCTCTACGTACGTAGATTCTAGTCTTATACTTTACTAGGAATCTATTACTATCGAATTTATACGTAAAGACCTATTTTAATAGTAAGATCTAGATACCTCGGTCTATTAGGCAGTCGATCTCTTAGTATATCTCTTTTCTATCTAGCGTTTTAACTTCTAGCGATACTACGGCGATAAATATATTACGGTGTAGGTATTTTATTATCTCTAGCTAATTTATAGATATAGGAGGTAAGTTATCCTAGTATAGCCGTTAATATAGCTAGGGAGGGTTTAAGCTAGTTATATATATAGCTAATACTCCGTCGTGATTTTTATTAGGGTCCTATATTATTACGAGATAGCTATAACCCTACGGAGCCCTTCTCTAGTACGTACCCGTAACGATATTAGTCTATAAGACCGTCCCGTCGATATCTCTAGGCGCTCTTAGTGTTATATATTCTTAGAGCTTATCCTAAAGCTATTTATTAGGGATCTTTTAATGAAATTTAGTTAGAAATGCCCCTAGCGGGCTCGCCTCTAGCGGTGTATCCGGTGTTAGAGATATAGAGATCTCTGTTAGCTACGACGCTTCCTACGTTACCGACGGTATAGGGGATAGTATCTGATAGACTATCTGTCTATCCTTCTGACTGTCCTTCTAAGTTTCTATCGTCTCTTCGGTTAACGTACTCGGCTGAGGGATATCTTATATTAGTAAGGCGTCTTATTCTGCGACTGTTGCTTCTTCTATAAGCCTTTTACTATATATATTTAGCTAACTATCTTCCTCTTTATTAAGGCTAATATTCTAAGGTAGGGTATCGATGATATCGTCGGATAGTCTAACCTAAAGCTCTCGGGGATTAAATTTAATATTCTTATTAAATACTACGTCGTACGCTTCCCTGATAGCTCCCCTGTACGGAAACTAGATTCGCTATATATTAGAAGCTATATAACCGACGAGATAGCTAATCTCTGTACGATCTTCTATCTTAGCTGTCCTCGGGACGCCCTAGCGGCGTACGTACGCTCTATAACCGTATATACGGAGGTTCGATAGGTTTAGGCGGAATTTTGGCCGATTCTAGTCTTAGTATATCGCTTTAACGTATAGAATAATCTATTCGCCGTTAGGTAGCCTAGTAGGCGATCTATTAATAATATAAATTACTGCTATAACTACTTCTGGCTAGAGGTTTCTAGGTAGGCCTAATTCTATAAGAAGCCCTCTAGCTACTCCGATGATTACCCCCCTAGATCGTTTACTGTGGCTATTCGTTTCCGGCGTTCTAATAACGCTATATTCGATGATTATACCTCTATCTAGATAGAAATCGTCTACTATCTTTCCGGACGCTCTTTTATAGTCGCTTTTGAATACCTAGATTGTTATTTTTAGCTATATCTCTAGTATAGCGATAAAGTGTATAATCGCCGATTAATAGCCGTTCTTTCTTTCGTAAGAAACTATCGTATATAGCCGGATACCTTTAATATATATATAAGTTATCTAGTAGTAGCCGTTATAGGCCGTAGTAAGCTAAATAAGGTCGAAATGAATCCTTCTATATCTTCTAAAGATATACTTGTTACGTAGTGCCGACTGGTCACTGTGAGTTAGAGCGTCTGGGTTGTACTTGCCTAGTTCTAACTCCGGATTCTAAAGTATCTCGCAACCGTACCGTTACTATACTTAGCCTTACGTCGGGTTCGGGTCCTGTTGAGTATCTTGCAGAACGTGCCAGAGGTGTGTGCTAAGTAGGTCAGTCACTGAGTATTACTACGAAGTGAGCTCCCCTACTTATAGGTTAGGTTATCTTAAAGGTAAACTGTAGAGTAGAGTACTAAAGGTAGTAACTAAGTAATAATGTGCAATTAATCGCGAAGAACTAAATACATAATGCTAAATAAGTGTCCTTATATATCCAGTCCTTCGTAATAGTATAGGTAGTAGATAGTAGAGTAGTAGATAAGTCTTAGTACGATCTACCCGTATACTAATCTACCCTTCTACCACTGGAGGTTACGTGTAGTTTTACTAGTACCTGGCACTTAGGACGTAATCTAAGTGCGGGTAAAATGGTAAAACTATACGTGACCTCTAGTGGTAGAAGGGTAGATTGGTATACGGGTAGATCGTGCTAAGACTCATCTACCACTCTACTATCTACTACCTATACTATTACGAAGGACTAGATATATAAGGACACTCGTTTAGTATTATATATTTAGTTCTTCGCGATTAATTGCATATTATTACTTAGTTACTACCTTTAGTACTCTACTCTACAGTTTACCTTTAAGACAACCTAACCTATAAGTAGGGGAGCTCACTTCGTAGTAACACTCAGTGACTGACCTACTTAGCACATACCTCTGGTACGTTCTGCAAGATACTTAACAGGACCCGAACCCGACGTAAGGCTAAGTATAGTAACGGTACGGTTACGAGATACTCTTAGAATCCGGAGTTAGAACTAGGTAAGTATAACCTAGACGCTCTAACTTATAGTGACTAGTCGGCACTATATAATATATTAATCGCCCTATCTTTAAACCGTAGAGTATAGTTATTATAGTAGGTAATAATAGTACTTTAAGTAATATTTCGAGCAGATCGAACGCTATACCTACTAATATATAACTTATAGAGATAATATCCTAGTTATAAGAATAGCTCGTATAGGTAAGTAATACCCGTACGCTAGCTACGGTTAAACTACCGAAACCTAAGTTTTACTATAGTAAATAAACTAAGCTTCGTTCTTTCTTAACTTAAATAGATATATAGCTCTGCTTAATTAATTATATAGCAGAAGCTAATAGAGTAATCTACGCTTCTACCTACCTCCGCGGATAGGTATTTAAATAGTTTAAACCTTATATCCGGGAATTTAATAATAAACCCCTAGGGGATTAGGGAGATATTACTAAAGAAATCTTCGTATCCTATAAAACTTTTAAGAAAAAGTTAGAATAAACCTTTAGTAATATCGATATCGTAAGAATAGCGGAGAGATAACTAGATCGGCTACGATAGACTAGGTTAGCTAGTATATACGCCGCCGAATTCTAATAGATTATTTCGTACCTTAACTTCGACGACGATACCTATATTTAGCTCTTTAAACGAGGACTTAAGGAAGACGTTAAGGACGAACTTATAAGGATTAACCGACCGGAAGAACTTTATAAGATAATTAAACTTACGGTTAAATTTAATAATCGACTTTATAAACGTAAACTCTAGCGACGGGAGTAGCGATAAAGAGGTAACCGAGGTATAGTACTATACTAATACCGCTACTATAAAGGCAGGCGAGGATAACGACGAAACTAGCCGAGGGAGTTATATAGCGACCCCTATAGGCTATAACTAATAGAGCTTAATATAGCAAGACTCCCTATTAAAAAAGAGAAACGGCGAAAAGATAATAACCTATACTTCGAGTACGGGAAGCTAGGATATCGGGCGTATAAGTATAATAAGCGTAATAACGTAAAGCTATAGGCGTATAAGCGAGATAACGGACGTAATAACGCTAAGCTATAATAGCTAAGGGCTACTTAGGATAGTAAGGTCCGACCCTAATAGCTATAAGCTACTAAAAGGCCTAAAGAATAGGAATAGAGCCTAGAAAAGGCCGAATATATCTACGACGACCGAGTAGAGATTATAAAAAACGCTACGAAGGGTAAAATTACGGATATCTTTATAGATAATATCGAATACCGTAGCCTAAATAGTATAGAGTATACGACGGAGAATTTCCCCGAGATAGACTAGGAAAATATCGAGAGTTAAAGGTAGACCTAGTATAGTCCCGGGAATACTATCGACTCCTAGGAACTATCTAACGAGTACTAGGAATAGGGTATAGGGATCCTAAAAATACTAATCGAGACTCTAGGAACCCTAGAAATCCTAGAGACTCTACCCTAGCTCCTAGGGACGGATACGACTAAATAGCTTTAAGGAAAACCCTAGAAAGCTAATATTATCGCGGATATTAAGCGACTATAGAATAAACTCTAAGATTTATTTCGAAATAAAGAAAGAAATAATAGCTAGATAATCGATAAAGCCCTCGAAATTACTAATTAGTTATATAAACTATACTAGTTAAAGATAAAGATCGAGGACGGACTTTACCTATACTAGTAAGACTAATATATATACTAAGAATACATACGATACCCTAATCACCGACTTAGATCTATAATAGGATACTATAATAAAAGATATATAATATATATAGTAGGAAAAGTCGAAAATAGTCTAGAACTAAAGCCGCTACGACGAGAAAAGAAACTAAATTAGAGCTCGGAATATATAGGACTCTAGTATAGAGATCGGAGAATAAACACTAAACTATAATATCTCGTAACTACTATATAAGGTATATATATAAAGATTACTACTAATATCGCGTTTCGATTAACTAAAGTGATACTTAATTCGGGAGTAGTAGGAAACTTTATAAGCCTATAGTATAAATACCGCTATAAGATCTAAGGCGTAGAAAAGCTATAACCTTAACCTATTATTAGACTTAACGGAGAGAGCCTAGGACTAGGGATTATATATAAGAGTAGACTATTACTAGTAATTATCGGAGACTACTTTAAGGTAATTAACTTTAATATTACGAGCCTCGGAGAATATAATATAGTACTCGGAGTACCCTAGCTAAGGAAGTATAATCTAGCTATTAATTAGTAATAGGGATGTATATTATTCGATAAATATAACTATCGATAAACTAGCGAGATATAGACCGGAGATAAGATATAAAAAGCACTAAAGAGACCTAGCGAAAGGGAAGTAGGTATTTAGGAGAACCCTTACGAAAGCGAACTTAAGAGGAGTTTTTAGCCTAGAGATAGGCCTAACCGAGAAATAACCGACGTTAGAGATATCGCGATAACCGAATAACGACTAGATATAACTAATAAGGAACTTAAAGAATATATTCTCGTTAGTAACGAAGAAACGTCTTTTTACGCTACGGGAGCGATAGAAGGAGAATATAGGATCCCCGAAGAATATATTAAATTCTAGGATATATTTATACTATTACTAGATAGCGAGCTACTAGAATATAGTCCGTTCGACTATAAGATTAAGATTAAGGAAGGCGAGGAACTAAGATTTATACTAATTTACCTACTATCGTAGAAAGAGTTAATAACACTATAAGAATATATTAGGGATAACCTTAAGAAAAGAAATATTAGAAAATTAAAATCGTTAGTAGGATACCCGATCCTATTCGTACCTAAAAAAAGAGAAGAACTTCGGATATACGTTAATTATCGATAACTTAATAATATTACGATTAAAGACCGATATCCGCTATTACTAATTAGCGAGATATAAGATATTATTTAAAGAGCGAAATATTTTAGTAAATACGATATTACTAATATATATAACCGACTTCGAATTAAGGTAGGAGATAAATAGAAAACGGCATTCAGGACTAAGTTCGGTTACTATAAATATACTATTATACCCTTTAGACTTACTAATATACCTATATTATTTTAACGCTTTATCTTTACCGTATTAGAAGAATATCTCGACGAGTTCGTTATTATATATCTAGATAATATCCTCGTATTCTCTAAAACTAAGGAAGAATACCTTAAATATAATAAGAAAGTGCTATAGAAGCTAAGAGAAGTAAAAGTTACACTTAAACTTAAGAAATATAAGTTCTATATTTAGGAAACGAGTTTCCTCGGATATACTATTAGCCCCGACGGGTTAGGAATAGAATAGGATAAGGTTAAGAGTATTCTTAAATAGCTAACTCCGATATACGTTAAGGATATTTAGAGCTTCCTCGGATTAGCTAATTACTACCGAAAACTCGTTCCGAAATACTTATAATATACAGCCGGGCTTTACCGATTTACTAAAAAAGGAGTACTATTTAAATAGGACGACGAAGCGGAAAAGTCATTTATAGTATTTAAAGAAATATATAATAAAAGAGTAGGAGAGGTAATTCTTACGATCTTTAACTATAACGTACTGATTATTATAGAAACCGACGTATTAGACTTCGCGCTCGGCGTATAACTTATATAACTAAGAGAAGACGGTAAGCTTAGACCTATTATCTTTTAGTCTCGGAAGATAATCCTAGCAGAGCTTAATTACGATATCTACGATAAGGAATTATTAGCTATAGTATTAGTATTCTAGACCTAGAGAGCGTATCTAGAAAGAGCGAAATATACTATAATCGTACGGATAGATTACTATAACCTTATATACTTTATAATAACGAAAAAACTTATATAACGATAAGCTAGATAGGTAGAAACCCTAGCCTAGTACGACTTTAAGATAATATACTATAAAGGAACAGAAAACGTAGTCGTAGACGTACTAAATCGACGACCCGACTACGAACTAGGGACTAAAGAAGTAGTACCTACTATCCTAACTACAAACGACGAAGGATATATTATCTATAATTACTAAATCCTCGTAGTAACTAGCGAAGTATAGGATAATAAATAGCTATAGAAGATTCGAGAAGCTATAACTAACGACGAATTAATATAGAAGATTTTAGGTAATAATACCGTACTAACTAGAAATAGCTTAGTCTATATTTATAGCTTAGTATATATTCCTAGAAACTTATAGACTAAGATTATCTAGTTATACTATAACGAACTAATATAAGGATATTTAGGAATCGAAAAAATAATCGAGAAAATTATATAGAACTACTATATCCTAGCGATATATAGAAAAGTTAAAAAATATATCTAGTAATATAACTTATATTAACAGAATAAGCTATCTCGATATATACTATATAGAGAGCTATAAGTAGTAGAAACACCGACCTAACTATAGGAGTAGATCACTATAGACTTTATTATAAAATTACCTATCTTAGAAGGGAATAATATAATTATAGTAGTTATAGACCGACTAACTAAATATATATATATAATCCTAATAACCGAAACTATTAACATATAGATAATAGCTAACCTACTACTTAGATATATATTCGCTAACTATAGAATACCGAGTAAGATTACCTTAGATAGAGATAAACTCTTTATATCTAATATATAGTAATTACTTACGGATTAGATTAGTATTAAGTATAGACTCTCTACCGTATACTATCTTTAAACTAATAGATAAATAGAACGAATTAACTAGACCCTAGAATAATACCTACGTTATTATATAAATTACTAATAAAATAATTAGATAGGATTATTACTAATAGCGTAATTCGTATATAATAACGCTATATACTCGACGACTAAAGAAATACTATTCTTCGTAAACTATAGGCTTAATCCTATAATTATCGGAGAACCTATCGGTAAACGACTAATTATAGAATTATTATAATTACTAGCGATAAGGATAAAATAATTATATCTTTAACTATCTAGAGATATCGAGTTTCTTAATATACGTATAAAATTCTACTACGACTAGTTATACTAAGAGGTACCGGACTTCTAAGAGGGGGAGAAAGTTTACCTCCTACGACGTAATATTTATACTAGACGACCTAGTATAAAACTCGATTACCTTAAACTAGGACTATTCGAAATTATAGAAAAAATAGGACTACTTAATTATCGACTAAAGCTACTAGAGAGTATATAATATATCTATATAATATTTTATATCTTATTATTAGAAAAAGTATCTAGAAACGCCGAAGTCGCTACTAATATAGAGATCGAGGAAGAAACAGAGAACGAATATAAGATCGAGGAGATCCTAGTAATAGATAAAGTTAACGGGAAACCTTATTACCTTATAAAATAGTAAGGATATAATACCTTAGAAAATATATAGGAACCTATTAAGAACCTAATAGGCTACTATTAGCTAGTTTAATAGTTCTATTAACGAAAAAGGAACTACCTAGCCTAGAAACGTCTAAACTATCCTAGAAAGATAAAGGTAACTAAGTAATCTCCTAAAATATCTAATTAAAGTTCGGATTCTTAGCAGTAGACGCTAATTACTAAACTTTAAGGATAGAAGGAGTAGCCTACTCTAGGGACGATATCTTTTTATTAAGAATTCTTAATAATTTAGTATTATATTCTAATATTTTAAAACCTTTTTACTTAAAGAAGGCTATTTATTTTCGTAAACGACGCTATCGAGATATAGCTTCCTAATACTATTTTTATTTATTTAATAATTATTAATATAGCTCTACGAGACGAGACTATAAATCGCTTAACTCGGGTTCTAATAAGTCGAGTTTACTTTTATTCTTTTCGATATCGGAGGAAAGTTTATCCTTAGCGTAACGTAATAAATCCTATTCCCGGCTAGTATAAAACTCTCGCTTATACGTCCGACTAGCGTAAGTATAAAAAGTATACTTAGAATATCGACGACTCCGATCTATTATATACTCTTTACTAGATTCCCGATAATAATCGTAAGAAACAGACGCGATAAAACTATTTATAACGATATATTTAGCTTAATAAATACGATTAGCGACCTAATCGCGTAGAATAGGAAGTTTAGGAATACCTTTAAGAATAGAGTTAGCCTTACGTTTAGGTATAATAAACGGATATAATAGGGTAAGAAGAAAAATAGAAAAACACTATACCTACCTAAAGGGGCACTAATATTTAAAAAGAAATCCTTTAAGGATAAAGGACTAGAAAAGAGGGGATAATATTATAAACCTTAAGAAAGCGTAAGGACTATAGTTAATTAAGGAGTAACCGTAAACTAATCGTCTACGGACGCTAAGGAGTAGTATTATTATATACGTTTTGGTATACTTAGATATACCCCGGAAGGCCCTAAGATATTCTAGAAAGAGAACTAGAAACGGCCTATAGCTAACTACTACAGATAATACCTACTTATATAATAAGGTAGTTAGTATAACGTAGGAAACGGCTACTATTTTACCTATACTTAGATTACATCCTAAGTACTAGGTACTAGTAAAACTATACGTAATCTCTAGTAGTAGAAAGGTAGATTAGTATATAGGTAGATTGTACTAAGACTTATCTACTACTCTACTATCTACTACCTATACTATCACGAAGGACTAGATATATAAAGATACTCGTTTAGTATTATATATTTAGTTCTTCGCGATTAATTATATATTATTACTTAGTTACTACCTTTAGTACTCTACTCTACAGTTTACCTTTAAGATAACCTAACCTACAAGCAGGGGAGCTTACTTCGTAGTAATACTTAGTGACTAACCTACTTAGCGTACACCTCTAGCATATTCTATAAGATACTCAATAGGACCCGAACCCGACGTAAGGCTAAGCATAGCAACGGTACGGTTACGAGATACTCTTAGAATCCGGAGTTAGAACTAGGCAAGTACAACCTAGACGCTCTAACTCACAGTGACCAGTCGGCACCGCGTAACAATACTCTCTTGCTATAGGTCTCCTAGATATCTATCTCTTAGCTATATTACGCTGATAGACCTTATATCTCTTAGGATTACACTCTATATTATCTATAGTGTCTCCCTTAACCTCGATACTATCGACTATCTCCGAGAGCCTCTCGATCCGTTAATTATATATATAGGCGAGTCGTTAATGCTATCGCTTCGGTATAGCGACGGATATAAGGGGTTTTTAGCTATACCTAGGGTAATCTGTTACTATCGCTAGGGGAGTACTCTTAGGTAGTTTCTATCTATCTTAGGTATTTCCTATAATATAGAGATTATGCCTCTTTTCTAACGCTCTAATAGGCTCTTTATTCTTAATAATAGCGGGGATTCTACTATAGAATTCGAAGCCTTTCTTACTAATACGGCCGAGGGATAGTAGATTTATATAGAAATTAGGTACGTATAGCGCTTCTACTACTACCTCTCGCTTCTTACCTATCTTTAGGTCTGTTAACCGGAGGATAGCTGTTCCTCTATCCTTAATAATAGAGTCGCTGTTACCGGTTTTAATAGTGAATTCTTCCTCGGTAAGGCTTTTAAAGCTCCCTCGGTAGTTATATATATAGACGTTCGCTCCTAAGTCTAGTATCTAAGAGTCCTTAAGGGGATATCTCTTAGCTATTCGGTTAACCTAACGGGATACGTTAGCTATATATATAGCTACTCTCCTAATCGATCCCTATTTCTCTTCGGTTACTGCTAGCTAGGTAGTAGCCTAGATAGTACCTCTATCCTTTTTAATCTTCGCGATCTTCTCTTAGTTAAATTTACTAAGCTTCTTAATAGTCTTTACGACTAGTTCTTCCGTCTCGGCTCGTAGCTTCTAGTAGTCTAGCCTAATACTTTCGACGATATAATAGTAGAATCTCTAGGGATAGTTTCTTCTATATATATAGGGGGTCCTTTTCTTATCTTTCTAATAATTTTTAGTATCTTACTAACCCTTAGTGTTTCCTTACTTAGGTATTACCTCCGGTTAGCTATCTAGTATTAATATAGCTAGCTTTCTAGCCCTTTTTTTCCTAAACGCTCTAGTAGACTTCGTTATATATAGTATATAGATATAACCTTACTAAAGGTAGGATTCTCTATCTCTAATCTATTACTCTAGGTTAAATAGAAGAGATTATCCTAGACCTAGATAGCTCCGAGGAAGTCTCTAATAGCGAATTTAGTAGGTATTAGACCGTATAAGATATCTAGTATACCCGTAGCTTTAGCTTCTTCGTATAGAGACGTCTAGGCGGTTAACTACTTATCGATAGATATATTATTAGACGGGTATATTAGTATTTAACACTACTATCTTCGGAGGTCTTCTATACGGTCGGCTTCTTTCTATATAAACTCCTACCTTAGCTTTACTAATTTCTTATAAGTAGAGATAACGCCTATAAGTATATAATAGTACTCTACAGCTAATAAACGGGATATAGTATTACTAAACCTATTAAGGGCTTAGGCGGTCCTCGCTCGTTCGGCCTCTTTACGGTCGTATCTATTAAGAATTCGTGTATACTTCTTATACTTATTATCGGTAAGGTCGACTTCGTCTGTCGTATTCTTATTAATCTTACTAACCGGCGGTAGGGGAGCCTTCTTTAGAAGCTCTTTAATCTCTATATCTATCTTTATAGGATTAAGATACTCCTAAAGGTCGTTTTCGATAGCTTTAGTTTTAAAGTAATTAATCTAGACCCTCTACTAGGCCTTCGTCCTTAACCGCTAGTCCTATAGGATAGGTTAAATTACTTAAGATTTAGTCTTATTAGATATTTTTATATATATCTTTTACCGTGATCCTGACGGTATCTCCTCTAGTCTAAGTCCTTATTAATCTCTTCTAGGATTTTGTACAGTCGTTTAGGGGTATTCGGCGATAGGAAGGCTCTTACTATTAAGATATAGAGTAACGGTCTTCGTTAATTATATCTTAATGCTTTAGTGTGCACTCGGGCTTATAACTAATAGAATAGGCTAATTCTGTATAGGCTAGTATGAAAGATGTCTAATAGGACGAGAGATAATTAATCAGATTAATGATGATAGAAGATCAGGGGGATCGCCTATTAAATAGCTATCCCTTGGCTGTACGGACGTATTTCTATCCGTGCGGCCGATACTCGGCTGTTACAAAGCCTGAGTTTCTCTGTAAGCCAGTATTACATACAAAAACATAAGAAACCTGGGCGCTTGATGAATAAGCCCGTTCTTAGTGGTAAGTTACTACTCCACATATTTCGACATGATATCCTCCCACTAGAACGACCAGAAAACGCGCCAGAGGCCTAGGAAAAGACATAGTAATAGCCAGAGATCTAATCTCTCATAAAACAACAAAAGATGATGGTTTTAGCCTCCATTGGTGGTGGTAGTGGTAGAAATAACAAAAAATGACCATTAGAGTGGGGCTCAACGTTTACAGAATGCTCACTTGCCGTGGACGTGGTGGTTGACCACTTGACCAGAAAATCTCTAACATTCTATCGCCCTTCCACCTGCACCTCACCTCATTGGAAATCGCATCATCGCATCTGATTTGATCTGCGTCCAGAACAATCCAAGCTTTAGCCATGGCACCACCTACCCCTCTCAACGCAACCCCTCACCTTCTTCAGTTCCTACGGACTCTCCACTCGCAATCGCTCACCCAAGAGGCGAAACTGGACTGGCCGTCGCTGCCTGAGAAATGCACTGATGCCTTCGATGATATCATGCGCGATAAGTTTGTTGCGCTGGATCAGGACAAATGCGAGCTGGTGTACCATATTCTGCGCTCTATCAATGCCACCACGGTGGTTGAGGCTGGAACCAGCTTCGGTGTAAGCACAATATATCTTGCACTTGCTGTTGCAGAAAATGCGAGGCGAGAAGCTTCCGCTTCGGTGAAGGGGAGGGTGATTGCGACGGAAAAGGAACCATCCAAGGCCAGCGAGGCGCAAAAGAACTGGGAGCGCGCTGGCGCGGAGATCGAGG
Organism: Penicillium canariense; assembly: GCF_028826845.1. Taxonomy (NCBI): domain Eukaryota; kingdom Fungi; phylum Ascomycota; class Eurotiomycetes; order Eurotiales; family Aspergillaceae; genus Penicillium; species Penicillium canariense. The sequence continues at coordinate 2,352,063 of NW_026622729.1, forward strand.
GCATTATCGATCTACGCCTGGGAGACTTGCGTGAGACTCTCGCGAAGGATTTGGGTGTTGTGGATTTCCTCCTGTTGGACAGTAAGTGCGCCTGGACATGGCCCGTCTGCGTCCGATTCAGCGACTAACTTCCTCAGTCTGGGCCCCTCTCGCTGAGCCAACCCTGAAGCTGGTGCAGCCGCATCTCAGACCGGGAGCTGTGATTATGGTCGATAACACGATCAAGGCCGCGTCCACCTACGAGGCGCTGTTTGCACATGTGGATGCCCCTGAGAGTCCCTTCCGCCGAGTGACGCTTCCCTACGAGGGTGGACTGGATATGATCGTCTACCAGGGCAGACCGTAGGAAGGCACATCCCTCGCACCTTCCTGGCTTGTGGCCGATGTATTCCTATGCCTCTGGATGGGATAAGCGGAGCCGTGGTCTTCGTGTATTCTACCATGGGCTTTCAATACCCGCTCCCCTTCCTGGTCTAGTCGATGACCCTGTTCGGGAATAGTCGCTCTCATCAAGTCCACGGGTGTAAACTCGCCTACTGATAATCTGTATAGTTTCTATTCCCCGGCTGCGTGATTCAGTGTCTATCCTATAGCAATATAATCTCCGCTCACGACGTACCGTGTGTTCGAAAGGTCTTATGCTCTTTGCAAGTTCCACAGAGACAATGACAGACAGTACGCCGAAGCTCACGCCGATGATGACCCTTCCGCTCGAGATCTTACTAGAAATCACCAACAAACTCGAGCAGGGTGATCTCGCTTGTTTTGCACTTTGCAATCATAGCCTAAGGGCACTTTACATCGCTAGACCCGAGAACCCATTCACAGCATACCTAGCCCCACGGCACTTCTTCTTCTCGCGTTTCGATTTTCCGGAAGGGGAAGAGCTCTATCGGTATGAGTTCTTGGAGAGGCTCTCACGCGACTTGCCTCGCTACTATGCATGCATGATGTGTGTCAAACTTCATCTATGGCAAAATGTAGACCCTCCAGGATGCAACTTCAGCAAACCATATTGCGTTTATAGGAATCACCTGAGATACGGATTTATACAACCCCATCTGGTCCCGCCATGGGGTACAGATCTTGGCAAGTATGCCTTTTCCTTTGAACATCTCCAACTCGCCATGCGGAGATTCTACAACGGTCCTACATTCGGGATCACTACAGAGTCTCTCTCTTATACCGAGATTAAAAAGGCCCACCACACAAGACTGATGTCAGTTGACGCGCGCATCTGTCCTTCCTCTCCGAGTCTGTGTCTCCGGATCCAAGAATTGTCGGTCGTACGGAGGCCGATCGCACCCAAGCTACCGGCATTCCCGGACACGAACTTCATGCAGATATGCGCACACATCGGCCGCCCCACTTCGAATTTTGATATGCTGATCAACAACCTTATTTCCCGATACGAGAAGGCTAAGCCGAAGCCGGCGCAACGTGGAAAATGTCTGTACTGTAATACGGCCTGGAAGATGGCGCTTCGAGGACTGGGCGGGCAACAGGTCTGTCTAGCGCTCACCAGATGGATAGATCTGGGGCCAGGGCTCGATCCACGCGATATCAGGTGGGATGTCCATACCTGGCGGGCTACGGACATGGGCTTGAAGCTCAACAAGTCGGCGCAGGTGGATAACCCGAGGAAACGGTTTGAGCGGGATTCAATTGAAGCGCAACACCCCGACGCCCTGTCCGAAGAAAGGCTATACCAACGAAACGTAGGATTAATCAAACATCAAGCCTGTAAAATCTTGATGAATCGATTCAACGACTCCTTTTGGTTCATGCACGGCGATAGATCCCACCAGCGTGCCGAATCATTTCCGCCTCCGGTTTCCGAGAGATTGGTGAATAGGCTACGCAGATTATGGAGGTCTCTGGCCGTATAAGATTCTCATGATATACTTTTTATGTTCTTTTCTGCTGGGTTTCATCTTGAGTTTGCCGTTATCCTGTAACCCTCCTTGATCAGTGACCCTTTTCTGATAGTCAATGCAAACGCTTCGACTCTTCGCCCCACAGCTATGGCCGTAACTCGTGCTGGGCTCTTCGTTGACCGTCATGTATGACTGTAGTTCTCATCCGTTTCAGAGTACTTGAACCCAAGGAGAGATATGCGGTCCACCGTCCGCAATGTGCCATCTATGCAGAACGCCAAGTAGATTAGATGACGAGCTCAATAATCCCCGCTGCGGAGGTAATGCCCCCGCCATTCCCCCATGCATCGCATCCCACCTCCCAATTCCTCCCATTGCCACCTTCAAACCGTAAAAGTCGACTACAAAATGGTCTCCAATTCCTTCACGGACCTCCCCCAAGACAAAGAAGGCGTCTTCTCCCCCGGCGGCCCAACGCCAACCTTCAACCCTCCCCTAACCCCCGCAACAAAAGACTACCGCCTGAACCACCTCGCAATCCGCGTCAAAGACCCAGCGCGGTCTCTGCACTTCTACGTCGAGCTGCTCGGCATGCGTGTGATCTTTACCATGAACGCCGGCCCATTCACCATCTACTACCTCGGCCACCCGCCGCCCGGCACCGGCGACGGTCTAGACGCGTGGGCCAGGACAACAAGCGATATCCCAGTCATGACGCGGACGAGCGGCCTCCTAGAGCTGTACCATGTGCATGGCACGGAGAGCGTGTCGACCGGCAATAGCCCGCCGCATCTGGGGTTTGCGCACCTGGGGTTTACGGTGCCAGATGTGGGGGCTGCCGTGGAGCGGTTGAAGGCTGCGGGGGTGCCGGTTCTGAAGGATCTGGGGGTCTGTGAGAGGGAGTCTATTCCGTTGTCCTCGTGGGAGGAGGAGAAGGGGATCGGGAAGGGAGAGATTCACGAGAATTATGCGTGGTTCTTTGAGAAGTTTGCTATGGTGGTGGACCCGGTGAGTTAAAACGAACCTACCTATCTTGTCCTCTGTCTGAGGAGATATCTACTCGATCTACTCCCGAGTGGAGGTTCAGTAGAGTCTCGGGTGATACTGACTCGCTGCGGTAGGACGGGTATTCGGTGGAGTTGATTCCCCAGAATATCTGACCTATCACTGCTTGGTTCATATTTACGACGTGGAAGACGGATGATATCCAACAGCACACGGGAACCCGGGAAAACCCCATACCTCCCGTCCCGAAAACATCTTTGAAAACATGAAGCCCTATACACCAAGTCCGAGGGTACATAAGATTGAAATGTAAGATCATTTAACTATGCGCCCCAGCTGTCTTCCTCCGCCACATCGTAGTCCATTTCCCGCTGCGGCATGTGCTCCGGCGCCGGCGCATGGGGAGCTGGTGTAGAGTCGATGACCATGTCCTGATCATCATATCCGGGGCCATTCTTCTCCGTGGGTACCGCAGTGGGGGTGACGGTAATAGGCGGGTTGGGGACCCAAGATTTTTGGACCTCACCTGCGGAGGGAGCATTCCAGGGGCTGAACATGAACTTCTCAGCTTGGTAGCGCTCCTTGAAAGCCACAATCACGGAGCCCGGTTGGTCGGGGTTGGGCTCGACGGACTCGTACTCGCCAATGCCCTAAACATAACTTGTTAGCCTGCCGTCCCTTGCGGCCGCGAAAGGAGAGAACAATCACTTACAATCAGATGCTGCCGCAGAGCCTCGTCATTATCCGAACCAGCCTCAACGCCCGAGACAGCGACTCGTCGTGGTCGGTTGTCTAGGCGCAAAACGCCTCCTCGGCCACGAGGCGAAAAGCCACCTCGGCCGCGATATCCCCCACGGTATGAAGGATCATACCCTCCACGTCCACGGTATCCGCCACGGCCACGGAAGTCCCCACGACCACGATAGCCGCCTCGACCGGCATGGTTAGAGGGATCAATTCCGAGTGTCTTTGCCTCCGCCTCCAGAGCAGCCAGCTGCGCACGCAGTTTCTTCGTCTCGTCGCTCACGTTCTCATCCGGGGCAGGGGTAGTCTCGCCGGACTGACTATCAGCTTCGCCGGCACCATTGCTAGGCTCCGGCACGCCACCGCCGATACGCTGCAGTAGACGCGCCTTTTCTTCTTGGTGTTTCTTCAAGAGCTCAGCACGCTGGCGCTCCAGGGCCTGTTTGGCCTCTTCGGCCTCTTGGCGCTTTTTCAATCTTTCTTCGTGGGCCTTCTGCGCTTCCTCCTGTTGCTTTTCAAACTCGTCCTGATTGAATACAGGGGTCGCAGGTTGAGACTCGCCGTTCTTATCATCCCGCTTGGGCTTGTGCCAGTAGACCTTGACGAAGCGGTTATCGAAGATCACCTTTGGGCTAGCCCAGGCCTGTTTAGCCTCGGCGTAGGTTTCAAACTTGACTAGCGCGAGCCTCTTATAGGGCTGCAGCGTCACCTCTACAATGTTGCCGAATTGCGAGAAGAATTCGCGCACTGCCTCGTCGGAGAACTTGTCATCAGGAATTTGCTCGACGACAATCGTCGTAATCGATTGGTCCTCGTTAGGTCCAGCGGACGAGAAGTCGGACCGGCCGCCACGTCCTCGTGCGTTGAACCCACCGCGCCCACGGCCGCGGCCGCGATCACGATCACCGCGTGAAGGGCCACCTTCTCCTCGCTGAGCGCCCGTCCCAAGTGATGCGGTCTTCGGGTCATACTCTTCCTTAGGCCCGGCATCACCGTGCTGGTACGGACAAGTCGCGCCCAGGTAGCAGATACCCTGAGTGTCGTAGAATGGGCAGCGCTGGTTCACTGCTGCCAGCTGCTCAGCACCGGGCTGACCAGGAGCACCAGGCATGCCAGGCATCCCGGGCATCTGGGGGAAACCCATGCCCTGCATGCCCTGCATCGCCATCATCGCCGCCATCGGATCATTCGGATCAAATGGCGGGAATCCAGGCATCATAGGGTTGGAGAAGCTGCCAGGCTGACCCTGTAGATATTGCTGCCCACCCTGTGCATGGCGCCCATCTCGGCCCAGCCAGTCACCACGGCCACCACGCCCGCGGCGCGGAGTCTTCAAAGCACGGTTCTGCGGCACGCCATTCCCACTATCTTCCTCGCCTTGGAATCCCTCATTGTACGTCCGCTTCCGGTTGTAGAATTCACCCTTGGGGCCGGTGGGAGCATTGAAGACCGGTTGCGCCTGTGGCACGGGGACGGGAGGCTGAGCTTGAGGAACTGCCGCTGGAGCAGCTGGCTTCGGGCTAAAGGAGGCGAAGAGCTCGTCCACAAACGTTTGAGTGTCTAAACTTATGTCAGCAGAATGAAGGAGCATAGCGCGAGGAGTGTCAAGCGCACTTTCTCTCAGGAAGTCCTCCAAGTTCTCGACGGAGGTCTGTTTGATTTCGTCATCCGGCGCATCTGTCCTAATGAGCGCAAGCACGTAATCCGCCAGAACATCGGAGTCGGCATCCGAGCTGCAATTCAAAGCAAGCAAAATTAGCTGGGTTTTCCTCCAGGAGCTCTGGACCATGTGCGCGAACTGAACTTACATATCCTCCAGCCTTTTAACCACCCAGTTCTTCACGTCCTCCGCTTCTTCGTCAGTGAACTGCATCGTGGCGAGTTGGCCTCAACGATCGGCGAGCACCGGAGTCTTTCAGGAAGAATTCGACTGCAACGTCGCGATGTGCACGGGTTCAGTGTTACTGCAAGCCGGAGCTGAGCGACAGATCGAGAGCGGTCGTAGCGAGTCGGCCGGACTGCGAAAAGGGAAGATCTGGCAGGCGAAATAATAAATGTACGCCAACAAAGAATTATCCACCCGTACCCATGCGGAGTCGATGCGTAATGGGAAGACTGGAAGCGCGGAAGCGACTGAAAGAACGCGAAGGCGCGCTGTATGGTCACGTGAGCACACAGGTGCAGACCTTGCAGATGAGGCAGCTTCTTGCCAGGCTGAAAGGGTTGCCGACTTCAGTTCACAGTCAGTCCATTCGATATCTAGTCTTTTACTCGCAAGGCCTACAGGGGCAGAACACGCAGTGCTGAAGCCTAGCATACCATATTGATTTTCATGTCCAAACGGTAAAACTAGACACAGCAAAAAACATGCAAGGAAAATCATCAAAAAGGGGACCACAAAAAAAAACTATAGAGACAAAAGCAAACGAGGCAGTGACTACCAAGGTGCCCGGGACATCCCTCGGAGCTCCGCACTTTCTAGAGACGGCAGTGACTTAAAGCAAGCCCGCATCGAAGCGGGGATGAAATTTTTGTTTGAACCGGGAAGTTGTATTGCATTCATCAATTTCATAAAAAAAGATTCCACGCGCGACTGCCAGTCGCAATCTGGTCGGTCATGAGCATTTTTACAGCTTGTCGTAGTACTGTAGATAGGCATGTTAGCATGGGGTTTCGAAGTATGTACAAGGAGGCAAAACTTACGTTCTCGTAGCCGGGAACCTGTTCCTTGAGACCCTTGCGCTTGCGCATCTCCTGGACGACCTGGCCGGGCTTGGTGGTGCTGTCGAGAGGAGAACCGCCGGGAAGGATAGCCCAGTGATCGAAGACGGACTGGGGGAAGGCCTGACCACCGGTGGCGGAGCGCAGATCGGCGGGGAAACCGAAGGACTCGTTGACGGGCAGGTAAGCCTTGATGTTGAACAGAGGAGTTCCGGGACGCTGCTCCTCGGCGTAGACGTGACCACGACGGCGGGTGAGGACACCGTAGATACCACCCATAGCCTGCTCGGGAACCTGGATCTCGACGTTGAAGATGGGCTCCAGGAGGCCGGGCTCGGCAAGCATGGCAGCGGCGTACAGGACACGACGAGCAGTGGGGATCAGCTGACCACCACCACGGTGAATGGCATCGGCGTGCAGGGTAACATCGAGGATGTTGAAGCGGACAGCGCGGAGGGGCTCCTCAGCGACGGGACCCTCACGGGTGGCCCACTGGAAACCGGAGACAACGGAATCCTTGATCTCGTTCAGGTACTGCACAGCCTTGGTCTGGTCAACCAGCAGGTTGGCACCGGTGGTGTCGGGACCGAAGCACCAAATCTTACGGGCATCGGTGACATCCCAGCCGTACTCGTCAGCAAGGACACGGGCACGGGCCTTGAAATCGTCACGGGGGCTGATCTTGCCAGACTCGATGGCGAGAGCGACCTCCTCCTCGATGGGCTGAGCAGTCATGTACAGACGGTTGTGCTTGTTGGGAGACTTGGACAGAGCAGTCATGCTGGACACAGCGGTGACGGTCTCACGGTAGGAGACGACGGGGTCGGAGATGCGCAGAGGAACACCGGCGTGGTCCTCCTCGAGATCCTTCAGGCAGATCTCGAGGTGGAGCTCACCAGCACCGGCGACAACGTGCTCACCGGACTCGTTGATCATGGTCAGGACGCAAGGGTCGGACTTGGACAGACGCTTGAGACCCTCGACCAGCTTGGGCAGATCCTGGGCGTTCTTGACCTCGACGGAGCGCTGCACGACGGGGGAGACAGAGAACTTCATGACCTTCAGGTTGTGGGCAGTCTCATCGGTGGTCAGGGTACCGGACTTGAGCAGGAACTGATCGATACCGACCAGACCGACAATGTTACCGGCGGGGACGTCCTCAATGGGCTCAACGAAGCGACCCATCATCAGGATGGTACGCTGGATGGCCTTGATGTACAGGTCCTCCTTCTTGCCAGGGGTGTAGTTGGGGCCCTGGATGCGGACCTTGATACCAGACTTGACGGTACCGGCGTAGACACGACCGAAGGCGTAGAAACGACCCTTATCGGAGGTGGGAACCATCTTGGAGACGTACAGCATCAGAGGAGCATTGGGGTCACAGTCGCGGATACCAATGCAGGCCTTGTCGTCAGCAGGACCCTCGTAGAGAGTCTCGGCACGGTAGCGCTGGGCAGTGACGGGGGAGGGCAGGTGGATACAGATCATCTCCAGCAGAGCATCGGCAGCGGGCAGGAACTTGCGCATGATGACCTTGAGGAGAGCCTTGCCCTCGAGGTCCTTCTCGTCGGAGAGGAGCTTGATCTCGAGCTTCTCGCAAAGGCTGTTGATCTCATCACGCTTGTTGTGGTTGACAGCGGCGAAAACCTTGAAGATGGGGTCCAAGATGAACTGGTTGAAAGCACGCTCAAGGGGCTTGCCCTCGTGCTCGGACTTTGTGGTCCACTTCTTGGTCTTAGGGTTGAAGTAGTTGTCACCCCACAGACGCTCGAGCATCTTCTTGCGGTCAACACCGAACTTCTTGGCGTACTTGACGGCGAACTGGCGGACAGTGAAGCACCAGCCGTGGAGACCGGAACCGAAAGCGATGGTACCGCGGTCGGGGTAGACCTGGACATCACCGAGAGCCTTGTCGAAGTAGGTAGAGATGATGACGTTGACGGACTCAATGGTACGGGAGAAGGACTGGTACAGATCCTCCTTGGAAACCTGCAGCTCGAGCAGAGCACGGTCGACCTTGTTGATGCAGAGAACGGGCTTGATACGCTCGGTCAGGGCCTGACGCAGGACAGTCTCGGTCTGGACACAGACACCGGAGACACAGTCGACGACGACCAGGGCACCGTCAGTGACACGGAGAGCAGCAGTGACCTCAGACGAGAAATCAACGTGACCGGGGGAATCGATCAAGTTGATCAGGAACTCGTGACCGTCGACCTTCTGGGGGATCTCCTTAAGATCCTCCGGGTCGGGGAACTTGGCGTACAGGGAGATGGCAGTGGACTTGATGGTAATGCAACGGTCCTGCTCATCGGGACGGGTGTCCATGAAACGGGTCTCACCAGCCTTGGCGGCGGAGATAATACCGGCACGCTGGACCAGGGAGTCGGACAGGGTGGACTTGCCGTGATCGACTAAAGGAGTGGAAAAAATCTGGTCAGCCCCACCAGCACAGACGAGTCTATCATCGCCATCCTCAAAGGTGAAAATACATACCGTGAGCAATGACGGACATGTTCCGGATGTTGGCCGGGTGGTCCATCAGGCCGCGGATCTGGAGGTCATGTTAGTTATCGCTGCACACATACACATGCCCCTCCCTCGGCCCCCAGCTCTTTCCGAGGGCAGAGTTTATCAGAATACGGACCTCCTCAATGGTGAAGCTATGAAAAAGTGACTGTTAGCTTTATTGCTCCTTTATATCGAAGATGATTCGGAAGGGCAAGCTCGACTTACTTGACCATCTTGACGGTTTTTTTTCCTCAGATAAGCCCTAGAGGCGGGGTTGAGTTTTTTTGGAGGGATAAAAAAAAGCAAGAAAACACACAGATGATCTTTCACGGACAAGCCCGGTGAAGATCAAAAGAACTATGTGTAAACTGCTCCTGGAGGAGAAAGAGGGATGGAGAGGGGAGGAAGATGAGAAAGAGAGGGAGGAGAGGAGGGGAGGAAAGTGGGAGAAAAAAACGAGCGAAAAAGTGGAGACTTTTTCAACTCTGCCCCGCCCGCTTTTGTGCGTTTTGGGCCGGCGCTACTTGCGACTCCGGCCTGGCAGCCCCCAGCACATTCCGGCTTTTATTACTATTGCCGCACTTCCTTCTGCTCCTGCATTATAATATTCTGTCGTCGGGGTCTTTGCTTTGAAATCAGCTTCTAGCTAGTGCTTGAGTCATGCCGGACGGCTCCGTGGTACTCGATAAAGCTTGCCGAGCTCAGCAGTAGCAGCAGCAGCTGGCCAGCTCGCCACACCACCCGCTCAAGGTGCCGCCTCTGATTGAACGGCCACTGAAAAGGCAGCAGGGAACCCATTTAACCCCGAAAAAGCCAGTTGAAACCAGTGAAAACCAGTTGAATCGGGTGGATTGCCCGAGTAACCAACCACTTCACCCTGACCAGCCCCGCCTCTCACCGCCCGGCCGGTGGGGGGAGGGGGTTGATTAGTAATGGGGTAACGCGCCGATCAGCTGCCTGAAGTATATCCCCGTTTAGGGACCCGATCGAGGCATGCTGTCTATTATGAGTCTCTACATTCTTCGAGGAGCAGGAGACGGAGCAGGAGACGGAGCATTGAAAGATTGGAAGCCAGTCAATGTACCAAAAATAGATATACATATCAATATGATCGACCCAGTGATAATACAAAGACTCCGAGAGACTATAAATGCTCCCATGTGCAAAGAATGAATGTCCTAAAACGCCGATTCGTATGTGCTCTCTCGCGCGCGCGCGCTCGTTTATCTTCTATGCCCCCAGGATTGTCCCATACGCATCCTCCACCTCCTTCGCAATCTCCAACAGGGTCACAATGATGATTTGATGGGTGATATTGGGCAGCTTATCACGCTGCAACCCAATCCACTCCAGCGGCGGTGTTGCCTCACCCATGTCCCGCAGCTGTGGAGTTTCAATGACCGGCGGCTTCAATGCAGTGTAGGTGTACTTGCTCTGTGGCACATTCACCACCGCCGTGATTTTCTCCTGCTCAGGGCCCGCGCCGCCGCCTTCCTCGCCCCCGCCGCTCCTCCCGGGCCCACCGGTTATGCGAACGGCCGACGGGGGCAAAGGCTTGCCGAGTCGGGAGGCTAGCGCCCGCGAGTGCGTCTCCCACATGTCGCGGATGAAACTGATGCGCGAGTAGTTCCACCCCACATCGACCTTGCCCTCGAACGTGCTGTGGAAGATGTAGTCGATTTGTCGCGTCCCGGGCACCTGCCAAGTTTCCATGCCGGCCACCAGTCGCGGCACCTTGAGGATCGTTCCGCCACGGGAGCCAGAGGCGCGCTTGGCAATCTCGTCCACCGACAGCTCGTCCAGGTGGGCTGAGGCAGGGCGGTTGATGCCGGAGAGTGCCACACGAAGCTGGCCCAACGTCAGACCCAAGGCGCTATGGATCTTGTTGGATTCGAGCGAAACGTTAAACCGGGCCTGGGCATCATGGGCCTCGACCTTGAAGATTTGGTTGTCGAAGAATGAGCTGGGGAACACACCGAGGTTGACATGCCGGACGTGAACGACTACGCCTGTGTGAAGGGAACCAGGTGCTCGTTCCGGCTCCTCGTCCTTTTTGGTCAATTCCTTGCTCCGGGCCTCGATCCGATCGGGAAACACAGAGGATTTGCGCCGAAGATACCGCTCCACCTCCCGCAAAGCTGCCTCGTATGCCGATTGCTTGTCTTGCACCAAGCGCTGCCATGCTTGGAAGAGCGCCAGGGTCTGAGACGCGCTCAGGGATGTGCAGAACACTTGGACCTCATCCCCTTCCAGGATACTGAACAGTCGCTCGCTTCCCTGGCCGGAGGCTTCGCGGACATTATACATCAGGAAATCGAACTGGGCAATATGGGCGACCAAAAATGGCTGGTAGTCGAAAGATACCTTGGCCTGCAGATGGGGGAAGGCGATCGAGGCTTGGATGAGTGGCGTATGCCCGGCCATCTCCTCGGGCCAGGTGATAGAGGTGCGGACCTTGAATGAGCGTAGCTCGACAATACCAGCCAGGCGACCCTTGCACTCGATGCCAACAGAGTCGAAATTAATACACATACTCTGCTCACGATCAGAGGTCTTGTTCGAAGACACCCAGGCATTATCAATCTTAAATTGTGCTTTGCCTAGCGTTGACCCCAAGTCAAGTTGAATCTCCAGTTTCTCCACGGCAATGGTAGTATTCCAAGGGAAAGCCGAAGCGGACGCGACCTGCTGGTATCGCTGTACAATGTAGGTTTGGGCTTCAGGCTGTTCCGACGGCGGAGGGGGCGAGTTGGAACCGGGTTCATCATCATCCGATGGAAGCCAGATCTCTTGGAATAATAGAGAATCTTGGACTTGCTTGGCATTCAACGAGACCTTCATGGGGCTCACTCGCAGGATTGCCGACATTCCACTCGTTCGGCCGAGATGTTTGCTGTTCATGAGAGAGAGAACCATGGACGGAACTTCAAAGCTTGCAGTAGACTCATTGGAGTAAACATGCTTCACCGAGGCCTCCAGGCTGTTGAATGCTAAAGACAAAGCAAGGAAGCGACCCTGCTCAGTCGACTGTACTGTATTGACAGTCACGTAGACACTCTCAAACTGCGCAGTAGCAGCTACCCTGGCGATTGGCTGACAGCTCAAACTGAATTCCTGTTTACAGAATAGCAATCCAAGGTTCACCTTGCAGCGTCCCAGAATGGAGTTTGGGTCTGGTGCGCCAAAGGGAGTCTCATGCATCAACTTCTGCGGTTGCAACTTTGTCGACATGGATGGTCTTCGCGGACAACTTTGTTGGCCCTGCTGTTGTTCACCCATGATCTCCTTGACTGTAGCGGTCATCTGCTTGACCAGAGGAACCAGGGTTGGATACAGGACATTGCTCGACGGGTCAACCTTCAGCTCTGCATTAAGTGCCGGGTCATCAGTGCCATTGTCTTCGAACTGAACTTTCAGGGCCACGCCTGGTGCCTGGAGAGTAGCCGTGGTCGCCGAGTCTCCTTGCACATATTGACCGTACTTTGCTTCTGAGAGCCGACTGCCCTTCAGGGTGGCCGTCAACAAGGTCTGGTAATCATGGCTCTGCTTCCCTTGTAGGGAGACTGTGGCACCAGCAAAGTCAACATCAACAAGGACCGATCGGACGCGTCTGTTACCAAATAGACTGCGGTCCTTGTTGCCGTTGTCTGGGGATGGGGCAGTGGCCCAGGCAGCCTTGCCCTCTCGCAAAGCCTCAGTGGAAGATGCGATAGAATTCCGTATCATATTGGCGGGAATGATGAATTCTGATACCGCACGGATATCGAGCGATTTTCCTGCAGCCTGGAAAGCAAACCACATTTCCTTTTCGCTGGAGTAGTAAGCCACATTGAAGGCCAGCTCAGGCATCAGAGCTGAGTTGAGTGAACGCTTTCTCCTGTCTGCGCGGAATGGCACCATCTGAAGCTGCATATTCTCAATCCGAAGCTTGGCCGCATTCTTCTTTTTGTTGGAGAGCTCAACCTGCTGGATGGAGAATACCAAATCCTCGGGTTGGCGGCCGCCAGAACCACCAGATAATGGAGTCAACATATTCCATGCAACCTGGATGTCTCGGAACTGCAACGAGTACAATGCATTCAGAAAGACTTGCGGTGGGTCATTATCATTTACATGAATCTCAGGCGCCTCTAATGGAGTTCTTGGTGCTTCGTGCTGGTTGCGATGTCCGAGCCTGCGAAGACGTTTCACTTCATGGGATAGATCCAGCGTCTTGATCCGTTCTTGGGTGTAGATGGCAATGTCAACTACCAGCGCAGCCGTCTCAGCAAACAGCTCAATGTCGAATTTGTCGCTGGTGAGGTGATACGCTCGTATGACTTCCCCATTTTCGCGAACCGTGGAAGTTCCCTGGAGTTTGATGCCAGCTGAGAAGCAACCGTATGGATTGCTCGTTGACTTTTCTTGTCTGCGCAACTCGAAGTTGATTTGGGAAGCATCAATGCTGAATTCGGGATACTGCATGGAATAGCCGCGGTCCAGGCCGTTCTGAAGTCGCATCTGCATCATTCCAAGACTGAAGATCATCTCTGCAGAGTAGTTCTTGCTATTGAGGCCAGGTGCGATGGCGTGTATTTCAAAACCAGCCATGGTGAGTCGAGATTTATACAGAATCGCGGAATCCTCCGACGCTGACTTGGGCTCTGGTTTTGGCTTCTGTAAGGAAAGCACGTCCCCAAGATGAGACTGGAGCACGTCCGCGCTTTGCTTGAGATCAGAGATGAGATGGGAAACATCAGGTCCGGTCAAAACACCAAGAAGGCTGCGCACAGCACTGGCCTCCAGGCGAATCAGCTCGATTGTCATATCAACCTCCAATTCTTTCCGCGCCGAGAACAGGTTGGCAAGAATTCGGCCATTGGCAGGAGGGATTTCCAGTATCGACAAAGTACGAGATCTGTCGCCTTCGCCAGACGTAAAGATGTGCGAATTCTTCTTGACGTCGAAATCCACTTCAATCCTCGACGTTTCCGTCGGCATCACCGACATGCGGGCGACTTCGCCAGAAACCGAATACGTCAAGGATGGTAGAAGGCTGAAGGTCAACCGATAATCATCCAGGAACATTGCCACATGGACATTGTTGAGAATAGGTTTGTTCGACACTGGGGCCTGTTCCGGCTTGGACTTTGGAAGTTTAACATTTTCCACAAGCTGTCGAATGTACCGAATTTCGTCTTCTATTAGGCGATCAGCAGTGTGCGCCATGCCAACTGGGTCCTCCTTCATGTCATATCGAAGCTTCCTGCACGAGCCAGCAACCTTCCAGTCGTGCTTGCACTTCAGCTCATTCTCATCAGTAATGAGCGAGAAATACAAGTACGGGTCGGCAATCTTCGACACCATTAAAGTTCTAGATTGACTGAGGAGCTCCGAGAAGCAAGCTTCAGCACTGAATAACACAGCCAGGTCTCCGTTTCGTGTCGTTTTGGTGCTCTGTGAGCTGTGAACAATAGATCCCCGAAGAGCTTTAGAAGCCAAAGACATTTTCAAATTAATGGCATCGAGATTGACTGATCCGAAGTCTGTGCCAAAGACAATTTGTATTTCAGTTGGTGTCTTCTCTCCAGGACTCGCGACCGGTTGCGCAGGTGACGACACCAAGGTGACAGTTGACATGACCTTTATCACCCCCTCGACGAGGTCCACAATTTCCCATCTCAAGCGGAGAGCAACGGAAGAGGAGTACAATTGCAACGTGGCAACCTTCTTCTGCGTTATTTTGTCTCCTTGCGTTGCCTTGTTTAGAATAAGCGAGGCAACAGTCGATAGATTCTCCACGATGAAATTGCTTTCTCTCGGACCAGGATCCAAAGAAAATCGGAGCGTTCTCACGGTACATGACAAGGACACCGATGGCTCTGGTTTGACCGGTTGCGGTTCGGGATTTGACCAAAGTCTCCGCATAACATAACTCTTTTCGACATGGGCAAGGTCCCAGGCTCGCCATTGGTCAAACCTAGTCAACACCATTGACTTGGCATTAGATGGTAAAGGTGGCCTGTCGCTTTGGCACTTTCGTTCTAGCTCTCGCTGATAGTGCACGGGTAGATTCTTGTAGATATTGCGAATCCTGGAGATGATCTTCCATGAGTCGTGCTGTCGCAAGTGAGTTGCTGCAACACGAAGAACGTTGGAGATGCGCGCCAAGAAAATGGGATCCGCCATATCGCCAGCTGAATGTGTTACAAAGTAGATGAGAAACTGCAGGCGCTGCTTGCTAGAAGCTGGGGTACGCTGGAAGGCCGATGCCACAGAGTCAAACATGGTTGTAGCTCGGCGGACTAGGAAGGCCAGACGTTCGACAGACTTTGCAGAGGTGACTGTGTTGAAGAGTCGCATCTGGAGATGAGAACGAATATTTGGCGCGGTTACCAGCCAGAAGTTCATGTCTTCTAGGTCGCAATTGAAAATGGCCTTTTCTTGAAAAGCATCTGTTCGGCTACCCTCGACCGAAATCGAGACATGGTCGGCAGCCGCATGAACAGTAATGCCTTGTTTGAGGCCTTCCAGGAGATCGCCCTTATGTCTCTCAACCCTTCTTTGAAACTCAGTGCAGAGATTATGGACTGTGATAGTGTACTCATCCCGGAACTCAATTTCTCTATTGTCCGGGGATCCTGATACATCAACAAGTCGCAGTTGAATGGTTGGGATTCGAACGGCAATCGCAGTCGATTTCTTTGGCTGGCTCATCGCCTTGTCATAGCCAACAATGTCGGAAATCACATCCTTTTGAAGGGAATCAATAATCTGGATTGGATGTTTCGGCTCGAGCTCTTCAATCAATGAGGCCAACCCATGAAGAAACCTTGGAGTGCAGAAACCTCTGATACCTAAGGGAAGATCAACAGCAAGATTGGTATATGTCGTTTGGTCGTCTTCAAATGTCAAAAACATTGATTTGTTGTTTGTCTCGGCGCCGCCATCTCCTCCCTGGGCAGTCTTATTGCTTATCGTCGACGGAAGCTCAGACGTATCTAAATAAAGCTTACAGTAGGAAAACTGAGGCAGGATCCAAGGATTAGCATCTCTGATGGCCGCTGTAGGGTATTGGCTCTGGTTGGCTCTTTTTAATCGGGCAGTAGACCAGCTTGCATCCCGGGGAGGTGGAGCAGGTCTTCGCCTGGACTCCGATCTGGATGAAGAACGAGACGCATTTTTGACGGAAGCTTTGCTATTTCGGAGGCTTGATGTCTCGGAATGCACCAGGAAGCTTTTGGAGCTTCCGTCTCTGTGCATCCCCGAGAATCCTCGATATGACGTGCCTATTGAGACGTTCTTCTCGTGGATCGGCTCTGGCATTGAAGGTATCGGCATTGTTGGGGGCAACACCGTTTCATCACCGTGTGGAAGTGACGAAGTCGGAGCAATCTCCTCCCAGTCAAAAAGTAGCCATTGTGCTCGGTGGGTTCGTTGGTCATGAACCTTGATATGTTCCTGCTGCAAGCGTCGACTATCTGTAATATCTTGTTTGCGAATGGCCATCTTAAGTCCAATAGCCAATTCAACGAGACCCAGGGGGGAAATTGTTTTTTCAGATGTTTGGAGAGACTGAGAGACCGATTGACGATCCACCGCAGCGATAGTAATGCCGGGAGCTACAAAGCTCATCCGTTTTGAAAATTTCGAGTTTGCCCAATCATTAAATTTGATGCACAGGGGTTGAGAAGTCAAAATGACGGCTACTTGTTCAAGGAGCACGGAGATATGGATCGACGCGATGTTGGCTCTCAAAAAGGTGACATCGAAAAGAACCGGTGGGAAGAGTGGGTGCAATGTATTCTCCTCATTGTCAAAAGAAAAATCGAAGCTTTTCAGACCAGAAACCAGGCACGCGATGAAATCTGTGGAACATTCACCTAAGACTTTTCCAACATCAAAGTCCCAGTTGCAGACATAGGTTGGCTCCGCGGGGGGCAGTCCAAACAATCGGTGACCATATGCTGAAATGCCGTCAATGAACAGCTGGGTGCCAGATATAACAGAAGAGCCATTCGACTGAAGGGATTGCAAATCCAGCTTGACTGGACTGATCGAAAGCTGCATGTCCATGTAGTAATTTGTAAACCGCAGGTCGACCTCAAGGGATGCAGCACAAAGCCTTGAGCACCTGGATAGATCATATATGCTTTCGGGCAGCAGCGCACAGGGGCTGTCAACGGTGACATGCACCAAAACATCCATATCATTTGACTTCCGATTAGGGTTGATCCCAGTGGGATTTGAAGGTTGCTCATCGGCATAGGCCAGCTCCTGGTACTCCTCCAGTGTTTTGAAATGCATCTCATCGCCAAAGTAGTTTTCTCGAACGGTCATGAAGCTCTTGATCAAGAATCCATAGAGGTACAGCCGTGGCGAGGCTCCGTCTATATTGAGAATTAAAGTGTCGATCAGCTCCGACGATGTGGCAGAAAAGTAGTTGTAGGATCCATCGATGAAAAGGCTATCCAGTGTGGCCATGGACTTTTCCGGAAGAAAAGCGTGTAACGTATCCCACAAAGGTGTTAGGTAGTCCACCTCTCCGTCTTCGAGATTAACCCTGAATTCGACTGCATTTTGCTCGGGCTGGTACCTGTTCAAGGGTATCGTCACATTGGACGTCAGCTGCTTGCCCTTGATGACAATGAATCGATTGTCCTCCAAGTCAGAAGGGTTGCTGATAATGTTACGGTCGTTGACATTCACGAACAGTTGAAGGTTCAAGAAAACAAGATCAATGTTATAAATGAACGGAATGAACGTATGGTAATCCGACGGAGGGCCCGATGCCCAATCGCTGACGAGGTCAGTCAGAAGAAAGATATGGTCTCGCAGGATGAACAGCTCCAGATCCCGGCTTTCGACATTAAATCGCCATGAGCGAAGACTGTTCCAGCTGAGGGGGTTGGACAGGTCACAAGTGACCAGCTGTCGAGGGCATTGCCATAATAATCCATGATTCACACTAGAAGACATTTTCGATTCTCGGAGATCCAGCAAAAGATCGTTCCGGAAACCCTGGCTTGATGCGACCATATCCATGCCATAATTGATAGTGGAATCAGAGCCAACACGAAGAGAAAGCCACCCGAACGGACGTATTTCAGGGCCAATGTGCCCTTTTTCGCCCTCCTTTGGCCGAGAATTTCTTCTCTTATTTTGCTTCTTGGCCTTCGAGGCCCCTCGAATGGCATCGGCGCGGCCCTTCCACATCCAATCCTTGGATGGCTCGCGGGTCGGAATGCGGAGGGTGAGTTCTTCGTTAATTTCCACTCGCAACTTGAAGAGTGTGCTTTGACGCAAGACCCCTGGTGCTAACTGCTCAGCGGGTTGAGAGCTTCGATAGAAGTTCGGGAAAAAAACGTTCTGTAAACCGACGCGCTCCCTGTCCGCCCAAGGACCATAATTAATCGTGCCTCCGTCAATCTTCAGGTCAATTCCCCATTCGGGTGGAAGATCGTGATTGATATTTGTGGCTGAATGTTGGTCTGAGCGAGCAGATGCCACGGGCTCGGGGCCGACGCGCCCGGGAATATCCCAGAAATACGTCAAATCCAAGGCAGGACTTTCAAGGATAGTAGAGAATCGCCCATACTCGACCGAATTCCACTTTTCGTGGTCGTCGTCATTTTCCTCATCCAGGTATCGAGAAAGGCCGGCCCATCGAACATCCGGGAACTCGGCTTGACTCCTTGGCATACTATCATTCTGCCTGATCCTGGCGTGGAACGATTCCACTGACGTCTGAAAATACGGAACCAAATCACGAATGCTATGCCACATTTTGCGTTTATGGAAGCGGTAGTTGAAGGGATTCGTCCGCTTACGCTCGGAAGAGCGTTCCTCCTCTTCCACGGTACCAAGCACTTTCGCAGTTGCGATTTGGTTCTGCTTAAAGTCGGGATTTGGTCGCATCTGAATGACTGAATTGTTGAACTTGAAGGTAAAAAGCTGCCGATACAGGTCCAGCGGGCCCGCCTTGCAGGCAGCGATTTTGCCCGCCGCGCTGTCGAATGTCGTAGTCAGAACAGATCGAGTATTTTCATTGCCAATGACGATAGCGCCCTTTTGGCAGTCCAGCTTGACTGGGAGGAGCTGAAGCATGTGGGAAACAGATTCTGAGAGCTCCGAGTCGCGAATGTCTGTGTCCCAGGGTCCCCCCAACGTTTGTTTCTGACGCATGCTGCGCTCAGACTTGTCATCAAAGGTCGACTTGGTTCCACTTGCAGACCTGATGTTGAATGTACTCTCGGTCCCTTGGGTCTCTGGCTGACCCTCCGCCGGAGACTGGACGGATTCCTCATCTTCACTCAAGCTGCTGTCCCTGTATCCGAAGCCGGCAAGGATGCTGTCGTATGCTGGGGTCCGGTTGTATATGAACCACTCTAAGCCGTAGGCATTGATTGAGATCCGGCATGGTAGGGCAATCTTCTTCTCGACACCACCTTGTTCTCCAAGACTGTCGTTTCGGCTTGCGGCGCCTGCACCATCACAAGGGACAGATCCATTGTGATTTGCATCATTTGGATCCTTGTTCTTGCGCCCGGCATGTGAAAAATCCGTCCGCTCGACTGTGCGCTTCCAATACCTCCATGTTATGAAACCTCCGTGAATGAAGATTGTCTCGTTCGCGCCATGATAGCGAATTCCTTTGAAGAATATTCGGCCGCCTAGTAAAGATACTTGAAGCGCGCTGATGTCGACATAAACGCGATAGTAGTGCCAAGTGTAAGCTCGGATTGCGTAGGATAGGAGGGTCGCGAACAGCCGGTTAAAATAGAGCAGAAAGAATAGGGCACTTTCCCTTGGTTCAGCGACAACAATCAGCGGAGGGCATGCAATTTACTCACAGAATTAAGGAGATGATGAGCTCCAGAATAAAAAACCTATGTAGATCAGCAATGCAATCCTTGGGAAGGCAATCACGGCTCCGACAAACCAATTGAAGCTTGGATCCGGCGTCAGGTAAGAGGCCGTCAAGCTTATACTGGCCATTTCTGGGTGAAACCGCCAGCTGGCATGAGCATCGTCTCAGCGACACAGAGCGACCCGCGATCGACGAGCCCGAGATGCGCGCGCGGTCATTTGGGTTCTTGTTGGAGGCAGTCGCGATATGCGGGTGTTGAAAGTCAAGGCGGTGTCACGAGAGGATCGTCATCGGCACACGCCTGCCTGCAACTTCTCTAGGCTTGTCAACAAGCTCCACCCCCCTTCACGTTCAGGCGGTCATCGCCTCTCTTGGTTCCACGAAATGAGTTGGTGACCTGATTTTCCTCTAAGAACGCGGCCTCCCTCCCGAAGCGCGCTCGTCATTCACAAGTTGTCCACAGCCATGACGGCTCCCGTTGGCGGAGGTACAGGCTCAAGCCTGGCTCGAGCGATCATTATCACCTCCGGTGTCTCGGCTCTAGTGTCGTCGCTACTGTCTCTTGTGTGAGTTTATTCCACTTGGGCCCTACTCGGAACTTTGTACGGTGGCGGTCGTCATTAACTCCTGAGCTAACATACTGCATTGACTGGCAGGTCCATATGGTTTCAAACGTACGAGCTTTGTCCGCGACTACAACAGCCCCTATAGCTGCTAACCCAGCTTTCCTACAGCAAAAACTACCGGAAACCACTGCTTCAGCGATACGTGGTTCGCATATTGCTGATGTTAGTATTGGGTGGCAGCCGAGAGAGCCCACAGGCCAAAGAAAACAGTGCTGATAAGGAGCAGGGTACCAATTTATGCAGCATCATCATGGACTAGTATTGTATCACTCAAAGCGGCTCAGTTTCTTGATCCTATCCGTGACATTTATGAGGTATGCGACGGGCAACGTCAAGCTCGCTGAGTGGGCTCGTGCTAACAGGGGGTGGGTTTTGCTAGGCGTTCACCATTTACACGTTTTTTCAGCTCTTGATCAACTTCCTGGGAGGAGAGAGAGCTTTAATCATAATGACCCATGGCCGTCCCCCAGTCTCACATGCATGGCCGCTCAATCATGTCCTCCCGAAAGTCGACATCTCCGACCCGCACACCTTCCTTGCCGTGAAGCGTGGTATCCTCCAGTATGCCTGGTTGAAGCCCGTTCTAGCCCTCGTTTCGATTGTGATGAAGGCGACAGACACCTATGAGGAAGGCTATCTGAGCCTTGGCTCGGGCTATCTGTGGACCGGCATTGTGTATAACGTCAGCGTCACCGTCAGTTTATACTCTCTGGCCATGTTCTGGGTGTGCTTGCACGATGACCTCATGCCATTCCGCCCGATTCCCAAATTCCTCTGTGTTAAACTCATTATCTTTGCATCATACTGGCAAGGTTTCTTCCTGTCGATCCTACAGTGGTTGGGGGCTCTTGGTAGCGTGGCGGGATACACCCCAGACAACCTGGCAGCGGCGATTCAGGATGCTCTGATCTGCTATGAGATGCCTATCTTTGCCGCCGCCCACTGGTATGCGTTCTCCTGGCATGACTATGCCGACCCTACTATCTCTGCTGCCCGGTTGCCGGTCAAATATGCCCTCCGGGATGCATTTGGGCCTCTGGATCTGGTGGAAGACACCAAGATCACTCTCCGAGGCGAGAATTACGAATACCGACTCTTTGACTCGGGCGATAACATTATCGCGCATGCGGAATCCCATTCGCGGGTCAAGCGCGTAATGGATGGTATGAGATATGAGCGGGGTGGTAAGGCAAAGTACTGGATTCCGAAGCCCGGAGAAGCCAGCAAACCCGGAGAGGCTAGCAAACCGGGAGAATTCAACAGTCGTACACCACTATTAGCGGGTGGTGACACCAGTCACCGCAGCCGGAGTGAACGAGGCAGTCGCAGTGAACGAGGCAGTCGCAGTTCGACCGAGCGATTCCGGTCTTATAATGAGATTGGAATCACACTGGACGATGATGACGAGCAACTATTCACCCAGGCTCGGGCCCTGGAGTTTGGAGACTGGAATGTATGTCCAGATGCGCGTACCCTCGCTTTTCACGCGACTTACTGACCATTCATAGTATCCGGTGATCACAGCCAATGAAGTCCCTCGGGATCAGCGGCTCCCTGTCAGCAGGGGCTACCAAGATACAAATGGCGGAGGCGATGTCAAAAAGTCCCGTTCACATCGGAAAGGCCGAGCGTCGGGCAGCGAACGCCGGCGGGATCCCAATACTAGCTCTAGAAAATCTAGCAAGAGCTCGGGTGCGCCACGTCCCTTGCAGCGCAATGCCAGCTCCACAAGCTCTCACAATTCGCATCGCAGCCAGTTGGTTGACCTCGTGGTGGAAGACCGTGAAGCTGAGGAAGAAGACCGCGTTCAAGCCCAGCGAGAGCTTGGATCTGCCTGGGCGGGAGGTGAAACCCGACGTTTCTCGTAAGTTTGAGGATTTATTGGCCAGCAAGAATCGCTTCATTGACCCTGTTCTCATTTTCTAGGAGACCGTCGGGACAACCAATCGTAGAGGCTGACGCCGAACCTCCGATCCGGGAGGTCCTAGCCCAGCCTGTTCAGGGAGAAGAACAAGAAGAATCGCGTTCGCGATGGGCTTACGGCGTGGAGGAGGATAACGTATGGGGCAAATAGTGGTTTCCAGTGTACTTCTCATGATGCGGACGCGACCAACAGGGCTTCGTTTCGGGCGCGATTAGCCGATTAGCGTTTGTACAGTATTTAGTTGGTTCAAGGCCTATACAATTTTCTCCTGGCATGCTGTTGTCGCCGAGTGGAACCCCGGATGAAACAGCCCATCAAGAAACACGAGGGCCAAGAGCCAGCGCAGCCGATGTTTCTCTACGCGCCCAACCTCCCCCACCAACCAGTTTCGCAAGCAGCTATACATAGCACCGCTCGGTGATAAGCAAAGATGTGACAACTCCACGGGGGACCGACGAATCAGACACCCGCACCGGCTCCGCTGGGGTGATCACCACCCGCAATCGCGTGTGCTGGCGCCCGCGTCGAGGATGAATTGCTGTCCTGAGTATAGCTCCGCATCCTTAGCGGCCTCCCGTCTCACACCAGGATGGTCCCTGGACGAGTCACGAAGCCTATTCTGCATAGCTGCATGGGCGATGGAGGGGCCCCTTATCCTCTCTAAGTGGGGTCCATCCTCTTCCTTCGTACGACGGGGTTCTTTGTCCTTGTTTTTGTTCTCTTCCTTTCCTGCATGTAGTTGCTGGAGAGGTCCTCCTTTCTTTTCTTTCCGTTGCACGCCTTTTCTTGAATCCCGCCTTCTGGGAAGGTGATGGATTAAGTTTCCACCGCGCTGGCCGCAATGACGCTGGCTTTTGATCAAGCGAGCTCCCTAGTCACCGGCTGGGTACGGTCATGCTGGGAATGTTTGTCCGGTGTGGAGGGACTAGGTCCAAAGGGCCAGCAAGCGGAGGGAAGAGGTATGTATTCGGTCTCCGCGGTCAAACCATAGCAAGGCTCCGAATTAATATACTGACGCTGCACTCTAGGTGTCGAGCGGGAGATGCAGGTATGCCATAACCAACCTCATCTCGTCCCTCCGATGAAGCTGGTTGTGTATGATGACCTCCCAAGTCCGGGTGTATGTCACCAGCCTCGACATTCGCTCTCGTCGTGGTTTGGCGAAGGGCGGAATCTCGCCTCGCGCGCATCGGGCCGGGCAAGCATCTCCTGGAAGAGGCACCCACCAGCGCCGTTGAAGATTAGCGCTCCATCAGACTTCCGCAGGGTGCAATCGTTTCAGATGCAGCCTTCGCCGATAATGTATCAACCCCTCCAACTCAGTATTCACCGATCTGGGAATCGATTATCAGATCTTCCTTCCTTCGACTCCTTTGCCCTAGACGAGGCCAGCCCACGCAAGACGTTGGCAGTACCACCGCCTGCTCTCTCCCCCGCGGGTATTCGGTCTCGACGCTGCCAGTCCAGCGAAGCTCGAATTTCTCTGTCTCGCAAGCCGGTCGGCTCTGCAAACCGCCGGTCGCTGGCAAATATAGAGGAACCTATTGAACCGCCTCAGCCGGTTCGCATTGCAAGTGTTTTGATTCCCCATTTCTCCACTATCAACCCCGTCGAATCTCTTCTACCGGAGGATCCGGTGCCAATGCCTACCTATGTACCCTCCGTTCCTTCTGTTTCCAGAGTTCCTACGCACTTTAGGTCGAAGTCCGAGGAAAGCAACATCACACTCGACACCGAGCTATCCATCCACGTGAAAACCGAGGTGCTGGGAGAAGAAGCCCCTCGAACTCCCCCAACTGCGAAGCATGCCGATGAAACCACAGACGTTCCATCCCTCCAAGATTCGCCGTCGTCAGCCAGCTCGCGTACAATGCCATCTCGGATCTCCTCGTTGCGTCGTCCTTCTACGGCCGAGAACCGGAAGACTATTGCCTCGGTACCACTTCCCAACCGTGTGACTCAATGGTTTTTCTCCAGCAAGCCCGCCTCGCCCAAGCAAGTCTCGCTTGCTGGTGAGAATGGTTTTGAATGGGAACGAACTCGCACTTTAAGTGGCACCACAGTCAACTCGACCATCACGACCATCACTAGCGCTGCGGTGACCCGGTGGCCTCATGCTTCTATCTCTAGTACCTTCACCAACGGTACGACTCCACGAACCTCGCTGCATGGTCCATCTCCAGCTGCAGAGAAGGATATTGAAGCTGGCTACTCTCAACCTACTATTTTCGAGGGTCGATCACAGCAATATTCATACTCTACCTCTCATGCCAAGGACCAGGTTCGGTACCGGGGCTTAGCTATTGGTGTGGCTTTCTAGTTCTCCTAGTCAGTCTGCAGCATATTGGACATTTGGTTCTCCTGGGGCTTTTGACTTTTGTCCCGGGAACATTGCCGTTTGTGTTTTTGACTTGTGTTTGCTCTTGATTCTTCTCTTGCCTATGTTGAAATACCCCTCTTCGAATTCCTGTTTGCGTTTGTCTCGTTATCCGCCTGATTTGAGCGTTTGGGGCAGAGGTAATAAGTCTGCCTATAGGCGGCATAGGTACTAAGGGACTAGGCTTAATTGAAAAGAATGATCGTTGGCTCACTCTGCGTAGGGCTCAGGCCAGTCTGTCGCGTATTTGTGTTTGTAGGCTAGTTGCATTAGTTCTTGCATGCATAACTTTATGGTCTTTGAAAAATTAACGGTATAGTGCGGCAATCGAGTCTGCGTTTAAGCAAATCTACAACCAGTTTGGCATGAGCAATGGCACATTGCCACCACTACTAAGGCCATTTTGAATTCATGCAAGCAAAAAGGGATGGCTGTCACCTCCGATGTCCACGCCGCATACATCCGAACGATTTCTCATCGGGCCAACCCTACCTCTAATATGTCGGAATACGTGAGGCAGGCCAGTTCGACTTGCGGTCCTTCTTACCTGCCAGAGCCTTACACACGAGCCAATATGCTGTGTCTATTCTAGAAGCTTGCCAAAGCACTTAAGCGACACAGTTCGCCCTCGTATAAAAATAGAGGTGAGGCTCTTGAGTCTGAGTTCTTATCTCATTGGTGCGAGGATCCAAAACCCAAAGTTCCTCGTTCTTCGCCGGTCCAGTCCCCAAAGATGATCTGATCAGTAGTCTAGGCATAGATGAGCATTTCTTGAAGCACAACTCCGGGTATAGCATTGCCGTACAAGATCTCATAATTGGAGTGGATGTGGTCTTGGACATGAGCATGCTGTCTGCGTACACCTTCCAGGAACAGCGTCGATTGAAATATATTCTCAATGATGGGTTAGAAGAATTGTCTAGGTAACACTGAAAATTTCTCAAAAACCTAGGCATCAAGAGCGTAGTCGAGGAAGAACTGCTCGAACGATGTACTGAAAAGCAAGGTAAACTTTGGAATTACAAATGAGCGCAGGGCGCTCTATCCTCCAGAAGGGTATCATATCACATTGCGAACCACAATGTGGCATACTAGCATATCCAGAGAATCCAAAAAAGACAATATCACAATATGGCATGTAAAGGTGCAGCGAGGGTATCTGGTCGAAGGAAGAACTGCACAGGAAATAGAGTCGAGAGAAGTATTTCTCATGATAATGTACAAGGCGGAGATGACCCTAGGTGTGAATCATCAACAATAACCTGAATCTTTCACTCAGAAAGCAACATCACTCCACAGATAGAATCTCCACCTCCGGTCCGGCTCCACTGGTGGAGGCAGTCTTATGGTGGCCGTTTTGCATGCCAAGAATCTGCCACGCTCGGCCCATCATGCCATGACCCAGGCCCTGAGGGAACTCAACGGAGGCCTTGTGAGCATGCTTTGGCAGCCGATCGCGTAGCGCACGCTCTCGCTTGGCAGCAGCAAGACGATCTTGTTCGCGCTCGTGATGGACAATGTCGTCGCGCCATTCGGACCAGTGCTCGAAATCTTCGCGCTGCTGGAGCACTTGGTAGCGGAGGCGAGATTTTGACGGACGCCACGAAGTGCGGCTGACCTTGCTCTCATCCTCGGTGGATGATACCATAGTTGACTTTAGATCGCACACACGAGAGTCCTTTGTGAGTTTGAGGAGGTGGGTGAGGACATCTCGACTTTCCAGGGCAGTGCGCTGGATCTTCTCTTGCTCAACTGTAGGAGAAGCTTGGGTGAGTGGCGCATCCAGCCAGGCGTGCATGTCGGTCGACCGCTGTACCGAATAGGGGTCGAGAAGGCTGGCGCGACGGCTCTCCTCGCGCAAGAAACGTACAGCGGCTTGGAGGCTTTTGACTTCGGCACGAAGGCTTTCGTTTTCCTGCATTGCAGCCAACGAGGCCTCATTGTCAATGACGATGCCGCCGCCTGTAGTCGTGACACCAGCGGTTCCAGAGATCCGCTTCATCCTTTCTAGGCGGCCCTTGAATTCATCGCGTTCCGCCTCGGCAGCTTGGAGTTCTTTCTTCTGCGACTCAACAGTTTTCTCAAGTTCCGAGCTCGTTGCCTGGATGTCCTCTAGCTTGGCTTCAAGGTCTTTCACCATGGAAGCTTTCTTGCCTGCCTCACGCATGCGCGATTCAAGAAGCTCAATCTTAATGCTTTGTTCCTCAAGAGTGTTGTCTTTCACACCGAGGGCAGTAGAAACTTCATGGACTTCATTTCTCAGGCGGCGGATCTCCTCATCAGCATCTGGCGATATCGTCTTATTGGACTTCAGTTCCTCTGATCGGGCGATCCAAGGGAAAGCACCCCTTTCAAATTCAGCTGTATGAGAGAGATCCGCCGAGATTGAGTCGATTTCTTCTAATTGGGCACCCAGGCCGCGCAGGTTATTGACAAGCGACGACACGGGATCATCAGACACGGTAGCACCGTCAGAAGTCTGCGCAAAACCTGCGACAGCCTGGGACATGCTGTCCAAAATCTCTTCCATAGTATAAGGCTCAGTACGAGCCTCGTCACTGGTAAGACTCACAACACTCTCGCTCATTTTGCGAGCAAGTTCTGAGAGTTGTCTGGTGGAAGTCTCGGCCTTTTTGAATGGCCCATCGGCGTCCTCTGAGAGTGCAAGGGACCTAGAGCGCAAATCTTCAAGAGAGCGATAAACCTTCCCCATGGCAACCTTGTACCCACGAGCCTGAGATACAAAAGAGCCCAGCTGTTTCAGAGCGAACGTTTCCTCCTCGGTAGTCTCACTGCCCTCTCCCGGAGCCGGAAGCTTAGACTGCACTAAAGATATCAACCGAGCAACGACTGCTGCCGTATGGTCAAGGTACGATTGGGACAGACTGGCCCGCATGCACAACTCGTCAGCGAACACCTCTGGGGTGGAGGGAAGAAAGGTTTCCGTCAGGTGCGTAAGTAAGGCAATTGATCGCTGCAACTCCACTGCAAGCTTCTTCGTGTTCACTTCGTTCTTCTTCAGGTTTTCGATCCAGAAGTTCAAGGTACGCTCAACTGGTTCCATCTCGAACAGAGCTACCTTTATATTGGCGAATTCTTCCGGTGAACAAGCATTGATGTAATTCACGAAGCGACCACAGACAGTCGAGATCCACAGAAGGTGCTCAGAGACCTCATGCGCGTACAGGATCTCCTCGTGGGTTGAGATAGATGATTGCTCAGCAATTCGCTCACGAATGGTGTTATTCATAATAGTGGCCTTGAAGCTGACACGCTTGAAACGGAGAAGAGCGAGGACCGAGTTTCGCTCTCCTTCATAATATTCCGGAAGGTAGAGCTTCGCAATAGCGAGGTGCTGCGCAGCTTCTTCTGCATCCATACGGTTCAGTTCCACATCAATGGATTTCGTCTGCGACTTCGATACGGAAGCCTGAAGCTTCATGTTCAAGTCCATCATGGCCCGTGAGCGGGTTGTCAGGTCGGTAGCCTCTGCTTCGGTGATCTGTTGAGACGCCTGCATATCTTTCAGATCGCCTTGCAGATTGGTGACCAGTTCTCTGAAGCGAGACAGTGTGTATTCCAGATCCTCAATCACCTCGTCCTGTTGCGCAATCTTGCGAAGATGTTCCGTGAAAAGGCCATCGCGGTAGTCAATTTCTTCTTGGAGTTGCTTTTCAGTCTCAATATGAGTGTACTCCAGCTCGTCGGTAATTTCTTTCAGTGCTTCTAAGTCCTCGATGGCAATCTTGAGCTCATTGATCTCCTCCTGGTAACGCATGTTCTTATCGGCCAGTTCTTCAATCATTTCCTCGGCTCCCAATGCGGTTTCCAGCTGCTGCTTGAGGTCGTCCACATTGGTCTCTGCGACCAGAAGTCTCTCCTTAGTAGCTTCATAGTCGGATTTGACAGCAGAATACTCTTCGAGATCCTCTTCAAGCTCCTTGATTTGGGCCTTGAGGTCCGATTCTTGCTGCTGCGTCATATCTCGCAATCGTATCAGGGCATCACGAAGGCGTTGGTTGGATTTTTCCATCTGCAACCATCCTTGGCTAGATCGTTCTTCAGGGCTTGTGACCTGGCCAAACTCCTCGTTCTCCTCTCGTAGAACCTCGACCTCTAGTTGAAGCTCTTCCAACTTTAGCCGCAGAGTCTCACACTCGTGCTTGAAAGCCTCGGCAGTTTCTTCTGCCATTTCCCGATCAAGGGTAGCCATTTCCATGAGAGACTCGTGTTCGGCTTCAACTCGTTCCAATTTTTCGAGACGTGCTTCGGTTTCTTTGAGGTTCTTGCGCAGTTCCGTGATTTCCATCTGCTGTGGCTGGTACTTTGCTTGTAGTTTCTGGATAATCGATTCGAACTTGTCGCGCTCCGTCTGCAATTGTTCCAGCATTTTGAGTTTCTCGCGATCATCCGCCCGTTTCTTCTCCATTACCCGGAGCCTGGTTTGGAGTTCCTCCAACTCTCGGGCCGTAGCAGCATTCTGGGTTTGACGTGTCATGGTTGGCGCAGCCCCTGGACGAGACGCTGGTGAACGAGTAGCCGTCAAAGACTGTCTAGCTGATTTGGGCGCGGGCGCGGGTGCGGTCGCTGGAGCTGGTGTCAGCGCGGCTTCCTCGTTTTGTGGCCCTTCTCCTTCAGTGTCAAGGAACTCTGCGGCAGTTGGTTCTTCTAGTGGTCCGGTTGTGCCAGCTTCGACTCCATCGGATGCCTTTGTGGGGGCAGTTTGCCGCAAAGAGGGACGCTTCGATAGACCGGCCGCTGAAACGGTGCTGTGGGACCCCGGTCTTGAAGTTCTCAGTGCCGGACCAGAAACAGACGGGCGCGACGCTCGGGAGGCAGCAGGTTGATATGTAGCTTGGCCCGCTGAGGATCTAGCTGTAGAAGCTAATCGTGGACGGTTGGATGCAACAGTTGAGGTACGCGGAGCACCACCAATCGAAGAGCGGTTGGAGGGTGCCGTTGACGAGGATAACTGTTTTGTCGGGGACTTTGTGGGGGACTAGATAATGCAAAAGATCCGCTTAGTCGCGAAGTTGGAACAATAGGTCATGAAACAAAGAAACAGGCCTACCCTGAGCGATGATCGTGAGGCCTTCGGCGCCGGTGTCGGGGTCCCAGTTGCATTCGTGCTTTGGCGCTTAATCGCCGTCGGGGGCAGCGCACCAGATTTCCGCACACCTGCGGTGGCTCCGATCTGGGACTGTCTGCCGGCAGTCGCAGTGGGAGCGGCTCTGACGGTTTGTTTACTCTCCCGCGGGGGTTGTTGAAGCACCGTACCAACAGCCGTTGGGCGAATGAACATGCCGAAACCTGGTTCACATTTGAAGTATCGCTCTCCTTGAACCTCACCATCATTCTTGCCACTGGCTTCGGCCAATTCAACACCGATCCACTCTCCATTCGCGAAGTTGGTGAGACCGATGAAACGAACTGTAGCCTGCCGTCCATCGGTCAGCGTAATCACCGTGCCGGGAGATACTTCTTGGCCAGTCATCGTGAGATTCAGAATCAGAGACTCACGACGAGCGCTTTCAAGACGGCCGATGGTGGTTGTCGGTGGGTGGTGGGAGACAACGGAGGTTGATGCACAAAGGAGGTCCGCCGCAACACGCGGCGCCGATCATTAATAGCCTGAGGCATCAACGACGACATGGTGTCAACGAGACACAATAGGGACGTAGTCTTATTTCCCAGAGTGGGAAAGACGTTGTCATTGATTTCTACAGCTTTATTTTTCCATCCATGGTTGATTAGAATTGCATTCTATTCTTTCTCGCTATGGTAGGTCTTCGATAAGGCGGAAAGGGCCACCAACTATATACGCTTGTAGTGCCCCCGGCTTGCAAAAGCATTCCAAAAACTCTATGAAAATAAAATCAGGACTCGTTGCAGACATCACGTCATATAATCTAGGCTGTGTCGCCTTCCTGGGGCTTGAAAATGTCCGGGAAGAGCACCCGCAGCTCATGGAGACTCGAGACCACGTATTTTGAAGCCGGGATACGCGGGATTGGGACCCCTGATTCCACCAAGTGAACAGTTTCCCAGCCCCGCGCTTGTGCATGTTTGCAATTGAGGTATGAGTCATCTATGCAGTAGACGTGGTCAGTATGTTGGAGACCCCCTCTTCTGATAAGCAAGTCCACAAGCCACCAGGAAGTGACGCGGCAGATAACGAGCAACGTACCAACGAAGTAGCATGATTCGGTGCTGGGCGCACCGGCCTCCTTCTCCGCCTTGGCATACATGTCCTGGCTAGGTTTGCAAACCAACGGCAACTGGCCATAGTCGCAATAGGTGATACCTTCAAACAGATCCTCCACCCCCAGCAGCTTGATCACCCGTTTCCCGTGACTGACATAGGCATTGGTAAGCAGCCAAGGCTTCACTTTGGCTGTATCCAGACTCTCCAACAGCTTGCGCAGTTTAGGATCGGGCTTCAAAATCTCGTCGAGGGGAAGGGCGTCATCAACCTCGTAGTTAAACTCGAGCGGGTCAATTTTATGGTGGCGTGTGAGGCCCTCAATCGCGAGACCGTATTCCTTGTAGTACTTTTGGTGTAGCATATGTGCATCGTCTGTGTTGAGGTCGAGGTGCTTGACGAAGAATTTATCTGAAGAGAAGAGAACACTGTCAATCGCTGCAGAATAGCATTTGACAGGCTGACACACTCACTGATCAACTTTTGCATCTCATCATGAATGTTACATTCTGCGCCGCCTGTTAGTATTGCCGCGGTAAGTTCATTCAGAAGGAGTGAGATCGAACCTTTCGAGTAAAGCTGCAATATGAAATAACTATTAGCAAAGCCAATCAGCAATAATCAACACTCAGCATTACACATACACAATTGTCAATGTCAAAAAAGAACACGGGCCGTGAGTCAGCGGCTCCATTTGCGCCGTTGGTTGTCGCCATTGTTGTGTTCCAGCAGGCTCGGAGAAAGAAGGCTGGCGTAGTCGCAGTTCGAGGAGAGATCGAGACGGGGCGAGAAGGCTGGCGACCAGAGAAGCGAGCGAAGGCGCGATGCATGGAAGGGCGCGAATCGCAAAGCGGAGGGAAGAACGAGCGCAAGAGAAGGCGTAGACGCGCGCGAATGTATCGAATGAATCACACACCCACGTTTCCCCGTGATTGGCGCCGCCCAGCCCGCCTACGTCGGCGTTACCTAATCCTCCCTAGCGCGGGCGGAAAAGCAGAAAAGCGGACCGTCTCAAGCTTCGCGACATTTTTCGCCCTTTCGTACTCGCGTCACCTTTGCCAATGGTTTCGAGTTCTTGAGTCCTAGATTCGCCCAGCTCGACTTATTGAGGTGATATGAGGCGAATTTATACGCAGTAACCATTTTCTATCCCAGAGCAGCTGCTCCAAGCTTGATCCCCGAATCCCCCCTTCTTCAAGCTCCCTTGGATCATGGCTACTGCTCATGGGTCTACCACTCACCTACCAACAGGGTCGATGGCTGCTGCGGTGCCAATAAGCGCAGATGAAGTGAAAGAATATGAGCGCATTCTGAAAATCAGCGACGAGATTTTCGCGGGCTCCCACCCGCGTCTCAAAGTCCCCCTGCAATTTGTGCGCAAACCCGCGGCACGGAATGGCCAAAATGGCCCTTCTACCCAACAAGTAGCAAGGAACAAGCCTTCGGGGCCTTTGCGAGAGAATATCACACGGTCTCCCCACAGCTTACAGGCTCCATCCACGGCTGGGAATGCGCCATCGACATCGGTTCTAAATGCCGCAGCACCCCCTTTCCGCATGGCGTCCAAACCTACCTCGGAAATTGATCCTATTTTCTTGACGAAGTCGGATGATCTAGTCCGAGCAGAAATTCAGTTGCAACGGCAAAGGGTGGAAAGAATATTGCGTGATCAGCTGGAGCAGAAGAAGCAGGACTCGAAACAGAAACCCGCAATTCAAGATACAAAACCCGACTTTGACGTCTCGGAAGTCTTGGATAGGGCCCTGGAGATGGTACGACCTGTCTCACTGAGTGATCCATCTGAGGTCAATGGGCCGAATGATTCATTCGATGAGAACTCCTTTTACTCCAGCCGAGCACCAGACTCTCCTCAGCCAGCTGGGGGTCATCGAAAGCCCTCTCCAGCTGCTCCGGCCCCGGCCCAGCCAGTGAGCACTGCTCCACGGGCGCCGGCAGATCATTACTCAGATGAGTTGCAACGACTTGAAGCTCTGAACCGACCTGGATCTAACCAGGACATGCGTGATGCTTACCCTGTTGTTGACCAGCATGCCCCCCACTCCCAAGCGCAACCGCTATCCGTCCAGCCAGCAGACACCGGTCGTTTCCATGAGTTACAACAAGTGGATGCTCTTGAGGAGCCAGAATACTCCCCACCAGCACCAGTGGCACCCCCAATTGGCTTACGAGACTACGAGCGAGGTGTAGCAAATGGCGATGGCAGGGGCAGATACGCCGATCAAAGACAGGGGATGCAGGGCATGATTTCTCCTGCTAGCAATGTCAAGGTAGTTCGGAATCATATCACTTCCCCGGCTGCTCCTCGGCCGTCGCGAGTATCACCTTTGGCAACTGCGAAAGTACCCTCGGTTCAGCAGCTTCGGATAGAACGGTCCGAGCGTGGGTCCGAGCAGGTATATTCGGACCCTGACTCCGCTCGCGCCAGTCCCAATGGACCTGCTCCGCAGATCATGTCTCGGAAGCGAAGAAAACTACATGGGAAAGGAGATGATACCCGTCAGGTGTCCTATGTGACGCAGAACGCCGGTCCCTCCGAAGCATACATCAAAGAAGAACCAGTGTCACCACCGCCGTTTGCAGATGACCCATCTGTGATTCAAAGCCGACAACCCCAAGGACAGCCCGTCTACATCGATATTGCGTCACCACGATACACCCCGGTGCTCGAGAGGCAAGAATCCTCCATCCAGGGGCCCATGTATGAGGTGAATACTTACCATGAGCTTCCTGCCGAGCAAGGATCGAGACATGCACTTTCTCGACTCGGCCCCAGGCGATCGGTTCGTGACGATGCAGACCTGCGACGCGTGGCTAGCATGCAGTACGCTAGACAGTCTGAATATCCTCGCGAGTATTTCGAGGCCGATCCCCATGTTGGCCGAGCTTCACCATATACAGTCGTGGAACGGTTGCCGCAAGAACGACCTAGATACTACGAGGATGTCCCTTCTTCCTATGGGCCTCGCTATATCACTGTGGATGATGGTCACCAACCTGTTCAGCGAGATCCGTATTACGACGAGCCTCCACCAGCACGTGTCATGGCTGCGCCCGAACGCCGCTTTGTCGTTGATGAACATGGCAATCACTTCGAAATGGTCCCAGCACCCAGGATGCAACCTATGGCGCCGCCTCCGAGACCAATGTCCCGGGCACCGAAACCCGAAGCCTATGATGATCACGTCCCTGTCCGCACTGCCAGTGTTCGTGCCCCGTCCGTTATACAAGACCCCTATGGTGAGCATAGATACGTTCAGGAGATGCCTCGACCCCAACCGGTCTACAGAAGGGTCGTTTCGGACTATGCTCGCCCTGTCACTGGAGAAAGAAGAGTATACGAAGCACCCCTGGAAGGCCACGATCCATACGCGCGAAGTGGCGGTGTGCAAGTTGCCGAGTACCTTCCTCGTCGCCCAGCATATGTAGAGGAGCATGCCGAACCACCCGAGAGAGTCATTCGCACGTCAAGCGTGCGACCGCCACAAGCTCGGTACGAACAACCCCATCCCGTTGTCCAACGAGTCAGCAGTGTTCGCCCCGGCGGACCCAGTCGCGAAGTGAGCGTCTTTTTGGAAGATCGTCAAATGGGCGACTACATTGAGCGGCCGTACTACGTCCGAGAACGACGATTTTATGATGGTGATGATGGAAATCGCATGGTGCCAGACGGCACTGCAGACTCAGTTCAGCGTGCTCCGCAGCGCTACTAACAGGCGTATCTTTGATTTGTGCATTAGCATTCGGTGCATTATGTTTCAGTAGTCGTCTTGGTTCATCTGGTGACATTTTAATTTGATGATATGTTGAATCAAAATCGGGGCCAAGCTGCTCTTTCCTTGCAGACTCATCTTATTCACGTCAGCGTCAATCAATTCTCCGAGCCACTCATAGTTTACAATACCATTCCCTGACAGACGGGCCATCATAGATCAATGTGCCTTTCTTCAAAGGCTGATCCCGACTGTCTTTATCTGGCATATTTGAGAGTAAGGCCAGAGGATGACTGACGGAACGGAACTACAGTATTCGCAGTACCTTCACGCAGTCCCTATACATACTTCACAGATTTTGATGAACCGATTCGCTCTCTATCAAGCCCGGGGCACCGTCGACCTGCACGTCGCTCTTGCCACCTTGGTGTTAAATTTGGTTACAATGGCTGGATCTTATCGGCTTTCACCAATCCCGTCATCGTCGAGAGCACGGAGTCGTCCTCAGTATTGTACCATCTTCTCTCCGTTCGCTGTCCAGAGTCCAACCAAACCAATAATCGATTCTTTCATTCCTTCCGAGAACCAATTCAAATCCATCATATTTTGTCCCTGCGACCCTAAACCCGTTCCATGATATTTTGCCTTCACTTTCGTCAATGCCACGCAGCATGCAGTAACCATCGTGTCAGTAGTCGCGGTTGATCTCTCCTCTATTATCATCAGACACAATAACAAAATATAATCCAACATGAGCATGCGAAGGATGCGTTGATAGATCAAATACCTATATATTGCTTGTTATATTGCTCAAATTTTGCTCTGTATACCAAGGCATTGTTACAAACGAAAGTACGAAAGAGTGGCTGCCATGAGTGTTGTATATTCCGATGACGTGTACCAGTAGTAAGCAAATTTTCAATTTCATGACGGTAAGGGTTAAACTTCCATTCTCCAATTCTGAAGGCGTGGTATCCCTGGCACCGGGAGTGCCTCGAGATATCTAAAAGTCACAAGGGCCTTTGAAAAGCCCCTCTCTGCCGTTTATACCAAAGCTGCAGATTTACATAGTCAGAGGGCTCGAAGTTTTCTCGCAGTTCCTCCTCCAGCCTTTGTTTGCATTCTGTTTGATATAGGACTTCATGGGATTGGACGGACTTACAACCGTCGGGTCGACGGCCCCCTGGCAAGACTGTTGGACAATAGTGAATGTCACAGGTATACGAGCCTTTTTTCTTAGCAGGCTCCAATCCTATTCGCTCGTTAGTCCCCTTGAGAGGACAAGAGTCTTGA
Organism: Penicillium canariense; assembly: GCF_028826845.1. Classification (NCBI taxonomy): domain Eukaryota; kingdom Fungi; phylum Ascomycota; class Eurotiomycetes; order Eurotiales; family Aspergillaceae; genus Penicillium; species Penicillium canariense. The sequence goes on from NW_026622729.1 coordinate 2,387,923, forward strand.
AACCTTGATTTTGAGCAAAACCCAGGCGGTGAGATCAAGTCAACCCCCCATACACATATATTTTCAACCATGGAACTAGTTTCGTACATTCTCTGGAGATAGATTGGCAGACTGGGTACCTAGTTAAATAATTGATCATCTATCCAGGTATAGGACCAGACCTGCTTCTATAGAAGCACCGAAAATGGTTAGTTTAACGTTGTTTACAGCAATTGCCTTTGGGGATTGGAACGACGACTCGGTGTTCCTCAACCAAGTAAAATAACGCCAAGCCGGGGCGGGGAGGGCGGATCGGAGGGTCCTTCATCGATCTACAGGTCGTGACAGCTCGATCCCGCAGGGTCCGATGGTGTCCAGAGAAAGGTGACTGACATAAACCGGATGCAGAATCAAATCAGAAAGCGCCCAGGGGGTGCACCTTCCCGAAACGCTCTCCCACTCTCTGGGGGTGCCAAAAAGCTGGGGACGCAGCGGCAGCCTTCCAAAGTGGACCACCTCGGTCCGTCCAGTCGGAATTGGTCTCGCGGGTTTGGGTCTCCTCGGTCGTCCGGTCTTCGTCCTCAGCTGAAGAGCGTTTTGTGACCCGCCGATACGAGAGAATGACGTCGACCACTTGGGGACGCTTGACGTTTGGAAGGGGAACCTTGTCCTACTCGACACGGAGGCGCCTCAGCTGACAGTTCGTCCCACTCTTCCCACCGGGGCTCTAGGGCTACACGAGACGCGGGATGGGCAGGGGAGATTGGCTGGACAGGGCCTTTGTCGCAGGCTCCCAACAAGATTTGATGAGGAGCGGCGTGGAGAGAAAGGGCGCACATCTCCGGGGGCCGACCGGGGCGCCCATCTGTAAGCAAGTGGCCTGCGGAGGATCTCTGGTCCAGGTTCCGGTTCAGCGCTTCCACGGAGGATTGTTATTCGCCTGGTCTCCAGGGAACGATGAATAGACCGCCAGGCCGCGAGGCCGCTAGGCATCAGCGAGACGGTATGAAGCTCCCCATCCACGATCCACAATCCGCAACCCGCAACCCACATGCCGGCCTGACGCCTCCTGATACTTCGCAGGGCAGCGCTGGTGGCCGTGTCCGGTCCAGCCGGGCCATGGTGAGCGTCCTATCAGTCCCTCCGGCCCTTTGCCAGCAGGTGGATCGGCAGGTCAGATACGTCGTACAGGACGCTGCCGTGGCCTATGAGATGATCGACCAGTGTACGGTATTTGTGCTGTCCCGAGTGGAGTGTCCCTTGCCCATGAGACATCCCGACAAGCTGGCCCTGGTGGGCGCGGAAGGAGTCGGATACCGACGATACGTCTGCCCTCTTTTGCATGGGCGGAAATCTGGATCGGCCACCCGTACCAGATGTACGAGCTGCGCCGGACCCGAATTCAAGAATTACGCTCTGATCCCCCAACAATGCCAGAACCGGGCATCCGGGGGAGGGGGGCAACAGTGGGCTTGGTTTAGGGAGGTTCGGGAGTTTGGGGGCGCTTACCACACTCTCCACTGCCTTGGGCAAGGGCCTCACGTGATGGCCGCTCGCTTGGGCGATGAGCTTCCATAGTTCCCTCGCAGGGGGGATGAAGCGACTACTGAACTATCGACCATCATACACTAACTTGACAATGACAGTGGAGCGCAACGCAGTGCCGTAGTCGAACCCGCCAAGCGCCCTTGCGAGCCCAGCCCGACGGGCATTCTCTGCCGGATCGGCTGCATTCTTTGCGAGGGAGGCAGTGCTGAAATGTGGATTCGAGCGCAGGAAAAGGAGACGGTCTTTTTGACCTTGACTCAGGAGAGAGACAATTGCATTGAGGGACGCCTGGGCCTTGAAATCTATTCATATGAATCTCTGGCATAAATAGTAGTCACTAAGCCCGCTTGGGCTACTCCGTACGCTTGTCCGGGATAGTCGCAGGAGTCATAGTCACCATACGGAGGAGGAATGATACCGGGGGTCCTACTGTAGCTAGTTTCTACAGAGTACGAGTAGACGGGTACTCTGTAGGAAACTGGCTGTACACTTAGTAGATTGGTAGTAGAGTGATTGGAGCAGGCTTGCAGCAGGCTGATGGGCATGAATCAAGACGTACTGAAATGACCCGCACAACTGACGACACTGCCCGTCGCTCTTCTTCCCCCCTCCAATCCCCCAGCTGGTCCCTGATCTCGAGGGGATTGCAATTGAACTACTGGACCTCCCAGTGATATATTCTTCTTTCTTTCCTCTCCATTCTTCTTTCGGACCTTCTCGGTATTCTGAGTGATCTTGTTGTGGTGGTTTGTGGTTGTGGTTGTGGTTGTGGTCCGTTCCCTCCCAATCGATCGATCTTCGTTTCCACCATTCCCGAAACGCCCACACAGCGGCCATTCCTATCCCTGTCGAGAACGGCCGCCTTGGAACACTTTCCACTTCTCCAACATCCTCCTCCACCACCCTCCTCCCTCTTCCCCCTCCATCTGATAGGGGTGAGAGAGCTTCTTTCCGACCTCTGGTCATGCACAAGATCTCCAACTTTACGGGCCAGGCCCGTCATGGTTGGGAACGAATGACGCCGACCTTTGGGATGTCCAGACCGCACACCGACATGGCCTTCCGCCGGCCACACGGGGCGCCGCCCATGACGCCGCCGACGAGCATCGATCCGAACGTCAATCTGTCCTTTAATGTCCCTTTCTCTTCCACGTTGGCCGGCCCCGACGTTGAGGACGTGCTCCACGCCAGTCCCAACGCTCTGCAGCGCTGGACTTTCCCCGAAGCCGTCCCCGACGGCACCCCGGTCCACCAACTCCCTGTGCACACCAACAATGTCGATGGCTTGCGGAGGTTATGCCGGCAGATCACGGAAAGCAGTGGCGGCCGCATCGAGGCTACCCTCACGTCGTCAGAGCCCAAGGCGGTGCCTTCGCTACAACGGCGGCCAAATGGCTTAGTGACCAACGTCTGTGTGACCGGTGATGGGGAGACAGTACGGAAGATGCGAGCCAAGATTTTGAACGAGACCCCGATCATGCTGGTACGTGGATGAATTTTTCCTCCCCCCTCCCCCCCTCCCTCCCCCAATCCCATTCTTCTACACCTGAACTTGGACCGATGCTCGGTCTGGGGAACACATCCCTTGCTAACTCGTCGCTGGCTACTAGCGATGTGCGACCGTCGATGTGGACATGCACCTGATTATGGATGGATCTCCCAACGGCATTCGAGCGAGCGTGCTCGAGCACATGGACACCCTGGCCGCCTACACTGGAACCGACATTTTCCTACTGACGCCCAAGCTCCACGATGCGGACAGTGCGGTGGTTTCCTCCTATGGCTACGCGTCGGATAACGGGCTCGAGCAGCGTTTCCGAGTCGCCATTTATGGCGACATGGAAAGCTCGGAGCATGCGAAGACGCGGGTTCTGATCATGATCGATCAAATTGTGAGTCTCTTCTTGTGTGCGAGATAATTTGAACGGGAGCCGGACTTATGCAGAACATCAGCTCAAACGTCATGTGGACGCCATCAAGTTGGAGCTGACCATGCACACCTTGGTCTGTGGCCGGACTCGGAAGAACATCAAACTCATCGAGGCTGCTACCGGTACCGCTATCTACTTCCCTCCACCGTTCCCCCGAATTTTCGGCTATACCCCGCCCGGCGCAAGTCGTCGAAGCGAGGATGAGGTTTATATTACGGGTGATACACCGGAGCAAATTGCTCGGGCGAAGCAGAAGTTGCGGGAGCTGGTTTTGGGTGTGAAAATTTATGTCAAGGATGTCGTGGTTAACTCGAGCAAGATCGACAACATCCTGCTCGATCGACTGGACAAAGTCCGCAAGGTGATGGAAATGAACGGCTCCTACGTTCTCTTCCCGCAGTTGGGCAGCCAGCGCGGCCTGGTCCGGATCCAGGGCACGGAAGTTCTGCACGTTGAGCGGACCGTCAGAGAGATCATGGCTCTGGTATGAATCGTCTAACAACCGATTTGTTACGAACCGCGGCTAACAACTACCCCAGGCCGGTCAATTCTATAGCGCCTCGTGGTGGATCATCATGCCCGACCCTGCACAAGGCGGCATCCGTGCTCCTTCGACCGCTGACGTCCGTTCTATGCTTTCCGATATTTGCACCAACTCGGAAGCGGAGGTCAGCTTCGATAATTTGACGTTCACCATCAACGGATCCGACGATGCCGTCAAGGCTGCCATGACAGTCGTGAACCAGATCCCCTTTGTGACGCGGAGCCAATACCAGATGCGAGTCAAGATCGAGCTTGCCAATGAGCACAAGGAGTTTGTCAGCGGTAAAAAGAATGGCAAGATCAACAAGATCATGGGCCAGAGTATGTTCTTCTCACCCCATTGATGCTAGATGTGGCCGCTGACCCACATTGTAGGCAACGTTCAAATTATCTTCGACGGCTTTAACGAATATAACTTCTATATTGACGTGTGCGGCAACCAGTACGAGTCTACCAAGAACGGTCTGGATCTTGTCGAACAGGAGATGCCCGCCTCCATCTCATTCCATGTCCCAGACCAGTACCACAAGCGGATCATCGGCATTGGTGGACAGCACATCCAGCGCATCATGAAGAAGTACTCGGTGTTTGTCAAGTTTTCCAATGCCATGGACCGTGGTGGCATGGGCAAGGAAGATGACGACATCAAGGTGGACAATGTGATCTGTCGGACTCCCGCTCGCAATGCCCAGAGCCTGGACCTTGTGAAGCAGGAAATCATGGACATGGTTGAGAAGGTTGACGCCGAGTATGTTTCGGAGAGAGTCGTCATCAACCGCCTCTACCACCGTGAGTTGTTGGCTCGCATCACCGAGATCGACGAGTTGGAGAAGAAGTGGAACTGCAAGATTGAGTTCCCTAGCACCGAGCTTGCCAGTGATATCGTTACCATCTCCGGCCCAGAGTACCAGGTTCCTCAGGCCGTTGATGCTTTGCTAGGCATGGTTCCCGAAAGCCACGAGCTGCACTTCCAGAGCTCTGCAGAGCTTCGGGAGTACTTCAAGTCTGCTGACTTCGTCGCGGATGTCCGCACCAAACTCAAGGAGCAGTATGAAGTTGACATCAATTTCGACACGGCTGCTGATCTTCCAACGAAGGAGGAGGGCTCATCCTCCCCCGAGCCCGCTCCGGAAGATCGGGTCGTACTCGGCTACACTCGAAACAATGCGGGTGGTCTCAAGGATGCCATTGACTTTTTGATCTCCCGCCTCGTCGCCCACGGCCTCGACGCCAACACCGTCAAGGGTGCCATCCCGCGCCCCAAGTCGGACTCCTTTGAGGAATCGCTTCCCTTCTTTGACTCGAAGCTGTTGCAGCACGCTCCGGTGCCTCTCGTGACCGACTCTCCCACTCGACCCAGTTTCGCCGACGAAACTAGCGAGCGCGGTTCGATCTTCGAGCGCCTGCGCAAACCCGGCAGCATCTCGTCCTTCTCGTCCTTCATTGGGCGCAAGAACCACTCGGCGTCCCCGGGCTCGTTCTTCAAGCATGCCTCGAGCAACGCCTCGAAGGCCTCGCTCGTCTCAATGGAGTCGCGGGACAGTGGCTACCGGAACCCGTGGAACGACTCCGGGGTGAACCTGCCCGAGGATGATGTGGCCGTTCTGGGTAGCTCGCACAGCCACAAGAGCAGCAACAGCAACAATGGCTGGCCCGCGCGCTTCGACACGAAGTTTCCTTTCGGTACAGCGCCTGGCGACATGACGCCCAAGCATGACCCGCGCGCCTCTTTTGACAGCGGTCGCCCTAGCACTTCAAATTCTACTTCTGGATACCCGGCCCCCATTGGGCCACCGCGTTAAACCCAAAATATCCATTTACAGCAGTATACCCTTTTGGTTGATTGATTTGTTCCCAGCGTGTCTCTCGGTTTGACTTGTCTGTTTTTCCATGTCTTTTTTTCTATTTTGGTCGTTTGTCATTTTTCGTCTGATTTTTCAATTTGATTGATACCACGGAAACGCAAGCAATGAGGCGCAGAAAAGAAAACGAGAGATATCCAAGAAATCTGCGTGAAATAGAGCGGATTTCGCCGTTCCTGTTTTGTCTTTGTTCTTCTTATCATATTTTTTTCTATATGGGGGCGGAGAGAGATACAATGCTCCTTTCCTCCTATTCTTCTTTCCTTCATTTCATCTCCCCTCAGTTCTTTTGATGCTTCTGTGCTTCTTTTTTTCTTTCTCCCGCGATGTCAATCATTATGCCGGTGTGTATGAGAGGAAATAGGGGGTTTGGGGGGCCGAGTCTTTCGATTCCCATACTCGACCTGATACCCTCGCCGGTATTGCCGGTTGGGTTGTTGGCGACTTCGACTGACTCGGGAGTTATCTTGTTTGATTTGGTTTTTCTGTGTCGATGTTTTTACTCCTTTTGATATCCCCATCAATGAGATTTTGACCTTAGATTTCCACCTGCACAAACCGTAGACGGCACTAACTATCTGCTGGACCCGTTTCTAACCCACCAACCCATGTCTCCGAGCAGGCCACGCTGTTCAGACAGACAGCTTTGCGCAAATGGGCTCCAGCGAGGTGGAACTGACGACCTCCGCGCTGACGTAGCAACGTGGGGCCGCAACTCGAGCAGCCCCCCGCTCGTCTCATACTTCATACTTCAAACTGCGGTCCAGTTGCCCTCGCAGTCAGGCAAAAGAAGACATTGCATGCAAGTCAATTTTCCGGATATTTCGCCAGGATGCCAGCATCTTACCCGCGCCCCGACTTCCAGCGCAAAGCTCTGAATTGGGCATCCCTTGATGGGGCATGGGACTTCATCTTCGACGACGGCAACACCGGCCTGGCACAACGTTGGCCGCAAAGTGGCATCCCAGCACAAGTAGATCACCATCCCAAACGCGAGATTACAGTGCCGTATGCCTTCCAAACCCCTGCTTCTGGCATTGATCTTCTCGAAGCACATGAGGTCCTGTGGTATGAGCGCACGATCGACGACATCCGCACCGACGAGGAGAAGGCCAAAGGCAACCGACTCCTCGTTCGCTTCGGCGCAGTGGACTATGAGTGCTCCATCTGGGTAGGCGGTCACTTCGTCGGTGGCCATCGTGGCGGTCATGTCCCCTTCGACCTGGACGTGTCGGATGCTTTCCAGTCGGGCGCGCAGTCACAGCGCCTGACCATGCGTGTCCGAGACTCGCCATATGACCTTGCCCAGCCGCGTGGAAAACAGTACTGGAAGCCCATCCCGGAAAGCATTTTCTACACGCCGACCAGTGGCATCTGGCTTTCTGTCTGGATGGAAAGCGTGCCCGCTATGCGTTTGAGCTGTGGCAGTGGCGGGACTGTCCTCCGGTCAGATGATATCGAGCGTGGTGAGCTTCATGCGCAGGTTGCGGTATCTGGACGGTCCCCGCAAGCTGCATGCAGTGTTGAGATCGAGGCTAGCCTTGGAGGATCTCCGGTTAGCAAGAACCAGGTTGCACTCCCAGTCGAGCGAGACTGGGTCGCTCTCGATCTGAGCATGCAAGTACCCACGGCGGCCGATTTACGGAATCAAGCGCCATTCAATGCTGAAGGAGCCTGGCACAAGTCTGTGGCTCTGTGGGCTCCTGAGCATCCGATTCTTTACGACCTAGTCTTGCGTCTCTACGATGCCTCCGGAAAGGTCGTGGACGAGATTGAGACCACCACCGGCATGCGCAGTCTCTCTTGGCAGACTTCAGATGGGACCTTTCGGCTGAACGGCAAACCGCTCTTCCAAATGCTCCTCTTAGACCAGGGTTACTGGCCGGAAACCGGGATGACACCCCCTTCGTCGGAGGCCCTGAAAGCCGATATTGTGATGGCTAAGAACCTGGGTTTCAACGGGTGCCGCAAGCATCAGAAGGTCGAGGACCCCCGGTTTCACTACTGGGCTGATCGGCTGGGCTACCTTGTCTGGGGTGAGATGGCGAATGCCTACGAGTTCGGTCGCGATTATATGGAGCGGATGAATGCGGAGTGGACGGAGGCAGTGAACAGGGATATCAACCATCCGTGTATTGTCACATGGACGCCCAACAACGAGAGCTGGGCCTACACCTCGTTAAAGGATAATATCGAGCAGCGGATTCACATCCGCTCGCTGTACTATCTCACCAAGTATGTGTTGCAAATCCGTCTGGCATTGGGGATGAAATCGAAAGCTGACGGGGATGAGAACAGGACGCTGGACCCCAGCCGACCCATCAATGATAACTGCGGCTGGGAGCATGTGCTCACCGACCTGACCACCTACCATGACTACGCCGACTCCCAAGCGCTGGCAGCGACGTGCTGCCAGATGGAAGGTGGGATCCTTGGCCCGAAGGGTGGTCGCGATATGTTTACGAAGCCCATCTATTCTGGCCTCGCGGGCCACACCCTTGTGGATCCTGGCGCACAGCACAAAGCCGGCGCGCCGGTGATCTGCACCGAGTTTGGTGGCGTCAACATTTCACCGGCCAAGGACACTCCAGCTGGTGAGCGAGACTGGGGATACACCACCGCTACGGATGCTGCAGACTTTTTGAAGCGGTTTGAAAAGTTGGTTATGGCTATTGTCAAGGGCGGACATACGTGCGGCCTGGTGTACACGCAGCTGTAAGCCGACGTTCATCCCCGGGTAGAGTGCTAGGCGTGCTTGCTAATCAATTCTTTCAGGTGTGATATCGAACAGGAGGTCAATGGGCTCTATACCTACGATCGGAAGGAGAAGGTCCCCGCGGCGAGGGTGAAAGCGATCATGGATGCTGCTCAGGATTATTACTACCAGCATGTCCAGTCGCATGCTCCGAAGGGATTCCGGAAACTATTGCATTCGCTGCACCGAGCCTAGGCCAATGTGGCCTCTGGGCTGTAGCTACTGTATTGATAGTCGTAGCCAATGCGGTTAAACCATAGAAATGACAAAGAACACGCCTAGAAACAATGTTACGCTAAGCAGTCAAAACAAGAAAAGCCCTCTTCCTGCTTTGGTTGGTTACATACGTGGGTAAGCTGGACCCTGATGCTCTTTCGTGGTAAAACCAGTAAAATCACTGTCTAATTCTTGTGTGCTGACCTTCTCGATCTCGCCTGCAATCTCCAGGCCCACAACGCGTAGTAGACCTCCGAACCATGCCCCGTGAAGTTCTTTGTGATCTTTATCCGAAACAGGTTCAGCCCATCAGGGACTCTCGCGCCAGCTGTCTCACCAAAGCCATGCCAGCCAAACCCAATTTCCCCGCGCGGGTGCCTATGGGTTATGCAAAGCAGCTGGTAGGATAGGTAAAAGGCCAGAACCTCCCGCTCGGACAACCACTGCAAGAGGGGTCATGCCTTATCCGAGGTTGCAAGTTGCCGTCCAATCCCCAGCAGCATTTCAAGCCTCTGACCTAGAGGCCCAGCCCCCCCATGAACCCCCGGTTTTTGATAACGGGCAGTACCATGTCGACACAGTCCGACTTGGTCATGAAGGCAATCAGCCCATTGTGCAGAGAATGGGGGGTCTCGCGTCGGGCGACGCAAAGCTCCGTGCGCCGGTGAATGCTCCCTGTCGAATATAATTGCAATGACGGTTGAGATGCGGGGGTTTCGACTGCCCGTCATACGTGGCGGCGCACTAGTTCCGCAACAGCGTCCTACATGGAATCCCATGTGAGACTGTCGACCAGCACCCGTATATCATTCCAGCTTACGGCCAGATCACATCGACTTGGCGGTTTAACTCAATTACAATCCACAGCAGCTGAGGCACTTGGCAAAGCTTCACCTGCAAAATATACTTGGGATGGTGCACCGAACACCGGACGCAGGAGCTGGTGCGGGTGCTGGTGCTCTGGATGCTATTCCCTTTGCCTCTTCGGTGGCCCTCGCTGTTGCTGTCGTGGTAAGCGTGTTACCCCTCTACAAGTAACGGAAATTGACATGATCTCCAGTGGGTGGCATATCGGGTGTGGATCGTGGTCTACAACCTCTACTTTAGCCCCCTGTCGAGATTCCCCGGCCCAAAGATTGCAGCCTGCACCAACCTGCTGAGTCTATACTGGACCTCAACGGGGCAGAATCACTACAGGATCAAGGAGCTCCATGATCGATATGGAGACGTCGTGCGCATAGGGCCCACCGCGCTCGTGTATCGGAGCGCGAAGGCATGGACGGATATCTATGGGCAACGCAAGTCTGGAGACAGGCCATTTCTGAAAGATCCCAAGTTCTACATGAGTGGACCGAATGGACCGAATCTGCTGAATGCCGACGAAGCCGACCACGCGAGAGGAAGACGACTGCTTTCTCATGCATTCTCTGAACGCGCATTGAGAGATCAAGAGGGCCTGATTGGGTCGTATGTCGACCTGCTGGTGGACCGACTGAAGGGAGAAATCGCAGCGTCAAGGGAAACCGTCGATATGACCCGTTGGTACAACTTCACCACATTTGACATCATCGGAGACCTTGCTTTTGGCGAGCCGTTCGACTGCCTGCGCGAAAGCCAATATCACCCCTGGGTCGAAATGGTCTTCGTGAGCACGAAGGTCTCGGCGCTACGGCGACCGCTGCTGGTGTATCCGTTCCTGGCCCCGATCGTGCAGAGGCTCCTCCCACAAAGGCTCGCTAGAATGCGAGAAGCGCACTTTGCGCTGAGCGCAGAGAAGGTCCATCGGCGGTTGGAGACGAAGACCGAACGGCCCGATTTCATGACCTATGTCTTGCGCTTCAACGATGACCGGTCCATGAGTGCGCGAGAGATGGAGTCCAACGCAGCGCTCTTGATTATGGCAGGGAGCGAGACAACCGCGACGCTGCTCTCTGGCTTCACCTATTATAGTCTCGCAAACCCCACGGTCTACCGGAAACTGGTAGACGAAGTCCGAGGGTCGTTTAATTCCTACGAGGAGATCAATTTCCTCCGTACGAGCCAACTGGCCTATCTGAACGCAGCCCTGGAGGAAACTCTGCGGTTCTACCCACCTGTTCCAGCCACAACGCCTCGCATAGTCCCGAAAGGAGGTGCGGTCATCGACGGCCAATTTATTCCAGAGGGAATGTCCGTGTCTGGACATCATTATTCCACCTACCGCGCCGAGTCTCACTTCACTGATGCAGACCTGTTTATTCCGGAGCGATGGCTGGACGGTCGAGACAAGCGCTTCGAGTCCGACAACCGGTCGGTTCTTCATACGTTCTCGCTTGGGCCACGAAACTGTCTGGGACAAAAGTGCGTCGACTGTGCTAACTTAGATCTTTTGCCGGGCATTGACTAATTGCTTTCTTCGCAGCCTTGCCTATGCCGAAATGCGGCTCATTGCGGCCAAACTGTTATGGAGTTTTGATATGGCCATGGAGGAAAGCTCTGCGGGCTGGGATATCCAGAAAGCGTTCAACTTTTGGGAAAAAAATCCCCTGATGGTGAAGTTATCGCCCGCGCAACATTGAGCGTGGTTGAGGAGGAAAATTGTCTTAGTTTTGGTAGGGCAAGGATGCAATAAATCACCGGTGTTGCTTGATTTCATTAAAACTACGAGCCACCGGGCTCGGTTCTTAGTAGCAAATTCGCTGAAAGTGCTCTGCTCAAGGCAAGAGTAAAACATCTCAAATGAGACACATGGACAAAAAAAAAACAAGGAGCACTGAAAAAATGGAAAGCCCCAATTCAAATCCCCAACGAAACGCCAGACATGCCGAAAATATTTTCTCCTTCCAAAAGGAGCAAGAACAGGGACGTGCGCTGATAGATGCATATTACAAAATAGGGTAGAGATGAAAAGAGAGTGCGCGCCGGGTGATCACATGTGGGCCAGCTCATGGTCGATCTGACGGTCCACAAAAGCTCGCTTGTCGCCGGCGAGGGAGGTTTGGAGGCGTTGTTCAACGAGAACACGGACTAAGAGTTGTTAGTTTATTTGAACACACTTATTTCAACGCGAACATGTTGTGAACACTTACCCTGCTTCTTGGTAACTGTGTCGAGATCCACCTCGGACAGACAGTGGCGGATCGCCTCGGTGATAGACTGCTCGTCGGGACCGCTGCCAGCGCGGAAATCAAAGGCGGTGCTGGCAGGTCGCGAGGGGAACTGGCCCAGCGGGCTGCGCGAGCGGGAGGCGGCAAGAAGGTTCTCG